>NC_135017.1:9472889-10743961 GCF_051020955.1 Megalopta genalis
AAATATATATATATATATATATATATATATATATATATATATAACGTACATAATTATAATTATAAAATAGATATTATATATTTTTTATTTTATATAAATATATGTATTTAATACAATATAAATACACTATAATACAGTATAATTTATATATAAGTATAATTTTATAGTATAGCATTTTATAAGAGAGAGAGAGAGAGAGAGAGAGAGAGAGAGAGAGAGAGAGAGTATTTTATAAGTATAATACTAATAATAAAAATACTTGTAAATGAAAAAAAAACACGTTGGATTTCGAGTTAAAATGGCTTCGACTGCAAAGTGTTGATAATTCGTATAAAAGTGACACATGTTTATTGCGTAGTTTTTGGTCTGCGACTTGAGCAATTTTCAAGCGAATTGGAAAATCCGTGTGGCGTTTCAAAGAGAAAGAGTGGAGCTTTAAAATGGCGTAAGTAACATTGATAATGAAAATTAATTTATAATAGAAAATTGCAAGCAAACAGACGCTAGAATGCTACACATTATGATGTCAGTTTGTTTAGAATGTTTTCTTCTCGTACTTCCCTCTCTACTTTAGCAGACAAATTTTTTTTATGGAAACAACTTAGAGATCTTAAAAGGGGATGATTCGCCCTTTAAAATGAGCCTACGTGCATCTCTGTAAGATTTTTTTCCACGCAGTAACAACAGTTCAAACGTCGACACTTTTCAGCGCAAGATTTTATCAGTGATTCAACGTCGCACGCACAAACTTCTCGTTCAAAGTGCGGTGGATCGGCAAGAAAAAATCGTAGATCGATGTTTTTGGTCTCGTTGGAAAGAGGACACCGCATTCTTAAGCAAAACGGTAGTTTCAGTAGAGAACAAAATTTCTCCAACTTCTCAGAAAAGTCGAAACTCGAAAAACCACAAAAATGACGATATTTTGATTTTTACCGGTAATCCGGTACAAAAATTTTCCCCTGAGAAACAACTTATAAGGCTCAAAAGAGAAAATTTCAACCTTTAAAACGAGCCTAGGTACATCTTCCTGCGATTTTTTCTGACGAAGTTGCAGTAACTCAAATCTTCGACACTTTCTGACCCAAAATCTGACGATCACGATTGTAATGTTAACTGCACAGTTTTTACTCGAACTGCCATAAGTCATCAAGAAAAAATCGTAGACCGGCGATCTCGGTCTCGTTCGAAAGGGAAGACTTCGATCTCAACGTCCACGGTGATCTCACTCCGGAAAAAAATTCTTTGCATTTGTCAGCCAATCGTAAAGTCGACGATGATCTTAAAAAAAAAAATCGACGAATTTCGTTTCGCGACTGCGACACGAACTGGCTCGACGTGCTGCGATCGTTCCGAAGCGATTGACCAACGTGAAAAAGCCGACGGAATAGACTCGGAGTGTTGCGCATCGCGGAAACGGTGGATTTCTGCAGTTTTTTTTTTGCGGCGCAGTCGGAGAACACGGTGAACGGAGAGATGACAAAGAACGATTTCACAGGCGGTATTGACACACTATAAACCGGGTCTCGGTGAAGAAACAACGTGGCGAGCAGGGGCTGGCGGGGCCGGGAGGGGCGGGGAGGAGGAAAGTTCTCGTTTTTGGCACGAACCGGAGTAAAGAGGCAACGATCCTGTATACGCGAGGAGGATAGTAATTACAGAAGCGGGACTGAAAACGCGGGGTTCCATCAGACCCTGCGAGGCACGATCCTCGATAAGTATAGTTGTTTCAGGATCGCGTCGATGCCTCCTCTACTCCCGCTATCTCATTTTATTGGTACAGGTAACGCGAAAAATTTATTGGTTACGGCGCGAGCTCGTTCAAGTATACCCACAGAAGATGGAGAAACCACGACACTCTCTCCTCTCTCTCTTTTTCTCTCTCTCCCTTCCTTTCTCTCTCTCTCTCTCTCTCCCTTTCTTTCTCTCTCTCTCTTCTCTCTATCTGTCTCCCTCTTTTTCTCTCTTTTCTCTCTTTCTCTCGTTTTCCTCCCTTCCTTTCTCTCTCTCTCTCTCTCTCTCCCTTTCTCTCTCTCTCTCTCTCTCTCTTCTTTCTAACTGTCTCCCTCTTTTTCTCTCTTTTCTCTCTTTCTCTCGTTTTCCTCTCTTCCTTTCTCTCTCTCTCTCTCTCTCTCTCTTTCTCTCTTCTTTCCTTCTCTCTCTCTTCTTCTCTTCACTCTTTCTCTCTCTTCTCTCGTTCTCTCTCTTCTCTTTATCTCTCTCTCTGTCTGCCTGTCCCTCTATTTCCTTCTCTTTCTCGAAGTGGAAGAGCGTAGAATGCTGCAATTTTAGCGGCCATTAGCGTCGACTCGAGAACATTCTTTCACCCGTGCGGATTTTTCAATTGGTCCACGATCCACGCCGGTCAGTTTTAACACGTTGTACGACCGGAGATGTCGTGCGACGTCTTTCGACGCCCGTCTGCGACAAATAGACCGCGGATCTTCGTGCGGAGTAAAAATTGTCTTCGGCAATTGCACGGAGAAGGGGTCGAAAAGAGAACTCCTTTCTCTCTTTAATAATTTCAGTTCAATCGAGTTAACATTCTCGTCGTTTTTAATTACTCGTTTCTGTCGTAGATCCAATGACATGTTCGATCCGAATAAATATACCGCGGATTTTATGCAATTTGCGAGAAACACGAGTAGTTCGAATGCGAAACAGTGAAAGACGTGCGAAGAATTTACGAACACTGTCGTATTCCTGTCGACTCGTGGAAATTATTAATAAGAAAAATGAATGTGTACGTGGTCGCTGTATCTTGAAATTAATGCGGACAGCTTTTATTTTGCATAAAAATCCGCGGCCAAGTAACAAATGCTTTGTTCCCCGTCACCGGGCTGGCTGCTAGTCGCAGTCTGGTAATAAATGCTGCGACTTGCGGCGCTATGATTTCTGTCCACTCAATTGTAGTTTAATTTATAATAATAAAAATAATAATAATAATAATAATAGTAGTAGTAGTAGTAGTAGTAGTAGTAGTAGTAGTAGTAGTAGTAGTAGTAGTAATAATAATAATAGTAATAATAATAATAGTAATAATAATAGTAATAATAATAGTAGTAATAATAATAGTAATAATAATAGTAATAATAATAATAGTAATAATAATAGTAATAATAATAGTAATAATAATAATAGTGATAATAATAATAGTAATAATAATAGTAATAATAATAGTAGTAGTAATAATAGTAATAATAATAATAGTAATAATAATAGTAATAATAATAATAGTAATAATAATAGTAGTAATAATAATAGTAATAATAATAGTAATAATAATAATAGTAATAATAATAATAGTAATAATAATAGTAATAATAGTAATAGTAATAATAATAATAATTTATTCTATCATGTATACAAATAAAAATAGTCTTTGTTGCACAGAACACACAGCGCTGGCAATTTTTCCACGTAAAAATTCTTACAGAATCTTTTTATGCTTCGGTTGCTCGGCAGCGCATAGCAGCGTATTTTTCAGCGTAATAAAATTTTTGGAAAACCGCGATCGATCGAGGATCACGCTCCTCTTTTTTTCGCCGCATCGTCGAGCTGCATCTATAATAGTTGGCGTCTCGGTTGCTTCGTGTTATTCCT
Organism: Megalopta genalis; assembly: GCF_051020955.1. Classification (NCBI taxonomy): domain Eukaryota; kingdom Metazoa; phylum Arthropoda; class Insecta; order Hymenoptera; family Halictidae; genus Megalopta; species Megalopta genalis. The sequence continues at coordinate 9,476,490 of NC_135017.1, forward strand.
CTTCTGCGGTGAATGGACCCGATCACCGGCACACGGCTACCCCCTCATTATCTTCCGATACAGTTTTGCCTCATTTTTTCTCCGCTCCGTGCCCCCTCCGGACCGTCCCCCTCGCCCTCCTTCCCGTTCGAATGCGCTAGGTGCAAACACGGCTTCGATGCAATTTTTCAAACACGCGCGATAAATCGCGCTCGCTTCGCTTATTCACTGGGAGCAGGGTAGGGGTTGGGGTACGGTCGACTTTCTCGGATTAGGTTGATGCTAATTTACGAACGACAGTCCGTAATTACCAGTGGAAACGCTGCAAGTAATTTTTGTCCGCGCTGCGTCTAATCGAATCAACTGTTTTAGGTCTGTGTTGCATTAGCGTTTGCTTTGCGCCTGCAGTCTTGCGCGAAATTTTTTCGATCCGAACAAGATAGACGTCTGAAGAGAGGAGATTCTACTCTTTAAAATAAGCTCATGTGGATCTCACTACGATTTTTTCTCGCGATCTTACGATAGGTTAAACATCGACACTTTCTTATGCAAGATTCATTTGATTCATGATCATTTTCCTGTTCGCAATCTTGTACGAAATTTTTTCGATCGAAACAAGACAGACTGCTGAAGAGAGGAGGCTTTACTCTTTAAAATAAGCTCATATAGATCTTCCTACGATTTTTTCCCGCGATCTTATCGCAGATCAAACATCGACACTTTCTTACGCAAGATTCGACCGTCGTTCTGATGTTTGCTGAATCATAAAAATGACCACTTTATGTTATTATAGTTCGGTACAAAATTTTTTTCGATCAGAACAACTCAGAGGGCTCGAGAGCAAAAAGTTTGCCCTTTGAAATGAGCATAGGTGCATTTTTCTGTGATTTTTCTGTTACAAAATAATAGCAATTCAAACGTTGACACTTTCCGACGTCAAACGTTTGCCGATCGTCGTTCTAATTTCAGCTGCACACTTTTCGTTCAACGTGCGATAAATCGGCGAGTAAAAATCGTTCAATAACGTCTTTGGCCTCGTTAGAAAGCGAAGACTTCGATCTTGACATCTACGGAGGCGTCGGTCCCCCCAAAAAATTTGATGTCGCTTTTATTTCACACGTTAGCATAGATTAAAATATCAGTGAAACGTTTATCTGCAATTAAATTGACACAGATTCTGGGACCTTTCACGCGTGGTCTGTCACGACGGCGATATGCCAGTCGCTTTTGGGAACATAATTACACCAATTAAAAGTCAATCATTACCATTCGCAGCGCTATAAATACTTTCCTTCCGCAGAACGCCTACGTAAATCACAATTTTCAATCAACCCCGTCGAGAACTTTGCAATAAATTTCCTGTTTCAATGCGCAAGACGATTCAAGCTGTGCTGATTCGAGTTGCTCTGATTCGAATTAGGTTCCGCTCCAAATTAGGCTACCCTTCCCCCGTCGCGTCCTACGTTTTCCACGGTCCGTTCCGCGTAGTTTTCAGGCCGGCTCGAAGACGGCTTTCCGCGGAAAACGCGACCGTCCAACGGCGGGAGCGGGCGACGTCGACGACGATCGCGATAAAAGCATCGGACAATAATAAACAATGCGTGAAACGACAAGTACAGTCGGGGCATTCCGCGAGATGGTATCGGGCCGGGCAGAACCCCGCCGGCCGGAGCGCAATCAATCATTCGAACCGGATAAAATATAAAATACGCCGAGCCGGCCGCGCGAGCCCGGCCTGTCCCTGTGTGCCGCGGCCGTGCATGTGTCGCCGTTTTATTTATTTGCACGGTCATGCAAGTTCCGCGAAATTAACGTATTTTTTGCACGCGACCGCCGGCTAGTATGACGGGTCGATCCGCGCCGCGAGCCCGCCGCGAACCGGTGCCGGGCTTTTGTCGTCGGAGGAGGACCTGCCCGCTCCAATCCGCTTCGGCGAGCACCGTTCGTTCAAGAAAACTCGCGGCATTCGCCACGGAATTAGCCCGCTTTTCCCGGGACAATGCTCGCCACTTCTTCAGCTTTTGCTTCAAGTTCCTCTTCGGCTTCCAAGTCGATTTTACAACCTGCTTGCAGGTTTCAGTGTGCGCTAGAGTACTCGATTTTCTGTAGTACAACGTTCGCCACTGTATCTTCTTCTTCAACTGCTTCTTCGTCTTCTTCTTCATCTTCCGAGTCGATTTTTTGCGAGATATTCATCTAAAGGCAGCTTTGAGTCTACTCTTCGGTGCTCGATTTTCTGTAGAATACATCCACCGCTTCTTCATCTTCTACTTCTTCAAGTTCCTCTTCGTCTTCCAAGTCGATTTTCCAACCTGGTTGCAGGTTTCAGTATGCACTAGGATACTCTATTTTCTTTAGCACAATGTTTGCCACTGTATCTTCTTCTTCAACTGCTTCTTCGTCTTCTTCTTCATCATCCGAGTTGATTTTTTGCGAGATATTCATCTGAAGGCAGCTTTGAGTCTACTCTTCGGTGCCCTATTTTCTGTAGAATACATCCACCGCTTCTTCATCTTCTACTTCTTCAAGTTCCTCTTCGGCTTCCAAGTCGATTTTCCAACCTGGTTGCAGGTTTCAGTATGCACTAGGATACTCTATTTTCTTTAGCACAATGTTCGCCACTGTAGCATCTTCTTCAGCTGCTTCTTCGTCTTCTTCTTCATCTTCCGAGTCGATTTTTTGCGAGATATTCATCTAAAGGCAGCTTTGAGTCTACTCTTCGGTGCCCTATTTTCTGTAGAATATATCCACAGCTTCTTCATCGTCTGCTTCTTCAAGTTCCTCTTCGTCTTCCAAGTCGATTTTACAACCTGGATGCAGGTTGAAGTGTAGCATCTTCTTCAGCTGCTTCTTCGTCTTCTTCTTCATTTTCCAAGTCGATTTATTCCAAGATATTCACCTAAAGATATTCACCTTGAGTCTACTATTCAGTGTCCTATTTTCTGTAGAATACTTCTTCATCTTCTGCTTCTATCTCCTTCTTCGTCTTCCACTTCATCCTCTGAGTCGACTTTTTAAGGACACAGTCCGCAGATTTGAACCGATATTTCATTACCATATTCTTCGTAGGATAACGTCCACCACTCCTTCTTCCACTTCTTCTTCACCTTGTTCTTCAGATTCTTCTTCAAATTCTTCTTCAGCTTGTCCTTCAGCTTCTTCTTCAGCTTCGTTTCCAACTTCCTCTTTATCTCCTTCATCGCGTTTTCCAAGGACGCAGGCATCGGACTCGGGTACAGAAACGCCCCATTTCGTCTAAGACCTCTTCATGGACACCGGCTGGGTCTTCGAAGGGGTTCAAGGCCGTGGAAAGGCGAGCGCGTTCGAAATGCTCGTGAAGTCAGACCGGCGGCGACGACGACGACGAGTCGGCGTCGAGTGATGAATGGCAGCCGTAGTATCGCGGTATCGCGGCTACCGCTTGCTTATTAAACTGTTCGGTATTTCTCGTGGACGGGCAACAACGAGTCCCCGGGTTCGGAGGCCTGCTCTCCCGAGAGAGGAGTGTACCCGAGGAGCAACACGAGGCCTGGCGGCGGCGGCGGCGCGGCGGCTGGAAGAAGATCGATGCTCGTCCCGAGCCGGGCCCGAAACTTTTAATAAATGTCATCTGCTACCGAGGTAGCTCCGGCGACTCGTTATAAATTGCTACCGTGCAGAGGATGCCCGAGAGAGTCCTTCTCTCCTCCCCGCCGCTCCCGGCCCCGCTCCTACAGCTCTCCCGAAAATTATCTGATTCCCTGGAACCGAGCGAGAACGTCTCCCCTTTCCCGACCCCGCATTCCAGATCTCATTCATTTATTGGCGCGCGAGAGCACGGGCCGCTCAATTATGCGGACCGATCGCAGATGGCGGGGCTCCGGGTCCCTTTTGACCCCGGTCTCGCGATGCTCGATTTTGGTGGCCGGCGTTTTCGGTCGCGGCTGAACATGATCGAAGTCTGACATCGTGAACGCATGATACCAGGTGGGGCGACGGTGTCACTGGAACGATGGAAATGTGTGGATGGAAAGAGCAAGTTTCGCTCTTTAAAATGAGCTAAGGCTCGTTTGCGTACAATTTTTGGTCGCAAAGTTATGGCTTCGAAGATCGATCGATTTTCGTTTTTGAAACCTGACCTTACGACTCTCGATTTTAGCGACGACGGTACGTTTTTCATTCGACCGGCTGTATATTCGTTAAAAAAAATCGTAGGGTAGTCGTTTCGTGCTCGTTCGAAAGGTAAGACTCTACGCTTTCAAATCACTGTGGTTTCAGGGATGGGAAAAATTTTTTGAACTCTCCGCAGGTCTGTGAAGTTGAAAAATGATAAAAAATGGATAGTATTAGTAAAATTGCAACTGTTATGAACGCAGTAGTGATATCACAAAAATACTTAGGTGGATGGAAAGCACATTTCTCACCCTGTAAATTGAGCTAGGATTCATTGTCCCACGATTTTTATCGACGAAGATACAGAACTTTGAAAATTGCAGAATCTTCTTTCAGCATATAAGCTCGAAAACCGAATCCCCCGTGGCACTCTTTTTATTCAAAGGGCCCCAAAATGGCAAGAAAAAATCGTAAAACCATGCTTTTGGCCTCGTTTGAAAGGGCAGATTTCATTCCTGCAAGACAATACAGCATCATTTGACAAAAAAATTGCGTAAAGCCTACAGACTTCTACAAACTCAAAAAATAGTCAAAAACTGACCATTGATGATAAAATGGTAGCCAACAGGAACACAGTAACCTTACTTCAAAATAATTTATGTTCCTGAAAAGAGCAGATTCTGCTTTTTAAAATGACCTACCGTCGATTGCCCTGCAATTATTTCTCACAAAGTTATAGTACTTTGAATATCGAGAAATCTGCAACTATCGCGGGGAAACTAAAAGTTCGACCACTTAAACGCTAGATAGCCTAATCACTAGATTAATTATGTGCGGGAGAAGTGTCGTGCAGGTCCAGCAAGATCGAGTACATTCGGGAACCTTTTCTTTCAATAATCCCATTAAGTTTCCCGTACAGAGGAGTGCGGGCCGCGCCTAAAAAAATCGAGAAAATATTAAATAACCCTGGCAGGCCGGCAAATAAAAAGCTGTCCGGAGGATGATGCGAGCCGTGGATGGTTGTTGCTTGGACACCCGGTACGAAACGGATGATTGCGCGTTGCCCGCGAACGCAACAGATCGCTACGTTATTATTTTCGCCAGTTATCGAATTAGATGTTGGCTTAACGGGTACGTACGGCAGGGTCGCCGCGTACCATAGGCGTACATACGCGGCTGTTTATCGCCCGATAGCGATCCAAGGGGAGCGGAAAACTTGCTGCAGCAGGTCCATTCAATTTCCAGCGCAATTTTCCCGCTGAACTAGCTCGCCGCCGAGATCGACCGAATCTAATCGAAAGCCGCGCGTAGAAACAACGCTCGGCGAGCGGCGGGTCTTGCTAAAGGTTCGCAAAGTTTTCCGACTCGAGCGAATGGACGTCGACCCCGGGACGAGCGATCCATCGATCCAGCGTGATCCAGTGCCGGAAGGGGCGGCAGGGACCGACGATCCGTGCTCCGCGAGTCGACTTTCTTGCCGGCTCAATTTCCTTCGAGTTGTAAATTATGCCGATTCTAGATCAAACGCCGCGGATGACGCCCATGGGCTCTCTCTCCTCCCTCTCTGTCCTCTCTCCCTCTCACGCGGCGCGTCCCGCGCGTTGTTCCTTCCCGCGAATCGCCCTCTCTATTCCTCTCCAGAGGCTTCGGATTCCCGTCGAAGCATCCCCGAGATTACGGCTCACTCGTTACTACCTACAACGTACTTACGTTACTTTTAGAACTGCTTATTACTGTGATTACCGGCGCATAATGCGACGACCGAGCGTTCTACAATTTATTATTGAATTGCTATAATACGGGCCGACGTGCCCCGGCACGCCGGCGAATTCCTCCGGCCACGAAAAGAAAGGGAATCGCCGCGGAGCCCTCACTTCCTCCTCGAAAACCCATCCGCGCCGACTCTTTGCATCCGGAGACGTCCTCCGACGAGCGCCGAAGTTCTGGAAAACTGGCGGATCGTGACCTCGAGACCTTTCCCGACACCGTCCTCGAGGTTTCATTCGTTTGTTTGGCTGTAACGCGGCGCTTGGGTCCGCATTGACCCTGGAGGAACGATGCTCCATTTTGGACGCTGATCTTCAGGTTCGCGAGTGAAGATGAATGTGGATTCTGACGTTCTAGTTTAGAGGAAGTACTAAATAATTTATATGGACGGAAAGAGCAGATTCTGCTCTTTAAAATGAGCCGAGGTTCGTTACCCTGCGCGCTTTTGTCGCGGAGTTATAGGGCTTTGAATATCGATAAGTTTTCATTCTCAAATCCTGACCCCGAATTTGAGCGATGCTGGAACATTGTTCAATCGATCGACTGTGTATTCGTGAAAAAAAATCGCACAGAGGTCGTTTTGTACTCGTTGAAAAGCGGAGACTTCACGCTTTAAGACCACTACAGTTTCAATTACAAGAATAATTTATTGAACATCTCAGAGATTTGTGAATATGAGACATCCTTGTCTGAAGGATCGCGATCCTTGTTACTGAAGCTGCAGCTGTTTACGATAAAACAACGTTATTATAAAACAACTTAGGTATCTAGAAAGTGCAGATTCCGTCCTTTAAAATGAGCTAAGATTCATAGTCGTACGATATTTTGTTACCAAGTTACAGAATTTTGAATGTTGCAGAATCTTCCTTCTACGAGAAGCTCGAAAATTCATTCAAAGTGCCACAAATTTGCAGCAAAAAAATCGTAGCGTTTTGTTTTTGGACTCGTTTGTAAGAGGAGACTTCAATCTTCAAAAGCACTATAATTTCACTGATTAAAAAAAAATGTTTAAAGCCTCCAGAGTTTCGCGAAGTTGAAAAATGATCAAGAAATGACGATTGTTGCAAAAATGGCGACCATTAGGAACATAGTAAAGCTATTGTGAAATAACTTAAGTGGCTGGAAAGTACAGATTCCGCCCTTTAAAACGAGCTAAGGTCCATTGCCCTACGACATCTTTTCGCAAAGTTACAGAACTTTGAATATCGACAAATTTCGGCTGCGGTGTTGCCACATCTCCGTAAGGACAACGATCGAAGGCGTCTCACGCCCTCGGATGATAAGTGGCGGTGCCCCCTTACACTTGCAATGCAAATCCGAACCTCGACCGTATCAGGCCCACTTTGTTTCAATTGCGGGACGTACCTGTGGGCCTGATAATCGGAAGGTCCCCGCGCGTCTCCATTAGCATTTTTCCACGGCGACGCGACGGCGTCTAAATCGCGCACTTAACGTGGCAGCGCGTATCTGGCTGGTCTCTTAGGGGTCACCGCATATGGTCGTGGCCATTACCGTGCATCTGGTCGGATGTCTTCCCCGGTTTCGAGAAAAATCCGGCCGGCTGGTATATAACTAGCAGATCGTTCGACGGGGATTTTTCCTTTTCCGGCGACGTGAAACGCGGAAGAGGATCGCCCAAGGCGCAACGTGCCGACGCACACACGGCCGCCGATGAGGCTGGCATCATCGATACCCTGCGAACAGGACGAAATCACCGGTCTCGGGCCTCTATCCCACCATTTCGACCATCCTCTCATTGTTGCTTTCATGCGTGATTGGCCTGACACGGCCAAACCCAGGCCGTCCTGTCCTCAAATCGACTTGCTGACCTGATCATTCCTGGACCAATACCGGGGCCAACGGGTCCATCGGAAGCACCTTGTCCAATTTTAACGTCCTCTTCCGCTTTTTATACCGTCTGCGACATTTTTACCCAAGGGTTTTGCAACGTGTCGCACTCTGAGAAGAATGAGCCGTACTTGAGCCCGCTTGGGGACCGTAGCGACCGGTAAGTTGCCGACTGCTTCCACGAAATGGCTGGTAGATAGCGCTGCCGAATATCAACAATGTCGCGTTGTAGACGGACAAATATATGCAACAATATATCGAACAAATGAGACGAAAGATGAGGCACGTTTTCGTAGAGTAAGGATTTCCGAAACAGGTAATTTGTTGAGCTCAATTGTGATATTTTTAATTCATATTTTTCGCGACGAGAATGACCTAACCTAACACCAGATAAAATAAATATTGCTTCTTGTAGGTACGAGTGATTTTTTAATATAAAGGATTGCCGTTAGTTCGCAAAGATGCAGCGGACGAACTTGCCCATAGTGCCCATGCAGCTGGACTCGTCCATAGCGATTAAGATCAGCATGGGTGGATCGATGTTTCAAGAGAGGACTTTAATGGGCAGGTCCGACGTGTGGCACAAGGTCAGAATATTGAAGGGCACGCAATACGATAAGGAGATCGTGCTGAAGGCTATCTTGAACGCCATTGAGCCTGCAGAGTTGGTGCCTGTTAAGTACCAGGCCATCGGCGAGGACACGTACTTCCTGGCACGAAACTGTGCGCATGCACTGGACAAATTATGCAAGACCAACTTAATAATAAAGAATCCCGAAGGGGACCCCTTGATTTTAATAGTAACACTGGGTTTCGCGTCTATCCACGATCTAAAAATCAACCTGCAGCCGCTGCTCCTGGCAGGTCTGGCCAAGAAATACGATCCCAATAAAAAGAGCCTGGACTTGGAACAGTTTCACAAGGACCCGGACATGTCCAAGGCCATCTACTGCCCTCTGACCCAACAGAGAACGTTCAACCACGTGATGAAACTCACGAAAACCGCGATCGCGACGGTCGAGCATCTGAACCTCCAAAAGAACGAACTGTTCAACCTGATACCGATGGAAACTTGCGGTCTGACTTCCATCAAGTACCTGGACTTGAGGCACAACAATCTCTACAACATGGAGGTCCTAACCCCCCTGAAAAATATGCCTATAACGAAGCTATGGCTGGACGGGAACCCTCTTTGCGAGAACTATTCGAAACCTAAGCAATACATCGAGTCCGCTAAAAAGTATTGCCCGTATCTGGTCCAACTGGACGGGGTCTACGTGAAGACCAGCTCTCTGCCGCTAACCTACACGAGATACCTGAAGAATGAGGAGAGGAAAGAACTGGTCTCCAAATTCGTCAATCATTTCTTCAATCTGTACGATCAAGGCGACAGAACGGTCTTGAGAGGACTCTATCACAAGAACGCGTTTTACTCGATGAATTCGGGTATTCCCGGCGCGGTGGCGCACAAGAAGAACCTGACGCAGTTCACCGCCTGCAGAAACCTGACCAAAACAGCGGACCCGAACAAGAAGAGGCAACACCTGTACTATGGCCCGGACAATATTTTGGGCGGGCTGAAGAGGCTGCCGAGGTCCTACCACGACAGAAGCTCGTTCATCTGCGACCTGATCTTCGACGATGGAATGTGTCTCGCCATTTCCGTTGGAGGTCTCTTCAAGGCTATCTTCAAGAACAACGTCTCGCAAGTCCTGGCGTTCAACAGGACCTTCGTCCTGCTGGCCGGCGCCGATAACGAATACAACATTCTTAACGACCAGTATTTCGTGGAGCTCCCCGTCAAGGAAGTTCTCCCCTCCAGCATCGACTCCAAGATCTCGTACGACGACATCGTGCCAACGTGCTTCAGCAGCACCGAGAAGAAGGAAATAATGAACAAATTTCTCGAGATCACGACGCTGAACGAAGAATGGGCCAAGACGTATTTGGAAGAGTGCAAGTGGAACCTGAGACAGGCCATCGGGAATTTTATGAAAGACTACAAATCCTCGGCCGTTCCCACCGACGCGTTCTCGAGATAGTATTATGATTTCTTGTGAGAGAAAGTTCTCAATCGGACAATTTAGAAAATTATGATCTTTTTGTCGCGGAATATCTTCTTCGCCTCGAGTTACGAACTGAAATCGAACGAAGCGGAATTTCGGGACTTAAGTGCAATTCGTTTTGAGTTTAAGTCTCCGTGGTTTCGTGATTTATCGAATTTCTGCGATGGGAATCGTTTCCGCAGACGGGACTGGCGTAAGCCTTGTATATATTACAATATTGTTTTTAATAAAGTATTTTTAAAGCCATGTAACGTAGAAACACAGACGAGGTGGTAGAAAGAAAATAATTTGATCTGATAGACCGGCAGAGGTCGCAGCATTACAATTCCATTCACTCTGGAGTCGTGCGTGCGGTTAAGTTTTCATAAACATTGGAGGAACAATGTTCACACGATCGAGTTTAGTCTTGGAAAAAGTTTACAAACAATCTACTTCGATACGCCGCTTCTGTTCGACAATCTCCGAAGCAGAAGGTGACTTAAAACAATTTTCTTGCCGGTTGTTACTTCGATTTTACTGTGTACGTAGGTTATGTTCTCTAAATGTTATTTCCTTATTCGAAAACAATGTTTCTTTTACAGCGCAGCCGGACCCTAGGAAGATCTTTTTCCACTGGGACGTTCAGTTACTGTTGAAGACATTAACACGTGCCGATTATGAGAAGGTCTTCCAACCGCGCAAAGACGGAAAGCCATTGAAAAATTCAATTATGAAATTTTTAACTACCGAACAACTGATGGAATACGAACGGAGAGCGGATAAAAAAGCATTTACACGACTGCAAATGCCGCCTGTGGTGGAAGCTCAGGAGGACACTGTTAAGGTGATCGAGGAAGACCCTGGACTAATAGGGCTAACCACTGCGAAACATGTGTTCACCGATATCAGTTTTGGGATTAGCAATAAAAACAGACTTATAGTTGTTCGAGAACCAGACGGCAAGTTACGACACGCGTTTATGAATGAAAGGAGTAGAATGAACCAGGTGTACTTCCCTGTGTACGGCAAGGAGATTGAGACACCTAAGATGTTTTTTGATCCACACCTTGAAGTAAGCATCGTAGTCATCTGACATTAGAAAATTCATGCAAGATACATTATGCTGAAACGATTTATTTTATTTCAGAATTTACTGGAGAGGGAAGAGTACATATTCATTTTGGACCGTGCCTGCATACAGTTCGAGCCCAACGACTCCGAGTATCATAGAGTCACGAAGCGGGTTTACGAAGATGTAAACTTGAAGAGAAACTTCGAATCGTTGCGATCTACCAGGCATTTTGGTCCGCTAGCATTCCATTTGGCTTGGGAGAAGAAGATCGATAATTTGCTGGTCGATGTAATTCACAGCCAGAGGATAGACGAAGCTGTGGCGCTCATAAAGCTCTACCACATCTTTCATCCTCAAGCTCTATCCGCCCAATCCGCACCATGCGAGGACGATATAACGATGATCAAGTCCTATGCCAAGTTAGAATCGTCGATGAGACGCGATATAGACCACGCGTTGTTAAAGTACGAAAAACTGGAAAAGGAGATACAGAAATTCGAAGCAAAGAAATTGAAATTGCAAGATTCCTCGGTATCTACCGAGGAAGATCATCCGGATGAACCGAAACAAGATCAGTAATTGTCTGGATAAACTACCACACAAGAAACTCCCACTAAAGAAATTTAAAAAAATATATAATTATTGTTAATTTTCTGTAGTAATCGTTTAATCGATTTTATCCCGTCCGAATTTATTTTCCATCCGCCACACTTTCGACAATTCTTATAAAACAATTAATTTTATGACATCACAAACGTAATATGCGCATTTTTATTATCGATTATGAATGAATTAATTGTAAATAGTTCGTATTTATAAAGAGGTTCGTGAAAGAATTTTTGAATTTATTGGCAAACACTTTAGCATAAGAAAAACCCTCGGTTTTATAATATAGAACTCTCAAGATAAATAATCGTAACGATTCATAGAATAATATCGAATCATTATAATTCAAACGAACCTATAGATGCTAGAATTAGCTAGACGACGCTTTAGAAAATCAATGTCGTTCTAGCGGAAGTATCTAGAACGAATTTGACTAAGTAGTTTGAGCGTTTGCCACTGCGTCGACTGGCGCCATTTGGATGTTTCAAACCACGATAAAAATCGTAACTTCTTTTTCATTGTTCTCTTCCGTTTTAACAATAAATAAATTGTTCTACTGGTACGGTATAGCTGGGAAAGGTTCTTTGCTGTTGTATATTTCGTTAGAATGATTAGTATAATCCATAGATTGGCAGATAAAAATGTTTCTTTGGAGCAAGATAGCGGTGAGCATGGGAGCCGGTTCGGTGATTATTTAATCGATTATTTTATTACGTGATAGTACTTACAAACATTTACAAATGTAACAAGTCAATTCGATTTGGCGTACAGGATCGTCGGGAAACATTAGATATCGATAATATCGGCTAATGTTACGGATGAAATTAAATTGGTACTCGGGTCGTCCCGCTCTGCGTCGATTTTTTTCTCGCGAGAGAAAACTTGTTGCTCGGTAGGCGGGTGAGTGAGTAGTAGTGGGGGGAGCGTGGGAGGGGCCAAGGGCGTGGCGAGTTCAAGAGAGGTTGGCCCTAAGGCGGGGAATTCAAGCTGGAGCAACGTAGTCCCTCAAAAAATATATATGTATATATATGTATAAATAAAACGTTGACCAATGAGAAGCGAGGATGAAGTTAATCGACGACAAGAAAGAACAATAGGACAGGATCGTCGAGGAAAAAACTAAGCACGAGAGAGAATTCGGGGATGCATCGGTAGAAAGCAGCTTTGTACAAATGCAATGTCGGCTGTAGATTGCGTGTATGTAAGTACCTACTATCCGTGAATGGAACAATATACAGGTCCGATCGCGGGCAGCGCGATCGGAACAAGACTGTGCTCTCGTTTGTCGGAAAATGGATGGTGGGCGGGGTGGTGTAACGGGGGCGGGTCGGGAGGGGTGGACAGGGATCGTCTATCGCGTCTTGTCTCGTTTAAAACACACACTCGCTGGAACAGAATTGAAACTGCGATCGATGATCCTCGTTATTATCCATATTCTTACGCACGTATTTATTACTCTTATCGTTAAATATTTAATTATTACTTCCATATAGATGTGTTTTCCTGGCTGTTTATGTAGAAAATAAATGAGAGCACGATCACTCGCAAGTGTAGCAAGACGAAACCTGACTAATCCACTATGTTTAAGTTGCCGAATACGGCGATCAAAGAAGGCGCGGGGGAACTGGGGGGCGCGTGGAGTGGCGAAATGGCGCACGATTCGAAGTAACGTAACCGGTAAACGAACGGGTTGTTTTGAGGCAAGCACTGAGTCGAATCTATAGGCTATTAGGCCTCGCGAAGCAAAAGTATGCGTGTATCGATTATATAGGTATATCTCGGATGTCTGTCGAGCGTCGGGAACACACCCTTCTTCTCCGATTTCTTCTCCTCCCTCTCATTTCTTTCGTCGTTCTCCATCGGGGCTGGAACGCCTTCCTAAGCGAAGAGAAACGTTGTTCGACGAGATCTGTTGAGTATAACATCGACAAATCGTAAACAGAGAATCTCTAAATCGAAACGAATCCGCTACTCGGCGCACAAACTCGAACGTAAAACGTCGGTAACGTAAAACAGATCGTCTTCTCCAATCGGTTTCCCGGATTCGCTCGGGGCGGGGCCACATGCGCCGCCCATCGTTCTCGCTCGGCCCATCGCCGGCGTGTTCGCCGCACGAAACAGGATCGAAGGGTGAACTATCGACGAGCTGATGCGATCCAAGCGAATCAATTAATTGGCTAAGTGTAATTAGGAATGAATCTTGTGTAGCGTAGAAAGCGGCGGGCCGTTCGGCGACTCGGCTCCGCCCATCGACACGATCTTGAACGGTGCACGCCCACGCGGAGCAACCATCGAAGCGAGTCGCGATGCTCGCCGCCGCGTTTCGACCGGTAAATATTGAGCAATGTTCCTTTCAATCTTTGCCTCTGTCCGTCGAATAAATTCATCGATCCTCGGAATCTCCGCCCTCAATCCTCACCGACCACGTCCCCTCGCATTTGCTGATTCAACCTCCGCCCCTTCACGGTCATTTTCGCCCGACTTACTCTCGATCATCGCCACCTTCTCGTCGATTACTAGAAAAGGGAGAACGGTGCTCGAACGAGGATTGCACGGAACAGGATGGAAATCGTTTCCGAATGAACGAACGAACATATAATCTACATAAAAAGATCTAATAATAATCTACATAAAAGAAGAAATAAACATCGCTCGACAATAACATCCTCCTTTTTTTAAACGATTCTCCACCCAGTCCGGCGCAATTTACATGATTCGATGTGTCTCAATAGTCTACCCTATCTTAAATACTCGTTTAAATATAAATTTTCCCCCGTCGTATATGTATCGTAGGATATAGCGAGCACACCGACACAGTGTGCGCGCGCTTGCTTGCTTGCAATGTATCGATTAAAAAATGCGAGGGCGGCGTGAGTCGATGGGTGCCGATTGTGTTTCCATCGATAATTTTTGGCACAGTCGTTGCGGAAGGGGTCGCTCGAGCCTTCGTAGAAGCCACTCAAGCCTCGCGGACACCGGGATCACCCGAAACTCGGCCGAGGAATCAACGCTTCGATTACACGCGTCTCCGGACACATCCCGTTTTACGATTATTAATACTATTACCGTTTAATTATGATATTCGATATTATAAATAACGCGTGACTCGCTCTAAACATTCTCTACGCAGTACTCCCTACATTCCCGGCGACCGTTCCGTTTCCGGAACGGTTCGCAGACCGTCTACCGTTTACAGAGACTGACCCGTCGAATTCGATTCGTCCTAATACTGAAAAGCGTCCTGTGTGTGTCTGTGTGTGTGGTCGTACGTTTTATAATGATAATCGAGCGCGCGCGCGCGAGGCCCCTCACCCCGCGGCGGGAGCCCCGCCGCGTGGCAAACGGGCGGTGACCCGGCTGGCCACGCCCAGGGGCCGGCCGTTCGGCGCCGGTGGGCGGGGTTAACTCGCAAGCACGGCCTCGGCGGTGATTTTGATCAAGGAGGACCGACCTCTCGGTCACAGAATATCGGTCTCGTAGATTTTGCTGGTGGTCGTGGTGGTGGTCGCGTTCGGTGCGACGGTCGACACGGCGTTGCCGGTCGTCGCCGCGGCGCCAGCCGATTGGTCGTTGCTCTCGGCGCAGACGGCGGCGTTGCTCGGCCCGTTTCCTGGCCCGATGGAGATCGAGTTGCCGACCGTCTTCGCAGCTTCCTGCTCCCCGTTGTTCTCCTCCGGTCGCGGAGGCTGTTGCCCGTCCACGGAAGACTCCTGAGAAATTGAGGGTTTGCCGGTCAGGCTGGTCAGCGAGCCTGAACTGGCGGTGCTGAGGCCCAGGCCCATCTTGGCCAGCAGGTTGCTCTCGGAGCCGGTCTTCTTGAGGAGGTCGGGCGGGGCCGGCGGTACGGCTGCCAGGCCAGCGGTGTTCCTCTGCAGCTGTTGGAGCCGCGCGTACTGCTCCTGCAACGCCTTCTGCTTGCGCAGCAGCTCCTGGTGGCGTTGCTCCAGCTGCTCCTGCCTGCCCTTTCGGCTCTGCATCCCCTCCTGCG
This sequence comes from Megalopta genalis, assembly GCF_051020955.1. NCBI lineage: Eukaryota > Metazoa > Arthropoda > Insecta > Hymenoptera > Halictidae > Megalopta > Megalopta genalis. The sequence goes on from NC_135017.1 coordinate 9,491,887, forward strand.
AGTTCACGCTCTCGCAGGAGCTCGAGTTGCTCGCGGACAACACCGCGGACGACTGGGAGGACGAGGAGTTGTGGAGGCCGGGCTCTAAGGTCGCCGTCGCGTTGTTGGTTGCTTCCGCCGGCAGCGCCATGGGCGGCTTGCCCTCTTTCGGCATGGTCCCACGGGCTGGCGGCCTGCGCAGGGTGGAGTTGCCGGTCTGCAGGTTGCAGGCGTGATTCCTGGGCGGCAACTGGGGACTGGTGGGGCTGGCCAATGGGGATCTGGAGCTGGTTCGCGGCGGTGGAGGGGGCGGCACCCGTCTGGCGGTGGCTAACTGTAACAGCTCCGCGTTCCTCTCGGGAACTGGCGGCTTCTGGCCCGGCACGAAACCCTGCGGCAACAGCGGCAGGCTCGGCTGGTCCTGCAGAGTCACCTGCAGTCTCGCTATCGGCGGCGAGGTGTCCGTGTCCGAGCTAGATGGGTAGGAATGCAACCGCCTGAGGGTCCCGCCGGGAGCCTGTGCCGCGGCCACGCTCACCACGGCCCCGCTGACGGCCAGGACACCGCTGGACGAGTCCACGCTGCCCTTTCTCCCGATCTCCGAGATGCACGGCGCTCGTCCAGGTGTCCCGGTGACCGGTGGAATGGCGGCTTCTCTGCTGCCCGACCTGCCCATCTCGGACAGGATCGACGACGAGCCGGACACGTGGCCCAGCTGGGAGCTCGGCCGCGAGAAGGTCTGCAGCTCGTCTAACAGAGCGTCGAGTGCGTTCTCCGGACGCTGCTGATGGGCGGTGGGTGGCTCGTGAGGGTGGGACCCTCCCCCGATGACGCTCGCTGACCCCACGACAGTGCGTTCCGCTGGCACAGGGGCAGGTGCCTGTTTCGGACAGGGTTTCAAGGTTACGTCGGGCTCCCGTTGGGGCGGGACGTGTTCTCCGGGCGGCACTGGTTGGCCAAGTCTCTGGCTGGGTTGCCACGCTTACGACGGTGGCTGGAGCCACGGTTGTTTAGTGCTCGATAGGTGCGAGAACAGGGGATATGGGAGGGTGCAGACACCGGAGCGAGATTGTTCGTGGGTTTCGAAGGCGTGAGAGTGAGCCTAGCGGCTGACAGTGGTGCAGACGTGGCAATCCAGCGTTTGAAGTTGCCTACCGTTGCCGCCCGTGCGTGCGGGCATGGGCGTCGATGAATCCTCGAGGCCTCGTCAGAAGATCTCTGGGGCGAGAGGGTCTTCTGACGAGCGGCTCTCGTTCCAAAAGCAGTGCATCGAGGCGTCGACGGTCGTTCGTCGTTCCTGCCGGCCCCATGGACACGCCCATGGGGAGGGGGGAGGCGTGGCTCGCGCGTTCGGCGCCGCGCGACAGTTTGTTCTTTTTTACCGGTGGTCCCGATGAACAGACCGCGAGCCTTGGTCGGTGACTTATCGTCTACGGCATGCTGATAATAGTAGAATGTGCGCGAATGTGTTCCATGCAAGATGCCGGTGAGACAATAATAATGGTGAGCGGGGCTAGAGCGTGAGGGCGAGAGAAACAAAACGTGAAGAGAGGCGATGTAACGAAAATGTAAAAACATGATTCGAACACAATAAATCGAGATGAGAACGATGATCAATGTGCAGGGTGTCCTAAGAGGAAACTGGTGAACCACACTCGACACCCATTTGTGAGAGGAAGGTGATTACAATCTGTACAGTAATTATTTTTCGATTATTGATATTTAACAAATTATCGACGAACAGCGACGGTGCGTGATACCGCGAGAAACGGAGATATTCGACGGTGCTTACTACGGTCTATTACCGGAACGTCTTTGTCGGACAGTGCTGGCTCGTTGCTTTCCTCCCGGGACACCCGGTACATCGTAATACCGGTGACGCGCGGTTTATATGTATATCGACACGATCGAGCGAAAAGAATCGATGGTCTTGCGAGAGATCAACATGAGACAGAGAGGCATAGATATACAACAAATGAGACGAGAGACGATTGAAACGAGAAAACGAGAAAGACGAGAAAAAAAAAGAAACATAAAGAGAAACCAAAAAGAAAAAAAAAAGAAAAAAAAAACAAAAAAAGATACGTATGCATTATTTCCGTTAGATAGTTACCTGCGGTCGGGTGTTATGCGTTTTGTGCGTGCGTTGTGCGTGTTACAAGTCAGTACTCGTTTGGGGCTCTTTTACGTTTGGCATCGATTGCTGTCCGGTATTAGTCAACTTAAAAAAAGAAACAGAGAAACGGAAAATCAAAAATCCAAAAATCAACAGATGGCCGTGAATTCGGTCGCGTGCACGCTCGACTGGTTGCCGAATACGGTCGGTACGCTCTAATCATTAATTATCCATTAATAATCCTCTTTAGTCAGTGTCCAATCGTGACGTAACAGAACCAACGGGGAAGCCATATTTATCGGACGGGGCTGTGGGGGACGGTTCGAGGGGGGAGGTCGGGGCTAGCGTCGTCGGGCGTCGAGGAAAAAGGGTGGGGGGGCGGCGGACCCGGTCGGTTACTTCGTCGACACCCGATAGATCGACGCGTGGGCCAAGCTCGAGAGTAAAACGGCACATGCAGAATACGCTACAGTACGTGCTCAGAACCTTCTCGCAACTACGTGTACACACACAGTATAACTTTCTCGTTAAATACACACACACACACACATGCCGCATGCTTTTGCCGTATATTATACACGGAGGGGACATGCTCTGAGTATAGACTTGCGAGTAAACAGAGGTGTGAAAAGTGGCCAATCGTCAATCAAAGATACACAGTCGAAACCTTCGGTCCAATCCTTATAGTAAGGCAGTATATACATATGTATACATAGACGGACTCGAGAGTCGAATAGCTGCGTATGTGTACGTTACGATACGCTTATATCGTGTCCTTGGTGGTGTTTTAACGATTACAACGCGACGATTTATATTAGAAGATCAAGGTCAATTGGCGCTCCACCAAGAACACTTGTACACATGGGCGGGGCGTTTGAAGTGGGCGGCGACCCTGTGGGCGTTCACGGTTTCATAGAGCACGGAATCTCAGTTTTGAAAATTTTTCTATCGCCGACAGGGCCGCGCGTCGCTTCACAGGGGTATACTTGAAAGCCTCTGTGGCTTCCGGAGTCACGAGAACAGACGGCCTACGTGAAAGATACGTTAAAACTATGGAATTATTGCTGGTCGACGAGGGGGTTGCACTCTCGGTAAAGACTGATATATTATGATGCTGAGGAGTGTCGGAGGGTGCACAAAAAACGGAACGAAATAAAAAAAACTGCACGTACCATGAACGGGTAAAGAAATCGTGACGATGAATGAAGAAAAAATAATGATGACAAGTAGATTCATCCCCCATCCCCATGCAAGTCAAACAGTATCCCTCGGTTCGTACAAAAGCCACAGAGACTTTCAGACACCCGTTTTCGGATGCCCTACTCTGTACATACGATATACAGAGAGAGAGAGAGAGAGAGAGAGAGAGAGAGAGAGAGAGAGAGAGAAAGACAGAGATATAGAGAGACAGAGACATAGAGAAACAGAGTGAGAGAAAGAGATAGAGAGTGAATGAGAGAAAAAGAAAATGAGAGAGACAAAGAAATAGAGAGAGAGAGAGAGAAAGAGAGAGTGAGAGAGAGAGATAAAGAGAGGGTAGGGAAAGAAAATAGAGCGGGGCCGTGTGTATACGAAATCTGTGTATCGTACAAAGTATCGACGGATGGGACGAGATGGCGAATGAAAGTTTGATGGCGAGAAAGCGAGGTGGTGGGGGGGGTGCGAGATCGATTCGGCGGTGGATGATTGAACTGGCGGCCGAGCAGAGCGAAGTAAGCACAGTGCTGGGGGTTTGAATTTTCGTATGAGAGCGCGGGAAATTTGAATGACGAATGAGTATATCTTCACGAAGAGAGACTTTCCTGCGTCAAATGTTCCGAGTTCTGGGCGACACGTAATGTGCCGGTCGTATATACATATACATTTGTTTGCAATCGTTTCTTCAGTTCTGGGCCAGGCTGATCGGTTAGGAAATTTTGTTGGCGTTTATTTTTGTTTCTATTTTTCTGAGAAAAGAACCGGGCCCAGTGTTTCTCACCCTGTCGTGCACGGCGAGCAGAGGAAAGTCACGATTGATCGGTGAACCCGATCAGTCTGGTTTCCTCCCGAGGGCTAGCTCTAGTTTCCTCGAATGTTTCTTTCTCTTCTCTCCCCGTAAATCGAGTGATGACGGTGCTGGGGGTTTAATGATGGCTTGAGATGAGGGTTGGAGGTGAGGGTGGTTCAGCGCTCTCGACGACGATCACGTGCAATTTCGTCGCCGTGGTCTCAATAATCCGGGGGGAAATCCAATGTAAACCTTGTGTGTACGAGAAACAAAGACGGGGCGTGGTTTCGGGGCTGGGGTGGGGGCGTGGGCGGGGCGAGGGCGTGGGCGAGGGCGGGGTCTGCTTGTTACACCTTACTATAAGAAGTGGATTGGAACGAGCGGTTCTATTTGTCTTTTCGTTCGAGCTCCTCGCGCAGGGCTACCAACCCAATCCTTTTTTGCGATAACCAAAAAAATGAAAGAAAGACAGAGTTTGAAGGACCAGTGTTAAATCAAACAGAAATTCCGTAGTTTTACAAGTGAGGAAGACTGGCCAAGTGAGAGATAGAGAGAAAGAAAGGAAGAAAGAAAGAGAGTTAGAGAGAGAGAGAGAGAGAGAGAGAGAGCGCAGCGCGTAGCACAGAGGCGGAGACTTCCGGTTGGCACGCGCGTGTTGTTTCGGACACATCTCGGAAGCGGTCAGGTTGGTAGCGAGGACAGAACGATCAAGCTCTAAGTTTGATGCAGAACAACGTAAATCTGAGAACGACCGGACGCGAGGCGCGATAGTGTTCAGCGGTTATGGACGGCGCGCGAGAGTTCCTCGGACGTAAGCGCGGGAAAATTCGAATTTTCCGGATAAGCTCGAGAGTAAGGTGTAGACGACAGGTGGAATGATAGTGTAAATGTTTCACGACGGCGGAGGCTCGAAGAATTCTGGCGGGCGTATAAATATGCTCTGCCTGTTCTACAATCGTTGTACACACTACGCAGTTTTGAGAAATAAATATTCGCCGGAATACTTCGATAGTCGCTAAGGATAAACAGCTATAAACAGTATGATGATTTGTGCGGCAGACATTATACCGACAAAAAAATATATATAATATATATATAATCATGTGTATATGTGTGTGCGCGCGTTAGCGCGTGTAAGTGTCTGTATATATGTGTATGTATATGGTGTGGGCTTATGGGCGAATATATATATAAATATTTATATATATATATGTAATATATAAAATAGTACAGAATAATAATAATAATGATAATATAAGAGTAATGTTAATAAGTAGAAGTATTAATAATAATAATCATAATAATAATAATGGTAATAATAATAATAATAATTAATAATTTATAAATATGAATCAGTAAAAAATTACTCGTGACTGGTCTGTATGGCCTCCTTGAAGTTAGTACTCCACTTCCAGCCATACTAAAAAATTAATATCACTTTTTCACTATTCTGTAGCCTGTAACCTACGCTTATAGGTTTTCATTAAAAAGGAAAAAGAGAGATAGAGAGATAATATATATATATAAAATATATAGAGAAGCATATGTACAGGGTGTCACACACGATCGGTGATGCGACACGAGAGAGTAAAATTCTACGCGAGAAACCGGGACCGACAATTGTAGAACCGGACTTTTTCCGGAACGGACGCTTCGTTGCGGAGAAACTCGTGGATGGACGTAGGCGTGGGTGCGCTCAGAGTGGGCGGAGTCTAGAGCTAGATGGGCGTGTCGTTCGATGGTCGCAGCCCGGATTTCCCCGGAGCGGAGCGTCGTAGCGAAAAAATTCTTTCTACGCTTTTCCACCGAGTGTTTTCGCGTAGAATCGTATCGTGGATCGCTGGACACTCTGCAGGCAATTTCCTTTGCAAATTCTCAAAAATTCTCAGGCGTAACCCGCGTCGCTTGCTATTGATTCCCCGTGCACAGTATAATCTCTCCTCTAATGTAAAACGATTTGGAATCCGGGATCGGAACCTCTCGCTTCGCTCGTAATATTATCATCGGAAAACAGAGAGAGAGTGAGAGAGAGAGAGAGAGAAAGAGAGAGAGTGTGAGAGAGAGTGACAGAGAAAAGAGAGAGAGAGAGACAGAGAGTGTGAAAAACAGAGAGCAGGGAAAAGAGACAAAGAGCGAGAGACCCTCTGGCGAGCAAGCAAAACGGAAGAGAGGGAACCAAAACCGGGACTCTCTCGTCGCGAACGCAGCTTCTCTCGTTCATCTTACATATCATCTCGTAATCTTGTTCCTCCGTTTCAGAATAACCGTATTTTTCCTCCTTAAAGTCACAGCTAACACTGAGAATGATCTGACAAGGCCGACGGCACAACTCGAATCGTGGTCACGCCCCCCCTGGGGGCGTGGCCGGTCTTGCCATATCATGTTATATAAATATATACACGCTAAATGTATATAAAATAATATATCTATACTATTCAGGACACAGCAAACACTGAAAATATTGGTTGTGGGGGGGTTGATCGGGGTGGAGTGGGGTCCAATGTCGCACAGAGAGACAAGTCGGAGGAGAGTATTCACGCGGCGCCATCTTGTCCATTATTTCGGTCGGGAAACGCTAGGTCTGGGTGATCGCCACTGTGTAAAGAAAAAAAAAAGAATGAAAAAATACAAACAGCCTAAACGAATTTCGTTTTCCATTTTCACCCCGCACTGTCCCCTTCCCCCAATTTGGTGTTTCGTGGGCGGGCTCGTTTCCCCGAAACGAGTCACGCACGCGCGCTGTGTTCCCTGAGGAAAGGTTTACATTAGATTTCGTGCACAGAGAACTAGGATCGACCGAGGCGTCGAGGATGATGATCTGGAGGGCCCTTTTGCGGGCTGTGTACCCCCGTTCCCGCGGACGTTACCGAACGCGTGACGACCGCGCCACGCCTCCCGCGTTCCCCATTGGTTGGGACAGCCGGCGGGGGAACCGGTGGGCGGTGCCGCGGCCCGCGTTCGCTAATCGATCCACGCCGAGCGTGTGTTCCTCCCATTGCCAATTCGCGGTGCGGGTGTGAGCCCGCGGGGACCGATTATCCTCTAACGATGAGAGAGAGACAGTTCGGAAAGCGTTCTCTGTCGCAGTGCTCGTCCCCCCGAACTGTCGCGACGGGGGGCCCCGTGTCGTACGAACACACGTGCGTATGTACAATACGCATACAGAGCACACGAGGCACGTGTCACACGAATACAGAACAGTATAGATGCATATATACGCGCACGTGTGTGCATGTATACATACGGACACAGTACAGCGTCAAGTATACACCGGGCGAGAAACTGGGTGGTTATGTAGTTCCTCTCTGAGCGAAGATAGAATAATTCAAATTGGCACACTGGCGTTTATGGTGTCCCGTCCAATCGAGAAAAGACGAACGTCCGATGGCCGTGCTGCAAGCTGCGGTTGGCGCCAGCAGCGCCGCAATCGGCCACCGAATCGTGCGGGCAGAGTTTTCTATCTTCGCGGACAGAGGGCCCAGTTTCCGGGCCCGTCCCGTAGCACACATACCGTGTGCAGACAAATCTCTAGATCACTCGGTGCATGCGCTTGTTAGCATAAATAGGATACGGGGGTAAGCGGTGGTCGGACTTGATACACGTCATTGCAAGAGATATAATACCACACATCGTTTTACTCGGTTAGGCCAAGAGAGAGAAAGAGATCTACAAAGCGTGGAGAGTGGTGTCATCGACGTCGTCTACTTCGCCGAGGGTCTTTTTTTTTGTTCATCGACAAATGTTCAACTTGAAAGAGCGGGGGGGGGGGGGCTGGGGTTTCGGGGCGGGGCCTGGGACTTTCGATGCAAACTCCGAAACACGTGTATCTCGGGGCGCAGAGTGCACTTCCATTCGTTCCTCGTGACTCGACCAATCGAAGGCAACTCGGGGACCGTTACAATCGAATTCGTTCACCGTTTCTTCTTTTCCTTCGGGCTCGTCCGAGGCGCGACAAGACTGGACGATCCGGGGGATCGTTTCGGGCTCGCGAATCTGGAGGTTCCATGCACCGGGAGTAGCGGGGGAAGTGGGAGGGGCCTGGGACACTCGTGGATTACGGACAAATAAATAGACAGACAGATAGACAGACGAGGATAGATATAGATAGATCGATAGATTTCAGAGAGAGAGAAAGAGAGAGAGAGAGAGAGAGAGAGAGAGAGAGAAACTGAAAGAGAAAAAGAATGGGAAGACAGAGAGCGAGCGAGCAGCCGGGGCAAGTGAAGCTTTACCTTGGAATGTTGGGCAGACGTGGGTGTGATCGGAGGCGTCTCCTCTGCGTCCACGCTCGTCGCGTTTGGTAATCGCTGCTCTTGCACCGACGCCAAGCTGTGGAAATGCAAAAGTAACGTGTCTCCATTAATCCTCTGTCCGCGACGTGGCTCTAACCACTACCCGCGAGGCGTCGGACACATTTTTTTCGGAATTTTTGCGCGCGATCAAACGGACGATCCGGACCGAAGCCCGGTAATCCGATTTCTCCTGGTCGAGACAGAAATTTGAAACTCGGCACAGGCAAGACTTCCCCGTCTTGGCAAGCTGTCGATTCCACTGGCGATTTAATCTGCTTATGCTCCTTGATATCGTTATTATTAATTGGTGATTACCGTTTGAGCGTCACGAGGGTACCGGTCAGTTTCTTGCAGCGCCTTAGCGCGGACTCCAATCGTTCCGGCTCCTCCTTGAGGAACTTCTCCTCGCGCACGACCTTCTCCATCTCGGAGCTCAAGAGGCCCTTCAGGCCCTCTTGCAGGCCCGGGAACCGCACCTTCAGATCCGCCACCGTTTGGCTGAACAAGAGAAAAACGAAAATACAGCGATCGCTCGAGCTTGGTTTGCTGTTCACGATGGGCCTACCTCGACTTGCTGAGGATCAAGGCCATGTTCTCCACGTCGGACATGTTGACCCGCGTTTTCCTGTTGATGACGTTGCCACGGAGTTCCTCCACCGTGCTCTCCAGCTCGCTGAGATCGTGAAATCGTTAGGATGGAAGGAAAAATGCAAGCTGGCGCACGAGTACTCACGTCAGATCTTTTTCCAGCCTCAGCATCTCCTGCTTGTAGAGGTCTTCCTCGCGGCTCAGTCGCATCTTCTCGGCGTCCCCAGCGCTCCAGGAGGCGTCCCCGCCAGACAATAACATGGCTCTGAAACGAACCGACGTCGTGTCAGCAACCGTGGAATTAATTTCGAGAGAATTGAGCGGCAGGTTTAGTTACCTGATGGTGATGAACGTGTCCCTGATAGTTTCTCTGACGGTGTGCGCCTGCGCCTGAGACATGCGCCTCAGGTTCCTGACCTCTTGCCTGAGGTCCTTCGCCTTCTTCTGCAGGCCTCGCAGCTGGTTGTACATTTCCGGCGTGAGTGCCAGGTCCCGGTAGACGTACTGACCGGCCACCAAGGCCGCTGGCTTCGGCGGAGGAGTCGGCTTGTGCCTGTCCCGCTCTGAAACCGTTCGGGCTAGGTTCAAGCGGACGCTTCCGGTCGATGGCTACCCATGGTTACCCACAGAAAAAGCTTCTCGGGACCCCGCTGAACCGTGCGAGCTTCTTCGTTTTACGGCGATGTTCCGTTCGTAATATTGAATAAGTCAAATCAAATAACAATGGTACAGTAGTCCGCGTGCGAACACGTGGCAACCCTGTACCGTTTGCTATTACTCTCTAATGCTAACGAGGCTGTCCACGAGCAATAGTAAATCCCCGATAAAAAGACAAGAGAATATACTAAGAACACTGACAAAAACTGAATTGCAGCGAGCCGATGAAAATCGGAGACCCATTATTAAGACTATCAAGAGAACTTCTAGTTTACGTAAAAAAAAAAAGAACTAAGAACACTGACAAAAACTAAATTGTAGCGAGCCAATGAAAATCGGAGACCCATTATTAAGACTATCGAGAGAACTTCTAGGTTACGTAAAAATAAGAACAAGTGCAAATCTGCAATTACGAAATCTCTCGATCGGGCTCTTGCACAGCGATTTATTAATGTTTTCTTGCGCCGCCAGCTCCGGATAAACGAGCTCCACTTTCTAATAACGGAGCGGACAGCTCTATCCTTGAACGGATCTCCTCGATTAGGTCACCGAAAACAATGCTCTCGTTGAATTCGGCGGCAGACGCCACTTGTCGCTCGTTAAACCCGACGCGTTTCGCACGATCCAACGGGCCAGGGGGGTGGGGCGGGAAACGGAGCGTGGCGGGGGGTGGTTGGCGGAGAGAATAATTTCGTTGTCGCCTCGGGTGTCAGCGTTTTGATTGGCCCGATGACGGAAGCGGTATGAGATGCGTGCGCGGCCATGATCCGAGGGCTTGGATTTCACCTTGGGCCCCCGGGCTCTGGGGGCCTGATTGCGTCCAAGATGGCGCGCGATCGGCTCGAGAAACTCCCGTTCTCTCGGCGAAAATGTTCTCTAAATTATTTTCGCATTCACCGAACAATTATCGAGCAGTCCAATTTTGATTATTTTTGCAGGGTTCATAGTTGAACCCTTTGCACTCGAGTTTGTACTTAGAAAATGGTTTCATAAAATGCACGGAATTTGCACCACAAATATTTGCGGAGCAATTGAAAATTTGAAATATGAAAGCGATTCAAAATATTATAACGATCAAATGAAATTGAAAACGTCGACGTGGTATTTTCGATCTGTGAAAATGATTAAAGAAAGAACGAGCTTGCAATTGACAATTTTCGTTTCGCATATAAAATTCGCGGTCTGGTCTCGTATGAAATGGAAATACTGGGTCAGAGAAGCCATTACGGGTTTAAATGGCCCGGAGTTTAAATTTTAATGGTCCATTTAAATGGAGTTAAAACGGCCTCGAGTGCAGAGGGTTAATATCTACCTAAGCGAAATCTGCTAATAGAATGTTCTGTAACATGTAAATGTACCATGCGACTGTTGCACTATTAAAATATGAATTTGCATCGAGATTCGACCGTGCAGACCTTCTTCTGGGAACCAATTCGTGGCGACGTGGCCGTTGCCGGGGCCACGACTCGTTGGCATTCTTATCCGCAAATTATGCAATTCATAGTTGTACAACAGAGATTGCCGAGACAGCTGCGTCACGTTCGAGAAAAACGAGCAGGTCGGCCGTCCGGCGACCAAATTCGACGTCTGTTCCTGTAACGCGACATTACATTCCCTGGTCGTCGCGTTTCTTGTGCAACCGTCCCACGAGTTTCTCGGCCGGATCGCGCTTTCTCGCGACCGATGACAACGATGATCCCCGAATGAGCGACGAGAGACACCGAGGGATGATCGATGGAGAGACAGAGATATATGTATACGATGCGTGGACGTGATCGAAACACAAGATGACGGACGAATGACCGAACGGAAGCGTAAAGATGAGGGGGCGGGGCAGAGACAGAAACGAATGCTTTTGTGGGAGGTGACGAGCTTGTTTGATCGACGAACCGAACGCGACACACATATAGAAACGAGATACGGGTTTACCTTGCGAAGACATCCTCGGCAACGTGGAGGATTTGATCGCCGGTTTCGTTGGCTTAGTGTCCGCTAGTCGTGGTAGGCATTGCACGAGAAGTTAGGTCAGAGATTATTGCGTTAGTATTGTCCAATCCTCGACACGAGGGTTTCGTCTCGTCCGAGGCCTCTCGAGGAAACGGTGGAGCGTTTTCGAAACTAATCGCAACGATCATGACGTGGCCGATCGTTGTTTCAGCATCCGGGTCGTGAACCCGCGGCAATCTAGTCGACGCTCCAGCGTTTCGTCGTTCGATTTATCATCGGGTCGTTCTAGAGACTCGATTTTCACGGGGGGGAGGTGCTTGGAGCGGAGACCGCCTTTACGGACACGCTCGAAGTCGTCGATTTTCCCCGGCAGAACTTAATTATTGTGGGCGGGCGTTCCCAAGGGCGGTGGGCGTTCCCAAAGACGGTGGGCGTTCCCAGTGGCGCGGGGCGTGGCCTCGAGCGCGTCGGTAAACTCGGTCTCCGCTGTGTTAGAGTGCAAAGTGCGAATAATGATTACCTGCGTGTTGCGGGGAATGCTGCTTAGGTGAGTTCATGTCCGGTGGCTCGTCACTGAAGGACACTGACTTTTCGAACGACACCGACTTGTCTGGAATAGATGTTGATCAGCGTATTTTTGCGGTCCCGTGCCGGACAGGGTGGAAGCGTTGCAGCGTGCGCGACAAAACTTTCAAAGGAGCGGGGGTATGGGGGCGGTGCTGACTTATCATTGCGGTGCTGTTATCATCTCAGGGGGTAGGGGGTGAGGGGCAACCGAGAACGAAATATATCAAGTACTGTTTTCGTGAACAAAAGAGAGAGAGAGAGAGAGAGAGAGAGAGAGAGAGAGAGAAAGAGAGACAACTAGGCTCGCGTGGCATAACCTAAACGAGTGCTAGAATCGACAGCGAAGCAAGAATGGTACGTTAGTGCAACTGGAACACCGTGTCTCGACGAATGAAAAGGGAAAACCCGATGTGCAAACATTTGTGCTCGGTGCAAGAGAGGTTAATAGTTTTGTTTCACCATTTGTCGAGCCACGGTGGCTGAACGATGATTGATCATTCGGTGTACATAGTACGCGCACAGAAAAGAAGCAAGCAGGACGGCGGGGGGATGCGTGTGAAACGAGACACAGAGAGCGGCGTGATGTTATTAGCGTGCAGATGAGCGCACACGTGGACGACCACGACATAACTATAATGCGAGAGGCGGCGATGCTTTGGTGCTTAGAGGAGATACGTGGAGATCTTGTGAACCGCACCTTTGCCTAACTTTGGTGGTTTTACGTCAGTCCTTAAGTACGAGTCATCTGTAACGGCAGGTTGAGACACTTAAATTTTACAAAGGAGAACCGTTTTAATCACACAGTGGTAGAACGTAGGGCACTATTATAAAACATTGTAATAACAACAGTAATCACATTATGCATTACGCGAGAGCGTGTACACCACCGGTCGGACACCTGATTACCGATTTAGCGGTCGTCTACTCTTTGAAGTAATTGTTCTATTATAACTATGCCGAGCGATTCGAAGCAATCGTATATTTTAGGCTGTCCACATGCCATTGCCGTGCGAAGCAATGGCTGTCCTCCGTCCGATGGCGCACGAGACTGTAGCGGTCACAGTGATTCATAGGAGAATAGAAGATAGAAAGAAGATGAGAAGAGACACACCTGGCAATGAGGCAGAGCTGGAACTAGAGTGTTTGTCGAACTCGTCCCCGGCGCCTGGTGTGCGCGTCAGTCGGAATAACAAAGCAGTTGTACAGCAGGGTTTTCAGGAAAATTTTCAGGCCGCGGTGCGACGCGTCGCAGCGGTGCCGATTGCTCCTCAAACATTCGGGACGCATTGTCTCCCGACGGAGATGAGATTTTCGATGGAACCGAATATGAGCACCACTGCGACGGCGTCGACCGCGGCACAAATTTTACTTGTACGCCACTTCGAGGCGCTATCTGGCGGCTCGAAGGGCGGGGCCAGCTGCTAAGACAGCTGGTGGCGATGGGATTCTAACTTGGAAACCGTCTCGAGACTCCTTGGGCCGAGAAGATTAATTCAAAAAGTCTGGAGACGGTTCACAGGGGCCTGGGAAGTCCTGAAGATTTCATAGATAATTCTCAATCGAAAAGCGCGTATCAAAACTCGATTCTAAGAATGCCGAAATGTCCAGGACCTCCGGTTCTAAGTCTCGGAACAGCACCGAGGTGCCTAAATAAAACGCGGCGAGTCCCGCTTAAAAGTAAAAAAAACGAAGAAATAATACTCAGGTCTCAGCGTTAGCTGTCCGGCAGCTCCGACCGATCGATCACCTAGAAAAGTATCTAAAAGAGAGCGAAAGAAGTCGCGCGACGTGATGAGACAGACGTGGGCGTGACAGTGGGCGACGGGGGGGCGGAGTTTGTCGAACGAACGGGATCGTAGAAGAAAGCGAAATGGGCGGGGCGAACAACATACACGGGCAGAGAGGCGTCAAAGCGTCGCAGAATGGATCGACTTGAACGAAACGAGAGGCTAACACGCTTCTAATGCGCCTAGTGGTGCGACAGGGGATGAGAAATCGAATGAGAAATGAAATATGCGAACGTCCGGGTCGTCGGGGGCGAACCGGTGGGCGGGACTGGGCGGAAACTCAAGAGCCACGGAACAGAAATGGGCGGGGACTACGCGGGGGCACCGGAGCTGGGCGTGGCCAGGTGACCCTTCCCTCGGATAACTTGAAATTTGTGAAAATTTCTACGGAGTTACTAGAAAATAAATAAAAATACATTCGTCGAAAATGCGCCCAGCCCCAGCGGAAACGGAGGGATCCCTGCTCGGAGACCAGGACCTAGGACAGCGCGGCTAATCTAGTCTCGTAAAATGCCGGATTTCGGATCGGAAACGTACCTGGGGCCCTCGCGTAAGGGTCGCGACCCGCTGGCACCTGCAGATAATCCCTGGGTGACGGGCTCGTGTGAGGGGCGTGGGTCAGAGCCTTCTGCACAAGCCCCGTCAGGTTGGCCAACTGTCTCTCCATGTGCTCCACCCGTATCCTAGACCAAGGAAGACAGAACAGATTAGCCGGTGTCACTTGGGATCCGCTTGGCGAACGGGACCAACATTGCAAACTATGGATCTAGGGGATTGTGGTGCCTTCGAGAAGCGTATCGAGGTAGCAAAGATAGAGGTCCATTCGCCGACAAAGGATTTGCTACCTCGCTATCGAATACCAGGAGACAGTGACGATGACTGACATTGACAATCTCGCACAGGACCTTGGGTCCAAGGTCCGATGGCAAACTCTTGGATGGCCAAGGCCGTGTGAGTCTAGAGTCCTAAGGTCTACATGTCGTACATACATACATAAAAGCGCTCGATATGCATTCTCTCTACGATCGCTAATCGGCATGCTGCATTCCACCGATTCGCAGTTGAACTCGTGGAGTACCATCGAACGAACGATCCTGAAGAACAATGTTTGGGATCTACTGTACTTGGGGATAGCTAAGACCTGAGAGTACACGAGGTCGTTTCTCAAAGCTTACCGAAACCTAACGAAACTTTTCGCGCGAACATTGTCCCGCGTCAGAGCTGGATCATCCTCCAGATCCAGACCCGATCCCGTCCGTTCGACCGTGCTACAATGGTTCAACGCGTGCCAACCAACTGATTGAAATTACCCGACGGTTCCGCGTTACGATTCCGAGCGCGGGGCCAGATATCTCTGCATGCTTCGACGCGTATTATACATGCATCCAAACGAACGACCAGCGTCCCGGAGAGGATTCAGCCTAACGAGAAATGGTACAGAGCTCTGCGTGTACCGGAGCCTTCTTTCTCTCTCTCTTTCCCTCCGCCGGGTCAACGAAGCCTTCGTTCCCACCGATCGATGAACTCGAAACGTGTCGATAAACGGGCGAACATAAATAACCGAGCCGGGGGGAGGCTTCGTGGAGCGTCGACCCGAGGGAGAAAGAGAGCGGGCTTTTCACTTTCCACCGACTGACATGTACAGGGTGTACAACGAGAAAAACAATGCTTAAATGCTTTATCAGTCATCGATTTTTCTCGTCCTAGAAAATTTCCTCCGCGAACGGTGGCCGTAGGGTCTATGGACGACGCATTCGCAAAGCGCATTCGAGTCAGATCAAAAGCGTTCGTACAACGACGCTGCGTTTCCGGCACGACCGGGTGACTGTATCTGGGCTGTTTCTAAGAGGACTCCGTGAAACGCGGCGTCAGACGATACATCTGAGAGACCGGATCGCATCGACAGAGAGCTCTACGTTCACTGATTTCGGTTCTATCGACGTGTATACACAAGGTGGATCGGTACCGAGTAGCGTCGTAGCTCTGACCACTGGGTGGCAGAGGTGGTGCCGCCCCTGGAGGAAACGGGGATCGCGGAGGACCGGATGGCTGACGGCCTGACGGTTTCACACCGTATAGGCTGTACGATTCCTCCAACAGCTCCGTATCGCTGCACCATCCACAACAGAGACACACGTATCCGCGCTATCAGCCATCCATGGTGACACGCGATCGTTCTTCCCCTCTGATCAACGCCGACCAGGTTGCACAGGGTGTTCAAGCAATCCAACTCTAGCTCCTCGAAGTCCAGTTTCCAAGTTTTAGGATTCTTTACGATTCTTTAAGACTCCGTGGTGAGACAGCTAAATCCAGACTCAAGTACCCCCAAGTCCACACTTGTAGGACCCCTATGTCCCCATTCCACCGTCGTCGTTGCTACCAGGACACCCTGTGCAATCCGCGCGATGCTCCCCCAGCCGATGAAGCCAAAAGATTTTCCGAAGTGGTGAATTCGTCGGCGAAATTTTGTGAACCCGGTGACCCGATTTCGCGTTGGGTCGCGTTGACAGAGAAGGGAAGTCCGTCGGAGTATGAAATCAGCAAGGGTTTGTTATCGTCCGGGGCCGCGGACCGGCCCCGTCGATAATCATCAAGGAACTCCGGTTACCTGGCTTCCTCGTCGATGACCGGGGTGACGGTGCCCGAGTACTGGGAGTAGTACGGGTCTTCGTAGCTGCTTCCGGCGCTGTAGGGTCCGGCCGGGTATCTTCCGGATCCGGAGCTGACGCCGCCGCCTCTCTCCGGACTGCTCATGTAGCCGGTCTCGTGGAGTCGATCTGCGGCAATCGGGTAGATTAGTGGGACCGCGGGTCGTCTACCACCGAGCGGGTGCGTCTCAACCCGTCGGTAAAACAGCGGGGGAACACCGAGTACGGGGCGGAGGGATGCTTTACGGGACGTTCAATAGTCATAGTAAGTTCTACGTGACACAACCGAGGGTCGTTTGTGCGTGTGTCGCAGGGTAATCCCGGGTCGCCGAACCAGTCTTGTCGGGTTGGACACAGTCGGGTCTGGTTTAGTGCTGGGCCACTCGATTAGTTTTCCCATGCCCCTAGGTATGTACTTTGGTTACGGGGTATACAAGATCCTAGGGATTCGATGCAACGGCTTGCTAGCTTCTGTTAATGACGCTAGGGATTCCTTGGGTAATTTACTTTGCGTGGTATACCGATTTACGTGGAGGGGTAAGTTGTCTCTACTGCTATCGGAGCTACAGGTGGATCTAGGGTACCTAGAAGCTTCTACGCAGGTTAAGAGGTTAGGATCGTGGTGTCTATTAGATCGTGGTTTCATTCGAGGACAAAAACTGTGTCCCTGGCTCTAGGTAAATTTTCGCGACTCCGATTATCCGAGGCTACGTTGTCAGCCAATCCGGGGCGAGTCGGTTGCACTAATCCAGACCTCGGCGTGCCTCGATGCTAGCCGCCACAAGACGGAGATTATTCCGTATTCCACGAGAATTTTCTCGAGCCAGTGTGCCAATTAGGGTATTCGTTTTACGACCAAACCGCCTCCGTGTAGTCGAGCCAGTCGCCCGGCCCTCGATCCGTTCGAGGGAACGACGACGCCCGCGTGTCGACTGGAGCGATTCTCGACACCTCGAGACACAGGCGTTCTCGACCTGGTTTCGTCGGGACGGTCCTCGATCCAGTCGTATTGTTGTCGACAGGGACGCGCCGGCACCGCGCCGTTTCGTCTACGCGTCGAGAATCGTCGAGTTGGTTCCCGCGGCGCGCGAAAAACGTTTCGAGAGGCAGAGGGCACCATGATCGAGGGAAAGATAAATTGGTCTCTCAACTTGTTCCCGCGTCGAGTTCTCGTTTTTCTTTTTTTCTTTTTTGTTTTCGATCTTTCGGTCTTTCTGTCATCTCGGCGATTTCGTTTCTAACGAACAGTTCCGTCGGTTTTTCGTCTTCTTCATTTAAGGATAACTCTACTGACCTGCTATACTATAGAGGGAGACCGAGCTGTCTCTAGAGAAGCGAGCCGAGCCCCCGAGGCTTCCAAGGGGACTCTTAACACACTGGTAGCTGCGAAGCGGCTTGGCCGGCGGCACCCCGCCACCACCTATCCAACCGTCCGGAAAAACCAAACAAAAACCAATGTACCCAGCTGTTTCGGTTCGAGTCGCGTCTCTCCCTGACCTCGTCCCTTGCCACACGAACGGCTCCCATAGTGCTCATCCTACCTAAATCACCTGCACCAATCGCCCGCAACTACTCCCACAATCCCTCGACTACTTCTATCGTCGCAAATAGTCCTCCTATGTTTCGGTTACTATTTAGCTAGATTCCTCTATGCTTACAATTCTAGTGATTTATCAGTATTCGGTGTCCTAGTTACCTTTCAACGTTTGCCACGCTAACTAAAGCGACCGCAAAGTCGTTAAGTTACTAAGAACATTTCAACGTCTACGTTCCTAGGGATTCTTTTTCTTTTTTAGTAAGAAAGCACCGCAGGTTGCTGAGCACTATGAGAGTCGCCACTGTAGATTGCTACTTCCATCGCTCGGTAGCAAAGACGTGACACGAATGATCGTCGACGATCGCGCTCGCGCCGGAAGGATTTACGCGGATCGACGAGGCAACGGGCGGGTCTCGTGCTAGCAGTCCTGGCGTCGAAAGCTTGGATGATGGCGAACAGGATCGTGGGAAGAGGAGGCGTTTGGCTGATGCGTATCTACGAGCAAAGGTCGACCGTGCATGCGAAACATTGGAAACGTTCTCGCGAGTCAACCTCAGCTCGTCGACGAACCGTTACTCGATCGACCATCGATCGTCGCTGCAGGCAGGGCCGGATGGCGGGGTCAGCGCGTGCAGGTGCGTCGAATCTGGTTGTTCTCGAGGACGTGTCTACCTCGAGAGCCACCAGAAATGACAATTTATGAGCTAGTGAGTCATGTAGACCGTTGTAATCGAAAAATCTCGGCGATTCGTGTTCCGGCGATGCCTGGGTCAACTTTGACCGGAGCCGTGGAAAGTCTAAATAAATTGCGCATCGAATGAACCGTGCGAAATAGACGCGATTAGCGGTCCAGATCGACCCAGGCACCGGTTGTTTCATGGCAGATGATGACCGCGAACCGAGGCGTCTAGGGAAAGATTATAGTAGCGAGGGCAAGCATGAGGGGTGTTAGTTCAGGCGCAGAAGCAGCGATCTCTCGCGGCAGTCGTTCAACCGAGTCGTGGTTTCGCGCGAGCAGCAACGACGTCCCTGAACTTCCGGCGTACCTGATGTGGCCAGAGGTTTCGGTTGCGTGGGCGTCGCGGTCGGACCGCCCACGACGGACGACGCGGCCGGACTGTACGCCCTCATCAGCTGGCCACCACGTGGCAACGTGCTGCTTCCGCCGACGTAGTAGCCGCTGCTGCCGGAAGTCGAATTCTTCGCCGTCTGGAACACAAATGATATTTTTTTCCTGGTTATTTAACCGTCACGACGGATAATGCTTGTCCGGTGAACTGCAAATATTTTCATAACTATGTCGGGGATTTCGAAACGTTTCGCTTCGTTCCGTTTCGCAATGCGTGCACGCGTATGCGCATGCGTAATGTGGGAATACATATATGAATTTGCGGGATTGCGTAACAGCCCCGATGGAAAACGACGATTATAGGTAGAAAGTGATCGAAACGATCGACATGTAAACAACAACTAGTAGATACCCGGTTTAAAAAAGAACCTGAAGATAGTTGCCGCGCGGTTGTTAGATATCGACGTAACCGTCGACGTCGCAAGAACGGAATCAAGTTGTCGCTTTCCCCGTCAATCATCGTCTTGACAGACGATCGAAGAAACGAAATTCCCCCGAGGACCATAATTGATCGAACGGCTATCATCAGTTTCATTGGTTTCAAACGCATTCACCGATAACGATAATTTCGCTACTTATTAGACCAGCGATGAAATTATCGATTTACTGGAAATTTGAATTTCCGTTGTACGAAAGCAGATGGTGAATTGCTCGACGAATAGCTTAGAAATACACGGATTAGCATAGAAACTGTATTACCATGTTTGCGTGCGATCGTTGCGGTGAAAACGAGCAACGAGAAAGGGAAAAGATGCGCGCCGGTTGGCAATGAAAACGATACGGGTCCGTAACGGGCCCGAGTTTCGTCCCCGCGATGAACCATGTCCCTTAGCCGTCCGCCATTTTACGGCCCATAAATCCCTGAACGCCCGCGACTCCCTGCGACTCCCCTTTCCCGTTCCCCTAGAAGACTTTCGAGATTGCGAAAGCGGAGCCTGGCCACCGTTCGTTCCTCTGTTTCTAATTCGTATCGGTTTCGACCGACACCTCGTTTATTACAGAACGTCCGCGTCGACAACTCGAAATCACGTAACTCGTCGTCATTATGCAATCCCGGCCGATCGCAATTACGCTTTCCCTGTTTCATTTTTCGACGAGCCAGGCGTTCGATCCGGGACGAAAATATGTATGTCGCCTGACGAGACGGCTGGCACGAAGAAGGGGCGAGGTGCGATAAAACGAAGACGATTAGGCGAATCTGCGTCGAAAACTGAGACGAAAATATCCGGAGAACTTTTTCACGAGAGTCATGGTTTTCGAGAAAATCGTGCGCAAAGACGAGCATGACGCGCGGCCGAGACGAGGCGCGAGTTTCGAGCTCCGCGCGGACCTTGATTTCAAAGCCAGTTATCTCGCAAACGACGGGTCGAATGAAAAAGTGCTGCTGCACATTTTCGACGCGGTTTTCCACGGGCTTTCGAACCGCGGTGCCCGTTCGCGGGCAGCTCGGACGATCGAGAAGATACGCAACGTTTCCGGTCAAGGGGAACGCCCGAACAGCACTTCCAGGCTTTTGCTCCGTGAAGCGAGACGCCCGACAAATCGGGGGATGAGCGATAACACGTTCCCGGACTTCCGGCGCGTGGAATTCAGGCGCGGGTTAAACGACCGGTTCGGTTCGCTTCTGTTCTCCGATCAACCGCCCCTCCAGTATGGCCGCTCGAAATCGCGCGGCTGAACCGGCCGGCCCTGTTTAGTATGGTGTACTCGCGCCGTGTGCTCGCCGCACTGTCATCGGGCCTCCTCTTCGACTTGCTCGGGCCGCGCATAACTCCGAGTAGAATGGAACGGAATCCGGCTACGAGAAACGCGTTTCCCGCCTGAAATAAATTCGGTGATAAATTGATAGTTGGATGGCGAACGGGATCCGAAGCTGAGACCTGGGACTAGGGGATGATTCTCGGTCGACATGGCTGGGAGGGCTGTGATCGTTTTTCGAGGGTGCATCGTCTTCTTTCTGCTGGCTCAGTGCGCGTCTATTTTGGACCAGCAGCTGCACCGGACCCGTACAACCCCCATGCACAAGGTGGTGCTCACTCAGAAGGGATACATACAGGTGAGAGCTACCCTTGGTTACTATATTTCGTTCGAAAGTTCTTGCGGGAATTTTCGAGGTATTGTTATCACGATGAGACGAAATGCGAGCCCCATAATTAATTTCTTTAACGAAATAGCGTGTTCGGATTTTTTTCGTACCACCCAGAAAAATCTCTGATCAATAGACTGCGGATTTTATGCATTTCTGAGAAAAACGAATAGGTCAAATATAAAATTGTAAGGTCATTGGAAGAGTTTGAAGATATTGTTACATTATTTTCGACTTATTATAGTTATAAAAGGAACAAAGACATTTTCAAACTAATTATTTGTGTTTCTTACAATTGATTAAAACAATTTTGAGTTTGCATAAAGATCGGTCTACCGATCGATTTTAATACATTTATGCAGTCAATTCGAGAAATTCTAGTCAGAGAAAAATTGTTGATTTTCGCATTTATTAAGCGCATATTTGATGAGCTGATGTGTAAGATTACGGGTCTGGATTGTACTAACGTTTTAATCGTCCATTAAAGTGTCGATGACATCAGATCGATTGAACTGGATAAAATTTCGTTTTCCATCGAAAGATTATAATTTTGAAATTGTCTTCGGGGAACCTTCATTCAATTGAACGAAGTGCGACGATATCCGAAGGTATCCGAGTTGCATAGATAATCCAAAATTTGCAATCGGGTCCATTCGCCGTTACGAAATCCGCCGGTGTTCAAAGAAAGCTTAGAAAGCGACCGTTCGCACGCGATGCCCCTGATCTAGTTTCCCGCCTGTTACGCGGTCGCAGTCTCTCCGCCAATGGAAAAACGGGTGGCAATGAATTGACCGGTAATTTCGACACCCCGTGCCAACTCCATACACCAAGACTGGTTAACGAATTTTCCCATAGGAAAATGCGCGCGGTGTGATGACGAAACAGATGTCCCAGAAATTTAAAATGCAAACAACTTTTTTCTTTTCACTGGAACAAATGTTTCTCCACAGTTCCAAGTATGCACTTTAACAATGCGCCCTGGATTTGACGTTAAGCAATATCGTTCTTTTTTTAAAAATTATCAAAAAAATCGCCAAAGTGCACAGTCTAATGGAAAGCCTCATAAATTCGTATTTAAATTTCGCGCCAGACTCCGCGACCCTTGGCGTAAATTTTGAAATGGAAAAAATGTTTTCCCATAATGGAAAGTACGTACTTTAATGGTCCATACTTCTCTTAGCGGAGTACAGTACTGTATTTCTGTAAAAATTGCCAACAAGCCCCCAAAATGCGCGTTCCGATGCAAATTCGCACAATTTCATTTTTCATTTCCGCCCCGTATTGCCCGACCACCGGCGCGAATGTTTGAACAAAAAAATGTCCCCCCATTAGTTCAAAGTACGTACTTTAACGATCCACGCCCGTTACAGCGAAAAGCAACATCGGTACTCCCGTAAAAATTGCCGAAGCACCGCTAAAACGCACGGTCCGTAATACGCCCTCGTAAATTCATATTTAAAATCGACGACGTGCCGCGTGCGCGCGCGCGACTTCTGGCGCGAATTTTTCGAACATCGGAAATCTTTCCCCGCAGTTCGAAGTACGTTGTTTAACCGGGCGCAACGTATGCAGTAAAAAAAAAGCAGTACTGCCTTTCGCGTAAAAGTGGTCGTGCAGCCCCCTAAAATTTAGGACGCTTGCTAAACCGGATCGTTAACCTAAATCGGCGTGATTCCAGTTCCTCAGATGGGAATTGCCGGTGCCGGAGCTGACTGAGTTCACGTTCTGCCTGTGGCTGGAGTCCGTCGACCTCACTCACCCCCATTCTATCTTCTCCTACTCGAGTGAGTAATCGGGGAGGGGCAGGGGCGGAGGGGGGAAAAGCCGGATCCGATTTTCCGCGAAACGGAAACTCCGGGATGCAATCTCGCCGGAATTTCATTCGCCTACTTTTCGAACTGGGTTCGCCGAACCCGGAGCAACTTCTTTATTGGACTTTTTCTCCCCCCCCCCCTTGTTGGAACACCCGTCGCCCCGACGCGGCGGTCTTTTATTAATTTTGCGCCGCGTGCATCGATAAACGATGCCGATTTTCCTCCACGGGAACCCTTTGCTCGAATTTGCAAATTATTTTTACATAGTTCACGCATGATCGCGATTTCAATTCCGAGGCATTTTCCGCCATTGTTCAAATTTAGATACGTCGCGACTGATTGCTCGATTTTCCTTTTCTTTTTTTTTACATATTTTATGCGTGATCCGGATTTAAATTCCGAGTCATTTGCCGCCATTGTTCAAATTTTGATACGTCTCCGACTGAGATTGCTTGATACCTTCGAAAGTAATTTTGGTAATTTTTGTTTAAACTGTTCTCGCGATTGGTTGGACAACGCGTGGAAAGCTCCGGTGTTGATTATATTTTTGGCGCGACAGAGGACGAGAAGGAGCGATTGGTGCGCGCGTGGATCTCGTCGCATGGACGCAGCGTTCACCTGGAGATCGGCGGGACAGAGGTATTCGCAGCGTCGACCGACATTCACGAGAACCGCTGGTACCACCTGTGTCAGAGCTGGGAGAACCAGGCCGGTCGTTACGCTTTGTGGGTGAACGGGCACCTCTGGGTTCAAGGTCGCTCCGAAGAGGTTCGTAAGCATCCGAGATCCTCGCCGAAGATCCGGCGAACCACTTTCCTCGAATTGAATACCCTTTGATCGAGGGATCACCGAAGACCGGGTCGAAAGTGACCCACGCCCTATTCCTTTTCACTTTATCATTGTAAACAGCCCACCATTAATTAACTCCACTATTCGTATTCTCGATTGCAAAACTATTTTTGCCGGACGTCCCATGAAAGAGACAATTGAACAGATCGTCCTGATAGATCACTGATCATTTTCAGACGATTGGTCACGTGATCCCGAGCAAGGGGGACATAGTGGTGGGCCAGGAGTACACGGATTTCGACAAGGGCCTGGAGGACGGGATCGAGGGATCGGTCCTGGGGTTCAACCTGCTCCTAAAATCAGCCTTCGATCCCCAGAACGATGATCCAAGGGATCTGAGATTTAGTCACGTGCCGATCGAGACGTTCCCGCGGATTCCGCCGAAACCGATGCAACGGAGCATTATCTACGGGACGAGGACGATCTACAGGATCCTGCCGATTAGGATCATCAGATCGATCGATGACCCACTCGGATTTAGGAATCCATCGCAAGAGATTAGAATCGCGAATATGGGCCCGCACGGTTGGCCCAGCCAGCGGAAGCAGCCCTTGGGCCAGCAGCTGGTGCAGTTGACCTACGTCCGCTGCGAGATCGGTCGTGGCAGTCCGTTCATCGGAGGATCGTCGATGCTGATCTCCTGGACCAGGACCCCGGTCCGCATTTTCGGCGGGGCGATCGTGAAAAACGTTCGCAACAAGTGCGGTGACTTTTGAGCACACGGAGAGCCACGACATTGAAACATTGATTTTTTAACGAACACTCTGGCGGCTGTTTGTGGGCCACGCTGGGAGAAGAAGAGTTTTTTGGGAGACGGAAACTTTGGGCCGTGGAAAAATAAATGTTTGAAATGGTACATAGGCTGTCAATATTTTTGTTTCCTCGTGTGATACTGAATTTGGTAAATACAGTTTTTTTTTTATAAATAGTAGTTACATATGGAAATAGCATCTCAAATATGTTTGATAAATATATTATTATTTTTGAAATATATTTAAATATATTATTTTAAATATATTATTATTTCTTTAATATATTTAAATATATTATTATTTTTTAAATATATTTAAATATATTATTTTAAGTATATTTCGAATATATATCTAACTGCTATTTCAGAAAAATAGTGAATTTCCCAAATTCTACATTACATGAGATTATGAAAATATTTCTAGCTTATTTACCATCTCAAAAATCTGTCTTCCCCGGCCCTGCTAAAAATATACCTAACACTAACGATAGCTGATGAGCAAAAACAACGTAGCAGTAATAATTAACATAGCTTAGTAATTTAAAGACAGCAAGATGGATTTAGTTTCGTGCATTTAAGTCGACATTTAACATGTGAAATTCCATTGTAAATTTTATTTAGAATTATAGGGATAGCTAGAAGTCATAAAGTTAATGTGATATTTCAGACGAAAATGTTTTCGAAATTCGAAGCAGAGGCGCGGCTTGAAATCCGTGCGATGCGGACGAGACGACGTCGCGATCCGCGTTTCGCAACAGTTCTCACGAGCCCGCATCCGCGAATCCATTTAGGGCGGCGTTTCTTTCAACGTCATCGGCTCGCGATTTCGAGAGAACTGCGGAGGCCATTTTTCTCTCGCGCGGGAATTACGAAACTCGACGGCCGTTCTGCGGTCCCCAGCAATTGTCCGCGTTTTAACAAGACTTTTTTCATCGTTGTACGCCGCGCGTGTGCATTACTCTGTTGTATTGTACAGCCGCTCGCAAAAGAGACGTTATTTATTCACCGTAGACATGTAGACTGAACGACTGAAGCTTTCGAGCCGCGTTTCGTACACGATGCTTGGGCACCGATCCCGAAATGTGCGAGTCTCGTATTTTACTTCTGTGTGGATCAATAAAATCGAAAATCCTATGAACCGTTACTTATCAAACACCTTGTACATTTTACATATTTTACGTGCTAAGCAATTCGATGAATTTGATTGTCTTTCGTTTCATCTGTATTTATTATAAAAATATAATAAATATATATTTAAATGTATATAATATATGAAAATATCATGCTCCAGAACCCACTAATATTCCAATCTTATTTCAGTCTTATTTCAATTTTATTTCCGTGTGGATCAATAAAATCGAAGATCTTCAGTCGGATGCTGAACCGTTACTTATCAAACACCCCGTACATTTTACATATTTTACGTACTAAGCAATCCTGTGAATTTGATTATCTTTCGTTTGATCTGTATTTATTATAAAAAATAGAATAAAAATACATATTTAAATGTATATAATATATGAAAATATCATGCTCCAGAACCCACTAATATTTCACAATCTCCATTTTATCTTCAATTATTGTACAAATCTTGTTAACGATTCTTGAATTATCAGTCTCGATTGTTCGATCGCATGTATTCGTAAGTTTAATTATCTGTACAATTTTATTTACGAATGAAATTTATTTTCAAGTTAAAAGTTTTCAAGAATCGACAGAAAATAAACGGCAACGATTGATTTAAAATTCTTCAAGCTGTTCCGACTAACTTCACAATTACAAGATCGACGAATTAAAAGCCAGCAAGACCATCAAGACCATCATTTTATTAATTACCCCTCCCGGACCGCTAATTATGAGACGCCCTGTCGACGCACATGTTGGAATCATAACACCCACACTTACGGGCGCGTTCGCATTAAAGGCTAATCACGTTCTTGTCTAATGACATCGCAGTCCTCGGGAATTAACGATCGGCGAAGGCGTAGTCGTTCGATAACAATGAAACGCCCTGTACCACAAAAGGCCGGGCAGGAAAGATTGTAATTACCACGCGATCCGGGCCAATCACGACTAAATCGGATATTTAATCTGCCACGAGCTGGCATTACCGGAGTCCCCGATACCGGGGCTCGGCTAATGATCGTTACGTGGATCACGGGCGTTTCGAGAAACTCGATCGCGGCCGCGATAGATCACGTAAGTAACGCGAACCAGCTGGAACGCGATCATTTGCGACACATCGCGTAATTTTTATTTCTCCGGCTTTCTCGTTTCGGTAACAGGACCTCCGATCCCATGGATCGTTCGCCCGGGGGCGATCGACAGAGATCGCCGGGGGGGGGGGGGGAGCCGGAATGTCGCCCGGTTTCAACCCAGATACGGTGTCGTTCGCGTCGCGATCAATACTCCCGGAGACTTCTTGCGCGTCTATCCGCCATAATTATTGTGCAATCTGTTCGCTGTCCATTATGTAAAATGGCCGCGACGTCTCCCGGCAACTTCCGCCTCCCGGAATATCGCCGCTTAATTGATCTTCGATGGCTCCTAAACCCGGCATTGTTCTCGTTCAATCCGCTTTGCATGCGCCGCAAGAAGTCCGATTTAAACGGGCACTGTACATTCTCGCAGCAACGGAGACGCCCACCTCGAAGGTTCGACCGTTTCTCAAGAAGCTATTACCACGTTTTTACGAACTTTGTGCAGATTTTATAACAAAGCCCGAGTGAACAAAAGTATTTGTCGAACAATATTCTGCGGAAACTTCTCGGAAGATGGAATAATCGATGGGAAAAGAATTTCGAGGTCCGCCATCTTGGAAGAGCTACCGCAGCGCCAGCTATCGACGGATAGATTATTTTACACAATTTTGCGGGTGAATGTTACTGTTTAAGATGACAATGACGCTTAGGATTGTAGACTGCGAGCGTTTAAATCTAATTTCTGAAGTTGCGGTCGATAGAAGTCGAAGCCTGCGACGTTAAAATGCGAGGAGAAGGATGACACATGCCCTAAAAAGGGCTACGGCCGTTCAGCCGGTGTTTCGGTGAAAGTGAAAGTGGATCGCGCCGGTGAAACCGAAATTCGCTGTCGTTGCACCGCCAGGCAGCCTCTATAGATCTCTAGATGGTAGATAAGAGCCACGGCACTGTCCTAGAACGAGACCGAGAACTGAATTTCAGGGTCGTTATTGGCCGACCCGGCCGAGAATCTCGCGGCGGTCGAGCGTCGAACACGCGACACGTAACCAATCGCGTTGAGAAACGTTCACGAACCGGTGAAAGTTTCGGGACGGGCAGACATCCTGGTCGAACGGCCGCTGGACCCGAGAGCCGAACAACGGATGTGGCATTCCCGAGTTGCGCAACGACGCATCTGTTACATGCGTGCCCGGCAGCGCAGCGGTGTAACAGGACCGGCCCCCGTGGTAAGCCAAACAAAGACCGCTCTTGGCTAATCCATTTGCGGACCCGGACTCGTGTAAGGAAAGATCTGGTGAAAACTTGGAACACGGTTTTTCCGCGATCGTAGATTAACCGAGGAAATTGTACAGGACCATTCAAAAGCGCTGCACCGAAACGAAATTTTATAAACGTTGTTGACGAAGTTAAGAAGTTCGTTTTCACTCGAAAAGATACTGCATCGGAGGTGGACATTTAACGTCCAGACTACAGGGTGCTACAGAAGTGACTTACGATTTTAACAAATAAATCAGGAATTATTTATTGCAGGATATATAGATTCAAAAGTTGATTGAACATCGGGTGAAAATAATGCGAAATTAGAAATTTAATTTTGAGATTACAGGGTGTTCCAGAAGTAGCTTACGATACACAAAATGTTACAGAAACTATTTCCTGTAAGATACACAGGCTTAGAAGATGATTACAGATGCGGCGAAAATAATGTGAAGTTGGAAATTTAATTTTGAGACTACAGGGTACTCCAGAAATGGCTGACAATATATAAAAAGTTACAAGAACTATTTTCTGTAAGACATACAGTTTTAGAATTTGATTAAACATCAGACGAAAATAATATAAAGTTTGAAATTCAATTTTGAGACTACAGGGTGCTCCAGAAATGGCTCACAATGTAACAAATGTTACAGGAATTATTTTCTGTGAGACATACAGTTTTAGAATTTGATTAAACATCAGACAAAAATAATATAAAGTTGGAAATTTAATTTGGAGACTACAGGGTGCTCCAGAAATGGCTCACAATTTAAAAAATATTACAGGAATTATTTTCTGTAAGACATACAGTTTTATAATTTGATTAAACATCAGGCAAAAATAATATAAAGTATGGAATTTAATGTTGAGACCTACAGAGTGCTATAAAAGTGACTGTCCATATACAGGGTGTTACAGAAATGATATTTCGGTACACTGAAAATATATGACCGAAATGATACACTGACCCCAATGCCCTCGATATAATTAAAAACTAATACAGCCTGGCCATCAGAATTAAAATCTGAACCGTTGGAACAACCTGTTGAGGTTGTTTTGCGGATAACGAGCGCAGCGCTTCTGCAGTTTCCTCATGGAACAGAATTTTCTCCATCTACCAATGATAATAGAAAACCGGTATGTTACATGATCGAGGACACCCGGCGGATAGAATCGCATCGGAACCGGAAGTCGCGACACTCGCGACGCAGATGAAAGTATCGGCGAGTAAACCGTGGGTGCCTGGAGGGGAGGACCCGGTTCGAAAATATGTTGGCCGAGAGAGAAAAATAATCGGCTCCCTCCTCGGAGAAGGTGCGAACGGAGACGCAGAGAGGCAGGGGCCTTTCTCCCTCTCGGTAGTACTGCTTTTTGTCGCGTCGTCTACCGGCGCCTCCTTTCTCCACCGGAAGGAAGGACCGGCTGGAGAATGAACGCCACGGCGAAAGGAAGACTCACCCTGGAAAATGAAAGTCGATCCGCGTGTACGATCGAACGAGGCTCGCCGCAGAAATGCAACTCCAGGCCGGAATTAATGTCGCTCGCGTTCGTCCTTTCTCGCGGGCCTTTTTTCATTCGCACGATTTCCTACCGTCGTGGCGGAGGAAAACGCGGTTTGAATTCGCGACGGTTTCCCGCCATTAACAATGCCGCGTGGAAATCGTCGCTTTCGAATTCGTTCGGCGTCCACGAAATCTCTACGGCGAGGAAAGTCGCGGTTTCTAAGAGATGACAGATCGCCGATCGCGCCCCGTTTTCTGCCGATTATCGCTGACGAATTCAATCGGCCTGGATCAGGAAGGAAGTCTCGGATCGATAAATCCACGATCGACAAGTTCCTGATCGCGCGGCGAAGTCGCCCAACGTTCGCCCGGGATCAGAGAAAGCTGGAAGGAAGAGGACGCCGATTCTGGACGCGGATAACGCGGTGTCAGAGGTCAGCCAGCTCGTTCAAGAGGATTAAGCGATCGGATCGAGACGAGCCCTGGATTTCTCCGGTGAGGAGGCTCGACCTCGGAACACTTTGGCCGGACCTCCGAGCGAAATTTTGCAACAGTTCCCCTTTAACAATTACCGGCCGCGGCGAAACAGAGAAATAAAAGAGACGGCCGCCGTGAACTGGACCCTTTGTACTGCACTGGCGCCGGCACAGTGACACACATATCGCCTACCGCAACCCATGGGCGTGATTCACAACTATTGCCGATCTTTTTTCTGCCAATTATCATCTTTCGAACACGCAGGTCTCTGTTCGAGGACTTTTACGCAAGACACGTTCTCGGAAAGAATTCTTTTCGAAGGACAGAAGCAATATCCGCGTCGATCAATGAGATCTCATTGCTGGATTTAAGGAACCTGTCGAAATAACTGTTTAACGCTGGAACTACCGATGTATATTGTTTCATAAAAATCAGAATATTTGACGTACTTAAACTTTGCACGATTTCTATTGCAATATATGCCCGAATAAAGAATAGAGTGTACAAATTTCTCGCAGACACTTTGTTATAATCTCAGGAATGCTAAGAGATGAAATCAGAAACTGGCGTCGAACTGTGTTAATTTACGATTATTCGGATTGCTGAGATACGTATGCGAGTTGTTTATTCAACGTACGTGCCACTTATCGGAATAAATGTTTTATTGTTACTTTCACAAGCGAGATATGAAACAGCTGCTTTTAGTGCTCCGTAAATGTAGCCCCGACGGCGAATAATAAAGCATAAAATAAAATTCAACGTGAAATTTTGTCTGGTATACGGTGAAAATCGTGGAAAGTTCTATTAAACAATGCAGGACGCGAAGATGGTGGTTGCGTGATTTATAAGACAATAAGATAGAGTGTCATAATATAGGAAGACGCGTTCTGGCGACGCTGATAGCGTGACTGCCTGCGGCGACGTGGCGCAGGGTGGTGTTCGAATCCCTATGGGGCCCTAAGGAGAATTATATGTATGTATATACGGTGAATGATGAAAGACGGTTATTGGACGATGAGAGACGTCTAGGGAATATAGGAAATGGTGCACGGTGCCCTGCTGCAATGATATAGAAACCAGTAAAGTATAACTAGAGAGGAAATATAGTGGAACGATGTGGACAGAGGGAGTGGAAAAATAATATGGGAATAGGAAAATCCCAGGGAAAGAAAGTAGTAGGAATTATATGGAATAAAAATCAGAATAAAAGTAAAATAATATGGGAACCAGTGGGGACGATGCTGTACAAATGGGAAAGATCTATGGTAGACTGGAAGATGGAAGAAAAACTGTGTTCGAAAGAGAATCGTGGAAATTCGCAAGTGAAAAAATTCGTATAAAATTGCCAAAAATGTATAGAAATGGATACATAAAGAAATGCAGAAAAATTGGTGAAGAAAAATAATTTGGGAACGAAAAAATCCCAAGGAAAGAAAGTAGAAATTATATGGAATAAAAATCAGAATACAAGTAAAATAATATAGGAACCAGTGGGGACGATGCTGTACAAATGGGAAAATTTTAGGAAAAACTGGAAGATGGCAGAAAAATTGTGTTCGAAAGAGAATCGTGGAAATTCCCAAGTGAAACATTCGTATTGAATTGCTAAAAATATATAAAAATGGGTCGATATAGAGATTCAGAAAAATTGATGAAAGAACATTTAAAAACAAAATGCATTAAAAAGTGCAGAAATTCTTGTTCGAACGGAATCGTAGAAATCGCTAAGAGAAGAATTGCCATAAAATCACTGAAGCAAAGTACAAAAACGACAGATAAAAAAATCAAGAAACTGGTGCAAGACCACTTTTTAAAAAATGTAAAAATTCCCCGGGACTCGTCCGGCGGAAAATGACTATAAAAACTGGACGAACGCTAAAGAAGCGTTGCGGATCCGATAAAGATGATTAGGGCGCAGTGAAAATCCGCCGGTCTGTCTAAACGAATTTGCTAACGAGCCTGGAGCCTGGGTAGGGAAACGATCGTCCGCTCGACTGACCCGCTAAATCGAGAAACTTATCCATGCACTGGTGATCGACGGGACGCGACGGGATCGTTGGATCATCGGGGGATTGGATCAGCCGTCCGGCATAAAGAGAGAAAGAGAAAAAGGTGAACACGAGACGCGGGTAGGAGGCGTGTGCACACCTCTTGCGAGTTTACCAGGCCTACGCCGTGGAGAACGTGCCGGACAGTTACCTTTCTGTTTCGAGACCGCGAGGATCTACCTTCTCCGGGATCAAGGATTACTCTCGATCCTGTCCCTTCGACTAAGTGAATCTCGCCCTCCGATCTACCGACCGGCGATCGTCCCCGAGGCTCGCCGTTCCACGAGAATCGATTCGAAAATCGCCGCGAGCGTAACCGATCCGAGAAGGATCTAGAGGGATCCAGGGAGGCGATCCAAGCAGGGACAAAAGGGCTCTCCTAGATCGCGGTAAGCTTTCCAGCGACTCTTTTGTCTTGCCACGCGATTCCACCGTTCCGTGGCGGTTGATCTTCGCGGTTCGCTGGGGTCGCTGATGAAAATGGCCGCGGGTTTTGTCTCCGGGAAATGTTTTCCGACCGGGGAAATTGCATTTTCTCTCGCGCCGGGGTGTTCCGGGGCTTTGTCAGGGGCCGGTTTAATTGAATTTTCGAGCGGCGAACTTTTCTATGAAAATAAATCCACGGGAAGATCAATGGTCCGCCGGCCTTCGCAGTGGATGTAATTTAAATTGGCGGCGGTTCGAGCCGCTTTGAACGTTCCCCTTCGGAAATATCGATGCTAGGCCCCGGTTAATTGCACGCCGCGTAGTTCCACAGTTACCTTTTACAATTTCGAAAGGGGAAAGTTAGGCCAGCCCGCGCGATTTTCGTTGTCGAAAAGAAAAAAAATGAACCGAGCACGAATCCGCGCGAAGTCTCCCACGATTCGGTGTCCGGCGAAGAAAGAAACGCCGCCTGTTTTCGTACCGATGGAACACGTTCTCCGCAGTCACTTCTCGTTTCTGCTTCACTGGGATCGGCAGGAAAGAAAACGAAAATGTGCTTCGCTTTCTCTGGCTTCTGCCGGGATAACACGTGTTCCAAGAAACTTCCGCGCCCCGTTAATCACAAGTGTGCCAGGCCCGTGCTTCTGTAATTTCGCCTCATTACCGGCCGCATGCTAACGATCGCGTCGATTGTACAAACGACACGACGATGAACGCCGGAGATAGTAGGCTCGGTCTAAATGCCCGGAAAATTTATGCGGGATAGATCGAGGCGATTACACCGACCGCTCAGGAAATCCAAATAAATCGCGGTCGATCGCGGCGCGCGATCCGCCGATAGAAAGTGGAGCGGCGCGGCGCGGCGCGGAATCGATAGGAAAAATCGTCCGCCGGAAAAATCGTCGACAACGTGCGGCCGGCGGAAAAGGAATTTTCGGAGGAAACGAACGCGTCCGCGGTTCCGTGATTCCCGGCGGTTGCCTCACACGCGCGCGCGCGCGCGTATGTGTGTGCGTGCACAAGGCGCGCGCGGATCGATCGAAATTCAGATTTCTATCGCGCGATATCGTTCCGGTGCCGTGAATTGGATTTCGCAAAGGGGAAAGACGTGTAACAATGTAACGTTTAACGCAACCCGGCGTCTGGTTTTATCGGTTTTCGGCGCTCGCCGCGGAAAAAAAAGAGCGGGGAGAAACAATCGGGCCGCCGACGGCGGGAGAAATTCGCAGCGCGAAAAATGCCGCCGCGTTGCTGCACACTTTCCTCTCTGTTTTTTTTTTTACAGGGAGCACGTTCCCGCGCGATATTATCTCCGACGCGGAACGTGCCGATTTCGAAAAACGACAGCGTAGTTTTCGACGGAATTTCGGATCTCAGTTTCGCGCAACTTTGTTCGCAGATCGAGAGCGAACGGATGGCGCTGAGTATAGTTTTAGCGTGCGCCGCGATGGCTGCAGCCGGGGTGGACGCCATAGCGACGGCATGGCGACCATCGTTGCCGCAGCCGTCACCCAGCATCCTCTATCAGGACTACGAATCGCCGCCGAGTCAGGTGCTGTTCGAATTCGACGGCTCGCCGTTGCTGACGGAGGAGCGGGACAAATGTGCCATCTACAAGGTCACCATGCGGCAACAATTGTACTTCGAGGTATTTCCCATGATCTTTTCAGAAGCAATCACCCGAGCAACGTCGCGCTTTTTATCGGCGCGAAAAAAAGCTAACGTTCGATCGTTATGCATTGTTTGCATTTCCAATTTCCCCGGTCTAACGAGCACGCCTCCACAAAGATGCCGGCGTGATTCATCGAAAAGCGCGCGGTTTTCGAAAAAGAAATATGCAACGCTTGTGAAACATCGCGGAATCTAGGGGGAAGGAAGGGGATCGGTTTTCTCACACGCCGGGGACAGGAAAAAGCCCGGACAAAAGACGGCGTGACGAAAGACGTTCGGGCGACAGGTGTTCGATGGCCGAGGATAACGGGAATCCGCTGCTCGCCGCGGATTCTTTCCGCTCCTCGTCGGAATTCTCCGGCTCGCGCGCCTCCGACGCCGGCTTCACGGTCGAGAGCGGCCGGCCGCGAGCAAAATGACACGGATCGCGACGGCAACGAAAGTAGGAGAAAACGGTGCTCGACTTCCCGTGCGTGCCCTCGCGGATAACCGACGACGACCCACTTCGCGATCCTCCTCGGATCAAGGCCAAAGGGAACTTTAACTCCGAGGCGAACCATTTTCTTGGACCACCCGGTGTATAGGTTCCAGTTAACGCGCATCGTCGAAGGTGCATTGTACGATCGAATTACATCGGGACGAAGTTTGTCCAGATCTGAAGTGGAGACGCAGCTTAAGGTTCTCCGTTTTGTTGCTTTCTTCGAGGCAACACAATTTTCCGGTTGATTTGATTAAAAATTTAATTAGAGGTTAGTTTTACGGAAAATTTAATTGGAAGTTAGTTTTATGAAAAATTTCATTTTAATTGGTCACGCGGGGGTAATGCGAGTTAAATGAATTTTTATTATCAAAGTAAATAATAGTATAAGTTTGTTATAAAACCTGATTGAAGATTGAAGAGTAATTATTGCTAGGTAAATAGAATTTTTAATGGGGTGACACTGGTGTGTCACAGCATCGGTGGTACAACCGAGAAGGGGGTAATTCTACATGAAAAAACAAATCGAAAATAAGGAATAGATTTTTGATCTATGAATCTCGAAAGAAGTCGTATGTCACTTATAAATAGTACTAATATAATCAGTACCAACATGATGTACTATATTACTAATTTGGATTTAGAATGGATTTAAATGAAGATAAGACATGTAACTAGTTTCACTACTGCAAAAATTGTTAAAAATGCTGAATATTCAAAGCAGATTTTCACAACGAAGCCTCAACTGAAAAAACGTTGTTCTTTATTTTCGGTTTGATCTTTTAAATAGAATCACCCCCTCCACGACTGCACCACCATTGCCGGACACCCTGGGTATGGCCAAATTAATTCGGAAAGAGCTCTGTCCAGATCCAAAATGTAACCGAAGCCCAAAGCTCTCTGTTCTGTCGATTCTTCCACTCCAGCAGGTGCGCGAATCGAACCACGAGCCGCGTCAAAGTTGCATTGACCGACAAAACCGTTCGACGAATAACTTCGTCCAAATCAAAAGCGGATACGCGGCCTAAGGCTTGTTCCGTCCGGTCGGTTTTTACGGGGCCGCCCGGTCTGCAGTTTTCCAGCCTTCGATCGATCCTCTCGAGAGGACATCGTCGCGTTTCACGGGACAATTAACGGCTGCAATCACGATTCGAAGCAATTTGCGATCGAGGTACTTCGCGTGATCTTCCGGGCCGTTGTTGCCGCTCGAGTGCGGCGCGGGGAGAGTGTATCGCGTCCTTTCACGGGGCGAACGATTCCAGGCGTTTCCGGTTTCGCCGATCGATCGAGCGTTGCGTGACGCGTGCGTAACCACGGGTTAGGAAACCACGGTGAAGACCTTGCGTTGTTCGCGCCGGGGATCGACGGATCTCCGGCGAGATCGAGCGTTGCGCAACGGACCTAAACACGGAAGCTTGCCTATCTACAACCGGGGTGTTGTCCCCTCCAAATTCTACGCGGTGTTACGCCGTGTCTCCACTCGAGACCGGACTTTTACGATATTGAGCGATCGTTTTTCCGTGGAGCAGCTCTTACGGCGTGTCGCCATTTTCAGAGCAAATTTCCGGAGCTGCACACTCGAGGGTAGCTGTTACGCTGCATCTCCCCTCGAGAAGCATACTTTCACGAATTTCGAGGATTTATGCAAAATAAACATTTTCCGTGACGATGGTAAAAAGCATATATTAAATGTTGCGTTGAAAACAGTGTAATAATGTTGTGAAATTGATCTCATGTCTCAACAGTCTAGTTATGTAGAACAAATTTCAAGCTCTACTCGTGAGCTGTTGAATTTTATGCATTACGGTGATAATATTATGCGTTTTTGGGCGAAACATAGAATAGTGAAAAAATGAAAAGAAACTAAAAATATCGATGCGTCAACTTATGAAAATTATTTAGAAGAGAAACAAGATTGCGCCTGGCTCCTACGTCTTGCAATCGAGGCAGACGGTTTTTATTTTGCACAAAGACCAGCATTCTACTAATGAAAGTACGCGTTATGCTGCGTCTCCACTCGAGAGCAGACTTCCGCGAACTTCTTAAGACTCCATTACGCAGAGTGGACATTACAACGCGTCTCCACTCGAAGCTAGCCTGCTCCGAAAAATCATAAGCTGCGTCTCCACACGACACTCTACTTCCAAGCAAAGAAACGACAAATTTATTCGCGAGAAGAGCTATAACGTGGCATCCCCAGACAAGCTCAGCATCTCGAAAGAGGTCTTAGGCTGCATCGCCACTCGACCCCGGACTCCGAAAGCGACTTAACGTAAGAAACGAATGCGCCAAGTGTAAAAGCAGCCTAACACGGGTGAGACTTGACCGTCCAACGTCGCTTAGGGTACAATCGCGTTACATGATACCAGACAGCTATTTAGTCACGAATCACTCGCAACTCAGAGTCGACAACTTTTTCTCCGCGGTGATCTCGATTCGAACGGCCGCCGTGCTCGACGGTGCGATGGCCAATTAACCGCGATGGTAGCGACCGGTTTCAGCTAACCGGGAAGAAGGTGACGCGCTGCGAAAGGGAATCGGCGCCACAGCAGCCGCCAGTCCGCCGCGCCTTTTCAGGCCGGCCCGTTCCCAACCGTGGAAAAGAACCACTCGAACAGAGGGAAAACACATAATCTCCGGATCGATCGGTTGCGTAGCTGAAGTAGATGCTAATTATCGCGGTATTGGATAATTGACAGGCCAGACGGCTTCCAGTGGTTTCGATCACCGTTGGATCACCGCTCTTACAGCTCTCGCGTCGGGATTAAACAACCGTGAACACCGAAATGCAAATATTCAGCGGCACGTTAGCGTTCACGGCTCCCTAGTAGAACGTCGCTCGGTCGATAGCCGTGTGTCCGCCAAGGGCGAATTCCAGCGAAATTTTTCGAGCCGCTGACAACGCGACGGGCTTCGCGACCACGAGGGTTGATCGACGAACAATATTTTTTTACTCTTCTTTCTGCGAGCAGTACATTCATTACAAGACGGACCTGCCCGACATGAAGGAGTTCACCCTGTGCATGTGGACCAAGTTCTACAACCACACGAACGATCATCCGCTGTTCTCCTACGCAGGTGAGAATCGCGCCCGAATCCAGTTTTCGTTTCCCTTTCACCGGGTATCTCTCTCTCTCTCTCTCTTTCTCTCTCTAAAGCACGCGGGGACGACCGCGACGACGCGACGAAAGCAAAAGTCCGGCGAAATTAAAGTGGCCCCGCGGCTCGGTTTCATAACTAATCGTTGCGCCGCGGGCGTTATTAAGTAACCGTTTTATTTATTCAAAATTCCCGGCGATCGCGTAACCGTTCAACGAACGAGGATTTCCACCGGTGTCGGACTGTGGCCGTTCGTTTCCCTTCTAATACGACACCGGGATACGGGCGCGTTATTGAATATTGCGTCGCATTTCCGCGGGTCCGAGTTGACCCGGTCGTCGCCGGAAGGAACGGAAGCGACGAGCGTCGACAAGCTGCGAGCGTCGACGAGTCCGAGGAGTCGATACTAATCGCGCGAAACGTCGATTTTCGCATAAATTGCCGCGGGTCAACTTTGACCCGGCCGTCGCGCGGCGAAGAAAAGACGCTTTACCAACGAACGGATCGATCGGTAAAATCGAAAAATTCCGGCGATGTCCCGGTCGACGGACAGAGGCAATTAATACGACCGTTTTCCGCGTCGCCGAGTCGACAACGGTGTCGTTGATCCGAGGCTCGTTTACGCCGCAGTGGGTGACCAACCGCGGGGCATCCTGGTCTGGGTGGCGAACACCGCGAGAAGCTCCTACTTCATGATGAACGTGGACGGGCACAACTTGTTCAGATTGAATTATCCGCTGCGATTGAACAAGTGGT
The DNA here is from genome assembly GCF_051020955.1 of Megalopta genalis. NCBI lineage: Eukaryota > Metazoa > Arthropoda > Insecta > Hymenoptera > Halictidae > Megalopta > Megalopta genalis. The sequence goes on from NC_135017.1 coordinate 9,530,536, forward strand.
ATCACTCCTGCCAAAGCTGGAACGGCCGGACCGGGGAGTGGCAGATCTGGGTCAACGACGAGCGCGTGGGTCGCGGGTTCAACAACAGGGTGAGTGATCGCCGATTGCCCGATCGGTTTTCGCCTTGAAAAAGTCCGCCGCGGCGCGATTACTTTCCCAAAGCTTTGCCTGGGAAAATTTAATAATGTCGTTAAGCGCGCGCACACGGCCACCGCCACCTTGGTCAATTAGAATGGCCGGCTGACCGTGAAAGTAACCGTTGGCATTCTCTCGGACGTGCGCGAGAAAAAATATACACGGCGGCTAGTTCCGCCGGTAAAAGGATTGGAATGGAATCGCCAGGGCGTTCGGAATTCTCCGGCTCTTACACCCGGCCGTGCTCCGAAAACAAAGCAACAATATCCCGGGAAACTGATCTGCAATGTTCCTCTTCCGCGTTTCAGGCTCGAACGCGATGCCGAAGGATAATCGATAATTGCGAAAATGTGGCTTTCGCGAGATTTGATTGGATTAGCTTCCGTTTGCGTGTGTTGGTCTCGTTCGGAAACCGCCTATGTTGCATTTGGTCTGCGAATACCTATTCTAAACCCCGAGCTAAATTGATAGCAGTGTCAAAGGACTACATTTTCTGAACGAATATACCAAACGCAAGCTATCCAGGTTTGCGCAAACTTGTTTAAACATTGTCAAATGATCCTAGGATTTACCTTGAGCAGCGATTTAGACTCTGGTATTCCCCGTGCGGATACGAACGTCGGTAAGACGCGACTGCAGACACGGTAGCTTGATCTCAAACGCACGCAAACATTAGAGAACGATCGACGCGCGTGCCAAGAGCGTTGACGAGAAACTGATCAGCTTGTCCGAGCGTTTGATGGCCCCGACCCTAAGGACCGTGTCGAACCTGTTTATTAGGGGATCAGCGAGAGAGCTTCTATTGTCACCGTCCCCTCGGCCAGGGGTGGCCGGCATAATAAAATTTTTCCATAAATTTTCTCGAGCCGGATCGGCCCCTCTTTACGAGAACAATTAACCGTGTCCAGCCGCGATCGATAGAACCTGATGAGATCTTTCTTTCGTGACAGTTGGTGGGTCACGTGATCAAAGGGGGTGGAATAGCGATCACGGGACAAGAGCAGCGACAGCTGGGCGGCGGTTTCCTCGAGGGCGAGGGTGCGCCCAAAGGTGAGTAAAACCGGCTCCTTTTTTTCTTTGCATCGTAAGAACCAGACGACCTTTCTGAATCACTGTTATTTCAGGGTCTGGCGGTTATCTCGGCGAGGTGACTATGGTGCAATTATACGGGGTCGCGTTGACCGCCGGGAAGGCTCACAAGGACCACAAACACCATCACGCCCACCACTACGAGCACGACACGACCAACAACACGCCGAGGCCGACACCACGTCCACCAGTGACCGGCCCACCCCTTCCGCAGAACCCCTTCCTAACTGCAGGACAAATCAACACACAGGTGAGAGACTGAAACCTCGCGGCTTCCCGCAAGGAATTCGTTCGACTTTTGGCAATCTTTCAGGTGAAGATCAACCCAGGTTCCCCGCTGCAGATCGTCCAGGGCGGGGTCACCCTGCGGCACCCAGCCCTGGCCCCAAGGCAGCCACCTCCACAGCCGTTGCCCCCAATTAATTCGGAAGCCGTCATGCCGACGGCGTACCCACTCCAGATCACACAACTATTCGGCAACCAGCAACTGTCCTCGGCTAACGGAATCCCCGGGTCAGGGGTCAGTTTCGCCGACGGGTCCTATCGCAATCTGTTCAAACGCGAAGACGAAATGTCCGTCAGTTCCGACGAAGAGCCGAAGGACGAGGGCCTGGAGGAGGATGCTGGGGAGATCAAGAAGAGAAAAAGAGACGCCGCTGAGGCCTCCGAGGGCGAGCACGTAGACGACAAGGTAGGGATTCGCAGTCAGCTATGCTAGAATAGGGTATGCCGACCCTAATTTAGGACGTTAGAACGACCCTAACTTATTCGCTAACTTAGGACAGGTGTCTACCTAAGAGTGCAACTGTGATAGCACTAGTCCAGGCTACCCCCTGAAGACGACAATAGCTAACCCATCTCGTTCCAGGTGACATTCGTGTCGAAAGAAGACTCCGAGGATAAGAAGCTAGAGAAGCGAGAGTCCGACAAGAAGAAGAGGGGACTGGTTCAGCTGGCCGATGACCTGATCGTAGACGACGGCTACATCTCCCAGGGTCTGGACAACGAGTATTTCTCCGGACTGGCGAACTTCGGCCTGCAACTGCCCAAGTACGAGAACAAGGACGACGAGAGGGAGCCTGCGGAGGCCGAGGTGAAGATGGTCATGGACATCTGCGGCGGGTGCGACGAGGAACCGTTCAGAAAAGCATTGATCATGGCCTGGAGGTCCGTGCCGAAGAAACTGTACTCCGGCGCGCTCCACGTCCCCGCTGTGCCGGCTTGCAAGGCGTTCTAGACACCGATCAGAGTCATCAGGACCTGGTCCAGGGTTTCCGAGAAGAGTCTAACGAGTTCTGTGATCGAACGCTGACCGCAGGAGTTCAGCGGGCCATTGCAGAGACCGGTTAAGGCGCCAGTCTAGTACATATATACACTCCAAGATGAGTCTGCTGAGTCCAACAGCGAGGACTGATAACCTCGAACCGACCGCGGAGATCAACGCGTTGCGCTTCAACGACCAACAGCAAATTGTATTTATTGTAGCGTAAGTGCGGACTACTGGTTGTATCGTTGAGTGACAGTATTACGCGCTGACGAGAATAAATTCCTTTTGTAAACGAGTCGTCGCTGCGCTCACCTTGCTCTTGTGGATGTGCTGGTGCTGGTACTCGCTGTCGAACTCCGGCTCGCTGAAGTAGCTCTGATCCTCCCAGTGCGGCGGCAGCCCTGATCCGCCGCTGGGTATTCCCAGCGGGCCCGGCATCCCGGTCACGCCGTCCGAGCTCTCGAACAGTCTCAGCACGCTGCGATCCCGTATGTCTCGCAGATGAGATCTGAAATTGAGACCGACCAACGGGTTGGTAACGTAGACTCCGACGGAATTCTCCGTGTTTACCGGAGAGCTTCGTCGCCCCCGGATTACCGATCGCGGCGAACCCTGATCCGGGGAGCCACGAATCCCTGCCAGGACTCCAGCGAACTGTTCCAATTTTCTCTAGATGTCTTATTTCTTCGGTTCAGCTATTAGGATACGTTCGGAATTGAATTTCTATCATGGTTGCGAGATCAAAGGCCATCGCATCAGAAGAAAAAGACAATACAGTAATTTCTCCCTAATTCGCGCTCAGATTGTCCACAAAAATGGATCATTTTGGAAGACAAGATGCGATTGTTCGAGCCTTGTGGCTTGTTTTCTTATGGTTATCGATTGTCAACAAATATAAAAACGAACTTCAAGGCTCGAATAATCGTATCTCCTCTTCCCAAATCGTCCATTTTTGTGCACAATCTGAGCGTCAATTAGAGAGACATTACTGTATATGTGAATAAAAATGGACAATTTAGGAAGAGGAGATATAATTATTCTAAAATTCTTCATATTTTTGTTTAAAAACCGAGAGACGATTTGAAATAATTTATTGTATAAGCTAAAAAGTGTCGAAGGGCGCCGAATGATTCTCAGTTCGCTTTCAGCTCCAGATTAGGGTTCGACGGTACACTCCTTTCTCTGACATTGCCGCCCTCAGCTTGGAAACGAAAATGGACAACTTGGGTAGAGGAGATACGATTATTCGAGTCTCGCGGTTCGTTTTTACAGTCGCCGATTATCAGCAACCATAGAAACGAGTCGCGAGACTCGAACAACCTTAGCTCCTCCTCCCAAGTTTTCCACTTTCGTTTCCAAGTCAGAGGACAATGTGAGAGAAATGACTGGAATCCTGGCAGGCAGAGAATTAAAGCGACGTTTCTGTTGGTAGTTACCTGAGGTCCTCGAGCTCGTAGAACATGTCCTTGTTGCTGTCGTGTATATAAACTTTGACATGAGGACTATCTAGGTATTCCATCGTGAGTTGCTTCGGAAAGCTTCTGACAAATAGCGCCTTGACCGTGTCTATGCTCGTGATTTCGTTCGGCAGGAGCGCCCGCTTCGTCTCGTTCCTATACTGCAGGAACACTAGACCTAAGGAATCGTCCACAGAAACGCATCGTGTCGTCAGGCATGTCCGACAAGAGGTTCGAGCGGGGAGGCAGCAACAAGGCGATCCTAATGCTAGAGCGGTTGGTGTGTTACCTAATGGTCGCTCCAAAGTCTTGCTGGGGGTCCGTACGACGGGGAGGCTGCTTCTCTGTTTGCCACCCCGTCTAAATCCGGTGCTCGATGTCTCCACCTCGGACATGATGCCCGGGTCGTCATCGAACAACATCGCCGAATTGGGAGGCGGGAAACCGCGCGGAAGAGGCGACTGAAAAGACAATTGCGAACGCCAGTCAGTAAACTGCTCCGTCGACAATCCGTCGTCAACGTCGGCTGGAAAGTTCTCCCCCCCTCTCCCGTTCGTCGAACTTTCCAGCCCGAGTTGCTCCTTAAATCGCAGCGATGCCTCTCTACAAGCGCGCGAACGGGACCCTCGGTGATCCCTTGGAAAAGCATGGGACCTAAATCGGTCTCTGCGTGTGCCAGTTAGGCGTCAACAGTTCTGTGGACATGTAGCGAGGCATCCTGGGCTCCGAGTGAAAAGTAAAATGGCGGTCACATCGAGACGTACGAAAGACAGTGGTCATGCATCGGACACACGTTGATCGAGAACGAAAAAAAGAGACGATTTGAAAGAAAAAAATAGGACAGTAGAGTGTGCTTTACCTTTCTCTGGCGAGACTTGGTCCCCATCTGTTTACCGGCGGCGGGTACACGGAAACACACACACAAGTAAACCAGTTAGATAAATGTATATGTATATGCGTGTATATGCATCGAGCAGAAAAAAGAGAGTGGGAGGGTCACGCTGGCTGTTAGAGGGGGGGGCGTGGCGTTCGATCCGGCATCGTGGGCTGGTCTCGTCGTCCGCTCGCTGGCCGGACCCAGTTGTTGGGTCCGAGAGTCCTGCAAAGAATCTCCCACGACCAGCAATCTTGTCGATCCGATCCTGGATCCTCCTCGCGCGATCCATGGATCCTTGTCGCGGGACAAATCGTTGCGACAAGGTTGCGGGTCGCGTTATCGGGCGAGTAGGCGTGGCCACGGTGCTCGCGCGGCCACTCGGGACAGGGGCGGGAGGTAAAATCGAGCAGTATTAAGAAAAACATCCGTGGAGGGGGGACAGATCGAGCAGGAGGGCGTGTCGGTGTACATTGATCACCAATTGTCGCACACGGAAGCCTCGGTGAACAATTTTCGAGTGATTTTATCGTCGATTTGGAGACGACTCGGCCCGCACTCGGCTCCGTGTGCGGCAACGCTATAGAATGCAAATTTTGGAAAAAGCGGCGTCGCGGAATGCAGAGGCTGACGTGTCCGCGGCCCGGCCCGGCCCGCCCACCGGCGCGCAAACAGCCCCACCCACCGCCGTGGATAACGAGCTATCTCGCTGAACCTCCGAAATAGTTCGACCGTTCGCAAATATTTGCCGGCGTGCTCGCGACGTGAAATATGTACCGTGGCCCTCTTCGGCCACTGTTTGCACAGAATTACTCGGGAACGATTATTCAAATAACATATTAACCCAGATCGGCGGAACCGATTTCGCATCGACGCGAACGGACGACGACCTCGCCTAAGCGAAACATCCTAATAATTTTTATGGCAATCCGTTCGGCGATCCTCCTCGTGAAAATCGTGGACAGACGCGAGTTTCAATCGAGCCACGATCGGCCGCTAATTATTATCCGGAGAATGCAATTAAGTTTCATTCGACGCAGCAGCCAATTAGGGCCCCGGGGCAGGTCTTAACGCGGTTTCGTTCGGAGCAGCGCGCTTTCAACGGAGATAATACCGCGGGGAGGAAGATCAGGTAGAGAAAAGCGAGATGAAAGGCAGCTCGAGTAGGCGAGTAACCGTGAACAGCGCGGTGTAGGTGGACACGCGGCTTAATTAACCTCTTCCCTTCTGAACGACCGGTTCTTGACCTCGGAACACGTCCGTTAAAGCCGCTCGCCGACGCCGACGCCGACGCGGTCGCCGGATGCCAAGATCAGCGCACGCGATCCGCTAATTTGTATTACCGTCGCGGCGCGCGCGATGCATTTGCTTTTTCCTACGCTCCCTTTCTCTCTCTTTCTCTCCCTCGACAACGAGATTTACGGTCGGCTTTTCCCGACCGTCCCCGGGCCGCCGCCATCTTTTCCTCGCGATTCCCACGGGTCGCCGGGATTCCGTTCCGACCGTTCGCAGCCCCTGCGGTTCCGCGGACGCCGGGGACCAGACCAAGGGGCAAGTGAGAGATAAAACCACCTGGAAGAACGCAGCCTCGTCTCGATGATTCTGGGTCAGGTTAAAATAGACGTTGCGGTCGCCCTGCACAGTTAACCGACGGCCACCGCACCGGCGCGATCGATCGGAAATCGCGTCGCCAATCCGAATCTTTTACGGTGTACTCGTGCAATTCAAATTCCCCGCCCGGCGGGACAGTTACTCGAGCAACGATCGATCGTTCGCGCCGTGAACACGAAGGAAAATGCAAGAAAGACGATTTTCTTTTCAGTAACTTCCGTCCCACTTTTGCAACTGTTGCGCCAATGGATAGCTGAGATTCTTCCGGCTGAAACGAGTCCAAACACGACGCGAATAGGACCACGTTTACCGAAGAGCTTATTATTATACAGGATGGGTCACGTAACTCGCACTTCTCGGACTAACTTTTAATTAGACGAGTTCGAGAACTTGGTAACCTCTCCATTCACAGGAAACTCTACTCGCCGTTGAGGTCACGTATTTAACAATTTTTCGTAGAAAGCACCGATTGAAAGTTGTTCGAGGTGTGCGGGTTACTCGACCCACCCGGTAGATTAATTATCAGTTAAACTGGTCCGATTTACGTCGTGTTTGGGTTGGTTTTAATCAGGAGAATGTCAGCTGTTCATTGATGCTACAATGGTAAAAGTAAAGTCAGAATTACAGAAAATGAAATTGTCTTTGTCGCTAGTTCGTTTCTGTGGCTGCAAGGAAGAACGGCGCGTGTCACATGTTTCCACGTTCAAGACATTACGCATACGGTACCTTGGGTTGCCACCTTTCGAACATCGGATTAATGTAAAAATGGTAAAGAATCGATCTCACATTTTTTAATGGATTCTATGTTCTTTTTTCGCCGACTTTCGTACTTGTTTCCCTTTGAACGAGATAAACACACGTGGCGAACTGATGAAAGCGAATCTTCACTATCGTACGCTCTTACAATTTTGCACAAATTCTTAATGCAAATATACAACTAATATGTCGATATGCATAAATGCTTATACTTATAAATAAAGGTACATTATCTTTGTTTCATTTTGCACTGCATAATATCTTGTCTCGTTTTAGGGAATCAAGCCGACTAATCTGCGCGTAATTAATTTTTCAGTTATCGTATAATTAATGGAACGCGTGAAACTCCGGCTTCCCGATAGGCCGGTCGAGATCGATACCTGCACCGGCTTTAAGGCGAAAATTCCAGCCGGGCCGGTCGAATTCCGGCCGGATGGCAACCCTAACCGTACCCGTTGCACCTTCGCGAATAATTTGCCGAGCCGGCCGAGCATTTCTCCGCAGAATAATCGAGACCCCGGTGAAATATGCCAGTGAAAGACCATTCTGAACGTGGGGTAGCAGTCCTGGGATTGGTCGGGGTAGTAGAGAAAATCAAAACAGATTAGAAACAGAGAGAACGTCAGAAAAGGGCGTGTGAGAGAGCGTAAATAGTAAAGAGATAGTGTTGAATGTCTGTATTTACATGTTGCGGGAGCAAAGATTCACCTCGAGATCCATGGTTGTGTGGAGCGTGGGCGGCGTGCCGTACTGGCCGTGTGGCGGCGGCAGATGATGGGGATGAAGGGGGTGCAGCTGCTGGGCCGCGTTGAACTGCTGATGATGCAGGGAGGGCTGGTGATCGCCGCCGAGGGTGTGCCTCCTCGGCTCGTCCCTCGACCGGCCCCCACCCCCGGACCCGCTCCTGCCGCCCCCGCCGACGCTGCCGCCGCCTCCTCCGACCCCCAATATGCTTCCTCCTCCGCCGCCCCCTCCGCTGCCCACGTTGCCGCCACCGCCACCACCGCCTCTTCTACCACTCGGTATCTCGTTCGAGCCTGCCTCACCCTCCCCCCTGCCGGACCCACCTGCAAAACAAATGGAGACGCACCTTTAATCACGGCCCTTGATCCTCACGCGCCGGCCAATTACGCTGGCCATCCGCTCGCGAGACTTTAACGGGACGGACGCGCGACGAACGCCGGCTTCATTCGCGCATTTTGTATCATTTTATTCACCGGAACTGTGCCCGTCGGAAGCACCGCGACTTTCTTTTAATCCATTCGCGAGTTATCTCGCGGTGGACGCCCACCACGATGCGTCTGTCAAAGGCTCATTGTTGACAAGAAAAAAGAGCGATTTATTTAGTATTTTTCACTTATTATTGTTTTTTACTCTTTATTGTTTTTTGCTGATTATTACTTATTATTCGCTATTAGCTTTTACTCGTTATTATTTTTTACTTATTATTGTTTCCTTAGTCGTTAATATTTTTTACTTATTATTGTTTCCTTACTCATTGTTATTTTTTACTTATTATTGTTTTCTTATTCATTATTATTTTTATTACTTATTATTCGTTATTATATTTATTATTACTTATTACTGTTTTCTTATTCATTATTATTATTATTATTATTATTACTTATTATTCGTTCTTCGTTTTTACTCGTTATTAGTTTTTACTTATTATTGTTTCCTTACTCGTTATTAATTTCTACTTCCTATCCTTTCCATACACATTATTATTTTTTACTTATTATTGTTTCCTCCCTCGTTATTATTCTTCACTCATCATTATTTATTTATTTGAAAGCAAAGAAATATTAGCGTCCAGAACAGATTTCCACAAAACAGGTTTGACGGTGTTCAATGCGTTCATCAATCATTTTTCAACGGACTTTCGCGAAATCCAAATCATTCGATTATCAAAGAACTATTAGATAAAGGGTTGCGCTGCTTTTCCACCCGGATGACGTTTATACGAGGGGTGGAGCTTTCAGCGGCCGATGTTTTCGAGGCTGTTCCGGGGCCGTAGAAATAATTAGATTCGTTCGAGGAATTTCATGGTGAAAAGGGTTTTGTGCGGCGTCCGAATACCGGGGGCTGGCTGATGGACGAGCAGCCACGGGGTTCGATGATCCTCCACTCGGATGGATTTCTGATAATTAAGACCCGAAGCAGTCCAGCGCCTTCTCTCTTTCTCTCTCTCTCTCTCCTCGGTGCATCGACCCATTTGCCGGTAACTCGGCCGAGAATAACGGGTTCGTGGAAAACGCCGGAAATAGTTTCGAGTGCGGCACGTGTGCCAGCCAGCGATTTGCCCGATACATTTCCACGAACCGGAAGCGAAGGACGCCTTCTAAGAGCGGTGCCCCGCGCTGCTTACAAAACAGCCGACCCCGGAGATATGTATTACTCGAGAAGAATTACGGTAACGCTTCGATCATTGTTCCCCGTTCAATCTTAATCTTGTCGATTGCCACCGACTGGGACATTCTAAGATTCTGGGATATTGTCGGTCTTACGTGTTCCTCGAGAATAATTACAGTAAAGACTCGTTTGAAGAAATCTGTTCTGGACGCTAACATTTCTTTGTTTTTAAACAAATAAATAGTAATAAACAAAACGGAATAACTAGTAAGAAATTAGAATGATTAGAAAATAATAATAAGTAAAGAATAATAAATAAATCCTTTCGTTTCGTTAGTAATAAACCTTTAAAATCTGACTGAAGAGTCGAGGTTATTATATATAAATTAAATAAATGTATAAATTACTAATAATTATAATTATAGTATTATATATGAATGTAATATATTTATAATAATATTTAATATAATATAATTAAATATATATTATAATATTATAATATAATATATTTATAATAATATTTAATAGAACATAATTAAATATGTATTATAATATAATATATTTATAATAATGTTTAATATAATATAATTAAATATATATTATAATATTATAATATAATATATTTATAATAATATTTAATACAACATAATTAAATATATATTATAATATAATATATTTATAATAATGTTTAATATAACGTAATTAAATATATATTATAATATTATAATATAATATAATATATTTAATATAACATGATTTATAATAATATTATGATAATTATGATTAATTATATTTATTATATATAATTAGTACATAAATGATTATAAATTTTATATATAATTTAATAAATATAAAAAAATAAATGATTACATACAAAATATGCAGAGAAATATTATATAACGTATAACCTGCAAATTACACACGGAATCGGGAATCAGGCGACCAAATTCGTGTTCCTCGAAAATAACCACATAAAAACCTTGATCATTGTTCCCACTGAACTCGAATCTTGCCTATTGCCTTACGACATCGGCCATCCACTACCTAACCTCTATGTTCCTCGAAAATAATTACAGTAAAGCCTCGGTTGTTGTTCCAATTAAATTCGAACCGTTCGAATGGGTCTGAGGTTCTGCCGATACATGCAGGATAATCAGGAAATTACGCACGGAATTGGAAATCGTACGGAATGCGAGCGTCTCTGATCCATTATCGGGGCAGGCCAGCGTTTCGCGTGGATGCGCCGGCGACGCACAGCGTACGGGATTCAGATGGCACGCGACCGGTGCGTGGAAGCTGCGATTAATCGGAACGACGACGACGACGACGACGACGACGACGACGGCAACGAAGACGGAGGCCGCGAGTCGAAAGTAGGTCGGGCGCGGCCGTCGCGGCCGTCAACGTCGACGTCGACGCCGACGTCGGCCGTCCAATTAATGACGAGCCTCGGATTCCGGCGCACAGGCTGGCGCGCGTACGCTCCGGCTCCGATCCGCAGCCGTCCCGCGAGCCGAGGCTTATTGACGATCAGCGTCTCGTGTAATTGGCGTATGTGGCCTCGCGTTCCGAGATCCGCCGAGCGATCAAGAATCCGGGCCTCTTCATTCCGGCGCGCCTATTCTCACCGAAAATTCGACTGGTCATGCGTGAATCTGGGATCGCGACACGGTTTTCACAGAGATCGGAAGCAAGAAATGCAGGCCCGAGATTGTTCAACTTCTCTTGGATAGCTCGACTTTTTTCTGGGAATTCACACGATTCTGGCGTAATCTGCGATCTTTCAGCTTTAATTCGAGCTACAATACGTTGAAATATTCCCGCGGGAAGATATCCTAAAATTGATTTCAACGTGATACTCTTAATACTCGGACGTTTTTAATTAGTGGCCGAAATTCTTCGATTTCTTTACGATATCAAATTTTTCATTGGAATCGAGACGACTCTGCCTTAAAGCGCACTTCTTCAGCTTTAATCCGAGCCATGAAATTGTAAAAATTTCTCAAGGGAACGCAACTTAAAGTTGACCTAAATGTATCCCGCAAAGTTGGCGCCCGTGTTCGATGCAGCAAAGGGAAGAAACCGAATTTTCGCTATGATCTAAAATTTTTCACTTGGACCGAAGTTTACGCGGGCTTAAACTACATTGAACCAGCTTTAATGTGAGTTCAATAAAGTTCGGAAATTCCTACGGGGACATAACTTTCTGGTCTAAAGTTGTCCCATGAAATCGGCAGATTTTTCTGCGAGACGGTTTCCGGGATTTTACAATTTTCCGAAATGATCCCGCGATTGTTTTTTAATCTACTCTACCACATCTTAATGCGGAGATTTCTGGCTTCAATTTAAGCTGAATTCTATTTAAAAAGTCTCGCGGTAATACAACTTAAATTCGACCCAAAGTTTTCCTTTAAAACGAGTCAGTTTTTCTTAAAGACGGCGGTTAAGATTCTTCGAGTTTTCAAAATGACGTCGTGCTTCTTTTTTAATCCAGTCTACCCTATCTTAAACCACATACTTCAAGCTTTATTTCAAGCTAAGTCACACTGAAAATAACCTACGAGAATCTATCGCAAAACTGATCAAAGTTTTCCCATAAAATCGTGTCACCTTCCTTCGAGCTAGCGATTAGGTATTTTCAATTTTCCAACATGATATCGCGATTCCTTTCGAATCTAATCTATCTAATCTCGAAGCAGGTGCTTTCAGCTTTAATTCAAGCTAAGTAACATTAAAAACTGCCAACGACAACAAATCGTAACATCGAATCGTGTTAGGTCCTAAGAGAAAGTACCATTTTCCTCCAATGTTCCCGTCTACTTTCATCAATTTTCTGCAACGACATCGAAGATATATTTTCACCGAGATACACCCATCGCAAAGTACACCACTTGAGCTTTAATTCAAGCCCCGGAAAGCTAAAAAATTCTTCCAGGAACACGTCGCACCGTTGCACCGAAGCAACCCCTGAACATCCAGCAGCATGTCGCCGACCTCCACCACAACGAACCGAGTTGAAATCATAAAGGATTCAATAAAAATCACTATCAGCATTTCGTTTGTGCCAGCCAGTACACAAGGGGGGTGTACCTAATATTTCCGTTCAATCTCGTCGCGGCCCCGCAAGCCTTCGAAAACAACGTCGGGCCTGGCCGGTCCACGTGCCACAATCGCCTCTGGAATCTATCAATAACGGCGGTTGATCGACAAGCGAAATTGAAACGTCGGCTGTCGAGTTATCTCGCCGGGCCCGGCGCCCGAAGACGCGGCGGTCCATTACGAGAAGACACTGCCGAGGCGTATCGAAATTCGTTAAAAGCCCGTTGGATTCGACAACTGGTAAGAGAAGCGGCCCTGTTCGGAACTTAATTTCCCAGCCGGAAAACAGTGTCCCGAAGAGATGGGCTCTGACGTAGCTGTCATCGTCGCCGCGACGCCTCCCGGGCTCAATTCCTGGTCGGAGGGCGTTGGTCCCGGCGCGGTTCAACGGTCCAGGATGTCACCGTGCCAACAGCCACTGGCGAAAGCCGACTTTTTCATCGGTTGAACGGCCACCGGCCGAGCGAACCGGGAAGTTTCGCGGCAGAAGCCGGCGCCGAGCCGGAGGATGACGCGAACGTGGCACTCGAGACACTCGGCAGGGATTTAGCAGCGGGGCGGTACACCGAGCTTCGAGTTCGACCTCGGCGGTCTTGAACTTTCAAGAACAGAGACGGCTCGATCGCGAGCACCGAGTCGGGCTGCGCGATATTCGAAGCTCGGAGAGGCCGGCGTTCCTGAGGAGGATCCCGAAACTGGGCGTGATCCTCTCTCGATCCCGGCTCCGCCGATTTATCAGCGCCGTTCCCCGATAACTGGCCGACTAAGACGATCGCAGTTCTTCGGAACTCGAGCTAAGAAAACAACGACCCAGCCAGCTTTGTGCCAGGTCAGTTTTCAACATCCGTGTCCCCCAAATTGCTAAGCATCTGTCACAGCTTCAGCCCTCCCGGGTCTCCCAGCTTACCGACTCGAAGCCTAGATCACCGAGACAGAGAGGGTCCCCAGGCTCCTCCACCTTGACCTAGAAAGACGATGACGATGACGAGTCTCTGGGTCTCGATCGAAGAGACCGACCTCTCGTGAACCCCGAGCTAATCGAGGATGCTCGCGAGCTCTGAAGAAGTCCCGATCGGCGCGCGATCTCAGGATCGATCGCTCTTCCAAAAGGCCCGCGCGTTCTTCGGCGAACGTTGCAGCCGGAACGTTATCGAAATCCGATACCTGGTTATCGTAATCCGAAGGATGATCGCGATTAGCCTGTTATGAGTCACGCTGGAACGGGAAAGAGGTTGGCACACTGTCCGCGACACCGATCGCCGGCACAACACGAGCAAACCCGAAGCGTCGCGCGCGACGATGCGACCGACACTGACGACCGCGCCGCGAGATCTCGAACGCGTTTATTTTCAGAATAGCGCCGAGAGCGAGGGACCATACCCGCGAGCCTGACTAACTGACTGACTCTGCCCTCCCTCTCCCCCTCGGGCGGCACGGCCGACCAGAAATCTAATCTCGCCGAGAGATACCCGATAATTCCTGATAAGACTCCGTCGAGCACGACGAATCGATTCCTACCCGGGGCAACAATCGACTCCTTTCTGCCGTCGTCTCTCCTTTCGAAAGAGCCTGCTTTCTTGCTCGTCTGTGGCTTCGGATTTTCGTGCACTTCTGTTGCATAAGGAACCGTTTTGGAACGTTACTTTTGTTCACGGAGTTTCAGGAAATGAGGCGGTTTTTTCCCGGGGCATTGTTTGAATGTTGCGGTTCGTTGGTCGATAACTGTTCTGGTTGATTATTTGATGGATGTATTGTATGTTGAAAATAGACGCGAATCTAACAGAGATGCGACTTTTTTTAATTATGGCGAAGCTGAAAGACACTGTTTGGTGTCGAGTGACTCCTTGAAGTCCATAATGTTTCGCTTTAGAATGTGGATCGTGATTTACGAATTTTTTGGCACGGTCTGCAATTTTTCCTGCGGACGCGAGTGAATCTATATTAAAGCGCGCTCTTTCGGCTTTAATTTGAGCTGTATAGAGTTGGAAGATTTCCAGGAGAATGCATTCAAAAATTGATCCGAACGAACCCCTTAAAGTACTAATGTTTGAGTCAAAAATGTGAGTCCGGGTTCTTGAATTTTTTGACACGATCGCGAATTTTTCCTGCATATGCCGATGAATCTACATTGAAGTGCATTCTTCTGGCTTTAATTTGAGCTATTAAAAGTTTAAATATTCCAACGCTGTCGTATCTTAAAATCGCTCGAATTGACCCCTTAGAATGCGCACGTTTTATCCGAAAATGTGAATCGAGTTTTACTAACGTATCGAATTACTTTTTAATAGTCACGAAATTTCCAGCAGATGCAAACAGATTCGTCTTGAAGCGCATTCTTCCAGCTTCAATTTGAGCTGTCAGAAGTCCAAAAATTCCCATGGGAACGTGCTTTAAAATCGATCCGAATCGACCCCGTAAATCCTCACATTTTCTACTTTGGCACGCTTACGACACTTTCGTCGATTCGTGGCTAATTTTGATTGAAAATCGTACGGTGTTCGGTCGCGTTTACACGGGTGTTCGGTAGCTCTCACGAGAGCAATTCGGCGTGCCATTAAAGATTTTCTGGAAATTGGGCCACGCCAGCTTCCCCACCGAAATAACGAGGCCGTTCGCGCAACACGGCCGACCCGACGATCCCGACGAAAATAATCGCGGCCCGATATCGACGCGGTTCATCGTACCCTCCACCGACGGGACGGTGCCCTAAACGCGAAACCAGCCAGCCCCGGTTAATTCTGCTGGCCTGTGAAAATGGATGACGCGGAACGCGAGGAATTCCTAGCGAAAAAAGAAAGAGAGCGTGGGAAGAGCGACGATCATCCTCCCGTGAATGGAGCCGGAGACTGTATCAAGGTTAGGCGTGAAAACCCTCGTTTAAACGGACGTGAACTTTTCGCGGTGACTAGTCGAGACACGGCGCTTCTGTCATCCTACAATAATTCCAACACGAAATTTGACTGTGCAAAATTATTCCGCGCGGAACTTCATTGTTCCGCAATTTTCTGAGCCATCACTCGATTGCGGATTTTTATGAAAAATACAAATTTTATGCATCAATTGTAGGAAACAAGAATTCAATGAACATTTATTTCCTTTTTGAATAATTTTAATGAGTTACGAAGAATGTAATCGTATCGTTAAATTTTGAATTAATTAATTAAATTTTAAATCAGTGTTTTGTGTATCATCTGCTCGTTTTTGTCATTAATGCATAAAATTCGCGGTCTTGTTATCACTTGTTGGATGCAGATTGTGATTCCCAATGACATATTTAGGTTAATTTTTAACACAGCATATCAATTTCTGTTGACAAGTTTTTGTTTATTATATTATATTATATTATATTATATTATATTATATTATATTATATTATATTATATTATATTTTATTATATTATATTATATTATATTATATTATATTATATTATATTTTATTATATTATATTATATTATATTATATTATATTATATTATATTATATTATATTATATTATATTATATTATATTATATTTATTGTATCTATCGTATTAAATATATCGTATCCTCTAATAAAATGTGATTAAAAATGTCGTGAAAGAGAAATAAATTCTATAGATTCTCTAGATATCATGTCACGTGCTACAATTTTCAATAATTATATTCTGAAAATTCACTTCACGTTCATTACGTGAAATATAAAATCGTAATCGTCGCACACGTTTGACGCTGATAGCGAATTAATTAACGAGAAGAAAGTTCATCAGCCTGCAACATTAAAAACAGACATTCCAGTGAACTGGAAACGTTCACAGCGAAATCTCCGTCGTTGCACACTTAACGTTATTAATATTAAAATAACATCGCGGCGTCGATTGATCTTGAAAATAGCCCGATCAAGAAACAAGATGAAAGTAGAATTTCCGCGTAAATATTTAACCTCGTTACAAAGCCAGCGAACGCATTGTAGCTGCATAAAATCCGCAGTCTAATTGCGATATAAACAGCCGTCTCAATCCCATTGTCGGATGGGTGCATTCACCGTGCCTCCCATAATCCCCCCCCTCCCCACCCCATCGAATCGAGTATAGCGAGTGGTACGCCTGCGTGTGCAGCATGTTTCCGTACGGTGTGTGTGTGAGTGCGGCTGGCTCTGAATCGAGCGCGTGCCGCCAGGAAAAAATCTATATCGAAGCCTTCCGGGGCACGTGCACGTGCGTGCGCGCTTCTACGTTATTATTTAGCGACGCTCTGCCCGTCCACGTGTCGCGAAACCTCGACCCTCGTTACCAGCGACGAGTTAACTCGTCGACAACGAGCCGGCTAACTCGAAACTGACGCCGGATTTTCGAACTCCGTAGGAAGTTCGCGCGAGATACACCGAACTATATACGACGGAATTATTTGTCACCGTCGGGATGACGAGTTAACTCGTCAGTCACAAATCTGGTGATATCGGTCGGGTTCTCGGTTTGAAAAGGCTGAAGGAAGTTTAACGTCGAGTATACCGGGCTTTGTGGAGAATAATTTTCGATATTCAGGGATGACGAGTTAACTCGTCACTCGTTTCTGGAGGATGTTCCTGTCGATTCAAGGATAATTTAGAGTTTACGGGGTTTTGGAGGACTACGATTCTTAGTTGGAATAATTTCCGGCGATCCGGTGCGACGTATTAACTCGTCATTCACCCAGAAAGTTCATTTTTCCCTGTATTTAAAAATATTCTCTGATCAAATATTATGACAGCGATTTCGTGGAGCCGAGTCATTCACAGTCCGACGAATCTCCAACGGTCGACGAGTTGATACGTCGGCGAGGATCACGACGATCCTGCGAAATGATGCGGGAACGATCAAATTTCAAGGAATTCGGGTAGAAATTTCTTACGAAACCGCGGATCGTCGTTTCCAATCAATTTCTAAACGAACGTTTCCATTCCGTGCGAAAAAAAAACCGTCTCAAAATGGCAACCCCCCCTCCAGCCGCGGCGCCGGGAAAAGATCGCGTGGCGAAATCAATCGAAATCCAGGAAATCTCCTTCGGATCGGACAGAACTTTAAGAGAAACTTGCACTTTCCCTTCGGAACTCGAGCGAGCCGAAGATTAGCATCGCGGCTAAGTTTCTAAGCCTCGGGTTAGGTTAATGGCAGCACTCCCGATCACCCCTTCCCCGGCGTGATTCACGGTTTTTCGGGCCGGTGTTCCGCGAGTTAGCGCGCGGTAAACCGAATAAAATCTGGCAGCGAGAAGTCGGCAGGTCCGAGGGTTACGCGAGACCAACAACCTGTTCGCCGAACGATCGTGGCTTTCGGGGGCGCACGTTACTCACCGGACGAAGAAGTGTGGCCACGCCGATCAGCAACAAACTCCTTTGGCAGCGAGCAACGGTCTTCGAGCGGAGCGGCCCAGGGGCGGACGAGAAATCATCCCGGGCCCCGGAGCCGGGTGCCCGAGCCGCGTGCACGGAATTCGATCGACGTGGAAAAATAACCGAGGACGAAATAAACCGACGGCAGCATCCTCTCGACGCCGGCCACCGGCGTCGCCGCCGCCACCACCGCCGCTTTTATAATCAATATTAGTTGCGCTAGGATCCGCGTAGCGTCGCCGTTGGCCCACCGGAAGGAGCTACGTTATCCTCCAATACCCTCGAGTCGAATTTACGAAAGAAAGAAAAAGAGAAAGAAAACGGAGACGAAAAGCGATTAAGAAATGTCGCGGAAACGCGGTTTCTCCGGGGCGAGAAAAATCGCCGTTGAGAATCGATTTGGAAACGCACCTCCAGAATGGTCGGCGGCGTCGATCCGCATCCCGAGGTCCCTCCTTCAGCCCGATACGGCCGCGCCGGGTCATCTTTGACCCTTTCGGATCATCTTATCACTGAGCCGGCGTTTCCACGCATTTTTGCGAAGCACACCGGGCCGGAATGGTCGAGGCAACCGCGAGGGGGAACACGGGGGTGGTTTTTCGAAGGATAGAGGGGCGTGGGTTTCGGGGTGTTTTTAACGGGAGACCGGCGTGCAGGGCCGGATGGTTTTTACGGCGGATGGATAGAGGCGCGACGAAGGAGTCGTTGCGGGCCACGCGATTTTTTTCCACGGGAAACCGGCGCCAGGGTGTGGCGAGGAAGAGAGCACCGTTTTAAAAGATTGGCACACACGCGACTCGCTTCGACCGGCGTCCACCGACCGCGAGGGCGCCCACGGGCGTCCTAGAGCGCCACGACGACGCCGGCTAGCTTTGGTGAATGCAACTGCCGCGCTGAGGCGCTATCGGCGCCTATGCACCGTTCAAATTGCAGTCCAGACTAGTTTGCATTCGAGGGACGCTGATCGGATTGCATATTCCATCAAACGGTGGGAATTCGCTCGGTTCCGCATGCGAAACCGATGACGACAAAATTTCTTCGTTGTATGGATAACAACGTGTGTTCTCGCAGCTTCAATTTCAGCCGTCGTACGTTTAAAAAATCCTGCGGGAACGTACTTTAAAATCGATTTCAAGGGACCCCTTAATATGTCCAATCATTTCGGTCCCAGCTTACGATTTGGAGTTCTCGATTTTTTTCCACGGGTTTTTGGAATTTTCGTGGAACTAAAATTAGGCTATTATAAAGTAGGATCTTTCAGCTTTTATTGGAAATGAATGAAATTAAACAATTCCTTCGGGAATACAGGTTTAAGTCCATTTGAAGTTACCTGTCAAAATCGAGACATCATTCTCCGAGACGGCGGCTGGGATATTTCGAATTTTCGAAATGATTTCGCTATTCTTTGTTAATCTAAACTATCTTATCTTAAAGTAGACACTTTTAGCTTCGATTTAAGCTAAGTTGCATGCAAAATATTCTTCGAGGGTACAACTTAAAATTTATTCGAACTTTCCCTTTAAAATCGAAATGATCTCTGTTGGGTAAGTGGTTGGGTTTTTTCGATTTTTCGAGATGAACTTGCAAATATTTGTTAACTTATTCTATACTATATTAAAGTCGATATTTCCAACTTTAATTTGAGCTATGTTATGTTAAAAACGTCTGAAGAGAATTCAACTTAAAGTTGACTTGAAGTCATGCTTTAAAGTCGAGTCATTTCTCCTCGTATCAGTGATCAAGATTTTTCCATTTTTTAAAATGACTTCGTCGTTATTTTTTAATCTAGGGTATCATATCTTAAAATAGACACTTTATGCTTTAGTTTAAGCTAAGAAACATGAAAAAACTCCCACGTGAATGTAACTGAAAATCGATTTGAACTTCCCTTTCTAAATCGAGTGATTTCTTCCTGCTTGGAGGTCGGGATTCTGAAAAATTCCAACATGCCATTATGGAATCGTTTTTAACCAAAATTACCCTATCTTAAAAAGTACTCTTCTGGCTTCAATTTAAGCCCTCAGAAGTTCCAAAATTCCTACGCGAAAATATTCTAATCATAGCGCAAAGTAACTCGTTAAAATCGCACTATTCTCCACCAAATTATCCATCCAATCTTATCCACTTTTCAAAATGATTTCGAAAACCTTCTCGAACCAAAATAGACCTATCGGAAAGTGCATTTCTCCAGCTTTAATTTCAGCTATCGATACTTAAGAAACTTCAACGGAAGAGAACGTTACCATCGAAGTAAACAGACGTCTCAAAATCTAAAAATTTCGAGCCAAACGGAGAAATGATTTTGACGATTAATTTCGTCGCAGAGCAAACGAAACGTGTCGGATGCGAATTTTAAATTTTAGCGGACGTTGTTCCGCCTCGATAGATGGCAGCAGCTTGGGGTTCACGTGAAACACACGTGGCAATCGGCATCGCCGCGCCATCTTTCCGCCGATGGGGACGACGGAAACGCGGACCGACGGAGTGCATCGCTTATCCGACGAGGGATTTGCGCGAGTGGCATTCTGGTTTGTTTCTTGCGGCGAGAGATAGCGAGGTCTGTTCTGTGTGCTCTGACTTCCGGCGACGGGGTTGTTTGAAGATGGACTTCCTTCCTGTTGGTGGAGTTCCAGAAGTGTTTGTCAATGTTTGCATGCACGTCAAGTCCGTAGCTTACGACAGTGATTTATCGGCCCCGGGCCGCCGCGTCTCGAACGGCGAAACTACCGTTGATATTCCATTTTCCCCGGCGATTTATTTGTTATTAATTTTCAGCAAGCGATTAATGAAAATTCGATAAACTCTTTGCTCGTTCAAAATCCGTGTGCACGCACCCAGCGGCCCAGGAATATTCCAGGCGAATTCGAGCCCCGATTGAACGGTCGCAGAATCCACTTTTCGGAATTAAGGGCGTTCGATTCGATTATTGGATCACGCACGCATAAATGGGAATACGATCGCTTCGCCGAGACATTCGGAAATTTCCGAATCGTCGCCGGCCAGGGGCTCCGAGGGCTTAAACCATTCGGCGAAAATTCAACGGGAACGCCGCCGGACCAATTTGCGAAATTTTACAGCGCGGACAAAACATTGTCAATGTGAGAACGTCAACTTCGAAACGCACCGTACATGAAATCCTCGGTGTACTCCGTCCTTAGTGCACTTCTAGTGCACGGGCCGTAAGTGCTCTTCTGAACAACGCCATTTAGCTCGGCGCTTGGTCGTCGGACTGCTAATCGTGCGGTCCATGTTCAAGTTCCGCCCTTAGCGAGATTTTCGTTCTCCACGTTTTTTTTCTCCCGCTTCGACCGAGAAGTAAATAATCCTCCGGTGCGAGAACGCGTATATCGCAGTGTTTCTTGAATTTAAATATAAACAATTCACCCCCCAAAAGTTTTCCTACGACATTATAATAATTAATTATTAATCGCAATAATTAACTAATCGCATTATAATGATTAAACTGCGAATCTTAATAATTAAACAGCGAAATAAATTCGTCTACTTAAATTTTTTAAGACATATAGGCGCCTAAACACCAGTTTTTTCCATTCAATAATCATTCTCGTAGCATTTTTAATTGTTCCTAGGTTTCTGTTAATATTTTTACGGTTTTATAAATTATCATTTTTCATTTTTCTCCATAAACGCATAAAATCCACTAACAATTTAATACCAGCAGGATCGCGCGAAGCCAGCTGAGAAAATCCCACCCCGCCTGGACACTCCTGGAACAATTTCCAAGAAAAATCCCTAGACGGCCGCGCGTCCGAAAATGCGACAGAGAACGCTGGAACGCCGCTGAATAAACGATCGCACGCTAATAATTCAGTAGCAGCAGGATTCCGCGCAACTAGGCGGCAAAGTTCCCGCCCCAAAATTTCACCCCCACCCCGAGGCGTCCGATAAAACAGCCGGGAGAAAAATCGCTGGTTATCGTCGCGCCTCGAGCGCGGCATAAAAACGCTGGAATGCCGCCGAATAAATTGATCACACCCCCCGAAAAAAAGAGTTGGCCGTAGGGATGGGGTGTGGGGAGGGGGGATAGTATCGACAGGGAATCACTGAGCAAAAGTATCTATCGGCGTGGCCGAGGGGTTCGACCTGCGGAAGGGTTGAAAGGGTCGAACGCGGGGGTGCAGGGAGGGGGGGCGGTTATATCGTATCGCTTTCGCACATCGAAGGGTCGGCATCGATGGGTCGGGGGGAACAGAGGGCGGGCGGGAGGGAGCTGGCAGTGTTTGAAATTCGAAACGAGGAAACCTGACAGTGGCCACGCCGATTCCGGGGGGGTTAAGTTAAGCCTGTAACATCGAGCAGCGTGAGGAAAACGCCTGGGTGGCCGAGTCCACCGAGCGACAGAGAGAGAGGGGGGGGAGAGAGAGAGAGAGAAAGGAGAGTCGCGAATCGCACTGCGAATCGATCCGAGGGAGAGAACCAGCGAGAGAAGGGTCGTCGGGGAGGGGCGGAGGGGGCGCGTCAGAGGGGATCATCGACGAAAGTGTTCTCGAATGGAATGAATCTCGTGAGACTCACCGATGTCGTTGGACTGTCGACCCTTGCCATCCGAGTTCCACTCCTCTTCTGTAACAAGAAAAAGGAGAAACGGGTCCATTAGCAGGTGGAACGAGAGGGAACGCCGTCGGACGCGGAAACCGGAGGAGCATCGGCGATCCCGAGCAGAATTCGCGGGCCCCGTTTCCGCGTCCCTGTCCTACTCGTGTCAATCGAGTCGAAGCTGCGAGCCTAGAAGAACGAGAGAGAACCTGGCAGCAGCGTTTACGGGGAAACGAGCGGACTGTTCTCGAGGAAGCTAGGCTGGCCAGGAGCCTCGAAAGAGCCGAGCCTCCGTGCGGAACGGAGGCTTTTCTACCACGCCTGGAAGATCGGGGGTCAAGCCTACGGCTACGAAGGGCGGCTAAGGTCTAGCTAAAGGACAGCAAGGTTCGCCTACGTTTACCTATGCGTCTCGCGGCCGCGCTTCTACGCGACCTCCTTCCGTACCGTCCTACAACAGAAAAGATCCTCTTAATGGTCCGGCAGATGGGGCCAGAGGGGGAGGCAGCGAGGCGAGGCTCCGCTCGAAGAAGTCTTAACGACCTTGGAATCAGCCGCTCTCCGAATAATTCCGCGGAAAGACGGCCCCGCTCCGGCTAGTCAAAGGGAAGACGCAACGGCAATCGTGCTGCATATTTCAGCCGGCGAATTCCCGGTCGCACGGGGCCCGTCCACTTCCGCATTCTCAGCCGCGCGGGAGTTATGAATATAAATTCGCGACCCGTTTCTCTCCGACGAGCACGCGCGCACGCTCCGTCGCCGATCGTAACGATTCAATGAAGAGCGCGCAAAAAAAAAATATAGATATATGTATATAGCCCCGGCCCTACGGCGACATTTCCATGACAAACATCTCGCGGCGCGGAACACCCTCTGATAAGCAAGAGCCCCGGCGAGGTCCGGCCGCATCTACAAGTCAAAAGGCGGCGGTGTTTGCGCGAACTGCGCCGCCCGAGGCTGCAGCCGCGGGGCCGCTCTGCTTCAGCGGACGTCCAATCCCGGGGACGTAACCTTGTTTAGGGTGCGCGTCGCGACGCCCGGACCGGCCCACCTCGTTCTTTATACGACTGTCATGCAAACCAGATACTCGGCGGACGATTTCTCGGATGCGACGACGCCGGGCTGAAAGAGGCGACGCGCCGTGCGCCGGGAGGCATCCGAAAGCGGTTCACAGTCTCGCTTCACGAGCGATCCCGGAATTAGAAAAAGGACTGTGCGATTCGTTGAACATTTGGGTCGTGATAATTATTTTTATTTTTATTAATCATCAACACACACGCACAGGGATACGCGAGAAGTTCATCTTAAAATCACTGGTATCGAGCAAAATATACGATTATGAAAACCAGGAATTAATTTTTCATTCGTTTCTAAATTGTTCTCAATATGTTCTCGACTAGTCATTAATTAATCGCTTACTGGTAGTGAGCAAAATACACAATTAAGAAACCCAGAGATTAAATTTTAATTCGTTTCTAAATTGTTCTCAATATATTCTCAATTAGTCATTAATTAGTTTCCATTAGTTGTAATTCAGTTCTTAATTGGTGGTGCATCGTTTCTCAATATATATTTAATAATCATATTCTACAACCACATCTTTATCTATAAATATATTTCAAAAATTAATTTCAGTATTTTTCCTGTCTTAATAAAACCCCATCGTAAATAATTAAAAAATCGAGCGTAAATGTGTTCGACTTCGATCAGCAAATATTTTCGTCCGCTTTCGAATGCATCCCTTCCCGCACCATTCCCTTTCCCTAACGTTCGAGCCTCAAAGACGAAATGGAACCTCGATCGTATAAACACGAGTTTTCTTTATCTCGGAATGTTGGAAGCAGTTTGCGGAGAACAAACTGAACGTGGTAATTCGCAGAATGAAATCTGTGAACCGAGATAGATGATAGCGGTCTGATTGGCTGTTCGAGTGGTCCGTTTGATTACCTGAAACGTCGGAATCGGATCCAGGTGTGGGGCTAGCGTCCACACTGTGCCGCGACCCCTGGCAACACTCGCTGCACTTGCTGCACATCGTGTCCGATTCGTACAGGACCGGTCGACCGGTCTCGAGAACCCACCACCACCACCACGCCGGCTCGCTGCCGATCGGGGATCGTCGGTCACGGTGGTGCACGATGATGTCCGACGCGCACTGCCGCTCCGAACAATCGATCATCGACGAATCCGCGACACACTCGCACAATCACTGTCTACGATCGTCTCGAACGATTCTTCGCAGTCGCTGGTCACAAACTATGGGGAGGCGGTCGTTTAACGGGGGACGAATCGGTGGAACGGTGGGAGGAGCTTGGGCCCCGCCCCTTTCTTCTAACTCGCGGCTCAATTTTTGGGAATCGTGGGCCATTCGTTGAGGAACTGTTTTATACGCACTGTGAAATCAGTTCTTGACAAAATGGTGTTCGAAATTGGTGTGGGACGTGTCCCTAGGCCACGCCCCTTTCATTTAAATCGCGGTTTGTTTTTGAGGAATTGCGGGCCGTTCGTTGGGCATATTTTTTATACGCACTGTCAGATCAGTTCTTAGAAAACGGTGTTGGAAATTGATGAGGGGCGTGTCTTTATGCCACGCCCCTTTCTTTTAAATCGCTGTTTATTTTTGAGGAATTGCGGGCCGTTCGCTAGGCATATGTCTTATGCGCACTGTGAAATCAGTTCTTAGAAAAGTGTGTTAAAAATTGGTGAAGGGCGTGTCCTCAGGCCCCACCCTTTTCTTGTAAATCGCGGTTTATTTTTTCGGAATGTTCGCTTCCGTTCGCTGAGCATATGCTTTATACGCACTGTGAGATCAGTTCTTGAAAAAAATTGTGTTAGAAATTGGTGAAGGGCGTGTCCTTAGGCCCAGCCCCTTTCTTCCATTTCGGGGTTCGCTTTTGGGAAATTATGAGCAGCTCGCTGGGCAACTATTTCATACACTGTGCAAGCTCTGTTCTTAAAGAACGGCGTTGAAAGTTGGGAAGGGGCGTGTCGACAGGCCCGGCCCCTTTTCAAACTTAACCTTGGTTTCCACTTTGAGGAACCGTGGGCGAACTATAAAACGATTAAATATTGCAACAATTGCTTGGAAACCACCAACGTTGCACGTTGTCCCGCGTAATTCTATTTGCCGAAAGCCGAACAATCCCGGCCGGGAACAACGTTTTCCACTGTTTAAGTTTTCATTTATCATTACCGCGGAACCGTGCCAATCTACGGTGTACAGGCGACAATGTACAGGTGTCCGGCGCACTTGAAGCCCGTCGGTTCGCGAAATTAATTGGCTGGCCCGATCCCGTGCGCCTGCCGAACAATACCAAAAGTAGACGAGCGTTCGCGCGCGCGAGAGAGAGAGAGAGAGGGAAAGAGGAAGGGGGAGAGCGGGGAGGCGTGTCCTGCCCGCGGCCCGCCCATTCTCGGTCTCGTTAGCCCCGCGGAGAGAGAGACAAAGCCCCGAGATTCGTTTCCGATATGCCGGAACCGGGAAATACATTTTCCAGTTGACCGTAAGCATTAAAAACGACCGACCGAGTCACTCGTCCCGATGCAATCGGGTCGAGTTAATTAATACGAAGTGACCGGGCGAAGTGGGAGGCGGTTTCAGCGGGCCGGTGAAATCCGAGTTAATCGCGGGGGGGGAGGGGTCCACGGTAAAGGAAATTTCCGAGAGCCCGTGTTCCCGTGCAAGCGGAACAGAATGGAATCGGGAGCAGATGGGCTGTTACGGGCCCTGTAATACGATATGTCGCGGAATTAATCCCCCCCACCCCACCTCTTTTCCGCCGCGATGCAGCGTGCGCTATAATTGCAACGTTTTCTTTGTCTTCGGCGAATCCGCTCGGCAGATTGCCTTTCCGGAGGTCGTATTAGGTTGCCGGTGGTTCAGCAGCTAATTTAAAGACGTCTCCGCCGCTCTGATTAACAGGATCGTTTCCTGGACAGCTAATTTGCTTGTCGTTTCGAAAGCGCTTCAATTTTCGAACTGGCTGCTTTGTTTGGAAACTGTGCCAGCCTTTGCTCGACGGTAGAAAAATTGATTCACGGTGAATTCGAGGTGGACATTTTTGCGAAGCTATTTTCGGGGCAACGTGGCCGAGGAACCAAGGGTTTGGCCATTTTCGAGCACTTCGCTCTCTCTCTCTCTCTCTCTGTCTCTCTCTCTCTCTCTTTCTCGTGCGCTCTCTCTCACGGCAATCGATCGTCGAACGCAACGATGCCAATTTCGCAATTACGCGACAGGCATTTTGCGGCCCGGCCGCCTACACACCGAGACTAATGGGGAGAGTTGGGGATGGTCAGGGGGTTGCTCGCGTCATCGCCACCCCCTGGGCATCCCCTTAAACCCGATGGTAATGCGGACCGTGGTATATCTGCGAGTACGCACTCGGTGGCGCTGCGTTTCCATGGGCCGAGGGGGAGAGAGCTCGCCTTGAAAACTGGGTTGAGCGAGCCACCCCCGATCGGGCAACCCCTAAACAACCGTGCGAAAAACCGTTCGATCTGTTTGAGAGCTCGGGACACGTTATGGAAACATTTTTAATGCAGGACCGAATAAAATGTTTGCACCCGCATGCCGCACTTTCTGGGTCACTGGAGACACGTCGAGGCTTTCAACGTGCACACACGCTGAAATTATTAACACTTTTCTTTCGGCTGTTTTGAACGAAATAGTATAGCTTTTAGGCGACCAGTGGTGTTTTCGATATCGGATAGTTTGATCTGGGATTATTTTACTCGGGTTGTATTTATACTTCATTTTTCGGTGCAGACGTTGGTAGAAGCAGAAAAAGAGAGAAAGAGGAGGGGGGAGGGAGAGGGAGGCAATCTGGCAATTTGCGAAATTGCACAACGAAGCGGGCTCACGTGATCCTTGAGTGGCGATTAAGCCCGAGGCTCGCGACGAAGACGGGAACTGTCTGCGCGCTCAAGTCAGCGACTTTCTTTGCGCATCAGTTGACAAGGGGACACTGTAAAACCGATGTCCCACTTTCGGCAAGAAGTTGAATTACCACGGGAGACGCGGGAGACATTAATTCGGGCAACACGAATTCCTTCTCTTATTAAACTGTGTTCAGTCTAGCGGATCTTAATAGTTTTTTAGAAAATTCCCTAGCGTCTGGAGAATCGCGATTAATTTCTAAAAAATTCCCTGGCGTCTGCAGGATCGAAACGAATGTTTAAAAAATTCGCCAGCGACTGGACATATCGCAACGAATTTTCGAAAACTCCCCTAATAATCGAAGAATCGCAACTAACTTTCAAAAAAATTCTCAGCCTCCGGAAGATGCTAACAAATTGATTCAAAAGTTAGCATCCAAAGGGTCACAACAACTACTACAAAAATGTTCCAGCATTCCAAGTATCCCAAGCTTTCTAAAAAAAATCTGCAGCATCCGAAGGATCCCGAACAGCTTTTGAAAAATTACCCAGCATCCGAAGAGCCCGAACAAACTTCCTTAAAAAATCCACAGCGTCCTGAAGGATTCAACAAATCGTTGAAAAATCCCCAGCAGGCCTCCGAAAATTTGCATTAAATATTTCTAACGTCCGAAGAGTCCCAAAAAATTTCTCGAAAATTCTCCACGGTCTAAAAGAGTTCCCGAAAATTATTCAAACGTAAGAGCCACACCTGAACGTCAGTCTAATGCGTTCGAATTGTCGGTAACAAACGGTCGGTTATTTGGATTCAGCTCGTTCCGGGCAGGCCGAGGCGAAATTGCGCTGTCGGACTCGATATAGGATCGCGGAGGGTTAAAGGTGAGGAGGGGCGGGTTCAAGGATCCACGGACGAGCGTGTGGTGGGGCTGACGGGGAGTCCGGGGGGAGGTGGTCGGAAAAACTGGCCGAGTTTCTCGACACCGTGGATCGTCGACTCCCATTTTCCGAGAAACGGAAACGCGATATCCCATTGGTCCGGAGATTAACGCGAGGTCTGCGCCCGCGATGACGTCACCGCCGAGCTATCGGATTGCCCTAACGCTGTAACGCACGACGATAATGATAATAGCGCTTATTACCGCGGGCCGGGCCACACAATTATTTACCACGGCGTCTTCGTTCGTTTTATTTAATTAAATTTACTCCTCCTTTTCCCAATTAACCCGCCCCCGATTTTTCTCCCGTTTCGTGCTCCGCGACCTCGTTTCCCCCCGCATCCCGCGGCTCCTCGTTCCCGTGCTCTTCGCCGTTCAATTCCCCGAGACCTTCCCTCGTTACCTTTCCAACGTCTGTTGTCGGTTATCTCTGCGGGAGCGTACATCTTTGCCGAACCGGGGCTTAAATTTTGGATGACGCGCGGGCAGCCGCGCGGCCCAGATATCGAAGGCGTGACCGACCGACCTTGCACGCTGTTGCGCATAAAAATTGCAGCCGCCTGAATTAGTCACGGCATGGTCTAATGGGGTCTGCGAAGTGCATGCTCAATATTAAAGTCGTCTAAGTAGCCGGCTCGCAGCGATTCGCCGAAGCCGTGCAACTCCGCGCTTTGTTATCAACGTCGAGGCCTCGACCGTTCCACTTAAATTACGATGCAGTCATTTCTCCCGGAAATGCCAAGTTTTCGGATGCTGTGAATTTCTCCGGGCTAGTTTTACGCCTATGTAATTTATTGCTACGTCGATGCTAAGGGCCGACGGAATCGGTCAAGCGTGTGGTCTCCGAATTGCCTTGGAATCGTGTGATGTGGCCTCCGAATTGCTTTCGAATCGTGTCACGTTGCCTCCGAATTGCCTTCGAATCGTGTCACGTTGCCTCCGAATTGCCTTCGAATCGTGTCACGTCGTCTCCGAATTGCCTTCGGATCGTGGCAAGAAAATAGAAATAGAAGTTAAGTTAATTCTATATAAAAACCAGCCGCGAGGCCCAAAAAATCGCGACCTGGTATTCCCGGATCTGCCGATTTCAATTCCGATCTGCGAACATTTCTGCGAGAAATTACTGCATTTCGAAAAGGATTTTTTCCCGCTTCGGAAATCGCTCAGAATATTATCCGCCATTATTCGCAGTTTCAAGAAATCCGTAATTATAACCGCGCGCTGTAATTATAACCACGGTATCAATTATTCTCAGGCAGACCGAGGCTATTATTAGCACAGCCTCGAGAGGGAGATCGCGAAAGGGACTCTTAATATCCGATTACGATACACCGGGGCATAGTACACCGTGGTTACGCGGTCGCGCATGAAAATATGATCGATAGCGCGACGTGTGTGCCGTCTGCACACCTGGATCTGTCGCCAGGACTCCGTTCCCCGTGGCCGCGCGTGCCTATCGGACATCGGAAGACACTCTCCTTTAGGACCAGCCACCCCTCGGCGCCGACAAAAGGCGTCCATTGTCCCGGCGAGTATCGTTCCGCCACCTCGACACGGCCACCCCTGTCGGAAACCGTTTAACCCTTCGAAAAGCAGCCTTTTCGACTTCCCAGTCAACCCCTGTCTGTCTCCGTTCGAACCCCAGCTCGCCGATTTTTCCGAGACGCCCGGTACATCCGCGCCTCCGACACTCGACGTGTAACCCTTGCCGGAAGATGTTTGAGTCTGCGACGATTTTCTACGTGATTGTCTAGCTTGATTGGGATCTTTGTTCATCGATTTTTCTGAGACACCCGGTGGATCGGTTTTGTAACAGCCAGCATCAGCCATTGGATTGCTTGGAACGTAATTTCGTGTTTTGACCATTGGAGCCATTAGTTGGATAACTTTGCGAGAAAAAATCGTAGCGACTCGATTCAGCCCTCAAATGAAAGAGGAAGGTCCGAACTTTGCGATGGTGGGAACTGTAGGTTCGAAAAAAATGTTTGCTGTTCCGTAGAGGTCGAATTTCGTTACGACGATTTTCTCACTTTTTGGGTTCCACGAACATGCCGTCGGATTTAGGATACTGCAGTCGCTGGGAAGCATGGTACTAAGAATTAAGATACGGTGTCATAAAGTAGAGACTTTAAGCTTTAACTGAATAAGAAATCTTGATTTTATGATAGCTTTTGACAGAGTTATAGCTTTGTTACGTTACTCATGCTCGAGCACTCGACAGAAAAATTTATTTTTGACCCAAAAATTGTGAATATGTGAACACCTGTAACTTCGTTAAAATTCATCATAAAATGATGACTATTTCTTTAAATTAAAGCTCAAAGTCTCTACTTTATGGCATCGTATTCTAATTTTTAATATCATGCGTCTCCACTGTAGAATTTTAAATCTGGTGGCTAAATCCTGGGAATGCAAATTGCATACCCAAAAAGTGAAAACTTCAACGCTCTCTATGGAGTTGTGAACATTTTTTTCGAGCATGTCATTCACAGCATCCTAAAGCTCGGACCAACCCCTCTAATTTGAAGGCTGAATCGAGTCGCTACGATTTTTTCTCGCAAAGTTACACAACTAACGCCTCTGTTGGTAAAAAACGAAGTTACTTTCCGCACAAACAAATACAGTAAAATCTCCCTAATTGACCCTCGACTTGGAAACAAAAATGAACAATTTGGGGGGAAGGAATTACTATACAAGTTCAGGATCAATCAGAATGAATTTACTGTACCTCGACCACGGATACACGAGGTACAGCCTTGTTAGAAAACGTTTGAATCAGCAAAGTTTCAAGCAATTATCCAACTCGAAATAGTTCCCCATCGATTTCTACCGGACACCCAATGTATAGCGTTCAAGACACACCGTAAAATCGAGAACATTGTATTCCAGGGAAGTGGAATGTCGTCTATCGGGCAAGGTGTTCGTAAAATAGAGGTTTTCGAGTCTCCGAGAGGGTACTTGGTTCGCGATTGGGTTTCAGTATTGGCCGCCCCGGATAAGCAAGGTCCCAGCGGGAAGCCGGGAATTGATACCGAAGAGGACCTGATCCGGGGACAATTAGGTGGCCGGGACGCTGCGGCGGCACACGCTCGTGTACGTGGCTCCGGGACTTTGGATAATTGGAGACGGGGCTTAACTTCGTTGCCATCACTCGCGGCGGCTCGCGGCAGCTTCCGCGTCTCCTTCGGTCCGCTCCGCGAACGTCGCGATTCCGTCTAATCCGAGGATCAGCGTGTACCGAACGGCTCTAATCCGAGGCTGGATGGGACCCGAGTTCGACAATTTATGGACACTTGCCGATTTCTTGCTTGAACTCGGTCTCAATCTTCGACCAAAAACCGTTCCCCGGATTAGCGAAACGCGACTGCAGAATTTTCGTTCCGTTTAATCCGGGGACGTGGCTCGACCGATTTATTCGGGCTTCTGGATTTTTTGATAATCCCGGCTGGATTCCGCGAGGCGCATCGACTACGGTTATCCCACTACGAAAGAACCTTAAGTTTTCAGGACGAATTTTGTGCCGGATCGTAATGAGAGATTAACCATAGAAAAATTGTAGCCTGTTTTGGGAATACAGAAGCTCAAACTTAGCACTGCTTGTGGAACCGACTTTCGCAGAAATTTCCATATCGTTGTGTCACAAGCTCGGACTTCGTAGTTAACAGTTTTATTTATTTAATTATTTATTTGATTATTTATTTATTGAATATGTACAGGAAGTTACCCATTAGTTACGAGATCACAAAGGAAAGAACGATGCAGAGATTTTGGAATGACTTGATACAGAGTTATAAAAAAATATATGCTACTTATTACCGATTTAGGCTTAGAATTGACTATTGGAATTGCTGGACTTCGTTCCACAAGAAATACAAATTAAAGATTGAGCCAGAGTGGCATATACTCCAGCTACGTGCGTCTTTTGTCTTCGCGATCACTTTGACATTGGGCCCAACATTCGAAGACGACCATAAAACGCACCCATTTTACGTATGTTCTTTCTGTGACCCTAAAGTTTACTTTCACGAGTTCCCGCGCGAGGTGCTAATATTTCCGTCGGTTCTCACCGATACCTAACCTTTTTAACGCATTTAACACTGGGTGAAAATGACGTTAATTTACGATTATTCAGATCGTGAAGATACACTCATCAACTGTTTACTCAAACATTAAAATAACACTCATTGAAAATCAAAAGAAATGTCTTACTTTCAGTAAACCAGTATAAAACAGCTGCTGCTTTTGCTGCTCCGTAAATCTAATATTCAATTATATTTGTAAAATCGTGATGGTAGTATCACTATATCATACTATAATAACGTATCTGTAGCAGTACGAAAGTTTGGCTAGCACACCTAGCGGACACTGTCGCAAGTAAATCTTTAAGCTCGCAGGAGTGGGGATAAAGTCAGCCGAGTCCATTTCCTTCGGTGTACGCTAAGATGCTCGAGCACTAAACCGTGGAGGACGAAACAGGATCGATCCGGTAATCTCGTGAACGAGATCATCCACGCAGCTTTTTTTTCCAACGCAAAACGATAAAATACAAGTAGAACGAAGTAACGAGTAATTGTTAGGGGGACGTAAGGGCCGGCCAGACGAGGGACGAGCCAAGTAACCGGAGAAGGAGAGAGAGCGAGAGAGAGCGACAGTGTGTGTGAGAGAGAGAGAGAGAGAGAGAGAACAAGCGAGAGAGCAGGAGAGACCGAGGCGAGGGCCGGGCGAGAGGAAAATGAAACGAGACCACTCCGCTTACAGGCCGCCGCCGTTCTTTCTCGTTCGCGACGCTACTATTCTTTTTGTCTTCGCGACGCGCCGTGGCTCTCCACGGGCCCCACGAGTAGTTCCGAAGAGATCGTTAACGACGCTGAATGCACGGGACGAGCAAGACGACGCTCTGGAACCTGGAACCCAGGACCAACAACCGGAGGCGTCGTGCGAGCACAATCAATTAGAAATTCCGATTGGAGCCTGCCGACCAATTGTCCCGGCCAGTCGTTAGCCGAACAATGCGCCCCCGGATTAGTGCAGACGCTGGATTAGCACCGGTCCGCCGCCGCCCACAGGTTCCCTCTACACCGTCGCGGACGCAAATTAGTCGATTCAGCGTAAAAAGAAGAGTTCGCTGCCCGAATTAGCGAGCCACTTGCTCGAGCGTCCAAAATGTCCCCGGATTAGTGCGCTACTCGGTTCGACCGTCGTTTTCTCCATTTTTTTTTTTTTTGATCGCGCAGAACGGTCCCCGGATCTGGGGACTTTTTGCGTTATCTCGATCGGTCAGTTTTCGGCGAAAAAGTTGTCCCCGGATTAGCGATCGTAAGCGATCTTGTTCGAAGGGGGGTTCGCGCTAACGCGGGGAGCGCGTACGCCGTTGGTTTAATGATTCCTCGAACCGCGAGCCAGCGACACGATGCCACGAGAGCTTTCATTTCCGCCCCCTTTGGCAAGCGTGTCGATCGCGACAAGCTAGACGCCCGGCGTCGCCACCGCGAGCTCTTTTTATACGGTGAAACCCGTCCCGTGCCTTCCGAAAGCGTTCCTTTTTGTCATCTCTCGTGTACTTTACCGCTGCGAGCGAGCGAGCGAAACGAGCGGACGTGCCGAGCCGAGTCGAGTCGAGCCGAGTCGGGTCGGGTCGAGTTGTGTTGGGTCGGTTCCCTTTCCGACTGAAATCTGAATCGCGGCTCGCGACGCTCTTTAAACGCGACGGCGCGCGTCGCGCGGCTCATTCTACCGTGGAACCGGGACGCAACGACGGAAGAAACGAGTTCCCCGGTAATTAACGACCTTCGGCAACGGGGAACAATGTTCCCTTCGTGCCGTTGGATTCCTGTTCACGACCATGGACCTGCCGTTAAAAATTCAATAGGTGGAAATCGAGTCGGAGGACTAAGATTGTTCTTGTGATTTGAATATTGCGTTCAGGCAAGTTTGAGAAGGTTTGAGGAAGTTTGAATCGTGGCGGAATAGCTCAGGTACAACTGGATTTCGTTTCAGCTATAATAGAGTACAAAGATCGGATAGATAGAACTCAAGTTTGAGCAAAAGTTGAGCCAGGTTTGAGTCAGGGTGAAGCTGTCTCTGTGGATGTATGACTCATCCATATGTCTCATTGAAGGATGTATAATTAAGTATGAGCCACGTTGGATCAGATTTCGCTCAGATTTGAGTCTGATTTGAGTCAGATAGAGATTTCGCTCTCACGTTTGAGAGTAAATCGACGAACTTCAATCCAGTTTGAACTCGATTGTCAACAGATTGACGAGGTTGCATCGAGTTTGAGCCAAGTGTGATTTACATTGATGTTAATGTAGAACGAAATCAATCACTAGATTAGGTACGAACAAGGCTTGAACCAGGTTTGATTCAGTATGAAGCTGCCTCTGTTTGAAGAAACCATGTCCAAGCAGGGACCAAAATAGAGTCGGATTTTCGTCAGACGTATGCAGAGGTTTGGAGTAGGCTAAGCGAACTAGGCTAGATTCGGTCTAGTACGAGCACGCTTGTCAATAAATTGGTCGAGCTTCACCAAGTTTGAAAACGTAGTTTCAGGTAATGACGAAGTTACTTTAAAGTGTGGTCAATTTATGAGTCATCAATATTAAGACTGGGCACGAAGTAGGTTCAGACCGAGTTCGAACAAGGTTCAAACAAGTACGCCGCAAGTTCGAACTAGTTTGAGCCAGATCGGAATTCCCAGCGCAGTGTCTAGGCACTGTCAGCGCTCCGTCGTCGACGGAAAGTCAAAGTTCGCCCCGGCCGAGTATCCCCCATCGGGACGGCAATTAGCCAGTCGGTGGTGCACGCGTCGAGCCGAGCCTAACCGCGGTTCATAGGCCGCCGTGGCACGTTAGTCTCGCCCCCATTCCCAGTGGCGGCATTCTTTTTTTAATCGGATCGACCGTGCGCCGCGTTGGACTTTTGGAGCGTGAAGGAACGCGCGCGAGTCTGCTTGGCCCGCATCCGCCCGAACGCGTTTTCCACGGGTCAAGGACACGGTCCGGATCGGCTCGGTCTTCCCGAGTGTCCGGCCCGCTTATTTTTACGCGAGGATCGCCGTTCGGGCGGGGCTCGGGCCGCAAAAAAATCCCAGCCTCGAATCGGCTCTAAATAGAATCCGCGCGCGGCGGGAGCGGATCGAACGCGGCTCCGCGGATAAGAGCAACAGCCCGTGTCTGGCCCGAGGGCTGCTGATCGGCTCGCCAAAGGATAAGAGACCGTGCCCCCGGGTCAAGGACGCTTCCCGCCCTTTTGCCTCGACTCACCGCTGCCCGCGATTCCTCGATATCTCGAGAATTCCGATCCCTCGGGGCTAGGACCACCAACTTCTGATGGGTCCGTAGCACCGTGCGAAAGAGGATCGCCACACTGGCGGCGACATGGAACCGAGCACAGAACCGCAAACGGGTCTCTGCTTTTGTTGGGACGAATTGCTACCAGACCGCGGATGCTTATGCAAATCCAGTTCTAAGACGACCAGACCCTCGTAGCTTCGCCAAGCTAGCTGCCAGAGGTTCGACCAGATAGCCGAACTTTGGACTGCGCCTTTGTTCGAGTTATGGTCTCTATTTCGTGGACCGGGTCTGAAGATAGCCCAAGCAAGACCAGAGACCACGTACACAAACGACGAACCATCCAAAGCTGACGGTGGCCGATCCTCTAGTCAGCTTCGCTCTACCCGATCAGCTAGGTGTGTTCCAGCAGCGCATCCAGCGTTTGCAGCGCTGCCGATCAGCGTTCGTCGATCTGGATTGGCATAAGCCTAACCGCGGGCTGGCTCGGTCAGGAGTGCGTCTCGCACCGTTCCACCGGAAATACGCGGGTTCTATCGATTGTGGGTCTCGAAGCAGGTATCCCTAGTCTTGGAAGTGTGCACTCGCGACCGCGGGCGGGACCGAGTTGCGCAACGCATAGCGTCCGGATCACTGGGTGCCGGGACCCGTTCGACGGCTCGCGAAACCCGCGAACCCGATCGCCTCGGGTTAGGCACTCGCTCGATCGAAGGGACGAGTCCAGACCGCCGCGAGATACGGAGCCGACCGACGACTCGGCGTCCGCATGCACACTGACACCGACGATCCTCCCTCGACGCTTGCACCGCGGACTCTCCTCGCCTCTCCTTCGCTCTCCTCCTCTCCTCCTCCCCCGACTCCCCCCTCTAGTTCTCCCCCTGTCGCTCCCTCTCGCTCCCGCGCGCACTGCACGCCCTTCTTCCATCCTCTTTCCAGCGTCATCGCTCCGCTACGTTCCTGTTACCAGCATCGCCCACGTCTCCGGCTCCCCCAGCGTCTTTACTATCGCGGGATAGCATCCCTCTTCGAGACGAATAATGTTATTTCGAGGTGATCTTCCCGGGCTTACCAGCACCCCGCGTTCGCGAAAACCGCTCCACGCTCTGGGTGTCGTCGGACGGATCGTCAGATTTCGGAGGCAGTCTGGTACGGTCCGGGAAGCTGGCGGGATCGTGTTCGAATGTGGAGCACTTCTTGGGCTGGGTCTGGTTTTCATCGAGATGGGCTCTCGGCAGCTCCAGTTCCAAGCTAGACGGATCCCGATTCGTTTTGATCCTGATGCGAACGGACTGCAGTTATGCTTCATAACACTCCAGGTAGGTCTGGGTTAAGTCTAATCCAATCTCTGCTGGACTATGGTTGGGTCCGATCCAAGCTGAACTCTGATCAGGTATGCCATGAATCCTGGTGGACTCTGGTTTGGCGTGACCTGGGTCTGACCTATGTCGCAATGGACTTGGTGTAGGTCTGACCTGAATCGCAATGACCTTGGACTTGGTCTGACCGAAATGCTAACGAGCTCCAGTTGGAACCGATTTAAGTCTGGATTAGATTTAAGTTAGCTTTAATGCCAATGTTGCTAGACTCTGGTTGAGTTTGATTTAAGTCTTAATTAGACCTTAATTAGGTTAAATCCTAATCCTAGAGGAATTTGATTAGATCTGAACGAAGTCTGAACTAGATCTTAATCAGATCTAATCCAAATCCTAGTGTACTTTGATTAGATCAGAATTAAGTCTGAATTAGATTATGGTTAGGCCTCATCCAAATCTTACGGTACTCTGGTTAGGTTTGACTTTAGCGTGGATTAGATTCGGGTTCAGCCTGATCCAAATCTTCGCGTCTGGTTCAGATGCAGTCGAAAGTCAGGTCCGCATCGAATCCGAATATTTGGTTAGGCCCGCCCCGTCTGCTATCGTGCTGGATATTTTTCCACGATCTGGTAAACGGATCGGATCGTTTCCTCCGCAAAACGGAAGAATAGTAAAAGACCAGCGAGGGGGAGGGGGGGGAGGGAAGAAGGCGAAGCCGGAGCGTGCGCAGAGCGTCTCTCGTTTTCTCGGCGTTCCTCGCGGAATCCCCCCGCTTGGCACGCATCTGCGTAGTCTCTCCCCGCGGCAATTGACGTTAACTGCGTCGCAATTGAATCATCTTCGGGGTGCCTTCGAGCGGAAGCTCGTTCATCGGTCGTTTCGAGGGTCGCGCCCGGGAGCGTAGACGATCGGTTCTTCGTCCTTTGTCCCGCCAGCACGGCTCCGCCTTCGATTCACGCTTTCTGCCGTTGCCCCTCCGAGCGACGCCATTGTCCTGCACTTCTCTCTCTCTCTCTCTCTCTCTCTCTCCCTCTCTCTCTCTCTCTTCCTCTCTGTTCGTCTCTGTTCCTCTCTCCCTCCCTATCGCAGCACGCGAAATTCGACGCGGAACGGAAGCGAGGATTTGTTTCCTCTCCTCTTGTTTCAGAGATTACCGCTCCCTTCGAAAGCCGTGTCTCGCCCTGCGAGTTGCAGGGCGACGGGTGCTCTCGCGCGCGAAACAACGTTTTCTAGACGCTACACGACATCCGAAACTTATCCTCCCGGGGTTTTTCTCGCTCTGGAAACTTCGCAGCCGTCTGCAAGCTAAGCGCGGCTCAATGGATCCGAGAGCAACAGCCGTGTTTGGGATTCTTTTTTTTTCAGAAGAACGAAAGTCCGACTGGGAAAATTGTCTTGCTGACCTCGTCGAATGGACCACGGAGAGTGCCAAAATATTTTCGTCAGTGACCGGTTCCGTTAAATGGCCGCCTGACATTGGGCGTTACGCGCGGCGTCGCGGAAACTTCGGTCCAGGGAAACGGTCGCGATGACGCGCGACTGTAAGGTCGCCATTTTGAAGGTTAGAAAAATGTTTCTCGATTCACCGTGGATCATGCGACGCGGCACCGGTACAAATTTTCACCCCGCGCCATGGGTTTTCGAGAAAATAAATCGGAAGCGTCGCCGAACTAATACGTTAGCAGCCGCCAAGGCGGATTGTTATCTTTCAATCGCGACGTGTTCGATATTTAATGTTAGCAATCGACTGTCGCCACTGTTCGGCGTCAATAAATCTCTCGTCCTCCCAATTTGAATCGTCTGCGAGGCCAGATTAACATTAGATCGCGCGTCCGTGGTGCCGATACAACGGCGACGTTGCGAGCCGACTGCCGGTGAAACACGACACCGTATCGCAATTTTCTTTTACGGTTGTTGCGGGACCCGTTCCTACCAGGGCCCTGCTCCCTTGTTTACGGGCCCGTCGTACCAATTTCCGCGCGAAAAACGCGCCCCCTCCTCCCGCGGGGTCATCCAATTGGAAGGAGTTTCACGGAAGTCTGCGGCGTCCCACGACCACCAGACACTCGAACCCGCAGCCGCTATTTTATTTCGCGTCCGCCCGCCTCTATCTCTCTATCTGCGGGGCTCGTTGCGGAGGCGAGGCACGTCGGAGATCATATTCTCGAAGGACTCCGGCCCGAACGGGGTCAAAGGACTGAAAAGAGCCGGGCTAACACCGCGGGCCAGGACCATTGGCCGCGGTCCAACCTGGCTGGCTCGCGAAACTTCCGCGGATCATCCGGCTACGATGACGCTCGTCATTTCTCTTCCTGTCCCCATCGTCGCCTCCAAAACAAATCAAGTTCTCCGGTCGGGCTGCGATCGGCAGATCGTTCTCTCGGATCACACGAGATACGACGATTATTCTTTCATAACTGTTCCGAATTGTTTGAATAATATGAATAATAACTTTCGGACGGCGCACATTTTTTAGCATTTATGGCAGCCACGGCTGGATCTGTTCAAATTTGTAATTTTCGTTTGTGTATTATTAAAACTACTTTTTTGGGGTCAAAGTTTATTCTTTTATTAGTTTCGATATTAACAGTTAATAATTACACAGGACTGCCATAAAATTAGAATTCAGGTGGAATGTTTGTAACTCCGGGTCCAAATGGACCCGTCGCCCGCCATCCGAGGATTAAGAAGTAGCATACCACACGATAGATTTGGACGAAAGAAGTAACTTTCGATTGAGTACCATTTTTCTGTCTTTTACAGTTCGCGAATCATGACAATAAAATAAAAAATAGCCGAATATTTGTGACGCTTTACAGTAGCGACAAGTTCGGATTTATTCTAACGTGTCGTCATTTTTTATTATATCTTACGTTTGATTTAAGAAACTGCTTGAATTATTTTCCAAGAGAGTGTCTCTATAATTCCAACAATTCTAAAATCAAAACCGTGTTGCCGGTCGTTTCGGCCGGCATGGTAGATTTAGTGTCAAAGCGAATTCGCGGGAGAAGAAAAATTGCGCAAATACACGTATGCTCTGCATATCCCAAAAGTTTCAGAATTTTCTGAATTTCCGGGTTGGGGATTATCCCTTGTCAGTTAGCTTGCTACATTCTGCGTTAGATCGGAGTTTGTCTGCTAGTTCCGGGTTCCGTCTACGTTAAGCCGTTAATTCAGAGTAATTTCAATACTCTCAAACGCTGGATCCACGGAGCACTAAAAGCAGCTGTTTCATATATTAGCTTGTCAAATCAGAAATAAGACATTCATTCTGATGTCTAACGAGCGTTATCGTAATATTTGCAGCGAGTGACACGTACAGAATAAACAACACGTAAATGTACCTTTACAATCGGAATGGTCGAAAAATGAAAAAATCAGCGCCCCGTTATTTTAACGGTGAACCTAGCGTTAACTCCAGATTAAATTCAGAAAAAGTCAACGTCGAAACAAGGCTCGATCCGGGTTAGGTTATACTGTCCAACGTTTCCCGGCGCCGAATTCATCGCCGCCGAAAATTCACGAAGCACTCGGACCTTGATGAAGAGACCCAGACTAGGCCGTCGGGTCATCGGTTCTGGGTCACGTTGTTACAGCGAAATTAGCCCCAATCTCGCGCGTCAGGGCGGAATTGGGTTTACCTAACAGGCTGTCAACGTCGAAATCCAACACAGCGAAGGAAAGGGGGGGGAGGGGTTAGTTGAGAGACCGTCTACTTATTCCGCGAGGCGGCTTGTCAATGTTTCGTTAAGCTATCTAGCCGTAGGAGGCCGGAGATAAGAGAGGAGGCTGCTAGAGAAGAGCAGAGGAGAGAGGCAAGTAAGGAGAATTCGCGAGAGAGCGCCGGCTGAGGGTGTAACCCGGTCGATAAACCGGGGTGGGTGCGGTCCTTCCTCATCTCTGCTACCACACAGCCCCGACCCCGACCTCGGTTTGACCCCTCAACCCCGCCAGAGTCACCGACCCGCCCCTCTCCGTCCCCTGGCCTAACGCGATAACCTAGTGAGGAACGCGTTCACGCATCGGCCGCGAATTCGCCCCATTTCGAGGATACGGATACTGAGGATGACGGCTGAATCGCGCGGCATCCGTCGGGATGCCTGAAATTTTACAACGAAAAACTCGGGGCTGCGCTAGACGAGTCCCCGGTCGACGGAAAATCGGACCGTGAAATCGGAAAATCGAGTATAGTTAAACGATCTGGGAAATATAGTACAGCTCTCCCTAATTGACGCTCGGATTGTGCGCAAAAATTGCCTATTTGGGAGCAGGAGATACGATTATTAGAGCCTTGCGGCTCGCTTTTTATAGCTATCGGTTGACGGCAACTATGAAAATTCATCCCAAATTGTTCATCTTTGTGCACAACCTGAGCGTCAATTAGGGAGACTTTGCTGTAAATCAGCGCGTAGGTCGATGTCAGTACAGTTACTTGCTCGACATTCATTTGAGTTAGGATATACAGTAAATTCTCTGCAATTGTCCCTAAGTTTGTAAAGAAAAATAGACAATTTGGGAGCAGGAGATACGATTATTAGAGCCCTGCGGCTCGCTTTTTATAGCTACCGATTGTCAGCAACTGAATTTTCCAAATTGTCCATTTTTGTGCCCAATCTGAGCGTCAATTAGGGCTGTAAATCAGCGCGAAGGTCGATGTCAGTACAATTACTTGCTCCACATTTATTTGAGTTAGGATACACAATAAATTCTCTGCAATTGTCCCTAAGTTTATAAAGAAAAATGGACAATTTGGGAGCAGGAGATACGATTCTTCGAGCCTTAGCGGCTCGTTTTCATAATTGTTGGCAATTGGCAATTACAGAAATGAGCCGCCAAGAATAAACGTATTTGCGCTTCCCAAATTGTCCATTTTCGTTTATAAGCTGAGGGACAATTAGAGAGAATTTACTATATTTCTCATTGTACCTGGTTAATTTAGCCTCACTTTTTCTTTCATCCAGAGCAGACCAGTCCGATCAAGATTCGAATTAAATCTTTCAGATTATTTTAAATACTGATTGGCCGAGATTGAAATATGACCTCGATTCAGACTGACAAAAAGCAACAACTGTATGTCTGAACGAGGTCTGCACATCGACTGATGGCGATACGAGGGTATTCCCAATCGCCTCAGATTCAGGTCAAAATTTGACCTCAGCTGGGATCCCGTCAATTTCAAGACCTGATGTAGGATTGAATTAGCTATAATTGACGTCCGAAGACATTCAAATTGAGTCTGATTCAGGTCAAAACGTGACCTCGAACGTGACATCGTCGCTTCCAATAACCTATCGAGGTTAAAATTACGTCTGATTGGAGTCTAACTAAAAGTGTTAAATCCAGTCTCATCGAAGTCAGAACGTGATCTCGATCGAGATTTCGTCAAAATTCAGAATTAACGTGAACAAAAATCAGTTCCTCTGTGCCCATCAGGACACCCTAACTTCGACAGCGAAAAATATTCAGTCGCATTGCTTCCACCTGAACCGATCCCGTCTATTAACCTCCAAATGGTGGCGTACGTCGATTCGACGCGTTATCGTCATGCAAAACAAGCTATAAAAAATTCGGCCACCACCAGAAGACTGAAAAACACAGTCATACGTGAAAGTACCCAAACCGTAGGAATTAATTAAATAACCGTGAAACAAAGTTTACGATCAAACATATTCGTCCGAGCACCGAAGCGAGTATAAATAGAATTGGTTGGAGAGCGGATCGCAATGTCCGGCGACTCAAGACCGTGGCTGTGCACGGCTGTCCGGATCTACTGCGAGTATCCAGTGGAAACAGGCACGAATGCGGAGACACACGGGACGTCCCTCGAATTGGTTTTCCGGCGCGGAAGACGGCGCTGGAGGGGGGTGGGAGGGGGGCGTAGTCGGATTCCGTAGCATTCGTATCCCCCGTCTTTTTCGTTGGTCGGGCTGTTCGGCAGCTGGATGCAATAAATAAGGCGTGTGCATGTAGGTCGAGCCGTGCCCTTTCGGAGCGCGGGCCGGGAAAAAAACGAGAAGCCGCGGAGAAGAAAAGCGGAGCGCGCTGGCTGCGCGCGACTCGTTAGAAAGGAAAACAACGGGCCGGTGCCGCTTTTACTTGCGATCACAGGTCGGCGCTTACGCGCATTATAAATACATGGCCGTGGTGCTTTTTCGAGCGATCGATCGGTTCGCCGGAGAAACGAGAAGGAAAGCATCACCGCCTCCGCCGCCGCTGCCAGCTCGTGCAGCCGTTCGTCGCTACCTCCCTCCCTCCCTCCCGCCCTGCCCGCCCACCTCAGTCGTTTGTTTGTCTCCCGGTCGTCCGCATATTTCAACCGGCCGGTATTCTTGTCAATTATGAACGGGATCGTTTGTCCGACGCTCCGTCCTCGAATAAATTCAACGCCGCTTTGGCGGGACACCAATTTCTCGTTTCCGCGAGCTGCGACGATCGAGCGCGAACGGTCCCTTTTTCACCGGCCGGATCCGTGAGAAATTGTTTTTCGATATTAACGAGGCGAACGGTGTTGCTCGGAATCATTATCGCCCGCCGCAGCTGCGCGGCTGCTCCCAATTTTGACCCGCGCTGCACCCTTTTTCGTCGCTGTTGCTGGGGATTAAGTACGATTTAAGGCCCGCCCGATTGTCTTAACCAGTCAGCTGATCTCTTTGGAAAGTGTGCAGGTTGCATGTAGTTGTGCTGTATGTTCATATTTTGTTTAAATACACTTTTATAAAGTGTGCAATTTAGTGAAGAATATCGAAGATAAATTTTTCCAGATTGTCCCTCGGCTTGGAAACAAACATGGGCAACTTGGGAGGTTGATGGACCATTTGGGCGAATTTACTGTATTTTGTTTACTGTTGTTCGTTTTGTAAGAATTTACTTCTTGACCAATTACAGTAAATTCTCCCTAATTGACGCTCGGATTGTGCACAAAAGTGGACAATTTGGGACGAGGAAATACGATTATGGTTTTCATATATAGTATATACACAGTTTATATATAATTTGTATATAGTTAATACTTAGTTTTAAATATAGTTTTTATAGTTGTTGACAATCAGTAATTTCCTCTTCCCAAATTCTTCATTCTTGTGTGCAGTCTGAGCGTCAATTAGGGAGAGTTTCTACCTGTTTCTGACGAGTGCACTCGTCGTGTCATAAACGTCACAAATATCAACGTTCTCTCTTATACTCGTCAAAAACAGCTAACTGGCTGATTAAATCAGATGGAGGTCAGAACGAGATTCGATCAAATTCTGACCTGTGTCTGATGAAAGTCAGATCAAGTGTTAATTACATAAAGCCTGAAGAAACTCTCAGACTTATCTGAATGAGGTTGGAATAAAATCCGATCGAGGTCCGAGGACATTTTAAATCGTGTCTAATCGAGGCCAATCCGAGTCAATTTATGTCTGAAAACAAGATCTAAGAACTGAGAACATTTTATATGACACCAGCACGGTGGCAGTCCGAATCTGTTCGCGCCTCTTCGAGGGCCAAAGAGGTCAGTTTACCTTTAATTAAACCCGAATGAAATCCGATGATCGTCGATTTACTAAACCGAATTCATCGCGGATTACGAGTCCCGAATTTTCGGACTTAATTAAATGCTGCAAGTCAATAATTTGCTGATTTTAATTAAAATCATGCTTAATCTTCGGCGCAACCATCGCGCTCCCACGGCAGCGAAATATCGTCCGGCACTGTGATCCACACAGTGTATGTACA
Source organism: Megalopta genalis (assembly GCF_051020955.1). Classification (NCBI taxonomy): domain Eukaryota; kingdom Metazoa; phylum Arthropoda; class Insecta; order Hymenoptera; family Halictidae; genus Megalopta; species Megalopta genalis. Next base: position 9,575,211 of record NC_135017.1, read on the forward strand.
TCGTTTCGAACGAGTCCGATCGTTTAAACAAACAACACAATATTATCATCGGAGTGCGCGCATTAATTAACGATATAATGTACTGCCGCTGTTAACAATTTTCATTCATAAAATGCCGGAAATCGAGCCGATTGTTGATAATTCAATCGAGTCCCGATCGGCGTCATTAGGCCGCCCCCCCCCTAATTATTCTGCCGGCTTAATCGCGTTCTAAACAATTTTTGGGAATTGTTATTTACCCTTTGTACTTGACGCTATTTCAACTCTAAATCCAAAATATTTATTAGTTCATTTAATATTAAATAACTTTGAATGATACATGGTACTTCCATTTTGTACGATTTATCAGTGCAATTTCTGCATACGAAATTCAGTCTATACAACAGTTCTTTGAAAATAAACAAATTCGATAACGTGAAAATGATCTTAAAAGATCGCAAAGGATTAAAATGCAATTGAAATTCAAGATTCGAATTGCAGAAAGTACATGAATTTCGTCGCGGCCTTGACACGCCCGAGTCCTCAATTTTTCGAACAATTGACGTCCGAGTTGTCGCAACCTCTCGATTAGGCTAGTCACCGGAAGTCCGGTAATCCGGTCTGCTCGGCGAAGGTCGAGGGATGTTCGACGTGAAAGGGGCCGTGGAAAAACAGCCGCCGTGGGTAAATATCGCAAAGCGGAATGATTTATTTGCAAACAGAGTTAGCGAGGGGCCGATGGAGAGGCGGTCGGGGCGGGTTGAAGAGGGTTACAGGTTCGCGGGACACTCGACCTATTTCCCTCGAATAACTGGGCTTTATGGCGCCCCCGGGCTGGTTCATGAAATATCAAAGACACCGAGGAACGAGCGAGAGGTCGGGAATGTTACCTGTTCGACTATCGATCGGAATTTCCGCGAGCGGAAGATGTGTACGCCAAAAATTACGGTCCCGCCTCGGGCTGGGTCAAAGGCGACGCCTCTGGAAAAGCGACGAAGCGCCTCCTCCTCCGAACCCTGGCACCCGGCGTTTCCCCTGTCATCCTCTCCGCGGTTCCCTCGATCAACGGAAACAATCGCTAGAACGGATCCGAATTGTTTCGAAACAATAGGGCGAAAACCCGCGACACGGATCTTTCGTTCGCCGAAGCGCCAAGTGCTTCCTAATGCGATTAGGGGAGCCTGTCTGCTGATGATCCTCCGTCTCCGCTCTTAACAAGCAAAGACAACACGCCGCTGTCTCGTAATTAGTCCAAGTAGAAACAGCCGACAGTAGTCAGACAACAAGGCGAGAGCCTGCGCAAGTTCCCAAACTCGATATTACGGCGGAACTTCGGCCGCGAGATTCGTTCCCCTTATTTTTCGACCGAGCATAAACGCCTATTGATCTTCCCGTTGCACCGGGTGTTCCGAAAGACACCGATCGGATCGCAATCTCTCCGAATTTTCTGGCGATTTTCGATCGCAGCGATCTCAGTTTTTGAAACTACCGGACAAACATTCTACGTAAACAGCGTAACTTGCAAGAATGCAAGTTCCACGTGTCCGCGTGTCCAAAAATTACCGTACAAATTCCATTAGATACGAGTCATTAACCTCGCTCGCCGACTTCGAGCAATTAGCGCGAAGAAGCAACTCGGGTGTCAAAGAATTAACTGATGAGACGTTCGATTCCGGTATGAATTGTATCGGATACGCGTCGTTAATCTTGCCGCCTGAGACAAGCGAATGAAAATTAGCGTCAAGAAGCTGCACGGCCGTTTCTTGTACGGGGTGTCCAAAGATTAATCGATCGAACGTTAAATTCCGGTGTAAATTTATATCGGATGCGCGTCGTTAATCTTGCTCCCCGAGGCGACCGAATAAAAGTTAACGCGAAGAATCTGCTCGTTTTGTCTACACGGTGTCCGAATGTTCGGCGGCTCGGGGGAATCGGGGGAATAAAAATCGGGAGCGACAGAGCGGAGGTGTAACGCGGATTAAACGATCCCGATCCGGATGGTAATTGCGACGTTCGACGACGGTCGTCCGAGGACATCGAATTTTATCGGTTCTGCTCCTCCGGGAGACAGACGCTCGTGACCCAGTTCCGCGTGGCCACCGGTTCGATCGTAACGTCAGAAGAGCGGAGTGCCGTCGCGACGATTCGCGTCGCGGTGACGAGCGAACGTCCCGCGTCGGAACGCGCCCGCTGACCCAATTGCCGCGCTACGGTGCGACGACGGTGAGTTTAGGGGACGCCGGGTATAGAGAGAACCGGCCGAAAGAAACGGCGTTGCCCAAGGCGGGCACGATCCGACCCGATAAATTGCGTTTGTGTCCTGCAACGGGCAACGCATCGACCGTCCAATTTATGCTCGGTAGCCGCAGGCCGACCGGCGCCAACGCCGCTTCCATTTTCCATCGATAATTACCGCGAATTCGTGGTCGAACCAACGGAACGCGGATATTTATCGGGCTTTTTCCGCCGCGAAATTCTTTTAGCGATCCCACGCAGATAATTCTCGCGCCAATTTCCGCAGCTTTACGTCCCCGTAAAGCGAATTAACGCGCCCGGTGCATCGCGGTCGATACGAAGGAGAGAATCTTTTTGGAATCGAGCTGCTGCGTCTTTCGCGGAATAAGATCGTTCGACGGGATAACTAGGCTTGTCTCGAAAGGTAAAACGTCGGCTTTCGAAGCAATTGGGTTATTTTGTTTTGGAATTTTTGTGACGCGAGTAACTGTGGACGTCGAGTAAAAGAGATCGTTTTTTGGACGGTTTTCAATGTTTGCACACTCCTCGAGGGTTGGCAAAATTTTTTTCGCGAATGAGACTAACGCGATTTTGTAGCGCGAAGGCTCCTCTTTCCAACGAGACCAAAAACATGGGGATACGATTTTTTGGTCGCGACTCGTCGTTGTTTGAATGAACGGTGTGTACGCTATAGTACATTTAGGGTAACTTCGTTAGAAGTAGAAATTGTCGATATTGAAATCGCTGTAACTTTGGTAAAAAATATCGTGGAATAATGTACCTGGGCTTGTTTTAAAGGACACAATCTCCGCTTTTTAGGCATCTTAGCTATTTTGTAATAGGATCTTTTTTCCGTTGGTAGTCGCATGTTAAGTCGAAATTACAATTTTTGAAAATTTCTCAAATTCAAACGTCTCTGAGAATCTCAAGAAATTTTTTTGGCGAGTGAAACTAAAATGATTTTATAACACGAAGTCTCCTCTTTTCAACGAGGCTAAAATAATTTGGCTGCGATTTTTTGTTGCGATTCTATAACGCTTTGAATAAAAGGTGTGAAATCCGTAATGTGCGAAAAGTAATCGATATTGAAAAATTTGTAAGTCCGTGAAGAATAATCGCAAAATAATGCACCTGTGTTCATTTTGAAGAGTGAATTCTCTGCTTTCGACCCATTCAAGGAGTATTTTGTAAAAAGATTGTTTGCATCCAGCATTCCGCGGAAGACAACAATCGGGATTATTGATGGTCTACAAATTTAGACGTCTCTGTAAAGTTGAAAAAATTTTTGAATCCAATGATTTTACCGGGATTTTGGAGACTGAAGTCTCCTCTTTCCAACGCGACCAAGAAAACGTAGCCACGATTTTTTACCACCAATCTGTGGGCCTTTGAATCAAAAGTGTGAGATCGCCATTTTCTGTCACGATTCATAAGTCCACTAAATTAGAGGGAAAGAAATGGCGACATTCAAGCTACTGTAACTTCTCCAAAAAAAATCGTTCGACGATGTACCTTGGCTCATTCACAAGTGTGAAGTCTCCGCTTTCGAGGCTACTAAATTAATCTGTTCAAAGTTGACGTGTGTGTATAGAGAAATATCAAAAATAATTAGGAATCAACGATATTGAACTTTTCGCTGATCCAAGGTCCGACAAATCTCGAATTCGCTCGGACAATTGCATTCGAAAAACTGCGAGCAACTTCCAACAAGCGGATAATTTTCCATCGAAGCGAGAACACGAAGCCGCGGTATCGAGACGATGAATTTTTCACAGGCAATCCTCGTTGGTATCAGAACGAACCGGCGGCGGCGGCGGCGTCGCAGCGACGAACGGACGTCGAGGGCGTCGATTCGACGGAGTCACGGGAGTCCAAGTTCGCGCTCGCGCGATAACTGGGTCACCAGGATGCGAACCGCCCCGACCTACGCTACAAATGGCCGTTCACCCAGGGAACGGCGGGACGCAGAAGTGCATCCGTTCCGGCTGCCGCTCGTAAAACGAACGCCGACGACGTCCTCGTAATTTCCTACGGTAAAATGAAACGGGCCTAAGCGAACCGCGAGTGTCGGGACGTGGAGCAGCCACAGTAACTATCCCCCCGCGCCCCTCGTCCTTCTTCCACCTTCGTCCTTTTTCTCAGGGATTAAAGAATCAGGGTAACCAGGCCTCGCCGACTAACGAGAAGATTATCTCGTTGGCTGGACGCGAAGCAAACTCTGTCCTCTCAAAGGAATATTCTCCTTCGTCTACTTTACTCCCCCCTTCTCCCCCCCTCTCTCTCTCATGGTCTTTCTCTCGCTCTTTTTCTCTTGGCCTTTCTCTCGCTCTCGCTCTTTTTCTCTTGGCCTTTCTCTCGCTCTCGCTCTTTTTCTCTTGGCCTTTCTCTCACTCTCGCTCTCGCTCTCTCTTTTTCTCTTGGCCTTTCTGTCACTCTCGCTCTCTCTCTTCCTCTTAGTCCCTCCGTCTCTCTCTCTCTCTCTCTCTCTCTCTCTCTCTCTCTCTCTGTCGTTTCGCCTCGTCAACTTCATCTTGCGCGCCCTCTGACCCCACATTTCACCCCGAATACGTAACGAACGATTAAGTGAAGGTAAACTCGCTAACGGCGGGAAAGGGGATATCGTGGTCGACGCCTTCGAAACAACGCAACACATCCGTTGTCCGGGGTCCCGAACCACGCCTTTATGCGATCAACCGCGGGCCATTCGAATCCTCCGGTCGATTACCGTGATTGCCGCGCGTTAAAGCATAGACACGAACGCGAATAATCGATCTCGTCGATGGAGCAACAAAATTCTTATCGGGGTCGCGTCCCGCGTTCGTTATTAATTTCGGCACACTCCGCGGAGTTCCGGCGGAGTTTGCTCGATGAAGATAGAATCTCGAGGATGTAGGATATAATTTGGAGCAGTTCGGAGTACTTCAACAGGCGGCACGGATCCTCGAGACTTCGCTCTTCCGCCCCCGAAATGTTCTCGCAAGTTGCTACTGGCTGTTCCAAAGACGGCCCCATTGTCGAAATCAGTTTCGGACGCGGTGAGAGCACGCTCTGCATACGAGCGACGCGAATCGACGCTATCCGATGGTACGATTTAATAACGGGTCCTCGCTGACCCGGCCGCAGGCGGTACTCGAATCAACGTGGAAATTCTGATTGATCATATCGAAGGTACCGTAACTTGGTTGAAAAAAATCGTAGGACGATGTTCTTGGGCTCGTTTTAAAGCGCGGAATCTACACTTTCGAAGACCGTATGTTATTTTGTTTTTAGACGTTTTTCTATTACCCCTAGTCGAGGATTTAGCAAAGATAGTCATTTTTTGGTCATCTCTCAACTTTGCTCGGTTCTCGGGGTGGGATACAATTTTATTTGAGAGTGAAATCGATATGGCTTTCAAGAGGAAAGTCTCCCCTTTCCAATGGATGCAAAATAATGATGGTGCGATTTTTATTAGTCATTTTATCGCACTTTTAATGGAAAGTGTGCCATCGGCAGCGTTCGGAATCGAGACTCGTCGCTGGACGTAGATAGGTCGATCTTCGAGCTTCCGTAACTTCGTCAAAAAAAATCATAGGAGAACGAACCTGTGCTCGTTTAAAAGCGTGAAATCCGCGCTTTCAGACGCCCTAAGTCTTTTCCATCGAAAAAATTTTGCACTTCGCCTTATCGTCTCCCGAACGAAGCCTATGCCGCGGGTAATAGAAAACGTGATTCTGCTTTGATCATCCGACTTAGGCGGGTCGTTCCTCGCGAAAGGAAGCTAACAGGATCGCGGGTCCGGCGGGACCCTGTCGTCCCGAGACCATGGGAGCAATACTCGACCCAGTGTCGCAGAAGATCGAGCTGCAATCGACAGAGCCAGCTCGGTATTTTCGCGGCGGAGTCAGCCTCGGGAAAAAGGTGTCCGCGAGTAGTTGGCCGATCGGTCGATAAAGGCGACCGCGAACGAACGAACGAACAAGCCCCGTTTTGGACCGCAATAATCCCTCGATCGTTATCGCCGGGAACACGTTCATCATCTACTCTCTTTCTCGCTCTCTCTCTCTCTCCCTTTCGCTCTAGCTTACCGTCCAACGACACGCAATGTCTCCAGGCGAATATACGCATCCTGTCCGTGAACCTGGCGCCTAATCAGCAAAGGACCGCCGCGAGTGACCGGGCAGGCATTCGTGCTGGATCTCAGCCTGTCGATCACTGATCACACCTCACTGTCATCGCTCGATTTACAGCGGAAAACGGCCAGTCTCATAGAGTCAGTATTCGAGCACCGGTCGCTGGAGTGCGATTCTTGGTTATGGACTCTTGTCTACGGGGTCTTGGGCGGCCCGTGGGCTGCTGTCCCAATCGAGGCCCTTCTGCTTAGGCTGCAGGATCCTCTGCGACGACTGGCACCCCGGTTCGATCGAGATTCGCAGGATCTCGCAGCGATCTAGTCTCAGCCGCACCGCGCGTCGAGTGTTGACGTCGCGGCTGGCCAATTAGGGCACCGCTTAGGGAGATCGGTTAGGGCACCAGTCAGGGCACCGGTCAGGGGATCGGTTAGGGGGTCGGCGAGCCCCATCGATCGCTCCGACGACGGCTCGCGAGCCGGTCGCGTCACCGCACACACCCGGTTTACATGGACCGATATTGCCGAACAGCGAAGAGAAGAGAAGAGAAGAGAGGCGAGAACTGGCGCGTCACGGAAGAGAACGACGCTGGCCGCCGAGGATTCGGCCTGGCAGAGGTGCAAAGAAGAAGGGGGCGGGGGCGGTTCGGCAACCTGCGCGCGGCGCAAGCGTCGAGGAACCGTGTGACAGGGTGTAGCCGCCGCCGACCGCTCTCTCCTGCACCCTCTCCGCCTGCTGCTTGCTGCCCACCTGCACCCTGAGGATGCTGCGAGCCGCGATCTACGCGTCACTCCGCTCTCGGCGATGATGCGACAAAACTCTGACACACACCGACACTGCCAATCGTCTTCGCACAATGCCACAGTCGACGCTGGCTAATCGAGGATTCATTGCTGCCGGTCCAGGATGTTCGCGGCGCTGCAACTTCTCGGGAAAACGTCCGAGCACGATGTATCTGGGCTCATTTTGAAGGGCAAAGTATCCGTTTTCGAGACGTTCTTGGTACTTTGTTGTGGAATTCTTACAACATTGGTTGCAGCGGGTTCAGGTGAAACATGGCAGTTTTTAGACATTTTACAATTCTGCGGAGGTCTGAACGATGCAAACAATTTTTTCTTGGAAAAGGATAAGTGCGGGTTTGAGAAATGGAGTCTCCTCTTTTCAACGAGACCAAAAATATGATGATGCGATTTTTTCTCGACATTTTATCACGTTTTCGGTGGAGAGTCCGGTATCAGGATAAGAACAATAGGCAATAAATCTTGAGTCAGATAATGAGGATATTTTAAGTCGTCCAGTTTCGTAACAAAAAATCGTAGGAAGATGTGTCTAGGCTCATTTTGAAGAGCAAAGTATCCGTTTTCGAGATGACCTTAGTATTTTGTTGCGGAATTCTTACAACATTGGTTGCAGCGGGTTCGGTGAAACATGTCAGTTTTTGAACATTTCCCAATTTTGCAGAGGTTTGTACGATGCAAACAATTTTTTTTTGAAAAAGGATAACAGTCGTTTTTAAAAATGGAGTCTCCTCTTCTCAACGAGACCAAAAATATGATGATGCGATTTTTTCTCGCCATTTTATCACGTTTTCGTTGGAGAGTCCGGTATCAGGATAGGAACAATAGGCAATAAATCTTGAGTCAGATAATGAAGATATTTTAAGTGGTCCAGTTTCGTAACAAAAAATCGTAGGAAGATGTACCTAGGCTCATTTTGAAGAGCGAAGTATCCGCTTTTGAATTATCTAGCTTGTCCTCGATAAAAAGAAATGTTTGCGCTCAGCACCAACGGAAAGCAAAAATTAGCAATTTTGTTGATTCTGCGAATTCAGACTTCTCTACGAAGTCTAACAAATTTTTCGTTTCGTTGAAACTGCTGTAGAATTTAAGCCTGAAATCTCAGCTTTTCAACTCGACCTAAAACTTGTTCCTAAGATTTTTTCTTGGCATTTCATCGCGCTTTGACTGAAGAGTCCGCCATCCGCATGGGATTAACGCTCGCTCAATCTTCAGTGAAGAAAGTATTGACATTTGGACTACTGTAACTTCGTGAAAAAAAATCGCAGGTAGATGTATCTAGACGGATTTTAAAGAGCAAAACTTCCGCTTTCAAACTGTCTGAATCGTTTTAGTCAAAGAAATTTTTGCACTGACGGACGGACAAAAAAGCAAGAAACACGACTTCTCGCAATTACACAGATTCAAACATGTCTGTAAATGTCGAAAAATTTTTTTAGGGAATGAAACTAACACAATTTTAAAGAACGAAGCTTCCCCTTTCCAACGAGTACAAAAAAGCTGAGCCACGATTTTCTTCTCGCCAAGTTATTGCGCTCGGAATCGCAGGTGTGAGATACAAGGATTAGAATATCTCCTCATTCCACATTAACGATATTTCACAATGTTTGAACTGCTGCATCTCTGTGAAAAAAAAACGTAGAACAATGTACCTCGGCTCATTTCAAAGAGCAAATCCTCCGCTTCGAGAGCGCGTGCATACTTTTTCTTTAAAAAAATGTTCTCACCAGAAAGCGAACAGAAATGTACGACCAGCAATTTTTCTAGATTCGTCGAGTTCGAACATGCGTACCGAATCGAAAAAGATTGTTTTCTCGATTAAAACCAGCACGATAATCAAGCTCGAAGCTTTCCCTTTCCAACGAGTCCGAAAATATAGGTCCTTGACATTTCCTCAGCATTCTGTGGGGTCTCGAGTGACCAAAAACGAGTTTCGTGGGGAGGTCTAAGCAGATTAGACGGGCAGCAATTAGACCGTCGCTTTAAAGCACGTACAGGACATAATGGGTCGTGCGGTGCACCTGTTTCGATTCGAACATAACGAGGCGCAGTTAGTAATTAATCTTGGGGGCAGGAGGGAAGGGGGCCAGGAAAGCAAATTTTCGCTCGCGGCAGCGTCGATACACGAACATGGCGAATTGGACCGGGCCAAGTAGCGATTAGGACGAAGAGTAACGGCGACGATGACGCAACATTCCCGATTACGATGGGACCGCATGGCCTCGTCAGCTCTTTCCTTGACGCCCCGGATATCTCCGCCAGCATTCCGCGGAAATTGCAATTTTTTTCACCGGCGTTGCGATTTCCATGCGAAACACGCCGCGTAGATGACGGAGGAGATAAGCGAGGATCGTCGCGATTCCCATTCTTTCCCTCTCGGCATGACACCGCGTTACTTAAGGCCCGAGCCAATAACGTTGCAGCGACGCGCGGAGGTGAGACGGATGGTTTCGATGGAGAACGAGGAACGAAACATACACCCTTCTTCAAAAGTATTAGGACACCCGCTTGTTATCAGAACGTAAAATACAAGGAATCCCGAAATTATGGCATTTCCGGGAACTGAGAGGTTCCTGAGATCATTTGAAGCAACTTTTTCCTTTACGAAAATGCAATCCGCGGCTTCGTTTACGAGTTATTAGCGAAAAACATTGACCAATGAGAGGCGAGATCAGCTGGCGCGAGGCGGACGAGCCAATGAGCGGAACTGGGCTTCGTGCGCTCGTTGGCTCGGCCGCCTAGCGCCGCCCAGCGCCGCCTCTGATTGGCCAACGTTTTTCCTTAATAACTCGTAAACGAAGCGGCGGATTGCATTTCCGCAAAGGAAAAAGTTACTTCAAATGACCTCAGGGATCCTATACTTCTCTTAAATATCATAATTTCGGGACATCCTGTATATGTATGCACTGGTTACAGTTTAATCGAAATTAACTCTGAAATAAACTTAAAAAATTCTGACGATTTCCAATCGGATTTCCATATTCGCAGACTCGCTTATTCCTGTAAGCGTCCTGATACTTTCCGAAGGGTGCGGGAAGAAGCATCTAGGATAAAAGGAAACGCCGGAACAAGATTCATCGCGCGGGGTCGGCCACGGTTCGCCGGCCGCTTTGTTCGATTATCAATTCCGCGGAAACGGTTTTCCCCGGCCGTTGTCGCGTGCGCGAGAAACGGCCGCGTGCTTCCCCCTGGCCGTAGGGACATCGAACCGGCCGGAGTTGCCAAATTCTCCTCGGAAAGATAGGCAGAGCGAGAAGAAAAAGAAGAAAAAAAGAGCGAAAACGAAGGGGAAATAAAAGGAGAGTGAGAGAAAAAAAAGGAGCGGCCGGAAAAAGAGGAGAAGACGGGGAGAAGGGAAAGAGAGAAACAGAGGGAGAAAACCGAGGACAGAGGAAACGAGGTCAGCGCGGCGCGGAAGGGAGCGGACGGAGGCGGTGGGAAAAAGAGATTCGATCCCGTTCCTGATTTTTAATTAACTCGAACGGTGCCGGGAATTCCGTAAAAAGACCGGGCCGCCTCGCGATTCGGCCTTGCGTCCATCGAGAATCGATGGCGACCGCTTTGTCGCGGCTCGCCGGGACGCTTTTTCACAGGTGACAGACGAAAAATTGCGCGATTTTAGCCCGCTCTCCCTTTCTCCGCGTGGAAGCCAGACGAGGGCCGACGAGACGAGACGCGCCGCGACGCCGGAGGCCTTCCGTTCCGATCGATCCTAGGGACACCGGTTCGAAACGGCCCGGCGCGGCGCGACGGGGCGCAGGAAATCAGGTGCACCGCGCGAAAATGTTTCTCCCCTCGCCGGGAGTTTGTCTTGTTGGTAAATACGCCGGCCGGCCGGTGTGTTTGCGGTCCGACTTCCGGCCCGGAAAAATATTTGCCGCGCCCCGTCCGGTCGATCGAACGGCCAGCCAAAACCGCCGGTCTCTTTGCCGATATTTCCGGACGCGTCTCACGAATATCTTGAAATTTCCGTGGACTTCGAATCGTACACAGAGGATTCCCGATTATCCGGTTCCGCTTTAACCGATCACAGGTTTAACGGGCCCCGTTTTCGTAGACTTGGAAGCTGTCGACCGCGGGAAACTTTACTCACATATTCCGCTATATTTTCCGGCATATTTTCTTACGCTATTTTTCTCGTACATGTGTTGGTCATCGTTTAAATAATTTTCCTCTGTACCGATGATCGAACAGATCACGATAATAACACTGCTTTGCTCAACGAGATCGCGCGTTTAATCGGATGCAAAAGCTTGAAGGAAAATGATATTGACGAACGGATTATACAAGCGACAATATTTTTGAGAATGAAATATCAAAAGGTGAAATTATCGAGTCAATTGAACGACTAGAATTTATCGAGGATGAAGAATCAAATGATTTAGAAACTTCGAGTTACAGATAGGGGAAGGAAAAGTGAGTCGTGCAGAAGCGAAGATTGCAATTGAAATTGTAACGAGTAGACTGCGGATTTTATGCGTTTATGGCAAAAATAAGTAGCTGATATATAAAATTGTTCACACGTAAGATCAATTTCACAATATTATTACACTATTCTCAACGTAACAACATTATTTGAAGGAACAATTTGTTCTTATTTAATTTCTGTTTTTTTCTTTACAATCGTCTCGGTAAATTTTTATATTGCATAAAGGATCCGCAGCCTGGCAATGAAATGTGTTGAACGACAAGAAAATTCATCAGCCATTGACATATTATTTTTTAGAAAGTGCCGTGACATCGCATTAATGATCGAAACGAAATGAAAAAAGCAGGGAAAGGTTGACGACTGTTTGGTGAAAAATGACATTAAATAAATATTATATACATATTATCTAGCATTGTATATATATGTATATACCGTATGTACATACGCATGTATAAATAATAAACATCATAAATATACTTAATAATAAAGTAACCTATAAAACATGCTGTTTGATTAAAATTTTTAATGTTTAAATTCCTCTAGGACAACAGACGTCTGAGTTTTTCATAGAGAATTTTTACCAGCTCTGCGGAATCGTAGCTCAAAATTTGGCTGGATCTAGAGACGAATATCTTAAAACTCTCCTAGAATAGGTTACAATAATTTCAAAATTATTTTGCGACTGCATACGCCTATGTCTCCTAGAAATAAAGTTCTCAAACTTCCCTCAAAGAAATTCTACAACAAATATCTCAAAATTCTCCAATACATAGAATCATACGAGTGGATTAGAACGATAGTTGCATAACTAAAATTTTCCTCATTGTGAAGAACAATAAATATTATTGTTTACTAACACGTCTATCGTTTACAGACCAAATTAATTGCTAAGATAATTTCGTGTCAAGTCAATTTACAGTAACTTCGTAACTTCGTAACTTATTTCGCCTCCCTTTTTAACGTTTTGCTATGCACAGATTACATTTCAAAACATTTTATATCTCCGAAAATGGGACTTACGCCACTCTGATTCGAGCCCACTCATACAGGCTCGACTATCAAAATTATTCTGCATCGTGTACGACTGTCTCCGTTATTCTACCCTTTCCCGAACAGCACATGTGAAAATTCCACTAGAAATTGTCATCCGCATGCCTCCTAGAGACCATTCCCTAGCTTGGCGATATCAAAATTTCCCCAGATCTGTTCGTGCTCGAGAATTCCCGCAGATTCAGAAGTGCCCCCGAATTTTCCAAGTCTTCACAGCTGAACCAGTGAAACTTTAAACCATTGGGTCGAGTCATAAATAACTTCCGTATTTCTGTCGGACATTTCGTTCCTCTTCCATCCACTTTTATGTTTCTCGTTTGTTTCTTTCGAACCCTTATCTATTCACCGAAAGCAAAAACTCGTCGGGCGAGTAGATACTACTCGCAGCGAGTAGATACGAACAACAGATTCCATTTGTCCGCGTCGGAAGTTATTTATGACTGGACCCAGCACTTTTTTTCCGCGGTCCGAAGCCCGAAAGACGACTTTCTCCTAGATTCCGCTTACCTTCTCTGCCGACCTTGCGCTTCTTCTTGCCGAGGCCGGGTCCGACGGACGAGCTCTTGCCGGAGCTCTTGTCCTTGCTCTTCCAGCGGCTGAGCATGGACATTGTGACCGCGTTCGAACTAGCCTGCAGTGACCGGCGAACGGCCCGTAGTAGATCGGATTCACAGCAGCCCGCGGATCCCGTTCGATCCCGATCGCGTGGTCTCACGATCGTGGCGCGTCGCGCGCGTTCGCTGTCGCCGGCTGCCCGCCTCGTTCATCACACACGCGTCTTCGATCGTTCCTCGTTCGGTCACGTCCGATCACGAGCACCCGGTAGGCAGAGGGACGCGGCACGGAAGGGATCTACGCTTGCGGATCGATCCTCGAGCCCTCTACCAACTAGCAAAGCGAACGATATTCTATATTCTCTTTTGCTCTCTCGATCTCTGTCTTTCTCTCTCGCTCCCTCTCTCTCTCTCCGTCTCTCTTTTGTTCTATCCTAGGGGAAAACGCACGCGACCTCGGGTCGTGTCAAGAACGAGACGCGCTCTACCGTTTCCGGTCGACGCGGGCGCAACAGTCGCGGCGACGGCGGCGTCCCGGCGCCCATGACGTCGCCATCTTCCGGTCGCCGGGAGCTTCACACCGGCGGCGCGGGGGTGAGCGTACTCGAGCGTGCCGCGGGCCGAACCGGATCACTGGGTCAAACCGAAGAGAGCGAAGCGACTCCTCGCGGTTACCCTCCGACGCCGACCCTAGCCGAGGATCGAACACACTCCGACAGCTACGCGCACATCCTCCGCACAAGCTGGGGGATCGCCACGATCGGGACAATGTGCAGGGGGGATTGTCCTCCCTCGCAAAAACCGCCCTCTAACGATAACAATCTATGTACGTATATATTGATATATGCGGGGCAGTGGTGTCCGAGAATTACAGGATCACCCGGAAGAAGAACGACAACAGTAGCAGGGAGAAGAAGACGATCAGCAGGAATAGCACCAGGAATATGATCAGATGAATCCTGAGCACGGTGAGGTCCACCATGGCGGGGATCGATAGCCTAGCGGTCGGTCCGGTGGCTCCTCTCTGCCCTTCGCGCACAGAAGGAACAAGAGCCCGATCAGATCACTGTGTCCGAGCACTTCGGAGAACGAGAGGCGTCAAGGTCGCGTCGACGGACGATCGGCGTGCACCGGGGAGGACGCGCCGCGGACCGGGGACATCGAGGGCGCACCGGAAACCGGAGCCGAACGCGGAGACGAGAGAAGAGAAGCCGAACCGGTCGCCGGAGGAGCGGGTGCGAGTCTGACAGCCGGGTTGGGGCAGCCGGCTCGGCGCGGCGGCAGCACCGAGCCCCCTAACTTCGATCCTCGGATCGGCAAGCGATGTCCCCAGCGGCCGAGGACCACCGTCACTGGTCCGGCGAGGTCCCGAGGGTCCTCGAAGGTCGCGATCGATCAGTTACCCCGGTGAATAAGACGCGAGAGCGGCACAGGTAGAGAGCCAGCAGCCACCCCCGACCACCAGCCGCCAGTCGCTACCATCACTGAGCCGGCCGCTAGCTAGGCGAGTGTGACAGGGTGCGCCAACTCCGGCAGAGCCTCCCCCCTCCTCCCGTCGAAAACCCGCGGAACCGAGTCGCCGTCGCCGGGATCTGCCCGAGTCCCGGCTCCCGGCTCCCGGCACCTTCCCCTCCGCCGCAGCCTCTTCTTGCTCCGTTACACGCTACACCGGCCGGCCGGCCCCCTTTGTCCTCCTTATTTCCCCCTCTCTGCTGCCTCTCACTCGCTCCGGAGGACCCCCCCACCATCGCGGTACGTTCCTAGTCCCGTTTCTGTCTAGCGAGTGCGGTGACGTCACGGGAACCCAGATCGATCCCGAACGCCCACCACCCTCGCTTCCCAACGCATCGTCCTCACCGCTACACCACCTCCCCCCGGTGCCCCTCTCTTTCTCTTTCCCGCTCGCTGGCTCGCTCCGACGTCGAACGAAACCTGCCACTAGCTGCACCGAAAACATTCGACGGAAGTACTACCTCTTTGACGCGAACACCGTGACCTAACCGCCGTTCGTGGTTTATGGGCCGGGAGAGAGCGTTTTACGGACAACCCCTCCCCCCAACCCGCCCACCCGCTCTAGCCTTCGACGAAGATGATGAGCGTGTTTCGGATTGATTCGTGTTGACCGAGGCTGATGGATTTTTAGCGGGGCCCACCTCAGCCGGAATGGATATCGATCCCGCGGGATGGTTATTTATTGTTCCAGCTAGCGGGTTAATGAGGCTGGATTGCCGAAGTTTGATTGGGATGCGATGCACTTCCCCGAAGTTGGCGCGATTTGATTGAACGTTCGATTGTTCGGGCCCGGCTGGCCGGGGAATTTGCTTCGAGCGGCTTGGATCCCGAGCGGTTGGTTGCGGTTTGTTTGGAACCCAGTTCGACTGTCGGTTCGTTTGAAATGCTGCTTTCCAATTTGTTCGGAGTCACGCGGATAAGTCGCGCGCCGATTCCCGCGGCGAACGAAATATACCGTCTGTCGTCGCGTTCGACGTCACGGAACCCGTCCTCCTCGAGCGCGGAAGAGGCTTAAGGCCTAAGAACGAGATTTGTCCCGTGCTCGCGGGACGTGCCTGCGCGCCGTGCTGCGCCGCTCCCGGTCCTCCCTAAGAGGCTCATTGAGATGCATAGTCATACGCGGAGGAGCGGTTCACACCTTGTCTAGCTGGAATTACGAGCTGCAGGAGCCTTCCCACCGGAAGCAGCCGCGAATCGAGCCAGATAGTACACGCGATCCACGAACCCATCATCCCTAACCTAACAGGTTTTCGGAGCACCGCAAACGAAGTTGCGTCACATAAAATCGGGCTGTTTGCGAAATGTAATTAACCTTCGAACAGCTCAGATTCTGGCGATGTTTGGACGATCGTAACTTTCTGGGAATAAAGTTTCGCGGCGGTCTGGTTGAACTCGTTTCAAACAGCGAAGCTTCCTCTTTCTAACGAGATCTCGTTCATTGAGCTGCGATTCTTTGTTGTTGTTTTATCCTGCTTTGAATGAACAGTGCGCCTGCTATGCTACAGTTTGAGCAACTTCGTTATAAATGAAATATCGTCAATGTTCAAGTTACTGTTACTTTAATAAAAAAACAATCATAGGATCATGTACCTAAGCTTGTTTTAAAGCGTGTAATCTCAGCTTTCAGGTTGTATCAGCTATTTTGTGATAGAAATTCTTTACCCTGACCAGTCACAAGTTGAGTCAAAATTATCTATTTCGAAAATTTCTCAAGTTCAGGCACCCCTGGGAAAGCCAAAAAATTTTTGTAGCGAACGAAAGTACTGCGATTTTGTAGTATGAAGTCTCCTCTTTCCGATAAGGCCAAAAAGATGCAGCTACGATTATTTCTAACCAATCTGTGGGACTTTGAATCAAAAGTGTGAAATCCCCATTTTTAAGGATGATCTATGTGTTCACTAAATGTTGCGCGAAAAATTGACGATTTTCAAGATACTGTAACTTCTCGAAAAAAAATCGCTCGACGACGTATCTTAGCTTATTTTTAAGTGCAAACCCTTCGCTTTTAAATACGTATCTGCAATTTTGCTCTAGAAATTTTTCTTGCCATTCCACCGGCCTTCGAATAAAGGCTAAATCGTCACTGATACGTCTATCCTATCCACCTTAACTACCACAAAACAGTCCGGTGGGTCGCAAGAGACCCAACCACTATTACTACTAACAAACATAAATTACAACTCACCCTTCTGACGAGGCAGTCGCATGGGGTCAGTGCCGGGAGGACTGGTAGCCCTCCGAGGGTCCTGCCACCTGGGATCCCCAAGAACGTTGCTCCTGACAGCGCCAGGTGTCCTGGAGGTTGAATCCTTTGGCAGAGGGGGCAAAGGTCTATCAGCGTCGTACTCGGATTCAGCGCAGTGTGCTTGTTCGCGACGTTCATGTTGAGAGAACACCGAATCCGTGTCCGAAGTGCTATCTTCGCTACGATGTCTCCTGGTAGGGGGTTCAGGAGCAGTGCCATGTTTGGTAGGCCAGTTTCCGGTAGCTAAATCCTGGCCCACAGAAGACTGATTAGAGAAACTGACCCTCTTGGCGCCCCCAGTGGTCCCATAGTCAACGGACTCGCCGCTGATGAGACTCCCTCTTTTGAATATGGGATGAGGAACCTTGGCATCAGGATCGTTGGACTCCTCGTAGCTCGCAGATTCAGGCTTCCTCTGAGGCTCGTTGCCTCTATGGAAATGGGGGGAGGCGCTCTTGGACCTCTGAGCTTCTAGTCTGTCAGGGTCCAAAGGCTTTGTCTGAAGTTCCCTGCGGTCCCTAATCGCTTGCTGGGGCCTGACTATCAGCACCGGCTGGTTAGGCCCTTTCTGGCTCTGCATCAGCGGCGGCTTGCCACTTACGATACCCTTCCCCCTCCTCATGCTGTCTTGCCAAGGATTAGGTTCTCCACAGGCAGCAGGAGCTCGGAGGGTGCCTTGTCTAGATCTGGCTGGGCTCTTAGCTCTATGGACTACCTCTTCGGCCATGTTCTGCTCGTAGATCCTCCTCTGCTGCTCCTCGTCCAGCTTCTTCAGCTGTTGCCAGTACACAGCCTCTCTCACCTCGGGCAAGTCGATCTTCCTCCCGATCTGCCGGAGGTTGGTCGCTGTCGGCGAGGTAACCGACTTCCTCTGAGCCTCCAGAGCCTTCTGCTGCCAGTAGAAGGCCTCCAGGTGCTGCCTGGTCTCTTGCTTCGACGGGGAAGTCGCCCCACGTTGCGCGTACACCGGCTCTGGCACTCGCTGGACGTACAGGACCTCGTCTGGCCGGCGCTGCTGATCAGGGGAGCGGGACTCTCTCTGTCCAGGGCTGGAGACCCTGCTTTTCACCTGACCTGGTGAGATCTTGGGTCTCTGGACTTGCTGGGGCTGCCTCTGGACCTCTATTTGCAGGTCCAAGCGGTTCGTCTTCTCCAGGACCTGATTTCGTTGAGGACTTTGCTCTGGTCTAGGTGCAGGAGTGGGGGAAGAGGTTCTGCCCTGGACCCAAGCTACCCTGTCCTCCTCCTTCTTCTGCAGGTTGGGTCTGTAGTCTCCAGGTGGACTGATATCCCCCCTTTGTACGTAAACTGGCTGTGGCCGAGGCATCTCCGCGGGAAAATTCGAGACAGAACCTTGGGAGAAGGTCATCCTAGGTGGAGAGTAATCCTGTTTGGGGACCATGGGTCCGGAAGACTGAAGCCTAGCTGACCCTGGAGATTCGACTGACCTAGGATCATTGGAAGGCCTGGGGATCCTAGATTCGTAAGGTGGATCCCTCTTAGGGGATGCTATTAGGATCTGATCGTTAGGCTGTGCTCTTCTAGGCGCTGGCTGTGTTCTGACCTTGCCCTGTGCACCTGGAGAACAAGGTCCTGCACCTGGACAAATGTCCAATGACCTCCCTTCTAATCGTTGAGACCTGTCTCCGCTCTGAGAGCTTTTCGAGGGACTAAGGCCAGTAGACTCCGAAGGCCTCTCTTGATTGATGGGTGTCGAATGGCCAGGTGATGATGGCGTCACGTCATAGATCCTTTCGTCCATGCATCTGGTAGAGGACCTAGAGGGCGACTTCTCGTTCTCGTAGATCCCATCGCGTTCGTCAAGATCCTTCGTGTTCGTCGGCGAGTTTCCAGGAGACTGAAGATAATACTCACCGCTCTTGGAGCTGGACGGCGAGAATTCGCTCTTCTGGCTGGAGTTAGGCGTACAGCTGGAGTCGGCATAGTCTCCGGATTTCTGGCTAGACCCTGGAGAAGGGTACTTGGGCGACCTGGCTACTGGAGTTCGGTTATTGGGGTTCACGATAGGCTGCCTGGTGATCTTCACTTGAGCGGACACTGACTTTAGGATCAACCCCGAAGCGTTGTCGTTCTCGTAGAGTCCAACGTTCGAGAATGTCTTCTGGACGTACATGTTATCAGCTTCTCTGTTCTCTTCGAGGTAGTTCTCGTACAGGTCAGTCCTCGAATGGGGAATGGCTGGCAGTGGTCTGTCTACTGGATGAATGGCTCTAGGCCTGACTAAATACCGTTCACTAGGAGGCGCAGAGATCCTTCCTGAAGGGCCATGGTTTCTATGGAAAAAGTACCGATGGTGATTAGGCTCCTGAAGACTGTGCTTGCGCTCCAATTGTCCTCGTCCGAATTCCTCGCGCTTCTGTCTCTGCTCAAACTTCCTGATGTCCGGAGAGATCCCTAAAGCGTTCCTTTCAGCCCAGCGGTCGTCCGGAGCTATGGAGCTGAGGCTGGAGTCTGTGGTGTAAGACCTAGGCTGACCAGCTCTGTCTCTCAGCAAGGCTTGCCCATCGTCTCTAGCTAAATGATCCGGAGTACTAGTGATGGGACCTTGGTCTGGGAAGAGCTCTCTTTTGATCTCGTCAAGGCGTTCCTCTATCATCGACCCGTTCAGACTGTTGTCCAGTTTGACGTTCCTCTTGATGTCCTCGTTCAAGTTCATGGTATCCGGGGAGCGTGTGTAGTTGCCGTTCTGCTGATATCTGGCGAAGTGCCTGTCGTCCTGCCTCTTCTTCTCCTTGGCCTCCTTCTTCTTGTAGTCCTTGCGCGAGTCTTTAGGCGAGAAGAAACCGGGCAGCAGTCTGCGCAGGCCCAGCTTCTTCTTCTGCTTCTCCTCCTTCTTCCTCGAGCAGCCGACCTCCATGCTGAACTCGCGGATCAAGTTTGCGTAACCGTCCCTGCCCGGTGAGCTCCTGTTGATGAAGAGGTCGATGGAGTCCGTCGAGGATGCTATTCTGTGGTCCTGCATCAACTCTAGGATCCGATCCTTCCTCCACTGATGCTTATCAGTCGGAATCCTTCGGTGAACATCGTCGTCTTCTTCATCGTCGATCCTCTCGATGTCCTCGTCCACGGCCTTGATCCTGTCTTCTAGGCAAGAATCAGAGTCTACGGTGCTGACCAGGTCACTGCTTACCACTGTCAGCGTCTCCTCCGGCTCGGTGATCGACCCTCGATCATCGGCACCCTCACTGAACAAGGCCCTGTGGTCCTCTTCGACGCTGTCCCTTGAAGAGACGCTACCTAGCTCCTCTATATACGAGGACTTCGAGGACTCAGAGGATCGACGTCGCTCCAGAAACTCGCCTGACCAACGCTTCTCCACTTCGGAGACCTTCTTCGAGTAGCTGGGCCTTCTCTGGGTGTCCGTTTCCACTTCTTCAAGCCCCAGATCCTGCTCCTCGATCCTCAACTGCTTGTCCAGGCTTTGTCTACGTAAGAACTCTTCGTCGAATTCAGCCAGCGGCTTCTCGTTCGCGTTCGAATCAACCACGACCTTCAGACCGCAGCTAGCCCTCAGCTCCAACAACTTCTTGTACTGCTCCGCCGTGGTGGCGTCGATCCTGGTACTCAGGTGCTGTTGAAGGTCCTCTATCTTCGACTGGCTTCGCTCCAGCCGATCCTTGGCGTCCTTTTCCTTCTTCTCTAGATCCTCTACCTTCGGGTCCTTCGAATCTTCGGGCTTTTCGGGGTCCTTTGGCTTCTCTGGAGCTTCAGGTTCAAGGACAGGGGTCTTCAGGATCGGTTTCGCTGGGACCTTGGGAGGAATTTTATTCTTGACCACGATGCTGCCAATGGAGGGGCTCTTCGTCAGCCTGATCGGTTTGATCCTCTTCTCCAGGCTGTTCCCTGGGCTCTTGAAAGTCGACGAAGGGCTAGAGACGTCTTTCAATAGTGTCTCTTCAGGGAGAGAGCTACGATGGCTCGGTTTTGGAGGATCTGGTTTCGTTGGAGCTGTTTTCGAGGGCTCGGATTTGATCGACAGTTTTCGGGACGTCTCGTTTTTCGTCAGGAACACTTCGCGAGACCCGGAAGAGGACTCTAACACGTATTTCTCGACGGTGACCTTGTCCACCGAGAGGACTCGCAGTCTCTCCGGTTGGTCTGTCGCTTCACCAGGCTGCTGTGGAGTCTCTGATCCCTGGGAGTCGTCATTGACCGCGTCCTTTGTCCCCTCCATGCTTCCTCAGCCTCGTGATAATTGCTGACGACGCCTGAAACGCAAAATAAACCGGCATTGCCATCTATCGTTGCAAAATACTCGTTTTTTATTTGCTGAC
The DNA here is from genome assembly GCF_051020955.1 of Megalopta genalis. NCBI lineage: Eukaryota > Metazoa > Arthropoda > Insecta > Hymenoptera > Halictidae > Megalopta > Megalopta genalis. Next base: position 9,596,416 of record NC_135017.1, read on the forward strand.
CATTCGCAAGAGCCAGGGTCAAACAAATAATCGCTCTGCCGGAGCACGGTGGCGTTCGATGCAAGAGATTCTGGATGTGCTTTCGAATTTTTAGCGAGTAGAATTTCGAACGAAAAATTCTGAAAAAATTCCCTAACGTGTACCAAGATAACGTCAACGCACCAGATTTTTTTCCGAAAACCTTTGCACCGGATTCGTTCGGAAAATCGCAACGAATTCGGATAATCCAGATCGTCGGCTCCAGCTACCATCCTAATCAAGATACAGAGTTGAAACAAGACGGCAAATGTCCTGAATCGCGTGGTTCATTAGCGTGCGTCAATGGAGCATCATTAAAACGGTCGTCGGATATCGATCGAATCCGGCAGTTGACGATGACGATTGCCGGATGACGCCGTGCAGGCGCCAGGATAATGTCGGCCGCGGTTTCGTTCGTGGGTGTCTCGTTACCATGATTACGAGAAACCGATCTTGGAGGCGTGCGTGCGTGCGTGCCCGCGGCCATCTCGGCTTCCACATTACGTGACTCGTGCCCCGTTCTCGAAAGAATGCCGCGGTCTCCGGTTCCATGGGAGAACCGTCGGCGACGGAGCGCGCCGCGTTTCGGCGCCGACGAATCTCCATTTCGGTCGTTTACACGGAGCCCTCGAAACTCGGCAAACCGAACGAGGGATCTTGAACCGGCGGCCGTCGTCTTCGGAGCGGAAGAACCGACGCGGCGAAGCTGCCAGGAGCAACGACCGTAACCAATTCCCTCCGCGGTCGGCCCCCGCGAACCGTTCGACGCTCTAGTCGTTTTTGATCCCGATGCAGAGGTCTTTTATGCGCCGTTTACATTTCCTACAGGCCGGTCCACAATCGGGAACCAGGCACCAGAAATTGTCCGTTCAACCGTCAAAGCGTTTCCCGTCCGGAAATTGCAGAAAAATACTTCGGACAACGTCGGTTACTTTGTTGGAAATAAATATTGTTCACTTGGAGCATGTATAGGGCGTTTCAAAATTAAACGTGTCCTCTGATTGGACAGTTTGTACTGTGAAAATGCTGGCACGTCTTCGTACGTTCAAAGATAGTAGCGAAATATACTGAATTATCGTGAATTAACTTGAATGCGAAGCATTTTTATCTGTACGATATACAGGGTGTCTCAAAGCTGATCGTGCACCGTACCAGGAAATTTTGTACGGCGCGCATGGCAATATTTTCTGACAGAGTACCCCAGACGTAGCGGTTCGCAACGAGGATGTGGTTTTATTTTTACTCGTGACGTGTACAGGTCGTTTCAGAAATTGAACGTGTGGTGGTAGCGTTACGTCAGGCTCCGTTACAAACACACACCGCTTGCGTAATCGACGCGGCAGCGCGTATTTTTTCCCTAATCGTCGTAAGTCAACACCGAGAGGTGTTCATTTCACCGGGCGAATATTGCGTTTCCCTCGCGTCCCTCGTTCCGCTTTGAGGGCCCCACTCCTCACTGTCCTCGCGAGAGACTGATTTTTCGACGCGCGCCACGAATGAAGCGGAACCGACCTGTAACAGTAACACGCGGCACGCTTCGTGTATTGTTATGTAAACGGTCGCGTGGTATACTTGCGTGCATTAAAATTCTGTGAGGATACAGAGTCTCCTAGAATACTCCCAGAATTTACCAAGATTCCCGGAACCCTCTAAAAAATTATTAGGCTACTCATAACCATTTTAGAAGCTATTAGATTTATTTAGGATTTTTTAGAAAATACTGGGAAGGAAGGCTGTAGAACCTTTTTGGTAAGTGGCACAATTTTTGAAACATTCCCAGCAGGTATCAGTATTTTTGGAATCCTTTCAGGAGCTATCAGGATCTTCGAAAAGAACATTTGAACAATTTTCAGTGATTAATTCACCTCATAGATCCCACTCGGTTGGTTTCAGAATTTTTTAAGCCCCCTATGCAATCATCAAAAGTCTTAGAATCCTCTCAGCAGCTACCAGGCCCACCTGGATTTTTTTCAGAGACTACTAAAGTTAGTAGATCGCACTCAAAAGGCAATAGGATTTTTTAGACCTCCCAACAGCTGCCAGAATTTATGGAACACACCCAGCAATTATTAAGATTCCAAAAACCCACTGGGAAACTGTCAGCTTCGATCAGAACTTTTTAGGAACTCTGGGCAGTCACAAAAATTTGTGGATCTCTCTCAGCAAATCCGGGATTCCCAAAAACCCTCTCAGCAATTAGCAAGCCCTAAAAAAGTACCCCCAAACCTCGAGACACCCAGATCGCAGTCGCGAGACTAAACCATCATTCAAAAGCCCCTAAACTCTTCACCGACTTGGAAGTCACGATCGACCAAGTTCAAAGACATTTGCAAAGGGTCAAAACCAGGAAGTCCTGAAACAGGCGCTAAAGATGGCGGTCCCGTCTGCCTATGTTTATTTTCTTCCCTAGAAATCCTCTTCCTGGATTCTTGCTGCCTGGAAGCTCGTAATAGACCGAATAAGACGACGACGGCCGGGGAACGAGGATAAGAGGATGCAGGGAGCGCAGGGACGGGGAGAGGATGGACGTTAATAATCCCGAGTTAACGATCGACAGGGTCGGTGGGCTCGGCGGGCACCGGTACCGCTGCTAATTATCGCCGGCCTCGTTATCCCATTATCGTCATCCGATATTATCGCGGGTCGCTGCTCGCTTTGCCGGTTGCCGACCGTCGGTCTGCAGGATGCACCGTCTGCCGGTCTCCTCTCCGTCGCTCTCTCTTTTCCTCCCACTGTTCCACTCTTTCTGGTTTTCGGCGCGCGAGTGCATCCTGCAGCGCCGGACGCCGAGTTGCGTAACCGAGGACATTCCGCGCGCGAGCGTTACGAAACCGGGGAAAACAAAAAAAAGAAAAAATGTGAACGCGCCAGGCTTATCATTAACGTGTCATTCCGCGAGGTTTTTATGCGAAAGAGCCTCAACAGTTTTTACAACACAGTCGATCAACTTTCTGTTGGCGAAACGGCGGCGACGATTGCGATTTTATATTCGGCATTAATTCGACCGGGCATCGTTTTTACGCCGGAGAAAGATTCATTTCGATTTAGAATCATTATGCTACGGGTCGAGGTATTCCAACAATGTCGATGATCACCGCGAGTATAATCGTCTACGTGAGAACTCTCTATGTGTATTACTGATAATTATTTCATGAACGTGCAGATATATAAGTTGTTCGATCGTCGCGTTAAATACCAGCACGTACGCTGCAGTCGCGAGTGCATCCTACAATCGTGACAAACTTCTGCAATTTTGTGAAACATGCAAAACCACTTCGTACGTCTCTAACGGGCAGTCCAAAGAGCACATAGATTAATGTATAGATCAATTTTCTCATCGCTTGTGAAACAGAAAAATCCTCGAGTCAACCTGACTTTTAAACAACTTCACTTGCAAGTGCATCTCCAAACCTTGACGACTTATGCAATCTCGGGAATCGTGCAAAGTCACTTTGTGTCCTCCTACTAGACAATCCGAACATTATATAGATTAATTTTCTTATCGCTGCGAAGAGAAAAATCCTCGAGTCGAGCCGATGTTTGAACGACTGCACTTGCAAGCAAGCGCATCTCCGAACCTTGACAACTTCTGCAATCTTGCGAATCACGCAAAATCAATTTGAGTGGCTCTACTAGAAAGTCCAACGATCATACACATAGATCTATCTTATCGCTTCAGAGTGAAAGAGCGTCGAATCTACTCACCGGGGAACGATAAGTGCGAAAAAACCTAAGACAGCTGCGGTCCCAGGATCAGTGGGACAGCCACCTGTTCGCCTAATCGCGGTCAGGCTGCCTGGATCGCAGGAGAAACGATCCCTTCGTGATCCATGGTCGTGATCGATTCAAAGCACTCGCGGCGTCACCGGCAATTCGGTCGATTGTCGCGACGACGGATAGATAGGTCTTACGTGAGAGGAACGACGCACCGCGACTACAAGTAGGCACCACAGCGGCGCACCACGTGGTGTCCTCTGGATCGTTGATCGTCGATCGTTCCGTGCCGATCGGCACCGGGCACCGACTAGCATCGGGGACTTCGCCGGCGCGGGACAGATCGGCGCTCGCCAGAAGAAATTAATTCTTCTTGAGCGGGGGAGAGAGGGGGGCGATGAGAGAGGGACTGGGGGAGAGAGAGGGAAAGATATACTGACTGAGAGTGGGAGAGAGAGAAAGAAAGAGAGAGAGAACAATGAGCGAGAGAGGAAGAAAAAGAGCAAAGAGTGAAAGAAAAGAAAGAAAAATTGGAACAATGGGTTGTAAAATGAATTGACAAATATATGATGCAGTTGGTGGTGACAGAGAGAATTAAAATAAAAGGAGAGAAAAAGACAGAGAGAATAACGAGTGAGAAAAGGAAGGAGAAGAACAAAGAGTGAAAGACAAAAGAGAAAAATTGGAACAATGAGATACAAGATGTATTGACAAAAATATAATAGAATTAATGGTGGTGAAAGAGATTAAGATAAAGAGAAAGTAGCAGAGTATAATAAGTGGCAGAAAAAAGGAAAGAGTGAGAACAAGAAGAAAGAAGCAGAGTGAAAGAAGGAAGAAAAGATCTGAAGCAATGTGTTGTGAACCGAATTAATGAAAATACAATGCAGTTAATGGTGGTGCAAAAGATTAAAAAAAAAGAGAAAGTGACAGAGTATAATAAGAGGCAGAGAAAAAGCAAAGAGTGAAAAAAGAATAAAGAAGCAGAGTGAAAGAAAGAAGAAAAGAACTGAAGCAATGTGTTGCGAACCGAATTAACAAAAATACAATGCAGTTGATGATGGTGGAAGAGATTAAAATAAAGAGAAAGTGACAGAGAAAAAATGTATGCATAAAGAGAGAGAGAGAAGTGTGGAAGAGAAGACAGAAATAGGAGCAACTCGGTACAAACTAAATTGGCAAAAAATACGAGACAGTTAAAGATGCGGAAAAAAATGAGAATAAAAGGAAGATAGTACGTGGTATGACCGGCCAATAAGGAGGGAGATGAGCAGGGACATGGAACGAAGCGAGGAACAAGAAATAAAAGAGGGAATGAAAGGCCGGGGCAATACGTTGCAAACTGAATTGGCAAAAATATGAAGCAGTAAAAAAGATAGCGGAAGAAATGAAAATGAAAGACAGAGCGAGTCGGTGAGCCGATAGGATGGGAAAAAAGAGACCGCACGGAGCAGCGATAGAGCAACGAAGAGGAATGGAAAGCCGGCGATCAAGGAAAAGGTGGAGAAAGAGCAAAGAAGTGGAGGAGCGACAAGGAATCGAAACGAAGGACGGAGTGAGTGACTCAGGGAACGAGCGAATGACTGGTGGAGAGTGGGACGGACGAGATGAGACACTGGGAGAGAGTAAGAGAGAGAGAGAGAGAGTCGGAGAAAGAGAGGTGCAAAGTGAATAAACAAGTGGAGCGAGAGAGACAGAGAGAGGCAAAAGAGATGAAAGAGGATGAAGGAGAACTAAGAGTCTGTTGATGTTTTCGAGAATGGAGAGAGAGAGAAAGAGAGGAAAAGATTGAAAGAGTGAAAGAGACAGAAGGAGAGACACAGAGATTGAAAAAGAGAAAAAGAGAAACACAAACAGAGATCTAAAGGGAGAAAAAGAGAGGTACGCACAGAGACCTATAGAGAGGCATAAACAGAGACCCAAATAGAGAAAAAGAGAGGCACAAACAGACCGAATGTGAAATAGAGAAACAGAAAGAGAGACTCAAAGAGAGAGATAGAAAAAGAGAGACAGAAAGAGAGAGAGAGATCCAAAGAGAGAAAAAGAGAGGTACAAACAGACCGAATGTGAAATAGAGAAACAGAAAGAGATAGAAAAAGAGAGACAGAACGAGAGAGAAAGGGTGAGGGAGGGGGGGTCCGGGCAGATGAGCCGGAAGGGAGAAAGGCGAAGGAGGCCGAACAAAGGAGAACAGACTCGAAGCAATCACGAGAGCGAAGAGAGACGAGAGAGACGGGTTTGCTCCTCGGCTGGACTGAAGCCGAAGCCGCGGCTCGAGCTGCTCCAGCCGTGTTCCATGGCTGATAACGAGAGCCGCAGGTACGCGTGTTTGCTCGTGACGCATCCCACTATCAGTCCACAGCGGTTCTCAGTCCCTCCATACGGCAATTCGATTCCGAGAATGGACCTTTTGATCCTATCCCGATTTTTTTATTGATAACAAATGCTAGATGGTTGTCCCTGGACTATTGGGATTGTGGGAGTGGCTGCACACAGGTGAGACTCCGAGGTGATAAGAAGAGGTCTGACAAGCATTTTTTAAGTCTTTCGATTTTGGGTCGATACACTGGGGATGGGTTTAGTGAGCCGTGTTCAATGCGGAATGTACTCTAAGGTGATTCTATTAGTAATTTGTTAGTTTATTAGTCTTCATTTTGCTGGTCTGATTTAATTTTGAGAGATTTAATTATTTTGGACTCTTGTATTTTAGGTTTTTCGACAAAGTGAATTTGAGATTCTTCTGTTCATTATCTTTATGTTTCAATACGTCTTGTAATTTTATTTTTGTTGTAGGAATTGTTTTGGAATTATTTGGACTCTTTGAATCATTTTGGACTCTTGAATTTTAGGTTTTTAGACAAAGTGAATTTGAGATTCTTCTGTTCATTATCTTTATAATCGAATACATCTTGTAATTTTATTTTCGTTGTAGGAATTGTTCATTTCAGGTTGTTATTTTGGTGATTATTTTGTGATAGCCAGTAATTTTATTTTTTGTCTTCATTTGAAAGTATTGTTGTCCAGGAGGATACTTGATAACCTAAATTACTCGGAGGCAGAAAATTGTTCGAGTCGTTTAGATTCCTGTGGAATGCATTTCTTGCATTCCCGGGTCCAGACTGCAGATCTTTAACGCAGCTTCGTATTTTCATAGTGAATTTAATGGAAACTAGACCAACCGTGTAGTTTTCTTCGTTCATTAAAAGATTCCTCGCGGTGAAAGTCAAATAAAGATATCGAGAATTATGAAATTTGTAGCATACGAATCGTTTCATTAATTATGAAATCTCCGTAATTTCGTTACAATTATTTCTCGACCTTGAATATCTGCAAATTCCCAGGGACAGCGTAAATTTAATACCGAATGTATCCTACATTTTATTCGCGCGGAATTTTTATTTCTGACATAATGCATTTACTGCAACAATAGTGGTTATTGTGCGCGAGAAGGTTTAAGAAAAGAGTCAGAAGTAATCTCGAGCGGGTCTTGAGGTTCGATCTATCGAAGACCTCGGCGAAAACTCGATCTTGCCTCGTTCACCAACTTTTGTCCCCTTCGAATACAATAACCGCATACACGGTGACCCTAAACTGCATCGATGCACCTGATGCACTCTGGCATTGGGGACTTTCCTGGCGAGTTTTAGATTGTAAAAACATTTCCGCGATTCAATTTTTAATTAAAAGACAGATGCGTCGTAAAATAAATATTTTCACAACGTAAAATTTTTAAAATGAAATGCATCATGCGTTTTTTCCCATTGCAAAATAATTCCAAATTAAATTCCAATATTTTCCAACGTGACGGTTTATTTGCTAAAACACGATCAAGCTCGAATAATTTGTCAATAAACAATGTTTCCAGAGGCAGGAAAATGGTTTCGGTCACGGTGTAGATTGTGCAAACCATCGACCGGTCGTTTCGGGTGTGCAAGGCGAGCGGGTGGTTGTGCAACGCGAAAGAATATCGGCGTTGTGACACAGCGGCGTGTATAATTTCGATCGCCGATCAAAGACAACGAGTATAAAAACGGTGCAGAAGGAAAAAAAAATGTAAACTGGACCGTCGAAGGACGGCCGCGAGCGGCCAGGGTTCCTTGGATTCCACGTTCCCAATTGGAAAACCGTACACGGCGCGCCGCTTTTACTCTCGATGGCTGCGCAGCAGTTCGGATATTTAATTACAGTCGGCTTTATCATTGTAAAAGGTCCCTCTAACCGGCCGTTAAACATTGGTCGTACGTGTGCTCTCGCCGCGCGAGGCTCAGATTGGTTTTTAACACGACGATCGTTATTGTCCTTACGGGCCGGTCGCGAATTACCATTTTCATTAAAATGCTACTATGAATCAAATATGCATTATAATTGCAGATTTCCTCGCAGAGACAGGCTACGGAAGTTCATGCATATTTACACCGTTACTGCCGGATCTAACGAGATCGGCACCGAAAGAAATCTCGCTTTACCCTGACGATTAATCAAATCAAATGTTAATGGTAAAATCGAACACGAAAATGAATCGAAGAAAAATCCGTTCGTAAATATCGATCTCGTACGCTCTGCAACGCTTTCGGGCTAATTTCTGCAATATATTATGCATTAATTTACGTCAAAGGACTGATCTTCGAACGATCCTCGGTTAAACGACTTTCCACTTAATTTGAAATTTTTGATTACTCCAAAATTAAAAGTTTCATTTTAGTATTAAATCATAATCTTCGGAACAGTCTGCATAATCTGGATACTTTTACTTTGCGATGCATTAACTCTCATAAAATAGCATGACTAAGTAATCCGGAGCTGAAAGCTTTTTAAATACTCAAATATTGTTCAATTGTTCTAAAATTCATTTCTTTAATGTTAACGTTTAAATTTTAGGTTTCGTTGCAGATTCCATAATTTAGATCGTGATGTATTCGCTCGTGCACAGCAGCACGAGCTTCGGATCACCTTGATGGAGGGAAAAGTTCGATACCGTAGGCGCCACCAATAATTTTCAGCATCCCTAAATTATTCCCAGAAGAAGGGGATGCAACACGTCGAGGAAAGTTCCACGCCTAAAAGGCTCGTAAATTCCTCAAGGTGCAGAGAAACGCAGGTAACGTGGCTACCTGCAACGGAACAATGGCCCCGAGCGCCAGTGGCGGTGCAGTTTTTGGCTCCCATACTCCCATAGGATTCGATCTGGTACGGGGCCTTGTCAGCCAACATCTGCCCGCATTCCTCTCCCTGGAGGCGCATGGATCATTCTAACGTCAGATTCCTTTAAGAATCGAGGAATTTATGTCTGCCATTCTCAACCGAAAATGACCAAAATGGCATTCCGTAATTTAAAAAAGATTGAATACATTGTAAGATTCAAGGACATCTATTTCAACAATTTTTTATCATTCTCTTAACGCCTATAGTTACCCCAAAAACTGATTACAACAGTACTCGCACCTCCTAACTTCAAAGGTTAATTGTATTTTAACAAAAAAAAGTCTAAAATAGCAGTCCAGGATTTTAAAAAATTTCTGTGCAAAAATTTCTATGTAAAATTTGGGGACAGTCATTTCATCAATTTTTTATAATTCTCCCATTCCCTATAGTTCGGTTGAAAATTTATTAAAACAATACGTACACCCCCAAGTTCAAGGGTCAATGCTATCCTAATAAAAAGTGTCCAAAATGGCACTCCGCAATTTTTTAAAATGTCTACACATTTCTAAAGTCGAAGACAGTCTTTTCATCAATTTTTCACAATGTTAACTTCCCCAAAAAATCATCAAAATATTTATTCAGCACCCCATGACCTCGAAGATTAATTCCACCCCCTCAAAATAAATATCGGCAACCGAAAGAAATATAGACATATTGCACAGTATGGTGAACACTATAGTTCAGCTCGGTTCCCACAAAATCCGTGGTCCCTCAAGGGCCCATTTCCAAGAAAAGCCGACAAAGTTTCCGTGGCCCGGAAAAGTAGATGAAAATGGGAGCTATAGTAAACACGACACGACGAATTTAAGCCCGGACACGCTTGAATCGAGCCTGCTCCTCCATTTTTCTTCTCCGTTCTTCCTGCCTGTCCTTCTTCCACGCGCACTCTCAGAATAGCTGTCCGTCCTACTCCGGCCGTCACAATGCCGATGCCGGACACCTATTCTGAATGCGGCTGCATGAATGAATACACGGGAACGTAAAGCGTGTTCGGCGGGAGTCTGTCTCTGTTTAGGCTTCTCTCGACTATTTCGGTCGTGACGCGCCCTTCGACTTTCGTTAGGGAGAGAAAATTATTTCGGTCGTGGCGGGAGCTCCTTCCTGCCGCCATGTTTCCTTCGAGATCGACGTGGGACCTGCCGATCTCGTCCAAACATGGTAGTAACCCTGGCTGCCAAGGATTCATATAAATCTCCGTATTCAATTACGAATCTTTCAGATAAAAAAAAATTAAATCCTCATCTTTGGAAATGCACTCCGAAATGATGGTGATTTCTATTTTATTTAAATATCTTTCAATAATGTTCTACATGAATCTCTATATTAAAAAATGCATCTACATTTCTAAAACTAAATCCAAACTTTTTGAAATAAATCTCAAAGTTTTAGAAAAATATTCGTCTTTGGAGATGCACTCTAAAATAAAAGAAATTTTTAATTTATTTAAACATCCTTTATGATATTTCAAAATGGACCTGCATATTAAAGAATAAATCACTAAAATAAATATTAAATAAAAATTCTTGTTTCCCCCCTTTAAACATCCTTAAAATGAAACACTGTTTTATCAGAATCAAAATAAAATTATCAGTATTAAGCACTTAATTTTCAATTAAATTATTAATTCATAACTACGTTTGGAAAAATAGTGAAATATCTTTCAACCGCGAGAAAAATGATTTATCGGTCCAGAGGTTCCTGAACTATTTGCTGCTGCGAAAAATGATCGAGGCAATCGCAAGGATCGAGGATCGGGAGGGGGGAGGTCGCGTCGGGTCGCAGAAACGGTTGCATAGGTGCGCGTATGTGCGAGAAACTGGACGCTGACAGCTGGAAACTGGTTTCCAGGAGATGGAGAGAGAACGAGAGATGAAGACAGAGAGAGAGGGACGAGCGTTAGTGGCCGGCGTCGTTCATCGAGTTCGCGGAGTCCAGACCAGGAAACAAAGGACCGTGCAAACTTTGAATCAACTGCAGATAACGCCGGCCGTTGTTTCCCTCGTGGAAAACCCCGTGAAAATTGCTATACAGCCGGGCCCATAATCGAAAAGCAAATTTTCTGGCTGTATCTTCGAGATAAGATAGACGCTTCTGTACACTGCGACCAACAAGTTTTCGAGCACAAATTCCATGGAAATCCTACAATCCCAAACATCTGGAATACATTTCATATACATTCAAATTCGAAACCTAGAAGCAACAATTCTCCATAAAATCGTGATAGTAACAATTTGCCTCCTAAATGACAACAATTTTTATTCTAATTATTTCTATTCCATTTTCAATCCGACCATCTTCATTCTGACAATTTTTATTCTACCTTTATTCTTCAAGAAATGGATTCCATTCTGAAACTCAAATGTGCAAGGCAAACTGAATCTTCTACACGCCGCAAGTAAAACCGAGAGACTTTTGTGCGGCACTGTACACGATCCTCGCACAGAAGGATCAGATCGACGCCGAGGAATCTGAGGGGACTCCAAAAAAAAAAATCGAGCGTCTCGGCGAGGGAACGACTCCGATACGGTCTCCATTAATTTACTCACCATGATGAGTATAGTACCGTCAAAGACGCCGCTGGACCTCGTAGGATTCGTCCACAGACTGGGGGAACAATACACCCACAAAACCACACACTGTACGCCAAGATAAAAAGGAACTGGATTCACGTGAACACCGTTGCACTATCGGCGTTCGTCTCGCGAGAGAGCGACCGTAAGGAGGGAGAGACGCGAGCAAGGAAACCGGAAGAACGCGGACCGGTGCGAGCAGCACACGCGCCGGGCCTGGAGCCGAGACGAGCGAAACGTCAGGCCGACGACGGCGATGCAACAAGTGACAGACAGACTCCGCGGCTCCGTTAGTTCCGCGCCGGAGATCGTGGAGCTGGATGGCGCTACTGATCGGTGCACGCGGCTCCGCCGGTCCTCTGACGCTTCTGTGGGCGGGTATCGGCGCGATCGGGGCCTGTCGGACCGATTCGGGACTTCTCGGAGGCCCAACGTGATCCTGTGTCACGATACAGCGAGATTTTTAACGCGGATGCTTGTGGTAGGGATGGAATCGGAGATAAGGATGCTTGACACTTGGAACGGGTCGGGTCGGGTCGGGTCGGGTCACATCAGGTCACATAGTGCATTCAAAATAGTCAAGTATGATGGCATTAGTGGGCTGTTGGATTTGAAACATTTTTACATCGCTTGATATGCAAAGTTATGGGTATTGAACTTTTGGAATGGGTCGGGTCGGGTCACATCGGGACACATCAGGTCACATGGTGCATTCAAAATAGTCAAGTATGATGGCATTAGTGGGATATTGGAATTGAAAAATTTTTACATCGCTTGATATGCAAAGTTATGGGTACTGGACTTTTGGAGTGGGTCGGGTCGGGTCGGGTCACTTCAATCTGGTCAGGTACGAAGGTTTTAGTGACGTACTGGATTTAAAATATTTCTGCATCGATTGATATGCAAAGTTATGGGTACTAGTTTTTTAGAGTAGACCGGGTCGGGTCGAGTCACATCAATCACTCAAAATGATCAGGTCCTACGGGTATCATTACAATATTTGTGCATCACTTGATATGCAAAGTTATGAGTAATGGTCTCACAGGGAGGGAAGGGTCGTGCAGAGTTACAATCGATACCCAAAGTGATCAGGTGCTATGGCATCAGCAAAATGTACGGGACTTAAAAATTTGTATGTCGACTGATGTACAAAATTATAGTCTTTTAAAGCGGGTCGGGTCGGGTCGTGGCGGGTTCCAACATACACTCAAAATGTTCGAATGCCACATATTATTGGAATATTGGACATAATCATGCTTAAATCGCTAAATATTTATTGCTGCGGTTGTTGGGTCCCTAGAACAGTTCGTTTCGAGTCCTGTCGGGTCGTATCGGATCATAGCCTGATACAATACTAATCTACCTGACTTGAAATGCGGGTACTAATCGTTTTGGGTACTAAATAGGTCTGTCTATTCTGAGGATGCACTTTGAGAATTTTTCCTAAGTATATTAAAAGTAGTACGTTTACGAAACTTTGCAGACTCGTCTGTCCAAGTTTCAACTACGCTTACAAATTGTTCCAAGTAGCTGGCATTCCTATTATAAAAATTATATGCGACAGCAATAATTTTATCCATGCTTCTCTAGATTCCGACAAAAGTTACGTTGTCTTGACGTATAGACGCGTCTTCCAGAAAAATGTTACATTTTCATTCTTACCTTTCAATTGTTGTTCAATCTTGTTCGTAAGGTAAGAAGACAGTGTGCAGGACTATCTTGAACGCTGCTGGGCGATGCCGAGAGGTGGCAACACCAGTTTCGCCGACGGTTCTGGTCTCGCATCGATCGGTCCTTGAACAGAGATCTTGGACCCGTGATCTCCGCGCTTTATCCTTGTGCGATCCAAGCATCCTGTCGGCAACATTAAAACTTATTTACCAAAAGTCCGGCAAGAAGATGAATCTTAGAGAAATATTTTTTGACACAAAAAAAATGCACGAAAAAAACCAAGGCGATATTTTGAACAATTTCATTGTTAATCCGATGATGCAGCGATTGATTGGAATACCGAGTATCGAAAGAGCAAGATGCCCGAGGATCTACGCTGGCAGCAAGCGATCCGAGAAACCGTGCTTGTAATCGCACTTGCCGCAATACCTCTTGACATTTACACACGGAAGATCCTGAATGTCTCTGGATGCGCGACGTGACGTCGCGGGCCGACATCACGACCCGTCTGGAATTGATTTCATCGCATCGAACAATAGCGGTTCTCGAGCCGGACGCGGGTCGCCTTGCCGACGACCGGCGATTTTCCCGAAGGACTCGCCGAGAAGAAGGATAGGGCATCTCGCGGGACAGCAGGGTGTCTCCTCCGGCATTCCTGACTACGGCCGCGATATACCAGGCCTCCGTGTCGTTTACTTTCACCGGTGACGCTCGATCTAACTATAAAACACGTCCAAAGCTCCGGCTCTCGGTTTCGTTTCGGCGGACCGGACCAAATCCCTCGAGCACTCGCCGCAGCCAAACCGGACTCCCACGCTGTCCCCCGAGCCACCCTGTTTTGCCGGACGATATGGGAATACGCGAGAATATCGTAGACTTTAGATGGGATCTCGGCTGTACTTATGGGCCCGGTTCAAGCGGGCTTTTAGAGGTGAGTAGCGATGGGTTCGAAAGATCGCGGCCGGTGTCGGAGTGATACGCGACGCAGAACACGAAAAGTGAATTTATTTGTCAACGTACATAACTATCAAATAAATGATATAAATATGTAGAACATTCCTGGATGATCTAAATAATGTGTATACAAATTATAGCAATTCAATTACTTGTTCAGTAATATATCCTAAAATATTTCTTTCTATATTCTGCGGCAAAGAATAAATTATACGTGTATTATAGAGAAATATAAAAATATAAATAGAATAAATATAAATTTTTGGTTCGCGGAAAACAAGCTCGAGAACCACTGGTCTAAGTTGCAATTTGAATGGTAAGTAGTGTTGGATTTAACGTGGCTCGAGCAACATCGAGGTAATATGAGATATAACACTCTCATTGCGTTCAAACAAGTGTTCCTTTGTTTCCAAGGACTTCAAACATTTGGTCTTGGTTGGTCCATAAATGTTGAGTAGTGTAGGTTTTAATATACACTCAAACGATATCAAAGTAATATGATACGTACACTGCCATAATCTGCCATTGATTCTGCATGAGCACTGTGAAGAAAATTGCGATACCTATTTTGCTTTAATGATACTAGTGGTGGGTTCGAACCGACGCGCAGAATGTATCAATGTCAAAATTACGGACTAAAATAAAAATTTGGTTACTAGTGTGTTATATGTATACATATATACCTGCACATTAGTAACTAAATATGTACATATCAGCATTTATTCACAAAGACTGAGATTTAACAAAACTTTGAAAAAAGGAACTAGAAATTATATTTTAAAAAGTTAACAGATCTAAGTCAAAATTAATAATAAATAAACTATATATAAAACTAACATTAATAAACACAACGAAATTATAATAATAAGAAGAAAATTAACAAACATTATGTTATTTCGCGTCGCGAATGCAATGGGAGAGAAAAGGACTATCGAAAAGGGACCTAACGTATGCACCGGGTATGCCATCGCGCTCGTAGCAGTAAATAAACAAGATAAAATGTCGCCTAGCGACGGCGCCGTATCGAAATCGAGCAACAAAAGTGAAAATTCCTTTTCCAGCGATTTCCAAGCGAAGTAACTAGAAAAATGCGACGGAGCCGAGTCTCCCGGCGACCTCCGGCTGCCCGGAGATGGCCGGGGCGATGGGACGCGAGAGAAAATCCTCGGAAAAAATCGCATCTGGAATCCGCTATCGGTGAGTGTCGGTTCGCGCGTGGAATTCCAGTGTCATTCCGGCTCGGAGCGACAGGAGAGGCCGGAGGCGGCACGGCGGCGTCGCCGAGGGAGGCTTCGAAGGAGAAGATTCGGAATTCCATGGCCGCGAGAAACGGCCAGACGGTGGTGTTGCTCGCCGGATATATCAAAGTCACACACGCACGATAGGTGGATGGGCTTCTCCACGGGACGGCAAACGGGTGGTTGTCCGGCTGAGTGAGAGTGCCAATATATATAGAGGGAAGGGGAAACCCGCCGCGGCACTCCAAAGTACACAGCCTCCGCGATTGCAGTTGGTGTGCTTGGCTGGGTTTGCGGTTCCCTCTACCACTTCCAACGATATACCCATTCCTCGAGGTGTCGCGGCCGTGCCAACAACCCAGTCGTCGTCGTCGTTGTCGTCGTCGTCGTTTCAACGGTCTCACCGTACCGTCTCGTAGCCCTCGACGACACCGGGACAACGTACCGAGGACCGCTGTCGTCGTCCCCAGCAACAGCCGGCTACCATAATCTACACAGCATGAAGCTCGCACTGCTCGCGTGAGTAACAATCTCAGAGATCTATCGCGGGCCCGACGATCCGCCGACGGGGCTCGTGTTCGCGAGTGATCCGGACCAGACCGCGGCCTGGCCGCTGCCGTGCTCTTAGAGATGGAGCCTCGGAATTCGAGTATTTCGTGGGAAATACTCGCGACGCCGGGTGATTAAATTCTTCGAAATCGGAGACATCCGGTTGTCTGCATAATCGGTCCCTTAGAGGGGTACGGTCAGATATTCGTGTACAATTCTGTTCTTACACGGTCTGGACAAGTAAATTCAATTTTCTTTTTACACGGTTTCATTCGATTCCGCGCGGTTCAGGAAGTTAGCCGCGCGATCGAAATTTTTAGAATTATTTCCATCGACCGGAATTTTCTAGACATATTTAGGCCAATGCGTGGTGTACGTGCAGTGCTCTTATCAACAAACATTAGAACGTCGATTCGAAAGGTTTGCTCTGGTATTTTACGCCGCGCGTAACCGAGAGACAGAGGATTATTTTATGCATTTGTTGCGAAAATGGATAAGAGAAGCACAGAATAGTGAAAATATTGGAAGAATTCAAGAACGCTGTTACATTGTTTCCAATTGATTGTTACTGTTTAAAGAAAAGATAGATTTTTGTTTGGCTCTAGTTTCGTGCAACAACTGCTGAACGCAATTTTGATTTCGCATAAAGATCCGCTATCTAGTGATTAATCGAAAAATGTATAAATAACACTTTCGTGAATACAATGTGACAATGAGCTAAACAATAACCAATGGACTAAACAATAACGAAGCCTCTATTTTTCTACGTATATCCACTACGTCGTTTTTACACGCTGTTTTTTGCACGGTATCTCTTTACACGGTATTTTTCTGCACGGTTTTTTCTGGAACGTATCTACCGTGTAAAAACAGAATTGGGTGCACAGTTTGAAATTGGAGCTGTTTGTACACTCGCGAGCCCTTATGGTGGGAACGACTGCAGTAAACCTTGATGATAGTTCTGGTCGAGCTTTTTAGGTTGTGCCATTATCGGGAGAAGGTCTGGGTTAGAGTATATTACGATAAGCCTCGATGAAAGACGATATGAAGGGAAGATCCTGATTGGAATACCGCATAGTAGACTAGTTTTCGACTAGCTTTTGCATTTCACAGTTATTATCCAGAGTGGCTTTTGATTTCTGGGGGTTGTCCTTAAGCCTGAGAGCCCTTAAGGAGGGAAGTTATCTCGATCCTCTACCAGTGGTTGCCCCGAGAGCTTGATTCTGTACTTTCGGAGCGTGTTATCCGCTGCAGGGACCTTATCCAGGGATTGCGTCCACGTTGCAGTAGATCAACCGGTGCACCTTAAGTCGTATTTTCGCTCGGAGGCTTTTGCATTTACAAAATGGCTTCCGAAGCGCCGGCATTTGCACGAAGGCAATCTTATGGCATAGTGTATTATAATTAGGACGCGGTATTCGTTAAGGAGCGTCTCCACTGGACTGTAGAGCTCGGGTAACGCGGATCCTAGGAGAATTGTGTAGAATCGAGTGCAACAACCGCCGAGAGCGTTTACTTTCAGGCGTGCGCGCGCGCGCGCGCTATCAAATTCAACGCGCCGCCACGGCGATACACGGGCACGGCTCTCGCCCACCGTGTGCCGCGCGTTCGGTGACCAAGGCCAGGCTCCTTGGACGCGATCGAAAGGTGTTATTTATCTAACGTTACCAAGCCGAACGAGGGCGACTTGTGTCCGGCGCACGGCGACAATTTCACAGCGACGCCGGAGGAAAACAAAGGACCTGAACAGCAGAACCGGGCAGGCCCGGCGACCGTAATAACAGGATGCGGGTAGAGGCGTTATGCAAACCGCGGCTAGGTGTCCGTTCCGCGAACCAGGAAATCGATTAGAAAACGAGTCCGATGAAAAATATCGATTACGTCGGTGCCGTTCGGTGAAATCGTTCGCGAGGGCCCGTAAAGTTTCTACGAGCCGCGTTTAGGGGATTCCGGGCCGGAATTTGTCGCCGTGCCCGAACGCCGTCGCGTTTTCGGGACAGGTGAGAACGAGCGTTCGGCTTCGGTGAGTGGGGCCGACGAGAAGAGGAGGACGACGATCGACGGTGGCGCAACCCGCGCGATTTTCCCGGGGCATCGCGTGTCCTAACGCCGCTGCTCTCGCGGCGCGCTCGCGAGAGAGCACACGGCACGATCGGTGCACCGTGTGCACGTTTCTCGTTCTATAGATCCGGCAGGCTGCGACGCCGCGCCGCGTCGCGCCGGCTGGATTTTGACCTGTGACATTCACGATACGAAACTCACTTTCTCTGGGCTGTTGGCTCGTGCAACAAGCTACTCCCGGATCGGGATTGGCCGGCCGGCCCGATATACGTTGCCACGGACGTGTCGCGGGCCCGAGCGAGCTCCCAGCCCGTGCATACGTGACACGGCTAACAAATATCGCTGCGAAAAAGAACGGGTCGGGGGACAGAGAAAAAACGACACCGAGGGAACACAACCGTTCGTTCGTTCGTTCGTTCGGTCGGTCGAATTTCTCGAACGGCGATCGAGTTTTATCGACGAGTTTCGCGTGCCAGGGCCCCACACCAGCGAAACTGCCGCGCTCCGGTTTCGAAACACCGCGGTTTCCACGTCCGAACGATCCACGGTCAAACTGACACGTCTCCCTTTTTTCTTCGTTGCACGCGCGGGCCTTTGTTGCGCTGCCCCGCGGCTGACGCAACCCTCCGCGCTGCGGTTGTGTCACAGCGTCACGCTCGCTAATTTTCGTCGATTCTGAGCGCCGAATGCCCGCGAGCTTGCGAAAAACGATTGTTATTGTGTTCTACGGACGCCGCCGAATCGATCGATGCCAGGCACGATCGCATGGCGCTTATGGTTTCGACGCTGAAGTGACTCGAAGTTCATCTTCTCTACCTTTCTTTGCTTTGCTTCGAGATCGAATTTCTCGAACACCAGAAACGATAGAAAAAAATCTGCGTTCATATCACGTGTTATCATACTCTGGAGGATCCACGGAATCGTCTCATGTTAAAGACATCCGCGTAGCTCTTGCGATTCAGTCACAAAAGTGATCCGAAGTTGACTATCTCCCAGCTACTTCTTCGAGACCGAATTTCTCGAAGACCTCGAAATGGACAATTTGGGAAGACGAGACACGATTTTATAGTTACCGATTGTCAACGACTATAAAAACGAGACGCGAGGCTCGAATAATCGTGTCCCCTCTTCCCAAATTGTCCACTTTCGTGCGCAATCTGAGCGCGAATTCGGGAGAAATTACCGTACGCCGTCCGTCTTTTCGTCTTCGCAAACGAATTTCCAGATCGCGAAGCATCGTCGTTCCTCCGGAGAGGAACGTTCGAACAACTCCGCGACGAGTTTCTCGGTAGCGCAAGCGCAGATGCAGATGGCAGGACGCAGGACTCGTCCTCGGTATTCTATTCGCGATCCTTTCGCGGGCGAAAGTTGCCGTCGTGATCGAGAGAGGCACGCGCCTCGGTGTCCTGTGTTGCCCCGCGCCTTTTCGGGGACGGGCAGATTTCTGGGAACTCGGTCATTCGTCGAGTGGGTGCTGCCCTTCTACCCGATTCCGCCATCTTCGATCCGATTTGCCCGGGCCGAGGTGTTGCTTCAGCGGGGCCCCCTTGGAACGGGGCCTACAGGACCGCTCCAAATACCCGGACCGAAATGATAATGTACTACAAAAATATCGACTGCCAACGCGGAACCATCGAACCGTAATAGTTCAGTAAAAGTAGCTTTTACTTCGATGTACAGGCTGACTCGGTTTTTGCAATTAGCTGACTACAGGGTGCTCCATGTCGCGAGGTCGGAATTCGCGTGTTCACGACTGCGGCGACTAAGTTAACGGCTGCAACGTAATCGAATCACGACATAAAGTAGAACTAGCATCGTACAGGACGTTTCGATTGGCTTCTTTGGCTACAGGAAGTTACATTTACCGCGGTCGAAGTTAGAGGATCGAAGCGAAACGTGGATGTCGTATAGCAGGGCGGTTGAATCTCTTCGAGGAACACAAAGTAGATTTTGTGTCTATGTACGAGTGATCTCAGGCCTATATGGTGTTCCATTTACTCTATCAGACATATCAGACGTTTAATATAACCTGGACAGTGGACTATTTAAGAGAAACATCATCCTAGACTCGCAGGATGACCGAATCGCAGCGTAAAAATCGAAGTAAAATCGTCGTCGATGTACAGGGAATTCCAATTGACAGATCTTTCGTCGAACAGCTGTTCGATCGGCAGTTACGTGGCGACCTGCTCGAGAAACGACTTCCTGTTCTCAGTCGATGGCGTCTGAGGAAAGCGTTTCCTAGCTGGCAGGCGGTATCGTTTGCATGCGCGTGCTGCCTTTCACTATCGAAATCTTCGCGGCAAGTCGGTTATTTATTTGCCGCGTTAGGAACAAACACGGTCTACAGAGCGATCCAAAGCCCGCGCCGAAATTCCTGCCGCGGTGTACACTGGGTGGCCGAATGGAAACGACACGAACGTTTTGCTCGACAGATTGCTGGCGACCGGCTGCCTGATAGTCGCGGCCAGATCGGAAGACGAGTACGACTACGAAGAAGAGGGCGCTGCGCCGGCCCCGGTGACCCCGTCGACCTCGGCGAAGCCGACTTCCGGCCGGCTGGGAGGTCTCCTGTCCTCGAGAGGGCGAGTCACCGTTGGCAGAAAGGGACCAGCTACCGTAAGTGGCTACCTCGCGACGCTCGCGCGTTTAACGTTAGCTCGATTATTGAGTGCCACTTCTGGTTGATCAGACGCAAGCGACCACGGCGAAGCCCGTGGAACAGCCGGCGGAAGCGGAAGAGGAAGTCGACGAGGAACTCGAGGAGAATCAAGAACAAGAGGACGTCCCCACCACGACCACGGAGTCGTCCAAGATCGTGCGCAGCGGAGTTAGACCCTTCAGGTCTGGGTTAGGTTTCCCTGCTTTTGATATCCCCGTCAGTAATTACCGACGAGCGGCAGAATGTGACCCCTTCGGTTTCATAATTCCAGATCAAATCAGGACTTATTGGCGGCCTTGAAGAGAAGGAGAGCCCAGGTGCCCAGCCATCGGGAGACCTCCTCGGCTGGCCAGCCCGCCGAGTCCACCACGCCGAAGTCCAAGTAATGATCTTTCGGATCTATCGACCCCTAATTGAGAAGATATCGAGAAGATATGATGGGTTAGAATCATTCTGGCGGAGGTCGCATTTGTCTCGTTGCGAGAAACACTGACATGTGTATCGTTCACTGGCCAAATTTACTGTTAAGATAATTTACAGTTGATTTATAGTATTTTCATCGTTCATTTCACATGTATTTTTATCATTTTGGCATACGTAAATTACACTTTAAGACATAAGTCGAAATTCTCGAAAATGTGACCGACATCACTATGGTTCTAAATCATTGATGTAATTCGATCTTTTGAGCCCAGCTTTTGCTTCTCTCATAGTACTCGTCCTTGTTTCTCCCATAACACCAGTACCCCGATGTTTCTATAACACTTTGCAATTCTACCTCAATTTTTGCAAGTCGTCCCATGAATATCGAGCACCGTGGAAGTAATTTCTTGCCTTTACTCTCGCAGCGCTCGTCCCTCGATATTCCCAGGGTGCTCGTATTTCTCATCAGTTTTTGTAAGTCATTCGTACAAAAATGTGTTCCTAGAGTCCTTGACCAATCTTGCGGACATTAGAGAGACGATTGCTATGGAACTACTATAGAAGTAAAATTGTATTTTCCCTCAAAATGCTCATTCCTCGATACACCGCGATATCCACGTTCCAACGTCCTTTTCTGCCAGCCATTCGACCTAGAATATATTTCCGTGGTCCTCGAAGCGTCGAGCGGAATAGCAGAATTTACATTTTACGACGGAATTATGACCGGGACCGGGTTCTTTTTCAGAGCCAGCACAAGCAGCCGCGCCAAGAGCACCGGCACGACAGAATCGAAGTCGTCGGTCCGCGGCAGGTTCGGCGGTACCAGAGGCAAGCCGGTGCAGGAAGAGGTCGAGGAGACCCAGCGGGAGGAGGTGCAGGTGAAGGCGAAGCCGTACCGCCGCGGATAAGGGAGAGTCGTTGAGAGCCCTCGGTCCAGCACCCGTAAACCGCGCGGAATAAAGAAATCGAAGGTGATCTAGCCTCACAGTGAGCGACACGCCAATTATCCTCGCGTCGGAGGGAACGGTCTCGGGACGGTCGCTCTTGGTCAACGGAACGTGTCCGTGTATACAGGGTGTCCCGCGACTGCCGGTACAACCGAGGCGCGGCAGCTGTCACAGGGAAATTCGATTCCGTAGATGTCGGCCCACCTCGGCTGGCTGCCGCTCGACCGTATCGTTCGTTGCGGGACATCCTGTACATATGTTTAGAAGGAAAGGCTGCCACTCGCAGAACGGCTGAGCTGTTTACTGTATAAATGTAAATTAATACGACAATAAAGAAAAGTCTGCGAAAGAACGAGAAAGAAAGAGAAAGAAATGGCGAACAGAAGGAGACGTGAATGATAACGGCTACTACTGTCTGTGTTTATCCCGTGCTCCCCCGTAGGCGTCCTCGACAGGAGAGAACCTTGACTAGTTCCACGTCGATGATCCGTATCTCGTAAATTATTTTCCGCCGCGAACCCTATTTGCATACGCGGGCCGCCTCGCGTTCATAATCGAAGAGAAATAGAGAGAGAGAGAGAGAGAGCGAGAGAGAGAAAGAGAGAGAGAGAGAGAGAGCGAGAGAGAGAAAGAGAGAGAGAGAGAAATTCCAACGAGACCGGAATGTCGTGGGCGTGTGTACCCGCCCGCTCTGCAACCGAGCTCATCTTTTAATCATGACCCCGCGTTCGCACCGAAACTTTCGGACACGTCTCTCGCGAGACGGAACCAACCTTACGAGGACACCTCGATCGCCGATATTTCACCGCAGTTATTTTTCCAAATGGATTGCCGTTCTACAAGACGACTCAGAGAAGGCGGGCCGATTAGATGTACGATTTTAGCAATCCCCACGAGGCTCGGAAACATTTCTACGGTTCGTCCAGGGATCTTCTCTCGAATTGTGTGTACGATTTTTATAAATAAATTTCGACTCTACAGGGAGTTTCAGAAATGGTGGCGCTCGAATTTAGCAGGTCTCGCGCGTGAATTCCGTCGGCCGTCGGTTCTCGAAGACGCCCGAATATAGTCGTTTACGAATTTCAGTATTTTCTAAAGAGTATTTTCTACAGAGCGTTGGAATTCTACGGACTGTTCCAAAGAAGATGGTCCAAGGTTTTAGCATCCAAATAACATGTACTCCAGAGATTATTATTTCTAACAAGACAACACATAAATAATCATTCAACGACTATTCTATTTATCAGGACAATTAATCTAAATTAAGTATTCTACATGCAGTTTAAAAAATGGTAACGCCATCAGATTATAGCAGCTGTTGATTCTAGCCTCGATTTAAAATTTACATTATTCCTGACGATCTTCTTCTTACTCATAGAATCCAGACGCTTTTAGAAGCAATTTAATCCTAAATTCTACAGGCAGTTTCAAAAAGAAGTGGCCCCAAATCATAGCAACTGCAGCACATGTACACACGTGTACCCCAGAAATCATATTGTCCAAAAGATCCAGTTGCTTTTAGGCAGAGTTTAATCCTAAATTCTACAGGCAGCTTCAAAAGAGATGCCCTGAAAACACAGCAACTCCGTTCCACGTGCTCCGAAAGAAATATTCCTCAAAAAACTACTTGGATACTCGTCAAAGGACCGTTTTCATTTATCAAGGCAATTAAAATGTCGAGGGCTACAGGCAGCTTCAAAAGAAGGCGAAGCCGCGTTCGAATGCGAAAAAGAAGGAAAATCTTCGGCGACTGGCTCCAGCGTCTCCGCGATCGTGTCTCCCGTCTTAACTGTACTGCCGGTTGCAAAAATAGCCGGTGACCGGTCAGCCGCTTTGGAATCCGTTCTTCCTCCCCCTCGTCTTCCATTCCTGGTCCCTGGTGGAGCGTTATCAGGCTCTCGGATGGTCTTTGCGAGTGAAATGTTCCTCGCGGAGGCCCCAAGGCCGACGAGATACCGTGCCTCCTCTCACTTTCGTGCCACTCGCTTTCTGCGTGTTTCCACCGCACCGGTCCGCCTTTCTCCCTCCTCCGCCTCTTCTTCTTCTCCTCTTTCAGGCCCCGGGCACCCGAAATCGGAGACCACGACTGAGGTCGGAGGTCCTGCTGTGTTCGCCCTGCCAACCTTCCGCGCCGTTTTGCTTCCTTCCAACTCCTTCCGAACGGAGCCGTCCGTCTCTTCCGTATAGATTCGCCACTTGCAGCGGTGTGCATGATTACGGGCTCGAAGCAATTTTTGCATTTTTAATGGTATCAGAACGAAATCTTAACGAAACGTCATGTTCGTATATTTCTATGTTAGAAACAGTAGAAAATAGAAATATGTGTAGTGCCTTTTTGGTTTCTGTTTAAATGCCGGTAACGATGTAAAGTTCTTTTTGGGTCTATAATTATGCACATCGTTGTAACTCGATGATCCAAAATAATTAGAAATATCAGCACACTCGAATATCGTCATCGGACTGCGGATTTTTGTGCAAAATAAATATTGTCTACCTCGACTGCAACAGAGGTCGAATAAAAATGGATTTCCTCTGTTAATGAATTTAATAAGATCGAAATAATGTAACAGTGTTCGTAAGATCTAATTATTTGTTGTCTAATCATTACAAATATATATCTTTATTTTTATTGTACTTGTATGACGACTATATAAAAGGCTTTATACCCATATATGTGAATAAGATGAATAAAAAAATAAAATAAAATTTCTATCAGTGACCTCTGTTATCCGAAGTAGACGTAACAAGTGTTCGCATAATAGAACAGCTATTTGATCGCAATTTTCGATGAAATTTGGCCGAGGATAGACTGAACAGAGGTTCCATTGTGTCTGTGCCTGCGTCTGGATAGATTTTCGAAGGTTTTAGAGCAGGCCGCAGGATCGAGGAGCGGAATCGTCGACCGGTGATCCTTGGACGACGGCATTCCGTCGATGATTTCCCGTTTCTGCCGACCTCCGTCGCGGCTGTCTCGAGTGGAAACTCGGAGAGGCCCGAGCTTCTACCATTATTATGCTAAAGGTTATGCCACGATTTCCTCGCGCATGGGACCAGGCGGTTTCGTAACGGCGCAACGCGAACAACCGAGCGCGATTCCTCGCTCGCGGATCCGCTGATCCTCTCGCGTATTGTTCCGCGAAACTCTAATAAATTCCCGCAATCCCCTGCCGACATTCTGCGCGAATTATCCGCAATGTCATTTATCCGATGCGGTGTTCTGCTCTAAAGAAATGCACGTTGAGGGAGATAGAAGTTCAGAAGCGATGCCTGAACATGGAATTTTCTCGAGGCAATTTATTTGATCGAGAATGCTACGAGGTTTGTTGCATAATGGATGCTGTCGGACCTAGGCACAATTGAAACGACAGTATTTCTAATATTATTTTAGATAGCATGTTATCTTACTTCGTAATCGTTTCCATGGCTGCGATGACTTTAGAGATATTATCATTAGCAACACGTTATTTTCTCTTAGAATCGTACGAAATAATTATCTCAAATAATTATTCGAGATGCGACATTACTGCAAGATAAATCTTCCGCATCGGTGGAACGATTATTTCCTTTGGCGACGATGTCAGATGGATCCAGATGAAAATCTCTTAAGGATGAACCTTTCGAAGAAAGAGTCCCGCTCGAAGCATACTCGTGTAACGAGTATTCTCTTGTCGTATTCGAAATAAAATATGACGAAGTATTATAATTCAATGTCTGACTTTTTATCTTCAAACAACGGCGTTGAAGATAACGGTTCGAAATTAATTATTTCAAACAGTTGTTTCTTCTTTTCATTTCAAATAAAACTTGTCCAGGTCTCTGTGGAACTTGCGACATGTTTATGCCAGGTTCCAGGACAACGCACCTGCAGGCAAGGTGTTAAAGGCTGCGAGAGGCGACCCAGCGCTGACCTTTCGGTAATGTCGACGACATCGATGCAACCGTCATCGCGATCATCGCGCGCTTTCTATTCGTCCACGTGGCGCCATTCGGCATTCAACAGCGTACGCAGTGTTTCAAAATTTTCTGCGGTTAATGAGATTCCAATAAACCGGGATCTCCTTGTATCCTTAAACTGCAACTTGATTGGACAATTTTGTTTACAATAACTGCTAAAATAATTGACATCGATTAACAAAGTTATACGGGTAATGTATCTGTTGTTTATTTGGTTAACTGGCCGTAACGGTGGATATTTCAAAATGTCTTATGCGTTAGTTAATTCTTCTACGAACTTTAATTATTCTGTCGTAAACTACGAACTTTCAGCTTTAATTCGAGACCCGAGAAGTTCGAAAATTCCCGCGGGAATGCAATGAAACGTTCATCCAAATCTACTCCATATACTGAAATTATGTTTTTGGATATTAGCAGGGGCTTTTTTCAATCTTCGACATGATATCGAAATGTTTTACAAAACTTTATACATTTATCATGAAACACGATCTTCTGGCTTTCATCTGCAATATAAAGCGTTTAAAAATCTCTATGGGAAAGCATCGAAAAATAATTTTGAATCAATCCCACGCTCGCAGATTCTACTTTCGAATCGTCTGCACCTTTTCAATTTCCACCGCGATATCGACATTTTTTATTCAAACTTAAATGAATCTATCAAAGAGTACGATCTTCTGGCTTTCATTTGCGATATCAAAAGCTTAAAAATCTCCATGGGAAAGGATCGAAACATCGTTTCGAAGCAACCCCGCACATCGCATCTAAACGAAAATCGATTTGGACTGCCTTCGGGTACTCGGCTGGACCAAACGATTTCGCGATCGTACGAAAATGGCCAAGCAACGAGGAACGTGTATTTTGCTCGTGTTATCGTTGAGAAGAAGGTTTCGTTGATCCCGGGTGCATCGAAGAGAAACGTTTGAATAAAACAGCGGGGCTGTTGGGTGACTGACGTTTTCGGGGCAGCGCGGCGCGGCGCGGCGTCGTGTCGGGAAGATGGCGACCGTGAGAAGCTAAGGCCAAGAGGGATCGTGCGCCGCGGAGAGAGATTAGCCGTCTGGAAACTGGAGTGTGCGCCGTTAGAGCAGAATAATCTAAATAATTGCAAGCGATCGCGAGGGAACGGAGAACGACGTTGCGCCGCTGGAAAGCGGCTCTCCGTCGCCGGAAGGAAGTTACGTAAAGCGCGTCGCGGCTTGTCTAAATTTTAGAAAGTCCGCAGACCGGGCTCGCTAATTTCGCAGGGCTGCCTCGAAAAGCTGCTCTGCTTCTCTCCCTCTCTCTCATTCTCTCCGGTTCGCTCTCCGCCTCGTTTCTAATACCGGCTCCCGAAGATCCGCGAGACGGGCACGCGAGACGTTGCGCCAGTGTCGCAAACGGAAAGTCATTGCGAAACGAGGAAACGATTATAGAACTGCAACCGAGAGGGTATTACTTGGCATTACGTCGAGAAGTGTAACGAGCAGCGATGGCAGCGATCCTGGTCGTAGTCCTCGGGGTTCTCTTCGCAGACATCCAGACGGTTTCGAATTTTCAACTCCGCGATCTCATGGGCTCGTTAGAACCGGGGGCATTAGCTTCGGGGCGCAGTTCGCTTCGACTGGACTTACAAGGAACACCGGGTAAGTGTCACCTTCCGAGTTTCTTCGTTTTCACCTATGCTGTAGTACTCGTAAAACTAAGCGTCGCGTGTTTCTTTTTTTCTTTTTTGCATCGGCGGTAATTCGGTTTAAAGGGGTGAAACCCGTAACAGTTTGCCGTGCGACGCTTGAGCTTTAATGTCGCAGGCGAAACTTTATGGCGAACCGAACTGTGTAAATCGCGAGAACACTTTATTGCGAAGCGTTCGATATTTTCTTCCTGTTTCAACGTAGCGACCCTCGCATTGCGATGGTCGAGTCCGCGGTGACGTTTATGTATTGCACGTAAGGAAACACAATAAATATTAATTATAAATGAAAAAGAGTAGTTTCTCATTCCCTAATACCTTCTTTGTGGCAATATCAGCAATAATCGAAAAATAAATAAATCGATGGAAGTGAAACGAATATGGGTCGTGCGAGATCCGGCCACCGGTCACTACAGTGCCATGCGAGGGTTATACAGCAAATACTTCGAGCCCAATCTACCTGCGACTGACTCTGCAACGGTTCTTACAAAGGGTTTTCCCGCTTATTAAATGAATTAGATTCAATTGAATCTACTTTACTACTCCAATTTTATAGCCCCATTTTGCCATCTCCATTTCACCATCTTCATTTTGCCAGTCCTATCTCGAGAGTCCGGTCTTGCCAGGCCTATCTTGCGAGCCCTGCCTCAAAGTCCTCCGAGTCTCTGCGCCACATTGGCGCGTCTCAGTCCCATCGCTAACGCATTTCAATGCAGTTTAACCATTTTAGCGTGTGCCAAGGGAACACGCCCCCACGAGCTCGTGAGAGCCTCCGGTAATTGTGTTTCATTTGTTCGGGCTCGCTCCTTGCACTTTATTGTCTTCCTGGTTGCCGGCTTCTTCAGACAATCTAAGTATTTCAACACCGGCGAGCAAACCTCGCTGCAAGATGGAAGCAAAACTGGATCGGAGCGGAGGTCTCGACCGGCCTCGAACGAACCCGGACGGCGACGATTACGTTCCGAATAAGCCGCGATAACGCCGATCGAAAATAAAACGTAGCGTCCGGCCGCGCGGGGGCGAGGGGCGAGCCGGCGGAAAGGACTTTCTCCCGTACAGGAATCCTTGTTCGCTTTCCCTGATATCATGTGTCCGTCCCAGGCGCGGCGAAGGATCTCGCGAGGAAGCGCCCCGAAAATCGATCGAGAGCCGATCAGACGAGCGCGGCCGAACCGCGATCCGGGACCGGTCTAAGGCCGACTGCGATTTTTCTACGTCCCGTGCGACGCGACGGTGGACGAGTATATCGCGGTGCTCGATCGCTCGATCATTACGACGCTCGCGTGTCCAATGTTAAGGTCGTTCCATCCTCGGCAACACAGTAGACATCGATGTGGGTCAAGTTGACGTCCGGTTTTGCGAAACCTGCCCGGATCGGAATCTCTGCCCGCGGACGCTGCAGGCCGATTTTTCGAAACCGATCGACCGCCCGCTAGGATCGAGAACGATCGAGAACTTCGCGATCTACGCGGACATCGGAAATCATCTGCGGAATTCGGTAAACATTTTCGAAAAATCGTCGAGATTTGAACTAGTGGTAACTTTGTAACAAAAAGTCGTATGACGACGAACTTGGCCTCATTTTGAAGCTTGGACCCTCTACTATCGCAGAGCATAATTCGTTTCGTCCAGAAAAATTTTCGTCGCGATCGACGAACTTCTAGAGCTGCAATGTCCTCAAAACTCATCTGCAGAATTCAGTACCAATTTTCGAAAAATCGTTGATATTTGAACTAGCACAACTTTGTAACAAAAAATCGTACGATGATGAACTTGGTCTCATTTTGAAGCTTGAACCCTGTACTTTCGCAGACCATAACTCATTTCGTCTAGAAAAATGTTTCCGTGAAATAACGAAGGGAAAAGTGTATGCCCTTTTCTACTCGAAAATAGTGTAAATAGAACCGTTCACAAAATCGTCAGAAAATTTTGTTCATGACAGAATTTGCCAGAGATTTGAAGCTTGAAGGTTGCTTTTTAAAATGACTGCTCGATAATTGAGGCGCGATATGTTTCGAGGGCTGTTTTACGGAGCGGAGCACAATGGGCGACAGAGATCGGGTGGGATCGGGAATGCAGAATATCGAAGTGAAATCTCCAAGTTGCAAAACGTCCTCCCATCGCGAGGTCGAACACGATCAGAGCCCGTTCAATGTTAAGGACAAACGAGAACCGGAGTCTAAAACAGGCGCGAAGAAAAAACAACTGGCGCCACTTTCGTTCGTCGAGACAATAGACTCCGTCTCTGCTTCTTGAATCGAGATGATTTTAATAATCCTCCGCGAATCCTAACGTTTTCTCTAGCAATCGAGACACGAATTCTACAGGGACATTCAAAAATCGTAACACTAAGCTTCAAATCACTGCACATTGATTCTAAAGGTTCTTTGTACCTGAGGACACTTCAGAAATCGTCCATGAAACCGGGTATTTTTTGAAGCAGTCGAAACTTGAATCGTGCAGAGTGTTTCAAAAACGGTGGTCCTAATTTTGCCATCACTTTCACGCAATTCCGAAGGTATTCGATCGAATCTCGAATTCTAGCAGGCTATTGAAAAGAAATGATGAACCGTAAGTTCTGCGGGTGATCCCAAAAACGAGAGCCGACGAAAAATTGGCAGTTCCGTGCGCTGATTTCTAACCAGAAGCACCGTAATACAAGCGGCAATAAGCAACGATAAGATCGATGGAACGTGTATTCAGGAAAACTTCGGGCTAATTAAAATTATTAGCGGCTTATCTGATTGTGCCAGAACAACTAGACCGCAATTAAACGAGAATACTAATCGCTGGCACAGCAAGCGTTTCGCGGGTCGTAAAAAACGTGAAACGGCCTAGTACCGTTAATAGGGAGGATCGCCGGTGTTCCGCCGCGAGGAATGATAATAGTTTTCGATTTCGTTGGATACGAGCGATGACGAAAGCGACGGCGTCTCTCGAGGCGCCTCGAGGAATTTCATGGAAAGTAAGCCTCCTCCCGGTGTCGATTCCTCCCACCTGTCTGCCACCGGTTAACCGGTCCCCCCGGACACCTTTTGCCTCTCTTTACCTTCTCCGTTTCGTTTCTCGCCTTTTTTTTCCATCCAGCCTCGCCCGGCCGCCGCGCCGCGACGATCTTTTATTTTTGCCAAAGCGACGCGACGCGGCGCCGTGACTTTGCCGCGCGAATCGTCGATCACCGGCCCCTTTCGGGCCACCGGCGATAAGTGATCGGCTGACCCTGGATGCGCTGGGCGTGGCGCCAAACGCGACACCGATTCGCAACAGCGAGCCTGCGAAAATCGACCGAGAATTGCTCAATACATCGTCGCTCGAGTTTCGTCTTTACAGACACCGATGTCTCGTTAATTAATAACAGAGAACCGGCACAATTTTCGGTGAAACGAGTCGGGTGAATATGTGCCGAGCTGTCAAGTACGTGCGAACGCATGAGAAAAGTTTCGTCCTGGCAGATTCGTTCGTTCGCGCGCGACATATGTACTCCCAAACGTTGCCCTAACCCGAACTCCGATTCCAAATGCGGCACGCTCGATAATTATAGTCCTAGGACGTTTGTTTCGTCGACTTATGAAAATTCACGCCTACAGATCAAGTATCTGCGAGCACGTGTGCAAAGCGTCATCGAAACGATTTCACCGTTTCCTCGAGAAAAAAAGAAGTCGCAAACACGCTCGTCGATCGTGGCTCGTTCGACGCAGATTTTCAACTATGCCCGACGCTTGCGCGAACGATCTCGTGATTCCAGTCGCGGCACGTTTCTGTAACGCCGCGATCGGAAGCGTGAAAGGTGGAAGAGCCTACTTAGAATCACAGCAACGTAGTACTGTTCCGTGGAAACGCGATCGAGGGATCCATCGGGGATCAAAAAGAAGCGTACTCGGTCGCGATCGGAATAGAAAGCGAGCCGCGTCCGCGTTCTGCTTTGTAACACCGCGATCGGGACGGATTACACGAGCAATTACGGGAAAAATGCGGCGGGAAGACGTTCCGCCGTTTTCTATCGCTTTTCGACTCGCTTTTACAGGGTTCACTTTCTCTGGACGCTCCCAGGCGACGTGATCGAGATCGCTTATTCGTCGCCGATCGACAAACACCGGATCGGAATGCCGTAAGTTGCCCCGATCCGATGGAAAACAATCTTCGGCGGTGGTTCTTCTTGATCTTGGAATTTTCGAAAGGTAACCTTCGGGTCCTAGTTTCGAACGATATCTGGATCGCGATCGAGAAAGCGGCGCTCCGAGAAACGAGGGTGTGGGCGTGTTATGACAGTCTACGTAGCGCGTGACAATGTGGCAGATTTCTTGACTTGAATTGGGTAGGTCGGGTACGTCGGGTAGATCGAGTACGTAAGGTATATTAAGTAGAAAACTTGCTAGCGAACTTGACATATATTTAATGTGCTGTCAAGAAATTGAATCGAGTATGTCGGGTATCAATCAAGTAAATTAAGTAGAAAGTTTCCTAGTGGACTTGACGTATTCAATTCATTACTTCTTTCATGAGAAAAGGCTTGATTTAGGTATGTCAGGTACATCGGGTAAATCAAGTAAATTAAGTAGAAAGTTTACGAGTGGAATTGACGTATTCTATTTATCACTTCTTTCATGAGAAAAGACTTGAATTAGGTACATCTGGTGCATCAAGTAAATCAAGTAAATTAAGTAGAAAGTTTACTAGTGGACTTGACGTACTCAATTTATCACTTTCTTTATGAGAAAAGACTTGAATTAGGTACGTCAGGTACATCGGGCGCATCAAGTAAATCAAGTAAATCAAGTAAATTAAGTAGAAAGTTAGCTAGTGAAGTTGACGTACTCAATTTATCACTTCTCTCATGAGAAAAGGCTTGGATTAGGTACGTCAGGTACATCGGGTGCATCAAGTAAATCAAGTAAATTAAGTAGAAAGTTTACTAGTGGACTTGACGTACTCAATTTATCACTTCTTTCATGAGAAAAGGCTTGAATTAGGTATGTCAGGTACATCGGATAAATCAAGTAAATTAAGTAGAAAGTTTACTAGTGGACTTGATGCACTCAATTTATCCCCTTGCCGGTTGTATCCCGATACTTTGAACACCCTGTATAATCCTAGTCTCCTCGTTTGACCAAAAGCTTGAGTCGCTTAAGAATCATTCAAGACCCGTTGTAATTAGGAACGACAATGATCCGTCCTATTACCGTATTCCAAGGATGGTGTCGGCAGATCCTTATCTGGCCTTATCTCGCACCAGACCGACGACGGTCGTTTAAAGCGCGGGTCGATTACCATTCAGCCGGGCGCCTACTATATCCGCTGCGGCCGCGGACCTTCTGCGTACAAATCGAAGGCTAAATACGGCCGGCCATTGACTGAGGCGCACCCGTGAACGCAGGTGCAGCGTGCACCTCCAGAAAATTACGGTTAGACGGCTACCGTTTCGTCGGTGCTCGGAACTGTCCCCCGCGTAACTTTACGAGTCTTTTGATAGAGGCGCGTAACGACGGCCGGGAGATCCGCCGAGGGAAATGGTGCACTTGTTAAGCCATGCAGAAAATAGGCTTACGAAACGATTCGGTAAACGAGCGATATCGTTGCGGTTCTTCCCCGTTCGATCAGGATCGCGAGAGACCGTCTCGCAATCCCGGGATACTTTTTCGCGTACAAAACGGTCGGAACGCTTGCAAAACGCATCTCGAGGCCGGAATGCGACGTGACGCATCTCGGAAACAGCTTCTCTCGTGTGGGCACGCGTCCCTCTCGTCCGGCCCCGGGACAAAGGATCTCGGACCCGTCCGACGAGCCGGCTAGAACCCGCTGGGATTTCGTGCGGATCGGCACATTCGAGCGAGAAACCGACGCGTGCTCGGGATGAGGGAACCTTGACTGCACTTTCGCGGGACTCGAGCCGCATTTCAATCGACCTTTACGGTTCACGCGATTTCTCGATACGCTTTCGAGCCCGGGGACGACGCAGAACATTTCAAAAATCATCGCGATACCATCGCGGACTCGGCCCGCGATTTAGGGTACGTTCGGAATCCAGGCGAAAGCGGACGAACCACTCATAGTTTTACATACTGCCACGGCCAAAATTCGCGACAGCTGTACCCGCGGCACCCGACGCAGACTTTACGACGTACAAGAAAGTGTTATAGCCACTTATTACGGTCCTTGTTCAATTTATTCGGTGCACACAGCGTACTCGGCCAATCCGCCACAATTTTTCCGACATAGGAAAGCTGTCTGCTTAGATATATCAACTTACCCGTTATTAGATGTACCCTCTGTACCCAACCCAACACAAGTATTTCCACATACAAAAGGTATCTGTTCGTTTACAATCAAGTATCGAGATGATTCACCTTTCTCGTTCAATTTGTTCAAACTGTTATACAGTATACCCAAAGTACCCGATTTACCTGACTTACCCGACTCACCCGACACAAACTTTTCCTCATTCAAGGCGGATCTGCTCGCGAACATCGTCTGAATTTTCCTTCCTTTCCCAATTTATCCAATCCGTTTAATGTATCCGATGTACCCGGCCAACCCGACCTATTCAACGCGAGCTTCTTCCCGCGCGTTTACCCATCCCGTTGGATCTACTGTTGCGTAGGTCCGTTCGGCCGAAGTATCCGGCATACCCGGCTCGAGTCAATCCCCACATCACTCGAGTCTTGTTTCTAGAAACAATTCCGCACGGCGTTCTAAATAACGTTCCCGCCGCGGCACGGCTGCGCGTCGCAGGTGTCAAGGCCCGGCAAAGGCCCGAGTTCCGTAATCATATAAACCATCCAGCCCGGAGCGGAGCGGAGCGCAGCGGCCAGAACCAGAAGGCAGCCGCGTTAAAGGTCTTTACGCCTCGTTGCGCAAGAAGAATGTCGACCCATTAGGCCCAGGCCAGGCCAACCGTACAGCGATCCGTGATCGAGCGTCGAGAGTCGTCGCGATCCATCGATCCACGGCAGCGTGGTGTCGCGGGGCCCGCGTCAAACACCTGAACCGATCGTTCGCGCCCGGAACGGTACTCGCCGAATCTTCCGTGTCCAATTAACAACGAACTTTCTGGAAAACGTCTCTGAACGAGACTCGGGGACGAAATGTCAGGATTGTATCTTTAATGCCGCGTCGTCTTCCCGCTGCCAAAGCCGAGCCAGGCTGCTTAGTATGCGGCTCGCGGCTCACTCGGAGCTTGTTCCTCGGGTCTAGACCGCGAGGAGCGTAGAATTTTGATCGGCGGCCGGATGATACAGGCGGGAATAACGCCCGAGGCTAGCCGCGAGCGATCTTTTGACAAAGGACAAAAGCATCGGTAGGCGTGCGCACGCTGGTACACCCACCGAGGCTGACACGCGCGTGTACCCCGCGGGAGAGAACTTTCTCTCGGCAAGGAGAGCGCGCCCCTTTATCGAGCAGGCATGCGAGACGCCGACACGGAACAATGTCGACGATACTCGCGACAGAACCTTTCCTGTACTCGGGCCAACTGTCTTTATTATCCCGAGTAGTGGCGGGTACGGAGGGTCGCGACGCTCCTCGCGGCCTTGGGCGGTCTCGTTCGGCTCGTCTTGGTCCTGCAAAACTCGCTGCTGAACAGGTACGACACTGCGGGAAACCGCGACCTACCCGACATACCCGAATTACCCGACATCGATCATTTTACTCTGTCACTTACCCGATTCGATCCCTGACGATTCGCCAGATACATCCACGGATGGTACCTGATGTAGCTGGCTTAATTCTGATGATACCCGAAGTACCCGACGTACTCGCCACGACCTGACACGTCTCAACTAAATCGATTCTTAATTTCATTCTATACCTGATTATTCGCTACATGCATTTATAAATTGTACTTGATCTTCCCGGCTTAATTTTAAATTTATCCGACGTACCCGACGTACTCGCCACAACCCGACACGTTTCAACTAAATCGATTGTTAATTTCATTTTATAACTGATTATTCACTAGATGCATGTATAAATTGTTCTTGACCTTCCCGGCTTAATTCTAAATTTACCCGACGTAGCCGACGTACCCGACGTACTCGCCTCGTCTAAATCTATTTTTCATAGAATTTGTTTTCTGTCGATGTATCAGTCAGTGTACTCGATGTGCCCAGCCTCTCTGTAACTGTACCCGACTTACCCGACTTACCCGATTTACTTGACACGACTCGACGCCACGCATCTTGCTCAGTTTCTGTTTCGATCTGGTTCCCGATCGATTGTCACATGTACCCGCGGTATTTTTAACGGTAGACCTGCTTGATTAATCATCTAGTCTCGCGGATCTAACGAACGATCATCCTCGATCGAAGGAGCGGCGGTCGGCGGAGCCATGTGATTCACGCGATTCGTGAAAGTTCGGTTGCGTCGATCAAGGAACGATTCGAAACCTCCTTGGAATTCCCGGGCGCGTAATTCGAGGATCCTTGAACAGCGAACGACCGGATCAGGGATAGTAGGGCGAAGAACGCGGCGGAAAAACGGATCAAATTTTTGCTCGCAGAACCGAAGCCGATGACTAAGAACTTCGTACGACTTCGGAACGTACGTCGATGGCTTCGATCGAAGGCAAGGACACGTGGCTACGTCATCCTCTAAGTCCTGGGCCCGAATGTCCCTACAGTCTCGATTTCTTCCAATATTTGCCGAGCTTGTCCGGACAGGGTTTCTCAATTCTGGAGAATTTCAAGGCTGTGGAAGTTCTGAATTCGGTCATGGAATGTTATTAATTTTGGGACTTGGGACAAATTTGGGACTTAGTGAAGGCTCCGAGATTTTGGGGACTGAAGGGTTTTGAGATATTAAGTCTGCAAAATCAGACTTCAGGTTGTACCCATGGAACTTTTAATATTTTGGGCCTCAAAGGTCTCCAATTTTAAGACCCTTTCGACAGAGATTCTCAACTTTATAGTCTTTCACGATTCCAGGTCTCCAAATTCAGACTTTTAGATAGAGTTATGTGTTTCATACCATTCCTAACCCAAGAGTCCTTAAAATTTTGAGACAGAGGTTCTCAATTTTAGAGAATTTCAAGAATCAAGTCGGACTTTCGGATCTGTCGATGTTCCAGGTCCAAGTATCCACAAAACCTTTAATCTTCTGTGTCCCTGCGACCAGTGGTCCTCAACTACGAAAAATGTCGCGCTTGCAAACAGCGTATAGATCCCTAAAATAATACCTTTGGGATCAGTTGTAAGCCGTTTAGTGTTCCCAGCTCCCAGCGGACTGCGTAGGTATCATTCCCTGCATGTCTCCAGAGCGGGCCCAGGCCACGGCAGGGCAGAGACGCGGCGAGATCTCTCCTGAACCGTGTTCGGGCCCCGCGATCTAAGCAGCTCGCGGGCCCAGCAGCCAACCAAACAGTCGGTATCCCGACACGCGTACATCGAGTCGAGTGTCTCGAGCTACGTGGTGTCCAGTTTTCATGGTTCGAGTGGGGTGTGCTCCAGGTGGCCGTGGTGGGTGGCATATAAGTAGAGGCCTGCATTCGCCGCCGTTCTCATACCCTCACCACGTCCTTCGGCTACCTCTTACTTTTACTCCGCGCGCTCGGAACACGAGTGGTGTTCTTTTTTTTCCGTTTCGTTTCGTTTCTGTCTTCCCGCCACCGCGTCGTCGTCGCCCCGTTTCTCTCTTTCCCTGGGCCGAGAGGTAGTCCCCCTGTCGCTGGGCCAGCCGCGGGCGTACACGCGCACCCACACAGAGACAGACAACAGACACAGCACACGCTCTCTAGGCTCGTCCCGGCTTAGGGAACCGGAGCACGAAGAGTGAGAGTGCAGAGACAGAGGGACGTCGGGGTACCCAGTGAAAAATCGAGGAAGAAGCGAAGAGGAGACGACGATGGTCGCGAGTGTCCGGTGACGATACTGATCGGTGTTCTTGTTCAGCAGTACCGCAACCGCATCCGAACCGCATCGGTCTTATTCGCAGTGTTTTACCGCGCAGCTCGCGACACCGTCCACGACTACGGAACAGGAAGAACAAGGACCAACGAGAACCTGAAACAGGACCTGCCCGTCAACATGTGGCTGAAATCGGCGCTCCTGTGAGTACCAGATTCAACTAAACCCCGGCCCAGACACAGCCTGTGCGTCCGCATCAGATTTCGTACAAATTTCACGAGCTCTTTACGATCCTCTTTAGCGGATTTTTCTTGGTAGAACGAATTAGGGTAAGGATCGTGACTCACGTCGGCGCACGGGACAAGTTTGCTATTCGTGGAGCACCTTTCACGTCGTCGGTGTCGCGACCGGATCTACGGTCGTATACGCGACGTTTGACCGATTCTCAACGGTGGAATAGTTATTCCGCAGCCAATCAGTGTTTCCACGAACAGATTAATGTTTGATCTATGGGATCGCGGCAGATCGAAAGTCCCATTTCCCAATCGGAAATCGCAGGCTATCGCAATCGCGATCGATTTCCTCGCGTGTTACAACTGCCGTTTCGAGGCACGTGAATTATGGTCGGGATTTTTGATCGGGGTACACGAAAAACGCGAGTGTCGCGCGGTGTTTGGACAGGGAGTGATGAAATGGACGTTGCGAGAATCGAACTGCGGTTTCCGTTGGCAAAAAGACAGGGAGGATAATCGTCGATGGTTATCGTGGTAGGAGAGAAGCGGCGAACGTTGGCCGACGACAAATTTCTACGAAAGAGTTCGTATCGAACGAAATCAGATCGTGGCGAAGCTTATCAAAGATCGACGATTATTATACTACAGAAAAAGCGTCGAACGTTGTTGGCTAATGGAAATTTTCTATGAAAGTAAGACGTAACACTGAGATGTTCGTACGAAGTATGCCAAGTTGCCAAGATCGAGCCAAGATCAAATGCACAGGAGTGTGAATAGAAATGCAAACAAACGAGCGAACCAAGATGAAAATTGAGGAAATGGAAAAAGTGGAGAACAGGGTAACTCGGTGGCACGACACCGTCCAATAAAAGTCGTAACCGGTCTCGGTCCGAGGAGCGATCAATGGGCCGGGATCTCTCGATCTCGCTCTCGGTTTCGTTTCGGACGTGCTCACGCTAGCTTAACATAATCGAGTCGACGTACAGAGGAACCGAAAACATAAATTTCCCCGTAAAAACAAGTACGAATAATTGGTTAATGTTCGTCCATTTTTTCACTCCAAGTATACTTTACTCATTGGAGTAGATCACTTTAACATTGGAACTAGCAAACCCTACAAGATGGCGGGTTATAGCTTCTTTATATTCTACAATTAATTAGAATGTACAAATTTTTTTGTTTGGATATATTTTGTAGTAAAACTTGTAGAATGATAAATGCGATCTTGCAATTTTTAGAGGACAATCGCTTTTAGCTAGCTCTACTAATTAATATTGAACCTACCATCGTCGATCAAATGGTCGGTCTCACATTTTTTGTTTTGAAATTGTTGAAATTATGAAGATTCATGCTTGAGAAACGATTGAATCAATTTCTTTATTCGAACATGCATTATAATAAAAATGGCGTAAGATATAAATATAGAGTCTTTTCATCGTTATAAAGCAACATAAGTTAGTTGATTATAGGGCTCGATAAGTCCAGTCTTAACCTTTTGTATTCGATTATAGCGAAAATTGCTATACTATTCTATAAAAACCAACAGGTCGTATCATATGCATCAAATAAGAAGAGTCGCACAAGAAATGTAAACGCTGTAGATTGAAACAAATGTCTTCACACTTTAGATTCCGAGTTAAAATGGCCTCGAAGCGCGAAGGGTTAATTATGACAGAAACATACGCGAACAAATAAGTATGCAAGTCTCAGATAGTATCTGAGAGAGGTGACGAAAGGATCTCGAGAGGAGGATTCGAGCTTGAGGATTAAAATCAATTTCTAATTGAATTCCGAGGCCGGCTCTCATAATCAGGAGTAGGCGACAATTAAGCGGGACTTAATTAGAGAGGAAATTAGCGGCAGAAAGAATGAATAACCAGTGATTAGCCCCGCTCTTTCCCGGATTTCGCGGCGAGAGCGAAGAAAGCGGCTCTCCTTGAGCCTCGGATTGCCCAACGGGGCACCGCGGGAGGATCTAGCCGGTGGATCCGTGGATCGTGGATCGAACCCCGATCCAGTTCCCGTAGAAACCGCATAGAAAAACCGCGAGAGATCCTCGGGTGGACTTTCGCGCGACCGTAGCGAACGCGAGTCGTTCCTTTCGGCGTTCGAATAGAAAGTTTCCCCGATCGAAAGGTTGCATCCTCCGAACCCGGTGTTTACGCTGACACTTAACGCCCGGCGGTCTTAGCAACGGGATGGCCACCGTTGTAAAAGAAACCGAAGGTAAAAACGCACGAATATTTACCGACTTGCGATAGAGTCTCGCGGTAATGTTGTGTCGCGTTACGTAAGCGAGGGGTCTACGTTTGCGCGAGTCGGTTTGCGGGCATGCGCTTGTACGTGCGTGTCTGTTTCGTACCGGCGCGTTGCGGGGAATATATGCCCACGTAGTAGCGGTGCTTACGTAGATGGCCGCGTGAGACGCGGCTTTCTCCATATGGAATCGCGAGGAATTCCTCTCGGAGACGAACAGCCTCTTCTTTTATGTACGTTCTAGGCGCGGGTGGATCGCCCGCGAATCATAACCGCCTGGCACCATACTGGAGCCAAGGAATTCGAAATTACGCCTTGGGGTTTCGAAAGAATCGCGGAATTCGGAATTAGCCGCGGAAAATTGAGATTAGCCGTAGAAGTCACGGGTGGGTGTGAGAAAACAGGAGTACTGAGGTGTTCTTAGACCTCGGAATTCATTGCGAAACGCAAAACTAGAGCTGAGAAAATCGGAATTAGTTGTGGAAAGTCTAAATTATAGAGTTTGGAGGTAGAGAAGAGGATGAAAGTTGTCCAAAGAATTATGGGCTATTATTGGGACTTAGGCTTACTTAATCGATTAAAAATTATCCCGGGGAATTCAGAATTAGTGTTAAAATTCTAAATTGGTCGTATACAATGTAAAACGCGACAAATAAAACGTCTCTGATTGGTGGACACGACGAACCCAAAAATGGTATAAAAGAAGCGTTTCTTCTTACCGGACTCTCAGTAGAGTTTGGTCGCTCGATCGTATTCGCTCATATACCTTCTCTCAATAAAGGAATAAAATAAAGCAAAGAATTAGAATCAATTCCATTCCATAATCCCAACACAGTTAAAAGGTGGACGTAGACCTAAAAGTTGTTCAAGGAATTCTGTATGATTAAAATAAATTATAGAACTCAAAATTAGCCAGAGGAATTCAGCATTATTCCTAGAATCCTAAATCAACCACGGAATTCCGTGTTAGTCGCGGAAAATCGGTATTAGCCACGGAATTCCAGTCAGACAGAGGACTAAAAATTGTCCGCAGAATTCACAATTATTCGCGATATTGAAAACGATCCCTAGAATACAGAATCAATCCCGGCGCATCAATTTAATCGCCCGGCGATTCATCTAGCTCAGAACCCAGCCTGCGACTTACCAATGAACTTGAGAATTGACGTAACGACACATTTCCTTGCTGATATAATTTATGCTTTTGAGGAAGAAGAAGGTCAAATTCAATTACAAAAACATAAATCGACGGAAGGTTAGCTAGTTAATAAATGGAAAATTGGATAGTAAAATCGGTGAACGGAATCGGACGAGTAAACTCGTCGCGGTCGGTCGGAGATAAGGTGGAATATGCTGGAATATTGAAACGCGACGAGATAGCGCGCGACAAACAGGATATTTACCGTTCCTTTCGATCGTGTTCGTAAATGTCGCGGCTCGGGTCCGCGAACCCATCGACTTTCTATCGAAGAGACAAGAGGGAATGAGAGAATGGCAGAGACAGATCTAAGAAGAGAGAGAGAGAGAGAGAAAGAAAGAGAAAGAGAGAAGCTGAACGACCTTCCCTGAAAGGCAAAGGACGTGGAGCTTGCGAAACTGAGGGGAAAAAAGAACAATCATCCGAGAAACGAGAAGCCCTTGATATTCGCCTTTATTTTACACAGCCGCTCTCCTTCGTCGCAGGTAATCGATCGTAACCGATCGACCTTGCGGGTGCGCGCCGCCATTAAATCGATTCGCTATCGTACTCTTCCGTTCGATCGGACGAAACGAACGCTTTAACCCTTTACACGTTTGTTCAGACGCGAACAATATGTTTTTGCAATTTCTACGAATTCCGAAAAGGTCGCTGTTGCTTTCCAATGCGAGACGATCGATCGCGAGATGAAAGGATCGACGAGATCGAGGCGCAGATCACGGATCGTGAGAAGTGCTACCGATTTTCACCGAATTTCGGCCCGTTGGCGAACCCGGTCGAGCAACCTTGAGGAGAACGAGGACGAGGTCGCTCTCGTGTGTCCCGAGGCAGGCTACTAGACGGCCTTGACTTTTTCCTTCGATCAAATTATTTGGCCGCCTCGAAAATCGTCCGCACCGAGCACGGGAATGGCCGACATTTTTCCTACGTGTCTCGTGCGAATGCTAACTTAGATCTGCGACACCATTAGAAATACGAGAAAAACGAGAACCTAACGAATCGAGATAAAATTCGCGCGCAAGAAAGTTTCATCTTTTGGAAGAACCACTGTTAAACATTATACAGTGATAGATTTTAATTAAATTTTCTAATCGCCCATTGGAAAGCGCTTCGTCGAAAGGAGTCATTAAGTTCGCAACATCGAAGTCAATTTGTGGCCGAAGCTTATGAGAGCGAACACGTCCAGGTCACTCGATTAAAATGTTACGATTTGCTGAAATTGGCCGGATCGTTCAAACTGGAATACGGGTCGGGAGCCGTGCATTTGTTGTTTGACATTAATGCAGGCCAATCGAATCGGGTGATTAAAGTGGTCTGAAAGAATCGAGCACCGGCCCGTTGGGAACAGGCCGAGTTGGTTGCAGCTTCCAGCTGGTCTCAGCCAGACGCAAACTTTCACCGTGGCGAACGTTGCCTTGCCAACGTTGCGCTGTGTCTCCACATCTCGACGATTGTCGAGATCATTTCCTCGAGAATAGACACACCGACCTGCCAATGGTCCCAATGCACCTTCCATTCGATTCGAAAACACTCGTATCCAATGTCCAATTGAAGAACCCTGCCTAGAACGTTATACTTAACCTCGAGCTATCATAGTCATCTCGGAAAGACTATCAAGGCACATGTCCACTTGGAAGCAGACTTTGAACTACCCAGAAAGTAACCCGAAGAGCCCCCAATCTTAGAAATTCTAGTTTAGAGATCAATCTCAAGCAGCTTCGTCTTCCATTTCAGATTATGCTGCGTCCTCGCTAGCGTCCTAGCGGAGGACAAGGCTCAGACGAAGCAGCCGGTGAAAATCGAAGGTAAGTATCCTTGAAACCCAGCAACCTTGTCTCCATATGATCCATCGTCTGAGACAAGTCTTCGTACCCTAGAATTTGTCACATCTCACAAGCTGCCGGAGAGCCTAGCCAGGCGGACGCAGTTCAACGACGACGAAGACGAGGACGTGGTGGACGTCGAGAGCAGGGCTGTCTCGAAGGACAGCAAACACGCGAAGAAAGTGGTGCCGCGACTCGAGAGCTTTGATAAGAAGCCGGACCAAGTACGCCGGTTCGATT
The DNA here is from genome assembly GCF_051020955.1 of Megalopta genalis. Classification (NCBI taxonomy): domain Eukaryota; kingdom Metazoa; phylum Arthropoda; class Insecta; order Hymenoptera; family Halictidae; genus Megalopta; species Megalopta genalis. Next base: position 9,639,634 of record NC_135017.1, read on the forward strand.
TCGGCGAGGACGAGAAAGCGAACGCGAAGAGGCAAGTGCGAGTGGAGCTGGAGAACTTCAGCGACACTGGAGTCCTCCAGGAAGACGGTGTCAGGAGAGGTGACGGGCATAGGTCGCGTTCCGAAGGTCAGAGGGATTCCGTCATACCTGGAGTCCGCGTCAGGTAAATTGGTCAATCGATCGTCTTTTTGCACAGGCAACTGTTGATAATTTAACTACCGCGAACATTCTCGTATGAGAGTAAATCTTACAGAAAGTTTGATACACGATACTTAGGAAGTAATGGTCGGTTTCGACACAGATTGCTTTTGTTGCAAGTAAAAGTCCACTTCTTCATGATTCTACGTGATATAGATTAGACGCGCAGGTTCTTTGTCGGCTACGCTTTAATTGCTACCACGGCCTGCACTTCTTGCGTTGTTAGCTCCATCGAGGCTTTTTCTGCTGTTAATTCTGCCTGGTCTTTTCGATGTCGCCACGGAGATTGCAATGAGGAGATATTTACTTTTGCAGCGACGAATACCCCACGACCATGATGCCGTTGCTGACGACGCCTCGCGAGGCACGCGGCTTCGACTTCGTCCCGGTGAACATTATCCGTGACGATGGCAAGGAGACCTCGTTCCGAGATCGCAACTTCGGCGACTTCAGCGACGTCAGTTTAGTTCCGGCCGGCACGAACTCGAGAATCCAGGTAAGCAGGCCGACACGCAGAATAGCCTAGAGTAACCTAGCTAGACCTAGAAGTAGCCTGATTAGACCTAGATGAGACACTCGTTTACCACTGAGAAATTCCAGGTAAAGAAAGGGCCGAACGGCAAGGACTACGAATACGAGTACGTATATTATTATTACAACTATGAAGACGAGGATGAAAGTAAGGCCGGTTCGGCGGACTCTTCCGTCACCAATTCTCACGACGTTCCTTCTAGGACGACGTCCGCGCCTAGGCGCGGCGGATCGTCCGCCGCCAACAGGAACAAGTACAGTAGCGTGGAACGGAGCACCGTCGAGCCAGCCAGCAACGAAGTCATACCGAACAGAAACGGGAACCGGGGACGGCAGTTAACCGAGGCCGAAGACGTCTCCGAGGAAAGATTGCCTGCCAACACCAGGTTCCCACCCAGGTAACAAGCAATTCCCTTTAATGATGGTAGCTTAAGTATCTGCGAAGCAAACTTTGGGAACCCGTTTTCCACCCAACAGGTCCAGATCGAACCACAACACGGGTACCACAGAACCTTCGAGGACCCGTGGTAACCGTCCCCGACCTAGCCTGGACCTGGTGGACTCGAGCAGCTTCAGGACCCATCAGGAGGGGCCCGAGTTCCCTCAAGTGCTGCCTAAGGGTCCTGTCAGATTCCTGGGAGTAACACCGAACGAAGAGGCTGAGGACAAGACTAGTAGCAAGGGTAGAGGCAGACCACATAGAGTCCAGGAGCCTGCGCCAGTGGAAGAGGAAGTAGACGACTCGCCTCTTCCCACTACCAGGAGGAGACCAATAAGCAGCACGCCGTCATCCGAGGTGAATAATCGAAAGATAGTACGTCTCGCGATCAGAGTACAGATCCCCGGACCAACAATAGTGGATTAATACCGTTCGTAAATTTCGTCCAGGTGGAAGACGAGACCAAGAGCAGCTCGAGATCGGTCGAGCAAGCAGAAAGCAAAGAGGAATCCTCTGCTGAAAGAAGCAAAGAGAGAGGTTCCCTGGAGAGAGGCTCCCTGGAGAAACAGGACTCGGAGGAGCAGGACTCCTCCTCGACCTCCCCGAGCACCGCCTCTGTTACTACCGACAGTCCAACGACAGAGTACCCATCAGCCATGGATAAGGTAGCTCTGGACTTGTACGCCTTCGTGCAGCAGGGTCAGAACAACCTGGTCGAGGCTTCCAGTAGCGAACCCACATCGGATGGGACTACCCTAGCCGAGGAACCGACTACCACCGACTTGGCAGCTACCACTGAATCCACCGGTACAACGTTGACCGTCGATCTCACCACGACGGCCGAACCAACGACTACTACTACAACTACCACCACCACTACAACGACAACGACCACTACAACCACCACTGAAGCCCCCACGTCTACTACGCAAGCTGCTGGAAGGGGCAAGTTCAGGAGGCCTGGACTAGGTGGACCGGCCACCTCACGTAACCGGTGAGTTATAGGGTTTAAGTCCCTCAAAGTACATAGTAGACCCTATGCCTTGACACGCGTTCCTCCCACTAGATTCAAGTCGAACGGAGGCGGCAGTACAACCACCACCGAGTCCCCAGAGCCTACCCAGCGTACCCGAAATCGCTTTGGAGGGAACGGGTCGAATGGCGGGTTCAAGAGAGCAAGACCAGGTCACAAGCAGCCTGTGGAAGAGGATGCTGTGCAAAAGGAGAGCGCTAGTTCAGTCCATGCTGAACGACCGTCTACCACAAATGGTCGCGGAAGGTTCCGTGGTACCGGGACAACCAGGGCAACCATCTCCACAACCACAAGCTCGCCCACGAATGGCGCCGGATCGACTTCCTCCACCAATGGCGTGCCTAGACCAACGTTCAACAAGCTGAACCTCAACAGACGTCGCGGCAGACCAACGACCACGGCGCCGAACACCAGCGAGGAGAGCCAGGACTCCAAAGAGACTGCTAAGGAGACGACCCAAGAGGCTGTCACGACTGCCCCTAAGACCACAGTCAGAGCGAGACTTCCGGTACCTGGAGCCAGGCCACCAGTTATCAAGCCCGGCGGAGTCCGATTGAATCCAAGACAGAAACCAGGACAGCCTACCACTACCAGCACCACCACGCCAGCTGTGCCTGCGGACACTTCGGGAGAAGCTTCAATAGAAGAGCCTGCGGGAGAGGGCACCGAGGAGGAGACCCACGAAGTGAGTGTTTCAGCAATTCCAACAAAAGTCAGTAGCGCTATCGGTAGGCCCCGCTTTCACCGAATGGCCTTTCGGAAAATGTCAGTCGCTGACATACTTCGGCGAACACTCCCAGTAAGTCGGTGATCTTCAATCTCCTTTGTCCTGTACAGGCGCCAGCAGAAACCAGCCCGCCGCCGACCAAGTCGACGACGGTGAATCCCCTAAACAAGCTGCGCAACCGCAACCGTCTGCAAGTGCACCCGAAGTCGACGACCAGGTCTCCGGTGACTTTGCCTGCTAGGAGGTCACCTTTGCTACCGCGGCGCAAGGTAACGGAAGCGCCCGTAGTGCAGACCAGCCAGGAAGAAGTCTCCGAGGAACCGCAGTCGTCCAGTAGCGAAACGGAATCGACTGAGGCGACATCTGCCGAAACCAGCACCGCGGCCAGCACGAGACACGAGGAGACGCGTGGACTGAGTGGCCTGCTGGCCCCCAGGCGCAGGATAGCGCCCCGACGCCCTGGACAGATCGTCTCCCGGGAATAGGCAGCCGGGATTCGCCTAGACTCGGTGCTCGATGATCAAAAACGCGCCCCCAAACATCGAGACACCTACATTCCGCCGATAACCGTCGCTGAGCTGACTGGAGCGCGGCTGACGGGACCCCAGACACCGGTATAATAACCGTCCGCTGTCGGAGTGCGCTGCTACCGAATAACCCAAAGTCTGTAGGCCTGTTCTACAGACCTTGTGAATAACCTATCTCCAGACTAGACCCGCTCCTGCAACGGACGGTTAACAGCGTCTCTGATGGGACAGACAACGTTTCTTAGGGGCTAAGCGTGTTCTCGTTGGAACGAATGCGACGGTATTGTAGGGGATCCTGGTATATTTAGATAGATGGTAGTCTAGATGGCCAATTTAAAAACGAAAACACCAGATCAGCAGCAGTAGTTCATCAGATGTTCGTGATTTAGGCTACTGGCTCCCCTAACTTAGATCGAAGACTATGTCTCGGCTACTAAGGATCATTCGAAAGTTGAAGATTAGGAAAAGAAGAAAGTTCAGAGCTGGTTCAGGTCTTAAACGTTCGTGTCCTAGGTCCAACATCGCGACGACATCGTTCTAGCGAGAACAGTTGCGAAGGAAAGCGAAGGAGCCAGGCTTGGCTGAGCGATAGTCGACGAATTGATGCGGGGGCGTTTAGAAAACGGTGTCTCGAGCTCCCAGATAGAAGGTCGGATGTACATAGTGAATTTCGCGCAGCGTGACCCGCGTCCTTTTCCACGGCGTTTATTGCGAGGCGCGATCGATACGTCCGCGATGCCATAATCGAGGCCCGGTACCAACGTTGGGCTGCCGTTCCGCGGCGATTTCCAACGGGAGCGCGAACTGGAAACGATTATACGATACTACTTCTTATTTAAAGGCGACGATCGCGAGGAGGATAACGGTCGCCGAGAATGATCGACGTATGGTTATAATTAGACTGCGGATCTTGCGCGGAGCTTGCCCGAAGCTTAATCATGGTTTCTAAATATGTCGAGTGATAAGAAATTCCATTGTGCGAGCAATCTATTTAATTGTTTGTGGTTTGTAAATTAACCGGCAGTTGCAGAACCGACATCCGCAGCCTAGTATTAATATTTTTGTAATTACAATGTTCCATGATACACTGTAAATATGATATGATATTGCAATTAAACGTGTGTAAAATCAACTGCACGGTACATTTGTTATTCCCATAGTAGGGAACGATGTTATCGGTCGTTCTGTGTGATCCGAGTTTCCAGGAAGTCTTTTCGAAATGGATTATATTTTATATAAAATAAAATTATCTAAAACTGTGCGACTCCGAGGCATCCATGCTGGGATAATTGTTCGAATAAAAGAATAAAAAGAGAAGGAATAAACTTTCGATATAGAAAAAACGAAACGGGGATCTTAGTTACCGACTAGCGCTGCGATCGATATTTTCCTGAAATTCGTGGAAAATTATGGTATTTCCACGGTATTTATTCATATTTACATATGAATAAATTTCGTGATCCTGGCGATCAAAACGACAGTCAATCGACGGTAATTCTCGTTAACTGGGGGAGATTAAGTTTTGAAGACTTCCGGTGGAAAGAGGAAGCGTCGTTAACAGCTGAGACCGATGGTACTAACAAGCAACGCGTGGTTCGCGTCGGTCGTAGCAAGGTGAGCTACAAATAGAAGGCAAAATTCAGTACAGATGGTACGCCAGGCAGGACGGCTGGCGGGACGGTTTTAACGTTCTAATGTCTAAATTACTAGTGAACGCGCGTCATGACTGTGGCCAATATGTGAGTGACGCTCCATGAGCTCAGTGCTGCGAGCAGGAATAAGCGCGGGTCAAATTGGAGTGCGGGACGAAACTCGCGATAAACGAAGGTACGGTCTCCTCGCAGTCAGAGAGGGATATACGCTTTGTTTATGGAGATCAGCTGTGTTACCAAACATTCGTGTCGCGTTTCGCTGACCACGCTTCTATTTCCGTCGAATAAAGGTCAACGGAAAGGGAAGAACAAAGAGACAAGACGCTCACCGAGTCAGCTGGACTTGCTTTTCTTTTCCCCCTACGAGTCTCTCTCTCCCCCTCTTCCCTCTCCTCTCCGCCGCGCTCTCGGAGAGAGAGAGAGAGAGGAACAAAAGCGAACGAAACAAGCCGAGGCTCTGTGCACACTCGTGGAAAGAATGAAAATCGCGTTCTCCTATCAGAGAATGCATTCGAATCTTTTGTCACGCGGCTGGTTCGTGATCACCAGCCAAGTGAATCCCATTTTCTGCGTCGCTGTTTTCGTGATCCTCATGTCGCGAGAAGTAACGGGAAAATCGCGCAGTGTCATCAGTAATGCTTTAACGGTTTTCCTCACGTGGTGACCGTGGCCCTCCCCTCTCCCCCCGGTCGTGATAAGGAAATTTTGTATTGATTCACCGATTGATAACACATAGGATGACCCATCTATTAATTTGCAATTCGTTGGCAAACAGTCGCAATATCTTGATTCATATATCAGATAAGAGGTAGACAAAGAAGGGGTAGTGAAAACATTATATTTAGTTCTGATTAACATATAATAGTACTCTGATAGTTCTATACTTTTCTAAGCAATGTTGCGTGTCGTTGATCTGCCATTGATGGCTTTGTATATTCTAGATGCTTACGGAGCAACTGTCAACCGGTAGTTAATTAATCTTAATGACATGAAAGAATGAAACGAGAAACTGTCATTACCTGTGTAGAGCCAAACCGACGAGCGAAAACGGTAAGGCTCTGTCTTGAGAGATTCTTTTTACACGATACACGTCTATGTTGCATGCTTCTTTGTTTCGTTCCAATTTTGTGCCTTAAGTTCAGAGTGTACATGACTCTAGGGAGTAAAAGCTGATGCTCTCAGAATGCTTCTCTCGCGACAACATACCAGTAAACAGGTGTCCTCATCTGATGGTTTCTACATTAGTGTTGTGTTTTTAGATGACAACGGTTTTAGATGGCAGCTACCAGCGTATGGAGCTATACGAGGGAGAGGAGGAGGATGGTGAGGACGATGACAAGCATGAAGAAACACCTCAGGAGTCTGGCGTGATGATACATGTGGTGCCAGAAGGGAACAAAGCCAGATGGAACCATATAGAAGATCTGGATTCGTTTTTTACAAGAATGTATCACTACCACCAGAAACATGGGTTCACTTGTATGATGTTGCAGGAGGGGCTCGAACTAGGACAATTCATTTTTGTAGTTACCTTTTCAACTTATCTATTTCATTGCATCGATTACTCCGTATTATTTAAGTAAGGCAGAGATCTTATACAAGCTATCCAAGGAAACAATAGAATCGTTTTCAATATAAATGGTTTTACCGTTTCAGAGACAAAGTAATGAACAACACCTCGCACAAAACGTCAATAAATGACGCTATACTGTCCACCGGGGAATGTACGGCATCCATGGGTCTGGTTACATGGATTTGTATATTGGTAGCCGCGATCTTTTGGATTCTAAGAGCGGTAAAAGTTTTATACCACCTCACACAGTTTTGGGATATAAAGATGTTCTTTAACACCGCTCTAAAAATCGAAGACTGCGATTTGGATAATCTGACCTGGCACGAGATACAGAAGCGGGTCAAGGAAGTGCAGAAGGAACAAGAGATGTGCATTCACAAAAGAGAGCTCACGGAATTAGATATGTACCATAGAATATTAAGATTCAAAAATTACATGGTCGCCATGATCAACAAATCATTGCTGCCAGTAAGGCTCAAGATCCCTCTCATAGGAGAAGTGATTTTCATGACCAGAGGTCTCAAGTACAACATGGAACTGCTTTTATTTTGTAAGTTACTTAATTTCTACGCGAACAAGTCGGTTAGCATGTTCATAGTGAACTGTTTTAGGGGGACCCTGGTCGCCGTTCGAAAACAATTGGCATCTAAAAGGAGATTACAAAAAATTGAATAAGAGACAGGAACTCGCCAAAGCCTTGTCTAAGCATATTTTGTGGGTCGGTGTAGCAAACTTTGTGCTCTGCCCCCTAATCCTGCTGTGGCAAATACTATATTCTTTTTTTAACTATGTAGAGGTCAGTTGCTCTTCACTATACTAACTTTTAACTGTACTAGGGCTCTTACTATTTCATTATGGGTAATGCAACTTTGTAGAAAATTATTGTTGTAGCTTGAGAAAATTTGAGTTCACCCTTCGAATACTAGTATAAGAAATGTACCAAAGTTTGGAATTAAACTACTCGATATTTAGCTTTAAAAATATTCGGACAGTAATAGCTCTAAACGGATTTTAATCTAACGACACCCTGCCGCAGATCATCAAGAGAGAACCCGGTACTCTAGGCATAAGAATGTGGTCCTTGTATGGTAGACTGTACCTTCGACACTTCAACGAGCTCGATCACGAGTTGAACGCACGTCTGAACCGTGCATACCGTCCAGCTACAAACTACATGAACATATTTACGTCCCCAATTATGACAGTGATCGCAAAGAACATTGCGTTCGTGTCCGGCAGTGTATTAGCGGTTTTATTGATATTGACCGTGTACGACGAGGACGTTCTGACGGTGGAGCACGTCCTGACCTTGATCACTATACTGGGCGCAGTGCTGGCCGGCGCCAGGGCGTTCATACCGGACGAGAATTTAGTTTGGTGTCCGGAAACCCTACTAACCGCTGTCCTAGCGCATATACACTATCGACCGGATAGTTGGCGCAGCCATGCTCACACACAAACAACCAGGGCCCAGGTGGCCCAGTTGTTTCAGTACCGTGCGATCCATCTCTTGGAAGAACTAATCTCCCCTTTGTTGACGCCCTTCATTCTGTGCTTCCACATGAGGCAGCGAGCTTTGGACATAGTGGACTTTTACCGAAATTTCACTATCGAAATCACTGGTGTGGGTGATGTCTGCAGCTTCGCGCAGATGGACATACGGAAGCACGGGAACCCCATGTGGCAGACCGTTGCCCAGAGCCCAGTCATCAAAGACCAAACCACGGGCTACGACAATCGTTATTGCATGGATTCGGACAAGCTCCAGATCCCCGGGTCGAATCAATATGCCCAGGCAGAAGATGGCAAAACCGAGCTATCTCTCGTACATTTCACTCTAACCAACCCAGAGTGGAAACCACCTAGCGACGCCAAGAACTTCGTCACCGCCCTCAGGGAAAGAGCCAAGAAAGAGGTACAAGCAATGCCTGGAGAGATCAATCCACTTCTGTCGAGCCTCAACAGCTTGTCCGGCCTGGGACCAGGGGTGAGTCTTTGAACACCGAAGTATTAGAGCTAGAAGTAGTTGGTATTGACCTGGATTGTTCCCCCTCCCCTTTCAGTACAACGACATAGTGGCCAACATCATCAGAAGCACGATGGTGAACCATCTGAGCATGCCCAGTGCAAGTAACGTATTCGTCAACCACCCTGGGCCTTCGAGTATGTCAAGAACTCCAGAAGAAGGGACCTTGAGCATGCAGTCGGACATGTTCCCACATGCAATCAGACATGGCTCCAATAAAGTAGAAGGTCCAATTTATAACGAAAAAGGGTTCCTTTCCGAGTTGCAAGAACGATCCACAGTCTCAGTTTTTGGTATAAGTCAAGATTTCTCCTCAGACTTGGCTGTACCACTCGAAGCAACTGCTGTCGATATGTCTCTGTCTACATTGTACCTGCATGAACTTCATCACAGACAAGTATTGCTTTCAAATATTACCTATAATGTTATCTAATTTACTAACATTTGCATCGTTTGGTTCTAGATTAAGAGGAGAGGCTATCAAGAGATGGCTACCAAGAATATATGGCAGCGAAGCCCTGTGCAGGAGTTGGTTACTCTTCCTGAGGTCAGGCAAGAGAGGGCACCATTGCTACTGCACCAGGACTCATCGATCAGAAACAATAGAGAATCAAAATACAGCCTGAACCCTCATCTGGATAGCATCTGAACAATGTGGCAGCAATCCACCCATTCTCAGAATAAAATCTGTTTTCATTTACCGGGGACACCATAATTTACTTTCCGACGGGGTATAGCTTCTGTGTTATCGATGTAAATACGACCGACCAGCCAACAACACGTTGCTTGACTAGACTCGCATGGTAGGGTCAACGATTTCGGGGAGTGCCTACTACGATCCTCGAGGGCCTAACAGCTGTTGACCTGCGCCTGTTATGCGCATGCACAAGGCATTGGTCTAACCGCCAATGTCACCATCCTCTAGTCATATAAAATTAATCCCGCGCCATAGAATAAACGTTTATTTATTTGTCCGTTGAACTGTAGTTACTCGATCAACACGGTGGCTGAGTACGCGTGTACACGTAATTTTAATTTGCCAGTGGCGCAGCTAAGGACCCCCAGGGTTTAAACGAAATTGAATCGCGGGTCCATAAGAGGCACAGGGATGACTTAGTTACTTAACTCATCGTTATTTCTTTATTACTAAACACGTTCATTAACTCGCATAATCGCCGAACAGGCGGCTCGACAACTGACTCATTCATTAACGATCTTTTGACAAAAATAACGCGTAACAAAGCATCACTACGAACCTAGTTTCCATTAAGAGAAATCTTCGAAGCTATTATTATAAACGATAATAATTTAAGGGATATCTGTAATTTATCATTATAAGAGATAAATAAATACGTTTCATAATAAAAATACCTCGCCGACGTTTTTTCTTTGTTCATGAACAAACGAATATTGAAAAAAACAAAAGACAGTTGAGAACTATTTATGGGTACTCACCACGGCTGCAGAAATCCATTGCGAAACTCGATGGCGGGAGACGTTGTCAAGTATAATCTGCGATGCAACCGCAACATCAGCGAGAAGATGACCAAGAAGGACTTCGTCTATGATATCCGTCCACCGAACCAAAATATCAGAAAGGTTAGCTTCCGGTGAATTCCTTTGTTCACTTATTTTCTTTTCACTTTTCACTCTCGCATTTCGTATCGCTATGTTTCCCGAGCGCAAATTAGCAGACAAATTAACACTGCCGCCAAATCTTAGAGAAAACCGCGCGACTTTCAAACCGCCAATATTTGACAGGCAAAGATGGCGTCACAGTCTGTAGTAAATCGTTTTTGACCAATAACCGTACGTCGGCATTGCTACTTTTTTTTTTTAAATCATTACAGTCTATTATAACGTTTACTACGAAAAATTGTATATTAATATTTAGTTTATTTATAACCTGTTTGATTATTGTATTATCAGTCTTTGTTAATATCTTTCAAGTTAAATATATAAATAATAATTGTTTCGTTCGGAGTAATTAACGCGAGATTTAGAATGTCATTACAATTAATTGAAAACTAATGATTCAATCGAAGATGTCGTTGCAGTGACAGGTGACAACATTCCATTAACCGCGAAGATTGTTCAACGTGCCGCGCGATATACTTCGGGAACCTCAACTAACCTAATCGATCTAATAAGACGGACGCTTTACGCTCATATGTATAATGAACTTATAGTATTACCTCGAGTTGTAAGCAAGAGAAGTAGAATCGAATACAGGGGATCGTTCGAAACCAACGGGTCACTGTGGTAAACAACTGTACGTTATGTCAAACTTTCCGCGCAGTTACGATCGAATATTTCACGTATCACCATCATAATTCAGTATGAATCTGTACAATTCACGTTCCGCGATCTTCCAATTATCAAAATCAAGCGAAATTTTGAATGTCACGCATGAAATACCACTCGAAAATCAAAAAATACTGGAGCTCGTTCGAAACGACGCGCACGCAACGAAAACCGGCGGTTACAAATGGTGGCGCTCCGCGCAGCGTCGGCGATCTTGCGGCCTGAGGGCGCGCGGGAATTTCAAACTAGTGAAAGACAGACACGTTTAGAACTGACTCTACATTAATCATGAAAACAATATAACATAGCGTTCTGGTACCTGGATTAGGAATAAATACGTAAATAGTAAAATGTAACATAGCGAACGCATTCAAAATACGATCATTTGAAATCCTAGCCTGCAAACATCGTTTGAACATTACGCAAGCGAGAGTGTATAACGTTAGTTCGGAGGATGAAAGGGGGCAATTTACGTATATATTGTTTGCCGAAGAAACGCGCAATTTCTGCCGTTTGTTTACGCGTGCTGTTTTGCGTCTGGGTAGTTAGCGTTGCGCAAGTAGCTGCACGCATAAACAGATCGTGTGATTCCAGTTCGAGGAGGGAAAATACCCGGTCGTATTGCCGCTGCAGTTGCGTCGTAAACAGAGCTCAGACTCGAAAGCGCCGCAGTACGCGGTGATCCAGGAGAAAAACGATCATGGGGCTGGCGGAGACGCCACGAACGTAAGTGCCATTTATTTCTGTCTCGAGGTACCCGCGCTAATTAAATAGCGGGAAATCGAACTCTCGGGGAAAAAGTGTCCCCGATCGCCCGTCGTTTTTCGGAGTTCGCGATATAATGCCGGAAACTAATTTCTCCGATGCCGGGCCATGCAATTTTTCGAACAGCTTTCAGAACAGCGACGCTTGGGTTACAAGTGCAATTTCTGTCGCGAGCGGATTGCCACTTTCCTATCGTTATCGACACACGTCAAGTTTCATCGTCGGACCTACTGCAAGTACTGCTACTGGATCTTACTGGAGAACGAAACGATGGAGAAGCACGTCCGGACCAACCACAGAATCGATCCAACTAACCCGAGGAACCTTTGACCCTTGGTCGCCAAGATTTTCGACCAACAAGCTTACTTCCTACACTGCCCCGAACGCGTAATTTAATCCTCGGATGGAACTCTCTTATCTCTGTAACACCGTGGTGGACGTGATAAAATAGGTCTGACTTCGTATCGATACTTTTACGATCGTCTGCAAACAGGATTGCTTGCGGGAGAAGCTCCAATAAAGAGAAAATCAGTCTGATAAACTCTCATTAGGTTCGACTACGTTTGACGGCGTTTGTTGTAATTTGAACGAAGTTTAGTTTAAATATAATCTAGTCGTTGTAGATGTTTTCAAACAAGTTTTCTGAAGTTTGAATCACATTTAGATATGTGTAACTCAAGTTTAATAAAGTTCACGCGTCTTTGTATCGAATCTAATTGGGTTTAACTGAGTTTAACTCAAAATTTATCAAGTTTGGACCAGAGTTAACTAAGTTGGACAATGTCTAAAGGAAGTGTGATCACGTTTCTTCGAGTTTAAACGAGTTTCAACTAGCTTCCACTACAACTTAAGGCAAACCTGATGGTTACAGCTAAATCAAATCCAGACGGTGTTAACCGTAAATCAGATTGGTTTAATCAAGTTCGACGAGACTACGAGTCAAATTTAGTCGAGTATGCTCAAGTTTAAACCAGGTTTGACAAGGTTTGGCTAATTTCAACTCGAGTTTAACAAAGGTTTAGAGAAATTTATTTATAGATATCTGTATTTTGACCAAATTTGCGCCAGCTGGGCTAGTTTTTCCCCAAATTGAATCCGATGACGCAACAGAAAATCCCCTTTCACGCGGCCACCATAGGATACGTCCACAGAAATGAAACAATGGTCACGGTTTTCGAAACGTGACTCTGCGAGATCGCGAATTCAATTCGCGTATGACGGTATTGAAGTGATTTTATACCGGATCGTATTCCGCAGATAACTGCGGTAGTTCACGGATCGATAGCGTTATCGAGTTGCGGGCAAACAATCAATTTCCGCTGAGCAGCGTGTTTTCAATCCGCCGGCACAGTGCTTTTATTTCCGGCCGTGCAAACTTATCTCGTCAGCGAATTTACAAATAAATAGCAGAATCTTTTATTATATGAAACACAGTAGATATTACACTAAATCGTTGTTCGGACGTCGATTTCGATGTCCCTTATCGATCCTAAGATGAATCTCTGCATAGGTCCGGCGCGACGTTATCGAGGACGTCGCGCACGTTCTCGTGGCAATTTATGCAGCCGAGGGTCTGGCCGCGAAGATGCAGATCGTTCGCCAACAGCTTCAGGTTCTGGAAGATGGAAGAACGATCGGTAATTGAGAAACGAGTGCTCGGACCGCGGCCGGTTACCTTCGCGACCGTCACATCGATCCTCTTTAAGTTTCTGCAGTCCAGCAAAACGTTGTTCGGGCTCTCCTCGGATAACTTCATTATGCTTGTCCGGAAATTCTCCGCCGCTGGGAACGTTAGAGCTTCTTCCGGCGTGACGCGTATCACGGTTCCTGCCTCGGCCTGGACAGAAAATTATTTCCATTGCGGCCCACCGGGAGGAAACCTCGAGCAAACAACGGGATTCGGTTGATTTACCTGCTGGATCTCCGTCTGAATGGAAGGCCGCGCCGAGAAGTAGAGCAGCATTAATATGTTCAGGATTATGCCGATGATTATACCCCATTCCAGCTTGAGGAACACGCAGAACAACAGCGTGACCACCATCAGCAGGAAGTCGATCTCTGGAACAGCAGAGGTGTGAATGCATCTCTATAAGCACGTTTCAGTATTGGGAATTTGGATCCCCGTACTATGGATTGTGAAAAGGAGTCAAGCCTATCTCTGCTTCGATTGGAGACTATAGGCTCGTTCCATGGCGAAATCGGACAATGTTTGAGGTACCGTTTCAGACGTTGGTTAAAGCAAACGACACGTACGAATGTGGCCAAGATCTGAAACGGAACGCCGAAGGGTGTCCCATTTCGCGCGGAATGACCCTGTGATAAATCAAAATGTCAAAAAAATGCCCCAGACAGTGAACCAGAGAGGGAAAGAGCGCAGCATGTGGCAGCAAGCAGCCGCTAAATCAGCCTGTCAGCCAATGAATCGCCCGTCAAGCTATATTCACGCCTCTCTACAGGCCCGCGTCGCGTCCCACGAGTAACGGTTCGCTGGTCTCGCAACCATAGGTGCCGTACACTCACTCTTGGCCCGCCACAGCATGGCGTAGGTCTTGAAGTCGAGCATGTAGTACATGGCGCATATAATCACGCCGGCCAGGGTGGCTTTCGGAATGAAACGGAAGGTGGAAGTCAACAGACCGGCAGCGAGCAGCACCAGACATCCTGGAATCAAAGGCCGGTCGTGTAATTAACGAGAAGTTTGCGGGGGGGGGGGGCCTTGGGCACGACAGAGTTTTTATTTGGAAGCTCGTGGACCAGGTCGGAAATGCGGCTGTGGTTGAAATTGCGGGGCGCAAACTCACCTGTGAACAAACCGCCGAAAGTCGTTTTGACGCCGGACGAGTGATTGACGGCGGTGCGGGTAAAGGAGCCTGTGACCGGCATCGATCGCACGAACGAGCCGAACACGTTGCACACACCCAACGCGAACATCTCCTGCGTCGCGTCCAGAGACTTTCCCATCGCTAAACCGAAACCATATCGATGTATCCGCGGTTATTTATGGGTGCTCAGCCGGCCGGGCGAGCCTGCCGCAGCGACAGTTTGCTCGCGATTAACAGCGCGAGCGTTGCAGTTTCTCTTCTCTATTTGATATTACTTCCATAGTTTGCTCGAAGCTCTGTTAATCGGTTGCTCATATCGCTTTTGACAGGACTGGATAGCGGAAATACTAGGAGGACTTTAAAAGCGGCACGAGTTCGATCGAACATTATTGATGAACTTTCAGAGCCATGTTACACTATAGGGAGCGTTAAGAGTAATTTCAGAACCGTGAGAGAATATTTGTGGCAGTATTAGGGGCCTCGAGCACTATGGGAGAACATCAGAAGCAGTATCAGAGCCTCGAGCACTATGAGAAACATTGGAGGCAATATCAGGAACTATGAGAGAATATTATAAACAATATCAGGGTCTCAAGCTCTATGGGAGAACATTAGAAGCAGTATCAGGGTCTCAAATACTATGACAGATCATTAAGAATAGTATCAGATTCTCGAACGTAGTATTTTGGATGTTGGGTATCGATGTGAATCCGTATAGATGGGAGAACTTTGAGAGAGCTGTATTAGGATCTCGAGAACTATGAGAGAACATTACGAGGACTATGGAAATTTTAGAAACAGTATGAATATTGTGAACAAGAGAATAGTTTTCGGAACGCTATATAGCATACAAGTTACGAAATTAGGACGAAAGCTGTGCGAGAGAATTTAGACGGCAGTGTCGGACCAAATGGGAACTTTCAGTACAATATCGAACCTATAAGCAACGTCATAATTTCCGTAGAATCATAAAATCCGTAGAACCGCTATGATAGACCATGGCTCGAGCACCATAGGCGTAGAAAAAGCGAGGCATGTATGAGGCAGTAGAAATAAAAACGGCGGGAGTACCGAAGGCTTTCGCGATGGCCATGTGCTCGATGGTGGAGACGATCGGAAGGGTGAATAGCGTGGTCCCCATGGCGGAAGCGGTCTCCAGGAAGTCGTAGGTGCGATTGTTGGCGGTGATGGAGAACGGCGGCGGTGCGAACGGCGGCAGTCCTTCTCCCATGGTTCCTAAAAAATTCATGAACGTTTGTCTCGCCGGCTGACAGTTCGAGAAAACGGCATCGTAAAAGCGTGTATAGAGAAGAGGGGAGGGGGAGATAGCGTGAAGCAGAAAAGCGGTCCTCACCAGTCAGCTTGAAGGGTTGCTGGTGGTTGGCGTAAAATATGTACGCCATGACAGTCCCTGCGACGACTACTAAAGCGTTACGGGCTAGGGTAACGATCCATGCAAGCTTTTCGGGCCACGTGCCGGTTCGCCGTCCGGGCAAATTCTTGCGGAAATGTTAACAGAGAAACGTTAGACAGGGCCCTGGCAGCGTTAAGACGACAAGGAACACTGTCTCTCGCTTTCGGCTAATTCATTTAACAATGCGGGCTCTCTGGAGATACTAATCATGCCTGGGTCGCAGTCGCATTAAAGCCTATTAGTTCCCGTACCGCAAGCTCGAGGCTGTCTGTGCTCGTAGACAATATTCGAATCGGTTTCATCAGGATCAGGCAAAATACCTTTAGCATAGTACCTTCAGCAAGACCAGCGCCGCAATCGTGCACACTCCCAGCAACGTATCTTGATATCTGATCTCGTTCAGGTTCGAGAACACTGATACCAGCGAATCCACTAGGTCCTCGCTTCGTCCCGGTATGCCCAACAGGGACTTGAACTGCGAGGCTGCTATGTTGATGGACGCGGCTGTCGTGAAGCCTGTGATCACTGGCAGAGAGATGAAGTCCAACAGGAAACCTGCGAAATTGTGTGTCATGGTTCGTTGGTTTCGAGGGCGTTCAATTATATGTAGTAACGATGCAGTGTGGCAAAATAGGTGAGCTTGGACCTGGCTATCTAATCTTGACTCATGATCGAACTGAGTCACTAACTTTTTATCTTGATCCCCAATTGGGGATCTAATCTAGCTCTAATCGTGATCCTCAGTTGATTAGAACTGTCCACATTTAATCTTGATCTCCAATTAGTTCAATCTAAATCTAATCTCGATCCCCAAGTGAGTGTTACAAATCCACAACGCTGCTATATCCCCAGACAAACTTAGCTACCCTTCAGGATCCGGTAAGACCTACTAACCTAGATGAAGAAGACCCAGAAGAGTGATGAAGCAACCCTTCAAGAAAGTCATCAGGACAGCGATATCAGCCCCGTATTTTCCAACGAGGGACTGCACCATGGTAGCCATGATGGCCGTAGGTCCTATGGTGATGCATTCGCAGGACCCGACGATGATGTAGATGAAGGACGCCATGAAGGACGCGTACAGCCCGTACTAAACAGAGGGTCGGATATACAAACAGTCCAGGTGAATACAGTAATTTCTCCCTAATTCGCGCTGAGATTGGACAATTTAGAAAGCAGAGATACGATTATTCGAGGCTTGCGGCTCGTTTTTATAGTTATCGATTGCCGACAACTATAAAAACGAGCCGGGAGGCTCGAATAATCGTATCTCCGCTTCCCAAATTGTCCATTTTTGTGCCGCAATCGGAGCGCGAATTAGGGAGAAATTACTGCATCGTGAAGAGAAAGTATCGCAGACGGTTTTCTCGGAATTATTTACCTCGGGATTCAGTCCGGCCACGATCCCGTAAGCGATACCCTGAGGAATAGCGGTCAGACCGACCGTGAATCCTGCCAGCACATCTTGGGGCAGCCATGCGAGCTTATAGGCCGTCGACCACGTCAGAACCGGCAGCTTTCGTTTCACGTAAGACCAACAACCGCCTCTGCTGCACCGCGGCACTTTGAACAGAATTCACCGGATTCACTCGTTCGCATTACCATTCGCACTTCCGTGGTTTCGCTATCGCTCGGTTAGCGGATCTATGCAAATGGAATACTGTTTGGCTTGACAGGAAACGAACAACATGATGGACGACACAAAAAGAATGAAAACAAAATATAAAAAAAATGTATATAAAACGAAACGTTGGATGAAAATAACTGGTACGCGTTTAAATAGGAATCTTTACCCTTTGAAATGAGGTAAGGTTCATTGTGCTAAGTTTTTTTTTTACGAAGTTACACTTGTTTGACGATCGAGCAGTTTTCGCCTAGCGACAGTTTGAGAACTTGACACGTATCAGCAAGGTTCTTTTAGCGCTGACGGTACACTTCAGATACAAAGTGCCGTAGAATGGTAACGATAAATCGTAGAGCGATGTTCTTGGTCTCGTTGAGAAGGGGAGAGTTCGCATATCAAGATCCGTCTGGTCCGATTAGGCAAACAAATTTGTTGAACTCGTCAGAGATCTCGAAATTTGCGAAATGGTCCAAAAAGGGGCACCGTTACTAAAATTGCGATTATCAATGACAACAAAATTCTATAACAAAATAACTAACACCGTTTCAAAATGCATTTTATACACTTTAAAATGAGCTGTGGCTCGTTGTACTGCGATTTTTTTTCGAGAAGTTACGGCACTTTAAACATCGTCAACCTTGTATCTAGCAATTAATGAGTTGCCTCACAAAATTCCGATTTTACACTTTCGATTGAAAACGCCATAGAATGGTAAAAAAAAATCGTAGATCGATGTTCTTGGGCTCGTTGGAAAGGGCAGACTTCGTGCTTCAAGATCTCTGTAGTTGGATTCGACAGAAAAATTTTTTGAATTCGTCCGAGATCTCGGAATTTGCGAAATGGTCCAAAAAGGGGAATCGCTACTAAAATTGCGATTATCAATGACAACAAAATTCTATAACAAAATAACTAACACCGTTTCAAAATGCATTTTATACCCTTTAAAATGAGCTGTGGCTCGTTGTACTGCGATTTTTTTTCAAGAAGTTACAACACTTTAAACATCGTCAACCTTGCGTCTAACAATTAAGTCACGTCACAAAATGTTAATTTTACACTTATCATTCTTGGACTCGTTTCAAAGAGGGGACTTCGCTCTTTAAAATGGATCTAGGCACATCGTCGTACGATATCTTTCGACAACGAGTCGGTACTTTGAATATCGACAATGTTGAAATGGACGATTAAAATTCGCAAAGAGCCCGAAAAGTCATTCGCGAGTAAAATAGAAAAATTAATGCTTGCGATGAAGTGCCGCCATTGGGCGAATCCCCAGGGCAAGTGGCGCGGGTCGAGCTCCAATTGTTCGATTAAAAACCGTACACCGTATTTCAAATCCCAGTCTTCCGAAGATTACACTTTCGACGAGATGAATCGCTCGGAATACCAAACAAGATTGAACCCGACTTCTCGTATACACCGTCAAAATGTCCGACACTTGACTCGACGCTACGAACGTTGTAAACAACTCGTGCGGCAAGCCAAACCCTGCTATCTGCCATTCGAAAACAATGAATTATCTCGCCGCCTTTTTCCTCACTGATAGTGCCAGACAGTTTGACACCTTGTCTCGGCGAACTCTGAAAAGTCCTCCGTTTTACGCTTGGACTCCAGATCGAGGATAAGAGTGATTAGGCGTCGGTAACCCATGACCCCGCGGGTCACCGTGTGTCCCATTTGAAAATTCGAGAATTTCTGAAGTAATTAGAATTATCATCATATTTATTGCGAAAACCATATTGTAATTATTCTCTCAATAAAATTTGTCTTATCATTACTGTTCCAAAATGGAAATATCACTGATCCGGAGCAGGTCTACTTAACAGTCACATTTTGCTCGATTTTGACCCGCGGCCTAGAAAGGTTGCCGACGCCCGGATTAGACGATCGCTGCTGAAGGAGCACGGGTAATCCCTCGCTGTCACCCAGCAGATCGTTCACAACGTTGAAAGTAATCCCGCGATTTTCAAGGGGCACAACGGGATAAACAGAAATAGAGATTACTTCGTTCTCGAGTCTCCGAGCAACTGCGGCCACAAACAATCGAATACAACTGCGATGGAGGAACGTTATTATCGTCATCCCGGAAGCTCCAGAGACTGTTGTCACTAACAACTTGTCAGCGCCGAGAATCAAGTTCGCCCGGGAGTTTCAATTGCCTTTCGCGAAACCAGTAAACGGATCAGGGTCTGCGAACTTCCTCTGGTAAACACCGACTAATTAACCAGCGATAATCCCGCGCTTTTAATTTATTTCTTAATCACAGCCTCGTAGAAGAAACTCGGAGTTCGGTCTGCTCGCCGCTGCGGCCATCGGTTTTCCTTAAGCAACTCGATAACAAACGTCGGAGCACAATCTCTCGAGATAATTAGGACACTATGAAAAGTCCCACGATCTTGATGCACTCCGTGGAAACCTTGCGCCTCCCCGGCTCCCCCCTCCGCGCCACTTGGCCGATGCTTCTATGCCCTCTTTCTCTACTTCGACCACGAGTCGATCCAACTTTTTCCTCATCTCTCACTGTGATTTCTCTCCTGCGTAGGTCAGTTGATTTTTCTCACCTATCTTCGCTCCGTTCTTCCATTTTCTCTCTTTCCTGTACGTGCGTCTCTTCACTCTTCGTTGTTTTCCATTTCCATAATCCCCCCCCGCTCCACGCTTATTCGTTGTATTAATTCATATTCATTAACGAAATGTACATTATTTTGTGTTACATGTGCTTCAATTTTGAACTTTCGCAATCACCCTTGTTTGTCTTCTATATCGGTTTATCTCGTTTCAGATGAATCGCGTGTAACAACAAAATGTGTACTTTTCTGTCAAATGTGTGCCACTTAATCGCTTTTGCATTTTCGTAATCCCCCTTGTTTGTCTTCTATACTAGTTTATCTCGTTCCAGGAGGATCGATGTGTAACAACAAAACATGCACTTTCCTGTTAAATCTGTGTCAGTTAACTGCTTTTACATTTTCGTAATCCCTCCTGTTTCAACGCTCCATTTGTCTAGCTCGTCCAAGAAGAATTGCATGAATGAACAAAATGTGACAAACACAGCTGTATGAATAGCTTTGCGAATAGGTTTATCAATAGGCTTGTGAATAAGTTCGTGTATAAGCTCGTGAATAGATTTGTCGATAGTCTTGCGAATAGGTTTGTCAATGAGCTTGTAAATAGTCACGTAAGTAAGCTTATGAATAGATTTGTGAATAAGCTTATGAATAGGTTTGTCAATAGGCTTGCGAATAGGTTTGTTAATGAGCTTGCAAATAGTCTTGTAAGTAAGCTTATGAATAGGTTTCTGGATCAGCTTATGAATAGGTTTGTCAACGAGCTTGTAAATAGTCTTGTAAATAAGCTTATGAATAGGTTTGGCAATAGGCTTGCGAATAGGTTTGTCAATGAGCTTGTAAATAGTCTTGTAAGTAAGCTTATGAATAGGTTTCTGGATCAGCTTATGAATAGGTTTGTCAACGAGCTTGTAAATAGTCTTGTAATAAGCTTATGAATAAATTTCTGAAACAGCTTATGAATAGGTTTGTCAATAGGCTTGTGAATAGGTTTGCCAATGAGCTCGTAAATGGTCTTGAAAATAATCTTATGGACAGACTTGTGAACAAGCTTGTAAACAGGTTTGTAAATGGGCTTGCGAATAGGTTTGCGGAAGGTCAGTGTGGCTAGACATTGAGGAAGAGACGGCAACGTTGGAGACTCACTTTTCCAATTCGACCTGCGATCTTCCTTATTGGCGAGGTCCATAGTCCCTCAACCGGGGACGGTTAACTGAAACGATCCACGTGCCACTGCTCACGGCTCACTGGCGTCGATTTTCTCTGGGATCAACGTTCGTCGTGTCGACGTGTGCGGCACTGGTAACAATCCCCGCGAAAACGCCAGCCTGACGAGCTACAAATCGGCACGTGTTCGAAGGAAAATTCTACGACGAAGATCGCAGCGATCCGTGATCTAAAGTAATCGCAGCGACACTGCTATTTATCCTGTTCCTCCCCACCTCGTCCATCTCGTTCCATCCCCACCACGACGCTCGATCCAGAGGGGCCTCTACGCGATAGAGCGATCGCCGCACTCGATCAATGCAACTGCAATATAAGCCTTTGGAAATCGATTGAGAGCCTTCCCGAAGTAATTTCAACGTTTCTTTATAGCTAAATGAAATTCTGCATACGATGGAATATGAATGAAAACGATAACATTTGACCCTTTTTTGTTTTATCGTTACATTTCGATAGTGGAAGCGTCATAACTTTGTTTAAAAAAATCGCAGGGTATCGTAACTTAGCTCATTTTGAAGGGGAAAGAACACTGTTTAACTGTGGATTCGTTGTATGCTCATAGAAAATTGTTATACTTGGTATTTGCAGGATATACAAAAATGGTACTTTTTCTTACTATTTTCAAATTCACGGGCCTCTGGTGAAATCAAAAGATTTTTTTCTGAAATGAAACTAGCGTGGATTCGAAGAACGAAGTCTTAGCTTTCCAACGAGACCAAAAGCATCGAGCTATGATTTTTTTTCTACCGTTTTATAACGCTTCCCATGAAAAATGAGCAATCAGCATTGGTATAAGATACGTTGAAATCTCAGCAAAAGATCATTGATATTTGAACCACTGCAACTTCGGGAAAAAAAATCGCAGGGAGATCCACCTAGGCTCATTTTAAAACGTGTAGTCTCCACTTTCGGAATATCTCAGTTATTTTAGCCGATAAAATTTTCACACTGAGAAATAGGCAAGAAAGCAAAAAATGTATTTTTTCAGAATTTCACAACTTTACAAATCTCTAGAGACTTCAAACAATTTTTTCTGCTACTGAAACTAACGCGATCTTAAAGCACAAAGTCTCTGCTTTCCAGTGAGATCAAAAACAGCGTTCTACGATTTTTTGTTACCATTTCATAGTGTTCTGAATGAAGAGTGTGAAATCGGAATGTCGTAACTTATTAAATACCAGCTAAAAAGTTAGCGATTTTTAAAACGCTGCAACTTTTTAATAAGAACTCATAGAACAATGAACACTATCTCGTTTTAAAGATCGAAGTCTCCGGTTTTGACGCACCTAAGTTTTCTCTTTGCATGAGAATATTATACCCGTTGCAACAGACAGCCTAAGAACGAGGAATTTCCAATTAACAGCGTCAATTACATTCAACTTACACGGTGTGTATACAAAACATCGATCGCGTGATGTTTTGACAATGCGAAAAGGCGGGAAACAGTTGAACTTGAGCCGGTTTCGCTGTCGCAGCAGCAAACGGCCGCAGTCGTAAAATCAATTTTCACTTGAACAACGCCGCTTTGCTCGACGAGTTCAAACGAAAACGAGTCCTCAAACACACGCCAGAATTAATTACTAATCTATCGGCGTGCTCCACTAACGGTTCGTGTAATGTAACGTACGCCCCGTTAATTAGAATCGAGACACAGACAGCTGGGAATGAATTTTCCGGCGACGATCGATTAATGCACACGTACCGTGCAGTTCCGTTGTGCAATTAATTGCGGGACTCGTTACGCATACGAAAGGTTCGATTTCTTAAACCACTCTGCACTCAAAAATTTCCTCAGTCAGATCACGTACCATCGGAAAAGCGAGTCTCGATTTTATCGCGTTATTTACTTAACCGGTTACATCGTTTTCTATCTCGTTCCAACTCGTTACGGGTGGTTCGAAAACGATCATTAACGCTATAGTTACGGTATCCGTCGAAATAACGGGTCGCTAATTTTTTAATTTACGATTATTCGGATCGCAACGATGTAAATTCAATATACATAATTTATCTGCGTCAAATATTACAATAACATTCGGTAAAAATTGGAATAAATGTCTGATCGTCGCTTTTATAAATTCAGTTTATAAGAACAGCTTATTTTTCTGCTCCGTATATCTAGCGTTAAACAATATCTCGCGACGTTTCTGTCACGATAAATAACATTGTATAAATCCTCTCGAATCCTTGTAAGGAAAATCCACTCGACCATTCTCATCGATCGAGCAATTGACTGGAAATTGAAGGCACAATATCGCGAACGTAATCTCGCAGATAATATTGAATCAGCCCCAGCTGTCCTCCACGCCATCGTCGGTACACAAATATCTTTCTATTGTTTCAGGAAACATTCGGTTCGTTCGATGGAAAGGTAACGTCACTTTTCCGCTAGTTCAAAGTTTTATTAAACATTCTCGCGATAAAAATCGTCGGATTATCCGATCTCATTCCAACGAGAAAATCACGTCGCGCGGCAGGCATTGCGTTAATTCTGCCATCTTTTCGTAGATCACAGCGATCCTGATAGCGACACAGTCATTTCTCCCTGACTTGCGCTCAGAATGCACACAAAAAAGGGCAATGCGTCTCGTTTTCATAGTTGTGTTGACAATTGCTAACTATAAAAACGAGCCGTCTATTACTATCGTCGAAGTTTCAAATTCTCGAAAAAATTGTTGATATTCGAACAGCTATAACTTTGTGCAAAAAAATCATACGACAATAGAACTCGGCTCATTTTAAAGCCCGAAGTGTCTACTTTCGAAGGCCGTTCGTAAATTTCTTTTAAAAAATTTATTCGCGACACGATGGACGAGGAAACCTCGTTCCAGACTACACACGAAATTTTTAACCTTCGAAACATCGACGACATTCAAAATACCGCACCTTCGTGAATAAAAATCGCAGAACAACGAGACTGAACTCATTTTAAAGCCTGAAATCTCTACTTTTTCCCTGTATAATGCATTTCCCTCGAAAAGATTGTCAGCAGGTATAAAAGCGAGCCGCGAGGCACGAATAATCGTAGCTTCGCTCCCCAAATTGTCCACTTTTGTGCGCAATCTGTGCGCGAATTAGGGAGAAATTGCTGTCAGGGAGAAATCTGCGCGAGATTTCTGATCGTCCGATTGTGTACGTTTGTCGTTCCGGATTGAATAGAGCGAGTTGTGAGAGTTTAGTCTGCAGTCTGGTTGGCATGGATCCGGAAACGCGCATAGATTGCCGCGCGAACCAGCCGTGAAGCAGGTACTGCAGGCAATTGATACGTTCCATTGCATAGGAAAACACGGTTGCACGGCGGTCTCTTTGCAGGAGCGATCGCGGCTCGATCGCGGGGCCATTGTGACGTTTATCGTCGGCGATCCGGCGGCCGGTGTGCCGTCGCTATCGATTCCGGAAACCAAACAAAAATCGTGCCCGGCCTGGGCGAACGGTTCCCTTTGACTCCGCACACGCCGCCGAAGGAAAAGGAACCAGACGGAAGTGGATGTAACGCCTGCGCGAAACCCCGGACATCTCGGTCAGCTCACGGGCTAACGGCTATGAATGAAAAGCCCGAACGCTCTCTCAGTACCGCGCGGGACAGTGTCGCGGGATCGTGCTTCCGATCGATCCTTTCCGGATCCATTTATCCGTCAGCGAGCCGCGAAACACGTTCGGTTATCCGTTGCCGACGATCAACACTCCAAACATTCCCGCGAAATCCAAGTCGTTCGGTTAAACGAAAAGTTCGATATACCGCGATAAAAATGCATTTTCGAACCTAGTCGAACGTATTGAACGACGATCGGTAGCGTCCGTTTCCCGTCGACGACGAGTTAACACGTCGGACGTGTAAAACAATCGGTAGATCGTTCGCTGGAACAGCGGCCAGTTCAGTTGTCCGCGGGCACTTCGCGCGGCGTGTTAACTCGTCGACGGGTTGACACGTCGTCGGACACGTGCGCGACGAGTTAATACGTCGGCGGCGGTTGCGAGTCGACGCGTCGGCGGGAACAGAGACACGACGAGCTGATGCGTCGTCGGTGGACGATTGGAGCGCGACGAGTTGACGCGTCGCGGTGGAAGTGAACGCGTGTGCGACGAAGCAATCGCGACGCATTAACTCGTCAACCGGCCGAACGGACACCGTGAATCCGGCCGGCAATTAGCTAACCCTTAATTACTGCGGATTGTCAGAACCGTCTATTAGTGCGGTCGCCGGTCGCGGTTGTATTAATCCGTTGGTCGCATAAATCAGTCATCGTTACGCGGCGGTGCGCGGCGAATCAATTTTCATTAATCCTTGATCGTGGACCCGGCCGGTTTAAATAGGTTTCGGCGGGATCGCGCGAAATAATGAATCGCGGGCCGCGACGCCGCCGGTAATTAAAAAGACGGCTGATTCTTGTTCGTCGCCGTGGGATCGGGTATAGGGGTCGAGAGTTTTCGGGTCGTGTGCGGCGAACACTGGGGCCGCGGATTAAAAGGCGAAATGCGAGTCGCGAGCGCGGACAGAAGGATGGGACAGCCGCGTCTCGACGCTGATTGTATCTCGCAAGAAACGGGACTCGCCGTGGAAGAACTGAGCTAGATAATGTCTGCGCCGGAAGTGGACCCTGAGGAGGCCAGGTGAGGTCGTCGTTGATTCGTCGCGGAGATTATACATTCATACGGAATTATACGTACGGGAATTATATAAAATTTCTGGATACGATGTTCTGCGTGATACAATCGAGCGAAAAATTGCTGTACGCCGAATCTGGTAGATTGTTTAAAATTACTGACAACAATGCGCATCACGAACCGTATGTTCAATGAATCGTGGATATTGAGCTCGTGCTATTGTATAGAAAAAAAATCGCACGACATTCTAACTGTGCTGGTTTTAAAGCGCGGAATCTCCTCTTTTCAACGAGTACGAAATATTTATAATATGATTTTTTGTTAACATTCTGTGATATATTGAATCGAAACAGGGTAATCTGCATTTTCTGACTGCACACTAAATGTTTGGCAAAAAATGGACCATGTTCAGAGGATTGTACTTTCTGGAAAAAACATAGTAGAATAACGTATCCAGGCTCATCTTAAAGGGTGAAGTATCTTCTTTCGGACAAGCACCAGGACGATGACCTGCGATTTTTTTTCACTACTGTATAGCACTTTGAATCAAAAGTTTGAAGTAGCTACTTTTTGATATTTTTGAGCCAAAGAATTAAACATGTTCAGAGTTCTGTACTTTTTCGAAAAAAAATCGTAGGACAATGTGTTTTAGATCATTTTGAAGTGTGAAATATCTTCTTTCGGACGAGATCAAGGAAGACGATCTGCAATTTTTTCACTACTGTATAGCATTTTGAATCAAAAGTTTGAAATCGTCACTTTTTGACATTTTTGGGCAAAGAATTGAACATGCTCAGAGTTCTGTACTTTCTCGGAAAAATATCGTAGGACAAAGTGTTTTAGATCATTTTGAAGGGTGAAGTATCTTCTTTCGGACGAGACCAAGGACGACGATCTGCAATTTTTTCACTATCGTATAGCACTTTGAATCAAAAGTTTGAAATCGTCACTTCTTGATATTTTTGGACAATGAATTGAACATGTTCAGAGTTCTGTACTTTCTCGGGAAAAAATTGTAGGACAATGCGTTTCAGGTAATTTTTAAGGGTGAACATCCCTCTTTCCAGCAAGATCAAGAACGTCGATCTACGATTTTTTGTTACCATTTTATGACACGTTGAATCAACAATGAAAAAGACCACATTTTGTAACACGATTGGTAAAAATAATTGGAAACAGTACCAGGAAATGTTCACTGAAATCTGTGCGAAATAATCGAGTGAAAAAGTTGCTGAACGTCGAATCCGTTGGATGGTTAAAAATTACTGAGAGCCGTGCGTACAACGAATAGCAATTACCCGGGATTTGTTAAAACTCTCGCGCAATAATCAAATTACGAAGAATTACCGAGGAACCAATCGGCCGGCGACGGCTAAACATGACTGAAAACAGGGCTGAAAATGGACAGCAATTATCTAGGCGTAATCTGCATGAAATAATCAGATGACGAAGGATTAGAGAAAAGCGAATCATTGTTGCTAAAATTTCGGCGAGATTGGTAAACGATTTGGCGATGGACTAACAACGACGAAGCTTAGCAGAGCGTATTTATGGGCACGAGATTGATTATTAATGTCGACAAATATACTGCCTGGTCAATATTAAACGCTATTGATTATTTACTGGAGCCGGGAAGTTTTAATCGAAATTGAGATTTCAATTAATTCTCGTCGCGTACGTCTTCGACGGGATGCCGAACATATTTGCGCGATGTATTATTCATTGCGCGACGGGTCGCCGAAAATGTTTAAACACCGTGTTAAACTCTTGTCGTGGTCGTCAAAAATTCAACACGCCGCGCATCCTAGTTCCTTATCCACCAATCTTTCACTTTTCGGGACAGGGGATTTTCATGAAACATTCAGCGATATTTACGTGCTGTTTTGTATAAGATCGCAGCGAGATTACGCATTATTGCGAATTAAGTCGATCTCGTCGATCTTGATGTTTGTTCTTGAAATACGGTGTACAATTTTTGATCGGATAACTGCAACTCGATTCACATAACTTCGATTCGCCCAATAACGTACGAAAAGTACACTCAATTGGCGATATTTCATCTCGAACATTTATTTTTCTATTTTAGTCGCGACTGATTCTTCGGGATCTCGGTTCATTTCATTAGCCGGTTTCATCATTGTCGATATTCCAAGTACCGTGACTTCGTCGAAAGATATCGTAGGGCGATGTGTTTGGGCTCGTTTCAAAGAGCAAAGATTCCTCTTTAAACACACGCCAGTTGTTTCCTTTTAGGATCTTTTTTGTTCGGTACACGCACGACATACAGAAGTGGTACTTCCTTTTACCATTTTTCGAACTCGCGGACTTCTGAAGCCTAAAAAAAGATTTAGCTTTGAATAAAGCTACCGTGAATTTGAAGCTTGAAATTTCCTCTTTTCAACCGGACCAAAAACACTGGGCCACGATTTTTTGTTCCTAGTTTATTGCGCTTCGCAGGAAGAGTGAGCCACCAGCGATGCAGTAAGGTTCGCAGAGATTTACGAAAAAAATTCATGATATTTGAACTATTCCAACATCGAGAACAAAAATCGTACGGAGAACTATCTCGGCCAATTTTAAGGAGGATAATCTCCACTTTTAGCCTAACTAGGTTATTTTAGTCAACAGAATTTTTGCACTGAAAAATAGAGGGAAGAACAAACATCGTCGTTATTGATAATTGTACGAATTCGAACATCCCTGCAAAGTTGAACAAATTTTTTTAAGAAGTAAAACCACCATGGTTTCGTAGAACGGAGACTCCTCTCTGCAACGAGCCCAAAAATATGGATCTGCGATTTTTTCTTACCATTCTATGGCGTTTTCAATCGAAAGTGTAAAATCGAAATTTTGTGGGGCGACTCATTAATTGCTAGATACAAGATTGACGATGTTTAAAGTGCCGTAACTTCTCGAAAAAAAATCATAGATCAACGAGCCATAGCTCATTTTAAAGAGTATAAAATGCATTTTGAAACGGTGTTAGTCATTTTGTTATAGAATTTTTTTGTCACTGATAATCGCAATTTCTGTAGCAATGCCCCTTTTTGGACCATTTCGCAAATTCCGAGATCTCGGACGAGTTCAAAAAATTTTTTTGTCGAATCCAACTACAGAAATCTTGAAGCACGAAGTCTGCCCTTTCCAACGAGCCCAAGAACATCGATCTACGATTTTTTTTTACCATTCTATGGCGTTTTCAATCGAAAGTGTAAAATCGAAATTTTGTGGGGCGACTCATTAATTGCTAGATACAAGATTGACGATGTTTAAAGTGCCGTAACTTCTCGAAAAAAAATCATAGATCAACGAGCCATAGCTCATTTTAAAGAGTATAAAATGCATTTTGAAACGGTGTTAGTCATTTTGTTATAGAATTTTTTTGTCACTGATAATCGCAATTTCTGTAGCAATGCCCCTTTTTGGACCATTTCGCAAATTCCGAGATCTCGGACGAGTTCAAAAAATTTTTTTGTCGAATCCAACTACAGAAATCTTGAAGCACGAAGTCTGCCCTTTCCAACGAGCCCAAGAACATCGATCTACGATTTTTTTTTACCATTCTATGGCGTTTTCAATCGAAAGTGTAAAATCGAAATTTTGTGGGGCGACTCATTAATTGCTAGATACAAGATTGACGATGTTTAAAGTGCCGTAACTTCTCGAAAAAAAATCATAGATCAACGAGCCATAGCTCATTTTAAAGAGTATAAAATGCATTTTGAAACGGCGTTAGTCATTTTGTTATAGAATTTTTTTGTCACTGATAATCGCAATTTCTGTAGCAATGCCCCTTTTTGGACCATTTCGCAAATTCCGAGATCTCGGACGAGTTCAAAAAATTTTTTTGTCGAATCCAACTACAGAAATCTTGAAGCACGAAGTCTGCCCTTTCCAACGAGCCCAAGAACATCGATCTACGATTTTTTTTTACCATTCTATGGCGTTTTCAATCGAAAGTGTAAAATCGGAATTTTGTGGGGCGATTCATTAATTGCTAGATACAAGATTGACGATGTTTAAAGTGCCGTAACTGCTCGAAAAAAATCATAGATTAACAAGCCTTAGCTCATTTTAAAGCTTATAAAATGCATTTTGAAACAGCCTTAGTCATTCTGTTATAGAATTTTTTTGTCACTGATAATCGCAATTTCAGTAGCGATTCCCCTCTTTGGACCATTCCGCAAATTCCGAGATCTCGGACGAATTCAAAAAATTTTTCTGTCGAATCCAACTACAGAAATCTTGAAGCACGAAGTCTGCCCTTTCCAACGAGCCCAAGAACATCGATCTACGATTTTTTTTTACCATTCTATGGCGTTTTCAATCGAAAGTGTAAAATCGAAATTTTGTGGGGCGACTCATTAATTGCTAGATACAAGATTGACGATGTTTAAAGTGCCGTAACTTCTCGAAAAAAAATCATAGATCAACGAGCCATAGCTCATTTTAAAGAGTATAAAATGCATTTTGAAACGGTGTTAGTCATTTTGTTATAGAATTTTTTTGTCACTGATAATCGCAATTTCTGTAGCAATGCCCCTTTTTGGACCATTTCGCAAATTCCGAGATCTCGGACGAGTTCAAAAAATTTTTCTGTCGAATCCAAGCACAGGTATCTTGAAGCACGAAGTCTGCCCTTTCCAACGAGCCCAAGAACATCGATCTACGGTATTTTGAATCTAAAGTGTGAGGCCAACACTCGAGAACCTGACGAATATGGGTCAAATACTCGAACTGTCTACTAGGCGAGAACTTCTCGATCTTCAAGGAAGTATAACTTCGTCGAAAAAGGTCGTCGTACAGTGAGTCTACGCTCATTTTAAAGGCGGAACATCCCTCTCCAGATCCATGTTAGTCCCGGCCTCCGAACTATTACCATATATGAAACATGAAGACTGTTATATCCACTATTCAAAATGCAAATAGTTACTAGATCATGCTCGACTCCTGAAACAATCGGCGCCCTTAATCGATGATTAGAACCTCGCGGAACATGTTCATGCCTCCATTAACCCAGTAAGCTAGTAACTGGTGTGTTGCCGTCAATAGTCGACTATCGTCATTATTTATTGAATACACGCACCCGATCGGCGGTCAGATCAGCGAGATCCGAATGCCGATGCAATTAACGACAGCCGATTAATATCGAACCGAAGTTAAAGCTTCTCGCGAGGTTTTCCCCTGATTCTTATCGGCCTGTATCAACTGGAGAGCTACGTGACAGATAAATCGATGATCGATTATCCGCCGAGATCGTGGTTGTGTCAACGGAATGTGCCACCGGGGACCGTCTTAATGCGAGATCGATGCACGATAATCCCACGGATCGAACTTTCGGTGGTGAAATTCGGGCGCGCGACGCCGCGCTATCAGCACGTCCATTGTTTATCGAAGTCGAATAGAAAATTCCGTCTACGTGGGCGCAAACAATGCGAAAATAATCGACACGCAGCCTCGGGAGGAACAATCGGAAACACGTTTTATCTGGTCCACTGTTCTGCCAGCAAACACGCATGGTCCTCGTTCCGCTATTTCGATGGAGATTTCGTGCTCCTATGGAGCGGTTTTGCAGACCGTTAAATAACACGCCATGTTACCGCTTTGCATAAATCAAAGGTCCATTTGGAACACCTCGACGGCCAGCTATAAATATCGCCGGTTACCTAAAAACTCGGCTGTCCTTAGTCGTTGCATTTTGTTTAACCATGGCCGACGGATTTATACGTTCGCGTGTTTTTTTCCCAGATACCGGATCCTCCGTAATTCGTCGTTATTTCTTCATCCGGAAGAAGTTCTCCCATGATTTAAACGCGCCGTTCTCGGGGTCGCTGCTAAAATCCAATTCGACGCACCAAAGGCTGCATGTTCCATCGACGGGTTTATTAATATTCCCTGGAACATAGAAAAATTTTCGCTGCGTCGAATATTCGGTATGCTAGAGAAATATACTGAATTGCGCGCGAAATTCACGTTTCTGCGAGGCGGGCGAAGCTTCGGCAAGCAATCGCAATCATTGAAATAACAATGAAAATTGAAGTTTAATTAAACCGTGGAACTCGAATGGCAAAGAAGCTACTTCCGTTTTACAGGATATTATTGAGAACCAATTTAACGTCGAGCGCGGACCCGAATTGAGATATTCTTTAGCTGCGTTCGCAACGTTGAATAAAAATGAAGCGGACTTTTGCATGGGTTCGAAACGTTCCAGCGATATGTTACGAAATGTTTGGTAGGAAGCTGTTCGAAGATCCGCGCTGGTATTTGAAAATTCTCGAGAGCGCAGCGGATACGGCGGCCGTCCCGTCGGAATAAACGTACTTTGGGAACGGGAGTGGAAAAGTTGCCGAAAGAACCCGGCATTTCTCCTAAAATTAGGGCGCGCGGAGGGAAGACCGTACGAAACGAACTTTCCCGCGATTTGTTGCAGAATGATCGAGCACCGCGACGCGATACTCTACGAGATCCGCAGCAACGAGAGTTTTATACGGAACGAAACTCTCCTGCAGAACGTATCCTTGATCGAGGACTACATCTTCGACAGGACCGACGTCAGAGTGATATTCATCACGCTCTACACCGTTGTGTTCGTCTGTTGCTTCTTCGGTGAGTCATTGCAACCCACAAAATTCTAGATACTTAAGTCCCTGCAATTTCGTACAAACGACGCTTACGACGCTCTAACTCCGCTCGTTTTAACCGGCGAAACCTCCTCTCTCCAACGAGCTCTAAAACTTTGTTCTACGATCTTTCGTTGCCATTCTGTGGCCTTTCGAATCAAAAGTCTGAAATCGACGTTCTAACATTTGCTTACTGAGTGATGTTGAGAAAGGTAACTACTGTAACCCTGTAAAAGGAAATCGTAGGACGACGTACCTAGGCTCGTTTTAAAGGATAATCTTTCCCCTTTAAATCCAGTACAAGAACATCTATCTACGATTTTACGTTGGCATTTTACGATACCTTGAAGGAAAAGGGTAAAATCGACTTTTTGTAACGTGGCTCGTTAAATGCTAGCCGTAAGATTAACGATGTTTGAAGTACTGTAACTTCTTGGAGAAAAATCGTAGAGCAATGATCCTTATCTCATTTTAAAGAGCAAAGATTTCTCTTTAAACTGGCGTCAGTTGTTTTATTCATAGAAATTCTGATGTTCTTACTATTCCTATAATGAGCAAAGATGGTCGTTCGTCGACCATTTTTCAACTTCAAACACTTCTAGAGAGATCAACAAATTTTGTCTGCCCCCGAAACCACATTGGTTATCAAAAACGAAGTCTCCCCTTTCCAACGAGTCCAAAATCGTCGTCCTACGATTTTCTTTGTACCATTTTACATCGCTTTCGATGAAACAAATGAGGCCCAAATTACGTAACAAGACTTTATTAAATGTGGCCGAAAAGTTGACGTTGTTTAAAGTGCTGTAACTTCGCGGGAGAAGATCGTATTAAAACGGGCCTAATCGCATTTTAAAGGGCGAACAGTTCTCGGCCGAGTGACCTAAGTTACTTTATCGAAAACATTCGCGTCGTCGGTAGCCGCACGGATTCGTTAAGCATTGACAAAGTGCGGGTCTCGCAAACTAGCACGGCACAGTAGACCATTAGCGTTGCTAAGTTATTAGCCCCGCGTCTACTGATATAAGGCGGAGAAATAAGCTTTTAATTTCAGTAATGGTCGACTGCTTTGTCCGAACATTCCCGGCGCAATTATTATTAACGTGCTTGAAGCGGGTACAGCTCGGGCCAGAGGGGGGGGGGGGAGGAACAAGTGGAATATTTGGTGAAAAACGAGCAATAGACAGCGGAATGAAAATGTAATCTCCGTCGCGACGACGAATTTTTCCATCGTTTTAACAGAAGTTTCTCATTAGCATACGGTTGTTCATTTAGCGACGGGGAAATGTATTTAGCGGTAGTTGAAATGCGCGAAATGCCTTTAGCAGCGGAGTGAAGTACGGCGGCGCGCCGCCGCGCCGTTGGAAAAATTCCGAACGTACCGTGGGGCGAAGTATTTCACTCGATATTCACGGCGCGGCGCGGCCGCGGGGCGAAACTAATTTTTAATTAGGAAATAATGTCGTCTGCTGGAAGTTCGAGGGCCAGCAATTAAAAAATAACGAAGACCGGATTCGCTGCGTCGCTGAATTAAGATGTATCGGCGCGCGACCAGCGCTCGCAAACAAAGTCGAAATCGATAACGGCAATCTTCCGCCCGCGTCCCCCCCTCGGGCCGATCTGCCGGAAGGCTGGCGGGATCTTTCCGATTCGTTTCCTCGGGCACGGACTAATTTGTTTTTCAAATCAGCCGCCCGTTCGGCGTCAGGCACCCGTTTCGAAACACGTACCCTCGCGGAATTAACGGGGCCGTGTCGCGTGATCGATCGCGCGACGTTACCGACCGAAATTGAGTTCGACAGATCGCCTCGTACATCGACGCCGCGATTCATCTGCAATTTCGCATTGTTTCCCCGGTCGGACCTGGTCTCGGAAGCCTGGAAGCACGGGAAGCGACGCGAACTCGTAGTTAAATAGAAATTAGCCGTGGCCATGGTTCAACAAATTCGAAAGAAACGTCGCGAAAATTGCATTGCCGTTTGTCCGGGCCGAAAGCCCGCGGAGAAAGGAAAGGACCGAATCCAATTAAAAGAAACGAACGGGCCGAAATCATTTTCTTTCTTTTTTTTGCCACAACGAAACGTCGCTGTCCGGCCGGTGAAAAATCTCGAGCACGCAGCACGCACGTCGAATCCGTCTGGATCAGAATCCCGTGCCCGGTTGGGCGCGCGTTTTACGTTTCATTCGAATTTCCACGGGACGCGACTGCCGTTGCGGCGAAATTGCTTTTTTTTACACGTCGCGGAAGCTTGTTCTGGGCGAACGGGCCGGCGTCAGGTGCCGGGGCAAAGCGGGGCGAGAAGAAAGATGAAGCGAAACGTGGAAAATAAGCGGCGGATGCGATAGCGCGCGAAACATTAAGACGGGGAGAAAGGAGGACAGAAATTGGTGAAATGCGCTGCGACAATCCTTTCGGTGTTCGTACAGAATTTTGTCCGACTGAAAATTTCTTGGATCGTTCGCTTAATTGGAGCAATTAAATGCTGTACCGGATGGTCAGCAACAACAACCGGAAGACGGAACACTTTATATTCATAAAAATCAGTCGAAAAGAAAGAGTAACATTTCTTCATTCAAGGCTGCGTTTTCGAGAAAGCTGTTATAGTTTGCAAGATGCGTCGAGTTCAGTTGGCCTGCAGCTCGACGAGAAATGGAATTGTTATGGCGAGACGCGCCGCTCGATTGCTATTCGACAGTATTATTTTTCCAACCGAATTTCTCTGCAGAAGCAAAAACATTATTCTACGCTTTTGTTTCATTTTTCTACGTAGACTCGACCCTCTTCCGAGTTACTGCTCGCTCTGTACACGGAGCAGTAGCCAGCTATTAGTAGAGCGGCGTAATCGTCGCCTCTCTAAAATCGCCGAGCAAATGAAATTTCGCGTCCAGGCCGAATGGACGTCTGCCGTGTCATCCTATGAAAATTCGTTTAGTCCCCGATGAAAGGAGCAAAAAGCAAAATTGTCCGAGGAGCCTAGAACGGCAGAATGCTGCCGAGGAGCCGGCGTCGTGCCCGCCCGCCCCGCCCAGTCCGCCGGCGGCCGCAGGCCCGCCCATCCGAGTTTTTCCGCGGCTTTAATCGCGCGGAATCGCTATCCCGGTGAAACGCGTTGAAATAACGAATAGCCGACGACGGCGAGAGATTCTTCAATGGCCCCTTTAGAGCCTCCGGATATCCGGGTGTTTGTGGAGCGAACAGTCGCCTTGACACGCTCGATGGACTTAACGACGGTAATTTCGTCGCCGACCGAATAGCTGCGGAGCGCGGAGGCGTCTCATTGAAACTTTCACCCGGGATTTTCCTGATTAGAGAACTTACGCAACGGTAAACGAGGTAATTGGAGGCTGGAAAGGGCGAGGACCCGGCGCCGGGGCGAGCGATCCAGAAAAGGCGATTATCGGGAGCAAGATCGAAAGGATTAGATCGAATTAATGGGACCCGATGAGAACAGTTCGGAGCAAAAGTTTCGGCAGATGGAAGTCTGCCAGGTGATGCCACCGGCGATAGGGCGGAGCCGAGAAAAACTCTCGCGAATAGACTCCGCCCTTCTTCGCCGGCTCCGCCCACCGGACTGCCGTCAACCGAGACTTTTGCTTCGCGCGGAGCCTGCCGGGCGGGGCTTAAGTTACGGCCAACAGGACAGTGTCGCGTGACCGCGTCGACGGAACGAAGAAATGCTAGCCTTTTAATCGGAGCATATTCCAAGGCGTCGTAGGTCGAGCACTGCGAGACAGAGGATTGGTCTACCCGGAATCGCGGAACAGTGGAATCTCGAGAGTGTCGCGGGATCCCGGCTCGCCGCGGATTTTCATCCTGCGCTTGGCCCGCCTGTGCAAACCCCCAGCCGTTTCACGAAGTCTCGGAAAATACGGGAAACTTGACGCTCGCGGAGTACTTCCGTCGAGTTTCACTTTAATCTCTCTAATCGTTATGTGCCGTCGGTCGGTCGGACGGTTGAACCGAAACTCATTATACCGGCGCGGGTGTCAACCGACGGGCGAAATCATAAAATACGCGGCGGGCGGGCGGGCCGGGGGACACAGCATTACGCAGGCCGCCCACTCGAACAGGCTTTAATAAGATTCAATTCGGCTGTTCGCGACTTTCCCTATTCTTGTCCCGCGAATCTCCCGGTATTCCGGCGACTTTTTCATCCAAGTTTCCGTCGACACAACGCCGCCCGGCCCGCCCACCGCCGAGCCAGCGAGTGCTATTCCTCTCGAGTTTCGTAATCACGTTACAGAGTAAAGTGTTTACCCGCGACTGGAAACGTTTCTCGAATGAAAGTCGTCTTTGGTCCGTGCTACGCTCGCATGTTATTCGGCGACGGAAGAAGGCTCCCTATTGAAAATAATCAGCATCGGGATCGATCGTTTCCCGATTCGGTAATCGAGGCTTTCGCCGGGATACCGTCGTGATTGCTTTCGCTACGTGGGATGAATTACAAACGCGGGCTGCTCGGATTTTATTAAAGACTGTCTAATGGAACGCGGTAAGATCTCACTGTCTATAAACACCACTCGAACGTCGTTTCCTCGGTGTTCTTTGAGCTTCGTTGGATCGAATGGGATTTGCCACGCGTCTGGCTGAAAGTTCGGCGGTCGGGAGAGTGTTGGAGCTGAGAAACGTGCTCCTCTTAAGGAGATAACCTGAATCCTCGATGAGTGATTGTAAACCAGTAGCAGGAAATTTTAGATATTTCAGCTCCCGGTACTTCGCCGAAAAAATTCTTATGACATTCTAACCGTACGCGTTTTAAAGGCCCGAATCTCCTCTTTTCAATGAGCTCGAGAGCTTTGTTGCAGAATTGTTTGTTAACGTTTCGTGGCGCATCGAATCAGAAGTGAGAAATCAGCGTTTAAAGGACGTAAAAGTTTCGTCACATAGATAAAAAAAGATCGTGCTACAATGCCCCTAGGCTCGTTTTAAAGAGCGAAGTTTCCTCTTTGAAACGAGTCCAAGAACATTTACCTACGATTTTATGCGGCCATTCTGCGATGGTTTCAATCGAAGCTGTACCACGATCCGCGAGAATAATAGGGAGAAAGTTGACGATGTTCAAAGTACTGTAACTTTTTCAAAAGAAATCGTAGCACAATGAGCCTTATTTCACTTTGAAAGTTAAAGAATTCTCTGTCAAAAAAATGCAAGATATTTTGCCTAAGGCTTCTATAAAGACAATATACGCCCCGTGATCAAATTGTGTCACACGAGAATAAAACAGAAAAATGGAAAACATTTGCAAGACATTATATAATCGTGAAATGTTTGAGGTACTATATTGAACTATCGCCGGTCCTCTTTCGCCAGTAGCTAGCTCTATCTTTCCTTCACATAATGCCAGCTCTGCGTCGCTCTATGTCAAAGGACCGACGCGAGACCGTGACTCGACATGGCCGCAGGCTTCAGTTGAAACATAAAAACGCCGGCGAAAAATTAAGAAACGAGCAACGAAGTTTTCGAGCACGGCCGAGGAAGCTGCATCGAGTACTCTTGAACGATCGAGCGTAGTTATTTCCCGCTGTATTCTTTTCCCCCGGCTGGCGCAGGACGTCGCGAAACTTTTGATTATCGGTATTCAGGAGTCGAACGCGCCGGGCTTCGCCCGTGGACAAGTTGGTCCGCGAGGCGCGAAACGTAACTCAAGTTATGGAAATCGAGTGAAAAACGCCGGGGTAAAAATTCCCATGGAGAAGCGCGTCTCTACCTGTCGATCGGCGTACAGTCCGCTGGAAAACTTCTCTCCCCGTGCCCGTTCAACGAACGCGTCGTCGAAGCCACGTGTCCGCAGAACAAATTGACGAACCTACAATCGATCGATCGGAACCGATTCAAATAATTCTCGGAAGTTCCTTCGCGCGGTGCGGCACGGTTCGACGGGCTGATTTCGCAGCGGTCTGTACCCGGGGGAAGTCAGAAGAAAGAGCATAACTGTGAAGCCTCATCGAATAAACAGCTCGCGTTGCCGAGGAAATGCGGATCCGAGAGGACAATCGCGAGAAATAGGAAAGTGTCGATAGCGTTGCAGTCGAGACACCGGGCTCGCGATCATCGAAACGCGTTCCCGTCTTTGACGGGGCGCGATGGTTGCGTCATTTCCGACGACAGCTTTTAAAACGATTTCACGCGTGCCCGGGACCGCTGACAGCTTGCCTCTAGTCGGCCGTTTGCTGATCGAGGCCGGCGCTAGATCCCCTCGGAGATTCAAACAGGTATCGCTGAAGAGAACGATTTGGCCGAGTACGCGGCAGCATGCTGGAAAGAGGCGGCTGATATCCGGATGAGCATAATGAGAAACGACAACAACAGACGCGAGAAGGCTGTCTGAGAATCCGTGATCCTTTGTTTCCGTTGGCGGATTAGCAATTATTAAATTGCTAATTATGAAATAGCCGCGACAGGAGGAACGCAAGAAGCTCCACGGGCATATGCTGGCGCAGCTGCCGCAACTAATTAATTTACTCTGATTAGAGCTATCCGAGTGGAACAGGGAAATATGCGCCGACACGTTTTCACCTGGCCGCCGCGCCGGTTCGAGTACAATTTTCCGGAGGAGAGCCGCGATTTCCCTTCTGCGAGTGACTAAGAGCCACGGGAAGGAATTGGTCCGGGACGCGTTCCCAGTTGCAAACCGGAGTCGTTTAACGAGGCACGTACACTTCTTTCCTCCAAGTCCAATTTGCTATACGACGCCGGCGATCGAACGGCCGTGAGATAGCAATCGCATCGTTAGCTACCGGCTGTCCACCGGGTCGAGCAGGACGCAGTCGGCCGCGCCGCCATCAATAAACCATGGACAAGGTTCTAACTTATCCAAAGCAAACTGGCCCATAGACGAGCATAGATTGGCACGTCTCAATTTATCGTCTCGGCTCCCTTGAGATGGTCGATAAAAGCCACCGTCCGGCTCCGAAGGGGAGCTCGGTCCTCCGCCGTCGAACAAGGATGGACGCAGAGAGCGCCGGATTTACGGCGGAGGGCCCACGAGCGGATGCAAACGGGAACGAGGCCAATGCGATTCCGTCGAAGTTAGCCGCCGCGGTCGTGAAAAATCGCGGAAACTTCGTAATCACTTGTTTCTCGGGCTGCCTGGTGCGAGGGACACGTTAGGAATTCTGCCGCGGCTAGAGGCGACTGCATAGAATGCCCGATGCGACGGCGGCCGGCTCCGACGGAATTCGGAGCCGCTAAGCCACGCCCACTCGACGCTGGACACGCCTGCTTACAGGTGGCCACGCGTAGTCGGGGCGTGGCGTACCTGTTCCCAATTCCGTCGGAGCTGCTAAGCCACGCCCACTCGACGCTGGACACACCTGCTTACAGGTGGCCACACGTACTCTGGGCGTGGCGTATCTGTTCCGAATTCCGTCGGAGCTGCTAAGCCACGCTCACTCGTCGCCGGACACGCCTGCTTACAGGTGGCCACGCGTTCTCTGGGCATGGCGTACCTATTCAGGGCGGGACATTATTACTTCAATTATTACCTCGATTATTATTATTACCTTGTTATTATTACCTTAAAAATTTCGTAAAATTAAAGTATTTCATTCAGTTAAATAAAAATTGCAATGCAAGCTTACATGGCATCAATTACTTCTTCAACGTTCGTACCTCTTGCAAATCTTAGTAAAATTAAGTAATCACTTTTTTATTTTTAGATATTAGAAGTGGAAGATTTCCACATACGGTCATCAATCGACTGAATTTAAAACGGGGAGATCTCCCTGTTGAGTTGGCTAAGTGTTAAGAGGGAGAATTACTATTCAGGACGGTGCAAAGTTATTAAGAACAGGGTATATTAATTGGGGCAGAATGTAAGCGTCCAAGACGGCACGGTATCATTTAAGGCGGCGTGTAACTACACCTATTTAGGGCAGGATATACAGTGGCCCACAAAAGTGTTTGTACACATTTCAAAACGTAATAACTTTTTCAAAACTGAATCAAATAACTTGAACTTTTTTTAGGTTTTAAGGGAGGCTAGTCTAGTAGACGATGACTGAAAAAAGTTTTTTAAATTCTGCTATTACTTGGAATGAAAAGAAAAAAATAAAGACCCTCATCATCGTCTAATAGACTAGTTCCTCTATCATCCAAAAAAAATTCGAATTTAAAATAGTTATTAAAATAGTAATTTTAAAATAGTTATTGCGTTTTAAAAGGTGTAGGAACAATTTTGTAGGCCAGAGTAAGTGTTCAGAGCGGGAAATAATTATTCAGGGCATCGCCTTAGTACGACTCGAGCCTCCGCAAAAAGTTAGACAAGATGCGAGGAAGGGTAAGGGGACTGGCGGGTCCCGCATATGCGAAACTATAGAGCAACTCTCGAGAGTTTCACTCTCAGACTTAACCCTTTGCAGAACCCGAAGCTATTTTAATTCGAAATCCAAAAGATGTTTCCTGATCTACGGTATTTCCATTTCGTATGATTCAATGCACTTTATGCATACGAAATTGTGCCTATTGGAAAGTACAACACTTGCAGTTCCAACAATTGTTCCAAACATAACAAATCTGATACCGTTACAATTATTTCGAAAAATGGTATAACAATTTTTAGCGGCGCCTCAGACTCGCCACTCGAGTGCAACGGGTTAACTCTGACGCATGTAGACCCGACCTTTGTCATTTAGAACAGTCGTCGCCCACTCGGGACAGACGAGACCCTCTCAGAACAACCTTTTCCCAGGCAACCTGATGGTGATCTTTGT
This sequence comes from Megalopta genalis, assembly GCF_051020955.1. Taxonomy (NCBI): domain Eukaryota; kingdom Metazoa; phylum Arthropoda; class Insecta; order Hymenoptera; family Halictidae; genus Megalopta; species Megalopta genalis. The sequence continues at coordinate 9,680,994 of NC_135017.1, forward strand.
GGTGAGCTTCTCGCGCCGGCTTCGCAGCATCACGAACTTCTTCTTGGCGAACCTGGCGGTGGCGGACTTGTGCGTGGGCGTGTTCTGCGTCTACCAGACGCTGACCAACTACCTGACGAACAGCTGGCAGCTGGGCAACTTCCTCTGCAAGGTCTACATGTTCGTCCACGCGTTGTCCTACACCGCGAGTGTCCTGATCCTGGTGTTGGTCTGCGTGGAACGGTATTTAGCCATCGTCTACCCGATCAAATGCAGGTCCGTGTTGACTAGACGACGTCTGAGGCTGGTGGTGGCCGTGGTGTGGCTGATGGCGGCGGTCTACGCCTCGCCGAGGTTCTTCTACGTCGAGACGGTGAGCAACCGGTTGATCACCGGGGACGTGGACATCATCTGCGTCGCGAACATCAAGAAACACAACAAGAACGTCCTGGACGCGGTGAACCTGGTCTTCCTGTACCTCGTGCCTCTAGGACTGATGACATGCCTGTACTCGAGGATCGCCATTGGACTGTGGAGAAGCGGGGCTACATTAACTGCCCCTGGGATGACCAGGATCAGGCATGACGGGGTCCAGCACGTGCGCAGCTCCAGCAGGAACGTCCTCAGGGACAGACGCGGCGTCATCAGGTACGCTTTGCCGGGTTCGTGCTCGGGAATTCATGATTGGACCGCGGATTTTTATGATAAATAAAAGTTGCATTTTTAGTTCTTTTCTCGATCGTTCTAATTGACGATGATACGATAATATACAGAGTGTCCCAAAATTATGGTACTTCCGAGAAATAGGAGGTTCCTGAGATCATTCGAAGCAACTTTTTCCTCAGCGAAAATGCAATCCGGGGCTTCGTTTATGAGATATTAACGAAAAACAGTGACCAATGAGAGACGAGCTCGCATAGCGCTAGACGGCCGAGCCAATCAGCGCAACTGGACTTCGGCCGCTCGTTGACTCAGCCGCCTCGCGCCTGTCGATCTCGCCTCTGATTGGTCACTGTTTCTCGTTAATAACTCGTGAACGAAGCCACGGAGGAAATTTTTGTAAAGAACAAAGTTGCTTCAAATGACCCGAGGAACCCCTCATTTCCCGAAAGTACCGTAATTTCCTCTGTATATTCTAATTGTACAAATGTTTTTGCTATCTTGCACTCGATCTGTTTTGTCACGAACGCATCAAATCCGCAGTCTATGCATGGACACGCTTTCCAGGATGCTGATCGCCGTCGTGATGATGTTCGCTGTCTGCAACCTGCCGCAGCAGGTGCGCATCGTCTGGCGACACTGGGACTCCAGCTACGACAGGACCTCCGACTTCAGCACGCTGCTCACCCTGTCCACGTTCCTCATCTCCTACACGAACTCCTGCCTGAACCCACTGCTCTACGCCTTCCTGTCCCGTAACTTCCGCAGGGGGGTTCGAGAACTCCTGCTCTGCCGCGGGACCAGGGGCAGAGCTGTCAGCCTGGCCATGGGCTGCACCAGGGACACCCAGATGAGACACGAGAACGGCTTGAACACTGCCCAAGCGAACAGCTCTTTAATCCGACTTAGCTCCACCCACGACAGTCCCCGGGTGTCCAGAACTGTCGCCAGACAGGCAACCAGCGAGAAGATTTCCTGACCCGAGGCCACGGAGGCCTCGACGACCGACTGTGCCGAGACCGAGCTGACTTAAAGACGCCCAAATTGAGGCGAACTTTGAGAGTTTTTTTTCGAGAAACTAGGTTGCGGATCTTTGTGAAACATTAGAGATAATTTGACTGGTGCTCGAGAGACACGCGGGAATTTTTTCGTCTCGAGGAAGCCGCGGTGGTGATGGGTGCAAAGAGGATGGTGGAAGTGTTTCAAGTTGCTCAAGATCGGTCCTTGTCAGTGAAGTGCTAGGAAATTGGTGCGATGTGAAACGTTTCGTATAGGACTGTAGATGGTGCTAGGAGGCGCGGGAGACCGCTGCACGCTCAGAAATGCAAACGGCGGGTCTTTTTACGGTGCTCGCAATATTCGGGGCAATCCTGAGCCGCCTAGTCCCCGGTGACAAGGAACTCGCATTAATTTCGGGCCGGCACGGCGTGGACATTTGGCACCGGTACAAGTGATTTCGCCGCGCAACTACCATTCTCTTAGACAATACTTTCCGTGGGACGATCGCCGGTGGCGAGGAAAGACTGCGGATAGAGTAATATGCTTCTATTCGAAGCCGCAACGGGCCGAACGTGTTCTGCGGTTATTCGATACATCGATGCCGGCCGCCCGGAGGCACTTATTGCATTCTGGGATGGGAAGTAACTTCGACCGACTGTGAATGGGAACAAAGAGCATCGACTGCGAACTCATCGTTCCGCCTGCGGCCTCTCCGCGAACACGTAAGTAGCCGCCAAGGATACGAAGCACAAACATCTTATCCCCTCTCGAACCATAATCGCCTTTGAATAACCTTAGAACGTTTACACAGAGCTGGCAGCGTCTTCGGGGCGCGCTCGGTACACTTTTATTCCGACAATTCCATGTTTCAAATCCCCGAAGCCCGATGTTAATGCTTTGTAGAGGTTGTCGTCAGAGGCTTTAAGAATTCAAAAGGACGCAGACTCTGCGGCATCCGATCCCCAATTACCAGGGGACGATATGAATGATTGAAGTTGCAGGAGGCCCGCCGGTCACGACGTAAATGCAAAGCAAAATTTCTCCAATTCTGTAGGATCCCACGACGTGTAACGTCAGAGCCGCAGTAACACACGCCGCACCGGCCGATCGGAACGTTTAATGCGCGCCTGGATCAAACATTAATCCCGGTCGGCCAGCCGGACAGTACCATCCCCGTGAAAATCGCGTTGTTCCTCGGCTAACGAACACAGATCGCAGCTGCTCTGTCCGGGTATCGATCCCGGCGCCGCTACTTTTAGACACAGACAATCGACGAACCGCTCGATCCACTCGAATCGAGAGGCCCCTCCACGAGGATATCATCCGCAAAGAGGATCCCATCCGGCACACGTTGAATTCTAGCACGAAAAAACCACCACTTTCGCGAATTTCATTCTGGAATACCGCTCGAACACGAATATATTTGTCAAACGATTCGTCAAATTCTGTCGCAGACACGAATTTATTCCTGAGAAACAGTAACAGCTATCGATCTGGCATTTGGCATACATGTTCGCAAATCTTTGGAGCATCGACACAATTTTTTGCAAACAGTTTCGATAAAGATTGTAGAAGTTACCCGAGATTCCAAAAGAAAGCGCCCTAGGTAAGCAGCTCTCTTGCCACGTCGACCCAAAGTCGCAGACACGAATTTATCTCTAAGAAGCCTTCACAGCTATCGATCTGACATTTGGCACATCTGTTCGCAAATCTTTGAAGCATGGGCACAATTTTTTGCAAATAGTTACGACAAAGATTGTAGAAGTTACCAGAGATTCTAGAAGAAAGCGCCCTAAGTAGGCAACTCACTCTCCACGTCGACCCGAAGTCGCAGACACGAATTTATCTCTAAGAAGCCTTCACAGCTATCGATCTGACATTTGGCACATCTGTTCGCAAATCTTTGAAGCATCGGCACAATTTTTTGCAAACAGTTTGGACAAAGATTGTAGAAGTTACCCGAGATTCCAAAAGAAAGCGCCCTAAGTAAGCAACTCTCTCACCACGTCGACCCAAAGTCGCAGACACGAGGTTTATCTCCAAGAAGCCTTCACAGCTACCAATCTGACATTCGGCACATACGTTCGCAAATCTTTGAAGCAACGGCACAATTTTTTGCAAACAATTCCGACAAAGATTGCAGGAGAGTTACCAGAGGTTCCAAGCGAAAGCGCCCGAGGTAGGCAACCCTCTCGCCAGATCGACCCGATGTCGCGAGCGCCGCAGACGCGAATTTATCTCCAAGGACCAGTGACAGCTATCGATCTGGCATTTCGCACGTATATTCGCAGATGTTTGAAGCATCGGCACGAATTTTTGCAACCGGTCTCGTCGGCGATTGTGGCAGCTGTCGCACGTTTCAGGAGAAGGCGTCTGGCGCAGGCAACGGTGGGGCAGCACGCGCTATAGCAAACGAAAGACGGCGCCTAAGAACGGGCAACCGTCGCGGGTGCACGTTCCGTGTTATTTCGCAACATTTCATCGATCGATTAATTACGAGAGGAACAAGACCGATGCTCGTCCGGCGGCTGACGGGCACGAGATAATAGTTGACAGTGGATCGATAACCGGGCTAACAAAGCGCGAGAAGTATACCGTCGGCGGTGCCGTTGCCGGGGCACTCGCCGCGATCGCAGCCGTTTCGGGGAATTAATTAAAATAACGAGGCGCGTCCGGATACTTATTCGCAGGACCCGCCGGCTCCGTTTTGCTGACAACACTCGAATGCGAAACGGCGCGATCGCGCATATTATTACCATTAAATCCATGCGAACAGCAATTCTCCAAATTGTTCGAAACTGTTCTGCGTTCTTAAGATCGCTGGTGGGCCGTGCACGAAATGCCGGCGCGCTATAGTGAGTACCTGCCGCCTGTAGTCTTCGGTTCTCAATCTCGTTTCCACAGTTCCGATCGAAAATTGAGAAAATTTTCGTTAGGCCCGTTCTTTGCTTTCTCTTGTTTTCGTCGGTGCATTCGGCGGCCCCTCTTTCCCAATCGGATCATGTGAGCCTTATCGCCGACTTCTTGTTTCCTCGGCGCGTTATCTCTCGGGGGTCTCAGGTTCACAGCCGAATAACCGGTTCGCGCCGGCTCGACAGCATCTTGGTGCTGCCGTAGCTATCTGTTAGCGTTTGCATCATTGTCTCTCGGCGAACGGTTGTACTCGTGCGCTCGGATAAAATGGAAAAATTCTGGCGGCGATACGATACGAGGAGAGATTAACGAAATAGTGCGGCCGGGAAGCGCAATCGAGAGAACGAGGCGCTTATACACGACCGCCAATCGTCGGCCGTGCAATTATCGAAGTCAGCGTTGCTTCTCGAGCACTTCTCGGAAACGCAAATAGCGTCCCTTCCGTCATCGGTTTCGATCACCGGAATCGGCGAACACGGGAAAATATGGGAGCCCCCGAGAGCGCCCGCCGCGCAAACAATTTTTACGGTCAAATAAATTACCCGTGCATCGAGTACCGTAACAAGAATTGGCATCGTTTCGTGGTAGAACGCTGGGAAATTGGTGATCGATCGATTACGCGATCGGATGCGTGGACGAAACAGTATCGGAGCAGACGCAACAGTATCTTGTAACGTTGCCGCCGATCAAGCACTAGACGTTCAACTTGAACTTATTAAACTGTTAAGCCGAGTTGGCCGCTCGTTCATGCTTCAATTCACCTTCAATAAACGGCCCCGTCATTTGTTGCATCATAATTACACTTTGTGTATATTTCAAAGCGCGGATGTGTTTCCGGAATGTAGAATCCACCGGGAGGAGGGGGGCGGAGAAGGGGGGGACAAACATCGGCGACGTTTCTATCGTATTTATGTACTTCCAGTACAAATATTGGTGAACCTTTGGCAGCGCTGACTAATTGCGACGTTGCCAAGTAACCCTGTCACAGCTAGCCCGCCCTACCGATGTCATAAATCCTCTAACTCGAATTCAACGATATAAGTCGGAGTCAAATTGAAAGTAGCTTCTTTCCGTGGGGATTTAATTACATTCGTGTTTCTACGAGAAGATTGCCAACGTTGCCAAGTTTGATCTCGGAGCACGGCCCACCCTAACAGTGTCATAAGTTCTCCAAACTTTGATTCCACATTAGTGAACCGTAGCAAATGGGTAAGAGGTTTCTTTCCGAATAAATTTAGGTAATTCACGGTCCCGGAAAAACATTCCAACGTTGCCAAGTCTAAAGCAAGCCCACTGGAGCCGTCATAAATATTCTCTTTGACTCGACGTTATGAATCGAGGCGTAATTAAAAGCAGTTCCCTTCCGAATTAATCGAAATAATTTATAGTCCTAGAAATAGATAACAATGTTGCCAAGTCAGCGCACGCTTCCAGCTTAACAGACCTGTGACATGCAACTTTTGAATGTAGCACGATTAGCAGAAGAAAAATTTGCAAATGAATTTCCGCGAAATAGATTATCCTTCCTCTAAGAATGGCAACGTTGCCAACTCTCTCGATCCGAGAAGTCAACTCACCTCCCCCCCCCCTCCGGATTGGCTGATCTTGCAAGAGTGGCTTAAAATTTGTTAAATGTTGCACGATCATCGACAGCAGCATTTGTAAATAAATTCAGCCGCAATGGTTTATCATTCTCCATAAAAAAAGGTCCCCTAGTCTCTCAATTCGAAGTCAGTTCGGTCTCCCAGCGACTCAAATTATTCGCCGGCGAACAAGCGTTTCGAAAAACGGAGGATAATTGGTGCAGACGCAACATTCGCGAATGGACTTAGCAGAAATAGATTACCGTCGCGGAAAAAACAACAGCGTTCTCGGCCCGATAAAGTTATTTTCCACGCGAGCACGATAACACGATCCGCTGGGGGTAGAAACACGCGAAAGCCTGAGACTCTGTATGCTCGAGCAGCCGAGGATCCTAATCGGTTCCGATCTGACGACACGTTTTAAAGCGCGTGCAAAGTTCGTGCGAGCAAATGGAAGACGTTATCACGGCCGGCGAGAGAGAAATAACCGTGAGACGAAGGCAGACAGGCTTGATAACGATATGACGATTATTGTTGTTGCTAAATTGGACCCCCAGCGGAACGTTGCGTCACCCGCGTGACCCGCGAGTGGAAAATACAATGATTTCGCATACTGCGATCGGTTTATTGCGGAATTTCTTTAATTACCTCGTGTCACAGATAACAAATGAATTTTTTTAAACTGTACCAATTCGATATTCAACGAAACATGTTTTCTTTAGCAAAATTGCGCCATTTGTTGAAGACACATGCTGCAGGAAAATATTATTGAAACAATGAAATTGTTTGCTCGCAATGCTCGGAACATTGTTTACCGATCGTTCCGTCTAGAAATAGACTGGAGGACGTTATCAGATACCAAGTTCACGATCGATATCGATCATTCCTTGACTAGGAGTTTCGCTTAGGTTCCGTCAGGTGTCGTTTCTAATCCCTCGGTGGCGTCCAGCGTCTCCGCTAGACCCAAAAATTTTGCGAGAAAGGATTCGTCCTCGAGGAAATCGCCGCGAACGATTTCGGCTTTCGAAGAAAATTAACGCACAGCCGTATATTATCCGATAATTTCCATGCGTTTTGCTCGTTTCACCTGGCCCGGTGAAGAGATTTCTTTAAAGAATTCATGAAACGATCTAGGTTGAGGATCGATCAGCGAGATGATCTCGCGAATTCTCCCCAGACGGTTTGAACTAGATCGCGGACGGCGCAACGATTTTCTAAAATTCGCGAGGCTGGTTTCTATCGGCAGGCCGCCGTCCCGGGTCCGATTTGCCGCGAGCAGTGGGGGGCACAGCTATAAGAAGATTAATCGGCAACGAGGCGAAGACAGTCCACCGTTGAGTCGAGGATAGACACCGAACTCCGAGATCGTTCCCTGGGATCGTCGCGTGTAACCGCATCACACGTTCTCGCACGAGGTATGTCCACGGTACAACCGTATCAATTGCCACAGCCGACCGTTCTCTCCGTGCACGCAGTTTTCCGACTTACGTAACCGATTACGAGATTAATTACGTTCGCCTAGCGACCGACTCTATTTCGCGCAACAGAAAAGCCAGATTTTTTGAAACGTGCTTGTTCTCTTCGACGCGTTTGCAAATTCAACAACTTGCACGGGCCGTAACCGTGACGGCTACGGCTACGAATCGTGCGTAAAATTGTCGGGCAGGTTCTCCGGAGTACGACGGTATATTATCTCGCGGAATTATAAACATTTAGGCACGTTTGAAAAATGTCCAAAGAAGATAGGACATCGACGAGCTTGATTTCACAATTTATGGATTTTTTTGGAACAGATTTTATGTACTTTTATGCTCTGGGGAATAGCCTGGGTCGAAAGCGACCCACTCATAGCTAGCGACCGCCACCGAAAACAACGTTTCAAGGTCCAATCCGGTGATTTTGAATCGTCGTAATCTGGCCAAGAGACGATTCAATCAATTTTGTGTGAAGCATACAATTTTTGTTCTCCGAGATAGTCGAACGAATGTAAAACAATATTCTAAAAAAACTGATTCATTGCAACGCGTAATAACAAATTCGAGGGAAATAATCTAAGCAAGCATAGATATTTACAAACGTTAAGGAACTCGTTCGTAATTTTTGTATCTTGTGCATTCTTTGTAATAAATAACGTGATCGTTCCATTCGTCAAATCTCTTCGTTCCCACGAAAATGAGTAAACGCATTTCGGTCAGCTTCCGTGGCCAAATAGTCCGGCGTGCCCCGCGCGTATTGCCGATATTTATCGTCTGTGGAGAACGTTACAGTGGTAGACGATCCTATGTGGGATCTGCTCTGTTTACCGGATGGAATCGCCGTAAACATTTTGAGACGGTTGTTGATTCTGTTCAAGGATATCATGTCGGCCAGAATCGGGAGCGTTCTCATCAGCGACGCCGTGGACGCTTGCTGCGGCGAGCTGCTGGCTCGCCACGGGGTCCCGGTCACTGCCAAAAGCAAGCTGTCGAAAGAAGAGCTGATCAAAGAGCTCCAGGTAAACCAGGCCCGCGTGAATTTTCCCCGAAACTCGTCCGGTCCACCCACGGAAATACCGTTTCGCATTCGTCAAGTCGAAAATTCGGGGCTGCTGGCCCGTGAAACGCTTCTCCGTTAATTTCATGCTACGTCAATTTCATTTGTCGTTCGTAATCGAAAGATTACGCTGACAGAAATGCCGGTGACCGAGGAACAAACCGAATTCCGCGTTCGAACGTATCGATGTTTTATTAAATTAGAACGTTCATTATTTCAATGGTCGCGCGAGGCCCGCGATGATATACTACGCCGGTCGACGCGAAATTTTCGAAGCCGTAGAAATCGGTGGAAAAAAAACGATTACGGGGCAATCGGAAAATTTCAACGATGTAATAATATACAACGGTCGAATTGCCGAAAATGTTTTGGCCGGGTCGATTTTAGGGATTCGCTATCCTGTTGCAGCTCGGGGAACGTTAACAATTCACCGATATCCGGTGTCTGGATCGCAGACGGACTTTCCAACTGGCCTACAGCCCTTCTCTCCCCTTTCCCCCGTGGCTATCACTTAATTGGTCGCATTCGAGCGATCGAACCGGTTTCAGCCGGTTCGCTCGGCGAACGCGAATACCGGTTACCAGAGAGAATACGGGTCGTTGTACTTATCAATCAGTTTGAACGCTTCCCCCCCAGCCCCTCCGTCGACCCGCGTATTACACGATCTATGTACGTATCTCACCGCTGATAAGCACGTGCTATCGACTACCGCATTGCTGGCAAGCCTTTTAAACATGCCAGTTTCTCGGAAACCGTCGTTTCCGCCGAATTTTTTTCTCCAGTACGCGTACACCTGTTTTGTCTTTTTTTTATTTAATCGGCAAGTACCATCGATTTTTCCCTGATTGCCGTAGAACCACGACGCTCTGATCGTCCGATCGGAAACAAAAGTGACCAGCGACGTGTTCGAGAGCTGTCCTAAACTGAGAGTGGTCGGCCGTGCTGGGACAGGGGTGGACAACATCGATCTTCAAGCTGCGACGAAGCACGGAGTGGTGGTCCTGAAGTAAATCCTGTTTACAATTCCCGTCCAAGTGCTGCCTGGTCGCTCGAGACCCCATTATCTATCTTCTTCCTTAGACGGTTTCTTGAATGCGACAATTCTTTTATCGGTCGAAATTGCCCCATCGCTTTGAGAAGCACAAAACCTAGAAAAGAGATTAACTTGAAAAATCCTACCGAGCATTTGCTATAGTTGAAACATAGACAGCCGACGGAGCTAAGAGCTGTAAGACCAGGTCCCTTGGCAACTCTCACAGAATAATAGCAGCTTCATTGGTCCTCCGAGGAGAATGGCCTTCGCGATTTGCCCTCGGGGACGTCCCCAGGGCTGTTGCCAGGCCTCCGGACGCGCGGCTTAACCGGCCGAATATGTTCCAGCACCCCAGGAGGAAACAGCATCAGTGCCTGCGAGCTAACTTGCGCGTTGATCTCCGCTTTGGCGCGAAACGTGGCCCAAGCAGCCGGGGCCCTAAAGGAGGGACGATGGGACAGGAAACTGTACTCCGGGTCGGAGCTGTCCGGCAAGACCCTGGCTGTCCTGGGCATGGGCCGAATCGGTCGCGAAGTGGCCCGCAGGATGCAGGCCTTCGGGATGCGCGTGATCGCGTTTGATCCCGTGCTCACTGTTGAAGACGCGGCGCAGTTGCAAGTGGAGAAACTCAGTCTGGACGAGATATGGCCCCAAGCGGACTACATCACCGTGCACACGCCCCTCATTCCTCAAACCAGAAGTAGGTCGTTTTTGGAAATTGTTGAAGGCTAGGCAGCGAGCTAAGCCGTCGTTTTTGTAGATCTGATCAATGCAGCAACATTGGCGAAATGCAAGAAGGGTGTGCGCGTTGTGAACGTGGCCCGTGGAGGCATCATCGATGAAGAGGCGCTCCTCGAGTCCATCGAGGCCGGCCACTGCGGCGGTGCTGCTTTGGACGTCTTCGTCGAGGAACCGCCCAAGAACCCCGTCACCTTGAAGCTGATCGCCCATCCGAAGGTCGTCGCTACTCCGCATCTTGGTAAGGAAGGCGACCTTCAATTTAGGGCGCAATGATTAACCCTGTCCTTCGTCAGGATAACTCATCTGGGTCTATAAGTGGACTCGAATAGGTCTCAGTCTAAAACTGGTCCTAAATGAATCTAGGTCCGGAGCTAAACGTTGTCGAACTTTGCAGGAGCAAGCACTACCGAGGCCCAAGAGCGGGTGGCCGTTGAGATAGCCGAACAGTTCATAGTGTTGGCCGGCAAGTCCACCGAGTACGCGGTCACAGGCATAGTAAACGCTCCTATGATGTCCGGCGCCATGATGAAGGAGAACGCGCCGTGGATAGACTTGTCGAAGAAACTGGGTCAGCTGGCTGCCCGGCTGTCCAAGGACAAGGACAAGTTGGTGTTGAAGAGCGAGACAGTGGGCAATGGGATGAAGGAGAAGGCGTTCATCCACACTGCTATCTTGGTCGGTGTCCTGTCCACGCAGACCAAGAATGGCTTGAACCTGATCAATGCTCCAATGTTGGCTCAGGACAAAGGCGTCGACGTGAAAGCGGGCCATCGGGAGGCTGGGACCCAGGCTATTTCCATTGACATCGCGGGCCACACGCTTAAAGGTATCTTCAGTCCTCTAACCACGGCCCAATGACATTTATTCGCCTGCTTGTTAGTCCTGAAATAGTCGGCAGTAGGTTCACTAGACTTAGCTACCCTGGTGTTCCAAACTCGGTCAAACTAACTCCAAACTTTTCTAATAATCGCGAAATTACTTTTACAGGAACTGTTCGCAACAATGAACTGCTGTTGCTGTCTCTGGACGACGCGATGTTCCCCGGCGGAATCTCTCTGGCGAACTACGTCGCCCTGTACCAGACGAACAGGGTCGAGGACATGGCGCAGATCGTGAACGAATTCTCGTCGAAAGGCATCAACATCCACAGCTTAAACGCCAGCGGCAACTGGATCGTCGTGCAGGCTGACGAGGAAGTGTCCTTGAAGGTTGATGGCATCAAGAATTTCTGAGCTACAGGCCCGGTACTTATGCGATAGAGTCTCGAAACGCCGTTACGTTTCGCGACGGAAGAAACATGAGCGGACGATGAGGTAATCGATCGATCATCGAAGAGGTACACTTAGGGTTCCTAGATCGTCTTCTTCCAATTTTGCCTTTCATTCTGTTCACGTTCCAAGAAAAAAAGATATACAGTATTTGAGAAAGTAGTCGGTGACGATGTATTAGGTCTCGATTCGCGGGTCGTCTATCATTTGACTGGAATAGTTAGGAAACGCTCTAGAAAGCTATGAGACGCATGTATGTAAATATTTATACTTTTGTATCGTTAGCGTTAATAAAATATTACGTTGTAAAACCACCGGCACCCCCCCGTCCGCCACGATCAACTTGACTTAATGTTAGTTCTTTTTATATTATATTAAATATATATATAGATATATTATATATATATATAATTACGTAAGAAAACACTGAATAAATATCACATGTTCTTTATACAAAAATACAAGAGAAGTATATGTCGTACAAAATACATTTCTCCCTTGATAGAGTGAAATCCACTGTGCAAAACATCGAGTAACATATTCCTCTATAAACTCTAACATGCGCAACGTACGAAACATAAACATAGTTTGTTATTTATACAATATAAAATCTATCAAAATCAAACACTGAATTCTAACACTACGATGAGACTTCTTATATCCTGTCGTAACTGCTGACGTAACAGCAGCACAGGGTGTAGTCGATGCCTTCCTAAGGAGAATTTAATGGAATCAAATTATGTTATTGGATTAGTAAATGGTATTAGGAATAATTAGATCTTTTCGCATCTTACTCGCACAAGCGACGGTAGATCCCTCCAGAACTTATGGTTTGGTACCATTTCCCAACCTGTTGCCCCCCTCAGGAGATTCAACGTCAACGCGCCTCCAATAAAATATATTCCGCTAAATACGAAGAAGATAATCACCAATAAGGAACCGGTAGAGAGCCCGTGGTTGTCGCGTATCTGCACCTCGCAAACGTGCGGCGACACCAACAGTAGATACTGAAACACGATTATATTAGGTAATTATAATTAAATCGTATGATGGTTTTTACGATTTTTCATACTTAAATCTTGAGAAATTCCATACAGTATTGAATTTACATATTTGAATACCCTAAGTCCAATTGTGATAAGGCTCTTAATGTAACCCAAAACTATTGATACTCAATTTTAAGTAGTCTAATATTTGGGTAGCAAAAGCATTACATTGTTTTCTTACCAAGAATCAAATTGAGCTTACATTATCGTGAATGTTGATAGCTTTATCAAACACCAAATGGGTGACACAGTTTGGGCAACAGACAAATTCCACTGTTGTGTTATAATCCTTATGCTGAAGAAATAGGGAAGACAGTTTTTTGGAGTTTGCAGGATATATAATCATAGTAGTTTCCTCGACCGTTCCAAGGCTGATAGAAGAATTATTATTTTCATATAGTAGGCACATCTGGAAGAACAATATAGATTAGGACAATGTTTCTACAATAAGCCCAGGGTATAAGAATATGATTGCTCTTACAGATACTCCTTTTCCTTTGTAACATTCGCTAGATGCATTAGTTGTCAGAGGAATATTTTCACACGGTTGAAAATAAAAGATGTTGTTCATTCCATTCCATGTCATCAAAGGTCTGCAACAAAAGATTCGCAGATAAATATTAAATCAATAACATGATTGAGGTTAGGGGGATAAAAACTGCCGACCCTATGCTGTTGAGCTGTGTCAAGTCGTAACCCCGACCGTCGGGGAACGCACAGGAACAAGTTGTTAATTTGGTGCATTCTGAGGACGTTTCGCTGCAGAAAAACGTTAGAATGACCAATGCAGATATGATAGACTTGCCACCATCCTCTTTGAACATTTTCATCGGGCTCGACAACTGCGCGTTAAATCGTTTACCAGTCAAACTTAAGTTCGGAGTCAGGCGAACCCGCTCATGCTATCGGATCGTTTGCGGTTTTCCGTGAGATATTTATCGTGTCGCTTGCGAATGTATATTTCAGTAGATATTAGAAGTATTTTGCTGATGCTTTATTCGCAGTTCCTCGTAAATCACTGTTCATGATAACACTCGACAGAATGGTCCCTCTGCAGGACAGCATCGGAACATTTTAAACTGTCAATTAACGGTTAGAAGCACTTTTCTGACTTTGTGTAAATTATACGTTTATTAGCCGATTCTTTCTTGATTGGTAAATAGCCACAAATTGTCAGTAATTAGTTAGAATGTTGTACGATGTTACTGGCGAATTTCTGAAACTTGAACGTCCAATACATTGATAAACAAACGTTTCATAATATCAATTACATTTCTTTAAGTTAGTACGCAATTTAATGTGTGTTGACAATTGTTTTAGTCGATTATTCATTTCTAGGAAATGAATGCTTCATTCGTGCTCGTTTATAACAAAGAAATTATGTTGTATATTAAGTTCATCAGATAATCTAAAATGGCGGTAAGACAAAAGGAGAGAAGGAAGGACAGCAGTAAAATGTATATAACGGACACCATTATAGACATTTTGAAGTGCTTGTGCACGACACTTATTGCTCAACAATTACTGTGTAAATCACGCTAATTAATCGCACCAATAACGTTTAGTGTGAAAACAGAAAATTCTTCCAAAGACAGAACTAAATGAGTCCATCATGAATATGGTTTCAGAACTCTGTGCATACATTTGAGTTTGTCGCTGTCAACGATTACTATAATATATTGTACATAGATAAGAATAATGATAATTATTATTATTGTTGATTAAATTAATTCCAAAAGACATTGACGGTTTCAGACCAACAGTAGAAAACAAGTCCCCTTTGTCAGTCGATTTTCAGTAAGTTATCGTAATTATTTTCAAATGGTAATCATGGCACCAGAAAGAGAATTCTTTCAGCTTTAATTTGAGCTATTAAAAACTAGAAAACTACTACGGAAACACGTAGAAGTGTCATTCCCTTAAAATCCTTGCATTTAAGTCCCTGCTCGTAAGACAACTCATTGCTTCTCTTATACTTCTCTCTCTCTCTCTCTCTCTCTCTCTCTCTCTCTCTCTCTCTCTCTCTCTCTCTCTCTACCACGGTATCGTTATTATTTTCGTCTCAGCTTCAATTTAAGCTATGAAACGTTAGGCTTTAAATTGGCCTTAAATTAATAAAGTTGCAATATTCTGCAATTGTTATTGCCAAGTAGTTTCAAGCATTTGCCGTCGATGGTGCCACATATCATTTTCCTAAAAAAACTGTCATCTAGCAGTGAATTTTAGAATTAGTCGAGAACAAGCTTTGAGACTTTGTCACCGATGGCACCACATAACAAAACTAGCAAAATATAAGTTTATTGATTATAAACCCATATTTCAACGGCTTCCCGTTATCATTTCTTAATGTTTGATAGCTTAAATTAAAGCCGGAAGAATGCACTTTATAATGGCTTAATTACAATTTAAAAAGAATTATAACAACAAACTGTAAATCAAAAGGAAAGTTGTATGCTCTTAAGGTAGTGACCAACTTTGTTTCCTGGACAACTTTAGGATCTGTGAACTTTATTTTTTAACTTCATCTCTGACTACATATTGGTACACATGTATATACATAGCTATTTTACAGCTGTATAGAGTACCTTGAGGGAAATTAATCATCATTCATTTTAGTTAGCCCTCATTTAGGCTGCGACAAAGCCAGAGTAATTCCGTAACCACGTTCATGGTGAAGGAACTTACACTTTAAACATGGAGTTCTGAGGCTATCTTCACGAGGCTATACTTATTGCCAAAAAAACGCCGTAGTTTCTCATCTGTAGGAATCCATTGTGTGTTTACGTTTTCGGCGAGACAACAGCTTTGGATCAGCTGTTGTGTCAGAAATCCTTCGGAGTTTACTACCGCAAGGTACTTAGATCACGTTCACAATTGTGCATGATTTAGCTTCGCTTGATAGATTGTTTTGTTTTAATCGTTAATGGTGATTGCCAAAGAACGATGAGCTTCCCGGAGAAACAGGACAATATATCGAAAGACGAGTGGGTCGCCAAGTTGGAGGAGAACTCGCACACGCAACGCGTCTCCATGAACAATTTGATTATGAATTATTTCGTTACAGGTCAGTAGATCGCTACACTCGATTCGCGTACGGATGCAGTAGCTTTTAAAATTTTAGGTGTACTAAGGAATTATTTATTTCGCAGAGGGATTCAAAGAGGCAGCTGAAAAATTCCAACAGGAGTCCGGCGCCGAACCCACCGTGGAGTTAAACTCTGTTGACGATAGAATTCGTATTAGAGATGCTATTCAAAATGGCCGTATTCAGGAGGCCATCGATCTCGTGAACCAGCTGCACCCGGAATTGTTGGACAACGATAGATACCTGTATTTTCACTTGCAGCAGTTGCATCTAATTGAGTTGATTCACACTGGCAGAATTGAAGAGGCACTACAGTTTGCTCAGGAGCGACTCAGCGAGGCTGGTGAATCTGATGACAATATCCTCTGCGAATTGGAGCGTACCTTAGCTCTATTGGCTTTTGATGAACCACACAAGAGTCCATTCAGTGACCTCTTGCATCCGAGTCATAGGCAAAAGGTATTGAAATAGCATCTGAACTGTTTGATAATGTTTTAAACAATTTATTTTTTGTATAATCAATCATATCAATCATAGATAGCAAGCGAGCTAAATGCAGCCCTGTTGAAGATGGAGCACAGGGAGTCTACCAGCCCACGGCTGAATAACTTGCTCAAGATGATCCTTTGGTCACAGAATGAGCTGGACAAAAAGAAAGTGAAATATCCGAAAATGACTGACTTGGGTAGTGCCACCATTGAGAGTCCACAGTAGATCTATGGGGCAATACCCATGTATTTATTAGTATGAGGAAAGAATGTGTGATTGTACTATATTAGCGTTTTACATGCGAACAGAATTCAAAGGAGGCATAGAGATTCTACTATAACCTTGCTGTAGTAGCAACAGTTCTTAATTCTTTTCGTGAAAATGTGTAAAGTCCTGGTCGTATGATACACCGCGGGTAGGAGAGAAGAATATACTAATCATAAGCACTACAGCTTAGTTAATTGTTTCCTTTCGTAAAGACGTGCGATTTGACGTTCCTTTTGTACAATATCGATTAGTCTAAAATTTCGTAGTATATTATACTATTAGACAATTTCTAAGATTTTCTTTTCCGTTTCGATCGTACCCAATTTCTGAGACATTTTATTTCAAAAAGAGAAATCATCAAAAAAGTGTAAGAATCATCCTTTAGTCAACGGAAAATTGTCCTCCGACAGTGTTGTCAATCGAACCGTGTGCAATACGCGTGCTACTATTTCCGTGCAAACAGTTTAGTCTAAGTATAAATGAATACGACAGGATTATCGCTTATCAAGTTGCGTGATAATTATCCGATGTTTGTAAAGATTTATATTTCGTACTATTTATGTAGTAAAAATACAGTAACAATTCTTTTAGGGTCCACGGAACATTCTTCTCTCGAGTTAGTCATAACTGTCTTTTATGAAGTTAAGCAAATTATAATTAAATAACATTAGTCGTTAAAGAACAATAAAAAATCGTCTTATTTTATTGCGAATTACCACCCGAACATATACTCCATAGCTTTCGAAACTAGACCAGTGGACTTTTGGGGAACACTTTCAGTCGCCTTCACGGACTGTGGACTGAGGTGTTGGTAATAACCAGCAGCTAGGGGTCTTGCGTTTTGCAGTTTAATTGGTGTACAGGGAGTGTTGTATTCCGGGGATTGGTTGACCCTTCCGAAATTGGAGTAGCATTTTATGCTGCCGTTCATTTTCGTCCGATTTTCTTTATCAGCACCCATTATGACACCCTCGTCTGTGCAAGGTATCACACCGATCATTATCGATCCAGAAACGATGTTTCCATTACAAGCTAGGGCTCTCTGAGCTTCTTGCTCCGAAGCGGATTTTAGGTGTATCCAATTGCTCTGTGCATGGGGAGCAGGATGCTTGTCCACTATGCGAACTCGGGTCGAAATATGCGCTAACACAGTGTTTAAATCACTGGGTGCAAACCCAAAGACTGTCACCCATTGTAGAAGACCTTGAGACTCGGTTGTATTTGGGTTTATTGGAGTTTCGTTGAAGATGGAATTGTTCATTGAGTTCATCAGGTGTTTAGATTGATTGTGAGCTATGCTTTGATTTGATGCTAACATATACGGTGATGCTGCCTGAGATGTATCCAAAGAATCAAACAATCCCCTGGTTGGTGGCCCCCCGGTATGGTTTTCTGTCACTATTTGGGACGTGTTTGGTGTGTTTGCCCCACCAAATACTGCTTTCTGTCTGTTAGACCGATAGTCTGGGGTGCCATACAGTGGAGACGTAAGACTGGTGTGCCCTATTAGGAGCTGTTTCGGAGTGTCCTGGGGGATTGTTAGGTTGACCTTGGCTGGCTGAGGACCAACAAAAAATATTTATGTCATAAACGAATTACTTGGAGGCTAATTAAATCGAGATTATTCATATTTACCATTGTAGTGTCTCCTAGAAGAAAATTCGGAAGGTACCCGGAGGCTGGAGGGCTTCCGGGCGTTTGTACAGGACTTCCAACCGGTGATCCCAAAGTCATAGGTTCCATCTGATACAAGTACATATTATCCATCGAATAGTACTTTTAATTGATGTTTAAAGACGTCAATTAACGACGGTGAAAGATTACTATCGAGGTTATAAACACAAAACACTAACTACTACAGCAAATAATGATGAATTAATGCTACAAATAGACAGTTAACTCACCATTTATTATATCTAGCTAAAACAATCAAAATTATTTCGATCTAGCAGAGATGCCAAATATTTACAGCCGCGTAGAAACGTTAACCATTTGAATAACGAACACTATCATAGTTGATTTCTGCCAGCAGATGGCGAATTCGAACTTAACAAGCTGAAGTTAGCTGAATGAGGCCATAAACAACGGTTGTACTGTTTTTTAATTGTATAGTATTGATTCGCCAATATTTCATACAATTTATATTTTCATTCATAGCTACGTCAGTTCCAATTTACTGTTAACAGTTGAGGAACAACAATATGGCGGGCAGTAACGCGCCAAGCTGGACTTAAAGGTCCATCACCGTTACTTCAAACCTTCATAAGTTCTTAAAAAATGCCAGTAGTAAAAAAAGGAAAATACATAAATGTTCATCATGGCTCGTAAAAAAAAGTCATATTGTAAATTTTTCTGGAACCCCGTTCTTTCAGCAGAAAAAAATTTCCATAGTCGCTCCAAGTGGACCGACTCGTCGTCAGAGGGAAAAGGACGAAGGAGAAGACAAGAAGGCGTATATTATAATAGTGAATTTTAATAACGATGAAAATTATGTACATATTTACAAATTCGCAAAAAACGCTCACGTGACACAAGTATCGGGATATCTATATCTATGGGAGAAACAGATTTCCGGTATTCGATCCGAACGTTGGTGAACGTTGTTGCGTGCGCAATTAATTCTGCTCTTCCTCCCTGCCTCTCGCGGTTTCCTTTCCTTCGCACAATTCGATTGCAGCACCACGTCGAAGTGTAGTCGAAGAAGAAACGGAACAACGGCAACAGTGTAAACAAGCAACGAATAAAATTCCAGCAATAAGCAACGGTATTGTCAACAATAAGCGACCGGAATGCACTCTTGCCGCATTGTCACGCGCGGGAAGACGATAAACAAGACGACAAGCAACAACTCTTGGGACAATAAATAACCGCCATTTTTACAGTGTGCGTTTCGTTCGAGTCTGAATTTCGTTCCGCAACGTTGTGCGCAGCTTTGTGACGCGCGTGGCAATCTCGCAAGAGGGATCGGTACAAAACGAAACGAGTTTCCCGCCATTTTACTAACGGTCAAGAATCCGCACAGCGATACGCACCGAGACGGAAAGCGAAGACAATTTGTTTCCTCGAAACAGCGACACAACCATGCAACACCCTCAATTCAATTCTCACCTCGGAAACAATTTACTCCCGTTCTCCCGGTAATTTCGTTCAATTCCTGCTCAAGCGAGAGTGGGCGAACTGTTTCGCGCGGGAAATTCGAACGCGCGATCATGTACAGTAGGGAAATCAAGACGGAACCGGACTCGTTGTAACGAGAAAGAACATGCAGCCTCTCCTGCCTCGAAAATTATGCCAACGAAACATGTACCGAGGAATATCAGTACGCGCAGTCGGCCCCAGAAGTCTACAGATGTTCAAAGTCCTTAGGATCAAAGATTTCCTTAAGCATCGAGCCTATGCAACTTTGTTACACCGCAACTATAAACTTCTGGTTATACATTGTCAAGTAATTCAAGTTATTTAACTAGAATTAAGTTAAGCAATTTAACGTTTCCAATTTATTTGTCACCATTTTCGTATTCATTTTTCAAACGACTTATTTGACGTACAAAAATCTTCAGTTTCTCTTTAGGTACGTGAATTTCACAATGCTGCGACCGACTGTACGTCGAGCGTCGACAATGCGGTTCCCTTCGGTCAGTTATATTTTGACTATCTCCGAGTAAAAAATAATATCTGGGAAAGTAAGAATAACGTTGTGCGATTTCTCTGCTAGAACGACGTATTTCGGACGACTTAACGTAGACACGCACGAAGTAACGGACTCATGCTCCTTCTCTACGCTCCCTTTCACCCTTATCGGCTCGTCGTCGTTCTTTTTCTCTCCCGGTTTATTCCACGGATATGTTTGAAACGAGACCCTCCTTCTTCACGCGAGAATACATTTAGAGCCTAGAACATACTTTGGTTTAATGGCAATGGCGGATCCACGAATGTTGCGTTCCCGTCTGGTGAAACGAGGACCGCGAAAACAGTTGACGGTACTTTCCCCCCCTTAACGGACCGGCGGCAGCGTGTAGTCCGAACTCCGCGGCACTTTCTCCCCCGCTTATGGTTTTTCCGACGCGTCGGCTGTCGGGGTCGCTGTCGCTAAAATCACCCGCAGTAGTCAAATCAACCGTTTATATCGAATCGAATGCGGATCGCGAGAATCAATTTTGGCAGGAAAATCAAGTTCGTTCGATCGGAAAATATATCGAGTGAAAAATTGATAAAAAATGGTCCGCCAACCGAGGGCCGTGCCCGACACGCGGACACTCCGGAAATATGGTTCTTGATCAGGCCGCGGAGCTTTCGTTTGGCACTGCCGTCGGTCCTCGATGGTAAAAACAGTAAAAAAGTGTCATTGTCCCGTGGCGGAAACGAACGATGCGCGAGAAGACGTGTCCGGGAACCGGTTCGCTGGACCCGCCAATGTGTTTGTACGCGGACGATGATGGCCAGCCTTACCATTTCTCTTTTCTCATCTCTTCTTTCGCCTTCTTATCTTTTTTCATCTTCTTCTCATTCTTTATCGATATGATATTTAATTATGATTACGCGGCTTAACTGTTAGGTATTTAGATACGATGGGAACGAGATTCTCCTAATGTACTCGTCTTACACTCGTAGGAAGCGACGTGGAAAAATGTGTTATTATCGGCCGAGAACCAGCCAGGTGATCGGGGCCATGATCAGCATCGAGGTCGGCGACGTTGGCGTTCTGCTTCCTGCGGATCGGAACGATTTCAGACACCAGAAATATACGAGGATTGTCGGAAATGTGTGACTACGTTTCAACAGGCAAGAACGAATTCGCAGTCGTTGCATCTGCGTGCTAGACTACAGGATTCTAGACACTTGTTATGGCGAAACTTCGCGTGACCTTGGGCACCAGAAACGAACGGAGATCAATTCCGCGGCGGAGATCAATTTTGTCCGAGCATGTACGTTCGAGAAAATTTGGCCGGCCTCGGTAAAGACAGCTACGGAGGAACTAACCGTTGGTTAAGTCGTTGCGAGTATGGCTCTGCGCCCTGGTCTCGCGGCTCTCCATTACAGGTGCTTTCAGGATCCTCTCGTCCCCCTCCACGCTCTCCTCGTTGCTCTGCAAGTAGACGGTCGCTATTGTCGCCAAGCACTTTAGCTTCATGTCGCCCCGCTTGAAGTGTTTGTTGGCGACACGGAACTCCAAGCCCAATACCGCGGTCTCCAGGCCCTTCTCGTCCACCGCGGTTATGTGCGGCCCCTTCAGGTACTGGGTATCAGCCTGAAAACAGCCACGATTGTTTTCCCCATAATAATCGCCCGCGAAACGCCTCCCCGCACTTTTCTACGTTCGTCGAGGATCAAGAGAGAGAGAGAGAGAGAGAGAGAGAGAGAGAGAGAGAGAGAGAGAGAGAGAGAGAGAGAGGGAGAGAGAGAGAGAGGGAGAGAGAGAAAGAGAGAGAGAGGGAGATAGAGAGAAATAGAGAGAGGGAGAGAGAGAGAGAGAACAATTGCCCAGGCGGCAGCGGATTCGCGGCCAGGGGTGTTTGATTGCAATGCCGGCTGAAACGTGATTAAAGCGCACTTTGTCAAGCGAGCCCTTTCAGCTCGGCGACCTTTGTCTGCCTTCTTTTTCAAGACAGAGCTTCACTGGATCTGTCGTTTACCGTCGCAATTGGCTAAACGAATGGAAATTGTTTCCCTTGGACCAAACGCGATCCTCTTCTGCCCTCTTCCTAGTGCTTTTTGTGCGCCGGATGTGCGGTAGATTCTTTTGAAGGATCGACGATGATAAAAGACCTAGATCGGCCGAGATTACAGCCACAGCAAGATTTTTCCCCTTCAGGACTTTCCTCCACGCTATTCTGGACTTTTTGGGGAAGTTGAAAGGTCTTTAAGACTCACCGAGGTCTTTTAAGGTTCCCAGGACTGCTCAGGATTTATCGGTGCCTGTCAGGACCTGATAATCATCGCACTGATCCCCAGTTGTCGTATACTATTAATAACAAAGCTTCTCCGGACTTTCCAAGGTCATATAACATTTTCCAGGACCTTCCAACGTCAACTAGAACTGTCCAAGACACTCCAAGGTCTTAAAGAATTTTTTAAGACTCTTCAAGATCTCCGAGAATTTTTTAGGACTCTCTAATGTTCCCAGGAATTTCTTCCAAGGTCTTCTAAAATAATGCAGGACCCTCTAAGTTCATAAACAATTTTTCTGGTCCTTCCAGGACACTCCGGGTTCTTCTAGAATTTTATCCAAGGTTTTCCACAATTATTCATAGTCTTTTCAAGGTTTTCTGGAATTTTCCAGGACCTGTCAGGTCGTTTAGAATTTCTCAAAGTCCTTCAAACCTATCTAAAATTTTTTAGGACCCTTCAAGATCTCCTAGAATTACTCCTGTTCCTTCCAGGATTTTATAGAACGTTCCAAGACGCTACAAGGTCTTCGAGAATTTTTTAAGACCCTTCAAAGTCTCCGTAAATTTTTTAGGATCCTCTAAGGTCTCCAAGAATTTCTTCCAAGGTCTTCTAAAATTATGCAGTACTCTCTAAGTTCATATCAACAATTTTTCTAATCCTCCCAGGATCTTCTGTGATCTTTCAGGGCCTCCCAAAATTAACCAGAACTTTGCTGGACCTCACCAGGCCTCCCAGGATCTTTCACAATTTTTCTAGGATCTTTTTACAGATTCGCAAGTGACGTAAAGAGAAGCACGTGTTTACCTGGCCGAGATAATTGATAGTAGAAGTCGCGGGCGAGCGTCGATCTGCATGCAGGGGAGCGAACGCCGAAGTGGCATTTGCGTACATATTGTTGGGTGCTTACCGGGTCGCCGTTGATGAACCAAGTCAACAGGGCAGCGGGTTTCGAGGGTGCGGACGTGCAGTTCATACGAACAACCTCCCCAACTTGGTAGCGCGAACGTCCGCCGGTTATCCGTGGCCCCTCGTCAGGCAGCACTGCAAGAAAATGACATTTTCCCGTTCTCATCAAACCGTTCCCCCATCGAGAACGAGAAGCTACCAGCCACTCGAGAAAGAGAGAGAGAGAGATTGAAATGGTGGCTTCCCCTATCGTTCGTCCCCTAACGTGCAAATATTTCTGCGGTGAAGTTTCGCTCACCGACGACCGTCATGTCCGCGTGATCCGAGACCGTTTGGAACGCCGGAGCCTCCGCTGACACCTCGCAACGATACCTCCCCGAGCTGGTTAGGTTCACGTTCTTCAGCACCACCGATTTCTCCGTGGAGTTGTCCGTCTGAAAGCCAAGGGACTCCTCAACACTCAAGTACAATCGATTCCATAAAATTTATTCAACAGTAAATAATATTGTAATAAGCACACCAATTTTTTTAGCAACAGATCAAATTATAATAATAATTCAATATAATTAAATAATAAATTAGATAAATTGATTATAATAATAATTTATTTAGTAGCAATTAAAATTAATAATAACAGCTTCGTATTTTTCTTTCAGCGCCAAATAAAATAATAATAAATTAACTTTAGCTTGCTCTTGACAAGATGATAAATAAAAGGTGTTGCAGTGTAAAAATGCAGGACTCACGTTTACATTCACCCCTGGCACCAGAAACGTCTGCACCCTTGGGTTGTCCTGGGGCACGAAACGGTAAAACTCGTGGCCATCTTTGTACCATTTCACGGAGTAGAGTTTCTCGTCGTCCAGGTTGAAGTTACACTGCATCCGGACCGTTTCATTCAGCACCACGTGCTGCGGGATCTGCAGGGCCGTCATTCGAAGGGCCACCACGCCTGCGATTAGGAAGCGTTTCAGTAAATTGCTACAGATCTATCTGTTTCAATACAGAGACTTGTCCGACCACACAATGTACTACTTCACTTAAATTACACCGTCCGACCAGGCACTGTGCTATTCTACTGCAGGAATGTTTGCAGTATACATTGCCTGACCAGATGCACTCCTATTCTACTGTATGATCTTTTTGCAACGCGTATTGTCCGATCATGCACTGATTGATTCCAATAGTGATACATTTTTAACATACATTGTCTGACCAGTTACAGCATTACTCTACTGCAAGGAGTTATTGTAATGCACATTGCCCGACCAGGCACTGTAATATTTTTCTGAATAATTATTTATAACGTACATTGTCTGACCAGACACAGTACCATTCCATTGCGTGAACATTTTGAATGCACATTGTCTGGCCAGGCACTGTAATATCTTCCTACACGATTATTTGTAACGTACATTGTCTGACCAGACGCTGTACCATTCCACTGCGTGAATATTTTGAATGCACATTGTCTGACCAGGCACTGTAATATCTTCTCCTACACGATTAATGGTACCGTGTCTGGTCAGACAATGTACCATTCCACTGCATGAATATTTTGAATGCACATTGTCCGACCAGGCACTGTAATATCTCCCTACACGATTAATGGTACAGTGTCTGGTCAGACAATGTACCATTCCACTGCATGAATATTTTGAATGCACATTGTCTGACCAGGCACTGTAATATCTTCCTACATGATTAATGGTACAGTGTCTGGTCAGACAATGTACCATTCCACTGCATGAATATTTTGAATGCACATTGTCTGACCAGGTTTCCTAATCCCTTGCAGACCGTTCTGCATATGCACCGTCTGACCAAATATTACACTACTCCACTGGCTCGGTTGCTTCTCTTAAATCAATGTTTGTAGATACATGGTCTGACAAGAGCACGGCTTAATCCACTGTGTAACAGGCGAGGGAGATGCATTGCCTGACCATCGCATGACCTATTCTACACCGGAATCGTCTGACAAATGAGAAGTGCGTTGTTTGATCAAACTCCGACTTGTTCCACTTCGCGATGGACTCGTGAGATAAATCGTCTGACAGTGGCGCGATCTATTCTACTGCAGAACGGCCTGGCAATGAAATATGCATTGCCTGGCGAAGTTCTGGCTTATTCTGCTACGGAATATGACGTATTGTCTGACTCAGGCTGAGCTTGATTTAGCTCGGCATGAGTGCGGTCTGATAAAATGCACGACTTGTTCCGCTTTGTTAGGGACACGGACGTCCACCGACCGGACCGCTCAACTTGGAAAATGGTACAGCATTCTGCCTGGAACACATTTTCTGACAGTTCTCATGTTTGTCCAATGCCAAGTTGAAAGTGATTTAAAGCAGTCTGATTACAAGGCGGCGTCTTCTACTCTGTCCGAGAATGTGCTGACTCATTCTACTCGCCCCTGTACATCAGTCTACAAAACTTTCAGAGGAGTTCCTCCGTCCGGTTCATCGCTCACCCCATAGATAGCCGCCAACAATGTAGTGTCTGACCATACACTGGGCTCTTCCACTTGCTGCGTAAACAGCCGTCTGTCGAGCTAATTTCACAAGGTTGCGAGCCAACCGGGGACGCAAAGAAGAGAGAGAATATAATAGTATGAATTATTAATTGTACCGCGCTATTTCCGATAAAATTTATTACATTAGCTCCACTTTTTAGCTGTCCGATTTGACATTGGCGTATGCGCTGTTTCCGGGTCCCTGCCACTAATCCTGGGTCTTAAAGTCCGCACGTATCGAGCGATGACATATCGGCAGCTGATCGTCGGCCGATTCTCTTACGGTTTAAGCTTCTTAAAATTACCGGGGCTCGGCTCTCGAAATACGCAACGTTGGTGACGAGAGGCCGCGCGGGCGGAATTAGAGCGTTTCTCATAATACCACCCCCGCATGAGTCGACCGAGCGTGGCGGGACGCGGAGCACGGCGAAGAGGAGGGGGGAGAAGTTATTGGATACGACGGGGAACAATTAAATTGTATCGTCGTCAGCGGGACGGAATTAGCAAATTTCCGGTCGGCGATACGATCGCCGGGAAATCAGCGATTTTCAATTCGATACCGAGCCAATCGGATCCGTCGAATTTCTCTTCAGGGCCGTAGAGGGGGAGGTGGGACGCGGGCACCCCGATTCAACGAGGGAAATTACGAAAGCGATATCCAGGTCTTTCTTCGTCAAGTGGAGAGGCGGGGCTGCAAAGCCGTGCTCAGAGAAATCCCCTTTAGATTCTATTGCCCGGTACATCCCCTCACCCCCCTCGCACGGCCCTGCGTCCCATTAGGTCGCGGTTATTCGCCACGCATCCGCCGCATTAAACGTTACTCGCGAACCACAGTCGCTTTTTTTTCGAGTGGTCTTAATTAACTTCCACCCCTCGCTTGGCTCCGGCCGTTTCGTCCCCCAACGGCGAGACCCTGTTTCAATGAGAACCCGATGAAGCTCTCTCGATGACCGACCGCTGCATTGGTCCTCGTGGCCGCCGGACAACAGCCAATTGACACGCGGCGATTTTCATGCGCTTTTTGTCGAACCGAAGTTAAGGGATGAAAAATTCGGCTAACGTAACATCGGCGAAAAAGATCGTACGGCACTGTAACTTCGCTTGTTTTGAAGGGTGAAGTTTCTACTTTGATACTGGTAAGCTCATTTTTTTAACAATCATGCTCGTTTTTTGATAATTAATTGACGAGCCATACGGTGTATGTACTTTATCTAGAAATCTCGAGCGTGCAATTATCGACGTTTGAGCTAATGTAACTCGATTGAAAAAAATCGTACGACGACGTACTATAGCTCATTTTAAAGAGCCGAGCTTTTACTTTGATTCCAGTAAGCTCGTTTTTTTATCAACGTTCTTTATCATTTAATAATTAATTGACGTGTGGTACGGTCCATGTACTTCATCTGGAAATCTCGGATAAATAATTACCGACGTTCGAGCGGTCGCAACATTGTAAAAAAAATCGTACGACAATGTACCTTACCTTATTTTAAAGGGTAATGCTTCTACTTTGATTCTAGTAAGCTTGTTTTTTATCAACGTTCTTTGTCATTTAATAATTAATTGACGAGTGGTATGGTACATGTACTTTATCTGGAAATCTAGGACAAATAATTACCGATGTTCAAGCGGTCGCAACATTGTAAAAAAAGATCATACGACAATATACTTTATCTTATTTTAAAGGGTAAAGCTTCTGCTTTCACTATTCTGAACTCGTTTTCAGATGGCCGTACTAACATAGCGGGTATCAAGCGGGAAAGTGATACGTACTTCGTAAAATGTTGCAAATTCAAGCGTCTCCGCAGAGCATGCAAATTTTTTGTATCGATCGCCACCAGCGCGTACTTGAAGTACGTTTATGTGCGATTTTTCCGCGCGGATTTATCGCTCCTCGAATAAAAGGTAATTTGATCATTCCGAGCAGTTGGATAATTGCGTGTTTACGAGAACTGCTGCTACATAAAATAATGGAAGAATAGAGATTGTATAGAGGACAGCGACGTCGCTGTACCGCAGAGAATCGTCTCTATAAAAATACATCGATCGGTTTTGACAGCGTCGTCTCGGGTCACGGGCCGACATCTTGTCCCGATCGCTTTATCTGGGTCACTCTGGACGGCATCTCGTTGTATTTTTCGGGCTGTTCTGTTATTTTTGTCTTTGCCCGGGAAAACGCGAGGAAACAGGAGCGAAGAAGAACAAGAGAGAGAGAGAGACAGCTCCTTCCATCCCGTAACACGATCCGAGGAAAAAAACCAAATTTGGCCGCTTGTAAAACGAGCCGCGGGAATTGCGAAACCAGAACCCTTCGCAATCAATTACGGGCCGAGGAAAAAAAACCCGCACGTGGACACACGGACGCAAATCCCGTGGAGACAGACGGGTTCCGCGATAGCCGATATCGGGGCATCGAAGCCGAAAAAATTGTTCGATCTATTTTTCGAGCCGTCCCGAATAGTCTGAACCGATTGTCGATTTGCTTTGCGAAAATACGCCGGCCCTTTTTTCTCGTCGAACTGTTCTCTTTTGCTCTCAATATTCCCGAATTTATTGACCCTTGAAAATCAATCAATTCCACTTGATAAGTACGTGAAATAAATCTCTGGATGATGTCCGAGCCCGCGTCCCATTAATATTCAATACAAAATATTTTCTAGTCGACATACTTGCTTTCTCTCAGGCTGCCCGACCATGCGGCGCTTGTTTCACTCGATAAGAACAGAAATATAAGAATAGAAAGGCGGTGGTCCGAGTATATCTTCAGAAATGTTCAACGCGAAATATTTAACAGTTTCTCGATATCCGTTGTCCAGATTTTCTGACATCCATGAAAACTGGCCTGATCGTGCCTGACCGTTTCCACTTGTATCCGAAATAAATATCTAGCAATCCGAGTCTGTTTAGTAAACAATTCCTATATCGCGATGTCCATTAACTTGTCCGACCATGGTAAACTGTTCCTATTTGATATGTAAATGTCTGGTAAACAAACTCCGTATCGGCGAAATTCCAACGAAATATATTCAACAACTTCTTTTCTCTAACGTCGCTTAACTCGTCCGACCATGGCCGCCCGTTTCTACTTATTCTTTTAATAGCTGCCAAAAGCAGAGAAAAACGAGCCGAGCGAAACTCTCGAATTTTCTGCGGGACGTAATCAAAACCGTTGACAGCTTAATTATAATAATCAGGAGGAAATGAATGTTTTATTGGGCTGTTTCACGGGTTCGGAAATGCCAGGTCAAAGAATTCGAGCGCGCAGTGTTCGCCGGTAATTCGTGCGTAAATAATTAATGCCGAACGGGGACCCGGCCCTGGCACAGTTATGGTAATTGATTTTTGACCTAGCCTTATATCCGGTACACACTTCCGGCCGCTGATTAACCTCCCGTTGCGACAGCTACACATCCAACCCTCGTCCGATTGTCTTTAATTAAATCGACCGTGTCGGCGTCCGTCACGAGCACGTGCGAGCGGCGTCGCGACGTCGACCGTCTGCGGCCCGACAACCCGGGAAGACACGGCAATGATGAACGTTCACGTGAACAGCCAAGGGGCTGGAGGAACGTCCATCCGCGAGCGCTTCTCTCGCAGAATCGATACTTCATTTATACGTTTCAATCGTCGACGTTGCTCGTCCACGCGGAAATTCAGCGATCCGTCGCTGAAAAAAATACTTAAATCTCTCCTCTGCAACGGCGGCGCGGTCGGACTTTCTCTCGGATTTTCCATTTCGACGATACGCGGAAAAATATCCGCGCGCGTTCGCGGTGAACGTTCCCGTTCGAACATTTTTTAGAACCAGCTCCTCTGTTTGCGATACTGTATAAAAATATACCGTTTTGTTCGGGCGAGCTTGCAGCATTTCTCTGCGCGTGCTAGGTCCGTGTAGCTTTTATGGTTCGGGCGCAACAGAAATCTGAAGTCGAGGGTCGAGTTTCGAGTGGGAACAGTCGACGGTGGTCAGGCACGTTAACAAAGGCTGCTAGCATTTATACAAAAAAATCGTGCTGCGAAAAGGCGAAAGCTTTCGGAGGTAAATGGAGCCTGTAATTCATATCGCGATGTTACTGCAAGATTTCCCAATTCTGTTAACGTCGATAATCGTTTAATCTCGGCCGAGGGAAATTATTTTTCGAACAACAGCAGGATGGAAAACGATCGGCAACATTTCTACGGCTGAATTCGCCAAGTGGAGAGAGCCGGCACCGTGCAGACAAGTCGAGAAGAGCGTCATCCTGCCCGGAATAAATTTCCGGGCGACAGCAATTTCCATCGCGTATCCGAGCCGATGAAAATGATTTCAGATCAGACGAAGGAGAGCATTGTTTGCGGAGCTCTGTTGAAGCGTTAAGCGGAAGTGGCGGGCAACGGTCAGACAAGTCGAGGGAAATCGTTGCCGTCTAGAAAAACAGCGGCACACCTGTACAGCCCGGTTCTCCATGAGAGATCGCGCTGTGTTTGGTGTCAGCGACTTTCAACGGGGTCTGCCGCTGCCTGGCAGAGGCGTCGTGTCGTGAATTAAACGTTACACGACCGTCCACGTTAATTCCCGGCTCGCATGTCTGAGCAGTATTTTTCGCCAGTCGGCATTATTGAATTTTGCCGGGCCGGAGAAATGGCTCGTTTGCCAAAATTATAGCGAAAGAAAAGAAAACGGGAACAATTATCGAGTGGGGAGCCGCGCTGCAACGTCGATGGACGGAACGATCGTAGACAGCTACGAAGCTTCTTGCTACAAACCTAAACGCGTCACGCGAACCAAGAGACTCGCGCGGACGTACCGCGTACAGCCGGTGACGTCACGCAACGATAAGTCGTTAACGCAAGTACCCCAATTGGTTGAACTTACAATAGAGAGTCTCGGTGACTCCGCACAAATCAGACTGTCGGACTTAGATAGCAATGTCTTCGCGCTCGAAGTATAGGGTCAACGGTTTTCGTTCTACTCGTGGGACACGATCTTCGGGCTAATCACCTGACGACGAGCCGGCTGTTTGTTTACCGTGTTTATCTCAGACATAATTGTCCGATTCGGATGTAGGTCAGACCTAATCTAGCGCTGATCATTCAATCTCGGCGCAATATTAGCCCTGGGATCACTTGCGGCCATCAGTTGTTTAAGTTAAGAGGACCCGGGATAACTTGGCGGACCTAACACTGGGAGAGGAGCACTTAGGGGACCCGGGAACTGTGGTCCTTAATGTAGATCCGAGAGTCTAAAAACTACTTCGCGCAGCTACTACGTGGTTCCACGGGACCTGGTCCTGCGAATCCTAGCTCGGCAAAGAGCTGCCGCTGATGGGGGTCGTCGTCGGTGCTCCTAGCAGCGATAACATTCGCGGTAGAAGATCCAAGACCAATAATCCTCGCAGTGGACGCTGCTCTAATAACCCTGGAGGCGTCAGACCTGGCACAAGCTGGCCTAGACACCAGGCAACGAGCCCACCTCAAAACCGCGCGAACCTCATAATTCATCCTCGATTTGTGACCAACACGGACCCGAAGCATCTCAACGGCAGCGCGACAAGGATCCAAGCGAACGATCCCGCATTTGACCAGAATCGAACCCGGGCACGTAGAATTGGTTTCAATTCAGATCCAGCGCTGATCACCTAGCCACGGCCCGGCAGTGTAATCGTGAGCTACTCGGAAAAATTGATGGAAGCCGCTGGAACGGTTCAGCCCGAGGAGAGCTTTATTCACGGCTCGTAATCGATCTACTTTCACGGTGGGATCCTCGAGAACTTCCGCGTCCCGGGAATCCTATTTCTGTCCCCCCACGGAGGCCGGGTCCTATCTAAATGTCCGTTGGTTACCGCATTACCCGGCGTCCTCGAAGCCAGACGGGAACTTTCGTCGACCTTCCGCCTCTTTTCCATCGAGCCGACCGCGCGCCGAGCGCGATATCCTGATATTTTAATTTCCTCCGCGTCCCTCGGGCGACCGGCTCGCCCCTTGTTGAACGCCGGCCGATGAAAGCGGCCTGACAGCGAGAACGTCCCGGCAAAAACCGACGGAAATCGTTTTCCCTTTGTCCCGACGGCTGGCCCCGTCCGCGACGATCGTATCGCCGGCGCGATAACGATCCTTATTATCGGGGGGGGGGGGCGGCTCTTCAGCAGCCCGGAGACGCGCCGCCGTCTTGCTGGCAACAGTTCTCATGACGGCCCTCGAAATAGGTCGAATCATTTTTCCGAGCTGGAAAAGGTATCGCAACTATTTCTAGACCGAGCTTCGACCTAACTGCGAAGCCTGGTCGATGACCTGGCCAAACTTGGATCGTGCCCCTTAATGCTGACCAAACTTAGACCCCCTGCACCTCAATCTTCGGATAGCGGGCGACAGATCCATCTGGGCCCAGTGTTACGAACGTTCCATCTAAGTTCTAATTTTGTAGCGTCGTATGTAATTATTAACTGTTGATATTGACACTAATAAAAGGCGTCACTTTGCTCTCGACGAAAAGGTTTTGATGACAAATAAAAATTGAACAGATCCAGCCGTGGCTGCCACAAATCCTCAAAAATGTCCACTGTCGAGAGGTTAATGCGGACCCAAAACTTAGACCCCTGTTCTTTAACGCAGACCCAAAGTTCCATTCCTATCTGCCGACCGAGGCCCAGAGCATCCAGTGCCCGGTTCGACCGAGACTCGCGGAACATGCATTCCGAGCCGCGATTCAGCGCGTTCGGACTTGTTTCAGGTGTAGGCCACAGCGCCAGGTGTACCAGGAAGAGAGCAGGTGTATTGTCGGCGGCAATATCGATCGACGGGTTCGATGGATAGACAAGAGTCCGGAGATCAGATACGCGTAACAAACGAGCGGCTGTCGGGTCGGGCCCGAGGTGGATTGCGTCAGTCTTCGAACTAATTTCCTCGTGGAAGAAGGAGGATCGCCTCTCTGTGTACCCGGTGTCTCGGGGCCCGCGGAGAGATTAAGCAAATTACACGGGACCTGGACAGAGATCGATGACGGTGAAATGCCACGACGGGGGCCATTGTCGAACGGGCCGGCCCGGCCGCGTAGATCGTGATCGAGCAAACATCCAAACAATACGGGCGACGACGCGCCAAGTCGAGCCGAGCCGCGTGGACGTGCGCGTATATCGTCTCCTCCCCCCCACCACCACCCCCCTCTGTGCATCGGCGCCGGAATATCGCCGAGCGATCGGCACGGCTGCCGTTTCCACGATTATCGCAACAGTGGCCCGTTAATTGTTTATTTGTCGCCTGGCGAGCGCTCAATCGACCGCAGGGCCAATGCCGATAGAGAGCGGAACTATTGGTCCGGCTATACAAAGTCTCGAAAGGGGGATTCCTTGGAGGATATTCAGGATAAAGCCTGAGATTCCGGTTGAAGTTTAAAGGCGGAATCTGGAACTTAAGATCCTCGCCACACCTGAGATCACCGCGAGCTAAGCTAGAGGCTCAGATGCCGGCTAAGATAGAGCCTGACTTAGTGTCTCGGCTGGAGCCTGCTACGAGACCTCTAGCAGCGCGAGTTAGTGCGCGAGATAGAATCCGAGGGAGTGTTTAAACCGGGGCTTTCCTGGCGCCACGGTTGGAGTTGATTCGAGGACTCGGCCGGCTAGAACGTGGTCTAAGACATCAACGAGGGCCTCGGCTGAATGAACCAGCACTTGTACTAGAACCTGGTCATTGACTAGGCTAGAGCCTGGACTAGAATCTGAGAGCTTGCGCTTAACCTAGAGTCCTAAAGCTGTACCTTAATATAGACTCCGGAGCAAGGTCGAAGCCTTGGTCTCGTCGAGTCCGAGTCTAGTCAAGACCTAGGCCAAGCATTCTAGTCCTCGACGGATTCCTAGAGTGCGTAGGCTCACTAGGGCTGACAGCGTCAAAGGAAGCTAGGTGCAATCGCCGAGGCCTGGAATTCGCGAGCACCATCTACCAGGAGGTCGGAGGATCGAGGAACAACTGGCGAAAGGGGACGTTCGCGCACCATTCGCGGGCCACCGACAGCCGAAACCGTTCAGGATTCCCTAAATGCTGAAGCTTTCACCACCGAAGACGATCTTGTAATCGGTTGGTAGACCCACCTGAGTGCAGCATGAGCACGTAGAGTGCCGCCAGCCTGGACAGCAGGGTCCTGTGTATCGTCCGGAGCTGCGCCATCCTCGCTGATCCTTCGGCCATCCACCATGGACGACGGGTGACGGGGTATCTCTCCCACCGGGGTATCCTGTTCGCAGCGGTGAACGGTGTCACTGGTCAACCATGGTGTTCGGACGAGCTAGCGGAGCTACGGTAGCACACTGTTCACGCACACGACGAGGAACGAGGGATCGATCTCTTTCTCTCTCTCTCGCTCTATCTTTCTCTTTCTCTCTCTCTATGTCCGTCTGTGTCCCCGAGGACCCCTCCCCCCGCGGAGGCGACGGCGAGTGCGACGGTCTCTGCGAAAACTCCGAGGATCGTTCGGACGCACTGACAACCGACGACGGAGGAAGGACGACCCGCGCGGACGGCGACCTTCGAGGTGGTCAGCAGGTGTCGTCACCCCGGCACATCGTTATCCACGTTCCTTCGGGTTGCACTAATTGAAAATCTATACTCGGCCAGAGAAGCGGCGGCCGCTACTGCGGCACACACCAGCCGGAACAAGAGGCGCCGGTGTGTTGCTGCTGATAGTGTAGTTGCTGGTGTTGTAGCTAGTGCTGCTGCTGCTGCTGCTGCTGCTGCTGCTGCTGCCGCGGCTGCTGCTGCTGCTGCTGCTGCTGCTGCTGCTACCACTGATGCTACGTTGTTCGTCGTGGTGGTAGAGCACCGATGGTGGTGGTAGCCTGTGGTAGAGGGGAATGGCAACGGGCGGGAGAAGGGTGGAGGAGCAGCCGGGAGCATAGCGGCAGCGACGAGGACGGCACCACGAAGAGAAACCAGAGAACCGAGCAGGACGGAACGATTTCGAGTCGGTTCCTGGGCGACTGCGCTGTTCTCCAAGTCGATGATCGCTGCAAAATTCTCCATCTCGCTCCCTGCCCCTGCGCGGCGAACCTCTTTTCGATGCGTTGCCTGACTGCCGGCTTGCTACTTCGCTCGCTCGTTCCCTCGCTGGCCCCTCTCCGCCCGCCGGAACCCCTGCCGTACGTGTGCCCCGGTGCGCGTGTAGGCGCTAACGAAATTGGGGGAAATACGCTACGCTCCCGCCACGACCTCCTACTCTTAGGATACCGGGAAGAGACGCTCTTCCGCCAGGAATTATGCGGATTTTTCCGACGAGACCGCCGTGTTTCCTTTCGGTTTCGGCCGGCATCAACCCTCCCTGCATAACAATCCCGGAACGTGATGCTTGTTCCTAGCTTTGTCCGCTCCCTGTTCAGCGGGAGCTGCCACTTACAGGCGCCAATTGCAAACAGCCTTATGGCGCTTTATTGCTTGACTTGGCTGATGCCGACATTACCTCGCGCCCGGACAGGACCGCGGCTCCAACTTTGAACACAGGCCCAGCCTAGGCTCGCGATTCACTTTGGACCCAGAACGAACTCTAGGTCCGGAGCCTATCTTTGAACTCGAGTCTAGGTCGGAATCCTGATTTTGGCACTATGAATTGGCTTGGGCCCAGACCTAGCCTGGACTTCAGTTCAATTTTCACCTCGGTCCTAGGTCCTTCGATCAGGATCTAACTTTAGGTGCAGGACTAACATTGATCCCCGACCTAACATGGAACCAGACCTAATTTTGGACTCTCTTCTTTTTTATCACGCTACCGAACCTCTGACTGGGTCATTAGCATGCAAATAACATGCAAATATTTACATAGAGTTACATATAAATGAGACACAGAGAAGAGGAAGAAGGGGAAGGAAGAGAAAGAGAAAACGAAGAGAGAAGGAAATGAACCTAATTTTGGATCCCCCGATGTTGTTTGGACCAAAACTCAACTGCCAATGGCGTCCTAGCTTAGACCCGGGACTAACATGGAATCAGACCTAATTTTGGATTCTCTTCTTTATTATCACGCTACTGAACTCACTGACTGGGTTATTAGCGTGCAAATAACATGCTAATATTTACATAGAATTACGTATAAATGAGACACAGAGAAAAGGAAGAGAGAAGGAAATGAACTTAATTTTGGATCCTCCGATGTTGTTTGGACCAAAACTCAACTGCCAATGGCGTCCTAGCTTAGACCCAGGCCTAACATGGAATCAGACCTAATTTTGGACTCTCTTCTTTTTTATCATGCTACCGAACTCCCTGACTGGGTTATTAGCATGCAAATAACATGCTAATATTTACATAGAATTACATACAAATGAGACACAGAGAAAAGGAAGGAGAAAGGAAGAGGAAGAGAAAAGGAAGAGAGAAGAAAATGAACCTAACTTTGGATCCTTGGATGTTGTTTGGACCAAAACCCGACTGCCAATGGCGCCTCAGATTAGACTCAAACCCAACTGTCAACAATGACCCGGTTGGCCGTGTCCCCTAAGTTAACCCTAATCACTGCCAGGTTTGTTAGTCCCAGAGGTGATTCTGGCCCCCGCAAGTGAGATCGTGGGCCAGGCTGGGCTCAAGTTAAGTCCATAATCTGGCCTATACCAATCAGTCGAATTGGAGCGTATTTGATTTCCGTAATATTTGAGATCCTATCATGCAGCGGGTAATCCTATTTTCCGAGCTTTCAAGTTTGCTCGCGAGTCGATCGATAGATCGAGCCAGCCGAAATCGCTGGGGAATATCGGTGGGAATGGTGTCACCGAGTCGCCACGGAATCCCAAGTTCTTCCGAAACCGTCGCGGATAAGCGCGTTACGCGATAGGCCGGGAGAACCGGCTGTCTACGGGATCCGTGGACCGGCGAATCCGGGATAAGTGCCGACATTATAACCGGGCATATAACAGATATTCGATCATGCTGCGCAGAAACTGCCATATCCCGACCCCAATTCGTCATACTTCCGAAAATTCGTCTGTTACAGTCCCCATGGCCGAGAACTGGTCCCTTCTCGAATCTATCCCGACCAAACGGATTGAACTGCGCGGACTTCAGTTTTTTTTTCGAAGTATTCTAGGGTATCTTGAACGATATTCGCGACATTTTGCAAGCCCGTAAATATATGAAAAATCGTGGTTCTTATTTTTTTGAATCTTTTCGTGCATCGTCGAACGTTCTGTGCCTTCGAATGCGCAATTTTACGAGTTTCGCCGCAAACTAAACGGCATTTTACTGAGTAAGAATGGCGCTTTCGAGATCTGGAAAAGGTAGAACGATCGACTGGCTGGTTTCCTCAGGGTCGACGATCGTATCGACTGGTTGTCGGCGGGAATGGGATTCCCGGCGGTTCGAGAGTAGAAAAAGGATTTCCCGAAGGTTTCTAATCCTGGCTGCCGCTTCCTGGATCGCGGGCAAGCTTCCCAAAGCTCCCTTCTAATTGCTGACTGTCCAACGTCGATTCTCAATAAACTCCGCATCCGCCTTTCGCCTTCGCCGCCGCGTCGATGTTCTTCGAATTTCGAAAGAAAAATTCGCTGCATCCAGCGCCGATTGAAAATCACGAAAACTCTACGACGCGAAAGTACGGTTCTCCTTCGTGTTGCTCGCCCAGGCGGCGTGCAATTATAATCGTCGACGGCTCGGCAAGGTGACATTGCTGCGGCCAACTATAGTTGACCGTCGTATCGAGAGGGTTCACTTTATTCCCGAGGAATTCTTCTCGCGCTAATGAATTTATCGATCCCACCTGGCCGTCCGGCACACCGGCACGCACCCACACAGAAAAGCCGGACGCACACTGGGACGCGGCGCGGCGCGGCACCAAAATTCGCGACGATTAATCGATACACGCGACCCGACCACGTGGAGCGTCGGATTCCCACACGTGAAACGTTACTTGTCCCTACCGAATGGTTATCCGAGACACGTGACTTCGTGCCGACATTTACAGACCGGGTCCACAGGTTGTGCAACAGTGCATCTCGGAACCGCAGTCTGTCCCGTGGCCGTTAAACGATTCCGCAACGCGTTTCTTGCGCTTTGCGATTGTCCCCGCGCGAGACGGTTCCCGTTTCTCAACGGGAAACCCGCTTTGGGAACTTTTTCTCGGCGAAACCGGAACAGATAACCGAACGAAATTTTCGCCGGTTGTTCCACCATGTATACACCGCCCTCGAGAATTTTTTTCACGTCGGTACCATGTGATTCCTCGTCGTCGTCGCTGCACAGAGAACCGATGTGAACCAAAGTGAATTTTCGGTTCCATACGTAAGTGCGCAGTTTGGGAATTTTTCCAGACGAAACCGGAGACGATATCTCAATGGCGCTGCGCACACTTATTTCGCGTGTATGTACTGTGCTCGGTATATTTTTTTCACGTCGATACCATTAAAATTGCGATCAGGGTTGAAACATACGTCCGCGAGTCGCTAGAATCTCGTAAGGACGTACCATTCTTTTTTTTATTCAAAAGAAATAAAGGAAGCGTAATTTTAGGGTGCAACCGTAAGGAGGGTTGGCGCCCTTCGGGAGGCGCGACATTTGATCTTCCGACAGCCCTGAACGGCGAAAACAAAAAAATTCATTTACCGCTCGAAAATAATCCCCCTCTCGGTTCCCGCGAGCGTTTGATAATTGCACTCGAATTTTTAATTAGCCCGGTTACCAGCTTAATTACGGGGATCGGATAATCCCGCAAAAACTTTCGTTCCCGATCCCTTCAGCCCTTTCCCAACCCCCTCCGACGACCATGACGCGGCGCAGGTCGAAATAGAACCGCCGAAGCAGCGATTCGTGGCCCGACGAATTCGAGTCTGCGGGATTCGGGTCGACTTCCGGCGCGGTTCGACCGGAAACGAACTCAAAACAATTCTGTCCAGCGTGGCATGAGCTTTTTTTAATTTTTCTGGACATCGTTTATCGATCCCTGGCTCGCCTGTGCGGGCTGACTGGGGAACAAACGCGATATATTCACGGAATCGTGAATGCAATTGTTTCGAAAAAAAAACGTTAACAAACGGATAAACGGAATGATGCCGTTTCGTACGCAATTGGAGCACCGTATCCCATCAAACTCTACAGATTCCTTGGGTATTTCCTCGTAACCCCATAAGGGGGATGAAACGGCCCTCGAAAATAACAGCCAGGCCTCAGGAAGCAACGATGAATCTGCAACACGCGACAGGATAATCGTAAAGATCCGTGGAAATGGTTCCAGGTCCCACGACCCCAGCATTTAACCCTCCCACCCCCGGCAGCCCCATTTGGAAAATCGTCGGAGTGATTTCGAGAGTTGGTGGCGGCAGTTTCCACCGCGCCACTTGTTGCAAAAATGATAACGGCCCGGAAGTCGTTTCTATAATCGTTAAGAGAAGGGAGCCGCCTTTCCAAAATTCTTCCTAGAAAAAATCGTTCTCCTCCTGCAATCGATACTTACACATGTCCGCATTACACCCCAAAACGTTCGCCGCGATCCGTTCCGCATTATCCTTCCAAAAAATTGCCAAAGTTCGCCCCCTTATGGCCGTCAGCCCTTCCAGCCTGAAATCGGTTCTTCGCCGGAATTGACCGGATAAAAAACCGAGCCGACGGTAATGGAATTCGCGAAATGGCTCGCGGAATTCCCCAGCATCCCCCGCGCAGGGTAGCCGTCTTCTATCCTGTCCCGCCCCGCGGTATCGAACTTTCGAATCGCTGCCTCGATTATCGTCCCTGTTCATTGAATCGTTTATCGATGCACTCCTCTAGCCAGCGAAACGTTCCGGAAACCATTCCGTCATTGGATGACGCCTATTTAGATTCCGCCCTTACCTGTGTCCCCCCGACCACCCCCGTCCTCCCGGCCGCCACCTTTGAAAACGTCCTATCGCGATCGGTATCGCGTCTGTCCCCGCGGGCAGCTATCAAAATTATTCTCGCAAGATGCCCTATCTGCCGCTGGATATTACACGTTAAGGGCTCTTATCGGACAGATTCATGCTCCGAATGATGCATGCGACGCGCATGGACAATAAACTGCCCGAGGGGGCGAAGGGGTTGCCCCATTGTTCAATTGCAAATGGGTTTTCCAAAATTTTCTGCGGCGATCGCGCGATCCCCCAGTTTCAGTTTAATACAACTTCAGTTTATGCTATAAATTTTTCGGCGATCTTATAATTTCGGTATATTTCGTCGCGTGGGTAACTTACCGATTGTCATTGGATCCAGATCGATCGATTTTTATCGACCGATCTCCGCGAACTGATCATCGCCGATCCGTTTTTACCGACATTGTTTTACCGACTGCCTGTTTTTATCGACCGATAATTATCGAATTATATTTTTTAATTATCGATTGATCTATACCGACCGATCATTTACCGACCGATCTAGATCGATTTAGTGCAGAAACGCCGCCGCTACCGCCCTCGGACACCGGGCCGCGGGCTCCTCGGCCCGGCAAGCTGGCAAAATGCGAAATCGTGCATAATTCCGCGGAAACAAAAACACTCGGGCGAAAAAGTCGTTAGCGCGACTCGTGTGGAGGCAAGAGTCACCGGTGTTGCAAGGGCTTGTGATAAATAAGGGAGAGATCTGTGGCTGGAGAAAGCAGCACGTTCCATGGGGGTAAAAGCACGCTGTATAGTCGGGCCACGTACGGTGTCGCGACTCGCCGCGAATATGAGGCCACCGGGCGCACCGAACGGTGCTCGAGGCCGTGGAAAATCATGCGACCGGTTCCCCAAAAAATAATTACTTTGGCACCCGCCGCTCCCTAATTTTTACAATAGGCCACCAGCAACGGCGCCCCTTTTCACGGCGCGCTCTAGGTAACAGGGGATTACCGAGGCGTCCGAGAAGCGACGGCAGAGTACAAAGCAATCGTGTTCCAGCATTTCCCCGGAGCGTAGGGTCTCCGGAGCGTCTCGGGGCGTTGCGGGGCGCTAAACTACGGTGTCCCAATTCGTCGCCGACAATGGCCGTCACTCATAACGTCGTTTAGGTAACGCGAAAGGGGGCTGAAAGTGGCTACGTGTTCCGAAAACAAGGAGACAGAGAGGGATAGCCGGGAACGGGTCGCTGCTGGCCGTCGATGCGCGAATAAATTAGGAAGTGGCTCTAATCCTCCCCGAGGGGGCTGTGTTGTCTAGGAGGACCGGTGCGCGCAGGGCCTGTGAAAAGGGAGCATTCCGGACGGTAAAAGGCGTGAAGAATCCAGTGGAAGAGCCGCGGCGGTATTCCTCTCGACAAGGCTGAATAAACGCCGGCACCAAGACGCATGCGCTTATTTATTAGCGCGACCGAAAATCGATATTCGACCTCCCGCTTCGCGCTCTCCCCCGTTTAATATTTCTTTCGACTCGCTGGTTTTCCTGCGAAAACGCGGCGATACGGCCTCGCTCTCGCCGCGACCGAGATACTGCCTCGGCTGCCTCGACGCGGTTGCCTCGGTCCGGAAGACTTGTCTCCCCCCTGCCTCCTTTTGTCCGGCCACGGGGACCCACTCGATTCCCTGCAGGTGGCCAGATCAATCGCCTGAGCGCCTGAAAAGACTCAATAAGACGCCGTAAGTCTGTCGCGCAAGAGGATCTTCGCTACCGAGCTTGAAATCACTCCAAGTCCTGAACAGAATATTCTAGAATTTTTATTTCTTGTTTGCCAAAGGACATATTCTATAGAGGCCTGGGGGCAGGAGCGCGGATCTTGAACGGACAACTCGTTCAGGACCTCCATAATCGGTAAGAGGACAAGACATCATCCCCTATCACCGGCCCATTTTTATTTCTAATTTTATGTGTAGCCTGGAGCGATAACCCCATTGGTCGGCCGGCCATAAAAAAGGTCCAGCGGTCGGATCTGTGTCGGGGGTGGTCGGAACAGTGATTCGATTTTTTATTTCACCCCCGTCGGCCGGCCGGCCGTCTTCCGGAAGGGAATCAATCCGAGCCCCCGTTCCCTTAGCCGTGATTCATCGGACTTTAATTTCCATCGGTTTCCTCCTCGCGACTCCATTCTTCGTCTTCTCGGCCCAGGGCTCTCGGATAAATACGATCGTCGTAAAAATTCTTCCGTCCTCGGGAAACACCGGGGGATATCGATTTATCCCGTGTCACTGTTCCGCGGCTACGATGCCGTAATCGGCCGCAACGGGGGCTGCAAATAGACGTGCCGATGTCCGTCGAATTGATAATCGCGCGCCGATTTTCCGCGGTTTTGGAAACGGCGAAGGTAATGCCGATGCGAAAAATTGCCTGCGAGCGGGAGGCCTGAGGGACGCGTCGCGATCGCTCGGACAATTCGAATCGATGGGCCGCGACCCCATGATATTCGGGGCTCGTGATTCCCTAAATCCTCCAGCAGCCGGAGACATGTCATCGTTCCCGGGCAAACGGAAAAAAACCGTCGATCCGGCGTATGAATTTTTTCCATAAATATTTATCGGCTCTTATCTGTCCCCTATTGTCCTTCCGCGGCCTGTAATAAATTAAGGGATAATAAATCGGGGAAACGCTCGGTGCCATCTCGAATTGGGAATGCCAACGATGACAGGGGTCGATACCGGACTTTTCCGCTGTATTTTTTCCCTCGTTTGTTTTTTTATCTTGCCACCAAATCCACCACGTCACCTTGTATATCGAGTTCATGCCCTTACCCGTGCCGAACCCCCGCCCCCCGCCCTCGTCCCTCGGAGTCTCCCGCCGTCCATCACCCGCACGCCCAACTCCCCCCGCGACTATTTTCTCCCGAGAGTCGTTCCATGAATTCGATCGACGTCGTTCAGAAGATACGCGGCACCCGCGGATAGCGCTGTTCGTATTTTTCCCGGGACTCTCTCTCTCTCTCTCTCTCTCTCTCTCTCTCTCTCGCTTTCTGCCGTCGACCTCTTTCGTGGATAGTATCCGACGCGTTCACAGCGAATATCGAGTCCTCTCGACGGGAAGCAATTATCGGATAGCGGCCCGTGGTAACTTGTTCAGACCTGGATTATTTAAGCCTGCAGGAAGCGCCTCCTTTTCTACGGATTTAGTCTTACAGCGGAGGCTGACTCGTCCATCGAAAATTATCGATATCGGTCGATAACGGTCTGCGACGGTCGATAACGATCTATACCGGACGGTAAAATCGTTATTGACGGTAAGATGATTTTCTGTAATGGTCGATAACGATCTATAGTCGGTCGGTAAAGTAAATCCACTTTCAATACCTTAAACCAGTCGATAATGGTTGTCAGTCAATCTGAATCGATGATAATGATTTCTATCGGACGATAACGAATATAACGATCTATAGTTGGTCGGTAAAATAAATCCTCTTGCAAAATTTTACTGTTTTAATGAAGGCAGGTCGTTAGACTCTTGAACCAGTCACTAATGGTTGCCAGTCAATCTGTATCGATGATAATGATTTCTATCGGCCGATAACGATTTTAATCGGTTGATAACGATTTTTCTCTGTCGATAACGATTTCTATCAGTCGATGACGACCAGCAGAGTGCGAACTGAAATTCCCAAGAGGATCAATATTACCGACAGAGTCGATACAATGGATCTACGGTATCGGCCGATCGATATCAGCCTCGCGCGGGAAAATATCAGGCTGCAAACGCGTTCGCGTGCGCATAATGAGTCTCGACGCAGCCGCTGGCAGTATATTGTTGCAAAGCGATTTTATTCGTTAACGATTCCAGTTTTCACAGTGAATTCTGGTGCTGCAGAGTAGCGGGGATCGATTTATTTCGCGCGGGAGTTGGCTGGAAACGATAAACAGGCGTGTGCCTGCGACGAAATATGGGGAACCGCGGAATCCGTCGACGATTCGACGCAATTGGCCGTAAATGAAGGGACGGAACGTTGTTCTAATCGCAACGAATCGGCTCCGGCTACATTAACGCCGCATTATCAGCGTCCCGTTACGCCGTTAATGGCGTTCCACGGCTGCGAGCAACGCGCCCGCCGCAAAATTTATCCGTCCGCTTTACTTTTTACTTGACATAATTAAAACATCATTGAATCTTTTATTATTCATCCGGCTTCACGGTCCTCCAACAATCTACGAATTTAAAATTAACGCCGGATAAAAGACTGCTGTGCAACGGTCGATTCGCAAATCCATCGACCACGGTACTGCTCCGTTAGTAGTCCTCGACTGCACTTTTCTGACGTACGGTCACTGTGTAAGTTGAAGAGGTGGACCGACCATGGTTGCCTCATTATACAATTTCTGTGTAAGAGTTTACTTCGGTGTGTTCCCGCGAGAGGCGCTCACGTTTCCATCGGTACTACGTTTCTACGTACATTACTTCTTAAAATTATATTTGTATATGATATTAAATTATACAAATATTATATAAATTATATAAATTATATTGTATATATATCTTGTGCGTCACTATTACAATAGTAATACTGTAGTGGATACCGCACCTACGCACACGCAATTTCACCGATGCTACAAAGGTTTCACAGCGCACCTGGCGGACCGTAAATAAACGTTCGAGATCACAGGACCGCCTGTCCCTCTCGCACCATGCATAGCGTGTACAGTAATTAAGTCCTAAACAGTAGGAGAATCAAGATGTTCGAACGTATGGCGTCGAAAGAGCGACGATCAACTACTGAAG
Organism: Megalopta genalis; assembly: GCF_051020955.1. NCBI lineage: Eukaryota > Metazoa > Arthropoda > Insecta > Hymenoptera > Halictidae > Megalopta > Megalopta genalis. The sequence goes on from NC_135017.1 coordinate 9,725,462, forward strand.
CACTACCGTAGAATCGTTCCAAATCACGGCGAATAATTTGGAATAAAGGGAAGCCGAGCGAGACAACGGAAAGCGCAGCAGTCGGAGGACCACTGGAGTGCCCCCCTCGATGATCGCCGTAGCTCGGCGGAGATTAGAGGCGAGGCGGACCATGAGCATTTTAATTACCGATTTGGCGACCGATCCAGATCGGGCTGCGTCGTGGAGCGGACGCGTTTCCAAGGCTCCGACCGGCAAAGGCGGTCGATAGGCCGCGAACGAATCGCTTAATCCTCGTCGAAAACAGCGACGCGCGTAATTACTCTCGGAGCGGACACAACAACGACAAAGGAGCAGAGCGACGCTTAACTCGGTTAATTACTTCGGAAAAGAGCGGACACCGGCCGTGGCTGGGGTCCTCGGGAACAGGGACGCAGGGGGCAGCGTAGGAGGAGGCCGAGGGGGGTGGACGGGCGGCTGGACGCAGGGGGGCAGCAGAGGCCGGTCGAAAATTGCGCTGGAAAATGGCGTGCGCGAGCGCGAGCGCGAGCACGAGCGCGATATCTCGTTACGCGCGCCTAATTGCGACGGGTGGGGATCATAAACCTTTCAAGGTTCGCTTTTTTCTTGTCTCCTAAACGAGCGCTGCCCCTGGGCCGTGTTTTTACGCGCGTCAAAACGCGGCTGGCGTCGTTTCACCCGAGAGGAACACGCGCCTCCGCTTCAACGCCGGTTTTGTGCGCGACGCGCTGCTCGCCGGACACTTTGCGCGAAGGCCGAGCTGCAAATTGAATATGTACATAAGCCCGGTGATGAGACGCGTCCACTGGCTGTCCTCGTCCTTGGCTGCGCGGATCGGATATAATTTTTCAGATTTTTTGGGTCCTGTCCAACAACCCCTAAACCGTGACACTTTCGGGGGAGGTTACCCAGTTGTCCAAATAGTCTTGAAAAACTAACGATTAGATGTTGTTTCAGGTCGTTCGTTTTTCAAAAATATTTCATTTGATAAGTGTATTAAAAAAGCATTTTGCCAATGGAAAACAGAATTGGCAAGAGCATAAGATTTCGGAGCTACCGGAAAAATTGTCGAAAAGATTTCTGTTTTACTCGAAACGTGCACAAATCGTCTTTCATTTTCTCGCGAAAGATGGATTCAACTTCCCGAACGACCCAATAATGTTCTACTACCGATTAACTAATGTGACTGACATTTCCTTAATTAGCGAGAAAATGGTGTGTGGAAAATTTTGAACTGATCAGATAACGAACATCTGCGCCACAATGTGCGTTAAAGTTTCAAAATGTTAGCGATTTGATTTCATTTTCAAACATTATTATTTTAGGAATAATGTTGAACGTCTTGGACCAACGATCGATGCCACAATGATCACGACCACCCCTCCCCCCTCCCCAAGTGCAATAGTGAAACAACTTCAGAAATAGTGTAAAGTTGGTGAATAATTTCACGTTGAACGAGATCGTTAAAACGTTTGGAATTTAAAGCGAATTCGAAATGTAAAAAGCAAACGAATTTTTTCTCAATATTTGACCCGGATAGCTGAGGACCACCGTGGTGTCCACGCAAGACTGCCCTAACACGATCCAAAATCCCGTTCTACGGCACGAACTCGAATTAGTCGGAGCAGCTCGTCTCTATCGAATTCTCGTGCTAAGAGGTTCAGAAAAATTTCCTCCTAAACCGCAACGTAATGCACATTGAATTTTTAACCTAACCCAGTTTGCAGGCATCCTTTTCGATTCATAATGGTCACGGCTTTCGAGAGGCCGCACACTTTCAGTATTTTACAGGCTGTATTTTACAGGCTGACCCAGACCTAACGCGCGCAGCGTACAATTTTCCTTATCGATTGCGCCGTTTTACCTCGGAATAATAATAGTAATAATAATTAGCGGAGCCGGGGGGGAATATAGGCGCGCGTTCGATGAAAATTCTGACCCGGGAGAAAAGGGAAAGTTTCGTGCGGATCGACGAGAGATCTGATGGCAAACAAGCGCCGCCGATTCGAGTTTACCCTCGAAACGCCGGCGAACAATGGGCCCCTCGGATCGTCGAACAGACCGACAATCGTTCCCTAATTTCGCCGACGGTACAATGCCCGATGTTGGCGAACAAACGTCGTGTCCCGTAACGATTCTTCTAGCGGCCCCGTTAATGAGATCTACGAAATCCTGGACAACGTTAATTGGGGAGGAGAGCCCCGGCGACCCCCATGCCAATTGACTTTCCACGTACCCGAGGCCTCCTCGCCTACTTGTGTCCTTATGCTTCGGAATTGGCCAGCTGCCGTCTCTGTCCGGCCCCGGCTCGCTCACAAAAATTCGGCAGATGTTCGCGTTTAGATAATTGACGGCTCGCTGTTCCGTCGGGCTCGCCATTACCTTGCTTTTCCTACCGAGAAACAACTAAATTATTCGGCGGAAGAATCGCAACGCCGCCAGCTCGAACTGCACCCCCATCGCGGACCACGTTTCGTCCGAGTCAGACTGACTCTCTCGCTGATAGCTAACCCGGAACTAACCATGGTTAACCGTACTTATGGTCGAACGTGGAACCGAGTCTGATTCGAAAACTCCGCATTCCAAAGGGCGACAAGTTCGCGAAGTCATCATTTTTTCAAACTCCAAATTCATGCGCTTGGGGGAAGTTTGACAAGTTTTCCTCGAGGGTGAAAATAAGGCTATTTTTATAGAGTGCGGTATCTTCTTTCCAACGAGACCAAAAACTTTGGTCTACGATTTTTTTTGACGAAGTTATGGCACTTTGTATCAGAAGCGCGGAATCGTCACTTTTTAGCGTGACTTCGTGTCGGGCAGAAAGTTAACGACGTTTAAAGCTCCGTAAGTTCTCGGAACAGAATCGTAAGATAATGAGACTTAGGTCATTTTAAAGGTTGAAGATTCTACTTTAAAACGAGTGCGAGAACATGGATACAGGATTTTTGTACAATTCTACAGCACTTTGGATCAACAGTGAGAATTGGTCGCTTTTTAAATGTTGGACGAAAAGTTGACGATGTTCGAAGCTCTGCAATTTCTCGAAAAATAATCGCAAGATAACGAACCCTAGGTCATTTTAAAAGGTGAAGATTTATCTTTCGAACATTGGTCTACGATTTTTTGTCACTATTTTGCGGCACTTTAAATAAACAATGAAACAATAAGTAATACGAGAAACAAGTCGCATATGAGAAAAAGTCAACGACGATATTCAAACAGCTGCGATTTCTTGAAAACAGATCGTGGCAAAATGCACCCACGCTCGCTGTAAAGGGTGAAACCTCCCCTTTCATATCATCCGCGTTATTTTGTCCCCTGGTTGTTATATCGGTAATACTCGCGCGGTGCAAACGAAGCCTCCTCTATTCACCGAAGTTCCGAGCCCGAAACAATTACCTGTACCATTTTTCGTCTACAAATCCAACTTCGGAAATGAAAAGCCAAATCGTCCGGCCGGTTTAGCCCCTTCGCCAACAGAATACGAAACGCAACGACGAAAGGCCGTTAAATAGAGAAAAAAAGGACGCGCCGTTCCCGGTGATCCTGATGAATTTTCAATATTTTTTTCCGCGGCGGACAATGCGAAAAAAATCATTTTTTGAACTCGGCAAAGGGCCGGGCCGGCGGGGAGGGGGTGAAACGCGTCGGCAGTTTCTGGTAATTACTCAACGCTGGAAGACAAACGAGCGTGGATTTCAATAACGACAGATGCACGGGCCGGGCCGGACTAAGCGGATGATGATCGATAGCTCGAAAATCAACCGAGCGAAAAACAGATCCGCGTGACTGTCCGGTTGTTGTTGTTGTTGTTGTTGTTGTTAGCGTTATTCCTACGATAGTCTCTTTCTCACCACCTCTCTCTCTCTCTCTCTCTCTCTCCCTTTTTCTCGTCGGGAGAGGGAGGAAACTTTATGCAAATCATCTCGAAGTATACATCAGCACCGTCTCCGCCTGCACAGCCCCGCAGCCACCCCGCTATCCGGCGTACTCCACCCCCGCCTCCTGCTCGTTTTACTTTTGCATTTTACGCTTTTACGAACTTCTCCCCGAGATGACCCACTTCGTGTCTTCCTGACGGAAAATGCAGCCGCCTCGACCGGACCTGGACCACCCTCGCGCACCCCCGCCTTCCATCCCCTTGTCCGTCGCTCTGTCTCTCTTCGTCCCTTCCTTTCCACGCTTTATTCTTTATTCTCCTGACTTCATTGTTCAACCAGGTCTCGTTCTCTCTTCCACTTCACCCGGACGTTCCTTCGCGGTGTTATCTTGTTGTTGTTGCTATTGTTAATTTGTCAGAGGGGCTCGCCGAGACCGTATGCCACTGTTGGGAACAGCTAAAAGCAGGACGTGAAAGGAGAACAGATATTCCGTATTATCAATTTTGTTATTTTCGGATTTTGTCAACGGCGGCTTTTGAAACTACCCCTTAATATTTTATTACGCCGTGTACGGATTGATGACGTAGCCCGAGCCTCGTGTGCGAGTCTAAATTTAATTTAGAATTAAATCCGGATCATTTCGGGACGCATTTCGTACGGAACATCCGTCGCAAAGTTTATCTTGCGTTTATTTCCATTGTTAATTTTGTCACTGTTCCAGAGAAATTAAAAATACGGCATAAACGCGAAGAGCAAATGTTTTATTTCGTAAATCTGTTATTTCGCAATTTTGCCAACGTGACGCTGCGGCCACCCTCTCTCCCCTCGACGCAATAAATATCGTACTCCTTTGTGCATAATTGAAGAATGATTCAATTATGCGACGGTAAATTTAATTATCAATGAACGCGCGTTTTCGACGATCATTGGACTGCGGATGCATTGGACATTTTATTACGCAAAATAAAAATATTCCAACACGGTTGTAAGCAATTATGAAATGGAATAAAAATGAATCGTTTCTTTTTTTCATATTTTTATAAGTCGAGGACAATGAAACGATATTACTAAATTATTCACAATTTTATATTATAATCCGGAGTCCGGTGATCACACGAAATCTGAATTTCTGGTTGCCCAGTAGGAAACCGAAGATTGAGGTTAGGTCGGACAACGAAGTCTCGAAGTCGCGGCAAAAAGCGTGGCGGTCGCGTGCGCCGCGGTGACGCTAATAATGATCGCCAGGATTTCACGATCGAAATATTTATGCGGGTCAGTGTCGGCCGGCGACGGAAACCATTGGCGGCGCCCTAAGGGGGCGAACGGCTCGACGTAAAACGGAGACAGGAGCCGCGGCGCGGCGTTTTGTGATTCTACGAGCGCTTTAAAGATCCTTTTAACTGCGGCGCAGTACTTTATACTTCTATTGCCCGTATATGGGCGCAGGTCGATTGAAAACGGTTTCCCCCTTTTTCCTGGCCCCCGGGCCCCGCCGGCGCCCCTCGCTCTCGACGAGCCACCAGCCCTCTCAGCCGACACGCCGCTTTTATTTCGTAACCCTCGCTCAGACGCGCATCTCTCGCCAGAGCCCGCATTTCGTACAATTACCCTTGAGGTCCGGTCGTTCCGTTTGAAAGATTGGCGCTTCTCGAGTGGCCACCGACGCCTGGGTCGGGGCTGACCCCTTCCTCCGAAAAGCGTCAACGATCCGGCGAGGAGTCAAGGAATCGGTGTTTCTCGGTCTGAATTAGACGCGCGTAGAAACGATTCCTCTGTAATTTTCCATCGAGATTATTCAGGCATTAATTACTGACGAAATTTCCAACCGCGATAAAAATGGGACCGTAACGATTACCTTTTGATATTCTCTCGGTTTCTCGGCGATGAATAATGTCGCGCCGGATCTAAATGTCCCACGCTTTCTTTTTCCGGAAAAGTGATACGAGAAGGATGAAATTAACAATTAATTCGATGCACTTGGAAGTGAAATATCGAGTTCTAATAATAGAAACGATGTTCTAGAACGGGCAAATTACATTCTCAAATTTTTGGGTCCTAATAGTATCGCTGGTTTATCAGTGACAGTCGTTCGAAAACCGACTGGATCTGAAGTGTGACAGCGGAGGGTTAAATTATTTAAAGAGGTAAATCATTTTGACATCTTCGGTTAATATTGTACGATTCTATTAATTCTTTTAAAATTCCTCTTCCTGGTTTTATTTGAAGAAAAAGGATTTTCCCGTCGAGATCGCCGAATAAATAAATAGACACATAAATAAATCAAGAATAGAATTAACCAAAATTGCAAACGTTTCGACAGTCGATTCAAAGGGAGAAATACGTTTCTACGATTGATGAATTATTTTCGGCGGCGTGCATGTGCCTGTGAATATTTTTGAGCGTAAGAGGAAAGGGTGAACGATCTGCGAGCGATTCGGAGGCGGCGGGGGTGGAACAGGATCGTGCGCCATTAAAGGGGAACAAAGCGCGTGGCGCGCGATCGATACCGCGATCCTCCGATTGGATCCGAACAACAGGCCCGGTGACATCGCAGTTTTTTCCTCCCCTTTGCGCGCAACACCGTCGCCGTGAAAAAGGAGATCCGACAGAGGCCCCCGTCCTCTCTGCCTGCCCCCTGCCGCCGCTTCAGCCAGCTCTCTCCGGATCGCCTGTTCTCGCGAAGATAGATTTCCTCTTCTTCCGGGCCGTCTCAAACGTAATTACTACTCCTCGGGTCTCTATCTTTCTCTCTTTCCGGTTCGCTCATCGGCCAACAGAAATCTTATCCCGCTAACGAGCAAAGCGAAACTCCGGTCGTGCCCTCCCCCCTCGCCCTTCGCCCGCCCCGCCATGCGAAACAAAGGGGAACGTTAACAAAAGTTGACGCGAAAGGAGAGCGCGGGAAAAAACGAGGAGGAGGAGGAGGAGGAGCAGAAAGGAAAATGGAAGAAACGGAGGAAGATAAGCACGGTGGCCGGTAGTCAGTCGAGGAATCGAGGGAACCTTCCCAGGCGGCTGTGGGAAGCAGTGCAGACGCAAAGGGGGGAGCTGCGTCGATTTTTTGGAATTCCTTTTTTTGGGTGGAAACTTATGGAAATACACGGTCCAGCTACGGGAGAAGAATGGACGATGTCCGACTTATTCTAGCTTCGCGAAAAAAAATCGGAGGACCGTGTGCCTGGTCTCGTTGCGAAGAGCGAAGCCTCCACTTTTGAAATCTTCATGTAATTGCCCTCGGGGAATTGTTGTATCGTTGGTACTCGCGTGTTTTGTAAAAATGGTCATTTTTTACCATTTTTTGATTTTATGGATCTGCGGAGGGTTCTAAATATTTTTACTACGGTATGGGATGAATACGTTCTCGTAGAATGAATTCTCCCCTTTCCAACGAGATAAAAAATATTGTTCTACGATTTTTTGTTGCCATTCTACGGTACTTCGAAGCGTGGGTGTGAAATTGGCATTTTTCAATTGGGTCACTAAACGCTGGGCGGAAAGTCGATCGTGTTCAAAGTACTGTAACTTCTTGAGAGAAAATCGCAGGACAATGTACCTTAGCTCGCTTTTAAGAGTGAAATCTCAGCTTTCGATCTATCTTAGACATTTTATTCTATCGTCACTGTATCGATAACTGTAGTGTTTACAGTGATTATGTCTATATTTGTACCATCTTTCAACTTCAAAGACTTGTGGGGGGTTCAGCAAATTTTTTTAGCAACCGAAATTACAATGATCTTGAAGCGCGAAGTTTTCTCTTTATAATGAATTAAAAAACTTCATCCCACGATTTTTTGTTACCAAGTTGTGCCCATCTGAATCAAAATTGTGCCACCAGCACTGTGAATCGAGCTACCACTAAAGTAAGATTTTCAAAAATCTGAATCTCCGTGAAAAAAAATCGCATTGTAACGAACCTTAGCTCATTTTAAAGAGCTTAAATTGCACTTTCTAGGAATATAAGTTATTTCGCGCTGGAACCATTATGTCGTTGAATGCCACGACTTTAGTAACAAGGTCCATTTTTTGACCATATTTCAACTTGTCGACTTTCTGGAGAGTTCAAGAAATTTGTTCGAGAAATGAAACCGCTGTGATTTCAAGGAATTAAGTCTCCTCTTTCCAACGAGCCGAAAAAAGCAAACGTACGATATTTCATTGCCGTTTCAACAAAATTTCAACGAAATTTCAATTTTTCCAGCAATTTTTATAAACCAATTGTAACACGTTATTCTCCGTGTTCGTGTCACGTTAAGCTGGATCAGAATAATGATAATAATAATGAATAGGTTCCCACCCCGTTCACCAGGCTCAATCCACAGCGTTTCCGTTTCGCCAGCGTTTCAGGACTTCTTTTTTCCAAGGAGCCAAGGAAGAGCCCTTTTTATGGTGGAACCGGAGGGGGTGGGCGATGGTGAGTTTGCCAACACCAGCTTTCTATCATTGATTGATATCGCCAGGAGAGTTTTCTGTGGTTTCTTCAGGGACATTGTTGAATCCAGGGTGCGGAGCTCGGGGTGCTGGGACGACAGAGGTGCAGAAGAATCCTTTTGTGACGGTTCTTCGAAACCAGAGGGGTTGAAGGCCGGATTGCTAATGGAGCCGGGATACTTGGATCGTCTCGATTCCTTAGATCTTGTTTTCTCAAGAGTGAAAACAATGTGGACTTCGAGGGTGGAGTCTCCCCTTTCCAACGAGACCAGAAACGTTGGTCTACGATTTTTTTTATACAGTTTGACAACCTTTCGAACCATTAACGTGAAAATGCTAAGCATAAAGTTGACATTCGAAGCTTCGTCACACTATGAAAAACGTTCGTACGATAATGTACCGAAGCTTATTTGAAAGAGTGAAGTGTCCTCTTTGAAACGACGCCAAGAACAGCGATCTGCGACCTTTTGTTGCCGTTTTATCGCAGTTTGAATCATCGATGAAAAAAGCCACATTTTATAACATAATTCCTGTGTAATGGTGGGAAAGTTGTCCACGTTTAAACTACTGTAACTTCAACGGAAAAAATCGCAGGACAACGAGCCCGAGCTCGTTTCAGAGGACGCGAACTGCCCTTTTCAGGCACCTAAATTACTTTACGAAAAAGAAATTATTCTCGTCGATGTTTCCAAAATTGTACGGCATGGGTTGACTTGATCGAATAACAATGAACCTCGGATTCGTGAATCTTGTAGAAAAAGAAAAGTCCCAGAACGTTAGAAACAATTTTTGTTCCGACGTTTATTCCAACGTTTAAATACACCGAGATCTCCGTTCGATAGACCCTCGTCATTTCATGTTTCTCCGCGAAGCAGTGTAGCATAATAACTTTTTGGAAACCACCCCTAATTCGGCGAACACTCCGTCAGACACACTCGCCGCAAGTTCACGAATTCAATAACGTTTTAGGACCGCGCGCGGGGCTTGGGGAAGGGCGAAGGGTAGCTTGGGATATTCGATAAAATATTTGTACGAATATCGGAAAGTGTGCGCGCGGGGGTGGTACACCGCGACGATATTTTTCTGCGAGCTGTGGGAGGGGTGGAGAGGCCACGGAATCCTGCAGAAGTAGACGGCAGAAAGTTTTTCGGCCTCGAAAACGAGAGGACGGGAGAGAGAGAGAGAGAGAGAACGAGAGAGGGTGCGAGAGAGAGAGAGAGAACGAGAGAGGGTGCGAGAGAGAGAGAGAGAGAGAGCTAGAGGTAGAGAGAGGAAGCAGTTTCCATTCCCGAAGCGTTCCTCCGCCGAGTTACGGTAAAAATAAGCCACGATACCATCACGTGTTTATTCTGCGGGGGTGGATTATTATCGTGGAATCGCGCCCCGTTTAATTCCGAGCCCCGGAGAAATGTCTACGAGCTTGATCGAGCGGATTAAGCGAGCGGAATTTCAGAAATTTATACATTTGTTCGAGCGTTTCGCAAAAACCAATCCCCATCGTTCCAGCCGCGACGAACGAAATAACACTGCCATACCTCTCGGTTATATTTAATTCATTGAACGTAATTACTCAGCCCCCGATATTTATATCCCGTCGAAATAATCCCGCGAAACTTCCCGGCTGCGGTCGAATATTTTCGAAAAGCCGGCCGCGCGATCGAATCGATATATTATCTAGCAATTATCTCCGAAGGAAATTTGAAAACTTTGCTAATTTTGACGCGCTCGGAGGGGGGAGGCGGTGGCCACCCACCGCACCGTTCCGTAAGGGCTCGCTTCGCCGCGGCCAGTCACGTGGACAGAAATTTAGAACGGTTTTGATAGCGGACTCTCGACGCAGGTCCGACTAACCGGGTCGAAGGGCCACGGGGGGCACGGCCGCACGTGCGACACGTGTAACGTGCAAGGTATTTAAACGCATATGGCCGGCCGCCGGCATAAATATGGAGTTCCGTTAGCGGCCGGAATGCGCGACATACGGCCCTGCCGCCCGCCGGGATAATGAGCACGCGATCGTTACCGTATCGATGCACGACACGTCCCGCCAGCTGGCCGATCCGGTGTTCGCGAATGCCCCACCACCGTGCACAATCTCTCGGGGAGACGACATTCGAACCGGTCATTAAGGAGGACAAGGGATGGCTGGACAGTTGCGATTCTTCGATGCGTCCGCCCCTTTTGATCAGGGGTCAGCTTGGGGTTGCTTAGGGGTTGCTGGTGTTGACCACGTAGCTCCTGCCATGAGTTGCATTCTCCAGATTTTCATTTTATTTATTTGTTTGGTCGAATTCATCGGGAATTCCCTCGACGGAATAAAGAACTGAGAAGTTCTTGAAGAATTAGTGGACTTAGCTTAAGACAAAGGGGCTTAGCAAAAACTCGGACTAAAGCGATTAACCCTTTGGGGCACAGGATTTCAGAAAATAAAATTTTATTGGAACAGGAATTTGATTGCGTTTTAAATTAAACAAAATTGGCATAGTTTTATTAACAAAGAAATCGCATAATATAGAAGCATGAAGAAATAATAATAATTCAATTCAATTTGTTGTTACAGGGTGGGACTTAGATATAGTCCTACATTACAATATTTCAGGAGGGTCTAAAAAAACAGCTGTTTTATATTAGCTTACAAAAGTAACAATAAGACATTTCTTCTGATTTTAAACAAGTGTTATTGTAACATTTGCCGTAAGTAACATATAAATTGAATAAATAACTCATAAATGTATCTTTACGATATGAATAATCGTGAATTAAAAAATTAGTGACCCGTCATTTTGTCGGGTTCCATAAATCTAGTGTTAATCCCATCGTGCCCCAAAGAGTTAAAATGTTAAGATTAACGATGAAAGAACCATATTAGAAGTCTAACGTGCCGCAAAAAGATCACAATTTATATTTAAACGATTTAAACAATTGAAATTGACCGTATACCATAATGATTATAGTGCAACGGGATTCGGGAACGAAAATGAACATGATTTCTAAAACGCCGAGCAGATGTGTGAAAGCGTAGCATATGCAGAATATCAGGGGCGGAAATAAGGTTAGGAATAACATTAATTCGAACATGTTAATTCTCAAAATTTTTAATTTTAGCAATCCGCGATCTTTTACGAGAACCCCCGCCGGGTTTTTGCGTCTCATCACCGGACTGCGGATGTTATTAAAATTTCAACAGAATTTTAATTAATAAATATCATCGTTGACGCAGCTTTCGGCAATCGCAGAGGGCGACAGCGGCTTTTAATGTTGGCGCAGCTCGGGGCGGCATCGGTTTTCTCAAGAAACGCTCGCGGTCGGTCGTGATTTGTTGGAGATTGATTCGACAAATGTTTATCGAGCAAACGTGCGAGCTCGATTAATTAGCACGTACGCGCCGGGGGTGGCATTGTTGTCGATGGCGACGTCCACGTGTTGCGCGGCGCCGCGGCACGCTGGCCCGACGATGCCTCAAGTCGCGCGGAATAAAACGTTAATTATTGCTTAACAATTAGCCGGCAATTAATGCGGTAGCGAAACGGCCGATTAATTTGCCGAAAGTTCGATAAACAACCGTGCTGGCGCGGCACGGCCCGCCACCGCGCACAACGCGCCGCTTGCATTGTGCATCCGGGACAAAAATCGTAACTTCTAAGCTGATCAATTTTCGACCAAAATGCCTTAATGATTTGTTAAAAAATATACGAAAACGCATCGATCTGCATAAAAAAATTATACGATTTCATAAAAGAATTCTTGTTTATTCTTCATTGAATAATCAAATGTTATGTTGTTATAAACGAATGTCCGCTTACAAAGCCGTTGACCGGTTATGGCTACATATTTTGTTAAATAACTCTGGAGATCGCGCAACTTTTTGCAAAAAATGTTTTTATAGTATCAAAATTTACTATCTGATGAATATATCGGAGTAAGAATCCCAGAATATTTTGAGCCGTTCTTTTTTTAAATTTTATTCAAAGTGTACGAAAACATATCGAACTTAATTATTTCATTTTGTGTTAATTATTATATTGTATGTAAGCATCGTAAAATTGCTATAGATTAATTAAGATCATACATCCTCTGGTGATCATTTTCTATAAAAGTTACGTCGTAAAATGGCCTTTTGTTTATAAGGCAATGTGAACAAGCTGTGAAAATTTTTTTTCTAGCTTTTTTCTAAATTCAGTAAATTTGAGAAGAGGGGGTACGATTATTCCAGCTATGCAGCACGTTTCTATAGTCATTGACAATTGGTAACTATAAAATAATAATAATCGTACTTTTTATTCTCATATTGTCCATTTCTGTGCGCAATCTCAGCGCGAATTAGAGAGAAATTACTGTATTTGATCGTCCAAATATTCGCTCGGCGAACACACTCGAAATTAATCTCGTCAACTTTTTGAAAATTGTCTTACTAAATACGATTATTTAGACATTTTAACGCATCGAGCACATAGCTTCGAAGCAGTGGCTTTTTTTGAATTTCGTCCATTGACGGCCGCACTGTGCGGCGTTTCCGGCGGCTGGCGCGACGTTGATTTTATACAACCGCCGCCGCCGCCGCGGCCATCACCGGCGCTGTTCCGTCGCTGCCGCCCCTGCTGACACCGTCGCCGGTCTGCCACCCTCCCGAAACGCTCGGTCAGTTCGCCCGGAACGATTCGAACCCGTCCGCCGACAGTTTCCGAGCGACGGGTAATTAGTTTACCGGCAGGCTGAAAAATTCATGGAAATCCCACCGAAATAAACTCCCGAAGCTACCCGGAACCGGCCCCGGCTCCGGATCAGTCTGTGCCGGCTCGCTGAAAATTTCATGGATCAGCCCAGTCGGCGAACTTGCAAGCAGTTAACGGGGTGGCCGTCCTCCCCCGACCTACCATAGCCGAGACACCCTCGACCCCTGGGAACTCGAGAAGTTCTCGACTGTGACGAACCGAGACCAAATTACGATTAGCTGGTGTTGAAGGCGTCCAATTGGGGACAATAGAGTCCGCGACTTAATATCTAGGGAATTTTCCCGGCGCAGGAAATCTCGGAGCGTCGCCCCCTTTTCGTTGACAACCGTCACGATTTATCGGTAGATAGAACATCTCTAGGCTGAACTCAATGAGTCACGTAGTTGCCGAGGTTATTTTTCATTGATCTACTTATCTCTAAAACATTTTTATCCGATGGAGAAAGGTTTGCAACCCTGCGGAGGGTAGTAAAGTGAAAAAATAGCCGTAAAAGGGACATTGTCACTGAAACCGCAGCTACACGCGACGCAGTAACGCTATCGCAAAATAAGTTACGTCGCTAGAAAGCGCATTCTCCGCCCTTTAAAACGTGGTATGGTTGAATCTCGAGCGATTTTTTTTTACGAAGTTACAGGCTTTCGAGTATCAGCCTTCGGCGATGGGTTCGAAAGTTGGTCCTTACGCGTCTTGATTTGCATTGCTGGCGGCACATCTTTTACTCCAAGCATCATAATTCGGTAGAAAAAATTTGTAAGATGATGTCTTTGGACTCGTTAGAAAGGGAAGACTCTACGCTTTGAAACTACTTTATTTTTGTTCGCTGAAAAAATTTTTTGGATCGTTCACATGTCCGTAAATTTGAGAAATGGTGAAAGAAAGGCCATGCTTACTAAATATGCTTCTATTAACGATACAGCATAGCTATAAGAAAAAAATTAAGATAGATTGAAAGCTTAGATTTTGCACTTTAAAATGAGCTACGGTACGCTGTCCTATGATTTGTTTTCACGATGCTACTGACATTTGAAAATCTTCCTTTCGTGGAAAACTCGAAAACCGGATCCTCCGATGATCTACTTATTGATTTATCGATTCATCGCATTTATTATCGACCTATTCACTAATCGATCTCCTTATCGATCCATCGATATATTTATCTATCTATCGACTTATTGCTCTTTATATCGACCTATCGATTTATTGGCTTTTTTATCGACCATTTACCGAGCCATTCACGTACTTATGGACCAACTGACTATCAACTGACTAAATCAATCTATTTATCGACATTTCGATTCATCGAACAATTTATCGACCTATCGATCCACTAATCAACGTAATGGCTGTCCCATCGGAAAATAGATTCGTCGGTAACGCCAACCGATCAGCCCTGAAAGTCGAGTTCCCCGCACACCGAAGAAGCCGAGCTCGGGGGTTCGATTAAAATTTCTCGCAACTCGCAAGGACCAGAGCGAACACCGTCGGACCGTGACTCAATTAACCGTCCACGAGGAAATTAATCGTCCATTAAGGAAACAAACACCGTCGCAGGAGCCCTGTTACACACACGGACGGTCTTGTACGAAGGCGGGCTACCAATTTCGGTGAGTTTGATCGCGGCCAACGTGTCCGGGCGATCGATCGATTAACGTTACTTCCCCGGTAAGTTTTTTCGAGTTAACCAAGCGCGCGCGCACCCTCGCCAGCCTGAACCACCCCCGCGTTCTCCTCGCCCTCCCCCTCACCCCCCTCTCTCTCTCTAACTCTTTGCTCTCTCCTTGGATCGCCTCGAGTCCGCTTTTCGGCACGAACTTTTCCGCTTAAAATAACTCGCCTTAACTCAATTATCTCTCATTAAGTCCGCCACACGGGTTGGACCCGCTTCTTTCTTTTCATCCGCGCTAACTTCTCGCTGGAAAACCGGACGATAGGTGCACCGGGGGACGGAGAGGGCGGGGGGGGGGCTCTGCGGCGGAGGGGAGGCTCCACCCACGCCGGAGGTTGCCGTTAAATTAATTCTCCTACGTGGAACCGTGTGCCCGGACTTTTGGCGAAGACCTTTGCCGGTTCGACCAGGGAAATTTGGTCGTTGATCGCGCTCAGGGCGACCGGTTGAGCGCCGCCGGTCGATGGATGGCTCGGCGGCGGGGGTATCTTGAGAAACGACCGGAGCAGATAATGTTTGAACGTGCAACTTATGCAGTAGCGTTCGAGGAATGACATCGTCGACTGTTTACGAGAGGGATTGGGTGGTGTACGGTCGATCGGGTTGAGAGCCACTGATCGGGGATTGATTTCCACGCCCGCCGAATTTTTGGAACGCCGGGCGTCCGATACGCGAATGATTCTCGCGCTGAAAAATTCACGTCGATCAAATTTTCAGATTTATTCCGACCGGCGCCGCGGCCGAGGGTTGAGAACCCCTGGCCGGGCGAACGCGAGTGCAAGATTCGCGAAATTGGTGGACACGGGGCCCTCTATCAATTCCTGCGGCGGGGAACGGCTATTAATGTTGTCATTCTTCGAATCGATACTCGATAAATATTGCATTCGCGTTTGGTACGGTCCGACGAAATAAGAAGGGTGGAAAATGGCGGCGGTGCCCGAACGGGCAGAGACAGGCCCGGGGTTGTTTTAGTTGCTCGATTATGCCCGGGCCGGCTGGTAATCGCGGTAATAATTAATCTGTCGTTGAATAATTTGTTTAATACGGTCGCGGGGAACTGTTCGCCGTGTGCTGACGTCATACCAATTAATTCCGGCGTTATTCGATTGCCGCCGGTATTACTGCGAAATGAAACTAATCGGTTGTCCCTTTTTGTTTCGCGCGGCGAGCTAATTTTCTGCGAGCCGCCGTGCAAACGGACTCCGGTTATCGATTTAAGCACGTTCAGGCGGTGGGGATGATGACCGTGAACGATCATTTCAATTTTGAACCGACTGCAACTGACCCTTGAAGGAACCATTCGAGTCTTACAGACTGTAGTCGCGGCAGATCCTCGGATGCTGACTTTTTCCGGTACAGACTATAGATGTTCCGTTGCCTTTTCGTTGGGCGACAATGGACCAGGGTTTGTGCTGGTCTGTTATTCGAATAATGGCGGGGGGGGGGGGGGGGAGTTCTCTCAAAAGCATTGTTACTTAAAATGTCGCTGTTAACGACACAGCGATGCTACCGCAATAAAGCTTAGATGGCTGGAAAGTGCATTTCTCACCCATCAAAATAAGCTCAGGGAGAACGTTCAACGATTTTGTTTTACAAAGTTATGAATATTTGAAGATCATCCTCCTGCGGTGGACTCGAAATTGAACTCTTGAGTCACGACTTCGGCATGCTTTTTATTCCTGAGACCATAACTCGTTAACGAAAAAACGTAAGACGGTGCTTTGGGACTCGTTGGAAAGAGAAAACTTCGCGCTTTAAAATCACGTTGATTTGAATTGATAAAACAAATTTTCGGACTCTCCGGACGACCGCGAAATAGAAAGATGCTAAAAAATGGCTAATATTACTAAAAATGCTGCTGATAACGATACAGCTATGCTACAATAAAGTACATAAGATGTTTTAAAAGCTGAGATTTTTCCCTTTAAAATGAGCTAAGTTTCATCGACTTACGAATTTTTCTCGGGAAGTTACAGTATTCCAAATATCATCCTTTAGTGATAAGCTCGAAACTTCAGTCTCGATTTCGAATACTGACGGCACACTCTTGATTCAGACGGCCATATCTTGCTAGAAAAAAATCGTGAGACGATTCTTTTGGACTCATTGAAAAGAGAAAACTTCATTCTACGGAATAGCAGTGATTTTATTCGGTAAAAAAATTTGCGAACCCACCAGAGAGTCGTAAGTTCACAAAATGACCAAAAAATGGCCATTGTTACTAAAATTGCGGCTACGCATGAAACAGCGATGTTATTGCAAAAAAACTTATGCATACGTAAAGAGCATTTTCTGCTCTTTAAAGTAAGCCGCGATACACGCCCCTGCGATATCTTTCGCCAATGTTACAAAACCTGGAACATCAAATGTAGGACGTTATACACAGGCTGTAGTCGCATAAAAATTTACATTACCATTAAAGTCGCCGAAATTCAATTTTGCCTCGACCCTAACGGACGTTAACGGTCCATTCGCAGCGCGAAGTACGAGGAACGACCTTGAACCAGCCACACAATTCAGCCCGGAACTATAGATCCACCGTGGCCGCATCGAGGCGATTAATTTTCGTCCACGCGAAGGACATTGTCCCGAAAGCAGCCCAAGCAGAAGTATCGCGTTATTAAATCCTGAAACAACGCGCGGAGTACGCTCGCGCGCGGGCGCACGCGCGCACAAGCTCGTCACCATAACAAACATTTATGCGCGATAAAAGGATTAATGCTGTGTGCACACCGGGTCCCGTCGTTTCTTTTCCCCGAGTCCCCTTATTTTTGTTTCCATTTTTATTTTACTCTTGCCCCGCAGCCCGGCAAAATTCACTGCCCTGCGCGTACAGAGAGGGGCGAGGAGGGTGGCCACGGGGGTGGAAATGGAACGGGTATGCGTGTAAAAGGGTCGCGCGTGCGTCCTTCGTCCTTCCTTCCTTTGCCAGCGTAGAACCATCGGCCAAGATTTATCGTATATTATTCCCCGCGATTTCTACCCCCGTTATTTGTCCGGCACTCCGCGGGACGGCCGAATCGGCCACCCTCGATCTTCCCCCGGGAAGTTTATGGGCCACTTAGATCGAAATATTCGCCTCGAAATATTTTTTTTCTCCGACGGCCGCGGGGGAAAGGGGTGGCCGTTCGATCCGAGAAATGAAATAAGGGACGACGGGGGTGGCGAGCCTGATTTGTGCTCCGGATGAAGCCTGCCACCCTCGCGCCATTTCGACGAACCTGACAGCGCGCGCCGTTGCAAATTTATAATATTGCTGTACATATAATATTGCTACGTAACTTATAACCGGGAAAGGGGTGGTACCTCGAATAATTTGACATAACCGCTTCAATATTCTCCGTGGCTTCGTTAACGAGTTATTAACGGAGAACGAGGACCAATCAGAGAGTACGACTAATTAATTTCCGGTCTAAGATTCCTATTTATAAAACATACAGGGTGTCCCAAAAATGTCTTTCAATCCGGAAATGGAGGGTTCCTGAGGACATTTGAAGTAACTTTTTCCTTGGCGAAAATGCAATCCGTGGATTCGTTTACGAGTTATTAACGAAAAACACTGACCAATGAGAGGCGAGATTAGCTGGCGCGAAGCGGCCGTACCAATGAACGGAACTGGGCTCCGTGCGCTCGTTGGCTGAGCCGCCACGCGTCAGCCGAGCTCGCTTCTCATTGGTCACTGTTTTTCGTTAATAACTCGTAAACGAAGCGGCGGATTGCATTTTCGCTAAGGAAAAAGTTACTTCAAATAACCTGAGGGATCTCCCATTTCCGAATTCCAGACACTTTTGGGACACCCTGCATAAAGGTCTATCAATTTTTATTTAATATACTACTTAACATTATTTAAACTTCGTCTAACAAAACTGTATTTGTTTTCGTCAGTTGATAAAAGTATTGTTTAAAAAAGTATTTTAAGAGTTATTCATTTTTTCCCGAATAGGGCGAGGCCTCAGCCAAGCTCGCCCTTCGATTGATCCTCGTTCTTCGTTGATAACACGCTAACGAAGCCACGAAGAACAATTTCGCGGAGGAAAAAAATTGCTTCAAATCATCTCAGAAATCACCCTATGTCACGGAACTTCAGAAATAATCTGTACATTATTGACAGCGGTTGAACTATGTTGAACTACTTCGGACGGTGTCACCAGGGGTCAGTTGCTGGGCCCTGACCTCGTTGCGAGCAGCGTAGATATTTAAAAAAATTCATCCGAGCACAATTACATCGAGTATCCTTGCACGGGACACTATCAAACCGGACGGGGACGTTAATTGCCCGCGGGGGCGGCGGGCGGGACCGCCGGAATGGTAATTGCGAAACGCAAACACTTACGTGTCCCGTGAAAGAGGGGCGGTCGGGGGTGGATGTGCCGCATGGCGATTCTTTCGAGGTAATTACATCGTTGTTCCCCCTTCCTTTTTTTCTTCGCGTTTTTCTTCCTCCCTCTAATTCAGCCGCAGGATCTCTGCTCCCCACCACCGGCCACGCCGTTATGTTCTCACGTGCATGCGGGCATAAATAAGATAACTGCATGGAATGCACTTTACGCGTCGGTTATTCTTCCAGGGGGGGACATTAAACGGCCATTCCGGTACTCTATCGAAAAGCTGGCCGGCTAATTTCTCGCCCGGATAAATATGCTTCCGCCCGGGCGCAGAATTACGGTAAGTCACCCTCGGATTACGGTCCTGAGTCTCCCCCCACGAATAAGTACAACAGATCGCCCCGGCTTTACATTTCCCTCTCCACCCGATTTTATCAGCTGGAGAAAGGGTACATGTACCTGCATAAAACGATCAAATCTGCCCGCTGGCCAAATTGATTTTTCTCATAATACAACAAAAGATTTCAAATGCACGTTGAAACACGAATCGCGCTATAATTAATTAACTGAAATAATGAAATACATTAGAATAAATTAATCAAAATAATTAAGTACATTAGAATAAATTAATTACAATAATTAATTACATTAGAATGAATTAATCAAAATAATTAAGTGCATTAGAATAAATTAATTACAATAATCAAATGCATTAGAATAAATTAATTACAATAATCAAGTACATTAAAATAAATTAAATTAAATAATTAGATACAACATTAAAATAATAAATAAAACATTAAAATATAAACGCAAAATTTATCACTGACTCGATGTCTTCAATGTAAAATCAGCACTTTTAAGTTTCCGAATTTGAAAAGAAATTGATCCGACGACTAAAAATTCTGAAAAATACCAGAGCCTCGTGTTATATTAGGCAGAAAACTCATGAATTTTTTCATAATTTTCTGCCATGCAGTACAGAAGAAACACGGTGCTGGAGACAGCGACTTGAAAAAATCAATTCGATTATAAATTTCCTTTCGACCAGTTAAGAACGGAGAGTTACGGAAATTCCGATATAAAATCGTTGCATCTGTTACTAAAATTGCTCGCAGTTCTTTCGTTAGAATTTGATGCAGCCGGTTCCGGTGTAAAAATCGCCGGGAAACTACCCCCCGGAGCTAATCAATTCCGGGATCCGTAGAAAAGCGGTGAAGGAGTATCGATAGGGGGGGGCGGGGTGTGTGCCGGGGGTGGTTAAATCGAGCGGTTAAATAATATTCGCCGCTAATGGAACTTTCTTTCCGTCGGATCGCGGTAGGCGAGGGGGATGGAAACGGGTATCGCGGCGCGCAGGCGCGTGTACTACGGAGATCCTGCCACGTTCCACGAGCCCCTAAACGAGACAGAGAGGCAGCGGCCGGAGGGACGAGGCAAGGACGGAGGGAGCGGGCTACATATCCGACCGAGATTTATCGCGTCAATTCCTCGGTCGCTTTTCAAGCCAAAACAGCGACACATTGTTCCGGCGCGCGTCTCGGCGAGCCGCTGAAAAATCGCTCGCCCCTCGATTCCTGGCTCTAATCAATTTCCAACCCCTTTGAAATCGCGCCGCCCCTCCGTGGGGCGAGAGTCTCACGAACATTTTTGTCACGTCTCCTTCCTTAATAATTCGTGGCGAAGTCGATCTTCCTATCTCCGTTTTGGGACCGGGATAATTGTGAACAAATTTTGCTTGCTATTTGCCGTATATGTCGGTCGGTGATCGGTAAATCATAAGCTAAAATTAGAATTGATTTTACCGGGGACGTTGGAAGAAAATTCACAGCTGCAGAATTCTCGATTTAGATTAAATAATGCATGTTTAAAGAGCATGTAAAGAGCTAACAATTGATCTACGGAAATATATATTTTTATTTAACAGAGAAAATAACATAAACAGTGAACAAGAAATATAATAAAATAATAATTAATGTATAAATAATATATATAATATATATATTAATAATATATGTATATAATAATAAATATTAACATAAATAATAATATAATAATAATTATCATCGGAATGAATGAAAATATTACATAGATTCTGAAATAAACTAAATTAATTAAATAATGAAAATATGTTGTCATTTTCGTAAAATGAAGATCTCGAATTTTTTACTTTCGGCCAATTAATTCTTTTCAGCAGACAAATTTGCCAGGAATATTGTTAGACATTGATTTTTGGTTAAGGATTGTTTTTCTGTGGGCCAAGAGGCTCAGGTGGCAAACCCTTTTGTTTTCCCGGCTTTTTTCTTCCCCATTTTCCACCGACCGCCCCGTTTTTTATTACGCCCGTGAATTTCGAAACGGCCGAATGCCTGCAGCGAGATTTACAGGGAGGTTTACACTTTTATTTTTATTCGCCGATCGTTCACCGACGGCTCGCTACTCTCTATCGCCATATTTAGGGGTCGCACGGTGGGGTTAATTGGATCATACACCCCCCGTCTCGTCGACTTGCTCGGTGGTTCTTGCACGCCGCGAGCGGATAAACGTATTCCTGTCTTTTTAAATGATTTGTATCGTCGGGCAACACCGCGGAGGGCTGGTTTTTGTACATTTTCTGCGAAAAAGAGTCGCGTGTCTCCTTCTTGCTCCCCTTCGCCCTTAATCAGAATAAAATACATTAATTTATCGCGACGGATAAATTGAAGCTGGAGCCTTCGTGACTCGTTTTTGAATATTAGCCGCACGCTTTTGAGCATAACATCGTGACAAAAAATCGTAGGTCAACGTTTTTGGACTCGTTGGAAAGAGGAGACTCGATTCTATGAAATCACGTTGATTTTATTCGATAGGAAAATTTTTTGAACTCTCCAGAGGGCCGTGAATTCGGAAAATGGCCGAAAAATGGACATTGTTTGTAAAATCTCGGCTACAAACGGCATAGCGATGCTATCGCGAAATAATTTATGTGCTTAGAAAGCGCGTTTTTCACTCTTTAAAATGAATTATGGTTGAATACCCTACGATGACCATTTCGGGGATGGAAGTAAAATTCCGAATGTCTCGAATCCTGGAAATCACGAAAGCGAAAAATGTTCCTTGTTTTCGAGGAAATGAAATGATCGTACAAAAGGAAATTCGTGCTCCGATTATCGTTTCGAGACCTATCAGCCGAGAAATATTGTTTAATTGATACCCGCGCATGACTAATGCCTCATAATGACGCAGGGGGCTGCGGCTCGTTTGCATTTAAAGCGACCGGTATGCGTCAACAGTCGTCGAGGTGTTAAAATCGCGTCAAAAATAAATTCTCGCGACACATAAAAGCCCGGCGAAAATTGTCTGACCGCTAGAAACCTTTCCTCGTCCCCTTACCGAAGGGATGAAAAATGCCGGGAATTACCTGCTCCGTATCTGGCAGAGCAAAATAAAATATTTCCCCTGCGCACGTACGCTGAAACGAACACTGGGCATAGAAACTATTATTTATCAAACAAACATTAGGAAACTCGTTTTTCAACCGTGCCGCTCCGTTTCTTGCGATTTTTGTTCGAACACTTTTATCTGCATTTCTGTATTTTTATTTTTCCAGACACATTCGTAACTACCCGTCATTAAAATCGGCAACCACGCCTGTTACCTTCTCGCATGCCCTCTGCTATTTCAGATTTATTCTTTATTTTTGCCAATTTTTCTCATTCGACAGTGATCTTGTGACACTAATTTTTAACTACGATCTGAAATTGATTTTTATCGCCGTGTATCGAGCAAACTGGACGTTGCTAGGATTTTTAGAATACACAAGAGTTAAACTGGTATTTCTTGTGGTAAATTTTTGACTTTATTATTTAACGTTTTAACGCAGATCTGAAAATTAATTCTAACACTGATTCATTATGTCTGCCGAATTTTATTAAGTTCCATAGAATGTAAGAATGTTTGGGAGAGTAATTAACGTTCAAATAAAATACTTCGATTCCACGAAATTATTGAGGTTGTGGATCAACGTGTTAACATAACTTGCGTAACGGAGATATCATTATTATTATTGTTGTTGTTTGCCAACTGACCGGGACAGGACCAGCAATTTTCAAAGGGGCCTTCGGTTAAATAACGATGTCCCTGCGAACGGTAAATTTGCCGGGGACACGACTGAGTGTTTATCGGCGGTATTTGTGAACGCAGGGCGTTCTGTGATTTCGACGGCAGGTTCGCGACGGGTCCCCGTGTTTTTTCTGCAAACAACCGACTTCTTCGCGTGCACGCCGAGGCGAACACCGGCCGATAGTGCAATCGCGAACCGGTACAACCGGAGCGCAACCCCCCGGCGCGGTCATAATTGCATGCACACGCGACGATAACCACTGCAGCAGCCAGCAGCACCAGCAGCCGGCAGCTTGTTATTGCGGCTCTACGGTTCGACGCTGTTGTCCCGTTTGTTTACGCGCTCGGCCCGGCCCGACCCGGCCCAACCCGATCCGTCCTTATTCCTCTCGAACCAAAAACCGAGCATTCCACGCCAAACATGCTATTGCAAAATTCTCGAGGTCGCTGGAAAGCGCGTTTCTCGCACTTTAAAATGAGCCAAGGTTCGTTTCTCTGTGATTTTTTTTAACGAAGTTGTAGGACTTTGAAGACCGACAAATATGGCGGAAGCGATAAGCTCAGAAATCGGACTCTCGATTTCGAGTACTGTCGGCACACTTTTGATTCAAACGATTGTGGATTGATAAAAAGAAATCGCGCAACGATCGTTTTGTGCTCGTTGGAAAGAGGAGACTTCAGGCTCTAAGGCCAGCTGAGTTTCGGTCGTTAATAAAAATTTTTTATCGCTCCACTTTACCTTGAAGTCGAGGAATGCTTAAAAATTGGACATTGTCATTGAAAATGCCACTGTTAACGATAAAGTAATGATACAATAGAATACCTTAAGCAGTTTTAAAGCAGAGATTTCACTCTTCAAGATAAGCTATGGTTCATTTATCTACGATTTTTTTTAGAGAATTTACAATACTTTGAATATGGTCAACTTTTCGACTAGTATATAGTGGCCCCATTAAAAAAAGCCCGATATCACGCTTTCGATTCGAAGTGCTACAAAGTGGCAACAAAAATTCGTAGAGCGATGCTTTTGGGCTCGTTGAAAAGGAAAAACTCCATTCTATGAAAGCATGGTAATCTCAATCCGTAAAAAAATTTTTGAACATTCCACAGCTCCTTGAAGCCAAAAAATGGTCAGAAAAGGGACACTGTTACTAAAAATGCCGCAGTCAACGATACAGCCACGCAATGACAAAAAACTTTAGCTCCCTGAAAAGTGCATTTTCCAGCCTTTAAAATGAGCCTAGGCTCATACGCCTCCGATTTTTTTCGCCTACGTTCCGTCAGATGGAACATCAATGTTTTGTTTCACCGTCTCTTTCCGCTCTCTCCCACATCACCAGCTATTCCCAATAACGTTTGTTACCATTCCGCCGTGACTAAAATTCCAGAATTTATTTACAAACGCGGCCCGCTCGACTGTCAACATTTCCACGTTCCTTACGGTGAGTCAGTATTTTTTCGCCGGGCCCGGACCGTCCGAGATCTATCTCTAAACCAGAATTCCAAACAGTGGAGCATCACGGTAGAACGCGAACAATTTCCACGGGGTTGTTTCTCGCATTTCCGACTCCGCGTTTCGAAGAGGGCAAGCACGGCGGAGAGAAGAAGGGGGGGCTGAAAAAAGGAAACGGCGAGCAGCAGCCTCCGCGAATTAAAATAAGGGAGAGGCACGCGAGGGAGAGACTGTTAACGGTTGGAAACTCGCTAATTTCCTCGTTTTAATTTTTTCCCCGCGCAACGGGAATCTAATTAACTTGCTCGAGTGGCTTTCGCGGGGGGAGGGCGGCGCGGCACGGCACGGCACGGCAGCGTCGCGGGCCCGGGGCCCGGGGAGGGTAAACAAAAGGCGGTCACAAATTTTCGTCTCCCGGGACGACGGGACATTCTTGTTTTGCCGCACCCCCGCCCCCGCGAGCCGCGGATGGAGCCGTTCTAAATGCAGAACGGAACGCGATAGTCCCGGAATTGTTCTCCGACGAAAGAAACGTCAACAATTACGGCGACGCCAAAGCGGTTCCCAAATTCCCGCGGGCCATTCTGCGGGGAAGCACTTGGGATTCCCCGCGGCAGAGAGAGAAAAAAAAGAGGAAAGATAAAATCGTCGTACAGTATCCTCTTTGTAACTGTCGAAAAGATCTCCACCGTAACTGACGTAATTCTTTCCCCAACAATGAATGAATCCCCTTGGGAACCAGTGAAACGTTAACACTTTGACTGCCGCGTCAAGCAGCCTCACAAAAATTTCATAAAATTAAAGCATTCGTTCAATCGAATTTAATTGTCTCTGCCGAAAGAAGTTGCTGAAGACGACCACCGGTGCACCCTCTTGCGGGACACCCTGTAGACCGTTGGAGTAGTCGATTACGGTGCCGTCGTTAATTGGCAGCGCTCTTTATTTACCGCTTTCCCTTTCGATCCTGCGAGAGAGCCACGAAGAAGCCGCTCGACTCGAGTGAATAAACTTCGACCGCTTTGAAGAAATTGCAACGGGAACGCGTGGAAGATTATTGCGCGATGGAACGGCGCGCGGGTGGAGGGGCGGGGGGGCCAGTTGTCCGTTGAGCGTCCATTTAATTCGTCCGGTGGCGCTTAAGACGGCGATGTGGAGGGAGGGGGAGGGGGGATGCATTAGTAACGCGTCAAGTGGCACTTGGTCGTAAACGAAGCGGCCGGGGAGACGTCCCCGAGTGTTCATTTAATTCGTCCCGTTTCCGCGGTAATGGCGAAAGCATGCTGGAGAGTAGCAGTTCCCAAGCGGGTGTACATCTCTCGACTTACAGGAGCCACTCGCCCGCCCCTGCACGGAACCGGCGTGAATGGTCGTTCATAAGGGGGAGGGTGTCGGTCACTTAATTCCCGTTCGCGAGCAAAACAAACGAGAAAACCGGCGGCGGGTATCGCCGGGAAGCGCGCGGAAGCAGGTAAGCAAACGGCGTCCTCGACCGTTTAATTTAGCCGGGATTAGGGCAGCATTCACCGACACGGGAAACGACACAATACAGGCGGTGACCCGCCACCTCGACGTTTGATTCATCCCTGCCGAGCATCATCGCGATAAGGGTTGTCCGACCGAATATCCGGCCGGCCCGAGACCCTCTCGTGTGGCCTCCCGTCGCGCCGGACGGCGAAGCTCGCCAATTTTCCGGGCGAATTTCAGTCAGCGGCGGGAGAAGGGGGTTCTGACTCGCGACTACCGCCCCTGGAACCCCCACCAGCCGGTCGCCAGCGTCCCCCACTCCTAGCGAGTCGAGCTGGTCGCGTGGGAAGCCAACTAGGGCGCGGGGTCGCGTCCCGCGGTGTTCGTACGGCCTCGGACGCCCTCGGCGGGCTTCGCCGCGTCTGCTGAGCGGGCGTAGGGGTACTGTGAGTCAGAGTGGGAGGCGATCGGCCGCGGAGGGGGCTGGGGGCCGTGGTGGGGGGCAGAGCCGTGTCGAACAGGCTGCATTAGCTGGCGTCAGGGCAGCACTCGTACACGCGACCGCTGCGCGGCACACACGGTTCTGCCAAATGCCTAACCGGCTGAGGTTGTCCCGAAGCGACGCGTGCCTCTCGCGCGATCGTCACGCGTGTCGCTGCTCCTCGTGAGAGGGAGAGAGAGAGAGAGAGAGAGAGAGAGAGAGAGAGAGAGAGAGAGAGAGAGGGAGGTCAAGGGGAGTCCCGTAGACAAGACTCGTACAACCCCGTGGAGGTTGACCGTGTCCTCCGACACCGCAGTCAACGTAGACGGCGGCCACGTTTTCTTCTGTGACGCGACGATACAGAGAGAAACAAAGAGGGAACGATCAGTGACACCGCTGTCAGTGCACGCCAATCTGTGTGACAGTGACTCGAATTGTGCGAACTCGGTTCTCAGTTTCCTTTCCCGTTGTTCCGCGCCGCGTGTGACGAACAAGGACGAACACCATGGATTGGAGACTCGGATTCCTGCTGGTCTGCTTCGTCGTCGAGGGTGAGTCTCCCCGCGGCGAATCGGGGCTCGCGTGCACCGGGGAATCGTGGCTTTTTCCGCGATGCGACGCGGTGCTGTGTCACTCTATGCGGCAGCACCGATGGGGGAGTAGCGTGCGTCCGGATCTATTAAAAATTCCGCTGCTGCTGCTGCCGCGGCCGCCGCCGCCACCGCCGCCACTCGCGACGCGGATTCGGCCCGCCCCGACGTTTGTTCGATAACCCAACGGTGCCTCCTCGGACTTTCTTGGTGCGAGCCTCGACCTCGAGGGACCGACTCGGTTGCAAATCGAAAATTGGCGGGTCAGATATTTTTGCTCCCAGAGCAAAACATTTCGGGGCTCGGCGGGTAGAGGGGGTGACTTTTCGGAGGGTGGCTTACGATGGATAGGCTGGTGGTTCTTGAACAGAAGGGTTTGGTGAAGATGACGGCGTTGGAGGGGTATGAAATCTTGAATGATGGATAAGGCGGTTAGCGGTGGCAATACTGATTTTTGAAGGGGTAGTTTGGCAAAGGTTACGGTATTGAAAGGAAAACAAATAATTGATGATGGGGATAAGGTGGCGAAGGGTGGTGGGCTGGTCATAATTTTCTGGAAAGTGGTTTAGGTTCGATGGGACGATGACGTTCGAAGGGATAATTTGGCAAAGGCGATGATGTCGAAGGGGGAACAAATAATAATTGATGATGGATAAGGTGGTTAAGGGTGGTGGCGCGGGTACAATGTTTTTTTTTTGGAGGGTCGTACGGGATGGATAGGACGATGAATGTTGAATGGGATGGTTTTGGCGAGGACGACTGAAGATTTACGGCCGTGTCGGAGGATAAAATAACTGATGCATAAGATGGTTAAGGATAGTTGGGGATTGTATAAATCCTTGATGGATATACGCGATTGTTTGTGGCTAGTATACTGGACGTTCGACGATGGTCGACCTATCGCAGACAGTTAAAAGATAATAAAGTTGTTCCGGACGAGTTGCGCGGGTGGTAAAAAATGTACGAGGCGGTTAGGGGTTATTGAAATGGTTAATAATGAACGCGATAGTCATCGACGAGCGGAATAATGCATCATAAACGGGGCGACCGAAGGGGGGTTAAAAATTAACGAAGCTGTCAAAGATCGTTTCGCGATCTAAATTTGTGGCCACAACCGGCGATCCTATCTATCATTAATCATTTCATTTAATAGACAAAATGGCCGATGCCGGTTAAAAATTTACAAAGCGATCAACCACGGTCTGTACATTTAATGCCTAATAACGCGGTCGTGGTTGGATAATCTGGCCGGTTAGAGATTGGCTGAACGATCGCAGTCGATAATCTCTATCCACCGTGGCAGAACCGTACAAACAATGCACCATCATAATCACAGCATTCGCAGCTCCATCGTTCGTCATCGGATCGTAAAAATCTCGTTTGTCGCTCGTGCCGCGCACGGTGAAAACGATCGAACCGCGGCGTCTCTTACTTTCCTCCGGCCACCTGGAGGAAATCTCTCATCGAATCTCTCTCACCTGTAACTCAGGTGTCCCCGATAAGCCGTACGATCGTCGGCGACTCCAAGCCGCTTTCCACGATCGCCTCTACGTTTCCCAGGCGATTTTTAACCGCAAAGGCTGGCGATTCGACGCTGAATAAAACCGAGAATCTAGCGGATTGGCCTCGGGTAGCCGAGCGTGTCCGCTCGATCGTCCGGATTCTTTCTCCGGCGTATTCCTTCCGCGTAGCCCGTTCCGGAACTCATTTCGCGATACGGGATAAACAGAGGCCGCCCGTCGGAACGCGAAAGCAGCTCCGAGAGCCCCGGGCTTGCCCCCACCCACCCCCACGTTCGATCCAATTATCGGCGCGCCTCGGGACGAAAATTCATTTTCTGTTTCTTGATAAAAACGTTCGATTATTCGTCACTCGACGAGTCGCCCGGATTCGTAAGGATTTTCTGAGGGATCGATTCTGCAAACAAAAATTACGAAAAAATTCACAGTAGTGTGTACCGTTGCGTGGAATGACTCTGAATTTTTTGGGAATTTTTGAACGAATAGAACAGAAGATATGCAGCTCGATGTGTAACTACCCCTGAACCTTGCTAAAGCGAGTACGAGAGTCCTCGGAGGACGTCAACTTGAGGCAATAATTATTTTCGGAATCAGTGTTGCGAAAATTCGGAAAAAATTCACAGTTACGCGCACCATTATATAATGCGTCTCTGAATTTTTTAAAAATTTTCCATCAAGTAGAACGGAAGATACACAGCTCGATTCGTAACCACCCCTGAAACACAATGGGAACTCGTTGAGAAGCCAGTCAATTTGCCCTAATTATTTCAGTGAAATCCGGTGTCACCATTGAAAGTCAGTCCGGCTGCTTGAAGCACAAAATACAAATTATCGCAGGATCTTTTGTTCGATCCGATCGGCGGCGGGGGGCTAGATCGATAGGGGCGAGGGGAGACAACGGCGTGTGCCGAGGCGAACCGCGCTCGTAGAGTCGACCGGGGCTCCCAACGAGCTTCAATTTCCTGATGGAAGTGGATTAATATAATTTGATGGCGCCCTCCTATCCTCCCCGCGCCTCGCCCCGCCCCCGACAGAGAATTATGCATCTCGCAGCGCGATCTCGTCGCGAAACGCTGCGCCAGCGATGCCCTACGGCTGCCCTGAGCTCGTCGGAAATGTTTGCCCGCGCGATGCAATACTCCGATGACCGGCATTCACCGCGTGACTGCGAGATCTGTAATGACCTGTAGATCCGGCACAAGATTTCCCTATTTGCGGACGTTCTGTCACGTTAACTCGAGGATTTAAGACGTTGTTAAATCGTAACCACAGTTTCCGTTGGAATGCTGAATTTTTTGGAACACCCTGTACCTCTGAACGACGCTTTAGAAATAATTTACGTATACTGGAGGATCATTTACTATAATTATACTATTATTATTATTATTATTATTATTATTATTATTATTATTATTATTATTATTATTATTATTATTATTATTATTATTTATTATTATTATTATTATTACTAATTATACCAATTACTGTCTATTTCATTCTATCTTGTATCTTGAAACAACCTGTATTTCTGTCGAATCTTTGGCGCAACTTGTGTAGGACCATTTAATAGGTTCCACGATATTTTAAAAAAATGATAGCTTCGTTATTCTACCATTATTAATTGTAATTACTAGTCTGTGGATTTTATGCATTTATAACAAAAATGCGTAGATGAAACTTAAAACAATGGAAATATTAAAAGAATTTCGGGACATCTATGTGTCACTTTCAACTCGCTAAACTCATTAAAGATAGAAAAACATTTTTATCCGATTCGTGATTGTTGCAATTGATGAAGATAATTTTTATTTTGCAGAAAGATCTAACAATTACTGTCTCTTTCGTTCTCTCGAGTATAATAGAATCTCGATTATCCGAGCTAAGCAGAGTGACGTAAATGTTCAGATAATATAACAATAACTTAGTTAAAGTGTCAGTTGTATTGATTTGTACAATGAATCGCTTTGCACGTGATTCGCCTTTGATTGAGCTGCTTGCATAATCCAAATTTTGTAACACGTGCTCACGAATTGTAAGCAGTGGGAGTAAAGCAAACGACATTCAAGCTGCTGTCACTTTTTGAAAAAAAATCGCAGCACAATGCACGTAGGCTCATTTTAAAGCGCGAAATCTCCCCTTTCGATTGACCTTAGTAAGATTGTCCTAGAGCACCTACTTGTTAATCCACGAAGGCATCAATTCTCGGTTTTCAGCGATCAGCGATTCAGCGATCGTTCTTTAATTTTTATGCAGTAAATTCTCTCTAATTAACGCTTACCTTGGAAATAAAATATAGTTGTTGACAATCGATAACTATAAAAACGAGCCGCAGGGCTCAAATAATCGCATCACCTCTCCCCAAGCTGTCCATTTTCGTTTCCAAGCGTCAATTAGGGAGAATTTACTGCACTTAAATAACACACAATTTCGATATCAGGACCGGATAATCGAGGTTCTGCTGCATCTCGAGACACCCTCTATTTAAGGACAATATTTTTGGGTCAACCTGTAGCTATCGATGCGTCCCCGGACGGCGGGTAGTTCGAAGGGACCGATGACTCTGTAAACGTCGCTGCAGGTTGCAAACCGGTCTCGTCTTCGGCCAGTAAGGCAGGTGTGCCGGCACGCGCGCCCGATCCATCGGGAGTAAAATAGTGAAGAGGGAGACAGAGGGAGGGGTAGCACGGTGCCATGCCGGTCGACGATAACGATCATAATAATTTAATTTAACACTCGGCGGGAGAAGGAGGTCACAGTCGCATCGATCTTCCCCGGAGAGTCCGCGAGATGCAGCGAGCAAATATTAAAGAGGCGCCCGCCGCTCCCGACCCGCCCCCCTTAAACCGTTCCGGCCGTGCGCCCCTCGCCGGGCGGACGGGGGGAGGGGTGGGTTGTTTCTCCGGCACTTTTTCTCCGTTCGCTTGTGTCCGCAAGCGGCGCGAAACATTGTTCATTAGCGGGGAGAACCCGTTTCCATTCCTTCGTTTTTGTCAATATTTTAGGGTCTCATTAAGCAGGGAAAGAGAAGATTCAACGTTATAATTTAAAACCGCGCCGCTTTCAGCCTTTTCTACATTCAGTTTTCGCGTGTCCTATTCACCGGCCCGTAAAACGAAGAAAACCGGCGGCGTAAAGGGCGCGAATGAAATAATTATGTAAAACGAGGAAAAAAAAATCGTGTTTATCCACACGGGAGCCGGGAGCGCGCGGGCCAGCGAGAGGAGAGAAAAAAAGAGGAGGAGGAGGAGGAGAATGCGGTCCAATTAACCCCTCCGCGGGTCCCCACCGCCGGGAAACAGGGGATTTTTGTCGCGCGCCGTAAGAACGGGCGACGATTTCTCCTCGAGCACCCGGTATACAACACCGTAAGCACTCTGCAGCTTTTATCAGCGCCGCGTGTTCTCTTTATCTCCTCGCGGGCGGCTCGTTTTACGTAATGTCTCGGCTCAGCATAATTCAGTTCGGATGCAGTCAAACGTTTAGTCGTGTTACATTTATTTATACAATTAACGCGGTTCATTGGTCCGGTCTCGAATTGCTTCCGGCTGCTCGCGGCCCCTGCGCAACGCGGACCCCGAACGTGTTTGCAACGGCGCGGTAATATTTGCGGCGACACGATCATAATGATTACGTCGCGCAACCTTGCGCGTATGGAAATGATCCGGTTCGTTTCCGAGCCGGGTGAAATATTTTCGATCGAAGGCTGGCGAACGGGCCCATCCCGGCGACACCGTTCCGAATGGGGCTTTGCTCGATTGTTGGGCCAGCAAGCGTTCCGTCCCGCGGATACACGTCGATTCGAGAGATGGGTGATATCGATAGGCGGCCACTCGTTACCCGACATTATCGTTAATGCGACGCGCAGGAGAGGAACACCGTTGCTCGCGGCCGATGATGCCGGCGAGCCCGCGCGCGCTTAATAACCGGTACCGTTGGTTTCATAGATTTTAATGGAATTGCCGCGAGAATAGGATGTATCGTTCCGCTGGATATCTACGGCCGCTTGAACCGGTCGGTTTGATTCGATTCGACGCGATTCGATCCGAACGGGGCCGCATTAAAATGCGTAACACAGGCGTGCACGTATGTACGTGCCAACAATCGTCCGAGTCATTAAGCCATTCAGGCTAAGTGGCTCCCGGCCCTTTTTTCCCTTAATCGAAACGTGCGTCTGTCGTTGTTGCGACAGCGTTCCGCGTCCGTCACGTTTCCGAGCGGTTTTCGATCAATTGCAGATAGATTGAGGAACGTTCTTTGGAACGTTGGCTTCGCGAGAATTGTTCAAATTCACAGGCTCGTGGGAACCTCGAACAATTTTTTTATCGGGTGGAATTTATATTCACTTCGAACAGTGGAGTTTCCTCTTTCCATCGAGTTAAGATACAACGCGATGCAATTTTTTCTTGCCGTTCTATCGCCTTTCGAGTCGGAAGCGCGAAATCAGCCGTGTTTGACGCGACGTATAAATTCACAATACGTTCGGCGATGTTCATGATCCCGTAGCATCGTAAACGAAAATCACAGGCGAATCGACCGGAAGTCATTTTAAAGCATCGAGTTTTCTTTTTCCAACGAGGTCAAGAGCAATGGTTTATGATCTTTCGTCGCCGTTCTGCGAAACTTTGAATCAGATATGTAAAATCGAGGCTTTCTCAAGTGCCATATATTCAGAGTTTCATAACTTCTTGAAAAAAAATCTCAAGCAAATGTGTCTTAGGTTATTTTAAAGAGCGAAGATTCCGCTTTCTAACGCGATAAAGAAAAATGATGTACGATTTTTTGTTGCCATTTTACGATGCTCTGAATCAGCAATGAGAAAGCCTAGATTTTGTAACACGTGCACACAAATTATAATCAATGGTAAAAAACTTGTCGACGTTCAAAGCGCTGTAATTTCAGCCAAAAAAATCGTAGGGCAAGGAGCCTGAGCACATGTTAAAGGGCGTGAAATGCCCTATCCGCCTGCCTAATTTAATTCCCAATAAAAAAAATTACTCTCATCGGCACTTCGGGAATTGTTCGGCGCAGGGGAGAGATTTGATCGAATAAGAGTAGCGTGATTTCCGTCGAATCTCGGGTTCCGCAGCGTGAGATGGGGGAGCGAGAGGGTGAAGGAAGATACAGACGACTTCCAATCAGTGCGCTTGAGTTGCGGGGGACAGATCCCCGAGCAGGATAAACGGGAAACACGCCGGTGTTTCGCGTGCGGTGGAATTAACCGCGCCACGTCGGTCTACACACTCCGCCGCCCCCGCCCGGCCCCGCCGATGAACAATTATCTTACGAAGCTCGTGGCTGCGAGAGCTTGTCGGTGCTCGTGAACCTCGTATCGGGAAATGGGTCGCTGGTAATGGCCACGTAAAGTCCTCGTGAAAGTTGCACGCTTGTTTACGGCCACGCCGCACGCATCGTCCCATCAGTTTCGTCCCCGGCCTGCCCGCGAGGGGTGGCGGCGGCGGCGGCGGATCGTCGATGGGAGGCTGGTATCGAAAATCCGCGCCATCAGCCTCCGACACGGCTGACAGGAGCCCCCGATCTTCATTCGCCGCCGATCGATATTACGAAACAGTTGATCGAAATCGCGACGCAACAAAGCTGATAATTTCGTGAAATCAATTTCGCGAATTGCAATCTTCCGGTTTCCATTTCTCAACCGGCGAGGGTCGTTCACCGTGCCGCGGGGTTCCCGAAGCCGCTGCAAGGGGTTGGAAACTATGATGGAGGTCCGTCGAAAACCACCCCTGCGAACGGTTACGTAGAGTTTCCGGGTTCATGCTCGGCGTTACGAAGCTAGACGTTTGCCGCGTCGACCGCGATCAGAGGGTTCGGGAATTCATTGTTCCGCAATGTACAGGCTGTTCCAAGACACGGCACCGTTGCCCGCGGAATTCGGCGATTGCTCGATGGCCGACGAACGGACCGCGACCCGCGCCGGTCATTATTAATAACCCGTCAGGATTTTTTCCATATGGCGTGACAGGCTCTTCCCTCACCTGGCCCCTATCTAAACACAACGGATGACGTTTTAAACGAGCCCGCCCACGCGTGATCCATCGAACGGGGTGCACCAGTGGTTCTTAACTTTCCACCCCGCCGAAAAATCCAAATTTAAGTTAACAGTCCGATCGATTGTTCGAACAGCGCCGTGCTAGAAAGTCGCGAGAAAATCGCGAGAAAGTCGCGACATTAAAATCTAGAAGAACGGCAAGGTTTCCAACAACGAAACGGATCGTTCGAGGGAGCAATTGGCCCGTGGTTTGAGAGCCGCTGCTCAAACGCGAGCCAGGGAACACGTGAAATTTTTCCAGGCCGTCACGGTACACCGCGGCGGCTGAAACGCACCGGCAGATGGTACTCGTCATACATGGGCGTGCCGCGCCGGCGGCGGGCCCGCTTTAATCGGCCGAAATCGCCGTTAATTGAAAATGAGCCAGTTCAGGAGACACCGCGGCCGGCGGATGACGTCGCGACGCCGAAAACGATGACGCTCGTCCTTCGACCAAAACGATCGGGCAACATCCGGCGCGTCCCTGCGGGCGAGTCATTTATTGTCACGGGCTCGCCGTTTCCTAAATTACGGCGAGCCAACTATTCTACAGGTTGTTCCATTTATCGGGCGCGCGCGTGTCTCATAAACGAAGAGGAACGAACGCGCGCTGCCTGCGCAGATAAATTTACGGATATCGAAATTACTCGATAAAAATGACCGCCGAACCGGTCCTACTGGCAGTTCATCTTATCGCGGTCGCGGATGACCGAAATAACGGGCAACAGACCGGAGAGATAAAAATTTGCCGGTTCGGCCCGGCCGCTGAAATATTAGCAATTCTGTTTAATTCGCCGGGAACGCGGCGAGCGCGCGCGCGCGCGCCCACGCGATAAACCCGACAATGTTTTTCAGTATTTTAATTAAGAAAAAATTGCGTTCGGAAGAGTAGAACGGACTCGTTGCCCGAGAGGTTTTGTTATTACGTGTTGACTAATGGAACTCGTATTTCGCGCCTTCCCGCGGACCACCCCCCGCCCACCCCCCATGCCCCTCCTCGGCCCACGCGGAGAGTCCAGTTTCGCCGTCACCTCGCAGTTCGGCTTCCTTTTTTATTTAGCTCTGTTTTTACTTTTTAATGAAAATTCATACGCGTCTGGGGCAGCCCGTGTTCCAGCAATCTGTCCGTCGGTTTCCCGCGGATCAATAACCTACTTCTCTGATTAATATATACAGGTGCGCGATCATTCGAATGTTCGTTCCGTCACGGGGCCACCGACGGCCTGCATACAGGGTGTCCGTTCATCGAAACTTGTTCGCGCCGGGTTTGTTTTCTTTTTTTATGGGCGAAGGGCTGCGCAGGGTGCAGCGAGAACATATTTCGGTTGACGCGTGGCATGCGCCTGTTTCTCGTCCCGGCTGCGTGTTTTCTAAACACTCCGGGGGTGGTTGTCAGCCGTGCGACGATCGAAAAAGACCGTGAACCTTGGACACGTGACGTATGGCAGTAACGGCGGAAATAGAGTCAGTTTTTCTCTACGACCGTCCCCGTATAATTAGATCTGATAACTATGTGAGTCATTTGTGCATATTATGTGAATCACTGGATCTCAGATGTACATTCTCTGATCGTTGGCTTCCTGTAATTACGTCGGACAGAGTGGACGCAAGGACTCGTATCGTTATTACCCGGGAATTTCAGGTGAAATGGTCGACTTTTGAAATTCGCGTGCTTCCGGGGAGTTCAACAAAATTTTCTATTCGACCGAGATTGCAACGGTTTTGTAGAACGAAGTCTTCTCTTTGAAACAAGACCAAGAACGTTGTTCTATCGTTTCGTTTCACTGTTT
Organism: Megalopta genalis; assembly: GCF_051020955.1. Lineage (NCBI taxonomy): Eukaryota > Metazoa > Arthropoda > Insecta > Hymenoptera > Halictidae > Megalopta > Megalopta genalis. The sequence continues at coordinate 9,761,934 of NC_135017.1, forward strand.
TGCAGCATTCTGAATGAAAAGCGTTCCGCATCGTCAATCGTCATTCGTGTCCACGTTGAATAGTTGATGCAGTATTGACGATGTTTAAAGCGTCGTAACTTCGTCAGAAAAAATCGAAGAAAGGTCAGCTTGGCGTTGTTTCAGAGAACGAAGTTTCCCCCTTCCAGCGAGTACAAGAACATTAATCTACGATTTTTTGTTAGCATTCCGTGACACCCTGAATTAAAAGTGTGAAATCTACATTTTGTCGCGTGATTCATGTGCTCGCTAATTGTAAGTAATGCTGGAAAAGTTGACAATTTTCAAAATACCGTAACTTCGTCGAAAAGAATCCCAGAACGGTGTATTTTATCTCATTTTCAAGAGCGAAGTTTTCTCTTTGATACGGAACCAAGAACATTAACCTGCAATATTTCTTTACTATTCCGTGACACTTTTAATGAAAAGTGGTAATCACTTTTGAACGCACAATGTCGCGCGAATAATTGACGATGTTCAGACTTCAATACCTCCTTGAAAAAAAATCGTAGACAAATGATTCTTAGGTTATTTGAAAGGGTGAAGATTCCACTTTCTAACGCGATAAAGAAAAATGATGTACGATTTTTTGTTGCCATTTTCCGATGCTCTGAATCAGCAATGAGAAAGCCTAGATTTTGTAACACGTGCACGGAAATTGTAAGCAATGAGAGAAAAGTTAACATTATTCAAGCCGCTGTCACTTTTTGAAAAAAAATCGCAACACAATGCACCTAGGCTCATTTTAAAGGGTGGAATTTCCTCTTTCGAATCGCCTTTGTAACATTGTCTTAGATCACCTACTTGTGAATCTACAAAGGCAACAATTCTCGGTATCCACCTGTAGCGACCGTTCTTTAATTTGTAAACAGTAAATTCTCCCTAATTGACGCTCGGATTGTGCACAAAAGTGGTCAATTTGGGAAGAAGAGATACGAATATTCGATTAAATATAATATATTGTTGATAATCAGTAATTATCGGAACGAGTCGAAAGGCTGAAATAATCGTATCTCCTCTTCCGAAATTGTCCACTTTTGTGCACAATCTGAGCGTCAATTAGGGAGGAATTTACTATAGTCAGCGTCGACGTTCTTGCCGATTTTGAAGCTGCCTGTAGACGGGGACAGAGAACCGACAGGCGGAATACAGCCTCGACCTACTTCCCCTTTTCTCGCGGTCGAAGGGGGTCGTTCCCGGAAAGTTTGATTGCGTCTGTTCTTCCGTGAAAGAATTAACGTGAACGACCGGTGTTTTGACGGAGCTCGACGGACGGAAACCCGACGCCGACGGGGGAGAAAATGGGAATCGTGTTCCACGGGGTAATATTCCGTGATTAGGTCCGCGTGGGAGACAAGCCGAATCCCCTGGACTACCCGTTCCATTATAGAAGATTTCCCCTAGCTCGTTGTTACCGAGTTATTATTTCGTCTAGGGAAACCGCCGCTAATTGGACGGCCCTGGGGACTTCCCCTAGGATCCGCAGGCTCCGGACCACGCGACCTCAGACCGAGGTTGCATTCGCGTCGCTTTCGTTCCACCGCGGCCGTTCGATGGTATCGCGAATTACCGCCGAACACAGAGAATACAGCGGCGGCAACGTCTGTCCCGTTCGAACGCGTCGGCGAAATAAATTTCGAGTTCCATCGAAATATTATCCGGTCGAAATATCGAACGGAAAAAATCGTCCAATATCCCGAGAGTAATTTAAACAATTTTGCCGAGTATTTAAACGATAAATCTTATTCGTAACTCACCGGATAAACGATCGAGGATTATCTTTCATGCGCTGTCGCGAACGAATTTTATTTAGATAAAGAATTTCCGCGACTCGGAACGGGAACGACCGGTCGGCGAGGGGCGGCTGAGCCGGGAGGGGCGAGGGGTGCCGGACGGATCGTGTGTACAAAACGCCCGCCCGCCGACCCCCTCGAGTCCCTCCACCTTTCGATCATCGTTTTTCCAGCGTCGACGGGGTTTTAATTATTTTCCCGGATTTAGGAAACGTTCGTTGCGGACGAGAACGCGCGCCTCTATTATTTCGCTGGAACAATGACTCCGGCCTGGGCCGTCATCGACGGATCGACTACGATATTATTTTTTGTTTTTACATCCACTCCTCCTACCAGCCCTTCGAGGATCGCTCCGAGAATTATGCGCGGCGCGCGCGGAACAATTGGGCCCGGATTGGATCGCAGGAAAATCGAGATCGGCCGTGGAACCGCTTGCGATTAAAATCGTCTGGGGGCGGGCGGAGGGTGGGATGCTGGAGGGTAGTTCACCGCTTGCACCGCAATTTTCTTTTCCATTCTACAGTTTTGTTTTTCCTACCCCGCCCCTGGAGATCGAATAATCTACGAGCATTTAAATAATTCAAATAATTTTTTATCGCAGCACGATGGGGGTAGTTAGCACCTCTAGATCGATTTTGTACAGTGACATTTATCGTGTCAGCTTCTTAATTTGATTGACTCGAAAATCTTTTCAGAATTCGAACAATTTGAATATCCTCGTTCGTCGTTGCGGAGAAGGGAGGCGGCGGGGTGTTGATAATAATGTTCTATCATTTTGGTAAATAGAAAATTGGAACGTTGACACGCGTATCTCTATAGCATATTTCACGCAGAATGTTTTAACACGTAACGATTTCAATTGCCTCGCACTTCTCATCGATCATTCGGCCGTTCAATTGTGCACTCTGAATAAAAATAACAGCCCATAGATGGAATTTCCCTTTCGGTTCCCCGGTTTACTAAGGAATTCCATGAACTGAGAATACAAACAATTTAAAAGTCTTCGTCAGTGTAGGGGAGGAAGAATGCTGCGGGGTAATTCGCCCCTGCAGACCCGCCACTTGCGCCGGAATTTCTCTTTTAGCTTCTCAATATCGCACGAATCAGTGAGGATTCGAATAATTCCGAAATCGTTTCGGGAAATATTTAACAATTACTGGAATTTCGGCGGTGGTACGGGGCCGTGGGGGGAGGGAGGGTGGAATCAGGGGCGCAGTCGCGCAGAAACGGACAGCGAATATCCGTCGAATATCCGGCGCGCAAATATTTGTCCCGCATATAAAACGTCCGTCCGTTTTAACGCTAATGAGAAAAAGTATATCGCGACGATACGCATCGTCATTGCCGGTCGCGATAACGTCGGCCATTATTCAGGTATTACCGGCGGGAACGTATATCGCCGTGATCCCGGCAGCTCGTGCTTTTTACGCCCGAAACGTATTAAATAAATCAAGGGCCACGCGGGATATCAGTGTTTTTTAATTTAATATTTAGAGCGTCGTCGCGTCCACGGAATAATGCGAATTTACATCCGGCGTGTCTGTAACAAAATGGCCGGCGCGCTGCGGGGTCAGCCGGCACCGAAAGCTGGTAAAAAGTACCATTTTATGATTACCAAAATTTTGGTAATCAAATTTTGGATTTGATCCATTGAGCCACAAGTTTTATTAATTATTAACACAGTGTTATTAATTATTATCTACAGTGTCATCAATTTTCTAGTTAAGTCCATTGTTGACGGGAATAAGCGTATTTGAATTGTGCAAAATTTCGTTTTGATAGTACAATAAAGTCGCCACAATTGATCCTTAGCCTGTTCACAAAAATGGACGATTATTTTATTAAATATAACGGTTGAATGTAATATATTGTTGACAATCGGCAACTATAAAAGCGAGCCGCGAGGCTCGTATAATCGTAGCTCCTCTTTCCAAATTCCCAAAATTTCGTTTCCAAGCTGACGGTCAATTACGTAGAATTTACTGTACCAATTTTTACTGATCCTTATATCATTTAATATTATTAATATTAATATTAATAATTATATTATTAATATTGTTACTTATAAACATTATGAAAGATATAATTTTATTTAATGTTCTCTGTACATAAAATCGTACATGTGTGCAAAGCCTCGCTTTAAAAAATGTTGAAATTGGACAGAAATGTGTGATCCGAATCGGAAAATACGTTTCACCGTTCGCGGGAGTTTCCAGCGCCGTGGTGCGCGCCGCGTACAACAAAATGGCGAGTGTCAGCAGTTAAAATTAGTGGCTCGAAGTGGCGGAAATAGCAGGGCACAGTCTGAATCCGGAACATCCTCATCGAAATTCAATGTTGCGCCGGAGTCGATGCGGCCAAGGAGGAAAATACGAGTTCGCACGAGGATCTGCGGACGTCGGTTATTAATATTAATGGCGGTTCCGCTGCGGAACGAGACCGCGGTACGTAGAAAAACGGGTTTCGCCGGGACCGGCATTCAAATTTGGCGCGTTAAGATCGGCGGATGGACAGTGCGCTTCCTCCGAGCACGGATTCCCGAAACAACAATGCCGCACGGCCTGGAGATAAGTTGGCCTAATAGCCGTGGACGTCTTCATTAGAAATTCGCGGCTGTTATTAGAGGAATTTATTAGCCGGCGGTTTCCATAAACGCGCTATCGGCCCTCAGGGATCTGCAATTACCGGCATTTGCATCGCGGTGGAGCCGGCAGCTGGTCCCGCGAGCCTCGGACCTAATCGCGATCGAACGAGCACGCACGTGCAACGTGCCTCCTCCGCGCCGAAAGACCTTTTCTTTTCTTGTTTCTCTTGTTTCTTCGGTTTCTGAAGTCGACACCCGCGAGCGTCACGCACCCGATTTCCGGTCCCAGCGGAAACGGCAACTCCGCTGGCCGCCGATAACAGGCCCTTGACACGTTGAAAGACATTGTTTTCGTCGTGGCAGGACTGCCGATCGCCCGTTCACACGCGTCGATAGCGATGCTAACGCGCCACGCGTGCAACGACTCCTCTTTGACATACATTGTGTACGCCACTGAAAAATTCCTCCGCGTTCCCATTGTCTCTGCGCTGTATGCTCCTGCACAGAAGCTCCTATGAGAACGCACTTTTTGTTCTATATGACAATTGCAGACAAATTCCGACCGCGGGGAAATTCCCGCTGATCCACAAATGACCCGTGCTGGGTCCCTCATGACCCCCGCGGAAATAGAAACACGAAGAGTCTCCCGTTGCTCGCGTTGTTGCGCAATGTCCTTTCGGTGCTCGATGTACGGTAGCTCCGGGAGAACAAATCGCGCGACGATGTGCCATGGCTCGTTTGAAAGGGCGGAGCTTCCTTTTTAAACGTGTATCAGTTGTTTTTGCTTGAAACATCTGTATCGCTAATAGTCGCGAGATAAGCGAACATACACCCTTTTCGATCATTTTTCAATTTTACGCGCCCGTGACTGGAACAACAAATTTTTCCTGCGGCTAAAATCAACGTGACGTTATAAAATGTACTTCTCCGCTTCCAACGAGACCAAGAACAATGGTCTGCGATTTTTTGTTACCATTCTACAGCGTTTTGTACAAAAATTCAGAAATCGGCATTTTTTAACGTGACTGGTCGGCTCGATAAATGCTAGGCCCCTGTTCAATGTACTGTGACTTTTCGAAAAAAAATCGTAGGACAATGTACCTCAGCTCGTCTTGTAGCTTGAAATCTCAGCTTTTAAATAACCTTGGTTAATTTCTCGCAAAATTGATGTGTCATTAACAATCGCTAATTGAGTAAAAACGGTAATTTCGGACCATTTCTCAAATTCGCAGACCTCTGTGACGTTCCAAAAATTTGTTCCACGACTGAAACCACCCCTATCTTTAAAAACGAAGTATCCTCTTTCCAATGAGACCAAAAACATCGCGATACGATTTCTTCTTATCATTCTGCGGCACTTTGTAGTAAATCTCTATCGTCAGCATTCGCTACCATCTCCCGCTACCACAAACACGTCTTTCCGGCATGTAAATGGTGGATGCTGGCAAAGTGATTTCAGCCCCTGTTTCGTGGTACGATCGGAGGATGATGGAGGACGGAACGATTAATTTCAACGTCACCGGGAACCCCGACGTAGGTACAATTCTCGGCGCTCCGCGGCGGAAGGGAGGGGGGGGGGGATTATATCGAAATTAATAATCAGGTGGTCGAACCGTCTCGTAAATCCCTCGGCTCTCTCATTGTCCCTTATTTCGCGCGTCCTCGCGACAATGGGCCGCCCCCGCGGAAAGTTTCGCCGAAGAGAAGATTTAGGAGAGCACACCCGGTACATTCTCCTCGCTTATCATCGCGGAGGCGGCCGTCCCCCGGCCTTCCCCCGACCGCTATATATTTCCCGAACATTTACCTTCAATACTTCCGCCACTTATCGGAAAATATTACGCGACAAAAGGTGAACGCGCGGAGATCGTCTCTTTATCCTTTAATTTCCTCCTGTCGGCCGTCGCCGAGCACTATCGGCCCCGCTTCGCCTCGTTTCCACCGGTTATTATGCCGCGTTTCCACGAGAGACGCCTTCCGAACGCGGGCGCCGCGCAGGGAGCAAGAAAATGGCGCGATAAACAGTAATAAACGGCGAAATAAAAACGGTAAGAAAGTCTGACACGCTCGGGCGCGTCTCGAAGCGAACGCGGCGCTACAATCACCGCCCTGATGCAGTGCCAATAAGCCCTCGGTACCTACTTCTCGTCCCTTAAATACTTCTTGAACGGTGCCATTTTCTCCAGCGCGTCACAAATATTTTTCTTGACTTCTGGAATATTTTAAAATAAATTGCCGACATTCTACGTTTTGTACGATCATCTGCCAGTGCACTTTGGAACCTTCGTTGCACTCTAGAATATTTTTCTAATGGGTGCCATTCTTTCCAGAACTCCACAATTGTTCGCCTTTGCTTCTAATAATTTTTTAAACGCGTTGCCAACATTCCAGACTCGCACAAATATCTACTAGTACAGGGTGCCATTAAAGGGTGCCATTTTTTCCATAGAACTTGAAATTGTTTTCCTCGAACCTTACCATTTTTTTTTAAATAAATTACCACAATTCCACGCTGGTTCAGTCAGCTTAGGATCAATGAAACATAATCGAACGACCTCCATCATGCAAGGTGTTGCCGAAAGGTCAAAGGTTAAGAAAAAATGGAACTACTCTGAACGGAGCCGATCCTCAATGTTTCATCGGAGGTCGTTACCGTACTTAGGGAATCGCGAGCCATCATTCTCCATTCGTTGCGGTTAGGCACGACGGCGTTAATGTTCGACTGAATGCAGGATGGCAATCAATAGGCCTAATGAACCTGCAGAGGGCCCGGTAATTAACGTCTAACCACCGGATATCTCCTTTCTACTATCGGTATATCAACCCCCTTCTGCTCCTCATCGGAAGCCACAATGATTCCGGCTGATCGAAAACGTTCTTGGATCGATGTTACTGTAAAGTGACGATCGCATGAAAGAGGAAAGCGTCTTTGAGAGATTCAATGGCCGTGACAAAGAAAACAAGATGGCGGACGCTTGGGAAAAGGGAGCGAAGGCAATTGGTTTTGTACAAACTGCGCACTTTGCATTCAAAGTGCCGTAAAACGACGACGACAAGTCGTACTCCAAATTTTGTCGGCTCGTTGGAAAGAGGAGACTTTATTCTACAAGATGATAATGGTTTCATTTCAGAACGAAATTTTTTCGACTCTCCGGAAGCCCGCGAAGTTGAGAACTGATGAAAAACGGACATTTCTCGTTTTTAAGAAGGCACCGAGGATGTGCAAATTTTTTCAGAGAAAATGAGTCATATGAATTTAAAGAGGGTGCTTCGCTCTTTAAAATAAGCTACGGTACATCGTCGTACGATTTTTTTTCAGGAAGTTACAGTGCTTTGAACATGGTCAACTTTTCGCCAGCATTTAGTGGCCCCATTAAAAAAGGCCGATTTTCACACTTTCGATTCAAAGTGCTACAAAGTGGCGACAAAAAATCGTAGAGCGATGCATTTAGGCTCGTTGGAAAGAGAACACTCTACTCTACAAAATTAAGTTGATTTCACTCGAGAAAAAAATTTTTTTGGCTCTCCAGGCGAGCCTGAAAAATGATAAAAAACCAGACATTATTGTTGATAATGACGGTAGCGAGGATGCAACAATTTTTTTTAAAGAAAATGACTAACAGGACCTGAAAGAGAAAGCTTTACCCTTTAAAACGAGACAAGGCTCATTGCCCTACGATTTTTTTTCCGACAGTTACAGCACTTTGAACACGATCGACCTTTCGCTCGGCATTTAGTCACTCCATTAAAAAGTACCGATTTCACACCATCGATTCAAAGTGCCATCGAACGGTAAGAAAAGATCGCACATCAAATTTTAAGAGCTCGTTGGAGAGGGCAAGGTCCGCCCTTTGAAACGAGCCGATGCAGATCCTGGTGCGATTTTATTTCGCAGTGTTACAGCAGCTCGAATATCGACAATGTTTTACAATTCGCGATTCGTGCTTCCCGGACAATAAATTCGAATTGGAACCAGTCCGGGCTGGTTCGGGCCCGGACTTTTACGATGGCGGTCCGGGTCGAAGAGACAGGGTGCTCGTCGCCGGCGACGTCGTCCGCACGCACATTTACACGGGAGCCAATATTTGCACGACGGAGTTGGCATCGGTTTCCTTTGGTCAGAGACCTATCCAGACGCGCGGCGTCGTATTTATCGTGCAAACGAACCACGATCCCGCCGGAACTTCGGTATCAGAGGGCACACGCTATCAGACTGCCAGGTAAACGGGAAGAGGAACTACTTGATCCGGATAAATAAAGCCGAGATAGCCGAGAAAGATACACCTGCGGCTCCGCCGATTGATCGACCGGCAATTTCGCCAGTCCGATCGCTGACCGTTGTTCCTGAGCCCGTAATGGGAAGCTTTGCTTAAAACCCAGCCCCGGACAGGTCCAGTCGATCGATATTCTTCGTTCTACGCGGCCCCGAAACAACGTTGAAACATGCACCAACATTGTCCGAATCATCTTGACACCAATTCCTTCGGTTTTCACATATTTCTGATATTCTTTTATATTTCTGATCATTTTTAATGCTTGAAAATAGACCGCAAGATAAAAATCGTTGGCAAAATTCCTCGCGCGACCATGACGAATGGAACGATCTGTAGAGGTGGAAAGAACGACTCCTATCGTAAATAAGTAAACGGGCAAGTTTCAGTCGCGACAGATAACCCCCCACCACCGCCGCCTTAAATAATCTGGAATGGCGGTACGCTCTGGGAAGCCCGGGGAACAAAAGTTCCGGAAGTTGGCCAGTTTAAGGAACTAGTATACCTCAAAAATTTTCCCGACGATTTAATTCGATAACGATCCGGCGGCCACGTCGATTCGAGAAATTTGTATATTCCCGGTGGAAGATGGTCGAACCCCTTCGAGGCCGCGGCAAATAGACAGAGAGAAAAAAAGGGGAACGCGACGAACACCCTAGGGAAATTTTTCTAAAACGCCTCGCCTGCCAACGGCAGTTCCTCCGCCTCCTTATCTCCCCCACCACCGCTCCGTTCTCTTCGAACGATGATCGCAAAAAAAAAAACGGAGATGTTCGTCTTCTGTGTCTGAAAGATACTCGAACCACCTTTCATCGAGTCCGATGTGAAATATTCTCGGGAACGTCGCGCCGGCCAACTTAATATACCCAAAAATCACTAGCACGGGATTCCCTAACCTCAATCGAATCTCTCTCTACGAATACTTCACTAGAGACATTCATTTCTAGCATTGTAAGTGTTATAAAACAGTGTAGAGCCTGTTAAAAAATTGCGGGGGCTGATAGCAAAATTGTAGAACTGTTGAAAATATTCTGGAACCTGCTAGGAAATTCTGAAGACCTCCAAAAAATTATTTGGCAGACCTCCATCATGATACAGATTCGGTGTTGCTAAAAGTCAACGCAATACAATTTAAAAAATTACAAGGCTGGTACAAAAATTATGGCGGAAAAATTGTAGGACTTCTAAAAGTATTCTGCATCCTGCTAAAAAATTCTACGAGACCCTGGACAAATTGTTGAGCCTGCTCCACCAGGGTACCATTCTGACAGTGTTGCCAGAACTACAAATTTCCAGCCGCGTGGACCGTAGCGTAGAATTTCGGTATTGTATTTGCTGTTATTTCAATTGGCAGGTAGTCGCAAATTGTTTTCCAGGTTGATTGCTCGGTGGTTGAGGTTATGTTGTAAGTCCGCAAACACGGTGAGAGGTTATGAACCCCGGGGATTCCCGCGACTGCGGCGATACGATTGGCGCGGAGGTTCGATCGAGACATGGAATCGATTTCTCGAAGCTTCGGAGATGGGTGTTCTCACCGTCGTCGCCTTTCAGGTATTTAGATCCGGCATGTTCGATAGCTGATGGCTCTTCCATCGAGTTTGCTTTCGCTCGGCAAACAAGGAAATGTTAGTGGTGCCGGCCGATAGGGGGTGGCAGTTCCGAGGTGGGGAAAAGCGAAGGGCGGTCCCACTTCGGTTCGTTTTTCGTCCACTCGAGCTGAAAAATTTCGTGTTTGCGATTGGGCGAAAATTCAGGAAAATAATTATTGTCGTTAAAAGTTGCCGGACTCTCGATTCGGGCCCTCGTTTCGGTTGGTGGACGAGTTTCTTCGATTTCACATCGCCACGTCGAACTGGTTCGAGCAATTATTTAACCAAATCTCGATATTCAAAAACGAATTTCTAAATTTCTATCTTTTAATACAATTTTCAAGTTTCTATCTTTTAATTCAGTTTTTAAATCTCATTTTTAACTTCAATTCTTTTTAATTCCACTTTCAAAGTTTTAAATTCATTTTCTAAAATTTAATTCTCAAATTGCACACAGAATCCTCTACTCGGGCATTTGTTCCCTGACATTGTTTAATGAAATGCAGTTTTTTCGAGGTGAATTTAAACTACGGCCGAGTCAGCGAGGGAAAGCACACGTCGAATATTTTTTCGGGGACCATTTGCCGCGGCGCGTGAAAATCGCGGCGACTTCGGCCCCGCCCCCTCGGGTCAAGTGTTGATGTGACGGCGCCGCGAAACACAGGCGACGTGGATCGATCGGAAATCGATCGAGACAACGGCAGAACGCCGGCGTTACGCGTCCGTTCTGGCCGCGTGCATCCATTCACCGGCAACAATACCAAATCGCCGGATACGACGCATCCGCAAAACTTATCGTTCGTCGCCCGGAATTTCCTCTCGCCTCCCCACGTTTCACGGAATTAGAGGGAGGGGGAAGAAGCTACGAAGGTTCCGGCGAGCGGTCGACGAACCTCGTCGCTTGAAAACCCAAAGAACTCGCGACGAAAACGGTCGGACACGTTCACCTTGCAACTTCTCACTAGATTTGTTCCTCAACGAAAATTCCCTAGGCAAAATCTAACTGCGCCATTTGATAGAGGAGCTCTTTTACACGGAAACTCGTTCCGGCACTCTGGAGAAGAGTCGATTTCCCGTCGATAGAATAAAACAGTGTAGCTCCCGGTGCACGTATCTATTTACAGTGGCTCCTGCCCGCCCTGGGCCCCGCCCACGGCCCGCCCACAAGGGCCGGCCGGTTCCGTTTAATCCGGCCGACGTCGCTCCATCTCGACTTTTTGTTCCACGGCGACGTCGGCACGTCGCAACACCGACCAAAGTGGAGACCCACCATGGTACCCGCAATCGGATCGGTAATTAAACCAGGCTCCGTCGGTTTTCCCGGGAACAGAAAGAGAGCGGGAGGGCGGGAACGGGAAGGAGGAGGAGGAGGAGGAGGAGGAGGAGGTGTGGGTGGGGAGAGCTTTTCCGGCTCGACGCCCGCGAACGGACCGAGGAAAAACAAAAGCCGACGAGAGAGAGACTATTCCATTACACCGTCTGTTTGATCCTGGCCCGGGTCCGTCCGCGCGCTATATCGATCCTTCCTTCCTGCCTCCGCCGACGTCTCGTCCGGATGGATCGTTTTAGTGGCCCGTCACCAACACCTTCCTCCCAGCCGAGATTCCTTCCACACCTCCCGCAACCCTCGTCAACCGCCCCCCGGTATCGGACTTCTTTCTTCTTCGTCTCAAGTGGACGATCGTACGTCCAGCTTTTTAAATTTCCCGCGCTTCCCGATTTATTGGCCATTCCCCGAACGGCGAGTCCCGACGTTTGAACGAGCGATTGGCTGGCTGCAAAATAGTCGCATAAAACACGCGCGAGATGCGTCTGGAATCTCTGATCAAGCATCGAACGGAACGTATGTGTTGCCGAATCAAAGTTGTGCGAATAAATTATGAATAAACAAATTTATACATGCGCATTTAACGTTCGCGCGCAACACGCGAACAAATATTTGTTCGATGGCGTTGTACGAACAAGTCGACGTTATCCTTACGGCAGTTGACATGTCTTCTCGGAAATATAATATTTTCTGTGTGCGGAGCTCTAAGGGGCGTGGTCTTGGTGCCCCCTCCATGTAAACTGTCTCAGGGGGCGTGGCCTCGCTGCTCCTGCTATTTTCTACGAGGCTCGCGAACGGTATACAAATCTATCCTTCCGGAAAATTGATCTCGAACATTGCGAAATGAGATCTCTTGTTAATCAAACGGCCGATTCGGGCTGATTGAAAGTTGGATTCAAGCCGCGTTTCCATGCAATTACGTCCCAATTAATTCGGCAAGATCGGCGGGATTGTTTCGAGTTTTAAGCGACAAAGGCACGATTCCACCGGAGGAAGGCTCGAAGCTGTACGGGTCGAGATCAGCCCGCCTCCCCCCGAGCCCCGCGAAAGGGGTGGTTCGATTCGGTCCGATTTAAATGTCAAATTAAACTCGACTCGCGAAACCGTCTTACCCGCTGATCCCTTAAGCAGCCAGTTAAATCTCCTGCATTTCGTATCCGGGCTGCTGGAATTGTTCGTTTGGCAGCCGTTGTTAGCTCTCAATCGTAGCAGTTCGATACCCCAACTCCCCCCCTCTCCCGCCCCTGCCGCCGCTGACGCCGCCACCAGTCGCTCGGCTGCCGGTCGAACGGTGAATTAAACCGCGGCGTTCCTCCCTCGTTCGATTAATCCGCCGGAAATTCCTTCGAGCGTGAATAATCATCGCGACGGGTCCGTCCGTCCGTCGGCTGTTTTTCCCGTGGCTGTCCGAACGTCAAATTCGAAAGTCCCGCAGTTTCCGTGGCCCGTCCCGCGCGCGATCCGCCTCCGCCGACGTGGTCGGACAGCGGCCGGCGACGGTCGCAATTTAAATTTAAATCCGCGTAATTGGGATTTGTGCTCGCTGTCGCGATAAGTAAACAGAACGATATTTTCAAACAGCTCGTTTATTTATCGTCGCGATGGTTGATTTATAAACGCGCCGCCATAATCGCGGAACGAAATTTCGCTGTCTTACCGAGATGGGATTAAAAGCCCATTATAACGCGTACCAATGCGTCTGTGTATTTTGCTCCTCCCTCGGGAACTAATTACTCAGTTAAAGAGTTAATTATTACGGCCGAACAGTGCTGCAGCATGCGAAATCGCTGTACGTGGTCTGCTCGATTCTGCAACTCACTTTTCCACCTCCACCTCCCTCCCCTCACCACCGAACCAAGTCATCCGTTTCTTTTTATTAATGGAATCATTATCGCGCCACTCAGCCGAACTGTCGACCAAAAGCCACCGACATCTCCTTATTTTTCGCGATCCGTTTCGTTGACCTTCGGAGGCTGATAATTGTAGAATATTTACCGCAACAACCCCCGAATTATCCACGGAAGGGGACGCTGGTAAGAAGAGCGACCCTGGCGGCTGGTCAATGGAGAACACGGCAGACAGGGTGCGGAAACGTCGAAATCCCGCAGGAGCACGTCTCGCGTGTCAACGACCCTCCACATGTTACGTGTCACCCCGCAACACCCTTTATTACGCGTCACCGTTTAAACGCTCGAAAGCACGCGACGTCTACCCGTTATTACCGCGAAGCGTCTCGGGAACTTTGGGACGTGCCACGGATGAGAAATTGTATCGTCCCTGTCGTCGGCTACGCTCCACGGAAAAATAACCATTCCCCGCCTTCGTGGTTGCTCTCCAACCGCCGCGAAATTAACTCGAAGTAGCCGTCCGCCCTTAAATTCTTCGCGAACAATTAATTAACCGCTGTCAAACTTTTTTTTCATCGACTAACTGAGCGGTCGAGGACGCCGAGGCAGCGCCTCGCTGTCTCTAGACCGTCTTAAGAGGCGTGGCATCGCTGTACTGTCCAACTAGATCGTCCCTGGGCGTGGTCTGTGCCTCGGTGGGCGTGGCAACGGTGCTTCCGACTGCGAAAAGAGCCAAAAATAAGTCCCGCAGAGCAGTTTGTATCACTTAGAACTGAAATTCTAGCACCTAGAAATTCTCGCCGAGGCAAGGCTTCGCTGTCTCTAGACCACCTTAAGAGGCGTCGCATCGCTGAACTATCCAACTAGATCGTCCGTAGGCGTGGTCTCTGCCTCGGTAGGCGGGGCTTCGGTGCTCCCGACGCGAAAAGAGCCAGAAATAAGCGCCGCAGAGCAGTTTATAGCCCCTAGAACTGAAATTCTAGCACCTAGAAATTCTTGCCGAGACCGGAAACCTAATTTACAACAGCCGCTATTAGGTGCTATAATTTGAAAGCAGTCGCGCTCGTGCCACCGGCCGAGTAATTTCGATCGTCCGGCTGCTGGAATATTAAGCCCTCCCGTGGCGTTTATTATTCCATGATTTTTATCGCGTACGAAATGACTCACACGATACCTCCCGCATGGGAAACGGAGGAGAACGTGACTCAGCCTTCGTCGCGCTCGTTTTCCCCGCCCCGGCAATTCGGCTGGAACGATAATGTCGAATGAAAAGCGCCGCTTCCGACACCACCGCTGTCCTATTAGACTTCTTCCGGAGATGCCGGTCTCCTGCGAAGAAATTCGGATCCGTACTAATTTCCCAAATACATTTTCAACCCTCGCGACCTATTTCCGACACCCCCGGCATCGCCGGCTGGAAGAAACATGCTGCCAGAATACTTTTATGGAAACCGATCCCATCGGTGCCGGTAATTGACACTCGGATATGTTCCACGGCGAGGGGTTTATTCGCGAGTGTTGAAGGGATGACGGCGTAGCGACGGGGGCGGAGTATCGCGGCAGATTGCACGGTTACTCGGCCGCGTATAAATATGGAGAACAGTCTTAAGTCGAGCAAAGCCGGCCGTTCATTCAGTGCGTCCCACTCCCGGACCGCCCCCGGTTTTCCGGCGCGGATTTTATATTCCCTTTACCGGGGGGGGTGGTCGATATCGAATCACGTCGCCTATAAATCTGCCGGGTATTATTTAATTAAAGCCACGGCTGTGGCTCACGGTAGTTATGCTGCTCTCCCCGGAAAGCACACTTCAACCCCCGGAGGCCTTTTAACCAGTTTTGACCGGGCTTTCAATTTATCGGAAGGGGGAAGGGTGGGATGATGCGGTTCGATCGGAGCTCGCCTGTGTGTCATTCGGATCGCGATGACGTGAGAACGTCAGCGTTGAATTTTTCAAGATCTCGCGGCTTATGGACTTCGGGAAATTCTTCTGCGTTGGGAACGCCGAAGATCCGCAGCGCGCTAATAATAAATAAACTGCGGATGCTCGTGCGTTCGCCTAACCCGCGGTACACCATGCAATCGTAAAGATGTTGACAAACTTCGTCAAAGTTCCTGCGCCCGGTTTTCTCTCGGCCGTCGATTCTCTTATTTACGGAGGGTGGCCTAATCCTGCGCGGCGTAAAAAGGATAAATTCCGATTCAAATGACCCCGATAATTTTCCTCGAGGGAAGATCATGGTCCCCCATGGACGGCTGCCGGCTAAAAAGGTCCGGAGCGGCGTCGATTTATAACCCAATTAACCGGGCTCTAATTGCGCCGGCGAGAAGAACCGGCCGGCTCGCCGACGGTTGAGCGTCACTGGGGCGCGGATAGGGGTCGAACGTTATCGATGGGGGAAACCATAAGTCGGATGGAGAAAACGAGAAGCTCCGCCGGGACCTTTTTGCCCCCTCGCGTTCGCTTCACGCGCGCCCGAAAAAGAGACGTTTTAATAATGGTGGTAAACGAGCGGGGTCGGAGGTGGGAGGTGTCGGCTTTCCTTCCCGGGCAGCCTCGGTGCTTCTTCTTCCTGCTTCCGGTTCAAGGGACACGCCGTGATTTATGGCTGTTCACGGGGGACCCGTGTCGACCACTTTTCGCGACACTAAATAAACAGGCAGTCGCAGCCGCGATCCTAGCCGTGATCGTGTAGTCGACGCTGCTATAAATAATATTTCAACGGCCCGTCGACGCGTCGTGTCGATTCTGACCCGAACCGCGACGCGAGGATCGGTAAAAATTATCGGACGATGTACCGGGAGCATCGCAGTGGATCCAGGAATTTTTTAGCGCTGTTCAAAGTCCGTGAATCCGAAGAGAAAAATTCTTGAAGCACTCTGTTGCTTTCTAATGGCACACGTGGGCCATTAATGATCGAGCGAAAACGATGAAACAACGTTCCAGAAGCGTATAAAGAACTTCTGAGCTCAAAGAACAACTGTTTCATATTAGTTTATAAAAGTAACAATGAAACATTTATTCTGATTTCTCTAACAAGCGTTATTGTAACATTTACCGTGAGTAACATACAAATTGAATAAATAACTCGTAAATGTATCTTTTACGATATGAATAATCGTACATTAGAAAATTAGTGACCCATCGTTTGCACGAGTTCCGTAAATCTAGTGTTAAAGAAAACCAGGATAAAACCCCGCTGACTACCGGCGAGCAAGTCATTTTTTCCAGCAGACACATGGCACGCAACGTTTGCGTAAGTCACAGGTGGAGATCGAATGCTCGTCCCGCAAGGAGCGGGAGGGGAGGGGAAACGTCGGTAGGCCTGGTTGTCCCTTTGTCATCGGGGTCGGCAGTGTCGCGACCCCTGCCCGGAACCCGACACTCGACACCGTTTGCCCTTTCCAGGGCGGTTCGGTAGCCGATCGCAGATACCGGGCTTCGTTTTATGGTGTACGATTTCCGTAAAGCAACACCGCTCCTTGCCGGAGCCAAATTAACCGAGTGTCCGAAGCGCAGGTAGACGCAATGAGGGTGGTCTGCACAGCGATCACACCTGCGAGATTCCCTTTCTCCTTTGTCCTCTCCTTCTTCCCGTTACGGAGCTCGGTTTCAAGAGCCCGTCGCGCCTCCGCCGCTCTCGCGCCGCCCCGCCTGCTCCGGCCCCGCCCACCGGGCCGATCATGCCGTTTCCCTTCGGCGGAAAGGGCTTCCCCGATCAGAGCCCGCGCCGATATCCAATTGTCCACGTGGATCTGTTCGTCCACACGGCTCTCGTTTTCCGCTCGTCTCGGTGCCCGATGTCTAATCGCTTTAAACGACCCCTACCCGCCTCCTGCCCCCACCCCCTCGCGGATTAGCATCGCCTGTCTCGGTATTACCGGTTTAACGGAGTTTTCCCTGCAACTGGAAACCGCCGGCGAATTTGTTCGCCGACGGATACACGCGGATATACTCGGGGACGACCGAGCTGGATTACGATTTCACGCGGATCGCGTTGCGAACGGGAAGTTAGGCGGCGATTAGGGGCTGGCTCGGGTCGCGCTTCGAGTACGTACACTCCGCCGGATTCGGCTGTTCGCTGGCCCGCGGTTTTACGGTTTTATCAGCACGCGTTCCGGGTTAGTTTGCGGCCGCGGGACAATTTTTGCAGTGGGGGTGGGGAGAGGAGAGGCTGGGCCCGCCGGAGCGTCGGCCGCACGTGTACTAGCAGCCGCAGTTATTCCTGCCATTATCCTGTTGCCTCTATTAGTTTCGGAACTGTGCCGGCGCCGGAGCTAAATCAACCGAAAGTACGGAGTTCCCTGGGAAAGATAAACAGCGGCAACAAACCGGTTAATAAATTGTGCTGGATTTATTTTCAAACCGGGATCCCGTTTCCGGTTATATTTAACCCCCGGCAAGTTCGTGTGTTTTCTTGGCGATGCGGAGCCGGACGGGTCGCGGCCACGGTTCCCGCGAACTTTCCGCGGGAATCAAAGCAGTGCCGCCCTTTGTTCCGCAGTTGAACAGTCGGCCGATTAACAAACGATTCCGCGTCTCATTAACCAATAAACAATCGCCCGGGAACGGAGCACGGCCCGGCTCCTCGCCCCGCCCGTTGCCGCGGTCGCTCCACCCTCCGCCCCCCTCCCCCAGGGGGGATCGCGGAGACGTCGATCGAGCCTCCCGGCTCGACGAGCAACCACAACAACAACAGAACGCTCGATCGGGTCGAGAAGAACGTCATTGAAGACGGGAGCCGGTGAAAAGTCTTCGACGGTTTTTGTTCGGGGCGCGATCGATAGCCGCGGGACAAGGGACAATGGAAGATCGCGGGATCGATCGATCGGCGGGCACAATCGTGGCCCCGGTTAAACGGTTAATTAGGAGGAATTCGGGTTTACCAAATCGAGATATCGGACCCGCGTCTTCTCGTCCCGGCTCCGGGAGTATATATCGAGCACGGCCGGCGTCGTCGACCTAATTAACAAGCGTTGTCGGGGCTCCTCGGGCGCCGATTCTCCGCGCGGAAAGTTTAAGTACACCCGGCATCGACGATAATAGCGAGCCTCCCCGCTCGGCGTTTGCCTCTGTGTGTACGTGCTTATTCATCGTCGCGCGGCTGCCAGCGACCAACACACCGGGACAACCGACGACGACGCCTCGTCCCGACGCCGAGACGCGTGCACTGACTCACAGAACAAATCACGGGGCAGGGAGCGCGCGCGAGAGAGAGAGGCCCCCCGCGGTGTTCAATATGCATGAGTTATCATTCGTAACGCAACGGGAATGAATCATATATTCGCGATGTTCTCGGGAACGCTCGTTAGCCCGCGCCTCGCCCCGCCCCGCGGCCGCCGAGCCCCGGGCGCGCCCCGAACGCACCCACACACGCGCCAGCCGACTTACCGACACCGCGATCGACTTCTTCGGGGCACCGAGGGTCGCTCTTTCGCTCGAGCCTCGTTCCGCCGCCGCGAGACAACCACTTTGCACCCCCGAACAGACTGTTCTCTGCCGGTGCTGTGCTCACGGGTTCAGTCGCGAGGCGATTTTCAAGCGGAAAATGCGGGCTGCTCGGAGAAATCTTTGGATTTTTGCAGAGGGTGCGTGGCCTGGGTTCAGGGACGGAGCAGAAAATTTGTCGACGAGTTGAGAAAGATTGTTTTCTCCTGGGTTTTCGATGATTCCCGAGGCTTAAGCGTGGTCCAAGGTTTAAAGCGGCGCATGGACAGCATCCACGGGGTGGACCACGCGTTTCGGAATCGATATTTTTCTCGACTCAACCCTTTTCCGTCTGTACACAGCCGCGACACGTTATCGAGCCCCCTTATCTCCCTTTCATTCTCTCTCGTTCCGTCGTGTCTTGACACTTATCGCCGTTTTTCCCCACCCCGGCCCTCTCGTCTTCGCATTTTCCCTTTTCACGGGGCCCTCGGCCGGCGCCATTTACATCGGCCATTCAAGCAGGGCCGCGTGCCCCTCTTTCTTATCGTTCACTCCCGGTTTTCTGTGTTCCCTTTAATAACCGGGTGGCTGCGCTATCTTCCTCGGACAACACGAGATTCCTTTTCTTCGACCGCCTTCCTTCGCTCCTCTCGGCCCCGCCCCCCAACGGCAGGCGCTTTCTCGGCCGACAAGCAGCCCCTTCGTCGAACCAAAGAACTCACCCCCGTAACAAGCGATTCCCAGGCCGATGGAAAAATATTTGCACGGTCCCCGGGGAACGTCCCTAGGGAACATCGAGGTGGAGGGGCGTGGCTGTAGAAAAATACATTTTTCTTTCCGTCGAGTGATTACTCGATAAGAGATTATGATTTTTCAATCAGGCAACGACGCTGCTTTCAGCTTTTGATCGCAATTTGTTCCTTCAAATCGGAATGCCACGTAATAACGGTGTTATTATTTTCGAAACTTCGCTTCGAATTTTAGAATGGTCGAAATACCGATTTTTGTATTTTGATTTTCGCTACACGCACAAAATTTTTGTTGGAAGAACAATTTACAGGGATCGAAAGCAGAGTATTCGCCGTTCAAAATGAGCTTGGGTGCATCGTCGTACGATTTTTTTTCTAGGAGTTATGTCGCTTTAAACACGAGCAAGTTTTCGCCTGATGTTAAAGACACGCGTCGATAATGGTCGATTTCACACGTTCGATTTAAAGCGTTGCGAACGGGCGCGAAAAAATCGGAGGTCAATGCTTTTGGTCTCATTGAAAAGAGAAGACTTTGTTCTATAAGATGGTTATAGTTTCCTACGAAAACACAATTTTTTGCTTTTCGCACAGAATACTAAATTCGTACAATGATCAAAAATACCGATTTTTGTATTCCGCTTTTTGCCAAGCGTGCAGAATTTTTACGACAGAAACAAGTTAGAGAAATCGAAAGCGGAGGATTCGCCCTTTCGAACGAGCTGAGATGAATCGTTCTATGATTTTTTTTCGAAAAGTTACACTACTTTAAACATGGTCAAGTTTTCATCCAACATTCAGTGTCGCTACCAAGAGTGCTAATTTCACATTTCCGAATCAAAGTGCTATAAAATGGTAAAGAAAAATTATATACCGATATTTTCGGTCTCATTGGAAAGAGGAGACTTCGTGCCATAAAACCACGTTAGTTTTACTTGACAAACAAAATTTTTATATTTTAACTCAGAAGTCTGCAAAATCGTAAAAATATCCAAAATGAAGCTATTTCTCAAAAATGCCGCTATTATTTCGAAGCTTCTCTTTCTGGAGCATCGATTGACGCTCGCCATTGTAGCAAAGTACGAGATCACCTGAAGCGAAAAATCCCGACTGACATGCCAGCAGAATCGTATCGTTTAAAATGTAGTCTAACCATTTACGACACTTTCAATTGTCATAAAAATACAGCGGAGGGATTAGAAAGCCTACCGCGAGCGTTCTTAAACAATTTTTTGGAAGCACGAGGGCGAGAGAACGGGATGGAAACGCAAAAGAAAAATCCCCTTCGTCGCACGGATGCACTGGAGGAAGGGTTGTTGCATCGGTCGATGCGGCAGAAGCGGCCGTGCGCCGATAAAAGCGACGCCGGGCGTCCACCCCCATCCAGCCACCCCCTACCCCCGACCGTTCGCGGAATAATTGGATCGGTTTTTGCAGCTGTGAATCACGAGCCACGACAATCGGAGGAACAAGGCTTTTTCTTCTCCCCAGAGGGTTTTCCGGGCCACATATCGCGGCACGGCTGCTCCCGGTGCTTCGTTTCGCTCCCTTATCTTCGAGGAGTGCCATTTTTTTTCTTTGTTCCGCCCCACGGCCCTCCTCGGCCCCCTTTTGAACGCGAAAGGGACGGTCACCTATTCTCGCGCCTCCAGGCTTCCCTCGATGAATCCTTAAAACGATAATATCGAATTCGAACGGCATTAATAAATCCTAGCACCCCTAGAAAATGGCAGCCAACAGTCTCGCGTGCAAAGATCAATTAACCTCGGTGACATTGCTCTAAATTAATTATACATATCATGACCGCGGTTTTTTCCAGCCGCGCGATACAGGCGTGCTTTTAATTGCGGCGGCGAGAAGCGATCTTGTCATTAATCTCGCGCAATGATTGCACGTGGAAAATAGTAAGAATGCAGCGCGGCAAGGTTAAAAGCCAGACAATTCAACGGAATTGTCTCCGAGATGAGCAAACACGCGTGAGAACGGCTTCCGAACGGTATCCGAGCGATTCATCGGCGGGACGCGATTA
Organism: Megalopta genalis; assembly: GCF_051020955.1. Lineage (NCBI taxonomy): Eukaryota > Metazoa > Arthropoda > Insecta > Hymenoptera > Halictidae > Megalopta > Megalopta genalis. Next base: position 9,783,567 of record NC_135017.1, read on the forward strand.
TCGCTGTCACGGTTCGATTGTTCGTCGGCCGTGAGAGAAAGAGAGAGAAAAGGAGTGAATTTTCTCCGAAGTTCTGAGCTGTCTTAACGCGCGCGGAACTGAACTGCATTTCCGGTGGCTCCGCTCGCCGGGAAAAGTATTCTTCGATAACTCTTCCGGCGAGACAGATCCATCCATCATCCCCCTTTCTCGCGATAAGACGAAAGTCTCGTCGATCGTCCCCGCTCGACGTCGATAGTCCCTCGGAAAAGAGTAACAGAAAAGTCCCGTAATAGCTCGCGACCCACCTGGGAATCGATCCTTCCGAAATCTTCCGTCGAAGATGGAGAACGTTAGCGGAAACTTCGGAGTTTCTCGATCTCGAGACGCATAGGGTCACTTTACAATTTTTTTTTCGAGGAACGAGACACTGCGCATCGAAATACAAGTATGCACCGTTAAAGTGCGTACATTGAACTGTTAGAAAACATTTTTCCCCCGCATTTGTACCGACAACGGTGCAATGTAGCGTCGAAGTCAATAAGCGATGCCAAAGAGCTTCCTGGTGCTGTGGCATATACAGCCGCGTCGCATCTTTCTTTTTCCGAAAAATGGGACACCATGAATAAAAGATCAAGTGTCCGTAGTTAAAGTGCATACATCGGACTGTCGAACGACAGTTTTTTCGTTTCCGAATTCGCGGCGAGGACGATGGAACGCGAGATTAAAATTGATGGTACGAGGCAGATGATTGACTTGGGGATTTCGTTTGTTTTGGGGACGAAGACATGGACGCGCTGAGGATGCTGGACCTGGTCGTTCCTCAGCACGTGGTCCGTGGCCAAACTATCCGGCTTGAGTGCAACTTCAACCTGGACGGTGAAGTCCTGTACTCGGTGAAGTGGTACAAAGATGGGAACGAGTTCTACCGATTCGTGCCGCAGGACAAGCCGCCGGTACTCGTCTTTCAGCTGCCTGGTGTCACGGCGAACGTAAGAATTACTTCCTATTGATTTTTCTCTTGCCCCCGTGGCCAATGCACTGCAGTACCTGCCTCCACTTTCTATTTAAAGCTTCTCTCCTTTTATACGCTGACAATCAAAATTAAAGGATCATCGTTGAATCTCGGTTGCACAAATTATTCGGACTAAAAGCGTCGTAACTTTCTGAAAAGTAATCCAACAACGATCTACCTGGGCTCATTTTAACGAGAAAAATATCCGCTTTTAGCAGCAGCGCGATATTGTCTCCTTAAAGGGATTGCTTTTGCGTTGGATACTTTTTTGTTCGGAGATTTAGCGTCGGCGACAGTGTCCTTATTCGATATGCGATAAAGTAACCGGAAAAAATCGTAGATCAAAACAACTGGAAGAAGTTAAAAGGGGGAACATCGTTCTTTAAAATGTGCTAAGGTGCATTGTAATACGATCTTTTTGCGAGAAGTTATGACACTTTGAACACAGTGAACTTTTCGCTTAACATTTAGCGGCTCTGTGGATTACGTTGAAAAATGCCTACGCCACGCTTCCGATTCAAAGCCACGACAAACGGCGAAAAAAAATCCTAGCTCAACGCTTTTGGTCTCGTTAGAAAGAGGAGACTCCGGACTACAAAAGACCAATAACTTTTTGTCGATATAAAATTTTTTGCAGTTCGCACAAAAGTCTGAATTTGTAGAATTACATCAAATGCGAACTTTTGCTTTCCAGTTTTTGCCAAGTGCGCACAATTTTTTTGCCAAAAACAAGTTAAGCTGTTCGGAAGCTCAGTATTCACCCTTTAAAATGAGCTAAAGATCATTGCTCTACGATTATTTTCCGAGAAGTCACGGCACTATGAACATGGTGAAGTTTTCGTGCAGCGTTTAGCGACCCCACTAAAAATGCCAATTTCACAGTTCCGATTCAAAGTGCCATAAAATGGTAATAAAAAATTGTAGATCGATGTTTTTGTGCTCGTCGGACAGAGATGGCTTCGTGCTACAAAACCATGTTGATTTCACTCGGGAGCAAAATTTTTCGATTGCGCCACAGATCCGCAAATTCGGAAAATTTTCGAGGAAGTAGAATTGTTGGTCATCGCGCTGCTACCGAAAATGAAAAAGATTCTGCAGCAAAATGGCTGGTACATGCTTAAAGGGGAACATTTGCCCTTTGAAACGAGCTACAGGCCATTGTCGTACAATTATTTCTGACGAAGTTACAGAAGCTCGAACATCGACAACTATTCAATGAAGGTTCCACGATTCAAGACCTCGTAGAAAAATTTATTGTTAAAATTGTTGCCGATCTCGATGATGGGGATTTCGAGGGAACGGTCAGCCTTTGTTTTTTCTGCTCACCCCGCGCCTTGAACTTTATCGATTCCGGCGAAGGTCCGCCACAAATAGATAAGAGGTTCTTCGCGTTTTGTTAAATATCGATTAAAATAATAAAAGATTTACGACGGAGGAGCGGTTTTGTTGAACGGGTTCGCTGGTCTGGGTCCCTCGTCAAAGAGATGTACAACTTCCATTTAACGGTCACGTTTTCCACCCTAACCACGCCGCAAGTCTCCCACCCCTCCCCCCTCCCGGTCCCCCGGAGCAGCCACCAATCGACGATGTTCCACGAATCCTCGGGCTCGAACGATTCGGAGAACACCGTCCGGGTTAATTGCTCGGTTAATTGGCCAGGACACGCCTGTTCTTCTTCTTCTTTCAGATTCACAATTCCACCGACAGCTCGGTCGTTCTCTATTCCGTGAACCTAATGAGCACCGGGAGATACAGATGCGAGGTGTCCGCCGAAGCGCCATCTTTCCAAACGGTCTCCGATCACTCGGACATGCTGGTTGTCGGTAAGATCATCGTTATTCCAACATGCCAACTTTTATATAACCAGTTAGTTATTGCAATCTCTTAGAAAAGTATTTAAATTACTGTAATTATACTGTACGTGTTTGATTTTCTTTATACTTCATTTAAACTAAACGCTTTTATTATAATTTAATAAGGAATGCATACAGGGTGTCCCAAAATTATGGTGCTTCTGGGAAATGAGAGGTTCCTGAGGTTATTTGAAGTAACTTTTTCCTTGGCGAAAATGCAATCCACGGCTTTGTTTACGAGTTATTAATCAAAAACACTGGCCAATGAGAGGCCAGCTCGACTGGCGCATGGCGGCCAAGCCAACTGATCTCGCCTCTCATTGGTCACTGTTTTTCGTTAATAACTCGTAAACAAAACGGCGGATTACATTTTCGCTGAGGCAAAAGTTACTCCAAATGACCTCAGGAACCCCTCATTTCTTAGAAGTACCATAACTTTGGGACTCCCTGTACATCCTTATTAGCCAGTTAGCTTTTTTCACGAGTTTGCTCGCAACGAAGAAATCGCAACATTTTGTATTGCGACGAGTATACTCGCCAGAAAACATTTAACTGGATCAGATAATCAGCAACAATGGTAACAAATCTAGAGCATTGCCTCTGCCCTCCCTCTTTTTAGAGTCCCATCAGTACGATGGAAACGCTGATAGAGATCCCGCGAGTGAAATAATGTCGAAATCTGATAAGGAATCCTGCGTCGCGAAGTATGACGAAGTATAGATACATTTTGAATAGAAAGGCCGGGGGTTAGTACAGGCTCCGGGGCATTTGAAAGGTGCTAACGAGCCTCTGGAAACTTTCAGCCCTGCCGGAAGACGGGCCCGTTATCACCGGAAGACCGGGCAGGCATCGTTATCAGGTCGGCGACGTGGTGCGGTTCAATTGCACTTCGGCGAAGTCCAAACCGGCCGCCATGCTCAGCTGGTTCATCAACGGGGAACCTGTAAGTCACTTACGGGGAATCCCCCATGACTGCGGCCCGTTAGAATGCGTGAGAACGACGCCCACAATGACGTCACCGTAGCGAACAACCTTATCAACTTGGTTAGATCTGCATAAGCATCACCTTGAACCCCGACCTTAACAAAATTCCTTTGCTACTTGAAGCAACTTTGCTACTAAGAATCTTGTTAATTCGACAGCGGGAAGTGTCCTTTGATCCCGATGGAGTATTATTTCGCAGACATTGTTCGACGAAGATTAGATCTTCGAGAGTGCATTGAAAAGTTCCAATTAAAGTGCTAGGCTATTGACTGGTGTTGCAACCCTCCCCGGTACGAAAACTGCCAGACGAGGATTAGAGAGATGTACCAGGCCGGTTTTTTGGTTGCGTCAGGTCGACCCGCAGTACTTGAAGGGGCCCCACATCACGGAGGTGGATCGCGATGGTCTGGAGACGGCGGTGCTCGGCCTGGAGTTCCGTCTGCGTACGAAGCACTTCAAAAGGGGAGACCTGAAGATCAAATGTCTGGCGACGATAGCGACCGTGTATTGGAAATCGAACGAGCTCAGCATAGAGGGTGAAAGGCCCCTCAAGATGCCGGTAATGGAGAGCAGGGAGACAAGAGCGCAAGGGCACACGCACGCCGAACATATCTTGGGAGGTGGGTGGCCAATTTTCTTCGGGGCACGCCAGCAAATTTCGGCGCGTTGTTCCCCTAATTTCGTTCACTTTTCGAAAATGTCTAACCTTCCCGCTTCTGCTGACGGAAGGAAAAGCACTTTGGTCTAAAGTCTCAGGTGTATTTCGGGGATGAACCGTCGTCGAACTTTCGGGCCATCCTGTATAAGGGCTCAATGGAACCTCTATTACGCCACCCTGTGATCAATGAATCGCGAGGAAGCCGCTCAAACGACTCGTATCAGCGAAATGCCGCCGAAAAAAGCTATGAATTACGTCGCCGGCGACGTCAGGTGCACCCTCAAGGTGCAACCCCTTCCCGACTGCATCGATCCAGCCCCAGAATTTTTTGCCAGCCGATGTAATCGAATTTCCAAGCCAGCCAATTTTTGTTAATAATTTAAAACAGACGTGATTCAGAATTTTTTGCCGGCCAATTTTACCATCCCCAGGTTTCATTCGTATTTATTCCGTTCTTCTTGCGTGAAAAGAATTTTTTTAAATTTCGCTTTTGCTTTGTTTCTTCAGGAAGCGGAAGCAGCACGTTAGCACCCTGTATCCTGACGATGATCGTCGGCCTGTTTGTGCTGCGATAAGAAAAGGAGGCCTGGTGTTGTCGCTCGTGCTCATCCCCGATCCTCCACCCCCGGTCCCCGGTCAGGCCTCCGAAGGAAGCTGCGCGAAGATCGCTGTGTACTAAATTAACCGTGTTGTTTCTATTTTTTATAAAGAAGCAGTTAGTGGAGTTAGCGGGACGTAAACCAAAGTATATGAATCTATATACTTAAGTACACACTTAACGTTAGGATGTTAGGACGAGGGGTTGCGTGCAACCGTCGAACCAGGAGTCTGCCCCACTGTTGCCATTTATGGAAAATTTTTACGGATTTGGCGTGCAAAGATCTTGATACGGGTTTCATAGATCTTTTTTAAAGTTCTCGACGAATTTATTGGAAATCAGTTATTAAGAATCCGGCGGTAGCTTTAATTGCAAATTGATTTGTCGGCAATTGGCTGTTCGTTCAGTTTTTGTTTCGATTAATTCCGAAGACGTCGACGAACAGATTTCTGGTACGACTTAAGGAAAAAAAAGATGATCGAGCATGGTTGTTTAAGAGTTTTTATTCAGTCGTTGACACGATGCAGTGGACAGAGTTTAATCACAACCGAAATTTATAAGAATCTATCGTCGTCTGTGTGTCCCCGGGCATGGGAGAGCGTGCATATTTCACCCTAGCATTTCTCCCACCCTCTTCTTTGTTACTTGCGAAATCGGGACACAACGAGAGGTGGGGGGGAGGAATGAAACCTCGAACGAGTGTGAACGGTCCAGCCTCAGTCAGCGAACTTCGAGTCCATTCTGACTGAAATTGCTAGCTGTTGTCGTTCACGAGAGAATTTTCCATCATTTATTAATTAACAGATCTTTATTGTTAATATCGAAGCTTTCGCCAATTGTTTTATAAAAATGAGAAATCGAGAATATTAAATTATGCTAAAGCTTTCGTTGATACAACATTGTACAATTTTTTTAATAACGCGAATAATCCGCATGGGTCAAAATGGACACGAAATTCATCATGGGGAATTAATGCTGTTCAACAGACTATGACTTCTTTCGGATTTCTAACTTGCAGTAGCTATTTCGTAAACCTTTCTTCGCTTCCGTTCCAAGAAGATAGGTTCAATTAAATGATCACGCATGATCTTGTGATATTTTTCGGTTTATCTCTGGAATCATAGATGCAGAGAGAAATTTAACTACACCGCATAACAGAGCAAACAATTTCCTTGTAAAATACTTCAACAGGAGTTATATACGTCAAACGTTACACGTTTCCTCCGAACAGTTTCATTGTTATCTCTTGAACAAAAGAAATTTGATATAATTCCATAAAGAAATTATCTGCTCCTTCGCATAGTGTAGTCAGATTCTTCCCCCACCGTCTTTCTTCACGAGAAAAATGGGAAAATATGCGGAGATCAACGCATTTTTGGCATTCTTTTCATTTCAATAATTATCCAGGACTAATGTGGCAACATTAAGCTGTGTCAATCCGTTCAGTCGAGTTCAGAGAAGAATTCCGACTAGAACTTTGCAAGTTAGAGGTCCGAGAAGCGTTGAACAGTGTAATCACCGCAACGCCAGTGTGACTGCGAGGGCGTGCGTGCCCGAATTATTTATAAACATAATTGTACACGAGTGTTTCTATCGTCCAGTCGCCAGAGAACGAAAGCAGACTACTCAGCCCGGTGAGAATTAAAACGGTTTCTCACGTCGTAGCTTTTATCAATCTAGTCGCTATTAATCGGCAGCAATGATACGTTATATCCTAGAGTTATCGTGAGCCGTATGTGAGGTTTTATGCATGCGTGTATGTACGAATGTGAGCGATCGTGTAGGCGTGTGTTTCACCAAAGAACATCCGCGCTATAACATTCCTAATTGTTACTTAACCGCCAGCACACATAGGGTGTGTAGAGTTGACGTCGTACTGCCTCGTACTGCCACACTTTGTGTACGGTTTAAGCGTAAGGACGTGCAGTCTGTACATATGTACATAAATCGGATCGACTTTTATCTTTAACTTAACGTTCTGATAATAAACCCGACGAATTCACGTCGACGAACAACCGACAGCGTGTTCCCTTATTTATAACAACCGATCAAAACGTGCCATCAGAAGGTGGAGGTGCTGAACAGACACCTCTGAGAGAAAAAGGCATGCCTCTTTCTCTGAGACTGGCAGGACCTTGCCGGAGATTTGACAAAGAAGTTCGAGATCTTCTGCTCCCCGGGTGCTGGTGCATCCTCCACTTCCTCCCACTCCACAGACAGGGCCTGAGACTCTAAAATCTTTTCTGCAGTGGACCAGCTGAATCTGACTATACGTGGGAACCCAAACACAGGGTCCACATGCTGAGAAAGCCACTTCTTGGTCTCTGGGTCATTCGGGTAACCACTCCCGTACTCTGAATTGATGTCTCCCTCAAGGAACTGCCATGCCCTGATGGCATGGTCACGAGAAACCTTGGCACAGATACTGGCTGCACTTACAATAGGGTAGGTGGAGTCAGCCTTCTTTGCTACCACTATTTTCAGGCCTGGGAAGATCTGCTCCAATCTGGCCTGGTATTTCTCTGGCTTGCCCACTGTGTCCACATAGATCTCTGTGATTCTGGCTCCTTCCTCTATCACCCTCTGAGCCAATTCAATAGCAGAGACCATGGACACCTCATTAAGGGAAGTTTTACTTCTACGGTACATGCTGTTGGATATGGTGTTGGGTGATATCACATCCACAGCCCAACCCATGGTCTCCCCATGTTTACAAATTTCATCGAAAATATCGTCCCTCTTCTCTTCCGTCAAACTTTTCGAATCAGCGCATCCTAGATCTACCAGAAGCTTTTTCTCGGAAAGCGGAGCGTAGGCGATCCCGTAAACCATAGGGCCGAGGACTGGTCCACGACCAGCCTCGTCAATACCCAACTGGCATGGCTCGTCTTTACAAATTTGCGGAACCTAGGGTGTAGGGCATAGTTTAAAGTTTCGAATGACAATTGTTGAAAGACGATTGTTTACATTATTTTGACGCATACCTTCGACAAGTAAACCTTGTTGATGCTGTGGTCCCAGGCTTTCAAATACGGAGTCAAGTCTCCCCTATGGGTAATTTGAGAATTGTTCAAGGAATCCGCGCCATTCTCCTCCGATTTCGTTTCGTCTTTGTTCTCTTTCGTATCTTCCATGATATCGTCAGCTTACTCACAACAAGGGACGCGAACTATGGAACACTTAACCTGAAAATGTTTAGACTAACCGCCAAAAATTCAGATGCTATCGATAAGTCGTATCGAAATAAAATGGCGAATTTGTCCAAAATGACCACACATATTTAGTTTATTTATTTTTAGATTTTTCCTGTGTGTTATCGTGATTGTAAGCAAACTAAAATTAGCATATCCTGAAGTGCAAGTTTTCACGTTTAATTTGAGCTAACGAACGTTAATAATATCAACGGGAAAGCAATGATGCATTGTTTTTTATAGCTAATTATTCATGCAATAGTGGTTCTTCCGGGATAATTTTGAAGCGCAGCAAATGAGGTCCGTACAGCATCGAAGCAGCTGAAAACGCCCAATATTGCCCAATATCGGACGTTTAAAAACAATTTATAAATTTTACCATCAGCTGGAAAATTACTGAAATCGAGGACACATGAAATAAAAAATAAACTAGAGCCCTATGCTGCGTAAAGCGGCAACACTGCTTGCATGTACATACGTCCATTTTGTCCAAGATTTCGGACATTTTCGCCACTGTGCGGCGCTGGGAATCGGGCATTAAACATCATAACATGAAAATTAGATTGCATTTTCGTTAACTGCGAGTAGTCTCAGCAGGATTGAAAAATCATCTTGATCGTCATCCGAAAAATTTAAAAATTGCGGCATCGTTTGAAGACTGTTCATCCGACACGTGATTAAACGATCGATTGGTATAGAAGGGGGAAATCGGGGGACACTTCAATGGCGCTTTGCGTATCGATAAACCATCCGCTGTAGACAGAGACCATCGCGTTTCGAAAGCTTTTCCTTGGCTGTGGTTCTGAGAATGCGTTAACGTTTGTCTTCGGTAAAAATACATACAGTTGATGAAACCGTGTTATACAGGTATTGTGGGAAACTCTGACCTAACCTAGAAATAAAATGCTTGGACTGTTAGTCACCTCGTTTAAGTCCCGATTCTCTCCAAGAATTTGATTACCACGTTCTCGTGTCGATTACCGCTCGTTATAGCGAGCACATGGCATCATGAAAATTACCGTGAAGAAGCTCCACGGAAAAGAATGCGTTGTTGACGTGAGTAACAAACATTTCGATTCGTTTTTATTCTTCTCTATTTCGCGGGCGAATTTTTTGTCGTCGTGATTGTTATTGTTCGGTCATATTACTTTGTACGATGCTACAAATTTTTCATTACTTTTTATCGATAACGTCACAGCTCTCGTAGTTACCTGCAATTTCATTTAATTTTCAGATTATGCCCTCAGACACGGTGCTTCAACTGAAACAAAAGATCAGCGATCTTTTAGACATAGAGGTACCGCAACAGAAATTATTGCACACTGGCAAAACACTAGCTGGTAAGCTATAAACCAAATCGCTTTAGACAGACGCCCGAACTTAAATCCAAATAATAGGACGTCCGAGTACCCGAATTTAAATCTAAGGACTCTAAAATGTTATTTTATACACTTTTTTTTCAGATACGAACCCTTTGAGCTTTTACCCGGATATTAAAGATGGCAGTAAACTGAACTTGTTGGTTAAGGCCGAGGAAGGACCTAGCAAATGGACGATGCCAGTTCGTAAAACAGGGACGAACGTTTTGAGAGATGAGATATCCAGAGTTTTGAGGCATTATTACACAGAGCCGGTCACGGAATCTATAGTCAATGAATTAATCGAAGACCTGGAGAACAAAGTGAACAATCTTAGCTACGACGACTTAGAACGATTAGCAACCGCGTTGCTCCAGGACCAAGAGAACATAGATTAAGGATACTTGGATTTTCCAACTTTGCTTATTATTTGATTACTGTAATACACTTTATTTAATTAAAACGTTGCATGGTTGTATTCCGAACGAAAAAAAATTCGTTAGCACGATCTTGAGATAGACCGCGGAGATGATACACAAGAAGAAACATAATTCTGAATGTATGAAAAAATCGATTTTATTAAAACATACAAGTAGAATTGTAACTGCACTTCAGGAAATGGACTCCTATGGATCCGCCATGTCCAACTGACGAAAATACCTTGCTACTAGGCATATGAATAAATTCAGTGCCCCAATTTCGTGTACTTCCAAGTTTATCTAGAAAAAAGAAACAACAGTAGCAAAAACCAATGGAGTTCACGGGCAAATTAAGAATTTGCTCGAAGTTCAACGAATCGTTTTATACCTTCTCTTAATATCGATCGTAATTTCAATTAATCTTCATTTAAATTATTTCCCGCGATTACTCGAATGATTACGTAAATGGCAAATTTTATATACTACTATGCAATAAAATTGATTTGTTAAAAAATTGAAAAACTGACTGGTCAATTATGCTTTACCGAATTCGCGCGGATGATCGAACATGTTCTGGCCAGACTCCGCAAGCAGGAACACATTTCGGGGGTTAACGGCATCTCCAGAATGGCCAGTAGTGCATACAACCACTGGCCTAATTTGTGGATTATTTCTTTCTCCACTTCTACATAGTCTATCAAATACTCCAGGATTTGTTCTACCATTGGTTGATTCAAGGAAAATACCGTATTCAGGGTAGGATCAGTTTTTTTCTCCCCCTCATAAGTGCCCAAACAGAATTGAATCCAACCCTTTTCATCATCTATATCTGGCTGTAAAATTAAACATCAAATAGTAGGAAAATTGGATAGTTGAACCATCCAGAAAATATATTTATATGTACCAAATTAATAGAAGGGGGTTTCCATTTCCGTTTGGACGACTGAATTTCGTCTTTAAGTTGACTAATGTATAGCCTCACATTAGAGAAGTCCGAGAATTGATACTGCTGCCAATCTAATGTTGGTCCTAGGCATGATGGTGCTTCCATACATCCTGATAACTTTTTGTGCTTGTATTATTATTCCACAGATTGCTCCTTTAATGTTTGGCACAACTTTACTCTTTGCCTGTACGTTCTTGGCAAGATTTGTTCGAGTAAAGTGATACCAGACATTTTAGGAATATAGTTTACATACTCCACTAATTTGTTGTTAAAACGGAATTTCGAAAAATGGTGTCTGTACACTTACAGGTTGAACATTGATAGTAGGCTGTACAAATTGACTTCGATCGATGTTTGCCACTACAACATCCGCACATTGTTGTGCTTCGATTCTACAATGTAAACCAGTGATATCTGATAAATAAACCCACGGTAAAACTATGTAATTACTTACACCACTCTTTTTATATACTCTTCTCCGGAAGTTGGTGGTAAGGATAGATTTATGTCACCGTCGATGTCGCCAATAAGGAAAGCAGGCTCTTGTAAACAATCAGTCATTTTGCTTTCTTTTTATTCTCGGTTAACCTTACGATAGAAAACTTGCAAGAGACTGTTCAAAGGATAGGGTAAATTTTGGGATATAAGATTTTTTAATTTCGGTAGCTCGTCAATACTTTAGAAGCAATTATATGTAGACGTATATAAATATCGATTAATTATTTATTATTCAACTAACATTTGCTAAAGAAACATTTATTAAAGTATTGCACAAATAGTAGTGGATAGAGTCGCTAATAATTTTTAGATTTTATTGTTTTACCGTAATTAATTACAAACTCTCAATTAGCCTACCATAAAGTGCAATTTTCCAGCTTCGATATGAGCTATCGAAAGTTAAAAAATATCAACGTGAAAGCATTAAAATATTATTTTCTTATTATATATGTAAATGTCGACGGCGACAGTAACGCCTCTTGTGGGAAAATCTTGAAGCTTCCAAGAGAGTCCGTACAGCGCCAAAACCCGTAGTGTCAAAACGCCCAAACTGTTGGGCAACGTGACCGACACAGGCGACTAATGTAAATGTCGCCACCTGGTGTGAATTTGCGGAACTCTTTGGAAGAAAGCTTGACGGTCTTGTCAAGGGAGGCACCACAGTCGTATGTCGACTTTCTTCATCTGGCACCATCTAGCAGAGCAAATTAAAAACAAAATTGGCGAGAAGTTTGGGCGTTTTGCCACTACATGTTTTGGCGCTGTACGGAGGTCGAAAGAAGCTTTCTAAACTTCCCGCAAGGGGCGCTATTATCAATTGCAATAATGATTAACTAAAAATTAAATTGCAATGCCTTCCCGTTGACATTTTTCAACTTTAGATAGCTCAAATTAAAACTGAAAAATTGCACTTCATAATAGGATAATTATGGGTTGATGATAATTACGATAACATACTAGAAATCTAGAAATAAGTTGGAATTTCATTCCTCATGCACTGTGAAGAAGCGGCAACACTGTCAACATGTAGGCCTTGTGTATCCCACTATGCATGATGAGAACTAAATACTCAACTTGAATCTGATTATGTATTCGTGTCTGAATCGATTGCGTATTCGAATATTTGAATAAATTCGGATATGTAGGTCCCTATACATTAGATATCCGAGTTCTTAAGCTAAGGCACCTGTAACCGAACTTAACAGAGAGGAAATTTCTTCTTGCCCTAGTAAGAATTTCTTGTTCTAGGAAGTTTTACTGAAATGTCACTTCCGCTCATAGGCTTTTCCGTTTGGTTACGTGTTTGATATGGTGCCACAACTCTAGAATCGAATGAGCCGGTGTGTCTCGTGGCAAGCGACGGATACATATGTACGATGAGACTTCTGGATAAATTCTTCTACTTATTTGCGATTGTTGGTCTTGCCAATGCTGGCGGACCAACTCTCGTTCTACTCGACAATTTAGCCATTAAGGAAACACATTCGATATTTTTCAAGACGTTACAGGGTACGTAAACATTCCGGCATTTTCGTTGACAGTCTCTATCGGCATCCTTTCCTCCTTTAAGAATTAAGAAAAACATTTGTTTGATCGATACATAAATACTTCTCCCTGTTCTCCATCTAATTTTTTTAACACATGAAAGATTAATAGACAACTTTATTTTCAGATAGTGGATACACGCTGACGTTCAAATTAGCGGATGACGCTAATTTGCAGCTCTCCAAGTACAGAGAGTTCTTGTATGAACACTTAATTATATTTGCCCCAACTGTGGAGGAATTTGGTGGTGCCTTAAGTGTGGAAGCCATCACTGACTTCATTGACGGAGGTGGAAATGTTTTGGTTGCGGGTTCCTCCCAATCAGGGGATGCTCTACATGAGCTAGCATCAGATTGTGGTTTTGAGATAGATGAGGAAGGCTCTGCAGTCATAGACCATCTGAACTACGATGTATCAGACAATGGCCACCACACGAAAATAATTGCAGAGCCATCCAATCTGATAGATGCTCCTGTAATTGTTGGAAGCAAGAAGGTACAACCTTTGCTGTATCAGGGCACAGGTCTCATCGCAGACACAGACAACCCGTTGATCCTGCGTTTGCTGACTGCATCCAGTTCAGCCTATTCCTACAACCCACAGAATCCAATAAAGGATTACCCTCACGCAGTTGGCAAAAATACATTGTTGATAGCAGCCCTACAAGCCAGAAATAACGCGCGCGTCGTATTTTCCGGCTCGCTGTATTTCTTCAGTGATGAAGCTTTCACTAGTCCAATTCAGAAAGTTCAAGGTGAGAAGAAACTCACACAATCTCTGGACTAACTATTGCAACATTATTTATATACTTATTATTTATGCAGACAGGCAGAAACACGAGAAGTCTAGCAACGAGGCCGTGGCGACCGCTATCGCCAAATGGGTGTTCAAGGAAAATGGCGTCATTCGCGTTTCTACAGTGCATCATCACAGAGCTGGCGAGGTACAACCGCCAGCGGCCTACACCATTATGGACGACGTTGTCTATTCGATCGAGGTCCAAAAATTGTCCGCGGACAAATGGGTGCCCTACGAAGCGAACGATTTGCAGTTGGAGTTCGTTCGAATCGATCCCTTCGTCCGCATGACGATGAAACCCGTCGGCAATGGCCGTTACGAGGCCAGATTCAAGATCCCCGACGTCTACGGGGTCTACCAATTCAAAGTAGACTACACCCGAATCGGTTTGACACATTTGTACAGCACGACACAAGTGTCCGTTCGACCTCTACAACATACACAATACGAACGTTTCATACCTAGCGCATATCCCTACTATGTCAGCGCTTTCTCGATGATGGGAGGTGTATTTTTATTCTCTTTGCTATTCCTGCATTACAAAGAGGATACAAAGCCGAAGTCTGAATGAGTACATAAGTCTGCTGTACACAGCCAAAAGAGCAAAGTGTTTATTGAGACATTAAAGAAGTGGCGATTGTCGCACTACGTAAGCACTGTGCATCGTTCACGTTAACTTAATTCTTGAACGGTCGACTAAACATTCACCTCGGAACTGGTTTCTCTATCAATACTATATTTTGTTACATTGTTAGTAGATTTTTTAAATGATTTTAATACAGAATAAATGAAGTTTCCTAAATGATTTCCGCACGATTTATACGGACGTTTATAGAGGTCGGGTCAAATGTGACCCGGCGAGCGAAGCTTAATCTAACAGTGTGAAAAGGAGTAATGCAACGTGAAAGCAATGTTTACACATTTAAAAGACCTGTACAGAAAATTCGGTAACTTTGAATAAATATAATACCGAAATTACGATGTTTTGTTTTGTCCCTAACCGTCGGATGACCGACGCCCAATGATGAGATAAAAGACGGCTAATCCAAGTTATTTATGACCTATGATAACGTCGACTAGCTGCTGATAAATAAAAAGAAATATTGTTTCAGTTTGTTAATGAACTGAAAATTCGAATTCACGTGCATCCAGTGCAGTTAAGACTTAAATCACTGAATAATGAATTATATGTTGTCACAGAGACGTTTCTCATTGGCCGGTAAAAGTGCATCATGATTGCACTTTGTACGAGCCGTGTCGAACAAGTGCGAAGAAAGAAAAAATAACCACAAATTGTTTCTACAATTGGGCGAATAGGCGAAAGAAAGAAATTGCTTATTTAACGGTAAAACCGATGATTTTGCCTACTCGTGGGCGTCCCAGAATCCACAAAATTCCTAACGGTTGATCGTCAACGTGGGATTACCTCAACAGTCTAATAATAATACATCGTGTAACTACATAGAATGCAGTTAAATTAAAATTATACGCTATACAGAAATTAAACAAGGAATAACACTTGGTGACACAAAGTGTCGTGAGTTGCAAGAGTTTCACAGCAATGTCAAAATCCTACGACGAAACTGTCGGTACACGATCGATGCAACATTGTTTAACATGACTCCCAGTGATACACAAGAGGCTTCGAAGATTTTCATTTGATTGAAATAGAATCTGGATATGAGAGATATTACTTTCGCTCGAGGACAGTTATATCTGTTCGTCAGTATGCTCCATGGGTGCTGTTATTTCGTGAATCGCGAATGTTTGAACGAAATTCGGAGCGGATAACCTAAACAGTTTATTTATGCCTACTACTGTATATAAGTTTTGTTTTGTAGCTATTAAGGGACACCCCGAACATTCAAAATGTTGGAAGGACTCGTTGCGTGGGTGTTGAACAATTATCTCGGGAAATATGTTGAAAACTTGAATACAGATCAACTTAGCATAGCTTTATTGTCGGGTAAGGTTATAATTCTTGGCCTGGGAATAGACCACCCTGGTTGATGTCGATTATCAGTTGATAATCGACGACACTTTATTGACAATTAAATAAATGGTAATGTGGCTATTTAGATGCGTATGAACTTTGCAGGAGAGGTGGAATTAGAGAATCTTCCCTTGAAGAAGGAAGCTTTAAGGCACATCGGGCTACCGATTGAGATAAAAGCTGGTTTTATAGGGAAGGTCAGGGTGCAGGTGCCTGTTCGTCAGATCAGAACAGCATCCTGGGTTATAGTCATAGAGCAACTGTACTTAGTGGCTGGACCAATAAGTTTGAATGAGGTAGGTGCATTAGGATTTAGAGTACATGATACTCAAACTTCAGTACTTAAATGTTCACTGAATTAAGATTACTTCGGTTTTTATTCGATTTAAGTTCGAATGCTCGACGAATTTTTTATGTTCGGGTAACGAGAGTTCGAATTAAAATTTACAGTTCGATAACGAGGCCGAAGAACACGCAATTTTAGAGTACAAACTGAGTCGGTTGGATTCGTTGGAAGCAAGATGGAGGGCGGACACAGACTCCCGCGATCCCGGTTACTATGCCACCAGTTACAGTTCTTGGGTGAATTATGGAACGTCGTTGATGACAAGTATCATCGAGAACTTACAATTTCACATTAAAGATGTACATATAAGATACGAGGATGGGGTGACGTTGTCGAATGGTAATGACCCTGTTTCGATCTGTCCGAACTTACGCGATCGGTAAAATGGTTTTCGTTCGAAGGTGGCGGGATTGCACTCGGTATAACGATAGGATCGCTAACTGCACAAAGTTGCGATGCCAGTTGGATACCTGGATCCACTTCGTGGAACCTGACAGACGCCTCCTTGAAGCTGATGGAGCTCGACAGGCTCGCTGTTTATTGGAATCAATTGAAAACAGACGAGTTTTTCGGGTCCCTCAATCTCGGTGATTTAGCTGTATATATTTACTTTTCTACGAATTGTCTAACCGATGAATCGATGAATCGATCAATGGTCTTTTGAGTAATATTTTTCCGCCCGGCAGATTGCTATGAGCGAGTCGAAGAACGTAGCGAAAAAGTACATATTGTCGCCCGTTAATGCAAAAGCGTATATTAAAAGGGACAGATCAGAACGACCACTGAGATCCACAAACAAGCCAAGAATAGTGGTAGATCTTCATCTAGATGAAGTGCCATTATGCCTCACAGATGTATGTATTCGAATTCGAGTTCCTATGGCCTCGAAGTACGAAGAATGACTCTCGTTTTAGGTACAATATAACCAGGCAGTGAAATGCATAAGGGGTCTGAAAGACATAGAGCGTCAGAAACAGCAAAGACGTTGTCGTCCATCGGTTAGTGTATCTACAGCGCCTAAGGAATGGTGGAAGTACGCTGCGCGCTGCCATCTTGGCAAAGAAGCTCTCAAACCTAAGCCAACTTGGGAGGACATGCTTTGCAGAGGGAAAGAGAATATTTTATACGTCGACAGCTATACTAAGTTGTTAGGTAATCGTCTGAAAATGATACAGTACTCCGAGAAACTATAGTTACGAATTATTTTCGTGGAGTAGCATACAAGTCCCTTCTTTTAGAGCGTATTTTTTAAATTATTATTATTCTCCAGGAACGCCAACGAGTATTTTACCGATGGATATAAAGCAAATCAAGGAGAAAGTGGAGCAAGAGCGCAATTTCGACGAGCTTAGAGTGCTGCGGGAGATAGCAATGTACAGGGTCAAGCCGCCGAAGCCTGCTCCGAACGTGAACGAAAACGTGCCTCAAGGTCGTGGCATGCTGGAGCAGTGGTTTCCGCAATGGTGGGGTTGGTACTCGAAGGCACCTAACACAAACACCCAAGCCACGTCCTCTACCTTTGATGGGGAGCTTTTGGATGTGCTAGCAGACACTATAGACGACGACACCCTCCTCCGCCGCGACATGATATTCGGCCAGTTTAATTTTACACTGTCCAAGGGAGCAATATCCCTCTGTACAGTCAAGGCCGAACAAGCGAAGACTGTGATAGAGTTGCAATTCGAACGGGTAAACCTGAGCTACGAGTCCAGGCCTAGATCAGGGTCTCACAAGTTCACAATCAGTTTGGGGGCTCTGTACTTGCACGATTATCTCACGGAGAACTCGACTTTCCCTATTCTTGTACAGCCCCAGGTGGTGTCCACCATAGTCTCCCGTGCGCGTAGCTCCTCAGAGAAACTGACCAATCAATTGCCACAGCATCTATTCGAGATGACTTATGAGAAACGTCCACTTCATATAACCGCCGATCACTCGTTGCACGTGAATTCGAAGTCGTTGGACGTGGTGTACAATCCCGCTGTGATTTCTTGGCTCATCGACTTCATGTGCGAGCCTCACAGGTCCTCCACCACGCAAAGGATACAGGCGATGAAGCGCAGAACGCACAGGCAGCTGATCAAGAACTGGGAGCAGATTCTGGAGGGCGACTTTGTCTATCGGTCATCTTGGGACTTGCAGTTTAATATATCTGCACCCCAGATCCTGCTGGTGGAGAATTTCACAGATTCAAATGCTGCGGTTGTGGTTGTTGACTTTGGCAAGCTTCACTTGACGAATAGTGTTCAAAACGATGAGGTCGTCATCAAGCCAGGCTCGGGGACCAACAGCGACGATGAGGACGAGAGATTCGAGACACCTTGTTCTACACCACCTGGTAGCCAGGAGAACGGCTCCGTCCAGGATTTTCAAACTATATCAGAGACAGCTTTGCACCAAAAGTTGTACGACCATTACTCTATCAACCTAGTCGATCTGCAGATCTTAGTGGGTAAGGTGAAGGACAACTGGAAACATGGCCGCACTAGAGGCATGTCGAGTCTGCACGTCCTAGAGCGTTTCAACATATCCCTGCAGATCGAGAGACGTGTGTTCAACACATCAGACCCTAATTTTCCTTCCGTGACGGTGTCCGGGAATCTGCCGAGATTAGTGGTGCACGTTAACGAACAGAAGGTAGAGGCGATTAGGCTGATGTACAATTTGCTTTCGAACTTCTCCAAATCAACAGGCATTGCGCAAACTGGCGTGATCAGTGAAGAACCTGAGAGTCCGAAGAAAGAGGAGTCAACAGACAAGTCTCTGAGTCACGCCGTGATGGTTCAGTTCATTATCGATCAGATGACTTTCGAGCTGCAGTCAAGAGGTCGCAGTGTCGCGGAGTTGCAGGTCTCCGGAGTTAGAGCAGCGTTCAGTAAAAGGACTGCGGATGTTTGTGTTTCTTTGTCTGTTCACGGTTTACTTTTGGTTGATGCACTTCAAGAATTTGGGCCTGACTTCGAGTTGTTAGTTGCCAGCCACAAACACGTCGGGATGGACAGTGTCTCCGGGAGTCTGAGGGACTCTGAACCCACCTCGCCAGTTTCTCCGGTGTCCCCTGGCTCCCCTGACCCTAACGTACCAAGACGCCTAACTTCTCCAATTGCTTTGACCAATGCTTTGTCCAATCTAGCGACTAGATCAAAGAACTTGCAATCCTCAAAGAATAACTCGTTCATCGAGTTAGACAAGACGGACTCCGAAGCTCTGATAGTCGTAGAACTGACCCTAGTGTACGACACCTTAGAGAACCTGAGGGTGGCTAACATACAGTTCAACAATCTGGATATAATCGCCAATCAGGAGACGATAGTAGAGCTGATGGGCTTTTTCAGGAGGATATTCCCGTCACAGAAGATGAGGCCGGGGCACATAGAGAGACAGGAGTCCATGTCGAGTCAAACTATAGACTCCAAAGTGTCCACTAGGACCGAGATAACTTTCGACTTCCATAGGTTAAACGTACTACTCTTGAGGGCGGTGATGCACGACAACCACCTGGTGGGTCAGAAGATCGCCACAGCAACAATGTGCGACGCCAGGATACAGGCTACCTTGGCAGTGAACGCTTCGATCTCTGGGTCCCTTGGGGGCCTACAGGTCCTGGACCAAACGCCAACTGGCAAGGTGCACCAGCGTATCATCAGCGTCGGAAGGGATCCCATCGCAGATCCCCTTCAGCAACCATTAGAGCACTTTACTAATCTGTCCAATCAGCCTGAAGCGTTGAGGTTCTCAGCAAATCGGTGTACCAACCAAAATGGGCAGCATCAGGATGGACCGGTGACGTTAATAGATCTGACGATTCGCGTAGGCAGCGTCTGGTATACTCATGCTCCACACCTTCTCTCTGAACTACGCTCATGTGCCGATGACTTCAAACAGTATTTGAAAAACCTAGCTCGCCAAATCAGCGCAGCAGCTACAGACATGGCAATCGGCTTGGTCAACGCGGAGGACTGGTCCATTCCGCCGCGTAGACGCTTACCAAGCCTCTCGGTAGACCTAGAACCCTCTGGCAGCGTGTCTTTGAAGCTGGACATTCTTTTGGACAGTCCTGTGCTGGTTATACCTCGATCATCCCACAGTTGCCAAGTCTTCGTTGCTCATCTCGGTACAATGTCCATGCAACACGAACCCCATCTTGACTCTATGGCGAAGCATAAGCTAACTTTAGAGGTGCGGGACATGAACATATACTCCCTTGAGGTGTCGCCGCAGGTCGGCAAAGGGCCCAACAATTTGCCTCAAAGGGCCGAAGAGATATATTCTTGCAAAGAGTCCGGGAAGCCAATTTTGCACGATACAGTATTGAAAGTAGTAGTTGAGATAGAGAATACATTAGCACAAACACCTAGTTTCTTCCTGGACAATGAATTCTCCAATAACCCGGTGGTTCAGGTCCATGGGGTCGTGACCAAGCCGTTAAAGGTCTCTCTATCCAGAGGCCAATACGAACAACTGCTGGACACTATCAACAGGATGTTCTCGATGCCAGTGGCAGTGCCCGTCGTCCAAAAGTCTCACGTGACCAACAAATTGCCAAATTATTCCGACAAGCTGGTTGTATCCATGAAAGTCCTGTTTGAACTGCCTACGTTGAGCGTGGAGTTGAAGCAAGGCCTTCTGGAACAGCCACTAGTCGAGCTATCGATGAGAGACTTTGTGGCAAAGTACGAGAAGCTACAGAAAAACGAATCCACTATTCAAGTCGCCCTGCGATCGTTGCTCATGGAGGATTTGCTGTGTCCTGTTGGCTCCAGGCACAGGTGCATGATGCAGTCCTCTGCCCCAACACGTGCCAAGCTTCCTGCAGGTGTCTCCAAGTCTTGCCCAGATCTGGCGTTTATCCAACAATTCAGATGCGAGTTTGGACGGGGTAGCTTGCCCGATAGATTAGAAACTGACACTTTGTATGGTGCCATCCCTGACCATTGGCGTAGAAAGCCTGTCTCCTTAGTCGGCACCCCCAATACTCCACCTCCCTCACCTGGTGCAGCCACGAGCGAGGAGAATCTCGTGTTGATGAGCATCACTATAACTGAACCAGACCCTGATCAGGAAGAAAAAGACCAGTTTCAACAGAAAAACATAACCGTGGACTTCAACTGTCTGGACCTCGTGATCAGCGTGGAGTCCTGGATGGTGGTCTTCGACTTTTTCGGATTCGCGGGACCATCCGTAATAAACTCCAAGCTTACCATGCAAACATCCATCGACGTGGATCAGCTGGACAAGGCAGACAGCTTCCCCATACGATCGGAAACTGAGATAGAAGTCAGGTCTCTGACGTTGGTGCTGATACAAACTGAAAGGGAGATTGCCAAAGCGAACGTATCCAATGCCAACATGCACATTCTGAAGGTGAATGGGAAGACGATGGTGTCCGGATCCTTGGGGTCCATGTCGCTGCTAGACCTCACGCCTCACGGGAGATTCTATAGAGAGAGGTTCCTCTCTTCTGGTAGAAAAGCTTTGAACTTTCAGTATTCCAGCTACATGGACTCGGAAAAGCGACCTTACGATGCTCAATTGAAGTTAGAAATGTCCGCCGTTCACTATGTACACACCCAGAGATTCGTGGCGGAGCTGCAGGCGTTCTTCGCGCACTTCTCTCAGCTGTGGACCATCATGGCGAACCTGAAAGCTGGATTAGGAGCTGTCATAGACACCAGCAAGCGAAGCATGAGACTGTCCTTGGAGCTTCATGCAGGAGCTCCTGTCATTTTGCTGCCGGTCAGCTCCAGGTCCGATGAACTGATACTGTTGGATTTAGGAGAACTCACTGCTCACAACAAGTTCGCGGCTTCCGAGGTCATAGACAAGTGTATGCTGGACATAATGCTGCTCGAGCTGGTCAACATGGACGTTTACGCTGCCAAAAGGATGTCCTGCGACGACCAAAGCGAGAACATGGACAGCTTGGTTGTAGGCGGTTTCCTAATCAAGAAATTGGGCTCATCGTTGCTCACAGAGATGTGCCACTTGAAACTGAGGATAGAAAGGAACCTAGATACTTATATTAGCAGAGATATACCTGATTTAAGTATACATGGGACTCTGTCGACGATGGACTGTGCTTTGGACCCTGCTCAATATATGCTGATCCGAGGACTCTTGTCGTACAACATCGGGGAGAATTTGGAGGACTTGAGACAGTTCATGCAGGATCTGGACCAGACAGTCAAATACTCCATGGTTAGCGTGGATAATCGTGAGAAGATCTGGAAGAAGTCCTGCATCACGCTGGAGCTGGTGAACGTGACCGTGAAGCTACACCCTAATCACAACATTGCTGCTCTAGCCTGCATCAATTTTATAAAATCTCGGCTGACCTTGGATTCCTTGAGCGACGGATCGCAGGACATAGATTTAGTGTCTCAAGAAATCTTGATCACGGACACACGATTCCAGGATGAGCCTTCGAGTATGCAGTCGAACGTGTTCACAGGGATTCTTCAGCCTCTGAGGAACGCCAACAACGAGAACCGTGTGCAGGCTGAAGTGCATCACAGGAGACGCAAAGCGAACGCAGCGACCACCATTTTGGTACACAGCATGCGGCTGACGGCCATCTTGGATTGGTGGGAAACCGTGAAGGACTTCCTGATATTGAACTCTCCGGAACCTGCGCCCATCATCGGCATGGCACAGTTTTACGCGGAGAACAATCAGGAAAATGATAATAACGCTTCGTCTACCATACCTCTGGAACTGAAGATCAATATCACGGATTCAGAGCTGGTGATTGTGGAGGACACGTCGGTGTCTGACACAAACGCTGTCATCCTGAAGAGCACAGCAGTTTTATCATACAGATCTGCGCCGCAAGAAGGAGAGAAGCCTTTGTCCTGTAACCTGTCTCATTGTGAACTGTTCTCTTGCATTCCTGGTCTAGAAGAGGAAACCGCCTTGTCAATCATTGACCCAGTGGGGGCCAGCCTGGACCTGACGCAGGACAAGTGTCTTGAGATACAGTTGCAGCCATTATGTGTCAGGCTCAGCTACCATGATGTAACGATGTTCTCCAGAATGCTCAGTTCCCTACCAAAACAGACGCTAGTAGCCAAGCAACGCTCGAATGAGGTGTTGACGCCCACGGAGAAGCAAGTGCAGAAGTTGGCAGGGCTAGGATTTGCGGACACAGACTGCAGAGAAGCCCTGGATCTCTGCAATGGCCAGCTGGACGATGCAGCCTTGTGGCTGACACAGAACGCGATGCCTAATTCCGACGGGAGCACGAAACAAGAGTTTATTTTTCATACTATTGAGTTACAGATTTCCTGCGCTAGGATCTGCATTATAGACGATTGTAGGGACGCCGATGTCCCTCTTCTGGAGATAACCTTATCGGATTTCAGCCTGAGGCAGGTTTGCCAAGGGCCTGGTTTAGTGTCCTCTATGTCCAGCATCGATTACTATAACAGAGTCCTCAGCGGATGGGAGCCGTTTGTGGAACCTTGGCAGGCTACTGTACAGTGGGAGCAGACTTTGACCAACTCCCTCAACTCGAAGAGGCTACAGATGTCCGTGGACTCTCAGAACTCTGTAGACGTTAATGTGACCTCGACGTTGATTGAGCTGATAGAGCTGGTTAAGAACAACTGGATGCAGGACTTCTACTCGACCTCGCTTAAGGACGTCAACCCGAACAAGCCGGTAGGGAATGGGCAAGCCTACCGACGCAGGCTGCCCTTCATTCCCTTCGCTTTGAAGAACGAGACAGGCTGTAATCTATGGTTCAAGACCATCATTGCAACCACAAACGACACCAAGGACGTGGGACCGAATTTCAAACAGAAAAATGTGTTCCAAAAGGACGACACTTGGATCGAAGTCGTTCCAGGAGGCACTGTGCCATTTACGTTCGAAGGGAGAGGGAAATTGAGGCATCATGCGACGCATAGCGTTAGGAGACATCAGATCACAGTGCTCGTAGAAGGGTGGACAGCTGTGGAGCCTGTGACTGTTGATCGCGTCGGCATATATTTCAGGCACGCCTACGATAGCAGTACTAATTTACAGGTGAGTGAACGTTTGCCAGAAGAATCCTGTCTGTATATTAATTACCATGGTCACTTTCAGGTGCTAGTACCTAAAGCTAGAATAGTATTTGCTGTTGAGTTAGAGGGGTCAGCTCGGAAGCTAGTAACAGTTAGATCAGCATTGCAGATATCGAATAAGTTAGCGCACACGGTAGAGATCAAGATGGAGAAATCGTTGCATCAGTTTGAATGTACGTCTGCATAATTTTCTAAAATCGGAATCATGTATTAAGAGCTGTTTTCTTTCAGACTTATCTTTGATCACACCAATCACCGATAGAATTTTCCAAGTACCAGCACAGTCCACCATATCGGTGCCGTTGACGCACACCGGTGTGCAGGTGTGTCTGAAACCTATAAACGTGAACAACTTGTTCCAATATTGCACGGAAACGATAGACTGGACGACAGTAAGGAAACCACTGGAAGTTATAGAAAATCGTATTACATGTAGAGCTAATCATAATAATATATTTAGGTAGGTATACCGTTGACGTTGAGGTGGAATGATTTACTGCATTTGTAAATTCATTTGTTCTTGCAGGATGTGTGTGGCTGTTATGCGTAACAATTATCCGCCAGACATTGGTCATATGCTGCCAGCACACACTATAACTATCATGGCACCAATCACGCTAAACAATTTATTGCCGCACGAGATTTTGTTCAAAGTTGGTGCAGAAAGTAACAGAATAGCAGCTGGTAGCAGTGCTGATCTGCACGCAGTGAACATTGAAGAGCAATTAGAGATTACGATACAGATTGATGGTTACCCTGGATCAGGAACGGTGGGAAATTTGTCTCTGGTATTAAGGTAATATGAAAATATTAATAATTCAAGGAGAATATGTTTTTCATAGATGCTACTGCCACCGAACGCTAACTCCTTCACTGCTCGCCTCAAGCTAGCCGACTTCTCCGGCAGAATACTCTTTTTATACGCAGCTATCAATGTAGAGAAAGGTTCTGCAATACAAATTAGCATAACTTCGCCGTATTGGATCCTAAACAAGACTGGCCTGCCCCTAGTGTTCAGGCAAGAAGGGGTTGGCGTCGAGGCAGCTGGACAATTTGAGGAGCACGAGAAAGCCAGGATGGTGGCGCCACTGCTGTTCTCCTTCAGCGATGAAGAAGCTAGCAGGACATTGTCAGTTAGGGTTGGCACCTCGGTGCACCCTCACGGTATACCCCAGTGGTCCCAGCACTTTCATCTGCAGCCTGGGATACAGGTTTGTTCACACCATCAACCATCACGAGACGGTGCGTGATCTTGAATCTTCCAGGTGCACAGGCTTAGGATATCCTTGCGCGATGGCCGACCGGATATAGTTTACTTAATCAGTGTCGCTACGAGGACTGCAAGAGGAAAGTACAGAGCCACGACAGTGGTCACATTGTCACCTAGATACCAGTTGCATAATAAGTCGAGCTTCACGCTGGAATTGGCACAAAAATGTTTCACTACGACCATTGTAGGTCGATTCCTCAACTTTCGGTTGCTGTTTGCGCAGCTTGAGACTATAGCTCTTTCTCTTTCAGAGTCATCCAGACGCTCAAGCAACCTACATCAGAACTATGCCCGATTGTCATATGCCCTTTCATTGGCCAAGACTCGACAAAGACTTATTGCTATGCGTCCGGATCATAGACGTCAAGGACTGCATGTGGTCTGGTGGCATTAGGTTGGACGACAACTACTCCTTGACGATTAATATTAGAGATGCAGCCGGAAGGATGCATTTCCTCCGAGTGGACGTGGTGTTGCAAGAGAGCACGTATTTCATAGTGTTCACCGATGCGGACACCATGCCGCCGCCCATTAGGGTGGATAACTTCTCGGAGGTTCCTTTGGTGGTTAATCAGGTGATTAACGATAATGAATACGCTTCTCACGAATGCATTCCGACGTGATTCCTAGGTCTCATTCGCTAAGCCATCTGATCGAATTAATTAGAAATTATTTTCAAGAGTCTTCTTATAGGTCACCGTGCACGACAATCTACAATGGACTGTGCGACCCCATTCGTCAGTTCCATACGCATTGGATGAACCAATACAATCCGCGGGTTTGGTGTTGACCGCACCAGGAGGCGTGACCGCCACCTACGACTTGAACATTCTCGCTGAAGGGAGGGGGTTGACTTACGAGAATTTTATTTACATTGCTTTCGCTGGTAATTTTTACTTAATTAGTACACAATGTGGCTCAGCAGCGAATGGTTATAACTATTATGGCTGTTAACACTAGGGACTTTTAAATCTGACTGTGACCTGGGATCAGGAGAGTGTGGGTTGGATCCATTGGACGTGGAGACCCAAAGATTGGTTCTAGAAGCTGGTCCTGGAGGCTGGGTGGCCTTGAGGAGAAAGCAATATGGCGCCAGGTCGCAGTTATGGAGGATGACCGGCGATGGCCAGATACAACACGAAGGTTTGTTCTAATTTTCGGTTTCTAGTGTATTGCGTTATTATCTTAATTTGATGGTGTATGATTCAGGGTCCAGTCCACCTAGAGACAAACACTCAAAGACACCTGAGACAGTGTTAGTGCTGGACATAGCAGGCACTGCACCACAACCATTTACCTACTGTGCGCTGGCCTTGAGGAAACCAGATTCCAGAAGAAGATCTACGCAGACCTGGCGGTTCACTGACGATGGAAGGCTGTGCTGCGCGCACAAAAATATGTGTGTTCAATCGAAAGACGGATTTATGGGACTACACGAAGGTTTGACATATAAGAACTACTCTCTCCTAGACACATTTTCTTAGTGGAGCTTACTCTTACCCCTTTGTCATCACATTTACATATAAATCTTTCGTTCATGTTCATCGCCATTTGGTTTGGCACCGTTTGATCAAGCTTTCGTGTGTCTTTGTTTCATTACCGAGCATTATTACTGCCAAGCAGATTCATTTTCGTTGAGAATACATTGTTGCAAAGGCAACCATTCCAGGATTATGATTTTACGTCCCGTTTTACCTGAGAAAGTATAATTATCCTTCTACTTGATTGGTGAGGTCTACATTGATAACGAATGTTGCAGGCGGCAGTGTCGCCCGTTGGCAAATGTGTACGTATAGTTTCGGGGTACACTCAGAGTACCGTCAATTTATGTATTATTATATTCAGCTTCAAACTCTGGCTTGCTTCTTTTTTTATTTCATTAGCGCTACGCGCACTCATTGCTGTTGTCTCTATGCATGAACGATATTTTCTGGAATATCTGGTTTTTCCTCCGTAACGTCGCGCGGTTTAGGGGTGAGATGCTTGGGAGTAGTAGCAGCGTTTCTATGCTAGTTCTCGTTAACCGTGAAACGAGTGTTTGGGATAGAGACGAGACACTATGGAGGGAAAGCTATATTTTTAACACTTTGATGTCTTTTAACTGAGCCACCTAACACCTCTGATTAATTGCTATGCACCTAATTCAGAGTTCGTTATTATATTTTTAGGGAGTGAAGCAGTGTTGGGCCCACAAACGCACAGCAGCCCTCCGCCGATCGAGCAGCGCGTTGGAAGGCAAAAATTGCGCCCAGGATCTGGTTTCTTGTCCATCAGAGTAACGACTGATGGACCAACGAGGGTGTTGCAAGTACTGGACATCAAGGAAAGGGTACGCAAAGTCCTTCAGTCTTGGAACGCCGATAAACTCCAGCTATAAATTGTCAAATAAATAAATTGTTTGCAGAAGAAGACCTTCGCTTTGTTAGAAGAACGCGACTGGTCTCACATCGCCGTCAGCCACCGGCCAACTCAGATAAACACAGACGCCGAGAGCCTAAACTCCAAAGAGTTGGAACTGAAGGTGAATCTAACAGCTGGAATAGGACTGTCAATCGTCTCTAGAAGACCAGTTGAAGAGCTGCTGTTTGCCCGGCTGGCTGCCATCACCTTGGAGCTTGTGCAAACTCCCGCAAACACCACCCTGGACTTGAGCATAGAAGATATCCAAATAGACAATCAGCTGTTCGAAGCACAATGTACCTCTGTCCTGTACGTCACTCGAGCAGCGCGTATAGATAGCGAACACCGTCCAGCGATCCACGTGGTCGCCGAGAAGCTGAAGTCCAAGAACCAGAATGCTGAGATCTACAAGCACGTGATCGTCAGCATCAAGCCT
Source organism: Megalopta genalis (assembly GCF_051020955.1). NCBI lineage: Eukaryota > Metazoa > Arthropoda > Insecta > Hymenoptera > Halictidae > Megalopta > Megalopta genalis. The sequence goes on from NC_135017.1 coordinate 9,811,917, forward strand.
CTCTGTATCCACCTAGAAGAGAAGCTGATTCTGAAGTTGGCTGCCTTCATAGGGGCAGGACGGTCCGAACTAGAGGTACCAGTGGACGAGAACGACTTCAAGGCCCAGAGATTCATCTCCGAGGTCTCCGCAGCTCATGCAAAACGGTACTACTTCGGTGCGTTAAAGATCGTCCCTAGCCAGGTGAAACTCAGCGTGCTGACTACTACAAAGCTGCCGCGTCACCTCCAAGCGATCAAAAGACAGTTGGGCCTGACCTTGATCAAGTTCGAGGACGCTACCATCGAGCTGGAGCCCTTCATCAAGAGACATCCGTTTGAGAGCTCCCAGTTTTTGGTACATTCCATTGTAAAGCACTACAAAGACGACTTGAAGTGGCAGGCTGCGGTGATACTAGGTTCTGTAGACTTCCTTGGCAATCCTCTTGGCTTCGTCAACGACGTCACGGAGGGAGTCTCCGGTCTGATCTACGAGGGGAGCGTAAAAACCCTGGTGAAGAACGTGACCCATGGCATCTCCAACTCGGCTGCTAAGGTCACCGAGTCCTTGTCCGACGGATTGGGTCGAGTCATCATGGATGAAAGACACGAAGAAGCTAGACAGAGGATCAGAGCTAATACTGCTGGCAGCAGTGACCATCTGGTAGCAGGATTAAAGGGCTTTGGATTTGGATTGTTAGGAGGTGTAACTAGCATCTTCAAGCAGACATATGATGGTGCTGCTAATGAAGGATTTCCGGTATGTGTGAACAATTATATCCTAACGAAGGTGTAGTTGAACAATGATAAATGTTCGCAGGGCTTCTTCGCTGGCTTTGGCAAAGGGGTCGTCGGAACCATCACGAAGCCAGTCGTGGGGGTGTTGGACCTTGCGACGGAGACTGCCACTGCTGTACGAGAAACCAGTAGGAGGTAAAGGCATCGTGCAAGACGTTATTATTGGGTGACTTCTATAACCCTGATTCTTGGTGTTCCCAGTGCTCACCGTACGATACCAACAAGGGACAGGCCTCCTCGTGTGTCAAGTGGTCCAGCAGGTCTGCTACCACCCTACAATCGCCAGCAGGCAGAGGGACAGGAGTTCCTCTACATCATAAACGACCATGATCACTCGGAACTGTTCGTCTCATACGAGTGTCTCCGTAGTGGAACGGAGAACTTGAGGGTATTGGTCTCCAACGAGAGGGTTCGCGTCATTTCCGGCGGAACTAAGGGAGTAGTGACCGAAGTTAGCTTGGTGGACCTGTTGTACTGTCAACCAACGCAGAAAGTTGAAAACAACGGCACAACGTTGCACTACATAGAACTCATATCCAGATCAGACTCGACGATAACCACCAACGTCGATGGTCCTGAGCTTTTGAGGAGACCAAAAGTACGGTGTGACAATGAGGACGTTGCTAAACGGGTAGGTAGACGCCGATTTTCTTTTGATCCAACGCGCTGTCCTTGACTGTCGAAATTTTTGGAAGGATAGCTACTGAGATTGAACATTGTTGTTCCAGGTATCGCAACAAATCAACTATGCTAAGGGGATGCACGAGGAACGCAATCTGACTCTGTCCTCGTCTGATAACATGCTCGACGACGTTCAGTACTACAAGTAATAGCGGACGTCGTACCCGCGTGCTGCTGTTCATGTATATTTCGCATACTAGTCAGGGCTTTGGTTCTCTCTTTATTATTTCTCTATTCTTATCTCTCTTTTACGTTTTGTAACAGTGCACATAATGATGCCTTACTACGCTTAAAACTATGTTGACAAGACTGATGCAAGGCACCATCGATGCTGTGGTGACGTGTGAAACTTTTTGCAGCGTAATTGAGAAGAGAGGGCGCGAGAACGTTCCATTGTCGCACAGGTAGCACACGTTATACTTTTGATACTACGATAGCAGGATAGAGAGGATAAGTGATCCCTTCGAAGAGTGCAAGAGATTTTTTTTAAATTAATTCCGCGTGTCTACACGTACGCACTTGTATTTTTGTCACGTGTGCGCGTATATGCGTGTGTGTGTCTGTGTGTGTGTGCGCATAATACATAAGTACAATTTGTAAAATATAGATGATTAAGGTACACGTATCCATTAAAATAATCTACTTAAGGCGATGCTGCATAATAAGAGAATTAACGAGAAACCAAAGTTTTTATATAGGATAGCTATTTATTTTCTAATTAACATGTTCGATATTTTGCATACTTTCGGTTCAAACAGATCGTATTTTTTAACGGTGATAAGGGTAGCTGGACAACGCCACTAACGAACGTATTAAAACTGTACATTCTATTTCTAACCGTGCGTGTAAATCTACTTAATAGACACTTGTACAAACACGTTAATAGAAACGATCGGAACAGCATTAATACTTGTTATAAGTTTAATGCATTGTACAGCTTAAGCGTAGGATGGCCAGTGGGAAAAGTGTTTGTCCACCGCAGCAACGAAACTTCAACGATCTTAACGTTGCATTGATAACGGCGAGCAAACATTTTTCCCACCCCCTGTGTTATATATTTCTAAATAAGATTGCACTGAATAGAAACCGGTGAACGATATCGCGTATAAAATAGTAAGCATGTTGACGAAGTGTATAATGATCTATTATTGTATACAACGATTGTCTAGATTTGTTACATCCCGACCATTTTCACACTGTCAATATAATTTAATAAAGAAATCCTTCTATTTTGTTCGATAGACGAGTGTATTCGTTTTCTTTTCTATATATTTTCTTTTTCTATCGTTCCAAGCCGATAGTTATCGATGCTTTTGTGCACGTTGTTTTCCCACCTAGAGCCGCGGAAGCCTCGCATTATCAGTCGATAACACGTTATCGCGGGCAAGTTTTGGTGCGAGGATCATGGCGCCTTGCATGATCACCTGAAATGTCAAGCCGCTGATCGGAGCCCGTCGCGGAACCGCTTTTTATTGTTGCGACAAGGTTTGTCGGGTAACAAAACATATCAGGTGTGACGCATCGCGGCAGTGACAGCAACGTCACGCGTAGAGTAATTAGCCTGTCAAGGTGTACCAGGGAAAACAATAACCTCCAGCGATGGACGAAACATATTTCGACGAAGGGCCAGCGGGAAATTTTGAAACGACCACCCTGGAGATTTCGAAGCATCCTGAGGGAAACGAGCAAAATCAGTCAACTTCTGAAATTAATGGTAAGCGTCCACTTAATTCGCATATTCGATTAACGTAAATGCAGCGTTATATATATACGTGTACATATATCTATCATTAATGCACTGCGGAGATTCGCGTGGATATCAGCTTCATAAAATTTGTTCCGGTCATTTCTGAGTTCGTAATTATGAAAAGCGTTTTCTTTTATCGCCAGAAGATATTAACACTGCAAGGAGGAACTTGGAAAACCAGGGAAACACCTTCAATCAGATTCCAATAACTAAGGATGTCTCCAACATCCCCTTCAAACACATAGACATCCACTCGTTCTTTTCTGATAGAAACGAGGTGGTGGAGAAGGCTCTGAAAGATTGCCAGGACAGCTTGATCAACGAGGAGGAAAAGGATCTAGCTGGTAGTTGGCTACTGACTGAGTAAGAAGCTTCTGCTATGCATTTTCTTGGGGTATTGGGACAATTGTTTAGGAACAATTGCTTGCAGAATAAGTTTGTGGGACATTGAGAAGGAGAGGCTAGTACTACTCACTAAGAAAGCAATTTATTCAATAAAATATGATTTCATTTCGTTAAAAATACTAGAGTACAATCGAATACCACTGTCACAGATTGACACCCTAGTCTCTGGTGAACTAATCTATCCACCTGCATCCTTAGCCCCGTAAGTATCACACGATTTCTCTTAGAAAAAACACAGCTTTACAATTCTGCAAAGTGTCATAGTGTCCTGAATATCATCGTATCAATTTCCGTCTACAGTCACGCTATTCTAATAGGCGCGCGTAATCATCGAAAGAATTTTTTTCATGCGATCATTCTGTTCCGAAGTTTCAAGGCCATCGATATCTTTCAAAATGGAACCTCGTATTTTTTTCGACGATATTCTTGCATAACATAAAAAACGGATTCGACGAGCACAATAACCATACGATTCCGATCAATTGATCTCGAGGTACTCGTATTCGTAAGCTTGAACTACCCTATCTTTAACTCAAGATAAATTGATCAGAATGATATGGTTATCAAGGTCGTTGAATTCGTGTCTTCATGCTCTATATAGATAGCGAAAAAATATTTAGAATGTCGCTAAAAAGAAAATTCCGATGACCTTGAGATTTCACGGAAGGACGACCTTGAACGAAAATTCTTTTCGCGGTTACGCGGGTCTATTGAAACAGTGTACTTCAGGCTGGTGAAGATTTTTATGTAATAACAAATAAGGCAGATATTCAAGTGATACTGTCTAATACATTTACGAATAATTTGACGATTTCTAGACGATTAAGTGGATTGGCAGAGGGTGTGTCTTCGATATTTCATTGCGCAGTCCGTCAAGAGTGGTCGACACTTACCTCTTGCGCCGGTCTTGCACAATTCGAGTCTAGGTATTTGTTACAGGAAGTCGAGAGCCCAACTTCTTTTAATCAACAGCTTATTCTTTGCACTATTTACTTTTCAGTTTGGTAGTGTTAATGATCTCCTTTATAGAGCACACACACACACACACACACACACACACATTCCTATTTTGCACTAGACCCGCCTCTCCATTGCAGCAATTGGTGTTTTAGCTACGTATAGTTCCTTAGAGAAACACACATTTACGTTTACGCTTAATTCGGACTAATGCATCAGCAAATAATGTAGCGCACATTTTAATGTGGTTCGGTGTGAGTAGTGGATCACGTCCAATGAATCGCATCCTCGTTTACATCGTTTTACAATTACCTGTTTAGGAAAAGGTCAATGTATGGAGTAAGACTGTTGTGGAACAAGGGCGATCCGTTGCCATTGACCAAAAAATGGAACCCGTTCGCGAAAAACATACCGTGGCTCACGTATTCTAGTCATCCATTGTTTTGGTACAAAGGTATGGTATTTCGTGCACTGATCCGATCTACTTCGTACAAATTGTGTTCATCGGTTTTTCGCAGGATCCGAAGCAGAGAAGGCGAAGTTCGACGTCGAGGGTTTGCACTCGACGATACTAACATTATTGCCAGTAGAATCCAGAGTGAAAACTGGCTCCATCGTCATAGAAAATTACTTTGGTCTAGGTGCTCTGGTCCACAATAGAAACGGATTAGGCTTCTTCAAGATCCGGGGCAAAGTTAGCTTTTAATGGTTACGTTCACCAGGAATTCCACATTCGTCTCTTCAAGTTTTCCTAAAGATTTCTATTTCGATTCTCAAAGTATATCTATTTCGACAGTCCACAGTATTGTTCGTACGAGGGAATATCAAATCTCCTCGGTGGTATCGTGGTATGTAAACGTAATTTAATTTATCAGTCTATTCTACATTGTTACGAGACTTCTGAATTATTAAACAAGAAAAAAGAAGAAGCAGGAACCATGTATGTTCTCCGTTTACGATGATATTGTAAATCTTCTCTACGTATACATGCGGAATCTAGATGTATATGTATTTTTACTGTACCTGGCTGATAGAAAACTTTACGATAAGTTTACACATCGTTTTAGAATAATTACTGTATCTTCTACGTATCAAACTGAATTTTATAGTTCTACACTATAAAAATTGTGATTTTAATCTTGCTTATATAATAATAAAGCAGAAAGTTCTAACGAAGTATCACAGTTATTCACTTCCGTCTGTAAGTCCAAAGGAGTTTAGTCTGTTTCGATTTAAGTCCAAACTTTAGTTGCTGCTTCTACCCACAGATGGAGGTACCAGTGCTATAAAGGATCCGTGGTGGTGGTGGATCCAATCCAAACTCGTTTCGTAGCATTTCGCGGGCTAAACACAGAGGTTAACTCGACGCGTTTCTGATTTAATGTTTATTGAGATCAGGTGAGAGAAGTTCGACGTTGTTCAAATTAAAGTGAATGCAACCAAACCAACATTCGGCCGGTGACTGCTCAGTTGGAGATTATGTTTCGCGACTGGAACCGTGGTACTTAATTAGGGTTGCACGAAGGATCCTCTTGCCGAGTAAATGGCTGTGATGGACAGTGGAAATTCCGCTTCCGGTGACCACACCTTCGCTAAAAATGTAGATGCAACCCCGAGAGCCGAACGGGTAAGTTCCCTTTAAATTCCATCTTTCATGCTTGCTCTAATACTACTGGTAATTACATGAAATTGGGAGACATCTCTTAGTTTAGCCAAACAAAAAACAGTGTAATCTTCTGTTGCACACTTATTGCAGAGAGTCACCAGAGGGTCCAGACAGAGGGCAGTGGACAGTGTGACCAAGAAGTTTCTCAGGAACTTTGACCCAGAGCACAGCGAAAGGGAGAAGCGTAAGCTCCACAGAAGACTATACCAGGGTCACAAGAGACATGCATTGTACGATGATAATGGGATCTATATACAGACAGGAGATGACCTGTGTGACTGTATGAACCTGAATTGTGCAGGTTGTCACTTCCCCTGCAGCAAGTGCTCCTCCACCAAGTGTGGTCATGACTGCAGGTCTGTATCACACGACTGTCCTGTGGTTAACCGATCTATGTTGCTCATTGCTAATAAACTTGCCAGGATCAACCGCAAGTGGACCTATGATTCCATTGAGAATGAAGGCAGTGACCTAGTGATAAAGAATCCTCTATTAAAAGAGACCTGAGAGGTCCAAGCAATTTTCAGACTAGCTGTGTGGTTCGAGGGCTCTGTTCCTTCAACAAAAAACTATATCTCTAAGTTAAGATCTCTATTAGATTAGACACGACGGAATGTCGTTTCAATGTGTAAAAAGTAATAAAGTTATACAAGCGTTTATTCGCATTGTTTCCTCGCCGGTCCCCGGAACTCTCTGAAGCACCTCGAGGACCGCTCGAGGGGGCCATTGAACTTGCTAATCGGTAGAATGTAGACGGGTAGGCCGAAGGACGAGTAATTGGAAGAGGTTGCTGGAGGGGACAGGAGGAATCGTCGCGGGCAGAGAAGAAACAACGAAAACCTTAGAGGAGTCCGTGTGCACCGGCACACACCTAACCGCCTATTGATTTTCCCCGGCACTTTTGCCGTAGTGCGCACCCATCTATCGCGCATACAGGTACACACCCACACGCCGGGCTGTGGGGAGAGCACACGGACACTCGCCACCCTCGGATCGAGTGGGGTGAGCCCCGGTGCGGAGGGCGTGCGCCTCGTTTCCCTTCGAAATCATCGTCAAAGTTCACGCAACCGAGTGCACGGCCAGCGAGCGGTAGGCAGCACCGAGTATGCTGATCCTGTGGTCGCTGAAAATCGAGCGCAACCTCCGTCGATCGATCCGTTAATTAACCATAGTGCGCGCCGATACGTTTAACGACCCGCCGGTCTCTGCCTGCCTGCTTGCCTGTCAGCGTGTCGTCCACGTTTCCATCGAGAGGCGACCAGGTGTTGTCGTTGTCCTGACCGCCCGGCTCGCCGTCGTCCTGCTACCTTGTGAACCCTGGCCAGTGACTCTTGCGCCACGAGATCCAATTGCATCGGCAAACGGGGTTGTGAACCTCTCGAAGACCTGCCAGGTTCATAAGTACACCTGGTGATCAAGGAGGAGGATCTCGAGGAGGATCGGGCACTATGCCAACCTGAAAATAGACCCTGTGTCTTCGACCTCGTGAGCACCTCGAGAGGACACTTTCCAACAGACACGTACACACACGCATACTTCCGCAGCTGGTGATTGTTAAGAATCGTCCTGGGACCAGTGCAGCCTATTGTTTCTTTGAGATAGGAGGGCTACGGTCGACGATCGCTTCGGGACTTTTGCTAATATTTTTCCATCGCTGTTGGAGTACGTCGTGGACCAGCTGCTGGTGACTTTCCGGGTATAGTACCTTTTGTTCCAAGGAGGTTTCGTCGGACGCAGGAAAAACAAGGACACAGAGAACAGGTTCGGAGACACGCTTTATCGTTCGCAGAGCCTCCGCATCATCGCGGGTCAACGCTATCGTGATCTTATCGCTTCACGAGACTCGTGACGCGTCTACCTTTAACCGTGGTCGTGGTTCCGAATTTCTTGTCAGTGCTGTCTCTCTCTCTCTCTCTCTTTCTCCCTCTCTTCCTCGCTCCGTCTCTTCTCGCTCCACTGTTACCCTGGCTGTGTCTCTTTCGCGCTCTCTCTTTCCCTATCTGCCGACTATACTGCCCCCACCCCTCCCTTTTTTACTTTTCAATGAGCCGTGTCGTTAACCGCGACCTGGTCACCACGTGAAACCTTGCCCTCGGGGTCCGGCCGCCGGGTCAACTCAGACCCCTGCACCGAACGAAACGATTCGATGGTAGTTTTTCTCGAAAACTGCGCCGGACGCGTTTAAATTGCAAAGTGATTCGAACGTTTGTATTGAAATTGGAAATATTATTCGTGAAAGCAGAAATACTTTTAGAAATCGACTTCCGCTGTAGGAATTTTTCGACGAAGAACTCGTCGGCGAACGTAAACTGAGAATTCTGAAACCGTGTCGGTTGGACAGTCGAACAGTTTCAATGTAATTATTATTCGTCAATTGTTCGCGATAACAGACGATTTTATTTTTCTTCGGCGTTGTTGCCGGCGCGGCTTGTCGAATTCGGCACTGTGTCTCGATTCGATGATTTCGGTTGGCGTTACAATTGCCACGTGGTTGCCGGCCTCCGCGTCGATACGTTCCATTGAGAAAAGCCCGGAGTACACGCTGATCCGCATCCTCTGTCGAGTACTCGATAATAGCAGTTACTCGAATCTGTATTGCTTCCTCGTTTCGTTTGTTTGCACGCTTTGCCCGTCCCTCGCGCCGCCCCCACTATTCCGGCCCTCGCTTTTTCAGTCAGGTTTCCGATTATTTTCGCCTTTGCATCGGCACTGTCTCGCTTTCTCTCTCTCTCTCTGTCTCTTTCCCGCGAGCGTGGGCGATCCGTTGTTCGACTATAACAAGGGGCACTCTTTCTAACATCACTTGTTGAATAGCGGCGTACAGGCCGCTCCACAAAATTAATACCGAATTCTGTAACGAGATTTTTGGATCACTCGAAAAAAAAAACACTCAAACCGGGTATGTAAAACCAAAAACAAAGCAATTTATTTCAACGATATGTAAACAATTGAAAATCGCGTTTCTCAAACCAGCGTGTTACTCTAGAATCGTAAACAAGCCGCATTCACAGTTTTATTTCGCGAAGCCGTCGTTGCCGGTGCTCGGGTCTACTTCGACCTAGCCAATATTTACGGCTTGCTTTGCAAGTAGATATACACGTGGTCAGATAAATATGTCACGGGGGTGAAAAATCGCATACTTGGTCGAGGGATGAAAAAGGTATATTATTTTGGGGATTCGAGGATTTTCTTCTCCATAGATATACGCGAACAGCCGGGATATGTAATGAGAAGTAAATTGACACCTCTTAGCGGCAACCTTTCGCCTCGTGGCCGCCCACGAGTCGAGCGCGTTATTTGCACGCGTGGTCAGTGTGGGATTATGTATATGTCGCAGGGGTAGCCCCGCAGTGGTCCGGAGGACCTCGCAGAAGGTGGCCCGAGCGACGGGGGTGCGTTTAGGACCGTGGTGACGACGGCAGATGTCAGGATGCCGGAGCAGAGCAACGATTACCGCGTGGTGGTTTTCGGCGCGGGCGGCGTCGGCAAGAGCTCCCTCGTCCTCCGTTTCGTGAGAGGAACCTTCCGCGAGTCCTACATACCCACCATCGAGGACACTTACAGACAGGTGAGCCCCATCTCAATTTAATAAAAAGAGCTGCTGTCGTCCTTCGACAAACTACTGTCTTGCCACGGAACCTCCTCGTGGACCATTCTAGATGTATGTCGAATTATATAAAATATGAGAAGGCGCTTTCGGAATTTTTTACAGCGTAATTCGTTACTAGATAATTTTTATTTTTTTTTACCGTGTTATTACCACAATATGGACCAATTGTTTGCCAAATGTCAGCACGATAGGATTCTTTTTTCAAAAGTTATTAATAAATTTGTGGAGGCGTATGCTAATTTCACGCTTTCCGATTTTTTTGCGATGCAACCGTTTGACAGATTATTTTCATTTTGTTTACCGTATTGGTGGGACAGTGTGGACCAGTTGCACGGAAAATTTGAGCTCGGTCGGATACTTCTTTGAGAAGTTATCAACGAATTTGCGTGGGCACCGATTTCGGTGCCTCGAGTTCTCGCCGAATATGATCTATAACGTTCGACGTTCGAACGACGATTCTACGAGGCCTTTTTGGGGGGGAGGGGTGGATCGTGTCGGGCCGATAATTAACGGAACAAGTAGCGGGGAATTGGATCGGACAGGCGGCGCAAGTAGCACACGATATGTATACAACACCGGTAATAGATTCCGTGGATCAGATAAGCGAGGCATAGCGTGACGCAAACCGTTCTGACATTTCATCGATGATTCACGCATGATGCAAAATGATCGGCGTATTTCCCGCCCGTTTCCTCCCCCTGTTAATCGCCGATCCGTCCATTATCGCGAGCGTAACGAAGGCCGGCCGGATCTTGGCGAACGATATTTTCAGTTTCTTCTAATCCCTCTGTTTGCGGTCGAGATTGTGTGTGCCGGTCCTCGATAAGGAGGGCTCGAACAGTCGATATCGGAGTCATTTAAATACATTTCGCTTGCAAATTGCCCCTCCCCCGCAGGCTTGCATCGATTAAGCCGAGACCCGAGCGGAGATTCGAGTTCGTTGACGGGGAAGAATGTCGATACGCGTTTTACAACGTTGCCACCGAATCGACGAACACGAGATCGACTGCTCTACAGATAAGAAAATCTTACGCCTTCCGTCGCCTTTTTGTTTGGCCGAGGGTGTCTCGGAAAGTTACGGTGTGTTTCTGTTTGTTTCACTGATCGTATCCGAGAGAGACGAAGAGTACAGTAATTTGTACCTAATTCGCGCTTGAAATGAGCACAAAAATGGATAATTTAGGAAAAGGAGACACGTTTTTATAGTTATTTTTTATTATGTGTATTATGTATATTATGTATATATTATGATTGTCAACAACTACAAAAACGAGATGCAAAGCTCGAATAATCGTATCCCCTCTTCCCAAATTGTCCATTTTTGTGCGCAATCTGAGCGCGAATTAGGGAGAAATTACTGTATTTCTGTCTTCGACTATACCTAAAAAGATGAAGACTGCTTCTGTTTGCTTAATCAGAGAGAGAGAGAGAGAGAGAGAGAGAGAGAGAGAGAGAGAGAGAGAGAGAGCGTCGTGTCTATTCGTTCGAGTGCATCCAATGATGAAAAACAGTTTCCGTTTGTACGTCTTATTTCGTGCGTCAGGAAAAATTACGAGAGCAGTAGAACGATGCTGACCACGTTGCTAATAGGTCTATTCGAGTGTCTGACACTGTTTAACGGAGTTTGAGGGACAGGAAAAGGTACCGACCAGGTCACCGTTCTATGCGGGCTGGTTTCAGGTGATCAGCTGCAACAAGAACATTTGCACGCTTCAAATTACGGACACGACCGGGTCGCACCAGTTCCCAGCGATGCAACGGCTCTCCATAAGCAAGGGTGACGCGTTCATCCTGGTGTACTCGGTCTGCTCGCGGCAAAGCCTCGAAGAGCTACGGCCCATCTGGTCCATCATCAGAGAGCTCAAGGGACAGGATGTGTCGCAGATACCTATAATGCTGGTAAGACCACCGATATTTTTTCGCCAATACCCGTCGCTGCTATCTCTACGGGCTTTCCTTGACCGTGACACATCGCCTTCGTCCTCCAAACCGACCTCTTCCCTTATCAATGCCTTTCGACAAACCCGATATTGCAACATCGCGGATATAATAGGGTTACGGGTCCATTTGTATTGCTGTAACTTCGTAAAGAAAAATCGTAGGATGGTCTACCCTACGTCGTTTCAAAGAGGAAGCTTTCCTCTTTAAAGTCACTTAATAATAAATTTCAGAAAAAAATTTCTCAGAGCCCGGAATTTTTTTTAAGATTTCCAAAATTTGATCGAGACCTTTGAGATCTTCGAAATATTGTAAACACGTAACAAAAAATCGCACGACCGTCTATCTTAGAGCGTTTCGAGGAGGAAACTACCCTCTATAAAGTTATTCAAGAATAGATCGCAGAAGAAATTATTTGTGCTTTATAGAATTTGTTGAATTCGCAATATTCGTCGAACAACGACCAACTGTAGTATTTTACCCCGTTCCGTGGTATAACAATTTTTTTTTAATCGCTTCGATCAGTGGCTGCGAAAGGGGAGGCTTTGCCCTTTGAAACGAGCCAGCGTAGATTGCCCTATGATTTTTTTTCACGGAGCTGCAGCAGTTCGAATATCGACGACGCACCGAACATTGACTTCCTTTTCCCGGTTCTGTCGTCAGGTGGGGAACAAATGCGACGAGAGCCCGACGGTGCGCGAGGTGTCGATGAGCGAGGGTGCGGCGGAAGCTGCAAATTGGGGCTGCGGGTTCCTCGAGACCTCCGCGAAGACGAACCACAACGTGAACGCCCTGTTCCGGGACCTGCTGATGCTCGAGAAGAACCGGGCGGTCTCGTTGCAGCCGGTGCAGAGCAACAACGCGATCAGCCTCAAGGAGAAATGCACCGTGATGTAATCGAGCTCGAGGATCATCCTCCAACCCCTCTTTCAACCCTTCTGCTCCGTCGCGTCGCACAAATATCGAATGTTCCTTCTCCCGTTTCATCGACTTCATTTCTCCGATCTTTTCACGGCCCTGGATTCGATGCATTTTTTCTACGAGGCACATTAGTTCGTCAAACAATCCGAGAATCAACCGAAATATATTTGTTGGGACCACCCGGTATATATAGCCCGCGGCGATTTCTCTTTCTTTTCCCGGCGGATCTCCCGAATTTTCTCTGCGCGACGGAAGCTCGACGCGGGAGAGCAGAAGAATCGATGACACGGACACAACACATACACCGTCACATCTACACAGATCTATGCACACATACACGTACACACATACGCACACAAATAATACACACACGGAGAGACGCGCGCGCGTGCAAACGAGAAACGAAGAAAAATTAGATAAAAAGTTGTTACGAGATTGGTTTTTGTTGAATAGTTGTAAGGTTTTTGTAACGACGCTAATTAGAGTTTATTAATCGTGGGTTACACTGGCGCACACGTATACATACACAGCCCGAGAGGAGGCGTACACACATACGCAACACGGACGGTATACACGCACACGATTAATTCGCTATGTACACGAGTTCATTAGGCACTCGCGTTGACCCAGATTTTTTAGTGCTTTCTCCTTTTTTCCCTCCGGTTTCGTTTTTTTTTCGTCCCCCACCTCTCTTATACTCCTCCACTGTGTTGTGCACACGTAGACCGCAAGCGTGTTTTAGTGTTCACGTGGAGATGCTAATTAGAGGAACTCTCTCCCCCTCTCTCGCAAAGCTCTCCACGTTTTTCCCAGCGGCGCGGGAAATTTCCCGCTTTGCGTCTCGAGCGCGTCGTGATCGGCCCCGAACAAAGTACAAACGATTCCACGCACGGGATCCAGAACGTTAACGACCGTATCCGCTGAGATTGCGCCGACCCGGACGCGCTCGAGACCGTATAGATCACGCTCGGGCGCTGTTCCGGCTCTATCGGAATCGGGAGCAACGAAGCCACGCCTACTCCGGGCCGCACAGCGAAGCCCCGCCTCCCTTGGGACAGTTGCCCGCGCCTGAGCCGTACCAGCGGTACTTGCGGGCCACTTTAAACTGCTGTAACTTCGCGAACAAAAATCGTACGATAGCGTACCCGGAGTCGTTTTATAGAGAAAACTTCGCTCTATAAATCCACCGTAAACGAAACCCACGGAAAAATTTGTCAGGCTCCACAGAGTCGTTCGAACTTGTAGGATAAATTTGGGAAAAACAAGCTTAGGTTTTTCACTCCGTTTTGTAGTATAGGAAGGTCTCGTGAGAAGATCGATTAGGGGCTGTGAATGCGGAGACTTCGACAGTTATAATGGGCCCAGGTTGATCGCTGTACGATTTTTCTTCGCGGAGTTACGGTCGTTCGAAGATCAACGATATTTTGATCCTTTAATTTTGTGTGTAGAAGAATGAAATTCTGTTTGGATTCGCATGACGCACAAGTGCACCCGCATGTGCCATTTTTACGGTCGGCCGTCAGCTTGAAGCTTTTCCCGCCACCGGAAGGAACCACGTCGCGAGACAGGTTTCTTGGTACCCGAAGGTCGAGCCGCGATTGGCCAGAGGCTGCGACGCTGGCAGCGACCTCTGCGCAGCGGTTCTCAGCTGTGTTTTAATTGCGAATCTTTCCCCCTCCCCCACGGTATTTTAGACGATCGATCGGAGCCCCGAGAGCTAATTTTAACCGCGGCACCCAGTCCTTAGCCGGCTCCGGCGAGCTGAGAACCCCTGCGCTCCGGCGGGCATTTTAAAGGACACACCGTGCTGCTTGCACCGTCACGAACCGCGACCGTATAGCGTTTAAGGAACGAATTTTGAAATGTCGGATGCGTTCGCCGATCGAACACACAAACTCGTACCGTCGATATTAAACGATTCGATTAGAGACCACGCGCATCACCGTGTAATACGCCACTGTTACTACGATTGTTAACCGTTGTTGACGAACCATCGGACGCGCTGCGCAGCGCCGGTTCGGACAGAGAACACACGGGGCACACAGGTGCCGTTCCGCGCAACGTTGTTGATTACACGAAGGCAGATCGTTCACTATAGCGAATAGATTACGTGCGTGCGTGCGTGCGCCGCCGCCGATTCGAGGGCCGGTTTCATCGTCCAGGTCCCCGGCCACTCCGCTGGACCAGTACGGTAGCCCCTCGTTCGATGCGCCGGCCAATACGAAGCGTACAACGAGGGTGTACCGCACTCGTGCGACCAGTCGAGAACCTACTTCACACGGAATTGTATTAGATAGTACAATGAATGATTTAATCACTAGCGAGAGATTGTACATAAGGTTTTTGTACGTTCAGCGTTTGTTCGGACCGCTTGTTTGGTTTTTTCGTGCCGAAATCGGCGGGAGAGCTCCTCCCCCCGGACGAGTCAATTCCCCCCGACAACCTGATGCATGCGAAAACACACACACCCACATACACACACGGCACACGTGTACGCCCGCTTGCCTGTGTACGATTGTATGTACATATACGGTGCTCACTGTTAAACGTATATTTAGACGCAAGGTTAAACGAAGAGTCTAGTCAAAGGGACGCCGGAGATCCGACCTTATGAAATCGACCCTCGACAAGCGTAAAAAGAAAGGCCGGCTGAGAGAAAGAGACGAAGCGAGAGAGAGAGATGCGATGTTACTTACTTTACACGGACACACACACACACATACACACGCGTTCGGCGTCGACGGAACAGATACGGCGGCGTCGAGATCTCGACGATGTCCTCGTACGGAATCGCGGCACGGCTGGACCGCACGATAAACAAATTTAATTCTCCAGCCGCGCCACGATTCCCAGCCGAAAAGGAAAAACCGGCAGATCCGTTCCGCCGACGCGGCGCAGTGACACGCGCACAGGGTGTGAGTGAGTGAGCGTGCGAATGCGAGAGATATTTACCAGTACACGGGCGAGTGAGAAAATTTACCAAAAGAACGAAAAAAAGAAAAAAAAGAAGAACTGTATCCTCTGATTTTTTCGGGGCCAATCAGTGTGTGACCAACACATGTGAAACGCGAGCTTCTTCTTCCGCGCGACGGTAGGTCGACTTCCGTTCCTTTCGCGTGTTTTTCTGCGGGCCTCCGCGATCATTTGTTTGCAGACTCGATCCTCGACCAATCGCGCGACCCTCGATGCGACACCGCCCACTCTCCCAAGCCCCGCCCCCGTTCTCGTATTTTCGACGATTCTATCCCGACTTTGGTACGCACGCCACTGACAGAAAGTCCGGAGGCCAACGTGAACAGAGAAACGGAAACCCATTCTCCACGCACAAACGATACATTTCTTTTTTACGCCGCCCGAAAACCCAGCGGAACACGGCATGCCTCTCTGCAACGCGTTGTACGGGACCGGCGTAGCGCACCTGGAAAGGCGGACGCGGCTCCGCGGGCCCGTCTCATTGGTCCTCCGCTTCTCCCCACTGCTAGTCACCCGCTCGTTAACACGCCCACGGTCGAGAAGGAGGCGCGCTCGGTCGGTAAAGTGGGCCCGGAGCTCGACCAGCATCCCGAAACTCGGACTTTCTGTCGATTGCGTGTTTTTAGATACGATTTTCGAGCGTCCTCTCTGCGCTGAGAATGAGAGAGAGAGAGTCAGCTTTGTTTAGCCCGCGGTCCCGGGTGTCGCGGTCCTCGAGCGGTCGATTCGTTCGCGCGCGAACGCCGCCGATATCGAAGATATTTATTTGTTCCGCCGCGCGATCGACCGCGCGTGCGCGATGGATCGGCGACCGGCAAGCGTGTTTACATCGAGAGCACAATTTTTTAATCGCGTTGTGGATAGCCACGGCACGCACGACCACCACGATGGATCTCGATCGACATTACGCCCCCGCCCCCACGCAGCCCTAATCATTTGTCCCGCGGCGAATGAACACCGTCCGGTGTCCACACTTTGATATTTCGACGATCGATCGGGGCGACTGGTGCTCGAGGACGAAGCCCGGAAACCACTAAAAAAAAATCCAGGAAATAAAAATACGCTAAAATAGTCGAGAATCGTAGGATCGGTTTTTCGTCCGGGAAAAATCGAGAAATTCCTTGTGTACACGGAACTTCGTTTCTGTAGCGTAGCCGCTCTAAAAGAACATTCATGTATTAATCGTCGCGTGACTCTAGCGTCTCGAATAGCCGAGGGATGATGATCCAAGAAAAGCGGTGCAGAATCGGGCGGCGGTCGGTGCTGGATCGATCCAGGATCGGATCCCGCCGTTAGTCGCCCAAGATTTTCTCCTCGAAAATTATACTACTTATCTGGCAGTAGCGTGTATAGGCCCTCCGTATATCGTCTAGGGAAGAAAATTAGACTTGTCTGTTCTAGGAAAAATGGGGGAAGCCCAGCGATCGATGATCTCGTCCTCGAGCAAGCAGGTTTCCGGTCGAAAATACACGAAGGTCGTCCGTGCCAAAAATTCCGTTGTCCGTTATATTTATGGAGTTTACTTAGGCTTAAGCTTGTTGTTAAGTGATCGATCGATTTTCGGAAACACCACCACAACCACCACCACCACCACCGTATCAACGCACCACCGTTCCTCCGAGCAACGTTCGTTCTCTCGAGAGGGAGAAACAAAAGGGTTTCGCGAAACGAACGATCACGAGAAAGAGAGAGAGAGAGAAGAAGAAGAAGAACAAGAAAAAGAAAAAAAGGAGGAGGAGAGAGAGAGAGAAGCATGCTTTGTTGTCGCACCTCGCGCTTCCTGCGGAAAATCGATGTGTAAAGGGATCTTTTAAGGACTATAGGGACTTTGAAATGCGAGCGTGCCCAGACGCGGGGGTCGGGGGAACCGAGGAAAGAGAGAACGCGAGGAGGAGAGAAGAAGCCCTTCGGTGAATCGGGTCCGCCGAATATTAACAGTAGCGTCGTAGGAAATTTGTAACGTATCTCGAACTTATCAACGAAAAGTACCATATCAATAACTATATCATGCTATCCGCGCGCACGCCGCACCATCCATTGACTCTCAGGTGTCTCTCTCGAACGTGTAAAAAGGAAAGCTCGACTCGGGGCTCGATCAAACGAAGGGGCGCGCGCTCTCGGGTCTCTTCCTCCCCCGTTTTTGATCGCGCTCGTCCACGTAGTGAAACGAAGTGAATCACATATCATGGCTGCTGGTTGGCGCGCGTTCTCCGGCCCCGCGTTTTCCCGGCCGCGCGCTGAATGACGCGCGCGGCCGGGAAACGGCGCCGGAAGCGGACGCGCGCGTTGTTCGAATTATAAACGACGGCGGATAGAGCGGAGAACACGAGAACCGAATGACGACCGATTTATTGTTACGACGGCTCGTTCATTATTATCCACTCAGAACAAATCGTTAACCGGCTACGAATCTGTACTCGTGAAAGATAAAACTGCGAAATTATACAATCTTGATTCTTGACCACTGGCGCCTGGCTCTTTAATCGTGCACCCTTCCACCTCCCTCCTGCGACACGATGATCGTTCTCGCCGAAATTCGGGCGATCCGTGTAACGCGCCGCGATTTAAAATTCCGTTCGCAACAATATCGATCGGCTCGTGCGGGAAGTGTCGAGACCAGAATCCCTCGACGGAGGAGGCCTAGCGGCGTCCTCCAGGAGGAGTGGCGGGAACCGAAGGCAAACATCGGCGAACCAATCGACGGGAAAGGGTGGTCCGGTGGATGTTTGTCTTGTTGCCGGTCCGGGGGGATGCTGGAGGCACGTAGCCCGTACCACGGAGCCAATCGTCGCGAAGAATGTCCGAATCACTGCCGGATGGAGACCGCGGAGATTTCTTTCGCCGAGGGAAGACAGGCTGCCGCTCAGTCGGCCGCCAAGGATCGCGAAAACGATAATCCCCCTTGTCCGCAGCTTAGGGGATCGCGACTCTAACCGTTAGACATTGTAAATCCGATCTTTATCTATCTACTGAATAAATTTCGCGAGCTCTGATCTCGTTATACGCGGCCGGTGATCGCTAAGACCTTACTGAGACCTATCCGAGTCTACCAAAAATCGTCGAAGTCCCTTCAGGGAATCGCGGCGATGATTCCGGAGGTAGCCTAAACGCTGGTACCCAGTGCGCGGAGGAGGATGTTGCGGGGCAAGAGCAGAAGCAAGCCGGAGAACGAGGACGAAGAGGACGGTCAGACGAAGCAGAGGAGGCCAAAGTGCGCCAGGTGTCGGAACCACGGGTTGATCTCGTGGCTCAGGGGCCACAAGAGGGAATGCCGGTACCGGGACTGTCTGTGCCCCAAGTGTTCCCTGATCGCGGAGAGGCAGAGGGTGATGGCGGCTCAGGTAAGCTCCTTTCTTCTCTTCCGGTTCATTTCTCCCGTCCAGTCCCGAGGGTATTCTCGCATTTCGCTCCGGTCGATCGTTCAGGTTCAGTAACATTTCGGTGAATTAACGCGAATCAAGCGGCAAGAGGAAAGGTCATTCGAGAGGGTCCCCTCCGATATTTAATCATCCTCGCGTTGAATTCATTAACCGGTGAATCGCGTCGATGATTTTGCCATCGTTCCCCCCGACGGAGACACCGGAGGGGGGGATGATCCGGTTTCATTCGACGTACTTGTGCCACTCGATCTTGTTTTCTTCCGTGTACCGACGCGGCGGGGACGGGGGAATTAAATCCATTAACGCGCGGTGTTGCGTTTCATTTCTGTTTGCGCGGGCATTATGACACCCGATACCCTGCCCACACCGCTTCCGTCACGGTCGATGAAAACGCGGCGATTCCCTACGATCGGGGAACCCCTTGGATGCACTTGGTCCAGTCAAAATATTTTCGAATAGTCTTTGTAGTTAGCTCCTAGAAGAGTATTTAACATCCCTAAGTAGAAGAAGCCACTGAATCGTCGTTAAAAGCCCTCTCAACTGGGTCCTAAAAGAATGCATTAAAGTCTCCCTAATTGGCCCTCAGCTTGGAAACTAAAATGGACAATTTGGGTAGAGGAGGAACGATTATTCCCAGTCTTGTGGCTCGTTTTTTCTAGTTATTGACAATCGGTGACTACAAATATCGTGTCTCCACTCCCGAAATTATCCATTTTTGTGTACAAGCTGAGCATCAATTAGGGAGAATTTACTGTACTCAAAACCCCCAGAGACAAGAACCCGTTGAATCCTCTTTCGAGGACAGTCCTCTTGACAAGGTCCTAGGGAACGAAAATTGAATCCCAAGTAACCCTGTCGAGACTTCAGCTTCTTTAGACCGACCTCCCCTCTTGACGGTCAAAGCCCAGTCGATCTTCGTCCATTATTCGGTCGTAAAGTCTAAAAGTGGCCGGACAGGGTCACGATCGATGATTCCCCCCCGACAAAGTGAAACGATTCCGTGGGTGGTCCGGCCGGGAATAACGTGCCAAATGGTCCCATATGTATCTCTATTGACGTTCCCCGCTGGGCAAGCACGTGTACATTCAGCGGGATACACGTTTCTAAATCAGAACCGAAACCGCGGTGACCGATCCGTTCGTATTCCGCTCGAATTGTATCCTCGTTGTTTGCGGGACAAGGTGGCACTGAAGAGGCAACAGGCCGCCGAGGACGCCATTGCCCTGAAAATGGCCAAGGTGGCGACCGGTCAGAAGCTGAACCGGCTGCCGCCGGGCAAGATCTTCGGCATGGCGGTCACCGAGCCTAAGTCGTCGACGGACACCGAGAAACAAAGCCAAGTGTCTTCTCCCAAGGAGGCTCAACAGACGACCGACGATCCGAAGAAGGAGGACTCCCCTAGGGTCCAGGATCAGGAACCACCTCCGGTGGGTACCACGACCTTCGGTCACCCATAACTTTGTTCAAATTCATAAAAGTACCATCCTTGTTTCAACTGTGACGTTTGCACCTGCAGTCGAAATATTTTCGCCGCCGACATTTCCCTTGTACGGTAAATTCTCTCAAATTGTCCCTCAGCTTGGGTACGAAAACAGACAATTTGAGAAGAGAAGATACGATCATTCGAGCCTCGTTTTTATAGTTATTGACGATCGGCAACTATTGTCAACAATTTGGGAGAATTTACTGTAGGACACCACCCTGGTGCCAGTGGGGAACGGAGTTAACTACTGCAGCGTAACGGTTTCTACCAACTTTCTTGACCTGTTCCAAACGTGTCTGCATTGTTTCGATCTGCAGCCTGCCAGCGAGAACCTGGCGAAGCTGAAGAGCCTGGTCTTCAGCGGCGGCAAACAAGAGGAAGCGAAAGAGGGCGGTGTGTCGCAGACCTCCGTGGACACTTTGGCCCGGCTGTTCCCCAACACGAAGCTCTCCGTGCTGCAACTGGTGCTGCAGAGGTGCGGCCAGGACCTGTTGAAGGCGATAGAGTACTTCGCCAGCGACAGCCTTGGCATCGGTTCAACCGCCTACGCTTCAGCTTTCCGGCCGCCGAGTCAGACCGTCAACGAGTCCCGTCCAGGCGATCCACTGGCCGGCTCCATGTTGGCGCCCATCTATTCGAACCTCTCCAGGAGCCTATACAGCGACAGTTACTGCGTGCTGAACATCATTCCGGACCAGTTCCCGAAGAGCATCATGGCGGACGCAGCCACCTGCGCCTCGTTGCCCGTCAAAGCCGGTCAGCACGACCAGGACAGCGTGGCTTTGAACGTTCAGTACAACAGCTACTTCAACGCCGGCCTGCAGCAACAGATCAGGGATCACGTTTACGCCCAGGTCACCGAGCACCTTCCGTCCAGGCCTGGGTTCCTGCATCTGCCGCCTATAATGCCCGGCATGCCCGCCTGCGTGCAACCCAACTGCACCCAGTGCGCTTACAAGTTTCCATGAAGCGGGACACGGACGAAAGTATACATATAACAACCGACGGGATATCTATAGGGCTACGTTAGCGTCATCCGCGGGTCTTGAATATTTCGTTTACGCGTTCTCGTTCTTCGTGGAAACATCGTTGTTATTTCGTATTCGACGTTGCTTCGGCGGCCAGTTTTATACTCTAAACACGACGACGGCGACGACCGGTCCGAAGGAACTACTGTGATTCTTGTTTGTAGACAAAAACCACCTGAATTGTGTCTGGAACGACCGCGCACACCTGTTAAGAACTTAACTGTCGGAGCGCGGCAGCGACCGGCCGGTAAAATTAGATCCGAACGTAAACAGCCGATGGCGCTGGCAAAGTTTCGCGGCAAGAAATCAGTCGGCAGTTTCCCGGTTCACGGCGGATCGATCGTAATGCCGAGCCGTTAGTGGCGTTATCATGTGTGAAATATCCACGTGCGCCTAACGAGCATCGCCGCTGATCGGTGCTCTGATATCAGCGGGGGGATTTCCGTGATCGGCAGACCTTAATCTTCAAAGTTCAGCGGGCGACCGAGCCGGGACAAGCGGAGCGTGGGCCCGACGCGCATCACTTGCTCCACTGGCGGCCTTCCACTCTCTATCGATTGACCTTTGATCGTCGAGCGTGAAATAAAACCTGTTAGAATAAATCCCGGTGACCGTCAAACTCGCGGCGACCATTTTTATTGCGGCTCAAACTTCCAGCGACCGCCCACGGGAATTATCGATCTTCGCTTCGTTAGAGAAAAAAATGGTCTCTCGGACGTATGTACATTTGGGGATCGATGGTCAACGGCTTCTTGGTTGACCCCTTCTGCGGGTACAAAATATTTCACTGTGTGTAATCAATATTTTATTAACGGTTTCTAGGGGCAGAAAGAAATTGGGGCGGACGGCGTGACAACGCAAGTTTGACTACGTTTGAATAAGTTTGACTAAGTTTACCTACGTTTGACTAAGTCTGACTAAGTTGAACCGTTAATATTCTTCAACCTAGGAACTTGTCGGCCTCTGAACTTCGTGTAAAAAGATCTTACGACAGTTCTTAAATGAATTTTGAAAGAAATCAAGGGTCGACAGCCGTTCGATTCTTGCCAACCACCCAGTACGTCAGATACTGGGTTGTTCTTGAACTTACAGGCTACAGAAATAGTTCGGTTATATTTGCCCGTCGACGCTTGTGCATTCGAATTTCGAAAAGCGATTCCGCAGTTCGCGGAGAGTAACTTATTAATTTCTGAATGATTTCCCTACCGTCGAAAGGGTCAGCGGAAACGTGTAAACATCCGCGGTCTATTTATACGTTATTTACCGATAAATAACACCGGTCTCAAGGATACAGCCTCTTCTTTGCGAGAGATATATCTCCTTCCTTGGAAAAGCAGGAGGAAAGTTTCGCGGCTATTGCAGTCGCTGAGCTAATAGGGCAGCAGTAATCGAGTTAGGAAGATTCAATTGTCTGTATAAACAGCGAGAGGATATCGCCAGGCAACTGTCGATGCCCGGAAGCGGTATTCCATGGCCAGGAAAAACACGGTCTCCCTTGCCTCCCCCTTGGGAACGCCGCCAATCTGTCGTGCCCCGAATCGCGAGGATCCTGACGCCGTGCCGTGAAATCTAATTCGCTGCTCGAACCCGGGGATGTATTTATGTTGGTCTCTTTATTCAGTCTAAAGGTATAAAACGGAGAAATCCATCGGATTACACGAATTAGTTGTTCTTCTTTATTTTTGGTTCTTTCATAAAGATCTTCGAATAACAACACTTTTGGTACGCAATGCAATATGAATATACCAAAAATCATTCTAGCTCTCTCCCTCTCTCTGTCTCTTTCCTACGTTATAGTTTCAACAATATAACTAGTCCGCTGAACAATAGGCACGTCAGTTCCGCGTTGAAAGAAACAATTGTAAATGTGGCGTCACTACGTCGGATATCAATCTTTGCATACAGTCGGTATGCAACTACACAGGAAGTAGTCTCGTCTTTCCTTCGTCCTCGTTGCGAAAGAAATTATGTACACAGATTCCGATCATTCGTATGTACACATATCGGTTGTTACGAAACGAAAGTATTGCGCCTGGAAGTCCTCGTCGTTGCTCGCGACGTAAGTCGATTCAGAATCGTAGGTGCGGCTTGTTCTTGATCATATGTCTGTAACGATTTATTAAAACATTTAGGGGGTACTTAATAATAGATGATAGATTGTAATCCACACAGCTTATACGCACTTGTCCAAGTGTTCCCAGAACACCATCAATGCAGCCCTGTCCAAATGCCTTTTCGTCCTGCTCAGTTCGATTACAGTCACAGCCCATCTAGCCACGTTAGCATCCAGCCTCATCTCGTCGTACTTCAAATGAAACGCGCAGACTGTAACCAAAAGAAATAAGTGTTACACTACACATGCTACACTTTCAATCTTGTAGTGGTTATGTCAATATACTTTTTGAGAAAATTTCGACGGGATTGCCATCGAAGGGCCAACCCTTGAATTGCCAAGCTGGACCCATCACGAAGACGGCTACCACCCTTTCCCAGTCGGCGTTGGTAAGTTTCTGCGGGTTATCGACGACCCTGTATGGCACGGTGAGTCCCCCCTCTTTGCGACGTTGCAGAAGGACCTCGTTTTCCCTCTTGGAACCCTGCGCACGTTTTTCCTCGTTGCTGACGTACTTCAGGTCTTGGAGTATATCCTTCGAGTTGTACATCGTTATCAGCGACGTGTTCGCGCTAGGAATGATGATAATGGGCGTCCTGCTAGGTCGTTTGTTCTGTGCTGCTTGCTGTGGAGTTAGCTTAGCAGCGGAAGTGGGTAGCAAACCAGAACTGGGAGCGGTGGAAGGATTCGCAGGTGGTTTCCTGACTGCTGGGTTTGTGCCCTCTGTCACGGACTTCAAGGTCATGCCGTGATAAGTACCCATTGTGTCGATTTTGAACCCTTCGGTTTCCTCTTTCTGCCTGATGAACCTTTCCTGATCGTAACGATTGTACACGGCTGGCTGAGGCAGAGGACGCATCGGGGTCGACCTAGGGGTGACCATAGGCGTAGGAGCTGCAGGACCTTTCTGCCTGCCTTCTTCTCGAGCTTTGATGCTTTGAAGAATCGCGAATATATTTTTCGCGAATATTTTCCCGCTGCTCTGCAGAATGGTCGCGCGTGTTCTCCACTGCCTCTCCCTGGAGACTATGTCCTTCGTGTCATCGACATCCATCAGGATTACGCGCAAATCAGACCCCATTCCAATGTCATCGTTCTCTTTTATGGTTGTGCGTTTTTTGGCCAGACGTTTAGCTTTGATGGCTGCAATCTTCTCGACTGACATCGCCTCTGAGAGAGACTTGATGTTATCCACTGTTACAGATGCTTCCTTGGGGGCATCCAACCGAGCTGCAAGCTGTTCCTTAACTTTCTGTACATGAGTCTCCTCGAAACGAGGCTTCTTTGAAGAACCACTTTCAAGTCCATCTTCAGCGGCTCTCTTCACCTGAGTAGGAATCTCCAAGGGTGCAGATTTATCTATGGCGGCTGATGTAGCCGTTTCTCCATTAAGATAAGCCAGTAAATCTTTTCTGTCAGGTCTGCGCACCACAGGGATATTCTCCGCAGCTGCCTGACGTACATATACAGGATGTGTAAGCTGTACATGTTTCAGTAAAAATAGCAAGCACTCTAGGGTATAATATTCCTTCGGAGTTCCTTCCTTGCCAGATCTATAAGAAAATGAATTATGCAATTTCTTTATACTTAAATATCTAAATATTTAAGTTTAGTTGACCAGAGTCACATGTCCCATGATTGAAAAATAAATATTACAACCACGCAGGAATGTCACATTGGAGAGTTGTTTCCTTCTTATTTGAGTGACCAACATATTAATAGTCAACAATATCGTGAGAGAAATGTAATCGAAAATGTTTTCATTGAAGAATATTTTCTGAACATCGATAATGGTGTATAGTGTGCTAGCAACAGTGACAACTTTCCTGCGTTTTGTTTATTATTTTCGGTGGTAGGGAGACGTCGACGCAAAAGACAGGCCAATGGTAGAGCCAAGTCAGGTTGCAGCTGTCTAGACAAGGGCTTAGTTAATTTTAAGGTAACTCACCCGTATGTCAAGTAATTGGTCTTCACATTTTTCGGCCAAGAAAACTCCCCAAAAATAATCTGATTTTCACGTTCTATAATTTCCTTCTTGTTCACGTTATATTGCCGTAGCAAGCTCAATGGGTCCGCCATGACTGCACACTCTTACTCCACCTTACGACTAGTCTGGTAAACGGAAGAATAATCAAATTGGGCATCCGTTTAAAGTACATAATACATACTAATTGTAGATGCATTCTCCCAGCTTCAATTCAAGCCTCCATAAGTTGGTCAGTTCTCATGGGAAAGCCTAATACATTAACCTAATCAATTACTTTAAAACACCGCCATTTAATTTCGTTAATCTATGGCTCAATCAATTATCCGGCTTTTTTGTGTGTTATCGAAATTATTCTAAAATGAAAAACTTTCTATATTAAAGTTCATTCTTTGTGCTTTAATTTGAGACCTCAAACGTTGCTAATTTTCCATAGGGAAGTATACAGTTTTATAATTATTACAAAACTGTTCCATTTGAGTGCCTATGAGTCACTATTTATTTTTATATTTTTTATTATGTTGTTATAATGATTTACAAAATTTTAATTAGCCTATCTTAAAGTCCAAACTTCCAGCTTTAATTTGAGTTATTGGACCTTGAAAAATATCAATGGAAAGATAGGAAATATTATTTTTTATATTAATGATTCTTCATGTGATTGTGGCGCCTCTTGTGGGAAGATCTTGAAACTTCCAAGAGGGTCAGTACAGCGCCAAAACCTGTAGTGGCAAAACGCCCAAACTGTTGGGCAACGTGACCGACGCAGGCGACTAATGTAACTGTCGCCACCTGGTATGATTTATCGGAACTCTTTGGAAGAAAGTTTGAGGATTTTGTCACAGGTGGGACAACAGTCAAATGTCGACTTTCCTCATCTGGCACCATCTAGAAGAGTAAATTAAAAACACAATTGGCGAGAAGTTTGAGCGTTTTGCCACTATGTGTTTTGGCGCTATACGGAGGTCGAAAGGAGCTTCCTGAACTTTCCGTAAGAGGCGCTACTATCAATTGGAATAATGATTAACTAAAAATTAAATTTTAATGCCTTCCCATTGACATTTTTCAACTTTCGATAGCTCAAATTAAAACTCAAAAATTGAACTACGTAATAGAGTCATTATGGCTTGATAATAATTACGATAACATACTAAAAATTTAATGATAACAAGCAACTGTTATCGTTGACGTATTTTAATTTTTAATAGCTCAATTTAAAGCTGGAAGACTGCGCTTTATAATGGTATAATTGACGTTTGAAAATAATTAAGATTACATAGTAGAAATTTAAAAATGAGTTGGGGTTTCACTCCTCATACTCTGTGGAATTAAATGGCAGAAACGGCAACACTGTACGGATATAAATCGACACCTTGAAGTCACATCAAACGTTTCGACAGGTTTTCGCCTCTGTATGATCCAATGAAACTTCTTAAATAAAATTTACTAGATAAAATTTCATCCATGGTGTAAGAATAATTCTTCCACCGTGATTTTATCTATTTAAGTTCTTTTCAAAAACTGAATAAAATTCGAAAGATAATTTTTTGACAATATAAGAAGTAGATGAACTAGAAAAATTACGATTTCCTCTTCATTTCTTAGTAATGAATAAATGAAGTTGACCAATGACAACGTGCAAACCATCTTGGTGTCTTTGTCTTTGAAATGCTACCCCATTCCCTGCCTCCCTTTTGATCTAGCTTAGGTTCACCAGCATTGGCTGATTTGGACAATTTTTAGCCGCTAATTACTTGAAAGCAAAGATGAAATCTCGATTTCTTAATTCTTTATTTTCCTTTTACATATCCTGATGATTCATCCCTCAAGTTTTCCCCGTGTTAGAAACACTCTATATACATGTACCTAGAGGAATTGCCATTGCCAGCGACGTTTCCCTCCTTATTTTACATGGAAAATCCCATGACAAATTCGCCCGTTGCAGCCTCGGTGGCCGACAGCGTTCAACCTAACGTTTCTTTTAAAATCCCTTCGATTATAGATAAAAATTTGCTTCAAATTCTATGAACGCTGCCAACAAGTGTCACGCATGCTCGAACGCGTTTTAAATGTCAAAACCAATTGCCATTTGTCTCTCTGCGTTTCCGCATTCTGGTTGGAAAGATTATCACGGTGCATGATTCGCACGAATTCTATACGCGTCTCGTTAGGACACCGAAGTACCGATGGCCCAGCCGTGTTATAAATTAAGGACCTCACTTTTCGGGCACTCGTCCGACGTGAGAGCTGTGGCAACATTCACGGATGGAACCATTGTTTCCACGTCTCGAGACAAAACGGCCCGTGTGTGGAAACCATCTGGGTATTTAACCTGTCAAATGCAAATCTCTTTTTCATGATTCCAGGTTCGATGAAAGAAACTAAACACCGTACTTATTACAGAAACGGTAGAGATTACGTGCACGCAGCGACGTTCAAGGGACACACGAATTTCGTGAGCTCGGTGTGCGTTCTGAACCCGTCGGAAAAACATCCCACGGGCTTCATAATAACTGGCAGCAATGACAAAACGATATGCGTCTACGTGCCCGATAAAGACGAACCCTTAAACGTCCTCAAAGCCCACCAGAATTCAGTATGCAAATTGAAAGCAGGAGTCAGGGAAGGCACATTCTTATCAAGTTCCTGGGACTTAAGTGCTAAACTGTGGGATGTTGACGACTTAAGCAATCCACAGTTGAACCTGGTGGAACACACTGCAGCTGTTTGGAGTGTAGTAGATTTGTCCAATGGCTGCATCATAACTGGTTCAGCGGATAAATTAGTTATAGTATGGACAAGCGATGGCTTTGTGAAGCATAAACTGACTGGGCATACCGATTGTGTTCGAGACATCTCTGCAGTAAATGAGAATGAATTCTTAAGTTGTGGTAATGATGCCACTATACGTCACTGGAATGCTTCCCTTGGAACTCATTTAGGAACTTACGAGGCACATACTAATTACATATATAGTGTCATATGTAGAGAAAATGGTGTCAAAGTATACACATGTGCAGAGGATAGAACTATCAGAGTGTGGCACAATAATCAAATAAGTCAGACCATCACATTGCCATCCCAGTCAATATGGTGTATCGACCTGCTGCCCAATGGTGACATAGTTGCTGGTAGCTCTGATGGTATTGTTAGGATATTTTCCTGTGACCCAGAAAGAATCGCGGATCCGGAAATGTTGCAGGAATTCGAGAAGGAGGTGGCTAACACAAAGCTGAATGCTCAGCAAGAGTTAGGGGGACTCAAGATTAAGGAGTAAGAACGAATTTTTGATTCCAAAAATTTTTTTGCTTTAATATGTTTAAATAATTTTTAAATAAACCGAGACTTCGTTTGCAGTTAAGATTACAGTTTGGGACAAAGTAAATTAATTCGTTTGTGCATTATCAGTTTGCCAGACGCGAAAGCGTTGCAGCAGCCCGGTCAAAGGGACGGCCAAACTAAAATAGTGAACGACGGGGAGGCGGTGAGAGCGTATAGTTGGTCCCAGAGCGAACAAAGATGGATAAGGATCGGAGACATTATGGGGGCAACCGGTGGCAGCAATGCTACGTCGGGAAAACAACTTTATAACGGAATAGAATACGACTACGTATTTTCTGTAGACATACAAGACGGGGTTCCACCGTTGAAATTGCCTTACAACAATGGTCAAGATCCATGGCACGTTGCGCAAAAATTCCTTCACGATAACGATCTCAGTCAATTATTTTTGGATCAGGTAAATATTCTTAGTATTACATACTCGTTAACTATCGGATATATTTTGTCAGGAATACTGCTTAGAGTTCCACTGTCTCATTGATTGATCTTCATTTTCAGGTTGCCAATTTTATAATAAAGAACTCCCAATCAGCGCCAGGTCTGAATACAAGTACTCAGTATGCTGACCCGTTCACGGGAGGCAATAGATATATACCTAGCTCGGCGACGAGTAGCACCGAACCTTCAAGAACGATGCTCAATTCTTCTAAGACCTCTATGACTTCCTCTTACATCCCCCATACGAAATATTTGAAGATAGAGCAGGCTAATTTACAAACAATTCTAGGTAATTATTTTTGTGTGATTAATGATAAGAGAAGGCTGATCACAGACTGTTTGCAGACAAGTTACGGGAACTGAACACCAAGCAAACCGAAGCCGTTAGAATACCCGACGACAAGTTAGACAACTTGGTAAAGCTCGCTAAAGACCAAACCTCCGAACACTTAAGAACCGACGCTTTAAACACCTTAAAATCACTGTTGAATTGGCCAGATGATGTGTTGTTCCCTGTCCTCGACATAACAAGACTCGCCGTGCTATCCAAAGAGATCAACGATGTTATTTGTACGGAGGAGCTTCTGCAGATCACCAAGAAACACATCAAACCCGAGGCGTCTGCCTCGAATCAGATGCTGACATTCCGATTGCTGGCGAACATGTTCACTCATGACAAGGGGGAGAAACTTTGTTTGGACAGCAAGGACGAGATTCTGGAACTTCTGTCAGGCTTGAAGTCTCTTGGTAATAAAAACAATCAGGTATACAAAATTCTATATTGAGTTAGCGTACAACTTTAAATGAAGGATGGAAAATATGGAATTAATGCGTAAAATAATTTTCAGGTTGCTGTATCGACTTACATACTGAACTTAACCGTGGCCTTGAACAAGTATAATGACGTATTCGGCAAAGCGCAGTGTTTGAACGCCATGTTTAATATTTTATCCCGGTTGAAGGAACCGGAAGCAGTGTTCAGAACTCTTGTGGGATTAGGCACGCTTTTATGTACGGCTTCTGACTCATCGGACCGCGACGATCTGATCAAGGCGGTCAGACAATCCGAGGTCACGTTAAACATATTGAAAACCATGTCTGAAACAGACGTGTCCACGGACAAGCTGGCCAATTGTTCGAAACAGATCATCGATCTGATCGTTTAAGCATAAGTTATTATAGAAAATTTCTAAAGATACGAACCATGAACACAAGACTCAACTAATTGATATCGTAAATTAACAAATGTATTCATCGACTTGTCGCGTTGAACATGTTTCTCATATTTCTTCCTTCTTTCAGTTTGACAATTGAATCCTTATAATTTCTCATTGCTAATAAAAGTACATTTTTGCCATAATCGAGACTACGTTTTTCTTTTTCACATAAAAAAAAATCGATGCTCGATAAGAGGGGCCATTGATAATTGTGCACCTAACGCATTTAATGAATAGTCAGTTACACTCGGTTCAGGTAAGATAAGTTGTATTTCTAATGAAAATTAATTAAAATATATGTACAACGATGAATATAAAATAATAATTTATGTAATATACATAATATTTGATTAAATCTTTCGAGCATCACGCCCGATAAACATACAACAGACAACAGTGTAATAGTAGAATATTGTTATTACATTAACGTCAAATATATATTTCCTTAGTTGTATATCAATTTTCGCCCTCGCAAATAGTCAAGAGTTCGTTACCGCAACTTTTTTTTAGTTAATTACATGAAAAATAACATTCACTGTGAGAGTGTGTGTACGTGTGGGTATGCGGCGTGTGCGCGTGTGTGTGTATTGTAGTGTGTCGGTGTTTGTTCGATGTGTGTACACTCATATTAACTTTTTCAATTATGCTCGATGAACAATACATATAGTACATGAAAGATAGTCGTTACAAGTATATCAGGTCAATGTGGCTCATTGTGGGAATGTGAATGCGATTAGCTTCTTCGTTTTTACAAAAATAATTTTAAATATATATCTGAGATCTGTAAGGTAAATAGAAACAGTGCTGATTCGTACAATTCAAAAATTTAGTGTTCAAATTGCTGTACAGCATTCGTTAGTTGCATCCTTTTGTCGACGTACAGGATCAAGGATCGCGGTGCAAAAACAACTCCGTGAAACTTCGAACATCCCCTTACCAGAACAGAAAAAAAAAGTTGCTTCGAACGTTTTGCGGACATTCGTGAGGTTTTTAAGACAAAAGAGACAACGACGTTTTTTTACAGTTTCTACAGAAATGTCCACAAAACTTCTGAAACCCTTTTTTAATTTGGCAGGTGTGTGCAAACTTTTGTAACCGACTGTAATTGACCAAAAAAGACCCTAATTCCACCGTCAGTGGGCTGCAGACATCTTTGCACGGTTAAAAAAAAAGAAGATAAAAAGACGCAATAAAATGTGTAGATTATTTTCTAATTACAATTCTAGGGTTACTTTTTTGTAACGAGGTCGATGTAGTCTATAAAAATGGAAATTTGCATGAACATCTGCAGTCCAATCGTTGACATTTGTTGAAACATGAGTGAAAAACATTGAGGACGATTGTATTTGTGCACGACGACCCCGATTTTCATTTTGGAAGTAGAAGAAATTCGGAATGCCCTATAGAAATGCACTGATCCGCATAAGATGTACTCCTTAAATTTATTTAACCGAGATGTTCGCTCGAGAAAACACGTGCACACCACTCTGCAAATTGTTGCTAGAGCGGTGTGCACCGAGAGAAATACCCTTTTCTCAAGATAAGTCACTTTTGTGTATTGAAAAACTATGTCAAAAATTACGCTTGAGTTTCAAATTACTTTACATATGTGTACATATATATATATTTACTTTATCAACTAACTGTTGAGTACGAGACATTCTTCAAATTTTTGTACCTCCGATAACTTAAAAATTAGTGTGTCAAGCAGTGATCTCTCTCTCTCTTTCTTTCTTTCTCTCTCTCTCTCTTTCTCTCATTTTTTTTTAAAACGTTTTCATTTTCCATAGTTTCTACATGTGATTGCCTGGGTTCGACGATTCATAGAAATTACTTGTTTTCTTTTCTGTCTCAATTGAATCCTGTTCACAGTAAGCATCGTCTGTGATTAAACAAACACAGCCTCGTTAATTGAAGGGTTCAGGGAGTAAGTATTAAAAATATAGATTTCGTCTTTCGAGGAGTATAGTGTACGTATAAAAGTGTATTTTCACTAGAAATGTATGGGGGAGGAGGAGGGGGGCTGCCGGCTGAAAAAGGGGGGACCAACGTAGCGCTGACCAACGAACTCAACACGTCTCGGACGCTATTACGACCTGCACAGAAAATCTCGGACTTGGAAGCATAATCTCATAACGTACAATCACAACAGCGCGCCTAAGAATCGGCGCGGCTTTCAATTATAAAATACTTTCAGTGATCAACGCTATCCGCGACCAACTTAGACAAAGAAATAGTCACAGAGAACGCTATTTCTCTCTCTTCCTAAGCTATAACACGACCCTGCGTCGCATCAACCCTTTGAGGACATTCTCCAAACGTTTTCATACATCAAACTCACGACCTCTTAGCTGACTAAAAGTGTGTAGCTAGCTCAGCCATTTTGTAAGAGAAAGGAAAAAGAAAGATAGCTTCTAATAGCTAAGATTTTCCTCAGGGGACCGGATTAGAGTCTCGAATACTGTTAGAAAGGAAGAGCGTGAACAGACTCGTCCTCAAAGGGTTAGAAAGTGGAAACATCGTACAGCTTTGGAACAGAAAAAGCCCAGTGGCCACTCCCGCAAGCGACAAGAGGAGAATGGCTCGCGAGAAAGTATTTCTGGTAGAAAAATAGCGGAAAGGCTGAGCCGTTTAACAACCACGGTCGTGTCTACATTGTATGTGTATCTCGACACCGCCTGTCGTCGTTGATACCGCGACGCAGAATGTAAATTTCGTTTCCCGTACCCTTCAATTAGGGCTCTTCTTCTACTATGGCATGGGGCGCACTAGGAGGGACCTAAAATTTGTATTGGGTCCCCCCTGGCCCGTCTCATTCGGCCGGCGTGCTCGCCGCCCACCTATCGAATTCTATACCTGAATCGGGACTGAGGCCCAAATCGATCGGGCTGAGGAAACTCGGCGCCGGACAGTTGCACGGGCCCCCCGGTCTGCAGGCGCCGATGCACCGCTGCTCGTTGCCCCTGTTACGGTCCCCCCTGTCCCTCAGCTCCTTCTCGAAGCTGTGCAGTTGCTCCATAAAATGGAAATTCGGCGCAACGTTCGACTTCCGACTACGAACTAAGTTGAAAGCGTCGTTCAGACTGAGGCTGCACTTGTGCATCAGGTAGGCTACGGTGATCGTCACGGACCGCGAGACCCCCGCTAAACAGTGCACTAACACGCCCTTGTCCGAGCTTCGTGCCTCCTCTGAAAGCAAGGTAATTCCATTTTTCATTTATTTATCAAACATTCGGGGAGTTTAGTCCCGCTTAAGATTGTAGGGGATGCTTGTACCACCTTCGATACCGATGACAGTCCAAAACAAGATGACCTCGTGCGGACTTACCGATGAATTGAATTGCTTGTGGAAAGAAACTAGCTAAGTTCTGGCTCCAATGATCGCTTATGGGTATTTGCATGTATTTTATCGAACCAGCGCTTTCAAATACATTTGGCAAATCTGGGGTTACGTTGAGAATGTATTGTATCCTGTGACGTGCTAACGCGTCCCTATCCTCGCTGTTGGCTGCATTCCCAAGATACAAATGAGGCAAAATTTCAACTGGAAAGTCTTTATCCTCCTCGGGTCCTGCGGAAAACAACGGTTTCGTTAGTTCTTTCTGTGTAGTTCGTAAGAAACTTGTTTCAACAGTTTGTAAATTATCATACTAACCAACAGAATCACACGTGCTATCACTATCAGAATCTGAGTAAGACCTTGTTGGTGGAGTGGATATTCGAAGGGATCTAAGACCCATCAATTCACCGTCATTGGAGTCCTGACCTGGAGGACATTCCCCTCCAACTTGACTAACTTCACACCATTCAGGATATTTATCTCTGAATGCACTAAAACCACCTGTGAAAAGAAGATGAATAGTATTTCTTAATGAATAGCCTTAGTTCAGGAGTGCTTAGTAAACTATAGCAGGGATATAAGTGCTTCATTGAATAGGTATACCCTTAGCACAAATCAATATTTCATTCACAACTACTTTGGACATCTGAATCGATGACTACAAAGAAGAACCACAACTAGTGCTGTATATTTCATTCTGTCCTTACCAATTAAAATAGCT
The DNA here is from genome assembly GCF_051020955.1 of Megalopta genalis. Lineage (NCBI taxonomy): Eukaryota > Metazoa > Arthropoda > Insecta > Hymenoptera > Halictidae > Megalopta > Megalopta genalis. The sequence goes on from NC_135017.1 coordinate 9,846,637, forward strand.
ACACATCCTCCACTGCTTCTGAGTCTCCGACTCAAGACCTGGATAGTTTCACCCTGATGTCCTGCAGGGTCTGTAGAGTCACCGATTAACACGAATGTTCCTCTATTGTTTTCGTCTCCACACAGAAACACTTCAACCCTATTTCTTAGATCTAAGCACCGTATCGTTGACAGTAGGTCAACTTTGCCCGCTGCTAGCCGTCTCAGCATGATACTAGGTATAGCTAAAGGAACCGAACCTCTTATATGGGTCTCAGAGAAATCGGAATGCGCCCTGCAATCGAGGATGAGGAGCTTGTCAGGGCCTTCCTGAGACCTGAGCTCCCTGAAGAGCCACTCCGGGCCCACGAGATCCTCCTCCATAACACTTCCTCCCGGCATGTTGCGGGCTTTAATTCAAATTCCTGATGCTTCTTTGGTCTTCAATTCATTTGAAACACGCCTGCCCCTCTTATATCCTCACAGAGGAAATCCCCTGGTCCCTGTGACCTCTCTGTCTCCCATCGTACTCCAAAAAGGCTGTGCTCAGGCTTCGCAGTGTTCCAAAGGTCTCCAACTCCCTATGGCACTTTCCAGCAGCATGTTACCGTGTGCTGCTACGAGACGGTCAGGGTGCAGGCGCATGATTCTGCTCCATGGACCGTAGACAGGCGTACGGTGCTGGGCCAGGAGAGTCATCCGTGTGATGGGCATTCATCGAATGCAATGAAATGGCACTTGAAATTGCGTGACAGAGCATGTGCGTCCGAGACGTGGTCCCGGGCTTGCGTCCACGTTCCACGGCGTCGTTCTCACGTGTTGACCATCACTTCCTGCGGCAGTCGGTCGGCCGCCGCTCTACTCCACCATCTCCACCACCTCCTCCACCGTCGTCGCCCTCCTCTCCTTCCCCGCGGCAAACAGCAGCAGCGGCAGCAGCTCGTCTCGATTATTGATCCTTTCGTAAATAAAGACGACAGGCCCAATTAACGCTAGAGCCGCGGACTGTGTCCCGTTCGGTAAACGCATGATCCACGCCGCCGAGCCTCGATCCGATTTATCCCGAGCGGGGCTCCCGGGAACCTCGCGTCTCTCCGCTCCTCGGGATCCTCGGTGGCATTCTGCGTGTGTCCTGGCTGCTGCTGGGGCTCTGGCTGCTCCGAAACTCGCAAACGCGTCGAACCGTCGGGGCAGGCGGCGAAGCGGGACGTTCCTCCGCGACCTCTCCCGATAAAGGGATGCTGCTGGGGCTCCGACGCTGGACCGAAGCGAACACAAGGTACTCGGCCCGAGAGCAGACCGTCGCCCTCACCTCACGAATCCCTCCAGCATCGCTCGACGCGTCTTCCGTCGGCCGCCGTACCGACTTCCTGTTCTTTTTCTCCCTTTTTTCCGCTCTCCTCGCCGTGGCTCTCTCGTCTCTCCTCTTTTTCCTCCGTCTCTCCTTCTGTCCCTCTCTATCTTCGCGCACCACCGACGACGACGGATTGTGTCTCTCTGGCCTCCTCCCGTCTTTCTCTAGCCCGTGCCACGACCCTGTCCCGCTGTCTCGCTCGCGCTCCTACGGATCCTCTCGCGACCAGCCCGCCGCAGGCCACACCTTAACTCGACCGTTCTCCCGTACAGAATGGGCAAATGGCGGTCGGGTTGCCGAGCGTAGGGGCGCCCGGACCCGCCGCCGATTGGCGCTGGGTCACGTGGTGTTGCGGCGCCGACCAATCCGCGGCCAGACTGACGTCAGTTCATTGACAAAAGATGTTTTCATTAACAAGGCGTGGGTAGATGGGTCGGGGGGTCGGCGCTGACCGAGTCGTTCGACGAAACGGGGCGAGAGGGTACAGGCGACGCCAAGGGGGACGTCGACGGGCAGAAGGGGGGAGGAGCGACCGTACACTACACGCTCACCGTCTCACGCGTGCGTGGGCGCATATTATTACGAGCCACGCGAGAAAGACAGCGCGCAGCCCCGTCGCCGTCGTCCTCGTCCTCATCGTTGTTGTCGTTTCGTCGTTCCTCGTCTCTACGAGAGTCTACGCCGCGTATCGACGTGCACGCACACTCGCCTGCACGTGCTTCTGCCTCACAGGCGCGGCGCGACCAAGCCCGACGCCCCCTGCAACCCGACCACCACGGATGTCTTCGAACCGTGTCTTTGACCGACCTCCTATTTACAATAACGCCCACCGCACACCGGCTTTCGAAACCGTACCCATCACCCACCCCCCTCCCCCCCTACCTCGATCTATGAACATGAAAACATGAATGAAACTGTGTGAATTGAACCACCTGGGCACCAACCGAGACCCGCTACCTGGCCCGTTCTACGCGAGTCCTCGATTGATTACGTACCGGACTTTCATATCGCTGATTTCTATCTGGGATGTCCGTCGCTGGAGGGTCTGCACCTACGGGAGCAGTACATTTCATGCACACTTTCTTTCAGCCAGCGTTAAAGCCAATCGATCACTGCTAGATTCTGGGAGACTGAGAAATGTTGCCGATTAGTATCAAAAAAATTGGAAGCTAGAGCGACCAAGTCAGCTGTGTGCAGAGGGTTGCAGATGCTTTGCAAGGCCGGACGGTACCGTTCAATAAATGAAGCCTAGACCAGAAATAGGGCGGTTCTCAGACAATTTCGAGGTTTTTGGCTTGAAACAAATGCATTGCACAGTCGAGACGATGGTAGACACCTGTGCAAAATATCAAGGCAAAAGAGTCGTACGACACGTTGGGAAAAATTGCACGAGCACGGCGGACGAGAGGCTTTGGATGAGAATGGCCCCTTGAATGTACGTCCCTGACGCCTCCGGCGTGGTGTGTACGTGAAGCCTCACCTCGGATCGAACAGCCTATCAGACGGCTCTCAGGCGTGGGCTGGCATTCCATTCATTTGGGCTGCTGTCGTTGAAGATTTTCGCGTTCGATCACGCGAACAGCGCAGGGCCGCCTGATCGCGCGACCCCTAGGACCGTCGCTCGGGGCGGAGGACAGGGTTAGAGAAGGACGCGCCGAGGAGAAGAGAAGACGAAAAGGGCTGTGTGCCGGTGTCGGTGGCCTTCGCCGTGCCGCATCGAGCCCGTTCGTGCAACCAGATGAATTTCGATTCGATCGCGTGGGAGAGCCGCGTGATAAGGCGACCCGCGCGCTGTTACCGTTCCTATCTCGGCGACAGTTGCATCTTTCTGGCCCGAAAGAATTTCTCCCGTTTCGCCGATTCCACCGGAATACACCGGGAAGGGCTCCAAAAGAATCGGTCGCGCGGTCTCCGAATGAAAAATCCGAGACGACCGTCTGATTTTCAGGCGCATCGCGTCAGACTCCCACCTTCGGCGTCGCGCGATCAATGGCCGTCTCTACACTTTACGTAAGGTCGCCCCCGTCCCCTCTGTTTTGTCAATGTCTTAACCATCGGCGAGCGACGACAGTGTCGCGGATCGTGACTCACGCGGTCACGTCGCCGTTCGTTCTCTCATTGACCAGAGAAAATATCGGATTCGTCTACCGTTTACATAAACGCCTGGAACGCGTAGCTGCGACTACTCTTCTGAATGGAGACACGTGTTCCCGCATGAATTCGCTCCCTGAGAGTCTTCTACGCTTCCGACCGCGCGGTCTCTCGGATGCAGACGCAGCCGCTACTTTCTTGAATGGAGGTTACGTGAATCGGTCTCTACCTGCAACGGCGACACGTCGATCGGAAGACTCGCGTTGTATCGACACTAGGCGATAAGATTGCCGCTGTTTATGCATCCGCGGAACGCGATAACGCGAACGATAACATTCCTTACAACCGACAGTTCTGATTCGAAGCGAACCTTCGAGATTTCGTAGGGACGAACGTGTCGTAGAAGGAAATAAAGCACCGTGAATTCTCTCTAATTCGCGCTCGGATTGTGCACGAAAGTGGACAATTTGGGGTGAGGAGATACGGATTGGTCGAGGCCTGCGGCTCGTTTTTATAGTTACCGATTGTCCACAACTACAAAAACGAGACGCCAGGACGCTCGAACAATCGTATCTCATCTCCCCAAATTGTCCATTTTTGTGCGCAATCTGAGCGCGAATCAGGGAGAAATTACTGTAATATAGAAACTAGAAGTGCTGGTCCGTCATTTTGAAATTGACACAGCAGAGAGATTGCTGCAGTCAACGCAAATGCAACACGGTTTATCCCAATAATAAATAGTTTTCAATGAATTTCTTTTCTCGAGATTGAATTCTGTAGACAGCGAGATGTTCGAGAGCAACGGCAACTCGAAAATGGCGAAGCGAGAGTAGTACGGACGACGACGCGACGATACAAAGTCGATGGAATGCGACACAACGGAGGAAACGAGGCATTACGATTCAGGAAAATGCTCGTGCATGAAATTTGTATGATCGGTCGACTGCGGCGTGTCAGTTGCATCGATCGGACACCGGCCGTCCGTGAGAAAACCGCTGTGCAGTATGCAGCCCGGCTTGATGCGCACGCTATAGAATCGTGATTGAGTAACGCGCACGGCGACTTCCGACTGCATCACGAAATACGTAATGTCAGTGTTATTAAGTATGCGCACCTGTTAAGGTCATCAACAGGTATCACTTACGTCATCTTTAGCGTACGCATTGGCGGTAGTGTGACCGTCATAAAAATCGACGCCTCGGGCGTGCACACCCAGCTCCGCGGACTTTGATACTCTCGGATCACTATACCTCTGATAAATCGCAAGCCGACAATAAGCGTTCGTATCCTGATCGTGATAGGCCAGGCTGATATCAAAATACTTTAAGCATTGCGGTTTTTCGAAAATTCTCGATATTCGAACTGTCGTCATCTTGTGAAAAAAAATCGTATGACAATGGAGCCAACCTTTTTGTAAAGCTTAAAGTTTTATTTTCCGGAGAACATAGCCATTTCTTAAAAAAAAAGATTTTTTCACGGTATTGCAGAGAGTAAACTGAAGACCTCTTTTCGGACGAAAATGTCACAAATTGAAGCTTTCGTAAAATCACTCTAAAATTTTTTTCGGGGATGAAACTAGTGCGAATTTAAAGCTTGAACTTTCCCCTCTAAAATAACGTATCAAAATTTGTTCTACGATTTTTTTTCGCTGTTTCACGGACCAAAAACCGGGGGCATGTTCGGACGTATAATATCTCATGTTACATTTGACGTAACTGCATATTTGGTGACACACTCTTCGTTTAAAGTACTGTGAAACGGTAAAAAAAAATCGTAGATCAAATTTTTTGGACTCGTTCTAAAGCTAAGACTTCAAACTTTAATTCTACGTAGGTTTTAGTGACAAAACAAATTTCTCGGACTCTGTGAACGTGTTTGAATTTACAAATTTGTCAAAAACAACTATCTCAACTCTGTTATCAATTTATTAGGACAAATTTTTCTTTCGGAAGCTACTTACAGCAGTTTAAAGTAAAGACTTCGCTCTTCAAAATGGGCTAAGATACATCGTCGTGCGATTTTTTTTCACAAAGTCACAGTAGTTCAAAGATCGTCTATTTTTCAGCCCAGATTTACCGAGCCTTATCCTAATGCTGGCGACACAGCTTTCATTCAAAGTGCCATAAAACGGCAGAAAAAAATCGTAGATCGATATTTTTGATCTCGTTGGAAAGCTAGGACTTCAATCTTTAAATCCGTGTTAGATTCATTCCAGATGGAAATTTATTAGACGATCGCTTGGTAAGGAGAAATCGGTTTTCATAGATTCCTAGACTAGAATAGTGACTTTCGACAGAATGATCAGACACGCGCACTTTATTTAGTTCGCGCGGGTATAATTATGCCTTTATCCAACTCTCTGCTAAATACGTCCACTGCCCACGCCTCGCACGTGCTAATTGTAGCCGGCCACAGGTAGCGAGCGAGTCCTCTTTATTTTCCGGAAAAATAGTGCCACCGCGATACGTCAGCGGACCTTTGTTTTATTAGCATCTCGCGTGACCGGCTCGATAGCTCGCAGGTTTTGCCCTGCGCGATCGAATTCGATTCGTCATTCAGGGATTCGAACTACAAGCTGCGTCACACTGTTAGCGTAGGCCGTGCCCCTTGGAACTTGTCGCTGGCAGCTCGTTTCGTCATGGAAACGCTTTGCCTTCGCAAAGTTATTCTAAACCTAAACACTCCCACTCGCGTCGACGAAGGTTCTCGTTGCAAGGAAAATTTTCTTAATTGCAGCCGCAATGGAATTTGAACAGTCCGATGTTATTCGGGTGTCATCCGCATTGTAGATCGAATCGGGAATATTTGGATAGCGGTTCCAGGCAGAAAAAGTTTTCCATTCGAAGAGCGGAGCGCGCCAGCAATACTGACCAGCCGCAACAAGCGCTGCTCCCTTCCGTCGTGATACGCCGTACATTACAAATATCTCGCCTGGACCTCCCTCTCGGCTCGATCCGTTCGCCGAGTCGAAAGGAAACATCCGCAGGAAGTGTGTCGATCGTTTCGAGCCGCGTGCACGGCCGGACGGTTTCCACGAATCGAAAACAAAACTTGGACGCGCCGCGAGTTTATTTGCGTCTGGATCCTGCAGCCTCTCCGCATCCGACGTTCTCCAAAATCGTTGGCAAATTTTTTTCCGCACCGAAACCGACACGATCTTAAAGATCGAAGTCTCCCCTTCACGATGACACCTCAAAGCTTGATCTACGATCCTTTTTTCCGATGTTTTACGGACTAGAAACGGCGGGAGTGTCCGGTCGCGTTTAACACGAGCCCACAAGATGTGTTACACTTTTTCGTTGGAAGCGTGATAAAATGCTAAGAAGAAGTCGTTGATCATTTCTTGGGTGCTTGTTGGAAAGCTTAGACTTCGATCTTCGACTCCATATAAATTTTATTTGCGCAGAAAATATTTCTAACTATGCGAAGATTTTCGAATTCGTGACATTTTCGAAAATTCCGATTTTCACTTTCTCGCTCATTTCTCTGCGGCAACATTTTTTCCGTAAGAACGACTTACGGATATCGAAAGCAGATGCTTCACCCTTCGAAATGAGACCAAAAACAGTATTGTACGATTTTTTTTGGCAACGTAGTGACGGTTCGAATCTGATCGATTTTCGAAAATCAGAGTTTGCGAATACTTTTGAAACAGCTGCAGAATGAGATTAAGAGTGCAATGGAAGTTGATTTCGAAGGGTTCTAGCCGAGCAACATCGACGGCAGTGCAAACGTCCCCCAATACGAAACAAGTAGACGTACAACACGCACACGCACACGCACGTTGGAGAGCGAGTGTGCAACGCACCGGAAGCAATACTCCCCAACACTCGGTCGGGCATTAGTGCACGCGCTCGGCTGCGTGTCGGTGCACGCTGCGGACGCGTGGGCGTGTGCGCGTGTGATTACCACGAAAAGCGGCCCCAGGTTGACAGGAAATGGTTCGAGATAAGATAATGATGTCCCTCGCCTCTCCTGCATCCGGCAGCTTTCTTCGCCGAGCGCGCTCCGCCGACTCCGACTATGGCTCAGCCGGCTCCTTTTCCGTGTCGCTCGAGATGCCACGGTGTCCTTAACCCTGAACCTATGGGGGCCGGGCTACCCGAAATCCCCGGGGAATTTTTTCAACGGAAGCGAACATAGTTAGCTTGTCAAAAATTAACAAAGAATGCACGTTGTACAGACACAAATCTACGGGGATCAAACAATTTTTTTCTAAATAAATAACTAAGATGCTTTTATAGAGTAGGTTTCGCTCTTTAAAATGAGCTAAGAGACATCGTCCTACGATTTTTTTTCAAGAAGTTATGATACTTTGAATATCGACGAACATTTACCATGTGAGTTTTCTAGTGCCGATGACACACTTTTGATTCGAAATGTCATAAAATAGCGTAGAAAAATCGCAGAGTAATTTTTTTGGTCTCGTTCGAAAGGGGGGACTTCATTCTATAAGATCATAGTGACTTTGTTCAAGGAAAAAATTATTTTGAACTTCTGAGAGGTTCGCGAATTCGAACAATTTTCAAAGGATGACTATTTTTACTGAACATGCGACCACCGACGACACGATACTTATAAGATAAAATGACTCGGATGGCTTGAAAGCGGAGTCTTCGAGCTTCAAAATGTGCTCGGATACATCGTCCTCTGATTCGTTTTCACGAATATACAGGAGCCGAGAGTCGCTCGCGCGGTTCAGCGATCCTCGAATTTCGTGGAGTAGTTACAAAAGCAGGTGGGCGTGACGGACTTTAGCCAGCCGATACTTAATCGTCCAGATCTCGCGGCGATTCGGCACAATTCCTGGCAAGGTCTCCGAGAATGCGTGTACGGGCAGGAAGAATAAAAACAGCATGGGATAACGAGCTGGTGGGTCTCACCGCGTGGGCGCGATCGTATGAAGTTCTTTCGCTTTCTCCCTCCCGGTACCGTTCGCCTCTTCATTGATTATTTTACTCCGGCACCGCTTTCCCACCTACCACCATGTGCCCGTCATCCTGTATTAACGGGTAAAGTATACGTCCTGTGTACAACGGGCGCGCACACACGCGCGCCGGCAAACACACGCGCGCGCGCGGCCACCTCCGCGTATCGGTGTATTCTTAGATCCCAGCGGAAAAGGTATTCTCTAACGAGCTAATTAAACGGCCAATCCCCATTGTGTTGCCATCGAGCAGACACCCGTGGCACGTTGTTGTCTTCGCACAAACTTCGAACCCGTTCAATCATCGCGCACATTACTGAAACGATCCCGTCTCTGCGTACACAGTTGCCCATTTCCATTACCATCTAATCGCATCGTTTTCAAACGAAACGCCAGGCGACCTGGCAACGCCGCGCAGCCAGCGATGCTCAACGCTCGGCGCAGTCGGCGACGCGCGAGACCGCAGGGCGGGGGCGACTGCTACGATCGAGCGCCACTGCCGGCGGACGCTGTTGCCGTACCTCCGGAAGAACCGCAAGTTTCTATCGACGATGTCATCGTTGTAACGTCGAAAGGGTGAGGCATTTATCGAGCGGCGCGATTCGGAATTACGTTTAAGGTCAGGAAAGGTGAATGGAACCCGTCCGACGAAAGATGGTGAATAAAATCAGGTGGAGGACTTTCCGTGTTGTGCACGGCGCTCGCCGCGGTACAGTCAGGTATATAATTTATTGAATTGCGTTCCGTGGGAGGCGGTGGAGGGGCGGCGGCCTTGAGCGAGCCGCGCACTTTCATCCGCATCAATAGGCGGCACGGGAGAGAGGGGACAGGGACACGAAGGGAACGGGATGAAATCCTATAGGCAGCCTCCAGCCACCGTAGAGGCGTTACATGGCCGGAGGAATGTGGGCGCACCAGTTTCGAGAGTCATTCAGAGAAGCGGCCGCCGCCTGTATTCAGATTACTCTCTGTCGAACGGAGAAGCGCGGGAAACGACACGTCCGATGATCTCGACAATAAATACCATCGATCCGACCCGGTAATCGACGTCTCCAACCTCCGGAACTGGCATCGGCCGACTTAGGCACCTCTCACATCGGCTCGATGCAAACTCGTACACGCTGTTCTTGCTTTATGCTTTTGTATTCAGATTCGACGAACGTTGAAATTCATTTTCAGTTAATTTCCGTTTCCTATCGTACTACTCGGACAATTTTTTCGTCAGCGTACGGATACATATTACAATTGGGCTTTTTAAAACTGCCGTTTCCTCCGTTATCGAAGATACTACCACGGTTTGATTACTCGCTGCTGCAAAGTATCAGGCGCTTCGCTGTTGAAATAGAGCCTCTGTTTAATTTACACGACCGTTTCCGGCCCGGTTTGTATATTTTCCAAAATCCGGCGCGCTATTCCCGGCCGCCGTACCCTGCCAGCGATATCCGCCGGTGTTCCGAAGTATCAATGAACGGTTTTTCCGTCCGGCCAACGTTCGGTCTCGATGGAACCGGAAGTGCCTGCTGGGTGGAGTATTCTTTTTTTTTTCCGGCCATGAAGCGGCGTTCCAAATCGCGCGTTCAGAGGACATCGTCGTGAAATTCGTTTAGAGGAATTCTCGTTCGTCGTGTCCGGAAATCTGTTTCAAGGAATTCAAACGGTAGTTGACAGAGGTATTTTCGTCTCGGATCCGTTGTTTCTCGTACTTTTTCACCCGGGGCCCGGGATCGGTCGAGTTCCTCCGCGGCGTTCGTTCACCGAATTAGTATAAATTGACGATGAGCAATCGTCGTAAACGCCGGCTTCCGCCGATGAGAGTAATTAACCCCGTCGTGTAGGCTGTGCGCGACTGGGCGCTCGGGATTCCTGGAAAAAGTACACGCAGGGACTCCGATTCCCGTGGAGAGATTCCGAGTTCCTCGCGCGTTTCTGATCCCCCTCGTGGAAAAATAATCGGACAACGTGGAAGCGTTATTCTGTTTTTTTTTCTTTTTACCCAGGGGAAAATGGAACCTCGAAATCTCGTCGTGGGCGTGATTGGCTTACGTGGAATAACGCGGAAAGCGTAGGGTAACAATTTCTCGCTCGTAACCTCGTTCGCGAAACAGGAAAACCATTTCGAAAACGCATCGAGCCCGAACGGAAAAGCTCCTGACAGTTTTTTAACTGGCTTCGAAAACCCAGCCGACCTTTTATGTTTTATAGCTGTCACGATGTTTTCTTTCTTTTTCGACGCTGAACGGTAAAAACGTTTAACCTTTCAATGGCTTTTTGCGAACACGAAACACGGTTGGGGGAGAAACGCTGCGACGAAAATTCGATCGCGACGGACACCGGCGGATCTCATGCAGAAACGTGTGGGCGTAATAAGGACACCGATACATATATATATATATATATATATATATATATATATATATATATATATATATATATATATATATATATATTCATTATCTCATTAGGTAATTAAGAGGCGTAATTTCTGCTTAAACGGGTCTCTGTTTCGCATCGGAGCACGCCAGTCCCAGCAACCAACACCTCGCGAATTATAGAACGACGACTTCCGGTGGTTCGATCGATACAAAGCACCGAGATCGTCGAATTTCATCATTGGCTTTATATTTAGAGCGCCGCAAAGCGTCGCCTCTAATTGAACTTTTCGTATCCGCTAGAATCCAACAGGCTGTTTCGAAGAATCATGAAAAATTCTATTTCCCACTGACATTTGCAATTTCCATCTAAATATCGCCGAGAAAAAGTTCAAATGTAACCATCATCGAAATAGGACGCCGCGCTGATCGATCACAACCGGAAATATAAATTTGCTCTGCCTTATCGAACGTATTTTCTTTTTCTCCCCCCGCGGACGGCGGTGCTCGTTAAAACGTCCGTTTCGTTGAATTTAATTCTTCCAGGAAAGAGGCCGTCTATTCCGTAGATCCGACTAAGGAAATTGATAGCCTACGATCTTATCGGCGACTCGTAATCGACGACACGTTGGGCCAGATAAAAAAAAGAACGAGCAACGGTATCAACCGGATTGATTGATTATCAACGTCAGATAAATCCTGAAGTGGTCGTGTTCGGATCGCCGGCGAATTAACTGGCCCGTTACAAAATTACTCCGGATCCGTTCAATTAGTCAACACGACCAGTCTATTTCCTACGGCAATTATCTCTTAGAATATGTACTGTCGCGATAACCGGCGGATATATTTACCCGGCCAGTGTATCGATTTCGACAGTCCAAAAGTCTCTCGGCTCGTTAATAAATAACGAGATCGCTTTCGGACGAAATTTGTCACGGAACGCGTCATCGATTTTCGATTCAATTTGTTCAGGCCTAAATCGATGCTTATAAATACTGATTGTCAATGAGCAATAACGATCTCCATCTTTTAAATCGTGACGGATTCTCTGCTGCATTGTTCAATCGTTACCAACGGACGCTATAGTAGCGACTTGCTGTACCGACGCAGCTAACATTGCAGATGGAGCTTGCAAACATGTTGCGCGACGATATCAACCGAGCCCGTGGCTTCGTTGCGAGAACGAACCGTGGCTCCGTGTTCTTAAAGCGCTGTCCGACCATCTGGCACTCGGTTGAAAATAAGCAACAATGTGGGTAGATGTCTTGGCTTTTATTTCGTAAGAACACTTCTCGTTGATGGTTTGATTATAGCGTGATAAATGCAGATTACTCTACTAGGTTTCGTTGTCGTTGAAGCGGTACAATGGCCAGCCGAGTCTCGGAACATTATTGCACGAGTCTACTTTGCGAGTTCCTGAAGCCTGTCGCTTCAAAAAGTCGCAACAATGTAGACAACAAGATCGGGACCAACGAGCATCGCACGGTACAAAATGGCGCGCGCTCGATACGTTCCTATTCAACATTATTGCACTCGCCGGACTGCAACTTTGTCGGTCAGCTAAAAAAGATAGGGTTGTCCTTTGAGACTCGATGGGGCGATTAGGTTCGGTACAGATGCGTCCGTCCGTTCGTTCAACAGTTTGCATTTTATGGCTTGTTCGGCGCGCTTCTAAGTCTCTTAGGAGTTGTATACCTGATACACAAGAACACTATGATTATCAGTACGCTAACTATGGCTATTCCTATCCCCAACCACAACTCTCCTTGCACGTTGAACTTGTCCAAAGCGATCTCGTATAATGCTAGAGCACCATCCGGTGGTTCACAGGCGGCCTGGACGATGATGTCCTGCCTCTGGATCTGTTTCAGCTTGCAGCTGTTCAGCTTGTTCATGACCTCAGGCTGATGAAGAGAGGGCAGCAGCAGAGACAGGGACCACTGCATCGGGCTGATCTTCTGGTACCAGCCTGGCAGGTTCTCCAGATGCAGGGTGACCCCACCAGCTAGTGTCATCTCCCCTATCACGATCCCCGAAAATAGGGAAGCTAGGTAGATCCACTTGCATGTGTGAGCAAACAGGATGCAAATGAAGTGCTGCAGGATGAGATACAGCAAGCCGATACTCAGATAATTCCACAGAGAGATCAAGGTTTCGTCGGGCACCAGGTGGAGTCCAGACATGGCGTAGCCAGGTGCCAGGTAGATCAGATAGACTATGCACCAAGACACTGCTCCACAAAGCAGCTGGAAAAGAAGGTAGGGCTAGCAGCAGCATTCTTAGCTACCTTCAATCGGGCTTACCTCTGTCAGGATGTAGATGAATCTGCCATAGAGGCCATCTTTGATGTCTCTCTCCACGTTGGGCCTGCAGTCCGCCACCTCGCAGATGGCGATCATGCACAGGGGCCAGAAGAATATGCCTAGGCTGGCATAGTGAAAGCCCACCCTGTCCCTCAGGTACAGATTAGAGTCCCCAGCGACGTCCCAGAATATTGCACCGAGTAGAATGCTGAGCGACGCCGAGACCACGATTTTTTTCAACAGTCTGGTCAGCGTCCAGGGCTGGCTGTAGATCAGCGTCCTCAGCAACAACGCATAGATCTGCATAAAAATGTTAGGGCTCGAGATAGAAGGGGGTAGTGCGCCCGGTGGTCCGGGATCGGTCAGCGGAGGCAGCCTAGTCCTGGCTAATTCCGCTAGGTGGTCTATCCTCTGAGAGGACTCTAGCATCGCTTCGGCCGATAGGTCGTCCAACGTCACCAAGTCCACTGCAAGAAAACATCGTTTTAGGAGCTGCTGATATTGTTTTGCACTTCGGATACGTACAATAATAGTCAGAGGGGTTCTTGAAAGGGGGGCAAGGGAACTCGGCGAGCGCAAAATATGGCAACATATCCCGCCTGAGACCGGAGTACATGATCCTGCCACCGGAAGTCAGCGCCACTCTCGAGACCATTGTCAGGATCTCGTAGGTGGGCGGATGCAAGGTTAGAACCACTAGTCTCTGGCCCCTGTGAGCCCACTGTCTCAGATACTCGACCAGGAAGAACGCGTCGAAGATGTCCAAACCGTGCGTGGGTCTGTCCAGCGCCAAGACATGGGAGTCCTGTAGCAGGCGGCAGGCTAGGGCCAGTCTCCTTGCCTCCGAAGTCGTCAATGAGTTCACTAGACAGTGTTTCGTTGCCTCCAGGCCCAATTCTTGAAGAATGGCGTCGGCCTCCAGCTGGGACGTGTTGGGGCCGCCCCTCAGCAGCATGTAGAAGCTGAGGGTCTGCTGAGCTGTTAGACCGGGACTCAGGCCGCTCTCTGTAGACAGATAGGCGACGCGGGACCTGCGAACACAGTTGAATAATTTTTCTTGGTGATCGTCTTTATGATAGAGATAAAATTGAGAAAAGGGTCTTGTCAAGCCATACCTTAAGGAACGCGAGGACACAGACTTCCCATTCAGCAAGATGTCCCCCCGTTTAATCCTCTTCCGGCCAGCGATGGTCTCCACTATATGCTTGCCCTCCTTCTCGGTGGTCGCCATGATAGCCAGGACCTCGGTGGCGCCCGCCTCCAAGGTGATCCCCCTGAGAAGCGGCAACCCATCGCTTCCGGAAGCTTCCACGCCTCTCAGCTGAAGATGAGGATGCTGCAGACAGGGCACAGGTCTCAGAGGCATGGAGTAGCCCTCCGGCCCGAGCATACCATGGCCTAGACAATGATTTAAATGATTATTCAGTGTAAAAGAGACTATCTTGTGCTACTACGTCATTGTGGCCGGTTCAGCGGTCTACCTCTAGGCTCGTGGACCCCGTAACCGGGGTCTATAGGTGCTATGCTGTGCCTCCGGTTGTTCCTAGGCCCTCCCTGGAGCAGATTAGCTTCGCTGGCACTTCTCAGCCTCGGATTCTCTCTGGAAACCGTCAGCTGAGAATGAGCATGCTCCCTCGGCACAGCGTGAACGTGCCTGAAGTCAGGGTCGCTCCTCGCAGATCGCATGGCCGAGGTCCCATGACCCGAAGTACCCGCGTGGGACACTCTGCGACCCTCCTCGCTGGAATCGTAACCGCTAGACCCGTCCCGGTTGCGCGCGCTAGGAGGCAGCACCCTCGGCAGACCAAACTTCAAGTAAGTATAGGAGTTGCTGGCTAGAGGACTCTTGGGCCCGTATCTGGGGTGCCTGAGGATGCTCTGCACCGTCGAGTCCCGCAGCTGGAAGTTGCCGTAAGGCAGGGGCGACTTCTCCGCGGACCCCAGCGCCGAATCCGTGAAGTCCGAGTTCAGGTTTTGCCTGCAAGACAGATAACTTGAATTGCCGACGTCGCCAGAGGTTTACAGTTGCACGGGGAAGAATCTCTGAGGAATGAGTCACCTGTAAATGGACCAGGCGTGCAGGTCTTCGCTAGCAGGCGGCTCCAATCCCCTGGTATCTAAGGCTCCAGGGACCGAGTATCTCCGTTCCAGCTCCCACGCCTCTGAGCCCATGGTTTCCTGCGTCTGAACAGCGGATTTCCATAGGTTTAGCACCGCACGAGATAGGGTTATTTGGCGCTCTCCGGCCAGACCCCGGGAACACGCGATTATCGGCGTGCCTTCGGAATCGCTGCCGGCCGGAGACTCGAAATTCTCCGCCGTTCGCTCTCACTCCCCCTCTGACTACGGCGGCAGCGTGAAAGGAAAATAGCCGACTAGAATACTGGCCCGAAACGGGCCCGAGGAGAAAACCCGCCGCGAATTCCTGCCGGCCAATTTTTCCACGCTCGTTAACCGTCCGCCCGAGACGCGGAAATACAATTTTTATTGAACATTTTGTTTGTCCTTTGTCCTAAACCCATGGGAGTCGTTTAAATTAAAAATATATTAAAAATCTGGAATTTTTAGATTCGAATCCCCTATCCAAGACTAAAGGTTTTGCTAACCCCGTGGCAGGTCTGCGAAGAGGTGTGACTGATCTGCCTTCCTGCGTGCACTTTTCGAAGGTCCTGGCGGAGATCAGCTTCTTTTCCTTCATCCCCGAAGAGCCGGGACCTCCAACGGTCAGCGCGAACAATAACGACGGAATCGCGAGAGAGGAGAGCCGGTCTTTCCATGCAAATACCTAAGCGTCCGATGGTACTTCGTTCTTTTACAACAGAACCCGATGTTTCCCGTTAGCCGTGTTGACTCACGCTCGTACTTCGGCGCGAGATATCTCGGCGTTCTTTGAGCAGGTTCTTGAAAAATATGAACCGCTCGGCAATGCGGGCTCCTCGAAACGATTTATTTAATTGCGGCGGTCCTGATTCTATTAACACGTCGTTTACATTCCCGGCATCCTTTTTGCGACCAGTCTCACGCCTTTTCTGTGCTACTCTTCGTGGTCGATTAGCCAGGGGATGAGTATACTCTTTCTTACTCATTTAGTTGGTGGAATGCTAAGATCGTTAACTTCCTTATTTAACGACACACGTTTATTCCTAGCGCTCCATAGTTTTCTTTAAAGCAGTCTAAAGATAGTTGAAGACATTGTCCGCAACAATAACCACCCTTCCTGATTTTACAATTATTCGTAGATTCTCTAAATCCGTGATTCTTTTCACCCTGCTCTATTTTTTTAAAAAATCGGATCCCGTTTCCTTATTATTTGCCAACCATTTCGGTGACTAGTTTCGCCTTTATCCAGCCGTTTTCAACGACCCCGATCGAACAAATTGACCATTAATTAGAGCCGGCAATGTTCGTGCGACCGAATGGCGCATTGTTGTCTGAACAGGCGCCAATTAGTTTCAGAACAGCTGGTTCACAGGTGCTGCGCGAGGACACCGACAGATCCTGACGACTCCAGACAGCTGGGTCTCTCTCGTCCACCATCAGCTGATATTTTTATTGATGATAGAGTGTAACGGTACAATCGAGGATCGCCTGAAACGCTACCCAAGATTCTACGTTACTCGCGCCGCCTAATCACTGCTCCTGCAGACCGATACCGCCATTACGGAGGAACTCGGCGGAATTACTACCCAAACTGTGCATTACGAACGGGAATTTTCCTCGAGCCGAATATAGCAGCACCCGGCGTAAACTGTATTTTTCATATTCAACATTTTTCATATTTTCCAGAAGTATAATAATTAAATAATACAAATTGAACGAGTTTATTACGTTACATTGGTGAAACAATTTCGGACCACTTTCAGAAGCGTTTCTAGCGATAACGTAAAACTGTACCCGCATCTGGGAGGCATGTGCGGGTCGACGCCATCTTGGTTCCTCGAGTTACGATCCAATCGTCACGGTTTAAATTGTAACACCGTAATGAAATACAAGAATCTTGTACCTTCTTCGATTTACATTGAGATCAACCGAAGAAGAAACTCTGATTCGACTTGCAGGTGTTGCAACTGCCCTAGAAAATTATTCTCCAGCTAGCAAATAAGCAGCACGATGCTGCAAAGAGGATTCTCTGTGCCGGAAAACCTCGAATCGATCTAAAAGATTTGTGGAGCATTGTGGAGCATTTGCAATCTCTCAGAAAACATTTGTGCCGAACACTTTCTAGCGCCTGTTTCTATCTCGCATATATGCAACATTGTTCTAAAACCATGCGGAGAATTAGCCGAAACGTTTCGTAGGGCTGCAATCACGCCGATGATCAGAAGGACGATCGGAATCGGTATAATCCATCGATGGAACGATATCAACCATTGGTTTTCCGCGGTCTACTAGCTGCAGCGTTAATGGAGGCTCTTTTACGTAACGCGTCACGGTTCTTTTGACCGGTCGATAACTATACTAGGCCTATCCAAGTTAACTGTGCATTTGCATATCCCGTTTACCGCGCGACTCGCGAACCTGGAAACGACTGTTACGACGAATTTTTTCGTTTTTCCGCGTCGAGCCGGCAAAACTTAGCGTCGGTGCACCGGGCGCTGGGAACGAGCCCGTAAAACATTCCGGGACGCTTATGGTTGTTTGCAGAACGTGTGTCCCGTGCTCGGTGAGCCATGCGTGCCACACTGGACGGTGGGAAAATGATATTTAATTGATATCTTTCGTTAATGGCCGGCCACTCACGGTCCGCTGGCTTTCATCGCCATTAGCTGCAGACTCGGCAACACGCGTACCCACACACACACACACACAAAGGAATTATATATATATGAGCGCCTATGCAAATTCACTTTTCGACCTGTTCGAGTTTAGACTTTCGCGCTTCGAAAAGCGATAGTTGTGTGCTACGAGGCCGTCGATCGCGTCACTCAAACGAAATTCCGCTCTGGATTTTGTTTTCCTCGTTCCTTTGTTTAGTTGGAGGCGATGCTAAACCCTTCAAGGTCGCCCGGAGTGCACGCCATTGGCTGAAAGGATCGGCATATGCTTTCTTACTTTGTCAGAAATCCTTGCAGTATTTGAAAACAACGTTGAATAATTATATTTGACATGTTTTATTTTTACGAGATTGTATTTGGTCCCTACGAATTTTTTGGGAGACAGTTTATAGTGATTTCCACCCCTTCCGATTTTTTAGAACCGTGTACAATTATTTTTGGAGCTCCTGGATTTTTTAAAATACCGTGCGTTGTTGTTTCCACCCCTTCCGAATTTTTAGACCTGTGTACAATTATTTCTCGAGCCCCTGGATTTTTCAAAACATCATGCATTATTGTTTCCTCCCCTTCTGATTTTTTAGACCCGTATACAATTATTTTTAGAACCCCTGGATTTTTTAGAACACCGTGCGTTATTGTTTCCACCCCTTCCAATTTCTTAGAACCGTATGCAATTATTTCTCGAGCCCCTGGATTTTTTAAAATATCATGCATTATTGTTTCCTCCCCTTCCGATTTTTTAGACCAGTATACAATCATTTTTAGAACCCCTGGATTTTTTAAAACGCTATCCAGTATCATATTCACCCCTCCAGATTTAGTTACACCTATTCGCCATTAGTTGTAGTCGTCCTAAATTTTTTAAAACACCTTTCCTAACTGTTTCCACCCCCTCCAATTTTTAAGAAGTGTAACTGTAATTTTTCGAGCACATTTACGATAACGTTAACCTCTCTTAAGAAAAAGACTGGTTCTCGAGAGGGTTAATGGTTAATTGCAAGGGGAGGGGCCAAAGGGGGCACCTTTTGATGATATAATGACGGTGTTTACCAGGTGACCACCATGGTAGACGACGTGTTAATAATTCTTGTTAGCCGGCGTGGAACTTGACACGACAGTGCCCGGGTAGGGGACGACACACACTCCGGTTTCGAAATCTCTTCCGGTGGCTGTGGGACTGTCCCACGCACCGATTTCTACGCTCGGCTCTGAATCGTGCGCTCGTGATCCACAGCGTGGATCTTAATGGGGCGATGGCCTGGATCTACCGCGTGCATTTCGCGATATCGAACTTATCAGGCTGCTCCGCTGCTTGTGAAATTCTTGCCGTTACAATGCACACGCGAAAAAAAAGTGGAGTAATTGGTACACGAAAAGTGCGGTAATTGTAGGTGTAAAAAAAAAATTAGAAACGTAGATCCGGCGTGCCACGTGGAGAGCGGAGGAAAAGGCACGACTTGTGCGCGCATCGAAGTCCTCGCGATCATTGTTCGGATGACTCAATCCGATGCCCTCGGGCGTTACAGCGCTTATAATCGGCCCGGTGAAAGTGACGAAGGCGAAATTCAAATTGCCCGCGCGAAACGAGCCGCCCAACGTGCTTCTTGTTCTCCGTTACTGAATTTCTAACGATGCTAGAATACGACAAAATTCGATCTATCGAAGGGCCACGTTTATGTCTCGAAGGGAATCAATTTTTCCAGAGTGGACGTCGCTGGCGATGACCGGGTCACTTTTAACCCGCACCAAGATTTTCACTCTAAGAAGCGATACACTATCTCTTTCAGCATCTTATGCAAAACGTTCGCGCGTAAATTATACGGTTTCCACAGTTTTCAATTATCTGCGATCCGTTCCCATGGTTATTCCCACCATATCGCGCATCGCAACCATCAATGTTATTTTTCATAGCATTTTTTTCCATTTATCTGTATGCCCAGTGTGAAATAGAGACCCGTTACCATGCTATTGTAGTTATCTGTCTACCAAGGTTGCAGCCCCTCTCCCAGAAAGAATCGTTGCCGCTTTTAATAACCATGTTAATGAAGTACCTAATGAAACGATCTTCACATTAGCTACAAAGACATAGTTTGCAACATCATTTTCATAACGCTTTCGTAATTCCTTTGTAACTCGGAACCATAGGTCGCGGGGGACCCGAGATTCTCTCGTCTCGTAATATACACGTGCTGCGGGTCACTCGTGACCCGCTACTCGACTCAAAATCGACTTCGAGGGGTCGGGCAAAATTTTGAAAATTTCGGAAGGCCTACAAGGAGTGGGAGGCCTCATGGGCCTTCGCTTTCACCGGGCCTAGGGCTTTCTCGTTCCGCGAAATCAGGTTCCCAGTCGTTGAACCGGGACCGTGCCGGTTGCTTTATCGCCCGGGTCTCTTTTTCTCCGATTTTCCCTCATGGCACGCAACCGAGGGAAAATCTGCTCGCGTAATCTCTCCAGGAAGCCTCCTAGCGTCGCTTTAGCTCTCTCTCTCTTTCTTCCGCGTGTTCTTCGGGAGGAATTTCGGAGTCTTATTCGCGACAATGACTCACCGGCGGCGTTCACGATGAGCTTTCAACCGAGGCTCGTCGAGTCAAGGTAACGATGCTGGTCCTCCATGATCCGATATCCACCGGTCCTCCTTCGTGGCCCTCGGCTGTTCTAATCGCGCTTCGTGGTCGAATCAACGCGTCCCAAGCGGTGCACTCGGTTTAACGCCACGGAAACCGTCTCTAGCGGACGCATCACTCGATCCGCGGCTACTGACACCGCGACAGACAACGGATCGGTATGTGCGACGCTTGCTGACTCGCATGGAGCCTTTTCTGAACGCTGCCCTCTCTGACAGACGTGCCTTCCGAGGGCCCGAACCCCCCCTCTAGGCCAGGCCCCTTCCCAGGCAGCGCTATGTCTTTCAAGTTCGCAGTGGTGCGCCCACCTGCACCATGGGCCCCTGATCATCGCGCAGTTGGCCCCCAAGATCAGTCAAAGTTGCACTAACTTGACCTTCATTTTAAAAATCGCTACCCAAACTTACGGCCTTCTAACTGGTACGCTACTTTTAGCTACCGTGGAGTACTCAACTTCAGCTTTCAGGAACGAAAGTTTCTTCAAAAAAGAAGCTTAAGGAACAGGAAAAGTGCCAGAAGATGTCCACCTTGTCTCTACAAGTTGCACATTTGATGCCCTCAAGTCGAAGTACAACATTTTTGCAGTAAGATTCATTTAAAGGAGCATCTGTGATGAACCCTTGAAGTGCGGAGGGTTCTGCGAACTAGGCACGTCGTTGCGCTACCCGCCGATGGTGTGTACCTTCGACCTCCCACCAATCTCTGTCCGGAGAGGAGACATTCACCTCACGGAGCCAACTCCCAAGTCCAGGTATCGTTGCCGATGGCTACCTTCTAGCTGCAATGGCTGGCGTGTCGCTACCACGAACACCTAGCTGTCCAGTTGATCCCGCGTCCCCTTAGTTTCAACCAGAGGAGTCGTTCGAATGGTGGAGTGAGTTCCCAATTGACATTCCGTGTGATCAATGTGAATTCGGGAAGATGATACCGTCGGACTGCACCTTGGACATAGCGAACGTGTACCACTCGACGGCGGTGGTGATAGAAGGTAGCTGTGTGAGCAAGACGGAGCCGACTGCGGTGCTCAGGGATGTATCTGCTAGGGTCCACGGCGGAGAGGTCCTAGCCATCTTGGGTTCCAAGGGGTCGGGCAAGAGGGCTCTGCTGGATGTCATTGGTAATAGGCAGAACATGTTTGTGGTGTTGGACTGCTGAACAACTTCGGATCTCTTTCAGCTGGGAGGGCAGAGGGGGAAACAAGAGGCAGAGTCACTCTGAACAATAACCTGCTGACACCGGAGCTATTCAGACGCCACGGGGGATACGTAGCCCACAGATGCCACCTGCTGCCCAGTCTGACAGTTCGACAGACTCTGACCTATGCCATCTGGTTGGCCAACTTGAGCAACAGGGAGGCCAGGGTCAGACAGACTCTGGCAGACCTGGCACTCTCTCAGGTTGCCAACAGGTCAGTCAATGACTTGACGAAACCGGAGTACAGAAGGCTCATGCTGGGGGTTCAGCTGGCTAAGGATCCTACACTGTTGCTCCTCGATGAGCCAACATGGGACACAGACCCTCTGAACACGTATCTAATTGTCTCCATGCTCTGGTCCTACGCTACCAGAAGAGGGTCGATCGTAGTCCTCACTATGGAGACACCTAGATCAGACGTCCTCCCATTTGTGAGTCGAGTGACCCTGCTGTGTCTGGGTGCTGTGGTCTACTCTGGACCCACTAGAAGCATGTTGGATTACTTCACTTACATTGGATTCCCTTGCCCAGAGTTGGAGAACCCTCTGATGTATTACCGTAAGTATAATTCGAGAAAGAAGGCTAGCTAACGAAGAGCAAAACCGAAAATTGAATGTACAGTGTGCCTGTCCACGGTCGACCGTCGCTCCAGGGACCGGTTCCTGGAGTCCAATCAGCAGATATCAGTGCTGGTCGACAAGTTCAAGGCAGAGGGTGTCATCTACATGAAGGAGGCTCCTCAAGTGCCGCCTAACATGAAGGACACGCCTCTCGGCATCATGCACAAAGGCTTGGGTCGGGGGATCAAGCCTGGTTGCTTCTCCACTCTGCTTGCCCTCTATTTGTGAGCGATCATTTGGACGAGTCTTCGTAATGCTTTTGCTATAGTCATTACAGGGTATGAATGTTCTAGGAGAGGCATGGCGGCAACATTCGCGTTCAACAAATCGGGCCTGGGACACTTCGCCACTAGGCTGTTGTTGCTGCCATTCTCTGTGGCATTGATGAGCATTCTGTACTCCCATTCCACGCCGGTACAGTCTAGAATATTCTTGCAGACTGGTGGCTTGACCTTCAACGTGCTGACGTTGTTTTACGTTGCTGGGATTGCCTCCACAGCTCTACTCTGTGAGTACCTTCGTTAATTAGGTGTAACTAAGTTGGTGTTAATAATAAAGTCTTCAGTTCCAGGATATCGTGCCAGATACTACCAGGAAAAAAGGGAAGGCCTCTACGGTGGCGCCATGTTCCTAACAGCATACGCGTTGCTGAGCCTGCCTCTCAGCTTCTTATCTTCCATGATCACCATAGGCATCCTAATACCCATCCTAGAACTAGAGCTATCTTCCTGGGCCTACGCGTCCGGTGTATTATGGGCCAGCTATGTGGCAGCCGAACAGGTGACCGTAGCAGTGATGATGGTGGTTGGGAAGCCGGTGACAGGCGCCATTACGGTTTTATACATGACGCTAGCATCCCTCGTGGTGGCGTCCGGCGCCATCAGGAGCCTTAAGGGTCTACCATATTGGCTAGCAGCAGTGTCCACAGCGTTGCCAGCTAGATACGCCTCCCTGGCTCTGAACCAACTGGCCATCGACATGCCGATGTTCCTGAATCTTCAGTACAACGAAAGCTTCGTCTGTCCTGGAGTGCCTGAGCTCTGTAGGTACCCCGACGGAAGGACCTATCTGATAGAACGATTCACTAGGGAAGGCGAGAACATCTCCGAAGTGTTGAACGTCGATCTTAATCTACTGATCTCTCTAGCATTCGCTGTGGGACTCTGCATATTCAACAGCGTCTTGTATCTTCTTCCTTTACCAGCCAGAGTGAAGGCTAAGTTCCGAGAGTAGGCGATTCTATTCGATCATTGATTACAAAATTATGTTACATTGTTCGCCAAGACTTAGCCGCCGTTAAGTTATTTATGGTAGATTTTATTTAACCTATAGCAAAATCGACCGCGCGCGTGTGTGTGTATGTATAATTTTACAATTGTGAACTCGAGTGTTTTTAAGTAAGCTGCCGTTGTTATTCGCATTCCTCTGAGTCCACCTGCCTCATTTCTCTGACATCATCAGCCACTGAGAATTCGCATCCCGTGGAGCTAACTATTTCGCTCATCTCGACACCAGGCGCGACTTCGATGAGTTTCAATCCCTCCCCCTTCATCACCTCAAAGACTGCCATGTCAGTGATTATCAGATCCACGCATTGGTGTCCTGGCATGCCGTAAAACATAGTTTAGTTAATAGTAAGAACATTAAAGGAATTAATCAATTAACCTAATTCTCTGCAGTTTCTACGTCGGTATTACCTGTCAGCGGCATCGTGCAACTTTTTAATATCTTCGGGTTTCCATTCCGGGACTTGTGTGCCATAGTGACCACCACCTTAGTTCCTGGCGCTGCTGCTAAGTCCATAGCACCCCCCATACCTTTCACCAGTTTCCCCGGAATCATCCAATTCGCCAGATCTCCAGTTTGCGACACTTCCATCGCCCCAAGCATCGTCATATCAACATGACCCCTGGAAGAATCGAAACTCGTACTGATCCTTCGATGAACTAGGAAACTTTCATTGCATACCCTCGAATCATGGCAAAGCTTTCTTCGCTGCCGAAATACGATGCACCCGGCACCACTGTAACTGTTTCCTTGCCGGCGTTGATGAGATCTGGATCGACTTCATTTTCATCTGGGTAAGGCCCAAGACCAAGAATACCGTTTTCCGATTGCAGGGTCACTTTTACATGCTTAGGAATGTATTTGCACGCGAGGACCGGTATACCGATTCCCAAGTTAGCTGCAATTTAGTTGTTTGGACATAAACGCTTACGTTTCCATTGGCGACTTACCATACATTCCATCTTTGAACTCAAGGGCAGCACGTTTTATGATCCTGTCCTTTATTTTACTGGCTGGTGTTACCTTCTTTGGCTTTACACTTTCTTTTGTGCAGCATTTCTAATTAGAAAAGGTCCCTAAAGTAAATCGAAATTGGTGTAGAACAGAGCAATTTATGTTCACGAACCTCCACACGTTTTTCATAACATGGACCCTTAACTATTCTGTCGACATAAATTCCTGACAAATGAACGTGATCGGGGTCCAGTTCGCCAACTTCTACAATCTCTTCGACCTCGGCAATCGCGATCGTGGCCGCCTTGCACATTACCGGATTAAAATTCCTAGCTGATTTTCTAAAAATTAAGTTTCCTGCTTTGTCTGCTTTCCATGCTTTTATGAGGGCATAGTCTCCAGTGATAGCGGTCTCCATAACATAATGTCTACCATCAAACTCTGCTATATCCCTTGGTTCCCCAGATATTTCTGGATTCCCATTACTGTCGTACTTCACAACAACATTACCCTCCTGGATCAGCGTACCACAAGCTGTAGGAGTATAAAAAGCTGGTATGCCAGCACCTCCAGCACGAATACGCTCAGCCAACGTGCCCTGTTTTGATAAATGTCCGATTACTAGGAGTCCATCGTGTTGTTAATTCAATTTCCCTTACATTTTATAATTACCTGAGGAGTTAACTCAACTTCCAGCTTTCCACTAAGGTACTGCTTCTCGAATTCAGGGTTTTCACCCACATAAGAAGCTATCATTCTTTTTATCCTGTATTCCTTCAGAAGCAAACCTAGACCAAAGTCCTCAACGCCTGCATTGTTCGAAACGACGGTTAAATCTTTTACACCTTTTCTCAATACAGCCGCTATTAAGTTCTCCGGAATTCCACATAATCCGAATCCACCAACCAACAGTTTGGCACCGTCCGGCATGTCGCAAATTACTTCGTCGACACATTTGAAAACTTTTCCGTTCCCACAAGGTGAAATTTTTTTGCATTCTTCTTCCGCTTCGGAAATATTTGTTTTGACGGAAAATTTGACTGCGCATATCTGTGAATAGAATTAACTATTCGATGAAAATGAATACAAAATGTATTGACATAAGTTGTTGCATTTTTAAGTCCATATTGAGCATCACTTAAGCGTTAAATAGTTTGCAGTAGTAAATGATTACTAGTATATAATGCGGCTTTATTACGATTAATTATTTACAAATCAGTTATTATCTAGCACTTTCTTGCATATTCTTACATGCATATACCGGGAGGAAGTATAGGTTAAGTTAGGTTAGAGTGAACGGAATGATTTGTTATTTTTTGGAGCAGTTTACGTACCCTCGAAAGTTTAAAATTTTTATAACTGTTTCTCGAACTTTCGCTCATGCGAAAGAGCAAGCAGCTGGCCCTGCTTATAGCAAAAGTCATGATTATGTACTACGTCTTATTCACGGATTTCGAAACTTGTTTGCTAGGTTAAATTACGCCGATGTTCCACTGCTGTGTAATATGTGCATGAATGCGTATGTACATATGTAGATATCAATACCGACTGTGCAGATAACAGACTTATGTGAATTATATCGGTCCTTATTTGCCAATAATTAATCGACTGATAAAGAACGAGATTAGAGGAAAACATCCTGATTTCAAGGTCTGAAAACATGAAAAATCAATTATTAGGAACAGAGGAAAACAATCTAAATCAAGTGTTCTCCAGATTGTTTATTGCCTATTTTCTCATCAATCTTGAGACTTATATACTTCTCTTGCGTTCGTTCTAGTTGCATACTAGGCCTACACGCTAATAAAGTAATAATTTACAATATAATTACTCTGTTAATTATCTCTAATATTATTTGGGTCATAGTTTCCCAATCTATTTTGGCTTACAGCCCGCTTTTCCAAAGTTCACTATTTATCTGAGAATAAACAGAACAAAATAATACAAAATTGGAATGTTATCGTCTCTCGGATTTCCTGAGCGTTGGGAAACTACGATTGAAAGTCATCGCCGGGCAATTATCAAATGTACAATAATCATGGCCTCCAAATTAGCCGTTTTCATCATCGATGTCTTCCAGCTCTGGCATCGGTAACTGCACCCCATAGTTCGATTACAAAATCGTCCGTGAATCCGAAATCCTCTAGGTCCGAATTATCTATTGCCTCCGCGAAATCGATGCTGTTGGCCTTGCCTTCAGACAGCTCCCAGATTTGTGTTGCTAATTCAGTATCATATATACCCATGAAACTCTCCAAAATCACGTTAATTTTGTCGATACCCACTGTCGCTGCATCATCCACCTACGCAAGAAATAATTTTTAAGTAAATATTTTATAATTGATTCATGATAAATTTTCTTTATAAAAAGAACTAATTACTGTTTCGACAATTTGGGCGCTGCCATCAGCTTTGAATCTCAGCGTCTCCTTCCCGGAACCATATCCCGACTTCTTACCCTTTTTAAGGTCCCCCCGTGGACCAATGCTGCCGAATCCATTTTTCAACGGCTCGACGAGCCTCAACGTGAAAGATGAACCTCTTGGAATTTCTTTCAACATTTTAGCCACCTCGAAGTGCCGTTTACCGATCAAGCTATCCGAATCGATCTTCTCAATATGATCCCCGACCTCTATCACCTTTATCCTATCGATTACCGAACCTTCCTTGATGCGTTTAATGAAAGCGTAACCGGCACCATTGTCGGTTATGGTGAGCCCTAGAGCGTCGTCCGATTTCACCAGCTCGATCTCCTTAGGTCTCCCTAAAGCAACAAATCGGTGTTAATATTTATATAACGATTAACAGAATAATGTTGGCTGACCTTTCTTATGAGCGAATATGAAGTCACCCACGCCTATCTGACTGCCTAACAGCTCAGTCATTTCCAGTTTGTGTGTGTTGAGTGTACAGAAGAGTATCTGAAAAAAGAGGAAGTCATATTAGATTCCCATCGAAAGTGAACGTGCGTGTGGAAGCACGATGTCTAGCGAATAGTTGAACATGTTGCACGGAAAATTAAACGGATCAGTATCCTCCCTAATTGTCACGCTAAATTTCTTTAATGAAACTGCCGCGCATGGGCGAACCACGAGTTTCCCGCGCTTTTTAGCGGCGGCCATGACGGGACCATTAAAACCTTGACGCATTAATGCTGTTTTAGCTAATTTAAATTGAGCGGTAGAAAGTTGCGCTACAAGAGCTACTTACTCGACCTCAAGAAATATACCGCTAATTGGTTCAGTTATAAAATCGTTGAATCATTGGCAGTCAACTTTCACTATTAAGCGACGCAACAAGTGGTCCTTATTTAAATGCCTAGCGGCGGCCAGCGTATGAAACGTGTCCGCAACATTTACAACCAGTTATTACGTGTCTCTCTCACAGAGGATGTGTGCTGACGGGAGGCCGCGGCCCGTAACCGATGTTTCCTGTATCCGGGACAGCTCTTCCCGTAAAATACGCGGCGCTGAAGCGTTCAGCTATGCGTGGCCAGACCCAAAATACCATTGCGTCTGGCCCAAACGAAGGGGCCCGTTTGCCCGGTTTCGACTCACTTGATCCACAGGTAGATCGTAGCATTCCCCTATTTTCTGATACAGCTCCCGTACATTGCTGAAGCCCGATATCAGCCCGGTGGGACTGCCATGGGCCAGTTGGCAGTGGAAGACCAAAGGAGGTCTCGAGACCCTCGTCGATCTCCGTTGTTCCTGCGCCTCTGCATTGTTGTTCTTCTGACCACCGCGACCGCCGTTACCGGCGTCGGATGGCGTCTGTTCCCCTTCGTTCCCGTTCTGCTGACTGTAGTTGTTGTTGCCGTGATGGCCGCCGCCGTTCAGCTTCTCTAAAGTCGGCGATCTCTGGGCTGCACGCCCCTTGAACAATGGCATGTCTCTGCAAAAACATTGGTCTGATTAACATATACAGGATACGTAGCAAGTTCTTAGGTAAGAAGCGAATGGTGAAACGACGGGTGCAACGACAACCGAGAGTCTGTGTGTTCATAGAGACGATAACGATAACGGCACGTTTGCAGGCGGTCTTGTGACTTGTGTCAGTGCCAGAAACCACAGACAGCCGATATACCGGTTTTTCAGATTGCTGGTGTCACGTTTCAGTTTCTCACAGTTACCAATTTCATCGCGATCGGCCGCTCGATCACCGATTCAACGATCCCCGACTTCTCGGTTTACGTTTCTCCGCTTACACGTCGACTTATATTTTTAAGTGCCGGACTTTAACAGAGTCTCACGAAAATAAGACGATAGTAGTCGGGGGATTAACATGCATTAATATTGTTTCGAAGCGGTTCCCGCTGAAATCTGGTGCCGCCCACCGGTGACCGGCGCTGTCGATATTAGCGACGATAGGGAATGGGAATGGTTGCGACGTATCTTACCTGGCCTAAGGTTGCTCTGGTCGACGTTCCCGTGCGAAAACAACGGTGCTAGTGGCGCGAAGAAACGAAAAAGTTGCAGCGATACGTCATATCTGACCTACTGTTCGCAGAAAAATTTCTCGCCTGCTGGACACAATATGCTGCTTATCGGTTTTATCGTCATCCGTTATTATCGTAGGTCTGATTCAGTGGCCATGAGAGCGTGCCTCCATCGCAGATCGTTGATCCGACCTCGGTCTCCGCGGTGCATACGAGAACGAATGATTCGTTTTCCGTCGTCGTTAACTGGGTTAAACGATCGTTCGGCGTCGCGCGGAGTCGCGTTTCAAGTTGTTCGTTGATCCGTTTAACGAGCCAGACACCCGTCGATCTATATATTTCCTACGCGATCCAACAGAGAATCGAGAGAGAGACAGAGCACCGTAAGCCTCTCGATCGCGATCACAACTCGCAGGAGCGTGTCGTTGCACTGCCGAACGATTCCCTTTACCGTGGAAAGAACCCTTCAAACACAACGGTCCCCCTCTCTTTTCCCATGAAATGTTGCTTACACTCGTATTCCCACTTCTACAACAGGCTTGGGCGAGCTCTGATATTAGAATTCTTTGTATCGAAAACGTAGATATCATCGTTGATAACGCGAGGATAAGGATTTAGAGAATATCTGCATTGATAGAGAGTTTTGATTAGGTATAGAAAGTGAGATTACGTAACTCGGTTGTTGGTCGATTAATCTAACTTCAAGGATGACGATGCCGTTTCTGAACATCTAGAGATTAGGCATATCATTGATTCTACAGTTCGGACCTTTCGATTTCTTATCGATGAAAATTGAGCGATCAGCTATTTGCGAGAATGTGGCTTGATGACCCTCTGGTGTTAAGTTCGGGAATTTTTGTTGAAACGACTTTATCTACGAGTGGAGGAGCGCACATCGTATTTCAAAATTTCTCTAGATTCTTACTTTCACCAATTTCTAGTCCTTCACCTTCCCTAGTCTTCAGTTTCTTATCTTCTCTAAATTCCTTGTCGCTTACCTTCGCTAGATTGTAGTCCCTGACCTACCGTAATTCGTTACTTTTCCCAGTATGTATCTAGTCCTTTACCTTTTCCCTAGTGTCTAGTCCGTTAGTGTCCCTAGTTCTATTTACCGCCTAGGGTAAAAATGCTTGTCAACCAACTAAACGGTTCAGCGTTTCACAATTAGATGGAGCCACGTGCATATTCTATCATTTAACGCATCTGTAACTGATTTAGAAAACACGAATAACACATTCGTGTATTTATGCAGTAATTTTATTCACAACTCGCGAATTTGTTCAATGAAACACATACGTAATCCGTCAATTACATATCAAGGCATCATAATATTTAATCATGCCGGTTTTTCAAGAGTCATGTGCAGAGGTAATATCTTAAGTTAAATATTAAGTACCAATGTGTGTTTAATGCTTAAGGGTCTTTCAGCAAATTCAAGCTCAGACCATTGTTATAATTCACCCTGGCTCTATGTACCTCAGAATGGGTAGAGCATCCGACTTGAACCCCTGCACTATGTTAAATGGTGTAGCAAGAAGAAGACTACCCGGGGGTTTAGAATATAAGGACAGCTTACTACCCCCTGCAGTTCCACGAGTAAGTTTCCCCATGGAAGATTGATTAAACAAATCTGTTAATTCTTCGTGCTTTTAGTAGACAAAAGAATTGACCCAAGCAATGGAAGAGTCACGTCTACAGGTGTCTCATACCCTGCAATCTTGTCTCCAATCCGATGGAAGGAGAAGATATGCCACACCACCACAGCAGATAGCTGCCTTTAACCGTAGATCCAATCCGGAAGTATCCTCTCCTTGTAGTGTGGAGTGGATAAAGACAAACAAAGATGTTGTGATTGGGGATGACATACTATCTTTGAACCCAGAGGATAACTTCAATGTTCATTTTCCATACAAGAGAGGAGAACTTAATGTTCACTCGGGTCCTGGAGGAAGTTTGAGAGCTGTAATGGCTGATCTAAAAACCATTTGGGAATACGTGCTTACAGACAAAATGGACATTCCTTTAAGAGACTTAAAACATTACAGAGCAGTGCTAATAATTCCAGATATCTATAATAGGCAGTACCTGAAGGAATTAACAACTTTAATGCTCTGTGAGATTGGATTTGGAGCATGCTTTCTTTTGCAGGTACTTAATGAAAGCCGTTATAACCCGCATTCGAGTACTCAAATAATATATAACTTAGTTTCTTCTTTTAAAGGATCATGTAGCGGCCACATTCGGCGCAGGTTTAGGCTATGCCTGCGTGGTCGACGTTGGCGATCAAAAGACATCTGTTTCCTGTGTAGAAGACGGAATTTCCCACAGAAACACCAGAGTCAGAATGGACTATGGGGGTGGTGACATAACTCAGACATTTTTCTGGCTGCTGCAGAAATGCGCATTTCCATACAAAACCTGCGACACCTCGAATAAACTAGACGCTCTGCTTTTGAATCAGCTTAAAAAAGATTTTTGTCACGTCGATCTAAACGTATGCGGATCGCAAGAAAAGACATTCGTCGTTCGCAAACCTAAACAGCAGACAGAGAAATACACGCTGCAAGTAGGCGACGAGTGTCTGGTAGCGCCACTTAGTTTGTTCCAACCAGAATTGTTTAAAGTCACTGGAACCCATAATGTGCACATACAAAAAAGATCAATGGGCGATCCGGAGGACCCACATGATGAAAATTATTTGAGAGAGACTAGCAGGAGGGGTATGAAAGAAAGTTTGGAGCAAACCTCTGAATTGCAAGAGGAAGCAACAGCTCCAACAGCAGTCGGAGAAGAGGAGGTGGTAGTAGATGCCGTAGACTCTGCGCCGATTGCTTTGTCAAATCGTGATTTGGATGCTCCACGAGATTTTGTGGTTGGTCCACAGCAGCTGTTGGGCCTCGATCACGCTGTGCTACAGAGCATCGATCGTTGTCGTATGTATTTGTCGCTGCATGAGTGTCTTTAATTGAAACGTTAAAAGTTTATTCTACTTGATAGCTACTGAAGATTTGAAGAGAAAGATGTACAGTTGCGTGCTGGTCGTGGGCTCAGGGATGAAGTTTCAAGGCATTGGTATGTGGCTCCACAATCGGATTTCCCTTCAAATCCCCTACATGTACAGAGCTGGTAAGTTTGATAAATTGCAAATTTGTAAGGGTTGTTATCGCACGAGAAAATTGTTGTAGAACAACTGGATATAATAACACAGCCAAAAGAAATGGATCCGGGCATGACTGCGTGGAAAGGCGCGGCGATTCTAAGCTGTTTAGAGTCCGCTCAAGAGCTGTGGATTGGTCGTCAAGAATGGGAACACATAGGCGTTAGAGTATTAAGAGAAAGAGCACCGTTTATGTGGTGAAACTTCAAAGTACAAAATTTGTATTTTTATATTTAAGTTTCTATGTTTCGAAGCCCGACATAGAACATTTATAACATGTCCATCAATCTGATCTTATTGCTATCATTCCTGTGTTTAGTAGCGATGTCCGCTTCGATCAAAAAATTTGCGAAGTCGATGACGTCGGGTGTCATGTCGACGTAAACGTCGTCTCCTCCTTTTGTGTACGAAATCGTGAGAAGCTGGAAATTTATTGATATAAGCTACGTGAATGATCTGGTAGCAAAATATTTTTTTAACTTTACCGAAAGAAACTGTCTGATTTCTTGATTTTCTGGGAACAGGATGTCGACCACGTCGTCCTGTAACATTAAATTAATTAAGTCATTGTAACAAAAGTCTGTGTATTTCTTTGGCTTACCAAATCCTGTTTCACTTCATGGAATATATTTTTAGTTATAGCTTCTTCTGCACTGTATGTTGTAGTCCCTGCATGCTCAGCCTGTTCTATGTAAACACTTTCCATGTTCTTCAGCCCTATTTTTTTGTCTTGTAAACTATGACAGATATAATGTAAGTGTTATTAAATAATTCTAAAAATACTGTGGCCCCCAATATTATAAAAAATAATCTTGAATATTTAAGTTGTCAAATTAATATATATATTTTTGGTTCTTCTAAACAAGAGTCACGATTTTTATTTGATTCTATGGGGGCCAGACAATTTTTCTGTAGGTCCTGTAAGGATCTACTGTACACATTCATTTTACAAACTATGCTATGTCTTGCTGGATCTCTGACAAGCAGTCTTTCATGTTTTCCTGCAGATTTAGAGTGTTTTTAATTTCGTCCCTCAAGCAACTCATGACATCCTCTTCTATATGCGACGACTTAGGTAAAGGATAATCCTTTGGTTCTTCTTGAGCAATTTCATTAAGCAAACTAATGCACATTTTGGACTGCTTCTTTGGGATTTCGTCTACATTATTGTACTGACTGGAACTTGATGCATTCATTTCAGAAGATTTGAGCACTAATTCATCTATTTGCCATAATCGTTCCGTCCTCGTGTCTTTCAGCATGTTATAAGTATCCGCCAAAGTAAACTCCATTGTTAATATATCAAGATATGTAATGAAATATGTACAAGATATACATATGTCGAGATATGTACACAATGATCACCGATTCCCTTTAAACACGCGGGAAAACCTTAGTATACCGTATTGAAATAGAATATTTGCGCCATCTATGCTTGGTATGTTATCGCAATTATTTTCAAGTCATAATTACTCATTCGAGATGTGCAATTGTTTAGTTCTAATTTGAGTTACCGAAAGTTAAAAAATATCAACAGGAAGACATTAAAATTTAATTTTTAGTTGATTATTATTGCAATTGATAATAGTGCTCCTTTCGGGAAGTTCAAGAAGTTTCTTTCGACCTCCGTACAGCGCCAAAACAGAGAGCGGCAAAATGTTCAAACTTCTCACCAATTTTGTTTTTACTTTGCTCTGCTAGACGGTACCAAATGAGAAAAGTCGACATATGACTGTGGCGACACCAACACCAGTCTCCTCCCAAAGGGTTAAAAAAGTTCACACCAGGTGGCGACATTTACATTTGTCGTCTGCGTCGGTCACGTTGCCCAACAGTTTGGGCGTTTTGCCACTACGGGTTTTGGCGCTGTACGGACCCTCTTGGAAGCTTCAAGATATTCCAACAAGAGGCGCCACTATTACCTTAATAATCGTTAACATAAAAAGTAATATTTCATCATCTTTCCCTTGGTATTTTTTAACGTCCGATAGCTCAAATTAAAGCTGGAAATTTGGACTTTTAGATAGACTAATTAAGATTTGAAAATCTCACTACGACAATATACTAAAAATCTAAAAACATGTGGCTACTATCACTGTCCGCAACTAGCAGCACAGACGATCAAACGGAAGAGTTTTATCTAAATTAAAATAAAACAATAAATGTAATTACAAATAAAATATGTAAATAATTACTATAGGTACATTTATTATACGTACCTTTGGAATCTTTCCTGAGTTTCATAAAACTAAAAATAAATTGGAAATCATGGCGAAAAATTAACAACTCTCGATCGCTAACTATGAGAGAAATGCCTTGATTAGTTTGAATCGATCTTTGAATGTACAAGAATAAGATCGCATTTCCCAACATTTTATTACTGAAACTTCTCATTGCACATATACATTATCATTACAAATTACCACTGCTGCATCTACACGAACATTACATACATTTATAATATCGTATAGAAATATTACAAACAGGTACAAAAACTACTCTACGTCCCTTATCATATATCGTTATTTTACTTATTCATGGATTACAAATTTACCGTCGTTCGTAATAGATTATCGATTAACAGGAAGCTGCTGTATCTATCCAGTTCCAAGTAATTAACCCTTTATTCGTGTAAACGACTTTTTCAATACTTTCTCTTAGAAAAATGGAACATAGATACACGGTACATATTAATAGAAAAATAAAACAAGACTTCTGAGACTATCGCTGGGACTATTCTTGTGCCCAGGTTCTGTCCTAAAAATAAAGGGTTAATCCTTCATAGGGCGGAATGCAGATCCAACAATATTGATCGTTCGATTAATTAATTAATTGGGTTGTTGTTCATCACAATGGACACTATCTGCGGCTATGTACAGTGTTCGTCTCGTATTTTTATAATTTATTTATGTGACGTGAAGTCGATGAAGCAGCTGGACTGCGGATGCATATATGTATACTTGCACCGAAATAACAACAGAATAGGTTCAGATGAATTGAATAATTTTAATAAATTGAAGGAATTGCTGACGTTGTGGCGAAGAAATTTGCATTCCGCATAAAAGTCCGCAGTCCGCCTAATTGTTAAATGTAAAATTAAAGTTAACAATATGAGAGATCTTCGAAAGTTGGCAGTGACATTTCAAGATGCATCGTCCCGTTCGATGGTCGCTTACAAAAGGCAGTGCCAGCAGTTCAGAATTTCGAGAAAACATCGTCGAAAAAGAATCAGCATTATCACAACCCAAGGCACTCGATCACACGGTTCATAGTATGAGTACTGAGTCGTATAATGTTCCATACTTTATTCAAATCCTAAGTCTTTACATGTCTGCTATAGAGAGATCATCCGACCGAATAATAAATAAAAAATATACAATTTTCCAGAATAATTAATACTTTGCTCACGTTAACACTTCTAACGTACTGTGAGACTCATGTATTTGTTCACACACTTTTCAAATAAAAGTTATTGCAAAATACCTGAATGAGAATTTATCGTCTTCCACTTTAATATTCCTATTTTGTAAAAAATTAATCATTTGTTGTGAACAAATCTCTCGAGTCACGATGCTCCACAATCGTATATCGTGCGTTTAATTTGGTTTTCAACGGGGAACAATACTTTTTTCCTTTTGGACATCAATTAGATGCAACGTTGCGAATACCCTAACCGCGAAATACTACTTCAGGACTTTCGGTCGCTGAAGGGGTATAGACTACGAAAGAGTACTTTACTCGCTATCAGAATCTCGCAGCACCTGTTCGCTTAAAACGCGTTAAAAAAATACGTCGGTATCGTTAACTATTATTATGGCATTGTTCGAAGGTGTACACGAGTCAAGAGCATTCAAATAAAAAAATAAGCTATATCACGCTTGCACCGAACATACTCTTGTTCGACAGCTTTTCTGACGGGGCCTGAGGTACATATGCACTCCCACGAGATCAGACGCAATACCGGGTTATCAGTTCTTTTTTGCTTCTTTCGTTTTCCTTTTTCTTTTCAAATTGTAAAAATAAAAAAAAACTTAAACGTCTAGTCGTTTATTTTGGGAAATGAAGAAAAAGCTAGATTATTTACAGGGACTATACAAAAAAAGAAAAGAACCGTGTTCGCAAATGGAGGAAAGCTTACAGATTAAACTTAGAAACAGATTCTAAAATACAGATTGGTCCCACGTCTAGATTTCTTTCTTTTTCTGTTTTTCTTCTGTGTTTGTTCTGCCTTAAAAAAAAAAGATAAGCTTTTGTACACCCTACTGTCGCAACTCTCCCTCTCTCTTTCTCTCTCTCTCTCTCTTTCTTTCTTTCTCTTTCTCTCACGCGAGACGAAGCTACTGTACTTGTAAAACTTGGTTCGTAAAAAAAGGACTATACTATACATATATTGGGTATAGTAATTGGAACTATTTTAACTACTGTCTCAGCAATGATTTTCGTGGAGTATCATTTCCCATTCAAATCGTTGACTAGACAATGGTGAAATTTGTTTCAATTACATGTTCTACCCGGTATATATAGCGCAATATTTACAGATCACGGAGTCTACTTTCTGAATGCTTCATCTACCCTTTAGAATATGCTACTGTTCCCCGATCGACGACGGGGCACAGCCGAACTAGGTGTCGGATGAGAGGTGGCGCAGATCGGTTTCTCCCTCAGAACCATCTGCGACAGAGACTGACAAATAGCGTCCGACGGTTATTTACAAATTTTACAGTCTATGAAAAAATAGAAACGCTGTAGAATTCTCAACCAAAGCGGAATCCCTCGTCATGCCGGATTCCCCTCTCACGACGACGCGATAACGCAGTATTTCAAACTTTCCCGCTGTCAGACTGCGCATTACTGGCATGAAATTTGAATTCCCTAATGGAAGATCGAGCGATTGACGAAAGAACACTGCGAAAATTTTGCTAGATTTCCTTCTGGCCGCTTCGGGGACAGTAATACGGACCAGTAGTACACAGTCTGAGAAGAAGTTGTACGAAACGAAATTAAAATTAAGTAGACATTGTTTCCTCTCCCCTCTCCGGACGAATGACTAAAATTATGTATATACACATACATGCGATCGTTCGGTTAAGAATAAAAAGATCAGTGGGGGACGAAAATAATTACAGGTTCGATTAGCTCCACTGGCCTAACAAGTAAAGGAACGAACTCGACGCCTATGCTTAAATAAAAGCTGAAGGAATAGAAGTATAGAGAAGAAATACAAAGAGAACCGTCGAACTGTTTTGGGAGCGGAATAAGTCTATCTTTTGTCCTTAAATCAGGTATACGATTATTCCTAACCGCCCCCACTACGTTCCGTAATATATATGCTACAACATTTTACAAATTCGAATCGTTTCCTACAGCTGTCATCGTTTTCACCGTTTTTTTTGTACTCTATATACCTGTGTCCCGTTAATTAATATGCTTCGAAATTCTAAGTATCTCCATCGTCGTCTCTCGCTTCATGCGTCAGGTATACAAACGCGGGAAACATTTACAATTAATTCGCTCGCAGTCCAGCAATGCATAAAAAAGTATATAATACATCAGTCTGGCCAGTCCGCTGACCAAAATACTTATTCGACTTAACTTCGTAACACTAACCGCCTCGTCCTACGCTCCGATTACAATTTTTTCTTTTCTTTTCTACAACCATTACGTGTACTCATCGTCGTCTATTATATATTTTCATACGTCCTGGAAAATCAGTTCGTCAATCGTATAAAAAGTCGACAACCAGATACGGTACTGTTACCTATTCCAATTAAAAGTGGGAGGAATAAAGAAAGTTTCACACTGCGACTATCACCGTCGAGGAAAAAAATTGCTGTGACCCTGATTCTCGACACTGTCACTACCTGAACGCAACTGTTTTTATTACCTAAAACTGCTGACCGTAATTAGAAAGCAATGCTTTCTGCGGTCAGCAGGTTTAGGTGCTGCAACGGTCGTTACAGTGTTCCCTCCGTAACGTCACGGCTATATATATCACCGCTACAATCCGCGAAGTTCCAGTGGGGAGACATTAGTTTAGGGTAAAATGAGTCGCTTAAATAATTATTAAGAGTAATTGAAGAAGGGCTTCCGTGTCACCGACTTCTAGATTCACGCAGAAGCTGCTCTCGGTGTAGAAATTGTACTGAACATCACGAACGCGTTGGTAGAAAAATAGAAAAAATGTGCAGCCTCGTGGTAAAATAAATTCTATGAATCGAGAAGCTTCTGGATAATCTTGGTCGTCGTTCCCTCGGCCACGGAAGTCGATCTTCTCATTGATTATTGACATGCTCTTGCAATCAGGACTTACTGTCGGAACACAGATCAATTGTTTTCCTCTTGGGTGGACACGTGCCCTGGCTCGCTCTACGCCTATGGATACATAGAAAACTAGAAATTTCGGAGTCTCAACTGCGTCCAAGTTTAATCTATCTTGAGGAAGGAGCCATTCCCGGCCCCGGCTCGCAGCAGCAGGGGCGCTTTTCTCCTGGACGTTGTCACTGGCTGGTAGACATAGTTCCCCTGTATCGCACCCGTTAGCGTCTTCTGCCTCTTCGTGGTGGGGCTGAGTTCATATTCGAACGTCTCCTGCTTGGAGATGTTCAGCTGCATGTGCAGCGCCTCCTGATTATCCTCAATGTCGATCTCATCGTACAAGTGCTCCACGATATCAATATCACAGTCCTGGCTGCTCTCGTCGTAGCTGTCCGTCACCGAGTTTGCTGCTATGTGACTGTGGACAGACTCGTCGTACGTTGTGCTCTCTTCGACAGCTTCGTCGCCGGAACTCTCTGTTTCTTCGGACATGTCCCCGCTGCCCGCATACTTCATCTCACCACGTTCCAAAAGCTCCAGGTGGTCCGGGTAGATCATCGCCTTCTTGATCGCCAGAGGATCCTTCCTGGACCACTTCTGCACTTCCTCGTCCATCTTCGCAACCTTGGCTGGGTTGATCGCCCACAGGCAACCCTTCCTTTGGTTTCCATTGCCTGCCGGCTTTTCTATCTTCTCGAAACACTTGTTCAAAGACAGGTTATGCCTCACCGAGTTCTTCCAGCCGTTCGGCGCTGTCTTGAAATATGGGAAGTGCTCGCTAGAAAAGAGGTAAACAGGTTAGCACACGCTAAATCAATAAAAGACACT
This sequence comes from Megalopta genalis, assembly GCF_051020955.1. Lineage (NCBI taxonomy): Eukaryota > Metazoa > Arthropoda > Insecta > Hymenoptera > Halictidae > Megalopta > Megalopta genalis. The sequence goes on from NC_135017.1 coordinate 9,885,854, forward strand.
GGCATAAAGGATCCTTCGTATAATTTTCATCCATTTTTAATTCACTTTATTGTGGTTTATTCACGGTTTCATATTTGAAATAATTACTAGCAGATTATTAAGTTGCGAAAAACTGAATTGGATAGCGATAGCGTGATGCAAGATGGGGAAGAAGGGCAGCCAGTCGGACAAAGGGCACGCGCGTAATTTTCCACAGGGACTGTACCACTCTGCCATGCACCTGGTGCTCCAAGAGCCCCACACAAAATGGCAGCTTCCCCCCGTGTAACCTGGGAATAAAGGAAGGGACGACAATACTTTCTCCCCTCGCGGGCTAAACACCGGAGGGCTTCGACCAGCCCTTATCCTTCCGGCCAAATGGTCGAAAATAAACGAATAGGTCGGCAACACGTCGTTTGTCAAATAGGAACCCCATTGTTCGACGGCGTATCAAGAAAATATTAATCATGCTTCAACCCTCTTCCACCCGGACAGCTCTTCGCGATTGCATTGTTTGTTCCCTGTCGCCTGAAAAACTCGTAACTATCTGGTCGTCATTTTGCGCGCGTTGCAAATATGTGTATCAGCTGTAACAGCAAGAAATTCAATTCTGACTTGGAAAATTATCAAACCAAAAGTGGATGAAGCATCACCGCAGGGATTTTCTGTGCGAAAACGTTTAATAGACACACCACATGAAGTTATAGATCTCCGAGACCGGTAGAGATCCCGTCTGACTGTTCTTCAATGCCATGGCGATCAAGCAGGAGTACGAGTACGCTGGTTTGGGGTATGGTTTGTCGTCATAGTCGGACAAATCGAATTCTTTCTCCCTCTTCAGGGCGGCGACTGTGGTCGTTGTCGAACCGACGTGCACGTTGTTATTGTATATCTGTTTTCGGACATACTGCTGCGCATGGCCGGGACTCTGTAGCACTTTGAAGTTCTGCACCCTGATGCTGGAGACTCCGTGCATTTTGTGGGTGGTCTGGCTCCTAGCGAACTGAGGCGTGGTGGTTTTTACGGCCGCTATGGAGATCGTTTTCGACTTGGTCGGTGTCACCGGCTTCGAGATCTCTTGCTCGTCTTCAGAATCGTCCTCGGTCTCCGTGATGTCGTTCTCGTACTGCTCTGTCTCGGTGTCGTTCTCAAGGTCGTTCTCCGGATCGTTGTCATTTTCGTTCTCGTTCTCCGTACAACTATCAGCCTCGTTGTCCATATCCTCTTCGACGTCGATCTTCTCCTCTTTAATCTCTCTCTTCGGCGAGAAGGAGAAGTGCCTCCTGGTGTTGTTGGGTGTCGGACTCCTGACCGCCATGTGTGGCATCACCGAGTTAGGGTTTACCATAATTGAAGCAGCGTCTCCTCCGCTGAGATCCAGATTGAAATTGCTGAAACGAAAAGATCGAACCGGACGTTAAGTATTTCATCTCTGACGAGTCTTTTGACCCCCGATAACCTTGACCTCTACATACGTAGTCAAGGTCACGAGAGGTGGGTCCTCCTTATTTACCAGGTTTTCGAATGAAATAAACACCTGTTGGAGCTGTTGCTGTTGCCGTTCAGAAAGCTAGTGGACCCGAACCATCCGCTGAGGTCGTTCTGGCAGCCGATGGGATCGTCGTCCATCTCCAGGGTGGACATGTCCGTGAAGTTAAAGCCCAGCTCCGGGTGGCCACTGATGACTCCCTCGATCTCACATTTAATGTCCACGTCCAGCATCTCCTGGAGCGACAGGCTGTCCGTGCCAAGGTAGTAATCCATTGTGAGCCAAGGGTCCCTCGTCGGCCCCTGATCCAGCCCAGTACTGTGTCTGCTCTCCGTATCCAACATTCACCTGACTGAAACCAAAATTCGGCCGGTTAGACATTAGGAAAATTCGTGTGTCGAATACACACGGTGTCCAAGAAGTCGCACCTCGAAACGAGTGCCACGGCAAAGCATGTGTGGGATTAGAATTTAGTTATGTTTGGAATTGAAATTGTTTCTGTACGCCCACGCGAGCGAACCACGATGATTTTATTCGTCCCGAGGATGATCCCCACGATCTCCCGTGGCAAGGCCAATAGATTCTCGACCGTGTCCGTACGCGTGACCTCGTGAGCTCGCGCGCGCGCGCTTGTGTACGTGTACACAGAGCGGTGCACGAACGTGCAACGAGGGTCTTGAACCCACAACCGGCTTGTGGGTGTGACTGACTCATAGTACTATAGTCGATTTACTATAGGAGCGCGTGGACTCGTAGTATTTCCTCCCTTCCGTCCCCCCGGTCCCCCTTCGACGCTTGTACCCCCCACCACGCCGTTCACTTAACTATTCCACCGGTTGCCCCCCTAGCCCCCCGTTCCTCTCGTTCATCTTTCCACCACTCCGTCGGTAGTCTTCCCGCCTCCCACTACCTCCGTAGCGTCTCCTTTTCCCGCCAGCAGCGGTTCGTTCCACTCGTTCCACTGGTTTCATCTCGTTCGCGCTCGTAACCTCGCGTCCACCGAAGAACCATCGTACTCCGTCCCGCTCTTTGATCCTCCATCTACGACGCCATCTTCCCGTCCCTTTCCCGCGCGTTTTTATACCCGAACCCCCTTTTTCCACGTCTGTTTCTTCGAACGTTTGATGTCCAGCCCCGGCCTACCCGGCTCCGTGCTCATCGCTCGATGATTCCGACCGGCTAATGACTACTCCTTCTGCTATCTTTTGTTCCTCGGTCTGACCATGTTTATTTTGGACGGGGGACCATCGACGAGCATCCGGATTTCCCTAATCCCGTGCCTAGACACATTTTTTTAAAGACATTCTCAAGTTCGGTAAGACTCTTCCTGGACCTTGTATTTATATCTCAGCAATTATGTCGCTTTGCTAAAGCCTTTCGAAGATAAAGGTATAATCAAAATAGCTATCCCCTTCCTCCACGGCTGGGCACAGTACGATGAATCCGAAGTGGGGGGACTGAATTTACGGTAAATCTGCAGTTGTGCGCGCATTACACTTTTCTAAGCTTCCCCGATTTGTATTTATCTTCAACGTATATATCTTCATAATGTAAAGCGTTTTTAACCATTGCAGATTTGACCGTATTTCACATTATTAATCTAGAGTGGGGAGACTATGATTATAATTTCTAATGAAGTTTAAACTTTTCTGAAGAACCCAGGTCGAATTCTAATGATTTTTCCCAGTGGCCCGATCGGGATCCACGTACCACCGAAGGACCTGTATCATTAAAGCTCTCGATGCTCTCCCCCAGCTCGCATCTTATTAACGATCCGGGGTATTATCAATTCCTTTTTTCTCTACGAGCCACCATCTTCGTTCCTGCCTCTCCCCGACCCCGTCCGAGGCATTCTATACGTGTTTGTCCTTCGTGATTCTTCGTTCCCTCGTTCTCCACAGGTATCCTTTCGCCCGTGGTTTCTCTATCCTTTCCTATCACGGCTTTCGATATTTATTTTCTCCGTCACGAAGAATCCTCGCTCGCCCCCTGGCCTCCTCGTCGCCCGTACAGCCCGCCCCCTCATCTTCCCCAGCCCCGTATAGCTTCGCTAGGCTCTCCCGCGTGTTTCTGTCTTTGGTGGTTTGACGACTCGTGGAACGGGGGGCGGGGAGGGGACGTGGACCGAGGCAGCCGTGGCCTACAGCTCGCGTGCACACGGCGCAATGAATGCGCTACAATGTGCCATTACTGTCCTCTGTTACCGGGAAGGGAAAACGCCGATTAATAATTGCTTTCCTCCCTGCCGTGCAGAGCTTCCGTTTCTTTTGCCATCGAGTGGCACGCACGAATTCTTCAAATAATTAATGTGTTTTAAATGTTTCCATCGATTCTTATCCGACGCTGGCATTCTTGCGGCGAGCAACGCATGTCAACAGTGGAGGAGCGTGCTAGCGGTGTGACGCAACGTGGCGGATGGACGCTCACCTCGCGATTTCGAATGCTCATTGCACTTTGTATCGTAATGATTTTTAGGAAGCGAGCCGACGAAAGGATCGAGAAAAGTGGCACGAATCTTTTGATCGGTCTGTCGATGGATATTTCTCAACTTAAATATTAAACCGTCGCACGCGAAGAAGTTATGTAACCTCCGCAACGCCGACATTTCTTCTGATCTAGTATCATCATTCTATGTCGGTGATTTCGTTTGTTTTTCTTTTTTTTGTAAGAGTTTAAGTGCATTTACTTGTATAACATTGAAGTTTTTAGCAACTTATTAAATGCAACAAAAGATTAAGAAGCTAAACATTGTTGCGAATTATATTATGGTAATTCTGAACGGTGTCACTCGAGCGCAAAGGGTTAAAGGAAGAGAAAGGGGAAGAAGAAAGCGACCGAGAACTGACCCTGCCTCACGCGTAACCGTGTGGAGCGGGCTTTACGCGCGCGAGACATTCGAGTCTGCATGCCGGAACGATATTTTTAGGCGTGATGGATCTTCGCGGCTCCGTGGCTGTCGGAGCCTATTCGATCGCACTTTTCAACGCCCACGCTCTTTTTCCGGTCGGCTACTTTCCCGAACAAAGTCTCCTGCGAGCCGTGAAAAGGGTCGCGGGAAATAATGCGAGGCGGTTAAGCCCCGGCGTTTAATAAGGAGCGCAAGAACGTCGTGTAAATGCTGCCGTTGCCAGTAATGGACAAGGCACGTTTACACGGAGTCCTCCGTGGAATCCGCGGTCAGATGCAATCGCGTATGCATCGCTCGGCGTGTGCAGCCCGCGATGCATCGCGCTCGCGAGCTTTTCGTCCCGGCTAACAAACTTCTCCAAGGCTTCTTTTTGCAACGATTACGCGCCGCAGTTCTCGCGGGCTATGGTCAACGTCCTACGAGACAACAACACGGCAATTTCCCGAATTGCACCGCAACCGTACCGCCGGGGGGTTTTGTTGTTGCAACTACTACAAGCCATTGTGAAAGTGGCGGCAACACTCTCTCCCGGTGAAAAAGTTACAAGGCTGTTACGACACGTTTCCCTATGCGAGAGAGAACTATATACTCGGCGCACACCGCGGCCGTTAATGGAACCAATGATCTTGAATCGGCCGAGTCGAAAGCCGCCGCTGCCGCCGCCGCATGAATCGCAACCCGCTGCAACCGAGTGCAATTTTCACGGACTGATAATTGCAATGGATGCACGCCGCGATCGAAGCGTAACGACCGTCTCCAATTACCTCGTTCACGTCGTGAAAAGTCTACTACTATACTTTACGCGGCGATTCCCACGATAATGAATATAATATCAGTCGGGGCCGATCAGCGACACGTTATTCTTTTTCGAAACAACCAGGCTCCCGCTGCCGGCGTACCAGGAAGCCGTGTTTTCTATTGTTATACGAAATTCACCTGTACCTCCGCAGAAAATGTATACACTCACGGAATCAATTGACCGAGGAAACACTGTAACTGCGAGGCAAATACTATGTCTCATTGATCGGCGTAATCGGAGCACTGAATGAAGCGGATAGCGTATGATTATTAGCCGCATCTGCATCGGATTCCTCTTAACCGAACGGTTCCCGCATCTGGCAGCTCTAATAATGGCGCCCGAAATCCTGCGCCTCCAGAGATAAATTACGCTCTGAATGGAAATTCTTGCCGAGGGGAGAAAAATGAAGAGAGTCGAAACGGTGAGAGAGAGAGAGAGAGAGAGAGAGAGAGAGAGAGAGAGAGAGAGAGAGAGAGAAGGGGGGAGAGCGAGAAAGAGTGTAAAAACAAGCTAAAAGAGCAGAAGGAAGCTCTCGTCGGTGGAGGCAGGAAGGAAAAACAGGCCAGACGTTTGATGCAACCAGACGTCGGGGGTCGTGGGCGCGGCAGACGAGTGTGCATCAAGCGTTTTAGAGGCGACCGCGACGCCAGACTCGAAAACAGACGAAAATAAAGCGGCCAAGGACCCAAGGTTGTTATTCGTTGAGGTCTCGCGGGTGAAAGACCGATTAGCCGGCGGAATCTGGACGGGCGTATGATCTTCTCATATTGTCACCGTGACAACTATAGCGGCAGCCCCTCTGATCATCCACTGGCTCCCACATTCTTCCAAAATCGAACCAGAAATTTTTAGAACTGGAGAACCAACGGTAAATTTCTACTGTCCGCGATTCTTGCAAGAAAGTCACGCGAACATTTTTAGAGCGGTGTAGATAGATTATGGAATGTGCAGAAAAATTGAAAGTTTCAAGAGAATGACTTAAAAGTTATTTTTATCTAGAAAATTTATCGTTGTAACGGTCGATAGAAATGTATTTTACTCAGACTGTCCAGTGGATTAGGGACGACACGTGGACGCACTTTAAGGAATTGGGTCAAGCTTCAAACCGCAGCAAACTGTGTCAAACTAGCTATACTCTTCTATATAAACAGCAATTTACACCAGGAAAGATCAATCGCTTATATACTAGAATTATCAAAATAAAAATAAATTGAAAATTAAACTGAAATTATCAAAAATAAAATGACGAACTTTTATAAAAAAAATTATTAATATTTTCTGTGGTCTATTTCCTCATTAATCAGTAATTGATAATGCTTGCGGGCAGATGTTTTAGGAATTATGCTCTACAAAAGGGACGAACAGCTCGCCGGGATCGGCGCGTTTCTCGCGACGGCCCTGACCGTTCTTCAATGTCTTCGCGCGAAAACTTGACCGAGGGACACGACGAGCAGACCTTGAAAAAGAATGTCCGCCTGCCCGTAATAATATCGCAGAGTATCGAATGATCGTTCCATTGGGTCGTTCCCTTTGAGAACGATTCGCCGACCAGTGATCGTCGGCGACCGAAAAAAGTCCGATTCCAAAAACGTTCCAAAACGTCTACACTGTCTTGTAAACGTCACAAATTCGAGAAACTATCAATATTTATTTTTCACAATGACATACTTCAATACTATTGCTTGTCTCCTTGAACGTTTTATTTTCTTTCAGAATTTCAGACGTGTAATTGTAGTTGAGTTTCGGGTGATTGTGACGACTCGGTTTCGTTCTAATTGGAGGCTGGTTGAAATGATAAATTCCGTGATCGCTGCAGGTGGCCATTAGTAGGGAAAGACAGGCCCCCGAAAACTGTATCTGGTTCATGCAACAGGATAATCTTTCTCGTTGGCTGGCTCTTCAAGCTCGAGTTCCAAGAAGGGTCCTCGAGCGACAGACGATCCTTAGACCCCGGAGGAGCTATTCAACCTGAAATCCTTCGCAGGTCATAAAAGGTTCCCCCTAGAGGCAGCTCCTGCTCTATTCCGTCCTAGTCGAACGGTGCATCACCAAAAGAATTTTTATCCAGGTTTAACTTATCCAACCAGATCTTCGTGACTTCTGACGAACCAGCTCCGCCCCCCCCCCCTTCCCTAACAATTCTTCGGACCCACCTAGCTGCACCTGCGGCAAACATCATTTTTCACTACCTGCCACAACCGCAACGCACCAGTATTGCGTCCCTTATTTTGCTATAGAAATTGCTTGCTCTTGAAATGAGAATGAGTTAATTAGGGGGGAAATGGCATGAAAGGGTAGAAAATTCGGTCTGGACGTAGGCTGAGAGCATTTCTTCCTGTTTTGGGACTAGCACAGGGTTTATCAGTTACTGATCGTCTCGCGGACGTTTCGTCAGGTGTTCACGAGGCTCACAGCTGCGCCCAGCGCGGTGTCTCACGGACGCACACATACACGGTTACGAAAGCAACGGTGAAAGGGAAATCTCGTCGATTGTTGTAACAATACCGGAGTTATCGTGCTCGATTTCAGCAAGCTGTACGCGCCTCCTAACGTCGTTAAACCTAGCCGGGCTCCTCTCTTTAACCCTTTAACCGCGAACGATGCTACGCTCACGCCCTGCTGCGACTATTACGCTTATTTGTTGCGCAGTAACACGGTCGTACGATTTTTATCCACGGAGTTGCAACAGTTTAAATATCAACCCACTTTTAATAGGGATTTACTGCGCCTTACTTCGAAGCCGATGGCGCAGTTCCCATTCAAAGTGCCATAAAACGGTAACAAAACATCGTAGACAGAAGTTTCTGGGCTCGTTGGATAGCTTATGCTTCAATTATCAAATCCGCGTTGGTTTCAGCGAGGAGAACAAGTTTTTAAGCTCTTGGCAGAATTTTTATTTACAACATTATCAAAAATTACCAATTTTGTACTTTCGCTCGCTTTGAGATAGTAAGATTTTTATTGGTGAAACAACTTAGGGGAGTCGAAAGTAGAGAGTACACCCTTTAATACGAGCCAAGGTACATTGCTCTACGATTTTTTTCCACGAAGGTACAACAATTCAAATGTGAACGTTTCTTTAATCGAGGTGGCACGTACCTTAGTTTAATGCTGGTGACCGACTTATCGTTTAATGTACCATAAAATGGTAACAAAAAATCGTTACTTAAATTTTGTTGTCGCGTTACAAAGCTAAGACTTTAATCTTCAAATCCGCGTTATTTTTAGCCGAAATAAAAAATAGTTCGATCTTTGAACAAATGATGGAATTCAAATTAATTTTTAAAAAGTGACCATTTTCACATTGTTCCTTGTTCGTCTGTGTTGAATATTTTTTTCAGCAAATAACGTATGAACTTTTAAAGTAGAGCCATTTACCTTTAAAATGAGCCTAGACAGATTGTCGTACGATTCTTTTTCACAAAGTTACAATAGTTTAAAGATCAACTTTTTAAAATCAAGATATAGTGAGATTTGAGCTAATGTTGATAGCGCAGTTTTTATTCAGACTGCATAAGATGAAAGAGGAAGCGGTTGGGAAACGATTGTTTATGAAAACGAAGGGAACGACGAAGTCGGGCAATCGTCGGCGCGGCGTGTTCGCGTGCGCGGTTAAAACGCGGAGGGTTTCTTTGTGATCGCAGCCGGAGAACCGGTTTCTGTTGAATCGCGCTGAACACGGCTTATGAAGTGAATCGAACGTGAATCGTGTTCGTCTAATAAATGGACTTTTGTTGGCCGTCCACTGATAACGACGATCTACGAGAGAGCCCGTGGCCCGTTCACGGACACCGGTTGACACGATTACGGATGCGTTCGGCCATTCTGTTACGAAAACACGCTGACCGGACAAGAAACACGTGTAATTTATCGTGGCCATTTTACCGCTGCCGACTTCGTTCGCTCCTTAGGGAACGAATTATTCCGCGCTGCCACTTCCTTTCCGTCATACAATACTGCAATCCTTAGATTCAAAATTAAATGGCGAACTATTGCCATTTCTCCACGACAAAATTCGAAATTTTCAAAAAATCGCACAGATATAAAAAAATTTTTTTCCCGAACGAAACTACCATGATTTTATAGAGAAATCTCTCAGCTTTTCAACGCTTTCAGAAATTTCGATCTACGATTTTTTGTCGCCATTTTATGAGACTTTGAATGTGACAACCGCTGTATTGGAAATAAATCAGTCTTCTTGATCTTTAGACTGTTGTAACTTCGTCTATAAAAATCATAATATAATGTACTTCGGCGCATTTTACAGGGTGAAGATTCTATTTTCGACGTACGTAAGTTATTTTTATGGAAAAAAATTTCCATTTGACGCGAAGAGGCAGGAAATTGAAAATGGTCACTGTGGACAATTTCATAAGATGCGTTTCCGTGGTTGAGATATTTATGACGTGTCTAAAATTATTACGTCCTTGTCACGGTTAAAAAGAACGGAAGAAAAAACCCATAAACTTGCCACGCGACCCGAAAATCGAACGCCAAAAAGCCCCATAAATTTGTGACTCGAGCGAAAACTTCTCCGCGTTATTATCCTCGTGTAACTCCTCGGCAGCCAGCTGCCGGGATCAGCCGGTTTCATTGTGCGGAGGGTCCGTGCCACCCTGCATCCTTTTCCCCCACGGATAATGGAAATTCGACCTACGACTCGAAACTTTTTAGCCCAGAAAACTTCCAGGCCCTCCTGCGGATTCCAAAATCTTTGTCTAAATCTGTTTTTGATCGTGTAGAACAATGACAAAGGATTTACGGTATTTTTAAGCATGGCCGAAGCGATCAGTCCCGTCTATTTCTAAGGGCACAGTTTTACGAAATATTCTTAGAAAGGCGGTCTGATCACGAGGCCCCAAAGAAAGTGAAAATTTTCCATCCGGAACAAATATATTCGTTTGGGGTCCGGGTCTCTACCTTCGGACCCAAGTACAGGTGTAAACCCGGCTGTCCCTTTCCTCAAAAAGCTGCCATTACGGACAGGTAAGAAGAGCCTCGGCGGCGGAAGTCTTTCTCGACAGGTAGCTACGAATTTTTAACGACCGACCAATTGCTCCGGGCCCGATACTTCCTGCCAATTTATGCCCGTTTACCCTAAATCCCCTCCGCTTATGGCATCGTTCGTTCCAGAACGTGAAATCGAACAACAGAACCTTTGTTCCTTTGCGGGAATAATTTTCGCGAACACAAAATTCGGCAATGTTGGTTTATAACGACTGCTAGGTTGGGAGAAACAATGTTACGGTATCTGCACTTATTTTAAAGTCTGAAGTCTCTACTTTTGCACAATTAACTCTTTTTTGTTTTAGCGTTACGATGTGAGCGAAAAATGGAAAATGTTCACTTTTGGACAATTTTTGATATTTGAACATTTGTACAGAAATCAAAAAATTTCTTTCTTGAAAAATATAGTAATTTTGTAGATTAGAGTCTTAGCTTTCCAATGACAAGAAATTTTGTTCTGCGATTTTTCAGTATTATTTTATGGTACTCTGGATGAAAACTCTGCCGGCTTTGTTAAGATAAGGCTCAAGGTGTCTTAACTATATAACGCTTCATCTTCACACTGCGATAACTCAGCGAAAAAAAATCGTAGGGGAATACACCTAGGCTCGTTTTAAAGGTTGAGGTCCCAACTTTCGACCCTTCTAAACCGTCCCATCAGACAAAATTTTATCATTGACGAACAAGCGGAAACAAAAAAATGGTAATTTTTTACCATTTCCCAAATTCAACCGCCTCTACAGAGTCCAAAATCTTTTTACCCCTAATAAAATAATTGTGAGTTTAAAGAATAAAGTCTCCTCTTTCCATCGAATCCAAAAACTTCGATCGACGACTCTTCGTTGCCATGTTATCGCCATAGCGAAATGCAATCTGACCGGGTACAGAAGATACGTTCGGTATCGTCGGTCACCGGCGACCGGCGCCGGCTCTCCAAGTGTTAAACATCTGGGGGATTAACAATTCTCTGTTTGCGGAGAAGGTAGCGTTACGGTCACGGGCCTGTGATCGTTCCAGGAGACTTCACCGAAGGTTTCGGAGAGGGACGTCGCGCACCGTGTAAAACATGCATACGTCGAACTGCGACCGTTTCACGGTCGTGAAAACACGAGGAGCATCGCGCGACGCATCTTTTCCCATGGTGCCTTACCGGCCACACTTCCTCTCCGAGGGATACACACTTCCGCCGATAATGTTCGTTAACCTGAACTCGTCGACAGACGGACGGACCTTCTTCACCGGCGAAGTGAGATCGCAGCCATATTTTTTCCGCGGCTGTTGTATGCAAATCGGTTTTCTGTATCTCCTCTACGAAACGTTCGATCGCGTTTCCCTCGCTTTTCTACGAATCCCGGCAATTACAAGCCCCCCCCCCCCCATCCCTCACACACACACACCCGCTGCAACAATGCGAATGTACTCCCTGGCGAATTATAATCCCGCTCCTGGCAATCTTTCAACCAGTCGTTATTCTAATTCATTGCTTAAACGCTGCTGCACTGAGAATAAGAATTTACTTTGGTAACAATTTTTTATGCACGCGAGACTACCATGAATTTGTAAGGAAAAGTCTTAGCTTTCCAATGAATCCAAAATTTTAGGTCTACGATTTTTTGCCGCCATGCTGCGTTGTAACTTCCGAGGAAAAAATCGTAGGACAGTGCACCTTAACTCATTTGAAAGGGCGAGACCTATACTTTGAACAGAGATATGTTATCTTTACGGATAAAATTTTTCTATTGATAAGAATGGACAGGGAAGTGACCACTTTGGACAACTTTACAAATTAGGCGTTTCCGGTGTTTGAAAAACTGACTTTATTATTTTGCATACTGATGTATGCTGATAGGAGATCTGGTGATAATATTAAATCTCTTCGAGGAAGAGATTTAGTCCTAGTGCCATTTCTTTCCCCAGGAATGGAACAGAAGGTCAGAGTGATTTTGGTAAGCTAGCTGTTTATTTCGACTGGCTCTGATTTTCCATTATTCCGGGGTAGACGTTGGTTAAATAACGCCAGCATTATGCAAGTGAATCGGCCAGAGATTTCGTTGGGTGAACCCGGAGAGTCTGCACTCCGGATCTCGCGATGGACCAACCGTGTATAGCCGTGCCTCTCCTACCCGCGCTTTTCGCCGAGTATCGATCTGATATCCCAGCCGGCAGTCGACCAATGTTTGCTGCGAGTTGCTGCGAGTGTGCCCGCGCCCCGTCGCCTCACCAACAAACGTGCACAGACACACACATACATACACACGACCAAGCCATCCTGAGGAGAGGGGAACACAACTCGGGTCTCGGCTGCCGCAAGACCGTTTGAAAATTCAACCGTGTTGTTCTTCCTTCCTGATCCGCTTTATAGGCTCGCCTCTGTCCCTAAACACTGCAAAATTAGGCGTTCGCCACTTTGCATTCGCTCTACAGAGATGCGCCGACGTTCTACGAACGTTTAAGAGAAAGATTTTTTCAGTTACGCGATTTTAAGTTGGCTCCACTGCTCGAGGAATTGTATAATCGCGTTTAGCGGTGCTCAACTTCAAGTCCGATGGACTGTTTGGGAAGATTCGTTTTGCTAGGCGATCTTTCGGACGACTGAACGTTGTGCAGAAAAATCGTACGATGTTCTACTTCCGCTCATTTTGAAGCGCGAAGACTCTGCTTTGAAACACCTACACTGTTCTTTGCTTTTGAAATTGATTTTTTCTTGGATGTGATCGGGGAAGTGAAAATGGTAACTTTTTTAAGTTTGATGAATTGGAATGCTTGTACGAAGATCGAAAAATTTTTTTTCTGAACTAAAACTAACGTGGATTTATAGATTAGAGTCTCAGCTTACCAACGAGGTAAAAAATTTTGATCCATGATCTTTTGCTGCCATTTTATGGCACTTTGAATGACAAGTCTTCCTCGAGCATTGAACTAAGACTCGCTACAACTTGAGTAAAAAATGGTTCACATCTGAAATATTGTAATTCTGTGAAAAAAAATCGTAGAGCAACGTACATTAGCTCATTTTTAAACGTATACTCTCTACTTTCAATTTCCAGTAGTTATTTCACCGAAAAAAATGCTATGATCGCAAACCGGGCGAAAATATAAAAATGATGATTTTTGCAAATATTGTACATTCAGATATACCCATAGAGTTGAAAATTTTTTTTCGGTCAACGAAACTACAATTAATTTGAAAAATAATGTCTCCGCTTTCCAACGAGCTAAATAATGTTAATAAATGATTTCCTGTTGCCGTTTTATCGAACTTGGAATGGATCTATGATTCAAGCGTTTAGTTCAACGAGGGCTGAAATAATTCTTAAGAAATGAGTCGCAGCCCTTGATATAATGCTTAACAATTCTATATACGCAAGTGCTATGGTACTGACAGTTTATTTGGTGCATATTTCATGCGACACCGTGTACGGAACACAGGATGGCAAACGAAGAGAGAGAGCGAATCGAACGCGGGAACCTCGGGTACACGTGGACGCGACTCACTGGTAAATTGGCGCGAAAAAATGGCTTCAATGAATCAGTCAACTGTCCTAATTGCTTAACACTAATTACGACGAATCATCCTCTAGTAAAATACCAAAACGAGAACACATAAGTACTCGCGATATTAAAGTTTGAAAAGCCACGAACATTTGGAGCAACGACAGCAATCATTTTCGTTGAAAAATATTCAAACCGAAATGGCGGGATAAAGCAAAATCGCGGATGGCGGAAAATTCGGTTTTTCGATGGGTCGACTCGAAAATAGGCGGCAGAAGTCGCGGTTCGAATTTAACCGGTCTCTATTCCCGCCATTTTGCTTTCACCCGAGAAGCAAAAATTTCGCGTGTTCCAACGTGTACGGCACGCAATCCACGTTCGACAAAGCGCGTTTCTCCGCACAAGAGTTTCGCGAGCCACAAGTTGTTGCGTGTCGCCGGGAAACAAGATCGATCCTCGATCTCAATTAGATCCGAACGCGATCGCGGCCACCGGCACCTTGGGAAATTGAAACGCAAACGAGGAGGGACAGTATGATTGCACGCGAAGGAAGTCACACCGATAACAGCAGATTTTTCATTCGATTGATAAACCTACTCGAACGGTGTTCGGATGATTCTCGGTCAGTCTGTGACACTCGATCAAATAATTAATCAAGTACAAGGACCGGTTCACGAATTCCGCAAATTTATTGAAAACCGGTCCGTAATAACCGATAATCAGTGAAACGTTTATTCGGACGGCAGGGCGACGGGAATGACGGTTTAATGTTGAAACAATGTCAAACGGTCGCGTGTCGTTTGCGCAACTAAATTTCAATCGACGCTGACAGCGGTGCCTCGCGAGAGCGAACTATAAGCGCCGCATGAGAGCGTAATTTACGAACTCTTTTTACGGCCCTCTTTCCACATCTTCCAAAGGCGACTTTCTAACTCGTCCGAGAGAGACACATACACTCCTCGAGAGCATTCGTTACGGAACAATTGTGCGAATTAAATGCTCGCCTCGAACGATTCCTTGATAAACGAAAAAAAAGGACGAGGCGAGAACCGCCGGCAAAGATTCTACAATCCATTGTTGCCGCAAGTCCCCATTGTTATTCCATCTGTCTTTCCCATGCAAATTATTTTAACAAGATTTTTCACAAAAATACTCGACACCGATTCTGAAATCACACGTCGACATTTGATTTACTTAAGTTCGCAAGAATTACATCGTTCGAGTTTCCGAAAAATATTTGTATTCTCCATTTTGCAAGTTGTGTAAAACGTTAGTAAAAAATGTGTACTGCGAGCGAATAATCGTGGTTCCCACGGCGGGACAAGGGTATCCGCTCGAGAAACCAGAACGGGCAACCTCAAAATGTACAATTATTGTGTTTCCTGGAACCCCAACAATCACACCGCGAGAAAGAGGAAGAAAAAAAAATACGGGACACAAAAGGGCCACCGGCCGAATACGGCATCGATTCACACTGAACAGCAATTTTTCTTCGCCGAGGAGAGAAGAGAAAAAAAGGTTTGAAAACGGAACACGGAATTCAGGATCGTCGGTTCGTTCGGAGTGACAAATACGTAATTACGCGAGAACGGACAGACGACTGGGCGTTTGTCTGAATCACTTTCGTTCCAACGTGTCATTTTAAACAAATCAAACTAATTCAACTTCCGCTTCCAGTTCACGATAGGATCGTTTGGTATTCGTAATAATTCTGACTGTTGCGAAAGTGTCGAAAGTCGGCAACAATGTAATGAAAGTGTAATAAAAATGTTTACGTAGCTACGAAATGGTGAGGTAAGGAGATTTACTTTGAAACAAAATCATGAAAGTGTAAACAGAAAATAATGACATTGAAAGAAAATAATGAATGTGTAAAAAGGTCTGTTTTTGCAACAAGATAATGAAAGTGCAAAAAGGTCGACACTTTGCTACGAGATAACGAAACCGTGAGAAGATACACCTTACTAGAAAACAGTAAAAATTGCAACAAGATTGACTTCGCTACAAAGTAATAAATAGTCTGAAAAGATTGACGTCGCTTCAAAGTAATAAGTAAAAAAAGGTCGACCCAACAATGAAATAATGGAAGAATAGATAAAGTCAACACCGTAACAAAATAAAAATGTAAATGAAATAGTAATATTTTCGTGGAGCGAAATTCGTCCGGCTTTGATTTTGCCGGAGCCCGTAAAATATTTCCTGCGGTAGGCATATGGCGAGGGGTAGAGTTCCCAGAAAGTTCCCACGGTCAATAGCTTTCATGGCGGTGATGCTTGAAAGTGCTCGAGGGTCCCTCCCTCCCCTGCCGCTCGTTATTCGCAACATTTTCGAAAAACGTCCTTCTGAGAAGTGGCCTAGCGAGCGGGCCAGGAAAACCGATAAATCTTCCGCACGTTTTATACGCACCGTCGAACCGAAAATTATAAGAACCGTAATCGATCGTAAAATTCCTCCTACGTCCCGCCCTGGGAATCGATAGTACGGTTTCCGTAGATCCTAATCCCCGTTGAAAATGGGCTCCTTTAATTACCTCCTCCTCCTCCTCCTCCTGCTTCTCTTCATCCTCCCCCTTCTCTTCGCTATCGATTACCTGCGGCTATTTCGGCCGGGATAATTTCAGACAAAATTCCACAGTAAAATGTAATAGGTCAATTGCAGGTACATCCATAAAATTCCGTCCCTTTGGATTTTCTCATAATTCTGGCATTTTCTCAAATTATCAATTTCAGCATTCTTGCTGTATTATTTTTCACGTAATTGTTTCAACATTCAACGCGAGATACCGCAAATATTGCAGAAATGATGCCGTCGAAACAATTCATCTAACCCGTGGTTGATTAACAGAAAGCCGTGTAGAAGGCGGTAAACCGTACAATTTCGATCCGGCGTGCAACCGGAAATCGATAGCTATTTATTCGGGTCGGACTCGTCCGACCAAAAACGAAAGCAACCTGCCGTCGGATAATTCATTCAAATGCCTTCGTTTCCCGAGAGAAAACAATCCGGAAACGGCTGAGTGTCCGGCATGGGCAGCTTTTCCCGCCGAAAGTCGTGCGATGAATCACTCATTGAGGACTCGATACGTCCGATTGTTTATTTTCGAGTACGTGCCAGGGGAATCGTTGCTCGCCGGTGTCGTCGAACCGACGGAGCGCGGCAAACCCGAAGTAATCTCAAAAACGGAGGCCAATGTGGAGGAACCGGCAACGCGCAGGGTCGCGAGAATGAAAGAAAACCCGTCGAGGAATCGTCACTGACTGTCGGCGATGAGTGCCAGCCTCGTGTAAATAAACAAACCGACGTAAGCGTACAGCCGCGTACTACCGGCGGGTAAACGCGGCGCGAGAAAAGAAGCTCCGACGAAAAAAAGATTCGCACGAGCACACGTTCGTCCTCTCTCTCTCCCCCCTCGGCACGCTACACCTTGACACTCGACATCGGTTTCGGACACCGGTGAGGCAGAATGTTTTTTTCCAGGATTTCTCCGGGAGGCTGTCGGGAATCCCGTCCGAGAAATAGTTAACGAGACTTACCGTGTGTTCGACGATCCCCGGAGCACGTCGTCCTCGCTGTGTAACACCACTCTCACACATATATTTACGATGGGAGTATCGCGCGGATTTTTGGCAGCGACCATGCATAAAACGGACACCGACACAGGGCCCCCTTTACGGAACTGAAGTAACGTTGACACACGGCAGGCTCGTGAACAAAGACCACGCACGATTTCAAATCCCTCGTACCCGATTGGGTCGGGGCCGGCACGTGACCGGGCTGGCGCTGTCGGATTGGACGGCCGCGGCACGATTCGCGAGGACACTTTGAACGGATCCGCTAAATGCACATGGCCGACAAAGGGATGCTGGCGACGGGATTTTTCTTCGAACGATTTCTGGATGGATCGGTTACGTTTCCGATCCGATTCGGACTCGCGGGGATCGATCGCCGCAAGAACGGTCGGGAAACGTGCACAGGGTCTGCTCGGTGGCGCACGATTGACAGAAACCGACCTGTGTTTTCCCCTAACCTTCCCCACTACCAAAATGGCCGAGCCCGAATTAACCGCGAGAAAATGCCTCGGCGTCGATCGAGATTATTTTCTTTTATCACCGAATCGGTCTTGAAAAATAGTCTGGATTTTTACGGATCGGTTAAGATGGAATTTCGTTCTAACTTCGCGGCAGGAGAGCGTGAATTAATTGCGCCGAAGGATCACCAATGTTGGACGAGTCCATCGTCGCGTGAAGGGGAGCATGGCAGATCCATTTAAGAATGAACCATTACGATAATGGCGGGAATGCACACACGCGCGTTCCGATTTCGACGGTTTGGCGCGAGAAAATGTACACGCGACGATTCGACCGTTCTGACACTGTTTCTCGAACGAAATTGATCGGAAATGAAACGAGGAAGACGATTATTTCCCTGTAATTCGCACGGAACGTGAACTTTCGGTACCACCGAGGTCAATAGACGTGCTCGTGTGTCCACTTCCTTTCAGAAGTTTGTTATATTTTGTTGAACAAAAATGTATAATTACCGCGGATATGATCCTACAGCGGTTTGTATAAAATAGACGAGATTTATAAACGAAAACAAAATACATATCAATGTAAACGTGCGTAGACTTTACAATAGTCTCACGATTTAGCATGGCACTTGAATTTCTACTCCTAATAATCAATTCTAATCTAATTCCCCCTTTGCATAAAATTTAACGACTTCTCCAATGTATCGCTTAAGGGAAAAAAGAAAAAGATACTTATAAATGCTCCTGATACCTTATTTAGGTCCCCTGGTCCCATCTGTATCTTGCTTATTTCTCATTCCTTATCCATGCTCATGTTATTGCACGTGTTTCCGTATCTTTGCAACGACTTTTTATAAAACTATGCATGTAACGATTATAAACTGTGAAAGTCATACAACATTCTTAAACTCTATCTGAAATAGTCAGTCTGCGACGTTCGACAACGTACTAATTCATTGATTCCTCGGTGAACTTTTACCCTGCATCCCTTATCTGTTATTATTAATATTTCTATCGTTCTGGTAAGCTTTGGTTCGCTGAGTTGACTCTCCGGCCCGTTCGATTAAACGTTCGCCACCGCCGGTATTATTTTCATGTATATTTGAATGCCTCTCAGAAATATGTCTTTGTTTAGATACTCGTCGTTATCGTGAAGCAGAATTGTTGTCTTGTTCATCGGCGAGAAACCGATGGCGGGAATCCCGACCTGCACAACAAGTAAACATGATCTTTATTAATTTTATCTAGTATTTTTAAGATACTATATATTGATATATATATAAGATGGGATATCTATAATACAGTTAAGATAACATGTATAGTATATATTTAGTATATGCAAACATTACAATTCTTATTCTATAACATTGCCTGAAGATACTTTTATGCATGGACCTCCAATGACCCATAATACCAATTATCAAATATACATTATAATTGTGTACCAACATATATCAGCAATTGCAAGAAGACTTAATATCTCATGAGTATGATTTGACTGCGGATATTATGCATTTATAGCACAAATGGATAAACGAAACACAAAGTGTTGAAAGAATTTAAAAATACTGTTGCATTACTTTCACTGTATTAACATCTTAAAAAGAATATATTGGTCTAACTTCTGTTCTGTATGGTCGATGAGGAAAGTTTTTATTTTGCACAAAGCTCCGCAATTTAATTATTACTTTTAGTAGAAACGAAATATCAAATGGTCAATGGACGTGGATAGCCGTTAACCCTGAACTTTTTCCTTAACGGAGATTTTGTTGGATACAGAACGAATCAGCAGTGTTATAGAATGTTCGATTGCAGTAGCCGAACAATGCTTTTATTCGTACCTTTCGTACATAACGACTGTCAGTACCTCCCGGGAATATTCCCGAATCCAAAGTGATTCCCAAATCGTCGCAGGCTTTCTTGAAAGCAAGCCAGTAAGGATTGCTATCGTCCACCTTTGTGTTAGGAACCTTCGAGTTCTTCTGCTCGAACGAGTATGTGACATTTTCGCCAGCCTCCTTACACCATTTTTTAATCATGGCTTCAAATTCCTCATGATCGATAGAAGGATCCAGACGGATGTCGAAAATAGCGGTCAACGATGGTGGCACCACGTTCGTTTGTATTCCACCCTGAAACAAAATCATTCCCCAACATTAGCAACGAACGATTCACAATCATTAAACTCGTCAGTCGTTTGAGTGTCCTTGAAGCTTATCGACATACTTACTCCGGGGGATTATCCTGAGCGCACAGACATACAAAAAAGACAAAAATTTCGACATGATGCGATGCGAGTTTTAGAGAATCTTGAAGAAAATACGTACCTTCAGCTGCGTCAAGTTAATGGTGGTAACGTCACCCAACTTAAGTTTCCCGTCTTTCAGCTTTTCCTTCTCTTTAGCTCTCAGATCCATGAAGCGGTCGATGATTGTTCTAACCTTCTCCCCAGCTGTGTTATCTAACAAAAGGGACCCGTGACCAGGTGTGCCATTGCACTGTACCTCCACGTGCCAAATAGACCTCTCGCCATAGAACATATAGAACATCTCTTCCGGACAGGCTACTCCTTCATCCAACGCGAAGCCAACGTTCAGGTCCTTAAAGTCTTGGGTTTCCACAAACTTCTTCATCCCGAGGGCTCCACCGATTTCTTCGTCCGGCACGAAGGAAATGTGGATCGTCCGTTTGAAACGTTGTTTGTCTAGCTTCAGACGACGTATGGCTTCCAGATACTGTATTCCGACGCATTTCATGTCCTGACTGCCGCGGGCGTAGATGTTGCCCTTCTTGTCCATGTGCGCACTGAATGGCGGATGCGTCCATTTTTCCTGAAAGCATAGTTCCATCAGTGACATGTTCTACACCCCATTAGTAATGCTTGTCCACATGGCTTATTGTAATAAGTAAGCTATGGGATTTACTTTGATAATCTCGAGGCACCAGGTCTAAGTTGAATGTTCATACATATCTCAAGATGATCAATGAGGTACTAGTTCTAATAAATTCAAGACTATTTACTGGAAAAACAGGCACAACATCCATGTGACTATTCAGCAGGATCGATGGTTTCGATGGGTCTGTACCTATCCATGTGATAACCACGATTGGTTTATTAGCATGAACAATGTACTCCTTGATTGGTAGGTCCAAGGTCTTGGCTTGCTTTTGCAGGAACTTAATACAGTCATCTACAAAAAAGCAATATCAAATCAGAATCTTTATGAGCTAGAAAATTGGGTTATAAATAATGATAAGAAGCTCAGATTTGCTATGATGCATTCATATAAAGTGGCATTTTATCTTATCAATTTTGAAGATTAAGGGACCAATCTTATCAGATAATAATTTATGGAATTGTTTTGGGCTTCATAGTCATTGTTTCTTCCGGGATCTCTTCAATATTTCTCAATCTTGTTATTTAACAATCGATGCGATCGAATGGGAATTCAACAAATTCCCAAGCGTCTGAATACCTGCGATGACCCACTGTACCGACAATTTAGGTCAGCCACGAGTCCTCGGTTCCCGGACCTACAGCCTTCGAATTTTCTCTGAAAGATCAGCTTGACCAGAGCGGACGGTAGGTTGAATCACAGGGATTCACCGTGACGAGAGAGCGAGAGGCGTAAATGAAAAAGTAGGGAAACAAAAATAGAAATAAAATTTCGCAGGCAGGGTGGGGCATGCAATGGCTGGATAGCGTCTTTGACGCTAGCGAATATCCGTCGACGCTGAGGGCCGAAGTCCGCGCGATATTGCCAGGCTTCGGCCAGCCTAATTCCCCAATGAAAGCCGGATAAGTACGTGAGATCGGACGCGGTAATTTGCTTAACGAGGGGAAACGAGGATCGACACCGTTCTGGTGTACGCGTGCACACGACATCTCCGCCGCGGTCGAGGACAAATCAGATTTGTCACCGGTTTTCGGCACGGATAGAACGGTTTTTAGGGGATGTGGTTGCTCACCGTAGTTGATGTTGGGCTGGACCGATGGAATCCGCAGATACTCCCGAAAATTTTCTACAGCTGTTTCGTCCAGCTGAGACTGGGTTTGCGAAGACATTGTGTCACGGAAGCCTGGTGATCGCCGTCTCGAACGCCGCTGTATGTCTCGACTGTGCTCGACTGTCACAGCAGACGCCCGACGACCAGACCACCTCCACCAATTGCCGGTGATTATCGGCGATCACGTGGTACCCGGAGGATCAATTGAACCAATGCCACGAGAAGGGCGGGATGGACGGTTTCGGTTCAAACAAAAACGCGGTGACGACTTCAAAACGTTAGTCGAGGTTTGACCCTAATAGATTGGGCTTTATTTGGATTGCTTTAGCTATAGAACAGCGAAGTCATGTATACTGTATACAAACACAACAAAATTAAATACATGTCCATAGTGTGCTTATACTTTAATTTATCCATTTATACTTTTGAATTGTTCTACTGGAAGCTGATAAGTTGTTTTTTTGAATATTCTATCAGGAATAACAAAATAAGTAATCAGAAAAGAGAGAGAATAAAGTACATATTTTGAAAGAATTATGTATTATTTTTTGAATGTAGAAGAAACTGTCTGTAAACGACAACGAGATAATTGAACTTGAATTTTCTGCTCGAAATAGAGCGGCTAGCGTTAATGGCATAATAGACGTACAATCGTACCGATCCACAGCATCAATTCGAACGGAGGTCGCGTGGAGACCATCGGCGGGCATTTTGGACTTAATGATAGCATCTGATTTGAGTAAACTGACAAGATAATTGAAGAATGAAAAATTTCATTCATTTAGCGTGATTGGGTAACGGGATAATGTCAGGTTGATCGAAGATCAAGGAGAAAATAAATTCTAATGAAACGTAATAATGTAATGCTGTTATAGAGGAGGAACAGAGAACGTTGAAAGCGTTTAATTTGACGAGATAATTATAAAAAACGTAATAAAACTGAAGATGGGTACAGGCGAGAATAATAGGTACCAGTAAGAGAGCGCACGTGGGAACTTAATTCGTAAAATGTATTCCGATTTATTAAATTTTCATGTATGCCTAAATATGAGCTCTTTACACGTTACGCGATAATATATATACATATAGTATAATACACATACCGTACCGGATCACGTATACACACATTATATTATATATGTATATATTATCAATATAGGAGTTTGATATCGAAGAACTTGTCTGTGTATGTCTGCGTGTGTGTGGTGTATGAAGTGTATGTATGTTTGTGTAACTGTGTGTTTCACATACATTAATCGGTAGTACGAATTAAATTATCATACAATATGTAGGATAATGCAACGTGGCTATAACTAGGCACATACATGTAACAGTGAATTGCAAATAAAAAAAATTATGTGTTTTCGATTTTTCCGATACTATTATAAAGACGAGTCTTCCATCTTATATATATAATTATATTCCTAAATATAATTATATATATATATGTACATACAATAATATATATATATAATCACTATGATCTGTTTCTTTATTTACAACATTTAAACTATTGTACTAACGAGTGTGTTACGTCTTCCATTTTCGGTATTTTATCATTATAATGTAGTACTTAGCTTTTCATGTTTTTTCTTCTCATTAATCATTAATATAACAGAATGCATCGCTTATTATCAGAATGTCATTATACAGATACGGTAGAATTGTACAACGAATAATTAATTGCAAGCTGAATGCACGTGTGTCTGTCTCTATCTGTCCGCATGTATCTCGCCGCCTCCTCCTCGTTTCTCACTCTATGTGTATATATAATATGTATATTCGTGTGCCTGTGTATGTTACGCAGTGTATCTGTGTATGTAGCAGCAAAAAGCAATCGTATTACCGCCCCTACTTCTCTTTATCCACATCCAAACATTATCTACCGTCCCTCGAACGGCCTCGGAGAGAATTCACTGTGTCCCGAGCGAGTATCCGTACTTAAATTTATCTTACAAAAATATTTACAGTGTTTCACAGTTTGCCCTCAGTGATTGACGGGACACGGCAGAAGCCTGTACATCCTTGTCAATACCGACTCCGCCTCACAAACAGCCTGCTCAGAGAGTAACTTACACTAGTATACACGGTTTATTACAAAATATCGGCTAAACTACCGGCTGGAACGCGCAAAACCGGCCCGAATGCAATGTGCAACAACGTTGTATTTAAAATTAAACACGATAAAACTGTCCAAGCTGATTAAACAAATTAAAACTCTTTCATCATCACACAACCTTCAAAAATAGTTACGCAAAATACCGATTTTATATTTCAATTGAGCCAATCGTGGTTTGTTTGCAACCTTATTTTGTAAAACTATTATCATTTCTTTAGAATCCTAAACGCAACTGAAACAATTCACCTAGTTCCGTGTCGCGTTCGGGTACGATTTTATGCGCGCCATCGGTACATACAAACAAATGTCAAATACCAAAAATATCCGTTACACCGCGTGCGTCTCGTTTCCTCGAATATCAGAGTCAATGTTGTTCTTTCCAAAGCCGAAAATCGAACGCAAACGGGCCTGGTTCTCTTGCGTTCCCTGGATCGTAGAATCTCTCACACAGTTTTTATGAAATTATCATGCAGAGCTGGACCGAAATGGCCGCCTGTTTACCTAGTTCCGGATTCAAAGGTAGTGTCGACAAAGTAAAAATAAAATTGTTTGCCAATTCTCCAGCTCTGCATCCTACACTCTCGCCTCTTTCCTCGCGCCTTTCTCTCAAATCACAGATCGCTAGACTTTTTTTTTCAAAAGTTCCAGAAGTACGTATAAAAAGAAAACAAGCAGAGGAAAAAAGAAATGTGTGAATACTTTTTTTGCCTCTGAAAACTGAGTCTAGAAATTAATTTGTTGCCTGCCTCTTGATTCAATCGCTCGCTAAATATTTCCAGCTTTGTTATTCAAAGTTTAAGTGATTGCAAAAATTTTCGTTGTGACCTTCTAATCGCTATTGCGCCACCGTAGACAAATGCAATTGATAAGACTCTTACCTTGGAAACAAGGGGTCCGCGTTGCAACGGACCAAGTACGATTAATTAATAAACGCAGTCGATACATAATATATACACACGAGGAGAATTTAGAATATGAAACTTTGTACACTAATTAAATTATAGCGTCGTGTACGCGCGCGTTTTATAACACCATATACAATCTCTTCTTTTTAAAATTCCGCGATCACCGGTTTCAGTAAAAAATAGGAAAAAAGAAACGCAAAAAAGCAAGAGGAAAACAACGAATTCACATTACACCGCTACATAACGCACAATAAATACTTAATTTTCAAAAACGAATAAAAAAAACAACAAAAGAAAGAAAGAAGCCGAAAAGCATCCTATACGCAACTCACTTGCCGCACTAGTATAATCGTTGCTTCCTAAGTAACCCCTTAAACAGTTTTGTACTTGCGAATGAATGTTCAGTTTCAGGACTCGCACGGATCGTCGAATGAAATCCGTCGAAGAACTAACCCCTCGAAAGTTCCAAAATTGGTTGGACATTAGTAAAGATAATCTTTAGTTTATCATGTTTGACAGATTCTACGAAATTCCGTTGAAATTAGAGTGTGTTGGAGGGTGTCTTCGACGATAGCTAGCTATCGATGAACAGAAGAAGAAGCTAGGGGTAGAATAGCAAGATGGACGACGTGTGGACGAGCCTTCGAATGTTTCCAGATGTGTCGAGAGTTTGACTTCGACAGTGAAAAGAGAGACGAAGAGAGAGAAGAAACAAAAAATCACGCTGTACAATTTTGTCTCCTAAACAAGTACGGGTCTTAAAGACAGTCCGATTCTAACCTCTCCTCGGTTTCTCTGATTCGCGCCCTAGAATCCAAGCGACCGATTTTTCATCGTGCAAACGACCAGCGTCTTATATCGACGACACCTTCGTTTCCCTTCGCGGTACCACGCGAATAACAATGGGAAAAAACTGAAACGAAAGCCTCGTCGAGATGTAGCGCACACTGGCGGTCCAATCAACTATGATTAAATACATTAGCTTTGTATCGTTACATTATGCGTATGATATTTACAGTATAATCGAATAATGCTCCGGTGTGCATGTTTATCTGTGTGTATGTTTGAGTGTTCCTGGCGGATATATAATATATATTTATATATTTATATAACGTTCAGTACCCGAGCCAACGAATCGTCACGAGGCTCGCCGACTCGGATCACGAGTCCAACTTTCTTATAGTTCCATCAAAAATTGAACTAAAGCTATGTATAAACGTTTCGCGAAGAGAGATAGTGCACGATCTTCGCACGCACTTTTGGCCGTTGCGCTTAGATGCCTGATAGAGATTAGCGTATTCGGGGGTGCTGGCAGTCGCCTAACAAAATGGCACCCCCATCGGTCTTCGCGGAAATACTTAAACTATCACTTTTTAGGCCACGCGAATCCTAATCCTCGAATCTTTCGAATCCTAATAGAATTTCCCGCGTCCACTGCCGACTTCACCAGTGGACGTTCTTAGCACCTGGGTGTGAATCGTCGCCGGACCTTCCGCATTTCTTAAACGGAAGAGGCCGCGTATTCGTTTAATTCTCTACCCCCTGTCATCGGGGGGCGGGACGAGCAGCCGAGGTGAACGTAAAAAAACGAAGGAGAAAGATCAAGAGAATTCTTGTCTAATGGTATCGAATCTTCGGCGCTCGCTATCTACAAGAACGTTGCTACGCGCTTTATGCGGGTTAAGACCTGGGTGCCGGATGGTTGTAAAATGGCTTCTGAGGTTGACCAGTGGCTGGGTACATCTGGTTCCCAGGCGGTGGTGGTGTACCTGACGAGAATTTGGAGATCGAGACCGCTGTGGTGGTTGGAGGAATGAACTGAGGCGGGTAAGGATTTGATCCTGGCGGCGCCTGCGATGCTTGCGGTACCAAGAACTGCTGTTGCGGCTGCTGCTTGTTGCTGGACGTTTGTGCATTTGCGTACACTGGCTGCGGCGCATTTTGGGGCACCGTGAAGTTAGTGAACTGGACAGGACAAGGTTTAGCCTGGAATTGGGGATAGTGGATGGACGCTGATCCAGGTGGAGGTATGTAGGGTTGAGGGGGTAGCTGAGGTACGGGGTAGCCGGGAGGGGTGCTGGACACGGTAGGATGAGGAGGAGAGGATTTGCGTGCCTTCAGTATCGCCTCTGCTGTCAGACCTAGGGAATTAGTCGGAATGAAGTGTTTATAATGATATAGGTAATGATAGTATTTATAATGATATAGAAAATTTAAAAACTTACCATGTTTGCGAGCCCTTTCCTCTTCGTCGTCGCTCAGGAACAATCCGAATTCTCGCTTCAGCCTCTCAGTGAGGTTTTCCCGCTGTCGTTCGACTAGAGTTGGAGCGGCTGACCAGCCGATGGTGCCCTCTTCACCCCCTGGAGAAACGGAAAATGGTTAGTGAATGTGTGAGTCTTCGGTTTGCACTGTGGTCGAACCTTTGTACTAACCGTTACCTTTCTTCTCCTCCGTCTCAGAGTTGTTGAAGAGTGGTAACGTGGTGAGGCCGGGTAGATCGAGGGAGAGAGAGGGAATTTTGGAAGCCTCCTCGTCGGAACTTAGAGACGAGGTGCCGCTACTTGCGCTGTCTGATCTGCCCCTGGCACTTCCTTTGTCTGCGTTGGGAGTGTCATTGGGAGATGGTTCAGGATCCGGTGGGGTCCCGGACGACTGTTGTTTGCGTTTCCGGTATTCTGATATGGACAACTAAAATCGATAAATTATTAAGTTACGACGCTGCCCGGTGGAGTCGAATGTAGCAAACATGAAGTCATTCTAACCTTTCGTTTAACTGGAGGAATCGCGTCGGGCTTAAATGCAGGCGCTGGCATACTGTTTGGAACGACAGTTCTGGGGTCCTTTAATCGTTTAACTTCCTTGTGCGGAGCAGCTTCTTCTTCTTTAGGTAGAGGATCCTCGACTGGAGTTTCCGAAGGAACGGTCCTCGGGGTGGCAGCATCTGGTACGTCTACGCTCTGCTCCGAGGTCTCAGACTTCGGTTCTGTGAACGTGGTGCTGTTCTCATCAACAGTTTCCTCTTTGGTCTCTTCCGGCGTCAAGTCATCCAGCTTCGCCTCCAGCAGTTCTCTTAGTGCCGTGGAAAGCATGGACTTCTGTTCGCCGTTCTTAGAACCGTCGGAGGACTCTATATCTATGGTGGACTCAATAATGGCCGCTTCGAAATTCAACTGGCTCTTAGAAGCGCTTGCTTCCGCTTTGTACGTATGCGTTATATTTCGCCGTATGCGTTCGCTCAGTGGTGGAATGGAATGGAATATCTTGGGTGGCTCAACGATGGATTCTGTGTCCATATTGGAGGACGTAGACTCGAATATAGACTCCTCCGAGGAGGCTACGAAAACGGACGGCTGTTCTGTCTTCTGAGATTCTTCCGTCTGCTCTATTTCTTTTATGTCGTGGTCGACGACGACGTCCTCCTGGTCCGGCTTGCTTTCGAATTCTTTGAACAGCCTTTCTTCATGCTCTATACTGAAGGATTTGAAAGACGTCTCGTACTTCATGTCGTCGAGATCCTTGTCCTCGGACTCTGAATCCTCCTTAGAGCTCTCCATCAAGCCCTCTAGTTAAGCAAGAATATCGTATTTTTAAAAAAATCTAATGATAGGATTTTCCAGAAAATTGGAAAAACCGAAAAATGTCAAGAGTAAAGTGCCATTTTCTGACATTAGATTTCGTTCTAAATGCTTAATCCCTATGTAGAAACGTTAGTTAAGCAAGAATATCGTATTTTTAAAAAAATCTAATGATAGGATTTTTCAGAAAATTGAAAAAACCATCTCGTCTACACGTTGCTTCAAAATGGCGTCCGACTCCATAGTGTCGATCGGAGAACTGAAGTCTTCCATCTCGGTGTCTCCTTCCTCGTTCTGATCTACAATCTCGACCGTGCCCTTCTCGACCTGTATAATAATCTCTTCTTTGATAACGTGCTCCTTCTTGATTCTCTCCCTCTGATAATCTATCTCGGTCTTAATTAATAGGAACTCGTCCTTGATAGATTTCGAATCTAAATGCTCCGAAATCTCGCTGTCTATCTCCCTTTTCTTCGGATCTACCTTCAACTCTATACTCTTTTCTTTCATCAACGCGTCCATAGGAACGACCTCGATGTTTTCTTCGTTTTTTATGCTCTTTGTATGAAAATTTTGTCCCGGTATCTCGATGCATAACTTCTGGCATAGATTACCCTCAGGTGTTTCTTCCTGTTTAATTGATTCCAGGGGCTCTGGTCGTTTGTCGTTTGCGTCATCAATTAGGGGTGAATGGGGATGTTCGATGTAGTCGTCCTGGAACAACAAATAACATCTAAAATTGAACAATGAATCCCTAACACTCATGCCATTGTTCTAAGTTTAGATTGCATAAAATTAATTTGTACACTTAGCGAAAAATGTACACACCTCTGTCGGGCACAATGACCTAGTATTGTGAGCAGCTTCAGGATGCAACATAGTGGGCGTTGTAGGTGGAGTATAATTATCCGACGATAAGCTCTCTCGGGCTATCCTTCTTTTCTTCGGCGGAGCAACCAATTCGCTGGCAGGAGGGCTTTCCGGTCGGCTGTTCGGCGAGTCGCATTCCTCAGATATGGCTTGTCGCAGCCACCTCTTCTTGGCTGAGCCTGAGGACACAGGACAACCGGTGTTCCCAGCAGCCACTGCTTGCTTGCGCTGAGGAGGCGAGTCACAGATTCCAGAAACGGAATTGGCAGCTTGGACCAGGGTAGCTAGACTTTTGGCTGCGTAGCTTTGGCTAAGAAATTCGGCTGACGAGTCCGCGGGTAAATTAAAATCTGAAATAGACCGGCAATTCGGGTTGATGGTGTTGGATAGCGGCGTCGAAGGCAAGGCTGGTAGCGGAGAGACTTGGGGTATGTTGGCCTGGGGTGGGTCAGGCGATTCCTTCAGCCATTCGTTCATCAGGACCTTCTTCGTCTTTGGGAACTTGAAGCCAGGGGCAAGCGGACCAACTGCTGCCGCGACCAGCAAGCACGCCGATGACAGTGGTGTAGGCGGAGTAGAACTTTGAGAACTGCTACTGGCCCCACTGTCACAAGTAGGACTTTTTACAGGCGTCGGTTGTTGTAAAGGTGGAGAGCTAGGCCCAGGAGCGTTGGAATTTGCTAGAGCCAACAGCAGACCAGCAGCTGTTGGTATTCCTTGATGAGCAAGCACTGTGTTCGGATTGTCATTTGCATTCTTCGCTGGAGTATGCAGGTGGGAGGAGTAGGGAGCATCCCGGTTCAGCGAGTGGTTCTGACTCGACATTGGTGGCGATTGTATAGAGGTGCTTTCTTCTCCAGAGGACATATCCGAGTCCGCAGAGTTTAGTCTCGACCTTCGACTACCGCTTTGAGATTGTGACGAAGTCCTGGTCCGACCTTTCCTTTTCTTCCGCCTCAATGGCCTCTCGGAGGTCTGTTGTTTCTGTTTCAATGGTATCGGCGTTAGCGGCTGATTGTCTTCGTTGTCGCTATGCGTGCTGCCGGACTCCTTTCTTTGCGCGTTTCTTGCCTGCACCTCCTGCTTCCTCTGCTCCGCCTTTTCCAGCCTCTCAAACGCCTTCATGATTGCCTCCATCTTCCTCTCTTCTCTGGTCATCTTCTTCTTATCTTTCTTGGTTTCCACAGCTGTTACTTGACTCAAACTTGGGGATATTTGTGCCTGCTGTATCGGGACCACTGGAGGTTCCTCCTTGGGGGTCTGCCGGGTCACCGTCGCTACCGTGGTGGTAATTGTTCGTCTAACTGGCGCAGGTGACACCGACGCTGGTGTTGTTACCGGTGGTGGCGTGGGCTGAGTGACGCTGGTGCTGGGAGCCGCTGTGGATGAATCACTATCCTCGCAAATTGTATTCCGTCTGCCCCTCCGTCTTCGTTCGCGGCCACTGAGAAGGTTAATAAATATTTTGTGACCACAACCGAGTTTGAAAACTATAAAATGTTCTACAAATACTTACTCGGCATTTTCCACTAGTGCGCCATTGCTTCCTCTTCGGCTCATCTGGTTCACCGATGTTATTTGACACTCTCTTGGATTGTTACACGCGCACACGATCGGCACCGTCGGTCCATTCGGGTTTGGCGAGAGCAGCAGATCATGTTGTTCATGTCTGATCGTGATCTCGGCGTTCTTTTCAATGGCGGTGGTCGTTACGATATACAAATGCAACGTTCCTTTCTCTATACAGTGCTTCACTTCCGCGTTCGGCTTACAACTACGCCGCACGAAACGGGCGTCGTTCCCGTACGTTCTCGTGTCCACGCACACCTCCGTACCGTCTCGCGGCAACCGATAAAAGAACACGAAAGGGCCCGGCCTCTGTGTATGTTGTCTACCTTGGGGATGCGACGGCCGATGCTGGGTACTCAACATGTACTTGCCTCTTAATTCAACCACTGGCGTATTAGGTGGCAAGTACATCGTTGCCACCAAAAACTACAATAAACGAAATATTGAAAATTAATAAACTGAAATTATATGTAGGATAAATATATATGTAGGAAGTGTTTATTTACCCTAACGTTATTACTGTGGACATTCAGCCGACACTTTCCAGAGGCGATAACATTCATGTTACTTTGCCTAAGGTCACTGTGCGTGCCGTTTACTTTGATAGACGATATTCTAGCCCGTAACTCGGGACTATAGTGATTCGTAACGGCCTCCTCGTAACGCTCGATCCATTGCCGAAGCGGCGCGACGTTCGAGCTCCACGAGTCCTGTGTTTCTTCTTCCCGATCTTCGAGGCTCATTCGACGTTTCGGTTTACGTTTACCTGGGCCTCGTTTTGTCGCCTCTTTCTTACGTACCGTGCTGGATTGTCTCGGATGTGAGTCTCTCCTCTGCCTTTTCGCCACGTTATTATTGTTATTATTATTGTTGTTCAGACGTCTTACTTGCGGCGGGGGATCGGACTTCCGCCTAGGTACTTGCTGCGGCTGCTGTTGCTGTGGCAACGTTCGTTTCTTCGGCATCGCGTTCACACCGACGTCGGTGTCCGCCGAGCTGGTCGACGACGTGTCCGACGATGTATCTGAGTTCAGCAATTCCTCTCGCTTTCGCATCTGCAAGGCACGAGCCCTTTGTCTATCTACGCGTCGCGGTCGACAGATCTCGCAAAGGTATTCATCGGGAATGTTCGAACGATCTATGCCCATGCAATCAACGTGTTGCCACACCCTAGAACATCACATGTCTCCCGTGATCCACAGGGAAACCATTGCAAAACCATCATATACTCAGGCTTGGACAATTCTTGGACATCCGTATTGCGGTAAACCTGCGGTCGTGTCTAACGAAGTTAATGCAAATGAGGGCAGTACATTGTCATGAGAAAGGATTTTAAATATAAATTTATTCATACACAAAATAATAAATAAAATTGTAGCGTCCGGTCGTATGCACAAGAGTTTTTTTTTCATGCAAACGGTTAACGTAATTTACGACTATCATTCGACGAAGTTATTTCTGAGTCGATATTTTCCTGATTTGTGCCCGGTGTGCGGCTGGCCCGAAACAAAGTCCCACAGCGACGTCATGTCAAACTCGTACCCTCCAATCACCTCGCTGTTTTGAAAACAAGCACGCTAAGGGCGTAAGGAATAGGCAGTGAAACAGGAAAAGGAACAGTTCTGATTGGAAAGATTCAACGCTTGGGTTAGCCAATCATTTTCGACACAGTTTTTTCAGTTCGTCAGTCTTCTTATGTAGAGTCAGATCGAAATACGAGGTCACGACACAACCGAATACTAATGTATCGACCTATTTGTTAATATATTAATAGAGACATTTCGCTCCGCACAATAAGTGTACAGTTTTCATAGACAAATAAAAAAATATATATTGTTTGAATAATGTCCAAGCCTGATCCACAGCTAACCGTAGGATGAGAATTACTCACAGACAGCGATCACAACAAATCATGTATCCATCGTCGTGCTCAAAGTCACTAGAACAGGAAGACAATTCTGCTAATGAATCTGTTCGCTTCATCTGCATTGGCAAGGGGTATTAATAGTACTCACCATATGCACCTGGTCACACTGTCTTCGTCATCTCCCTCACCCTCCGGAGCAGTCTCAGTCTCCTCACCCTCCGGCTCGGCTTCTCTGCCAGCCTCGCTGCTGATAGCACTAGCAGCGTCATCCTCGACATTGCTGCCGGTCACAACTGGAATCCACCGAGTTTTAAACACCTCTGCTACTATGTCTTGATTATTAAATTGTCGTCATTTGGAAGTACCTTGGCCGTACATATACGTGTGCTGAGAAGTTGCTGCAGAACTTCCAGCACCGTTGATGGCTTGTTGCTTTGGATGGGGTGGTGGTGTCGGAGGCGATGGCGACCGCGGCGGAGGAGCCACGTAGTTGTGATCTTGTAAGACAAACTGAAGACACTGTAATGGGAAATTGGTCACTCGTATCTAGAAGGTTCGCGCCTCTTCTACTGACATGTAATTGGGACAGTACAGTACATAGGTTACCTCGTAGGGGTGAGGAATCCTCCTCACTGGTGACTTCGGTGCAGTTTTATGATAACAGTCATTCTCTTCAGGTACTCTAGTTTCTGCGTCGAGTCTGTAAAGGAAATAGTTTAGTTTAATTTAAACGCAGATGGTTGTAATTTTG
Organism: Megalopta genalis; assembly: GCF_051020955.1. Taxonomy (NCBI): domain Eukaryota; kingdom Metazoa; phylum Arthropoda; class Insecta; order Hymenoptera; family Halictidae; genus Megalopta; species Megalopta genalis. Next base: position 9,919,225 of record NC_135017.1, read on the forward strand.
TTTACCTTTTCATACGTGTAAAAATTTCTATTAATTCTATGTGATTAATAAAAAAAAATACTAAATAAAATCCTAATAAGTAAACTGACACACTGGATGGGAATAGACAGCTTTGTAAGAATAGTACTGTCGATAACTTGTCGGTAAGTTGACGAATGAATTCATTCTGAGGAGTCTTCTCTCCACATTGTACCATCGAACTAATTTAAATTATAAGACGAAGAGTGTGTCTATTCCAACCAATAGTGGACTTAGAGGACCATCAAAATCAAATACTAACTTGTCCTCCATTTCTTTGCGAGGTTCGGTGCTGGTAACTGGCAACAAGGTCTTTATCTGACCAGACTGCTGCCGAACCTGCTGAGGGAACTGGGAGGTCATGATGAGCTGTTTCTGCTGAATAGTTTGCTGTTGTATTTTTATCGTCGGATTCTTGTGCATGAGCATATTAGGCGTGACAGATTGCTGGGGTAGTAGTGTCTTAATGCTGGTCTTTTGCGGCACCGCGGTGCTAGGTCCTTGACTTTTCACCGCGGTGACATTGGTGTTCAAGGAGGTCTTGATACCAGTCACTTTTTGCTGATGATTCCTCTGTGCAGATTTTTGAGGGGGTATGGTCTTGATACACCCCGGTTGCTTTTGAGTATTCTGTGGCCCTATCACGTTCTGTTGTTGCTGGATGATTTTAACGGGTTGAATGCTCGCGTTCCTATGTAGCGGTTGTTGCACAACATTCTGGGGGGTGTTCGACGTCTTCATAGCATTCACTACTTTCTGAGGCACGCTCTTTATGTTCCCTTGTTGCAGACCCTGCCCCTGAGACTTTGGAACACCCACTCTCATCACCATCTGCTGCTGCTGCTGCTGTTGCACCTTAGAGTTCACCACCTGGGTGCGTTGGTTATTTGGCATGGTGGCGATCGCTGTGACCTTTTGATGTACATTCGTGATACTTTGGCTTCTCTGCACCTGTTGTCCTGCTGTTCCTTGCTGTTGTTTGCCGGTGATCTGTTGTTGCTGGGGCTGGGGGGCCTGCTGGAGAAGTTGCTGTTGCAACTGAGGCGAAGATTGTACGTGTACCTGCTGCTGTGGCTGTGATATCACCTGTTGTTGCTTATTTACGATCAGGAGGTTCGAGTTCTGTTGCGACGGCGATATCACCTGGTGTTGCTTGCTTACGGTCGAGTTTGGCTGGATCTTCGCAATGTTGGGAACGCTGTTGCTTTTGCAGACGTTCGTCAACGGTTGCACTCTGTTGTGGTTGGCTGTCGCCACCGTTTGAGGTTGTTGCTGGCTGATTGACTGGGAAGTCCTCTGCGATTGGACCTGCTGTTGCACGTGTTTCTGAACCTGCTCCGGCTGCTGCTGACCTTGCACTTGTCCTAGCACTTGCACCTTCTGTATACCAGCTACAGAATTGCTAGACTTCTGTACATTGTTTACCGTGCCTGTCTGCTGCTGCCTGGGGACGGTCAGATTCTTCTGCTGTTGACCTTGTAACTTCTGCAATCCCACTTGCTGATTGCCAGCTATCTGTTGGTGCTGCGCTTTGTGGTTCGGATGGCTGGCCAGTATCTGGGTCGACACCTTTTGATTATTGTAAACCTGTTGGGCTATCTTCTGCGTGCCAGCGGCGTTCCCTTGTGCTTTCTGGAGATTCGTGTTTCCGGCGTGCTGCTGGCCTCTCTGTACGGTTGCATTGTTCACCTGGTTCACCGTGAACTGGCTCGCCGAGGTTGGTGTCGACACGGCCTGGCCCTTCTGCACCGTTTGAATCCTTGGCAACGAGTTCCTCTGCACGGCGACCGCCTGATTAGCGTTCACCGACTTCACCTTCTGTAGATTGACCGTCTGAGATTGACCGACGAGATTCTGCGCCTTCACATGTACCCTCTGGATGTTCGACGTGGCTGTGGTGATGGCCTTCACCACGTTGCTGGTGACAAATTGCTGCTGGGGAACCTGTTGCTGCGTTTTCTGCTGCACGTTGCCCTGCAACCCGGATATTGCGGTCCCAGTATGTTGTTGTTGCTGTTTCCCTTCGACCATCTGGCCCCTGCCATGCAGCTGTTTATTCTGCACCGTGGACGCATACTGCAGCGGGTAGACGTGGGCCAGCCCGTTACCCGCTGATGTTAAAGACTGCGAGTTCACTGGAACATGGGTGACATGCGTGCCGGCATTCAGGGTCTGATGGCTGGTGGATGGCAACTTCTGCGAGATCACGCGAGTCGACAACACCTGGGTAGTGTTGGTCTGGGAGCCCGAGATCCTCTGCACCTCTCTGGCAGCTTTTGTTACCGGGTACGTGACGTTCACCGATTTCACCGTGGTGAAGGATATCACGTGGCCAGCTGGGATTTCCGGCGTCGCCTCCAGACACTGTAGGATCTGAGACTTGCCGGCATCCTCGCCGGCGACCACCACCTGATTAGACGCATCTTTACTCAACAGCCCGGAGCCTGCTTGGCTACCGATCTTCTTCTCTATAGGTGACTCGACCGTGCCCAACTGCAAAACGAAGCTCATGGTGGTCTCAGCGGCTTGCGGAAAGCTGTCGACGCATTTCGACGTGATTCCTCCATCGTTTTCGCTCGCATTCGCACGCTCGGCTGGGGACACCGGGGGAGGTGGGCCAGGCCCTGGGGACAATTGCTCCCCACCCCCACCTGTTCCACCCCCCGATAACTTGATCACCGACGGGGTCGACGTTTTGGAGGCCTTTCGATCACGCCAACTGGAAACTCGAGCGAGTTTAGGATCGAACGGCTATCCTCGTCCAGCAGCTTCGCCGTGTACCGCGCGAATTCGATTCCGCTATTTGAGGATCCTGAACCATAGGCTGCAACACATCAACCACGCTAATTAATTCGATTGTTCTCATTAAATAGACATACTTAGGACTACGGGAATGAACATACGGGAGTACATGTCTCATTCAAGACACATACTTGACATTACAGGAAGGGATATTTTTTAAACGCATTCGTTTACTTCATTATTTTCTCATTTCACTCCATCAGGTAACATTTATAATCCACTCTCATTTATGATACATAGATTACAAGAAGGAATGTTTTCTAGATGCATCGGTTTAATCGTTCTTCGTTCTTTATTTCTTCATAACGAACGGAACTTTACGGAGGTAATTTGGTTTGGATGTTACAAAACTTCGTAAAATACAGTATATGATACCAAGTCCTTCCTAGTGCATAAGAAACGGGGTCATATGCAGTGTTCGTTGGAGCAAAATGGACGAATCGTAGGAGAGAATCACGCTGTCTACGTTGCCCAACCTGCAACATGCATTAACTATTCAGCGGCTATGGCGAAGCAGTGCAATATATACGCTGCTATTGATCCAGAAGAACGTTTCTTCTTACCGGCTCGAGAGGGCAAACGATTGTTCGATTGTGATCGCAGACTTTTTGCTAGACATTGATGAAAGTATTTCGAGCATTCGATTGCGTAATCCACGCAGCGAAACCGGTCGAGAAAAATGGCCTGCGATTGGAGGAGGACAAGCCCTCCGCTGGAGAACCTGTTGACGAGATAGCATCGATTCTGATGGAGTGTTGATGAGCCTAATTAATTCTCGGCGAAGCTCGTGCTTTCATAGTGGCGAGCTGCTGCCGTTTGGCCATCTGGATCCGGAGAACGAGGCCTTCTGGTTCCGTCACATCAACAGATCTGTGTTGATGTTTTAACCCTCGGAGGACGGACCACGTGGAGGCAGAAAGCTGGGTCACTTCTGACCCGTATCAATATCAAGCATAAACAGATTCCAAAGTGTAATTCTTTTCCTTGCATCTTATGAGTGAGTTTATTATAGGGAAAAAATATAGGTTTATTATGAACAATTTGTAAATTATTGTAAAACAAATAGATCTAGATCTAGATCTAGATAGATGAAAGCATATCCCACGACCCACGTTCATCCTGCGAATGTCCGAAGCTTTTATACCGTAGAAATTCCGAGCCCTTAATAAGATTCGAACACGAAACCCTTATTTTTGCTAGGAAAAAAAATGATTTCAAGCGTTGAAAAAATGCTAAAATAATTGGTGATACGACGAGTATCGTTGCACGCGTCGCGTAATCGTGATCGAGTAGTGTCAAGAGCGCACGTGCAGCTGGACTGGCGCCAAGTGTGCCTAAGTATCGCCACCTCTTGCCGCGTCGAGCTCCCCTGATCAATTAACGCGATCAATTTCCTCGAGTAAGCCGGATAATTCCGTGCCAATGTAAACAGCCCGATCCGATCAAAAAGCACGCAACATCGGTGGGGGTCCGTAAAAGAGAGTTGTACCGCTCCGGGCAGCGACCGGGTCGGTCCGGACCCGACGCCAAATTCGGAAGTCCGACTGACAATATTTTTAGACGCGCTTAAATATAACAATGGTCTTCGATTATTTTTATCTGCGGCTATTCGCAGACTACGCGTGTCTAATTCAATTTAGATAGCGCGCGAACGGCGATAAGCGACAGTGCGGAAGCTTATTGTATCTATTTATGCGTGCAATATATCAATGTCAGAACGCGCCGATATTTATTGCCGATAAACCCGTAGCTGTCCGGCGATGCATCGATTCCAGAACAACGTCCCATGCATTATTTAACGGATGCGCCGAGCGTGATACGCGTCGACTTGTGGCGGCTACCTCCAGACCCGCCAGCAGATGGCTCCTCTTCCCGCGAGTAACCGATCCGCCTCAATTAGTATATATACAAACTTCGTCCTTCCTACCGATATCCCAACGTCTAAGGCAAGGGCCCGCTAGGATAGCCTTACGATGAGTCCTCTAGCGGGCCCCGGACGAAACGTCATCCCCTCTCCTCTCTCACCCAGCATCCACACAGTCAGATCACAACCGCCAAATTGGTGAGCCCGACGTGATACGCAAACAACCTTCTGATCAACCTACAGCATTGTAAATAGTACCAAAAGAAGACTCAGTCACTGCACCGCGACTCGTCAAGAGACAAAGTCCGCGAGCGAATAAAGAAGTTTTCCACCGCACACAAGTGTACAAGTAATTTCGAATCATCCTACTCAAAGACTGTTGGTTTTCTTACGTCGCAAATTGTTTTCACTCGTTTATATTGTTCGGTTTCGATAATATCTTCGATAAATCGAAGCAAGCTAATTTTCGGGGTAGGCCATGGAAAATAAAAAGACAAAAGTTCGTGAAGTCCACCGAGGACGCGATACGGCACTGGGAACTGTCATTCGCGTTTCGCAACCTCGGCTGTTAACATCTCTGTGCCATCGGAATCGAGATTACGCTGCATGCGCATACTATAACTCAGACGAGCATGACTCTCCCGGGCCATTTTTTTTCTCTGGAATTTCAACATGATCACGCGACCAGCACGTGACCTCACGTTTCTGCGAAGTAACGTCGGCAAACAATTTTTAAATTTATAATTATCCGACGTTCTATGCTAACAAGCATCCGATTAGAGCAGAATCCTTCGATCAGGGTATCACCGAGAACGCAGCGGTCCCAACGTGTCAGTAATTTACTATCGCGGAGATAAGGCCGGTTTATTTAACCAGCCAATCATGACCATTTTTACGGCTAGTCTGTTATCGCGGCGATTTTTAAAACGGATCGTACCGCCGTTATTTGCGATATTGTTGCGCCTGAAAAATTGCTATAACGACGGCCACGCGACCGGGGAGAGGCCGGAGTGTTGGACAACATCCGGTGCGCGATGGTAACGGTAACCATGGCCACGTGACTTTCCATAATTGATACGGCCTTCCGGTGATAATCAAACTGTCGCTAGATTCCAGAAAGTTCGCGTCGGCTAAGAAAATTGAAGCATTTGAAGATTATTCGAGAAAACTGACCACCCCCTCGGTCACTTATCGGTACGTCGCGTCGCGCGCGCGCGCGCGTCGATAACCATAGGGAAAGGATTGAACGGCCGAGATTTCTCCGGCGAGAAAACCTGTCGGTACGTTCGGGAATCACGATAGCGCGAAGTGACCGGGCTCATCGTAACGACGTTATCGGCACTGTCAAAACGCCAGCGGCGTGATCTCCCTGGTAGGGTCGCGCGAATGAAAGGCCACGCAGCCGTTCGTTAACCGAGGTTATGCACTCGGCCAGTTGCAACGCGCTTCTGGGTTGAAAACTAACCGTACCTCGCCAAAACGAATTTATACCACCCGATGAATCGACGCGTTCATTCATGGCACAAAACCACTGTTACAAATTGATAACTCAAAACGTTGAACCCACCGTGCCGTACCGATGCCATTTTAAGTACCCTAATTCCGCGTACACTGGATTAATTATACATTTATTTATAATTATACATTTATATATTGGGATTCACTCGTGATGCGAACGCTCTGTTGCAAAATGGTACCTCGAGACATTGGTCCTACCACGGCGAAAAGGTGACATTTCCGTAGACTAGGTTAGGACTATACTTTAACACTTTAGTAATACACCTTTTAACTCCCCAAAGCTGGAGTCTTTAAGCTCATATCGGCTTAATTATATATTAGAATCTTGTTATTTCTGCTGACTTTGGATTTTCAAGAGATAAGCCATGTTTTTTTTAAAAGTAAATTCGTACGTCTGTTTGGTCGCGTGACTATTTTTTGCAAGCTCGTCGCAAAAAGATAACGAAAGCGGCGTCACGTGATATTATGCAAAGAATAGATGCAAATAAATAGATATAATAAAAAGATGTCTTAACGACTAAAACTTTCGTGACTGCAGAAATTGTTTTCCCCTTGAAATTGAGAGCCCCTGCGCAACGAAGTGTATTATTTCAGATGGCGAGAAATCAGGAAAACTGCCAAAGGCAAGCGTGGATCCCACGGCAGAAACAAAACTATACTCCCGCGACTAAATATAACCTCGTTGCAATGGTTACGTATGGCATCGTTAACCACCCGATAAACGGACGACGATACGTTTTCGAGAAATACGCGCAAATTTCGTTGAGCCGGTGACGGCATTGTGTAACCATACTTTCTAGCAGTTACGTCAACCACCTTTTTCCTAAATCGGGGAATAATTTACTACCCCCCTCCATGTACTCAGAACATAGTAGAGTGTGGGGCATTTTTTTTCGGGGAAAATTCAGTCCGTCGTCGGTATGCTGCGTTTCGGGTCACTCTGTGCAATACATATAATCGAACAGAGTTGCACGGGAAAAGGTCAGAGGTCGAGCCTTGACGCAAGCGCGTCGGTATTTTGTAAAAAGTGGTACACAGTGCAGCTCATCCTCGCTAAAAACGTGCGGGCGTTTCTGCGCTGACGTATCTGATCAGTGAGCCAAATTTTCTGAATTCAAGGGCACGCGCGGGTCATAGTGTAGTAGGTCATTGAATTCGTCTTGGCAGCAACCACGATCCTGTGATCAAAAATACGTAATAGCGTATTGAAAAATTACGAGGTTCTTGACTTTTCGTTCAGTACAGATCGTGGCCAAGTTGAGGATAGCGAAAAATGGCGGATGTTCCCCGACTGTATCCTACATAGTTTTCGAAACAAATTCTATCGTTTGCATGATTTTAGGAATTGGTTGCAGTTACCAAGGTCCGAGATAGTTGAGGAATGATCGTCTGCAGCTGAGCAGCTGTCGCGACGCATCGCAGAGTCTCGGCCGAAGTTTGCCGCGAATCTGGCCCCCACCTCTCCCCTATCGGAACGCTCACGCGAAAATTAACGAGCGACCGCGCGCGGCGAGAGGAGTCCGCCGCGTAGTAGAACGCGCGAGCGTGCAACGTTGCAGCCTGGTTTGTCGCGTTGGCAGCAATGGGATTTCTGACGACCTACTTGGCGTACCTCGACCCTCGCATTGATTCGACGCGAACCAAAATTATTCCCGAACGATTATCGTACAACCCTGTCCTACCTCCCTCCGCCCACACGCGCCGCTTCATCCGAAGCACACCGTCGACACTATCGACAGCCGTTTACCGGTCGATTGCGTGCGTGAAAAATTCGTATTTGCCGCCGACCTGATAACTGGACCCACTTTCACCCGATCAACAAGTAAACAAAAATGTATCTAGTTCGATCCAGAATTTAGGACAGATCGAGATCCCAGAAAATCGTTGTTATTTTTCGAACTGCAGCGTTCTTGTTTATAATCTTGTCAACAGAGAGCTGGCAAAGTAATCGAGATTGGACGAGGTGATATTTTAAAATAATTTAAGTATTTATAGTTCTTCGTAATTTTGTACTGCTTTATTTCAGTATAAGGGTTAATTGTTCAGAGCAATATGAGATAAAAAGGAAGGATACAGAAAATTGAGATTTTTAAATGATTAGCAGCTAATGATCGCCCTGAACCGCCATAGTAGCGCGCGAAGAGTAGCCACCGGAGCTACGCAAGAGAAACAAAGACAGAGAATCTGAGCTGCGTCTCGCGTTGCTATTGGTCGGCTTAGATTGTTAGTAACTCGAAAACAAAGCCAAAATCGCAAATTTTTTATTTTTGACTTTCGTTTTGTATTGTAAAGAAGGATGAAGCTGTAAATTTTCAACCACCTGTTGTTAAGCATCCTTCGTGACGTAGAAAGTTAGTTTATTAGACAATTTAGATATAGGATATTATTTTTGATCATCTAGTAATGAGAGAATACTATTTGAAATTGTTTATGTGACTGAAAACATGAATTTTGTCCAGTTTGCGTGCACCGTACGGGTCTCTATATGACGTTTATCCATAGCTCGACTTGCAGCGAAGATACGGACAGAGAAGCGACGTTTTCTGCTGATGCGCAGCCTAAACCGCGCATCCTATTGCCATACCGGCAACCTAATGGCAGTGGTAGCGCGGATATAAACGATCTAACCTTTCAGAGCAAACAAAAAGTACACTGATAATGAAACCCCGATCTTTAAAAAATTGTCGATATTTAAGCCGTTCTAATTTTGTAAAAACAGCACGATGTGACGTTAAATTTGGACTCATTTCGAAGCTTGAACTTTCTACTTTCACAATCTATCGTCCGTTTTATTCTAAGATTTTTTTGCGAGCAATGGCGGAGGCGAATTGAAGACCCTTCTTCTGATAAAAATTCTACGACTTCAAACATCTCTAAAACCGTTAAAAAATTCTTTTATTGGATAAATCTAATATAGATTTGAAGAACAAAGCCTCCCCTTTTAAACGACACCTCGAAACTTGATCTACGATCTTTTCCCGCTGTTTTATGGGACTTAGATGAAGGCAAAGTTTTGTCACCCAAAACCCTCTCGCGCGTCCTCCAGTCAAAATTTAGTAAAGCAATAAAAAAATAATGATACGTCATGATTCATAAGGTTGTTACAAAGGGGAAGCTTCGCTCTTCAAAATCCATGGTAGATTCAGCCATAACGCATGTCAGCCTGAGCGTCAACCCAAGCTAAAGTTAGGTACGCGTCTGGAATTCGTCTATTCCGCCATATTGTAAACTCCGCGCTGCGAACCCCTTTCACGGTTGCGTTTCTTTTCAGAAAACAGTGACGATGCTTTCCGCTAATGCGATCGCTTGAAACCAGTGAATATGTCAATTGCGTTGACCGACCGTTTCCATTGGTAAACGTAACTGTCGTACAATAGCCGACAGACGAGGACAGAGAGCTTGGCGCGGTGGGAGGGGGTCGACTTAAATGGCGGTACATACACAGAGACGCGGAAATTGCGCGTCAATCTGGGACGTTAGCAGTCCAAATGTTATCCGACATAAACATCATCGGAACGAACGGCTAAATCCGGACGAATGCGCATCTAACCGCGATCTTATCCAGCGTACGAACAATCAAATTCGAGCGTAACGAACAGCGCACGCGATATCGATTTTTCCATCGCATGCATGCCCAACATTTCCGCACCGGCCACGAAAATCAATAATAAAAAGAACTAGCCGGGAGAGGGGAGCCATTTCCATTCGAGAACTCTAGAAAATTCTGCGATCCTCTGGCGCGACTATTTTTGAACCGGACGATTCAGGACTGCTATCCTTGAATCGCGTTCTAAAAAAAGGAGAACTAATGCAGCGCGCGAGACCGGTGTAATTTTGTACAGTCGGTGTTCCCTCCAATATGGCCGCAATTACGGAAATAAGGAAAAGAATGGAACTATACCGCCGGCACGGTGTCTTCTACCGTCGGGAATACTAACCGTACCTGCGACTAGTTCTACGCCGTTGAATAACCGTTCGAACATCTCCCCCTGCTCTCACTCTCCCTCTCTCGCTCTCTTCGCGGAAAGTTTATCTTTTCCTATCGTTGCGTCTCTGTTGCACAACGATGTGCACGCTTCTCGGGTTGGCCGAGGGAGAGCCACGAGCGTACATCATGCAGTAAGCCGTATACAAAGGCCTGATTGCCGGACACTCGGTGAAATATGCCAGTCCCCGCCAATAACCGGTATCTTGCTGTCCTCTATCTACTCTATCCTCTGTCTTCCCCTTGCTCCCTCGCGATCCGGAGGCTGTCCGACGGGGGGCACGGGGGCAGGGGGCAGGGCGGAGCGAGAAGTGAACGAGAAACGCCGGTGGAAGTGAACCAAGATGCAAGACAATGCCGCGTGTACTCGGCAAAATCCGTGCGAAAGGCTTTTCCTATCGACGGTAGAATCTCTCCGGTCATTTTTCAAACGTGAATCCCAAATTTCGAGGGATATTTACCGAAGGACAATATTTTTGTTTACTATTGTTCGCTGCGGCGCGGCTCTGTGATGGATAGAAGGACCTCGATTCAATTGCGGGAGAGAGATTTGTACGCGCGTTCCTGGAATTACGGTCTACAAAAGGGAGGACAACCACTCGATTTCGCGGAGAGAGCGCTCGTGGCCCCGCCCCTCCCACTACGGCCCGCCTACCGTACACGACGGGCCATGCAAATGCGTGGAGGAGCGCCTTTTGCTGTTTTTCGAACTAGATTTCGAGCGTTGTCGATGCAAACGCCGATAGGCGAGTGAAGGAATGGTACTGAATGAGGATGCAAATGTAAACCCGAATGTAGATAGAGTAGACTCCGCTGTCGGACAGGTTTTGTTCCTGTTCGTCGGCAGCTCCGCGCCGCGGTTCTGTGGATTAGTCACTCAGGAATGCGACCGCGGTTCGAGGGGAGGCTGCGACCGTGCTTAGCCGGTTGGAAGACATTCCATTTTCCCAGATGTGGGGAAAATTTGCCGCTCGCATAAACAATTTCGTTGCGCGGAGACCTGACGCTCGTTGCCGCGCGCGTTTCATTCGAGGTCCGGAAACGAAAAATCGTAGATCGGATATTTTTTTTTGGAAAGCGAACACTGTGCCCTTTCTAATAACAACGGGCGTCAGGATTTTCGAAAGAGGAATGTCGGGCATTTAATATCGATGAAACAATTTTTATTGGATTTCTTAGAGGTGCGAGGAAAAAATGGAGAAGTCACGCGACAGGTTTGAATAAATCGATGTCAGGAGACGCTCGTTACCCGCAATATTGGAGCGGCGCTGCGTTACGTGGGTGACTCGGAAGAACGGGGGGACGAGGGACCAAGATCCAGCATTGTGCACCTCCGCTATTACACCCAAGGTTACCAAGAAGCGCTCATTTCTTTTTCTCTCCCCCACCCCGTCCCTCGCGCCAGCAAATCTCTCTGTCCCGCTTCGTGTTCAGCGCTCTCTCTCTTTCTCTCTCTGGTTCGCATGCGACCAGACTAAATTTTATTACATTTCATTGCAACGCGGATCCGGTTCTTAACGAATTCTTCTCGGCTTTATGTTAAGGATATCCTTCCTTTTCCTTGGGCTAGAGTTACACAACCTTGTGTCGTAAAGAAAAAAGAAAGATTGAAAACGAGACACGAGAAACCGGAGTCCGTCCAAGGGTCACCGTCGACCCACCCTTGAATTTCGATCGACGAAGATCTGTACCGTCTCGTGGTGTCTCGAAGCGAATAGTTTCGTGGTCGCGCGCCATTTTAAGTTTCCGCGCTACGTCGGTTATGCAGTCACGAAGTAGCGTGTGCATCGCGGATACATCGTTCCCATAGTAACCGCGGGCACCATTAATACAGACTGACGTCACCGTGAAGAAATGCATCGGTTACATTGCGGCGCGGATCTTGCGAAATCGTCGCGGGTCTCTACGCGGCCGTTTGATTTTCGATCGAAGCCCCGAGGCGTTGGATTTCGCCTCAGCCAGTCGCTTCTATATTTAACCATTCATAACTATTCCAAACTCGCGTGGAAAACGCAATACCCAATCGGGCGCCCAGCCGCATAGCGCTGCGAGTCAATGCACGGACCACGGGCGAACTGCATCTGCAATTTTTCTGCGACCCTGTTTACCATACGTAACCTCCAACCGCGTCTTCCCGGTTGTTGGTCAACAATGCGACTCTCCCACCTAGCCATTTCCTTTCTAATCTTTAAATCGTTAATTCGATATTATACCCTCGCTTTACTAAATCGTCCGTACGTCCGAAGCGCTCGCGTTCCGAGGTTTTTTCGTGGAAAATAGTCTCTCTTCTCTTATTTGGTCAGTTTCAACCGTGCCCTCCCCTCCCCCTTAATCGATCAATGCACCGCTTTAGTTGCTCGTTGCCCTGCCCCCGCCCTATCCCGATCCCCTCAACGGTTTCAGCCAACCGGTGTAACTTAATACGAGGTTTTGCACTCGATAAAGGAATTATCAACTCCGAGGTGCATCGATTAATGCAGGCGTAAAGTATTCCAACATTCTAGGAAAAAGCATCGAGAATATTTGCAATCGACGGTTCGAGTAACGTTCGTTTGGAAGGCCATGGAATTTGAAAAAAGCATGGCTAATCGAATCTGCATGCTACAGGTTAACCCTGTTACCGGACTGCATTCGATTCGGACAGAGTCAGTGATCACGAGATAATAAAGTTATCTCTCGATGACACAAATTCGAGGGTACAACAGGACACGGTGGCCGCCACTTTGCGAGCCAGTTGCAGCGGCAGCGGCAGCAGCAGCAGTTCGACCGTGCGTACGCACTGACATCGTTCTATTGGACCTTTCCCGATGACGTCAGTAGAGGTGGCCAATGGTAATGGATACCGCAGGGACTGGATCAGCAACCCGTATAAATCCCAGTGCCTCGGTCCTTTACCAGCTAGCTAATAAAACGGACAATGGCAAAGCGATTGCACGATTCGACCCAGTTTCATGCGAAACCCACCGAAATTAAGCCGATCCCCCACCCCCCCAATCCCGAAACCATCCATCAGGTGTTTAAAAAAGAATAATCCGAAGCGCCAAATAAACCGAGACTGTTGCTACTGTTCCATCTCCCGATAGACTCGGGAAGAAGCAGCTGTTCGAATGTCGAATTTATCGCGATACAGATTAATATGAAATTTCGACAGGAATGTCGGTAATACGCGTATTGCAAAAAAACGACATGCCTTTCGACCGTTTTCTTCTGGTCCCCCGTGGATCGGCTGCGCGTTTTACTATGTATATGTGTGTGTCGCGCGTGCCCGTCACTCCGCGCAAACTTCCCTTGCGGTCGATACGATTTCACCTCGTGCCGACAAATGCTACCAACCAGAGGCGTACCCATCGACCACAGTTCGAGCGTGCGAGTTCTTAACTCTCGGAACACCGTTTCCCAACCGTTTTGCAGAGTCGACAACATTCTGGACGCGACCAAACGTTCTGCAACCGTTTGTTAAACAAACACTATAGCCGCGGTATCCAACCGAGGGACATGACCCCCTTGTTTCTGACCAGCAAACACAAATTGGGATAGAGGAAGGGGATCCATCCCCTTGCGGGTCAATATGGACCCGAACAACGGAAGATTCCTATACTATGATTACTCCCTAGTTAAGTTCTTTCCTCGCATACTTTAGCTGACATCGAAATTCATTCGGCAAAGGTGCCCCGTGGACGTAGAATATTTCCGAAATTGTAAAAGATGAATTTGTTCCTGCGTTTTTGCACGGAACGATAGTGGAGATAATGGGCGCCGATCGATCGGTATTTGAGAAGAAAAAAATTGGTTGCGGCGCCACTGGTTGCCGCCAACCACCCACGAGCCCCGTATCTGCACCCTCGCCCCCTCCGTACGGCGTGCAACCAGCCAGATTTGACTTTACAACAAGCACTTCGAGCAACTTTACATGGAAGTGGCTTGATCCGGCCAGCGAAGAGAAACCATCGGACTGCCACTGAAAGATTTATCGATGCCGGAGGATCGAGCAGCGTTTTATGAATCCCCAGGACCGAACCAGTTCCCGAAAGTGTATGAGAACCACTGTAATAGATGCATTTACATGTATGACTAAGCGGCCTCTAGATACAAAGATAATCGAGCGGATAAATTAAAACGAGACATCCTGTGCAAGCGACGCCACGCATTATTTAAATATTAAGAAGGATGTCCTCGACGGTAAGTCTGGCAGCGTCGCACGGTCATAGGAGGGCAAGATCCGCCATGGATTTGACGATCTAGTCGACGACTGATCCGTGGCCATTCTGCATGACACAGCGGATTACGCCGACCGATACGATTCGATCTCGAATACCCGATAATTAATGTCCAACATGGGGTTACTCCCGCAACATTATCGCCGGTGTAATTAGTGACACGATTTCTCATCAATTTCCCTTGAATGGCGTTGATAATCTGGCATAACGATGTTATCTCCTTATCTCTGGATCGGATTTCGAGAGAGGTCGGGCATTCTTCCGTTTCCGGATAACGGGGACCGGAAGTCTGCATTCCGTTTAAGGTTCACCGTTAATAGGTTACTACTGTAGATACCCCCCCCCCCCCTCAGAAATTCCCCGCGGCTTGATACCATTGTATCGATGGAAAAAATACGAAGTACAGAGACAGTGTCAGGGAAATCGATAAATTCGGGATCCCGAGGATGCAGGCAAGCTGCTCTCTCGGCCAAGGTACAAGACATGCAGAGAAGGGAATTTAGCGTGACAGGAAAGAGGAACGCGCAGAAGTTTCGCGGAAGAGGGGGTGGAAAGAGAAAATAGGAGAGACACACAAGCTGTATTGGTAGGGATCGCGAAAAGATCAAGAAAAAGGAGAACGAGAGGGGCTGACGAAAGTAAATGCCGGGAAGGGGGGCGACACGACATGGAGAGAAAGAGAGCGAGAGAGACGACAGGAGCAACAGAGCCAGCAACATGGCGGCTCCGAGTAGTGAGAAACCAGCGCCGCCTAGCAGATTTTTCTATTCCCGCCCGTAAAATCAGTTTCGATGTATCTAAACTCTCTCTTTCCAGCTTTTTTTTTTCAAACATTCTGCACGTCGAAACGCATACTCTTGTCTTTAACGACACTCTTGACATTCAAAACAATGCCACTGTCGAGATTTCCGACCAATTTCTACGATACATCCCCTACAAACAAGATTTTTAAAACGTAATTCATTATGCGAACTTTTAATACTTATCTTGTAATGCTCCGAAAAGTATTTTATGCCGAGAAAGTACTTGAATTCGAATGCAGATGTACAAACCAATTCTGTCTCCTTTAGAGAATGAGCATTTGGTTTTCCTTTTCAACAAGTTTTCTAGCACATTAGATACATGTTACTGCTTCTTTGGAGATACTTAAAAAACATGTTCGCTGGCTTGTTTGAAACAGCTTATCGGTATGCCTTATGGTCGGTGGTCAAGATACCTTAATGGCAGACAGTGGTTGTAAAGATATTTCAATGAACAAGACAACCGTAAAATGGTAGATGGTATCTTCACTGCTAAACTGGCAATGTGAAATGACATTAGTCATGACCAAGTCTTCTCGTAATTCAGAAACTTCTGCTGTTGACTTTATTGACGCTGTGGCAAGCATGGCTGGTATTTGAATAATGCACGCATGTGTGCAAATAAAATTGAAAGTCACTTGTCTAGCTGAAATGAATATAAATAAAAGTGACACAAGCTGTTCAATCCGACACGTATGGAGAATAATACTAACACCGGCAGGGTTAACGGAGAGAAATCATGGTAAAAAATGGGGGAAACTTGTCAGGCCTTAGATAAAGAACATTTAAAGGCTGAGTAGATGTTAACAACTATGTAAATTCTCCAGGTAGAGTTGTATGTGTACGATGTGGTTGACCTGTAGTCACTCACCATTTTATCAGCCATTGTTGCCACCATTCAGACACGAAAATTGCACCAACAGATCTGTCTTTTCAAACATTCGTTTTCGTTTCAAGAATCGTCACAACAACGACCGGAAAGTCGACAGAAAAGGAGGAAATCAATCCCCAAACGGCGAGAGATCGATCTCGTTCGAAGCGACCGAAAAAATTTTTTTTGGTTAAGTGAAATATCAAATGAACCCTTGTTGCGTTGTTAATGTCAACGGAACTGCCGAGATCGTCCTTACACAGTAATTAACACTGGTTTTCGATGACAATTCGCCAAGAAAAACATAGGGTAACGAGATCGTTTGAACGTCACAAACGATTCATAATACGGACAGCAACGTATCGTTGCAACTATGTTTCCGATGACAGTTCCAGCGAATTCCCACGTTTATTCGACGAGATCGCAGTTCCCCGAGCGTTCCGTGTCCCGAAAACCCGTGAAAATGTATTGCTTACCTTAATATGACAGGAATACAGAGGCTGACTTTAAACTTGGATGTAAACACAAGCATTTTTCAACGGAACTGACACCAGGGCAGCTTCAATAACGAACGGCAAAACACTCTTTACATCGCGGACAACGTTATTTCACTGTTCGAGATTTTCCTACGTAATTAAATATCGCGATAAATACGAGAATTCACGATCTCTTCGGAAAACATCCATCGAAAACTAAAGATGGCAGCCATTCTTCTGTACAAAACAAAGGTTCACATCCACGGACTCGCGAGCGATCAAGCCTCGAACCCAGATAGCTTCCGGCGCTACGTTCGGACCGCCACTTTCGAATATTCGAAAATTTTACCGACGATTACTCAAGAATTCCTTATTGGCATCGAAATTTCACCGCTCGATTATAAATTCTCGATCCTTTACAGTTATTCTGGAATTCTGCAATCTCGTAGAAGAACGTTATGCTAATAAAATGCGTATTTAATTTCGGACCTGTTAGTGCTCGGGCCAATCGACAGATGGCGCTTTGGTCGATTTAATAATTCCTGACTCCACCTGACTGGAAATATACGAACCCCTGCTCCGTTGCCAACTTCAAGACAGGCGAAACGAGCGCATTATGTTCGGCTGTTTCGTTCGACTTTGAAAAAAACAAGCGGAAAATAAAAAGATCTATGATCGATCGTCGAGCAGCGCGTTTCTCGACGAACCGGTCGAAGACCGATTCGCTTCGACCTGGTCCCGTTAAATGTCGGTTGCGGGGTCGATAGGTTGATCGAAGTCGACTGACATTTAAATAATTATCGACACACCGGAACGTTGTCGAGAAAGTTGGCAGTATTTGTCGCACTGGTACTGTGCGAAACTTCTACGATCACTGGTTGCTCGGGTTATTGATTTCTACCTGATATGCTTCGAGAAAACAAAAATGTTTTGATTGGTGATTTGTGACTGTTGAACAACAGGTATATCGGTTTTAAGTCTTGGAAATGCCTCTTTTGAATTGAAATCAACGATACCACTTATCAGACCGACTGCAGGCATTATGGCTTTGAAAAAAATGTCATTAAAAGATGGGGAAACCGAAACTGCAGCAAAATTAGATTCACGAATTTTAATCTTCTAGTTTTTCGTCTAATTCTCTGTAACTACATAAATATTGAAATTTACTTCTTATTTTTCGATTGTTTTGTAGATTTTCTGTTTTGTAAATACAGCCCAGTCTCTCGTGTTTAGAAATGGCAGAGACTGATCCACAATTAAAACGACTTTTACTTCCGGCTGAAGAGACACTGTTTGAACAATTGCTGAGATTTGGCCTATATATTGGAGCAGTGTTTCAAGTGATTTGTTTATTGGCCATTGTTGTTTATCAGGCTGGCCCATCTGATGGCATTGCTGCATTGAAGGTAATTCAATGAATGTTTAAGTGTTATTGTTAAGGTATTAAGGTTGTTTCAATTGCAGGATGATCCAAGCGATGTGGAATGTTCAGAAAATAGTCCTCAGGTTACTCCTAGAAGACCTCATAGACCACGAAAGCAAGAGAAGAAGAAAAGACGTTGAGTTCCTTTGCTAAATGCACAAAAAACTTCACGATTCATCTCTGCTTTTAGATGTTAGTTAAAGACTGCTTTTAGACATTACTTTTATTTATATTATTTCTGCCATGAGGTGGTGTGTGATTTATACTTGACCTTTTATAACTATTTCCATTGACACTACAGACAATGTTAGATTATTCCCACTGTTCTAGAAATATTTAAAAAAATGTTCTCTATAGTACAAATATTAAATAAAAATTGTTCTCGTAAAATTATGGTCCTGCACCATTTTCATTTTTATTTATCTTATACCTTATACTTTCATCTATTTAAAAGTACAGACTTTTCCTCATAACGTCCCGCTATTCCAGAATTCCAATGAGACATTCAAGAAAAAAGAAGCCATTTTGTTATCATTTTGATTGACTAAAAACTCGAGAAATCTCGTGATTGGGTGAGTTACAGAATGGTGGGGATGTAAACGCTATGTTATGGAGATCCATGAGCACGACGTTAAGGAGGAAACATTTCATTTCCGCCAAATTGTACTGCCATCTACTCAAAACAAGTGAGAGAACGCTTTGAAAAAATTTGTAAACGTTGCATATTAGGACGCATGTAAACATATTACATATTTACAACTCTTGAAGTCTCTGCGTACTTTAATCGTAAAGAAATTGTAATTATACTCATAGCAAGCACGATAAAATGATTACAAGCATTATGTTGCATCACAGTAGAAAGCGCGCGATACTTAAGTCTAACCCCTAAATAGTTGATGGAAGATGTAATCGCAATTGTTGAGGTAGCATGCGGTTTTTTTCGTTGATTGAGAAAAAGAAATAACAATGTACAACTCAACGGGAACGCTTTCTCCGCAAGATATTTTGGCGGAGGTCAGAAAGTTCATTTCCGGAGCGGTTAGGCCGCTTCATAACACCAGCACCCTTGATGTCACTCGGACAGCCTTATCCTTACTTCGAAATGTACCTGCGGCCAGAGATGCGGTACTCGAGTACTTCTGTAACGTGTTTTTCGTTGCAGTGACCAAACACGTGCGTCAAATCGAAGTAAGTGCGCTAAAAATCTCGGTGAAGTCAGTTTCATCAATTACTCTAATTTTCGCAGACAAATCAAAATTTGGCAATATGCGAAGAGTCCATTATAGCAGAGATACATTCTGTTTTGAGTGGTTTCATAAATGGGAATCCAGAGGCTTGGGCACCAATCATCTCGGCATGGTCCTTAGAACTGCTAGGTATGAGCTGATCAACGTATTTTGATTTTGGAGCTAAGAGTAACTGATTTACATTACAGGTAAACTGTCCTCTGACTATGCAAAACGTGGCAACCTCCCCAGCAATGCTGGGATCAACGACTTCCTTCAACAATGGATGTCCTGCCGTGCCACTCGTACTCTCATTGATATCACAGCCCAATGCCTTCAGTGCCTGATGCATTCTGACACAGAATCCTGTATCAAAGCATTGCTGGATACCAGTGTCCTGCACAGTCCTCACTTTGATTGGGTGGTTGCCCATGTTGGTAGTTGTTTCCCCAATACAGTGATCACCAGAGTACTGTCCTGTGGTTTGAAAGACTTCTGTTCCATGGGCTATGAACACAGTGTAAAAAATCCTAAGCTGAACTCAGTTGTGGGGATCTTAGGGCACTTGGCTGGCAGCCATTTTCAGGACATTCGAACAGCGTTGTTGGATTTATTCAAATGGAGTATGGGCGAGGAAGTGGTCACGGATGAGGACATGAAAAAGCAGAAGCTAGCCACTGTCCCATTTCTCTTAAACTTAGCATCTTTATCTCAGACTTTGCTTAAAGCGATAACGAGCGACGTGTTGCAAACCCTGAAGCCGGAAATAATTCCACGGCTGGCTTTATTCGCTACCGACTGGTGCAAATACTTTAATAACCAACCAGAAGCTTTGATAGACTTGACCGTGCATTTGGTCTTAGGATGCGAACAGGGTGCATCGCAAATCATCAATTTATTATTGAATCTTGCTCTGAACACCACTAAAATTGGTTACCACAGCGCGAACACGGCGCAGAGTATCAAGAGCGTGTGCAGCGAGATCCTAGAATTGGTGATGCAAGAAATCGACCTTCTCTTGCGAACACACGGACCCCAATCCGCGAACATTGCTTTACTGATCTCGATCAAGCAAGAACTGCCAGTAATATTGCCGCTGCTGTTGAACGAAAGTCCTCTCCGAGTTCAAACAGCCGTTAGGTTGTTATGTTTCCTCGGGAGTCAGAGTCCTAACATACTGATATCGGCTGCATCGTACATGTTGGCTAAGTCAGTGACAAACTTTCACCTTGCAGCTCTAATACGTCTCGTTTGCAACAATGTCGTCCTCTTCCCCTCGAACAAGTCTGAAGCAGAAAACATGTTAGCAAGTCATGGTTATTTCACCCAAGTAATAGAGCAAGCACTCAGAGAAATAAATTACAAGAATGTCCTTGAGAAACAGGAGAGGAGGCAACTCTTTCAAAATCTCACTACAATGTTGAAGTAAGTATCCTGGGGATCTTTGGAAATGCTGGTTATGATATTCAATAATCTTAAAAAATTCACGTAGATGGGAGAGGTCCAACAAGGCGACGATCTTCAGGTCGAAAATGATTACAAACGCTATTAAATCCAATTTACATCAAATCTCCTCTCTCTTGACGAAGACGTACGATTTCGCATTGGCTAACGATATCGTAAAAATGTTGGATCTGTTTAGTGCGCCCGAAGAAAATAATTTCCTGCCAAACGTAGAGCTCACGCTGAAGCTGACCAGAGCTGTGATTCAGTACTTCTTCTTGTGTGTGGCCGAAGAAGGTAGGTCGCAAACTATGCCGTTGTTTCAGGCAGCTCCTAATTTAAATGGTCATTTTCTTTAGACATAACGAACAAACAGAAGGGTATGAAAATGGTTTGTCATCTGCTGAAGAACTTTACCTGTTACTCACCTTGTGCCCGAGTCTTGGCACTTAGGGAGATCCTGGGACATACTATCAATGGTGATCCCGCGAAATATTTTGGCGCCAAAGAAAAGTTTGAACCGAGATTCGAAGAAATGTTGCTTCTACATCAAAATCACAAACAGGTACCAAGATGAGTGCTAAACAAATCGATAGAAAAACGAATCTAACGAAATGCTTTGTTCAGGTTACTAGCACTATGCTAGCACAGAAACACTCTTCGGTGTTCCACGCTGGAGTGATCGGTCACGGGCCTAGGAAGCCACCACCTGAAAACACAATTGATAAAGAAATTATAGCTCTGAATAAAATGCTGCTGATGGACGTGATCAAGGTACCAGGTTTGAAAATGCAATGGTTGAACGGCAGGGTTGGGTAAATTTTGCCGTCGTTAAAAATTTAATAAATTGAACGACTTTGCCTAACTCTGCCAAGTGCTTCTGAGAGTCTGAATGTTGCAGGCTTGTTGCAGCACCAAGGACTCGGAACGGTATCCTGTGAATCTTGACGCCTTGACCATGGTCAGTCTACTGTTGGTAGAATTAGTATCGCCTGACGTGATGTACAATGGACTACCGTGGCCTGATGAAGAATTTACAAAAGTAATTTACAATCTTCGATCGCGTTGGCGTGTTTAAAAACTGATTGCATTGTTTCGATGGCTAGGTGACTATAGAGAGGGATTTGCAAATCCGGAGGACGTTCAGGGATGTACCACTATTGTGGACGCTGTTAAAGCTGACAGCTTGGTATAGACCAGCTCTGGCATACTGTTCAGTTTTATTAAGAGGTATTGCTGCAACCGTAATGGCTAATTGGAATACTAGTGAAGGTGTTTCGCTGGTCAGTGTTATGGCGCTAGGTCAATTGCTACCCCCGCCATTGGCTAGCATAAGGGATATTCTACCTGTTTTAGAACCACATCAGGTTTGTCAATTTATAAGGTCTGTTTAAAAATAATTTTGAGTTGTCATTATCAACGATTTTTTTATAATTTAGATAAATACGATCATGAAGGAGTGCGTGTGGGCTTACATGCGCGAGAACGTCCCATCCCCAGCGTTGTTCACTCGCAGCGAGGGAGCAAACATTGCTTGGAGAGACACAGATACGTCCATGCCCAATATTCGGTTCACGGAGACGCTTCGTTTAGTTTTATTGGCCAATATTCACACGATGGGTCCGCTCTACGCCACTCTGTTTTACAGTGACAATAAATAACGGAACAATCCAGATGCGCACCGTTTTGTACATACAACAATGTGAATAGATTTATCAAAAACTATTTGTATCATATAACAGAAGCGTTTCATTCTAAATCCCACGACGAAATGAGATATTTAATGTCACCCATGTAGCATTCCATTAAAAAATTCAAGGCCATTTTCATTTTTCAAAAAATGTTGCAAGCACGAGAAATTGACATATGTCATTATATTGTTTATAAAATACAATACCATTTTGTCCAAAAACGCTTCGTAATAAATACTTGAACACCCTGTGTATCCAGACTCAAGTTCAGATACTCGGGTAATAAGAGTTCTGCTTTTTGGAGTCATATTGAACACCGTTTGGGACACATTGTTTTTAATAACAATACTAAATACAAAATAAAGGGCACCATTCGTATGGTATATAAAATAAGAAATTCCATTTTTTCTTGTTTGTTGTACAACTAAGTAATATACAGTTCATAGGACGCCGTATAAATATTATGCAGTATGCTTACAATTACAGACCTTCGCATGCTCGCATCGTACAGTGCTTTTTCGTCGCTTTTGGAGCAGAGGAACAGATAGCAGTGAAAACGGAAACCTTTTTTTTTTGTTCTAACAGCGCACCCTCCTAAATACATATGAGAAAGCAATTAATTTAGTGGAATTTTTGTAATCAATACAGGGATGATGGTACGATTGAACACTCATTTGAACATGTTCCGCGAATATACCCTAGGTGGGTGTCTCGTCCTCGAGAAATGATTACATAGATTATGGTTTTCAACCACTCGAATCTCGCCCTTTGGAAGAAGAAGATAGATAGAGAGAGTAAAGATGGAGATGGAAAGAGAGTTTTTAGCGTGATTTCGTTCGATCACTCGGAGTATAGAACACTATTAAAAATGTTGAAAATATTTAATTACTTTCTTCCTATGTACATCGCTCGTCGTGTAACAGATATTACATCCTTCCTTGAGAATCCCGGACGTCGAAGCCCGGTATTTACATTCGAGCATTTTTCATATACGTGAACGTGTTCTCAATACGTTCCGTCAACATATGTCTCGCGTTGATGCTGTCCGGTTAAAAATTTGATATATGAAAGAGCATGAAACGATAATTAAATATTTCTCTAGAATATGACGATCGTATGCGAGAAAAAAAAAGAAAAATAAATTGTTTTAAGGAGAAGTCTATCACATAATGTTCATATATGTGTGTAATGCGATTATGTTTCCTTTTTGTTTTGCTGTGCGGTTCGATACAAAATGAAGACCGCCCCGTTCTCCAGTCCCGCCAGTATGTGACCAACAGGCGTCGACGTCGCCTCACGTCGTCGGGCTTGCGTTACAATAAATTATTATTATTTCAGTTCTTCGGAATTAAAAAAAGTTCACTTTTAAAGTCTATGCAGGAGAATTCGAATTAAAATAGCAGTGTGCTCATGCCACCCATTTCACTTTGCTCCTTGACGAAAATCTCGAAGTATTGATATATAATAGTCACGGCTAGCAGAATACCGGTGCCGGAGCCGATTGCGCCCAAGAAATCTGCCAACACTGACAGAGCACCGATACACAAACCGCCGAAGGCTGCAGCAGTCGGGATATATCTGTTCAATTCGTGGATCATGGAGTTGTCTCTGTGCCCCCTCATCACCATCTGTTGCTCCTTCAGCTGCTTGGCAATCTGTAGAACAATTTTCAGTTCAATAGATGATTTAACAACCAAGAAATTAAACGTCATACGAAGTTCCAGAATTTTTGATACGTACGTCTTTGGCTGAACTACCGGAGAAGTCAATCCACGTTTTTGAGAAGAAAGCGCAAGACCCGAGCATGAAGAAGATGTAGAGGACGGCGTGTATCGGATCTTGTAATATGTGGCCCACGGACTCCGGCGGTGATAAATAGTAACATAATCCTCCGACAGGATAGGACCTAGCTGGCCCTCCGCCGCCGACGTCCGACCACACTCCCAGAAGATTCACGATGATGTTACCTTGGAACTTGACTGCCAGCATTTGCGAAATAACGTACAAATTCGATACTAATGCGGACTGAAGAATAATCGGGATGTTGCTGGTGTAGAACAGTTTAATAGGGTAGCTACTGTACTGGCCTCTATATCTGGCAGATTTGATTGGCAAATCAACACGGAAGCCCTGAAACGCAATCATCGTTATCATTCAAGCTATCGAGTATCTGAATCGAAAAGTTTTTTATCGAACAGTGTTACGTTACCTGGAAGTATATAACAATCGCGAACACCAAAATGGTGGCGAGCAAGTTCATCAAGTTGGGAAGATTTTGCCTGTAGAAAGCCTCACGAAGGGCACGAACTTTGTCTTGTCTCGTGGCCAACAAATGGAACAATGCGATCACAGCACCCTCGAATTCCGTGCCACGTCCTAAGGCGTTTATTAAACGAATTAATTGATGCGATTTAATGCTATTGTAGCAGGTATATGGTAGCGAGATGTACCAGTGTTAACAGTGGTAGGAGAGAACGCTTTCCATACGATCGTCTCACAAATATTGGTTGCAATGAACAAGGAGATTCCACTGCCCAATCCGTATCCTTTTTGGAGCAGTTCGTCCAACAACAATACGATCAGTCCAGCAACGAACAATTGTATAATGATCAGTAAACAAACTCCAGCTCCAATTACAGTCGGGTCACCATACATTCCTGTCATTACATAGACGATGGCTTGACCAATAGTGATCACCATACCAAATACTGTAAACATAAGTTCAAGTAATAAAAGTTGAAGTTAGGTATCCTAGTATTTAAGTAGTCAAATTTGAAGCTAAGTACTGAAGTACTTAAATACTCAAACAAGAAGCTAAATATCTGTTGAATACATTAGGAAATATCTGTCAAATAGTTGAATATATTAGGATTTTGTGTGTGTGATCCATCACAGATACAACTATTAATTAAAACATTTTAATACAAATTTTAAAGAATAAAATGAACTCACATTTTTGTGCCCCATTAAAAAGAGCTCTGTCCTTTATGGTGTCACCAACATCAATAATTTTGGCACCACCCAAGATCTGCATGATCAGTCCAGATGTAACAATAGGTGAGATACCTAATTCCATAAGAGTACCTCTATTGGATGCAAGTATCACACGGATCCAATAGAATGGATCCGCACTGTCCGAAGACATAATGCCAAACAGAGGAATCTGGAAACACAATGAGACATGAACACATTGAAAAAGATCGAAAATAAGGCAGGGTTTGTATTCTTCATAGTGGACTCTTACCTGACAGCATACCAGGAAAATAAACAATGTGATTGCTGTCCATAACACCTTCTCCCGGAACTGGATCTGTGAAACAGATGGCAAACGATGTAGAAAAATGCGTTCGATAATAGAAAGATAGGAGATCGTGTGGATAAAACGAAAGTGGATCAACCGTTAACTTACTTTTCGTCGCGGCTTCTCTATTTCCGGGAGTATGCTGCAGAACGGTTTTATCACCTCTAGAAATTTGACTGAAAAGCGAAAAATCCGAGGATGAATTAGCGATTCGTTGACAACGCTGTTGGATTTGATACGTAAACCGATTAGGTTTCGACGACGCGTGCAATATGTGTTGGGAAAAACGGGAAATCGTGAGGTTACGGTCACGGGGGCTATCGCGGCGTGTTAACGGGAATGAAAATAGCGCTTTTCTATATTTCTGACTGGAAGACTATATCTACTTACATCCCATTTTGAATCCGAGGTTCTAACCGAACAGTAATCTAAGAAACGGTCCTCTCCGATGATGTCCGGGATCAACACAAGACGCTAGGATCCCCGTCTCAATCTAAAACACGAGTAAACCTGGCCGCGTATGCCCGACTGGCAAATCGTAGTGAGTCGTGGCTCCCTTCGTCGGACACGTATCAATATGCTATTGTCACGTGACCTGATGATGTTGGCCGGCTCTGGAAACAACTTCCACGTAAAGTCAGTAGATGACGCCCACCTGCCGCGATCATAGCGACATCTTTCTTGAATGCGTGACCTTGCAGGCTGACATTGGAAAAAGAAGCCCTAAAACGGAAAAACTAGAAGGTGGCAAAGTATACGATCTCGAATTTTTCTACCAATCTAGATGGATCTGTTATAAAGTATGAATTTCTAGCTTCAATTTAAGACCTTGATGATTGAATAATCTCATCGAGAAAGCACTTTAAATCGATTTTAAATTCAAGCCCAAAGATTCATTACCGAATTATAGATAGGGATCTAATAATTTCTGAATTTGATCTTCAATTGCTCTACGCATATAAGTCAACTCGTCATAAAGATCAATCTTTCAGCTTTAATTTGAGCTCTCGCAACTTAAAAACTATCAAGGGGAAACCAATTGGAATATTATCTTTAATTAGGATCTGAATATTTTCATAGTGTGATAGCAGCGCCTCTAGTAGGAAGATTTTGAAGTTCAGTTTGAGGGTTCGTACAGCGCCAATACACGTAGTGGCAAAACGCCCAAACTGTTAGCCAATTATCGACTGCTTTATCCGTTGGTCACGTTGCCCAAGAGTTTGAGCATTTTGCCACTGCATGGAATGGCGCTGTTCGAACATTTCTGGCAGAAGATGTCGATGGTGACACCTAGTGAGGGAAATAGGAAACATTCGACGACAAACTTGGGCGTTTTGCCACTGCATGCAATGGCGCTATTCGGACGTTTAAATTAGAGAAATAAGAAGCAAATAAATAATATTGTAACGCTTTCCTGTTGAAATTTTCCATATTTCAATAGCTCAAATTAAAGCTGAAAAAATGCACTTTACAACGATAGGTTTAACATTTTATCTCAAATTCAATTTCTGATTTTAATTAATTGTTAATAACTGCGTCTGTCCTCCTATTACTAAACTGAAAACTAAATGACGAATTAATTAATTTCAAGATATATTTCGAAACATTTCCGCTGCTGTTTTACATGAATTTTGCAAGTCTGACGCAGTTCTGGTATTTATTTACATGAACAGCGGGATCTTCCTGGAAGAAAAAAGAAACGTAGAGAAAATCGTGAAGAGGGGCAGAATTTGCGCAATATCGAACGAAAGTTCCGCGATTAGACGAGAAATAGGCCTGAGGCATCATGGGTCCAAAGCCTTGACATTTTCTTCGTTTCTTTCTGCGTGTCGGACGTTCACGGACCTTTTCTCTGCGACATTGCTGGCCGCAGCAGTATTTCTCTTTTATGGTAAAGGAGCAGAAACCGAGGAAACCCATCCAACCAGTTGCCACCCTTCCCGCCATTTTGGTGAACTGTTCTATCTCGACAGACATGCCATTTTTGCCTTCATTGATGCAAAATAAAAATATCCAAAAATCTGCTCCTCACCAAAACTCGACAAAACAATCTCAAAAATAAATTTCTTAATTTTTAACAAAAATCCAGAGTCTTCTAGATCGATCTAGTCGAAGAATCCATTTAAATTCATTTGATCGTCGAAGGTGCAACGACTGAGTCCCTTCGGTCATCACCTACGGTAATTCCTGGAATCCACACACTCGTCAGAGACAAACACAGACGGAAATAGACTTGTGAAAGGGGGCCTCAAAAAACGAGGAGTCAGAGGATCGAGAGACCACGGACGAGAAAATTGCGACGAACATCGTTGTTCTCCTCTCCTCTCCGCCCGGCCTGACGGTGGCCGGAGATGATAAAAGCTTGCGAGGAAGAGTCACTTGGACGTAGTGTCTGTTTCGGGAGCGGGAAGGCAGCAGCTCAAAATGGCCTCGAAGACGATCGTTCATCTGGCGATTGCTTGCGGCGTGCTCGCGGCCGCAACCCGTGAGTAGATCATCCACAAGAATCCTGAGGAGATCGTGCTCAGAATTTACGAAATCGTCTTCGCGTGTGGAACAGTGGCGATTGTAGTGTGCTGTGCTTTAGGGTATTTCTGTCCCCTCTCATAGGTGGCTACTTCGTTAGGAGGATAGCGGTTTGATAACATTTTAGGGTATAGTGCTGACGCTTTCGATGTTTCGCTCATTTAGGGGATCGGTAGTAGGTCCTACTAGTTTTTTACGGTATGGAACAGAGATTCTTGGTCTTTTGGGGTAGTTTAGAAGATAAGTGGTATGTCCTACCAGCTTTTTAGGGTATGGGGATGAGAGTGTTGGTATTCTGATAGTTTAGATGACAAGTGGTAGGCACTGATAGCTCCTTAGATCATTGGCAGAGATTCTTCGTCGGCTGACAATTTAGAAAATGACCGATGGATCCTGCTAGCTTCTTAGAGTATGTAGCTGAGGTTGCAGGTCCTTCCAGGACTGATTCTGTAAAATGATGAGAGGATTTGTTAGATTTTTTGGGTACAGAGATTGGTGACCATCTCTCTAGACGTGCATTTACTTAGACAGTTTCGCTAGCTACTGTATTTTAATTTTGGAAGCTGAAGAAGAAGCTGAAGAGGGACGATTTGCACTTATTACACCACCCGCTGATTGAAATTCGACGTGCGCGCGGTGCAGCTGCGCCATTGAAATATTCAAGACTATAAGTGATGGTGCGTCATTGCATAGACTTAGGGATGCGGTCAGGGAACTTCTTTCTCGAAAGTTCGGGCGATCTGATATGCGGGAATCCCGAGATTCGTGATATGCAAATTGGATGGTTAGGAATTTGCATCGGCGACATCAACTGTTTCTGCGATCAACATAATGTGCGTCTTATGGTCTACGTCTTGAACTGAACTTCTATAGACCCCTAATAATTAATAGAAATCGTTTGCCTAATCCTTCCAGTTCAGAGATTGCTTCATTCTTCAATTTCTCTCTTTAACTATTTCATATAATGCTATCTTCGACCAGCAAACAGTATCTGAATTTGGACCTTGAAGAGTGAATTCGTTTTCGGAAGGAAAGTAAAGAAAGAAAATCTGGCTGAAGATATATCCTTTTTCCAGGATTATATCCTGAAAATCTAGCATAAAAAGAGGTGCAAAGTGCTTCAGCTGAATTTATCCTTCCGGATCCGGAATTAGTCAATTAATGGTCCCACCGGAGGAGATCAATCAGGACAGAATCCTCGAGACTGAGTTTCGTAAGGCGACTATGCTAATACAGACCCGGCTTCGCGGAGGTCGAGTCGCATCGCCGAACTTTCTCCGTAGATTTGAGCGTGTGCACGCTCTCGCAGACCGGTTCTCTTGTCTTCAAGGTGTTCGCATTATGCAATCTGTGGTTACGCAATACGATACACCTGTATTCGAGATTCGAGATCTTCTTCAGCCAGAGTTTCTTTCCCTACTTTTCTTCCGAAAACGAATTCACTCTTCAAGGTCCAGATTGATTCTTCAGATGCTGTATGCTGGTTGAAGATTGCATTATATGAAATAGAAAAGTGAGAAATTGAAGAACGAAGTACATGAACTAGTCAGAACTTGAATGGTAATATTGAAATTATATATTTGTATGTTACGTTAAACATTTTTGTGTACCGTTCTGCGGAAGCTACGGGGCAGCATCGCTGATGGTTATTGCACCTCAATAGCGATTAGAACGACTTTTATAGATACTTTCGTGCGCAATGAAGACTATTGCGACCGTAAACCCGAGAGAACCATCTGGTTTCGTAAAGCAGTTGAGAAACGGTGGCGAGAAATATCGAGGTGGTTTAATGGTCTCCTATTTGAAATTAAGATCTCCGTAATAGCCTCATCTTTCACTTCCTCGAATTCGGATTGCTATAATATTACGCAAGAGATTCTACTATACTACCGTGAAATTTCTTCGAGCGCACTCGACTTAATATCATACAAAAATAATATTAATATAAATGTCAAATTAGTTTAAATATCTACTTGTTAAAAGATACATTGTTTGCGATCGCAGCGGTGTCTCACTATCAGCGCTTCACAAGTACAAACAACCAACTGGACCATAACATCGCCGGGAGACAATCTTCAGGTTCCTGTCCGGAGAGAAATGGCCGATTTCCTGTCCCTAACCAGTGCGACGCCTACATAGAATGCATCGACGGTGAACCTGAACAGAAGCTTTGCCCCGAGGGTCTCCTTTTCAACCCTGAAGCCAGATTCAATTATCCCTGCGGTTATCCTATTGACATAGACTGTGGCAGCAGGTCTAGCCGCCGTCAGTATGCCCTTTATGTACTGATTTACTACCAGTGGTTATGTTCTGAAGAAAAGCAAAGTTGTTTTGGATTTGTAGAACCACCACAACCAACGGACGACTGTCCCCACCAATATGGCTACTTTAAAGTGGGGGATCATCAGAACTGCGGCCAATTCGTGAATTGTGCCGAGGGTAGGGGCTACGTCTTCGACTGTCCTGAGGGGTTGGCCTTCAACCCTGAATCCTACCGCTGTGATTGGCCAGACCAGGTACCTGACTGTGATGCCGAGGGTAGGTTCTATTTTGTTATCTACTACTGTCTTCTGGGGCCTAGAATCTAAGGTACCGCCCCCCTGCAAGCATTTTAAAAGGGTGGAGTTAAATACAATTTTATTTTAAGTAATAATTAAAAGGGTTAATTCCATTTTGCTATCCCATTACTACTTTTTCTAAGCTACAAATACAAAATTTTCTATTTAATTGTTTAAGGAGAGGGGAGGTAAACATAATATTATTAAAAGTACAGTGTTTTTAACTGTAAACGGAATTATGGTTTTTATAAATAATTTATGATCAACATTTATAGCGTTCCTTGGCTTCCGATGCCCGGAAGTGAGAGATCAAGGATTCTTCGGTGGTCCCCAGTTCCATCGCAGCGTGCACGATTGTCAGCATTATTATGTTTGCGTGAACGGTCGTCCGAGATTACACAATTGTGGAGAAGGCAACGCGTTTAACGAGTTGAACAGCACTTGCGACGCTGCGGAGAATGTTACTGGATGGTGAGAGGATGTTCCTAAAAAGATCACTGATTATTTTCTTATTCTAACATACCTAATCGATTGCTTTGTATTTTTCAGTGAGCCACCAGAATCGTCTCTTCTGAGCCAGCAACTGCGCAGGCCTCTATTTTAAAAGATACAACAAAATTCCTGACGTTCACTAAAAAAAAAAACTACAAGTTAAATAGTGTCTCAAAATTATCACTATCTGAATATTTTATTTGAATACAATATAGTAAACGATATCTATAGATAACGATGAAATAAAACATTCTTGTTACGATATAAGACAGTGAGCGCGCGAAACGCCATAAATAATTGTGTAAATATTTATGTGTAAGTATAGACACACTGTTAAAAGCGTGTACTAGTTGTTAGCATAAACTTTTATTAGTTTCATAAAGAAATTGTTCAAAAATCTACTTCTTGTTTATTAAAAATTCTAATTCACAGTCCTCAGAACATAGCACTTATTGCTATGCAAAATGTAAACTGACGAGAATAGCTTCTCGCTTCACGGTACGTTTTTATTACTCATTTTGTACACATGACTTTGCATAATCATCGAGGTTCACATCAAATAATTCTCGTGGGGACACAAAATGTTCCCTTAATCACTATGGTTCTCGTTTCTCCACAATCGACCCGAAAATTCATGTAACGATTAATGAATTTCTGAGCAGAGTTCGGTTCACCAACATAAATTAAATTGGAAGAATATTCATGGCAAAGATAAAATAAATGACCAGCTTCGGGTCATACTTAATTAATTAATGACAGCGTAGTGATTGGATTCGCTACTTAAACGCAGCGCGACAGAGTATAAATTAAAATCTGATTCTAATTGTAAATTAAGGAGGATCGCCTCGACGATCGTGATATGTATAATTCATACATTCTCTAATAATTAAAGTGATCAAATGCGGCATACATAAAGTGCAAGGCAAACGAGAAAATTAAATATAGTCTCCGGTACACAATTATTTTACACTGAAAAATCGGCGATTGATATTTATAATATTTTCCATCTGCGAGGTAATTGACAATAACGTATTTCGTGGATCGCGATCGATCGATTTCCGTGTGCGTTCGACGACGCAGGTAATTACGAAAGTAATAAATCCTTTTTTCTAAACGATAGAAATCTTGGTTGAACAGAGATTATGGTGTTTAATTATTTCACGACTAGTTGAATTATCAGTTTCAATATCTGGAAAACATTTTTAATTATTCGTGTAATTAAAAGCATGACAATTCTATAGGAGATACGCACGGAACATTTTGAATAATCACATCCACACACTCACGTGTACATATAAACACACACGTATACACATATAGAAACATCCATCTGTTTGCAATGTACAAGACACGGTGCACGATCCGCAATTAATTATTTTTACAAAGGAGAGAACGTTGCACGGCTAAGCCCTGTCAATCCGGCATAATGAAAAGAGATCGAGATTGCAATCTGATCTGGATTAACAGAGCTTGCTGTAGCTCCACTGATGTGTAAATACAATGTGTATAAAAATAATCAATCCTTTCTTGTTAGTGTTTCTTCCTCGTTTAAGTACCGGTTTGTTTGCGCCTCACGTTGCAGAGCGAGAGAGTGGATTGCAATAACTATCTACACGGTTGCTCACAAAACTGGTCATTCAGTTCTGCATATTACTGGCGATGTTTGAAGACGTTTGAACACGTTTGAAGACTTTTATTGATGCTGTAAAAACTTTTGTGTTCTGGATGATTAATGTTTGAACACTGTTTAATATTGATCCACAGAAAATTGGACAACTACTTGGTCAAACTGTAGCCAATAGTATCAAATGCTGGAAAATTTGTCCCTCGATCGAACGATGGTCTTCTGGAGAGCAGTTTATGTCACTGTCTACAGAAAACTATTTGAGCTGGTCTGGTTCCATCTCACTAATTGATGTCAAACAACTCCAAACCTACAAAATTCCCTAGTGAAATAAATATCAATGTTTGAGCAACAGTGGCTGCAACGAATCTCTCAAACCCCCTTCCACGTCGTCAAACAAGTGAAATAGCAGTCCAGTAGCGTGCAACGACGGTCTCAGCTAATATGCTGAAGAAGCCCGAGTAGGTATGGTATTAAAGGGCTTAGGATGGCCCATGGTGCAGATTGTGCAGTTCATAGGCTAGATGACAGCATTCTGAGTCGCTCCAGCGGTGCTGGTCCCGGACTTTGTCCGTGTTCATACCTGTACAGGGTGTGACTTCCGATACCTGGAGAAGAAGCAGACGTGGATGAAGTATAAAGAATACTAGACAGTGAAGGTACTCACGTTGGAACAGAAAGAGAGTAACGACTGATCCGTGTATTTGCTACAAAGTGGCGATGTGTGTCGAGGTTGTTGGTTTGTACCTCCAGAGAGGGTAGCCTGACCATTTCCAGTGATCTCCAGGTACCCCCTGCTGCTGGCTAGGCTACCACCTCGCGTGCCAATATCTAAAAACGTTTTAAACTAATGATTATTGAGTACTTGAAGCAGGAGAGAGCCACTGGAAGCCAGAGAGCGTGTGCAGAGTAGAGAGAAGGTTGAAAACAAGAAGTGCCAGGCCAAGAAATTACATGGATGGTGATGAGGAAGTGAACTTGAAGCTCACGACAGAAACTACCTTCGACGTTAGATAACTGATACTTTAGGGTTTGAATCCTATTGCTAGGGTTGTTTCTGTCATGGATCCTGCAGCTGCGTTAGCTAGAGGTAGACCAGAGGATGTCTGGATAAAGAGGACACCTTGTGTACTCGCCATCGAGTGAGTAGAACGTCGAGTGTTCCTGTCGTGAAAGAAACAGAGCCACGGGTCCTTCCACCATGGTGGTCTCTTGGATCTACTCAGTTTGGACGCGTTGCAGCTACAGGTGCTACCAGAGTGTGTGGATGGTCTGGACATCCATCTGGGTCGCAATCGGGGCCATTTTTGGTTCCTGATCGTTCTCGACAACTCTGTACGGACCTCTCCGTTGAGGAAACAATACAACACAGCTACAAAGAAACCCTGGACGGACGAATAAAGTATGAATTATTTTTATTAATACTTTGAAATCTGCAGAATTTGTTGGTACCTGAAAGGATGCGAACAACTGGTCGCAGAAAAGCCATATCACTTCTACGGTTTCGTTTGTGCTGTAGGACATGCCCAAGAAGACAGTATAGGGAACACCGAAAAGTGGTACTAGAATCAGAGTGCTCTTTGCCCATCTCCTAAAAGGTACCGTGGTTAATAAAGTTAACAGCTTCAAATTGAGCTATTATAACTTTTCCTACTTGTATCTTTGAGTCTCCTCCGAAACAGTGGATTTCAGCTTCGACAGGAGCACTCTGACTATATTCACGAACAGCACAAAGTTGATCTGCGAGCAGAAATCGAAGGGATGAAGACTGTGAACGTCCTTAATGTCTGATTAATAGATGTCTCACCAAAACAGACAGCATCGTGGGCACTCGGATTAGTAAGAAGAGGTAAGGTTTCGTGTGAGTGGTCCAGCAATACCTGTTGTCCAACGTTATCCTCGCCACAATCCAACAGGACACGAATATAGCTGGCAAACCTGAAGAGAAGGTGTCTCATCATAAATCATTAAGACGAAAATAATTGAACAAGTGTCTCACCCCATCCAAGACACACGTAGCCAACTATACTAGAGTTAACATCTGTGAAGAGCGCCAGGAAAACCAAGTTATGCAGATACAGGCCCTCCATCAGAATCCAGAAGTAGTTGGCGAGGATGAAGTACTGCCAGAAACTCGTGAACGCTTTGCACAACCAGCTGATGTCCTTTTCGTCTACCAGCCAGAAGGTTTCCCAGTTCTTGATCATCACGTCAGAGGCTAGGGCGATGCCGGACACGAACAGCATGTCCTTCATCAGCGCCATGAACGCCCGCAGCATGAACGAGGCGAAGAGGTGCATGTGGAGCATGTTCCTCGGGCATCTTAATTTCCTACGTCCGATTCGGAATAAACTTGGAGTAGTGATCCGAGGTATCAGCGGTTGGTGAACATTGTGGAAGGTGGATCTTTCATATATACATCTTGGACTTGGACATCAGATTTATGACTATGAATTTTGGATCCTGGCTATCGAACCTCTAAAATTTGGACTTGGATATCAGATTTAGGACTATGGATGTTGGATTCTGGATCCCTAAAAGGATCTTGGGCTGTATTTAAATC
This sequence comes from Megalopta genalis, assembly GCF_051020955.1. Lineage (NCBI taxonomy): Eukaryota > Metazoa > Arthropoda > Insecta > Hymenoptera > Halictidae > Megalopta > Megalopta genalis. The sequence goes on from NC_135017.1 coordinate 9,954,623, forward strand.
AGGATACCTCCTAAGGACAGGGTATTAAGCTAATACTTACTTGATCAAAGCCAGAATGAAGAATGCAACGACCAGGGTGAAGAAGGATACGGTATATCCGACGTTGGAAATGGTCCTCACTATGGGAATGGATTTCTGCAATCAAGTTATCGGAGTTAAATTGCTTACCGGTCTCTCTGAGCGGAAGGATCGCATAATTATAGTTCCTAATAATTTATGAAGTGCAAGTTTGTGGATTCTATGAACATGTAACACAATCACTGATCGACGTTCATTATTAATGAGGTGCACTGTAATGCGTTTCCAATAATGGTTGTCAGCCAGGCGAGTTGCTAATGTCGTTTTACAATTTTTTGACCGGGGTTCTAAACATATTAGTGAGACTTCTGAGAAAAGATTCTTGGTAATAAGGACCCAAGGATGACTAGAGAAAGAGACACAATGGTTAGACGAACATGTGATCGTTGCCAGAAGCTGCTGTCTTCCACTTAAAACCGTTTGACGTCATTGACATAATTCCCATCGATTTCCATTGGCCGCAACAGTTCCAGTTTCCTAAGGGAGTCCCATTGCCTTTTCTGTAATTTTCTCCGCGGAATATTTTCATCACTAACGAGTTCTAACCGACGGCCAAGCAAAAATACTTAATGGGACAACCGGGAATTAAAAATGGTACCTCGGCAGATCCCAGGAGTTCTGTTTCCTCTATTATAAAACGTCTGCTAACAATATCTTTATCTAGTAGTCAACAAGGATCTGGTATTAACAATCTGACATTTAGCAACAACCCTGAAGTTAAAAATGCATGGTGTCATATCAAAAAATATTGATGAACTTCGTAACGAAATTATTATTCAAAAAAGTTATCGTCTTAAATACCACTGGGCATCAGCGTATTTTTTCACATTTAGAAAAGTTTCTGATTCATCGAAGTTTTCATAATTAAATTGTTAAAATAATTATTTACCAGGACAAGCTTAAATATCATTGAGCATTATTACATCATTTAGAAGTTCCTAACTAAAAATCCTCACTAGAAAGTTCTCCATTGATTGTCTACATGATTGAATTATTGAAACGTATTTTGATAGATCAGGACTTTGCAATAGTACTGAGTCGAGCATAATCTTGTTGGACCTGTCTATTAAAGCTAATTGGCATAGACACTTTGTGGTCGGTGGAACTACATTAAACGGGGTAGAGTCTAATCGTTTCAGCAAGCGTTCACCTTAAATAGTGTGTCGTTGTTTTCCGGAGTACCGTTCGTTTCCATCAGAAAGGTTACTAATGGATGCCTGTAGCACTGTGTGTAGTTAGTCCAGGTGCCGTTGGTGCTATTATTCCAAAACCAATGGCCATCCTGCATACACTGCCTGGATGCCTTCGCCTGTTGAATCATATTTGGATTTGCATCAAGAGATAGCTTACATAGATAGAATTTAACAAGAACCTTGTTATATTCCCTTCAATGGTAAAGGATGATACATATAAGTTTATATAGAAGTGGAAACAACTTTAATAACAATTTAGAAAGTAGTTCTGATTCCTTATTTGATCCTGGATTAAACGTGCAGTTGAAAGGAAAGATTTTATTTCTACACCTTCCAGTTTTCAAGGCAATAAAAGAATATGGTTTCAACCCCTGACTCAAGGGTTGTTTTCATCCCTTCACCGACTGCCGATAAAGAAATATACAATATCAATAGGAATAAAATAGAATGTGTGTGCTGTAAAGATGGCACAAAATGTTACACACACCGGTGCAGTTAATAACATTACCAAAGAAAAGAATCAGGTAGTTTGAATTTAAGGCACGAGGACGGAGTCTGCAAAGCAAGTAGCATCCAGAGGAATTTGAATACTTAACAAGGGGTTGGATTGGTCGACAGTGAGAACAAGTGTCTAATTTGAATTGTAAATATTACCTGGACGTCGAAACCGGCAATGTAAGATGGACAGGAGGAGATGGCGAGATCTCCAGGTGCGGTTGATGGCCAGCATAGTATTTCATCCCAGTATTGAGGACACCAGCCTGTTTCATAAAGGTTCTTAAGTTTTTTTTTCATGCACGTGGCATACATTTATTAGCCTCACCCACATAGTTCACTATCTAATCAATATTTCTCTTCCTGGAGCACGATTGTGCTAAAACTCGTTTCACTTTTGACGGTAAGTTAATTAACGTTTTTTAAAAATACTTCGCCTGATGTGCTTCGTGTTATCCTCAGAAACAACGTTGAATAGCAATTTTTCAACGAAGCGACTGGTGAAACGATTAGATCAAGCCGTCGAACCGGGAGACCATTAATTCATCGCGCAACAATAGGGTGCTCCACCCATTTCGACAGAACTTTACTTTACTTTCGGCGAAACATTAACAACAGTTCCATTGTTATGCTCTTTCCTTGCGTGATAATTGATTATTCAATCGTCCGTTAAGAATCGTCGAATTGTTCCAATCTCTCAAATACGTTTAATATGTTAAATTTCGTAAAACGCGTATGTCGCTTTTCAAACAATTTTCTGGAAATCTAGAAAATAATTCCTCGGAAATAAACCGAAAAATACCCTTCCTTCCTCTCATTTATTTTCCGAACGTCCAAATCTTCCTAAGCTCTTTAAACTCGGCCAAACCACATGGAACGTCTCCTTTTATTTAAAAATAATTTCCTAAAAATCAGAAAATTATTTAAATTACTCAGGAATAACTTGGAAAATTCAATTTTCCCTTTTCTCTTGTGAATCTATATTGAGTCACGTCTCGTAAGACTTCGTCAAACGACTCAGCCTTCGAAAACAATTTTCTAAAATCCAGAAAGTACCTCTAATACCGCAGAAACGAATTCCAAATAATTCACTGGTGGAACAGATCGGTCAAAAGCAGTTCTCCCGATTAAACCCGAAGAAGTAACTCACTTTTGCGAACTGAGAACTGCACTAAACGCCTAAACACTGTAACTAATGAAAACCAGTTTTCCGAGTATTTTTGCCGAACGTGGAACTCTTCTGCAGAATTCCGGAAATTTTCCGACCCTCGGTTGGTTTATAGATCTAATCCGTCGAAGGGGTTCGGGATCGAGGAAGGTTAGGCTTCTCGAGTTAAAGGACCGGGAAACCGCGTCGAATTCTGATTCGGCGAAGGTCGTGGAGGAACCGGAAGTGGAACGCACGTGCCCCAACATCCGCAGCCCCGAGGAACGTAATATCGTTCCACCCTCGACATCCCCGCCTATGGCAGAGAAAAAGACAGAAGACCTCGGACCGGGAACGTGACTGTTATTAACTACTTTCGGAACTGTTCTCAGTTCGATAGAACAGAACGCGTTGCCGGCACGAATTTTTATCACGACCTGCGGAATTTCTGTCGCCATCTCGTTTCTGCGAGATTCGAATGGTCTTCGGGGAGATATACCGGCAAGAAATTCAATCTCCCGCACGCCCGCGCAAGTAGGACTCTGTCCAGAGAATTTTTGAACTCTTAAGATGTCGGGAAAAATTATTGCAAGTTGGAGAGCTGACTTCGTGAAATTTATGAGCTCGCAATTCAATTGGGTTTTTGCAGAAAAAAAAACTTAATTTCGCATAAGGAGATGATGTAAGAAATTTTTTGTTGTTTAAATAATGGAAAATGATTTTAAGTAATAGAGCATGCAATAGACTATGTTTCTGTGAATTTGTTGGGTTTGCAATTTAATATTGTGATTGTAGAAATTAATTTAACGGATCAAATTTTTCGTAGGTACAGTCATTTTTGTAAATTTGTTTAATATCTCAAAGAAATTATTGTAGTCATTTAAAATTATCATTTTTATCAAAAAGTTATGAATAAACCAGAGAGTATTTGAGAATACCTTTCGCTGAATTTTTAAATGTGACATCACATTTGAAAATTAACTGTGAGCAGACTGAATAGAACTGTTCACAGTTGTTTCTGAGCTCGAATTAGTCACGTCCGGCGAATTCCGCGAGAAAATTAAGCTTGCGGAAGCGAGACGATGGGAAGGTCGGCCTGATTGGATATCCACGCTGGAATCGATTTTTCATTAAGCGATTAGTATCGAAATATGCTTCCTGTCATCGACACTCAATCAATTAATTGCCTCTGTCGCCTCTTTTTTCTGTTTTTCCGGCTGATCGGCTGTCAACTGTTCCCGTTGTGGTCCATGAAATATTGATTCCTTTTAATTAGTCTCCAATGGAATGATAAAAAATAAAATTACCAGTATATAAATAACAATATTGCTGATCAAAGGAAGCAAATAATATTAAATTAAAGATCATAGTTAATCCTTAATCGCGACAACCGACCTATCGATTACTAATATTTTTTAAGAACAACTGTTACAATTTTTGTCAATATATAAATAACAATACTACTGGCCAAAGGAAGCAAATTAAATTAAATTAAAGGTCACAATTAATCCCTAATTGCCCGTAATAAGGCCCACCGATTACTAACATGTAATCCAGTGCAAAATATAAAATAAATGATTCATCAGAAAAGCCATTAATCCATTGTTACGGTAATTAATTACAGATAATTAACTCCAGCAAAGCCGATAATAACGCTGGTCAATCATGATGGACATAATGAACAAAGGATTACAGGAACCGCTGACGTTATTCTCTTTCAAATTATCAATCTAAATAATTAATGTATGACCAAAAATTAAAAGATGATAGTTTTTCAGTGTAATTGCCGGGGCTTGTTGGCGCGCGTTTATGGGGCCGAACATACGTCCCCGGTTACCGGAATAGGAATCCATTAGGGTTGCATGTGCGCCTGGCGAAATCACGTTTAGGTATTTGCATACGCAACCGTGCAGTCACTTTGTGGTGCATTTCTCTTTTCCCCGAGCTATTAGATTTCCTCTCTATTTAGCATTTATTGGTTCTCTACAGATCGCGGAACCGATCATAGTCACGGGACTGCCCCCACTCCTCTGTGCGATGGTCTTTGCTCCGCCTATTCTTCAATATAAATTTTAACACGCGCTATCAGAAAGGAAATAAAGAGATTAAGTGACCTGAAAACAGAAAAAAATAACTAATAAAAATAAATTCTAGTCAAAGGATTTCTACCATTCCTTTGTTGGCCGCACCATGGATCTGCTCACACATCAATAAAAATGTAGGTACATGCAAACAGAAAAGAAAGAGAAGATTGAGCGACCGAAAAATAGAAAACAGAGAAGACTGACTAATGAAAATAAATTCTGGTCTCGTGACTTTTCTTACTTCGTCAATAAAAATGCTAATACGCGCAACTGTAATGTTAATTAGATGATGAAATGTAAACGAGATGAGAGAGTATGTTGCCGGAGCTCGCGCGTCCGAGAAACATTTCAATCAGAAGACACAACTTTATGGTGTTATCTGTAGATCGTGTGCAACCTGTAGTTTCAATGACGTTCCGCTCAAATATTTGCCGTTGGAAGTTGAATTTCGTAGCCAGCAAATGTCAGAGAGCATTTGGAATGGGAAAATTCATCTTCCTCCGTTTTGTGGCTGGAATAGCGAATCTTTGTCAACGCCTGAATTTTCATTCTCTTATTTTCCACGTAAAGGTGAACTTTTACGTGACCGATATCATGACGCTTTTACTTCATTTATTTCTGCTGTTTTCTCATTTATTTCAGCTCTGTACTGATTTATTTTTGCTGCTTATTTATTTATTTATTACTGCTGTTTATTTATTTATTTCCGCTCCACATGATCAAAAATACTGACGCAGTTTGAAACACTGGCCGGTCAATTTCTCATAACTTGGTTCGCGTTGTGTTAGCCGACGTTAAAGAGTTTACTGTTGCGCAATATCCACCAAAAGTTCTCCCATTAACAACCGTGGCATCAATGGTGCTCCCTCTAGCGAGCTCGTTTTTCGTCGACTCGGTCAGGATTAGAATCCAGCGATAGAAATTCAGAGGAGTTTCATGTATTTTTTCGGCGCGGCAACAGGATCATTAATTTCCGCGGAATCGGTGACCCATATATTTCTTGGGAAATAAACGAAATTTCATGTCGGCTTCCTTCCAGAATAGTTAAGCAGAATCAAATCCGATGGTAATGCCGGGGGTACGAGAGAGAGAAGACCCTATGAAATCGCCATCGTAATCCCGGTTTCGAAGCTTCTGATGAACTGGGTGCTTTCAGTTTGTTTCGATCGCGTATGTGTGCGTATTGTGATTAATTGTGAAATGGTCTCTGTTGCACACTGTCTGTTGCGGCTGAAAACCGGATATCATTGAATAGCATAGAGCGAGTCGAGGCGCGTTATTGTGTGTGCTTCTCCTTTGTCGTCGCACGAATCCATGGAACAAATATGTGGTAGTAGCGGGAAAAGTATGCGGCGCTGGTTTCGAGGCAAATAAAATCTCTGGGAAATATATGCGATGGGCGAGGTATATGAAAGGTTCAAGAAAAATTCAAAAAATGTCGCTTCCAAAGAAAATGCAGCATCGAAGGATATTACCCTGGAGCATTTCCAGAACCCTAAATTAAGTTCACGGATCAAATAAGACTGGGTTTCATGGTTCGAATAAAGTTCCCGGGGTGACGAAGTTGAGAAAGAAATACCAAGTTAATGGATCAGCACCGCTTAAAATGTAAAACGGGGTGTACCTGACTGAGTGAAAGCTGGAGAGAATTCACGGTATGCGGGGTACAACGGAAGGATCACGTGGCCTTCTAACTAAGGGAAACAGCATTAAAGCAAAACCCGGACGCAGGGGACATAACGTTCCTTTAATCGAAGGTAACCTAAAGTCAACTTTGCTTTCCGGTCGAAACTTTACCGCGATATTGTTTGCTGTTAATTGCTGGTACGATCGCCCGGAATTTGGTGAGATTCCAGGAACGAGCGTTGTAACTCGCAGTTTCAATACGCAACGCAGAAAATATTTTGATGCTGGGGATGTGAATTCAATACTTTCCGGCTGTATTTTATTTCAACGGAGCCGTCCAAACAGTTTGATTCAAGCACTACTCACCGGGTGTCGAAAAGTTCTTCTGGTGGCACCGTTCCGCCCTTATCTTAAGTATCTTTTTCTGGCTGTTCAGACTGTTCGGCGGCTCGTTCAAATCGATATCCTCCTGGAACGAGAGGTAAAAAGAACGTTAATTTCTGCGTAACCCGGCTCGTTCGTTTCAATTTGTGAATAATTCTGCAAAAACCCGCGATTCTTCATCGCAGAACGCTTCCGGGCATCAGAAATAATTAAAATAGTATTCTGCATGGGAGCTATGTTACCCAGGGTCGCCTTTCAACCTGGATTTTTTTCCACAGTATTTACGACCAGTAGCATTTGCACGGATTACTTGTTTCAATTAAAAGTAGTGCGTTCTAGAGAAGCGTTAATTTATCGGGAAAAAAAATGAGAAAGTCCCTCGCCGAAGAATGCACTGACACGATTTAAGCTTGGTTCTTCTTTCTTCTGGTAGACGCAAATGAGGCAGAAGTATGCCCGAAGAATTCTAGTTAAATCGCGGTTTCAAGAAACTGAAAAATGTTGCCGAGAGTTCTCGCCTACGCTGGAATCCAATGGAATCTCTTGCATACGATCCCTGCTTGATAGAAGACAGAAAAGCTGCTTGAAGACTGACTTCACAGGAATATTGCGTTTCTCCTTTCGTGCTGCATTTCTACACATGCCATCTGTACATGTGTTCATTTCATTCATACAGTAGTGGACTATTGCGTAGTTATCATTTACGTAGTCTCAAGAATTTTTAGAAGACTTGCAAGAGATGCTAGAGAGCCCTAAGCAATTCTGGAGTGTCCTGAGTTAATTCTGAGTCTTATGAGTCAATCAGAGGGTCTTAGAAATTTGAGAAAACTCTCAAAAGGTGCAAGCAAATTACGAAGAGTTCTAAAAAAATCTAGTGTCCCAATAAGATGTGACAGTACATTCTAAAGAATTCTACGAAGTCTCAAAAAGGTCAGGACACCCAAAGAGATCCCAGGGAGTCCCAAGAGACCCCCGAAAATTATCAGAGAACTGTAGGAGGTCCAAACGGTTTAACAAAGTCCCAATAGACTCCATAAAATAGTAATTGGATACCAAGATTTTCCCAAGCTCTCTAAAAGTGCTAACTCTTGTCGCCTCTTTTTCATACAACGCTTGTCAATAGCCCGCAATATTTACACGTAACATGTTGACCGCTCCTAATCTCCTTTCCTTGAGGACCTGCAGGTCAGGTGATAAATTCGCAACTCGATTGAACGCAAACACAGTCAGTACACGAGGAAATTGCAGTCTCAGGATTGGTCGGCTAGAGTTACAGCCAGATGAATTCGCGAGCGGTCGTTGATCGACTCAATCACGACCGACAGAGAGTGGCGTGCATTAGCACCGAGGCACTTAGAGGCCGACGTCTGTTCCTGATGAGCGTCGTGAAGATGAAAATACAGGCGCAGGCTCTCTTGTTGTTCCATTTATTCTCCTGACTTCCGGCGCAGTTGGCCCATTTTCTTTCTTTTGATGGCTGATGCCTGATCGTAGAAGATTCTACGTAGAGGATAGTTACTCCCAGTCTGTCGATACAGAGAAACAAAGATTAGTTTCTGTGGCGCTACGAAGAGATTGAAACTATAATTCCTGTCGGTAAAACGTTTGTAAATTTGTAATTGTAGACGTAAACTGTGTTGGCAAGCTTGGAATCCTTTGTGATACGAAGAGTCCTGGATTCTGGAAGAAGGAAGCATCCAGATCCGCAGTATTAGAAAATCCAAGCGTTCTGCATAGTTTCTCCGTCGAATCCTTTAAACCCTTCACTGAATTGTTTCGAATTGCTAACTGCATTGCAAACTTCAGCTTGTCAAGAAAGTTCACTAAATTAAAAAACAGAAGAATGTTGATGAAAAATCGGACACAGTTTATGCAAACACCAGGCTGTTTCCAGTGGGATAAATACAATAACGACACAAAACAGAGTGACTCGTGTAAACTTTACTCAAGTGTCTCCTCGGCACAATTGGAATCGTTCATTCTGCCTTTGACAGAGGTGGATTCGACAAACAAATTGTCCTACGAGAATGATGGAACTTGGAATACTAATAATAAAGAAGACCGTTTACTCCTGTCACTTTGAGGTTTCCTCTTGTTTTAATTAATTTTCTAATTTTTAAAAAATCCTTATCTATGTTTCCAACAGTTATATTTGCAACGTTACCTAAACTCCAAGTAGAATCGTATTCGTGGAATCCTAAATTTAGCAGATAAAATGATTAATCGACCCGGGAAGCTACACATCGATGGTTTTCATTGGCGCGGTGCGTGGAAAATGCCCACTGTCTGATTTACGCGACCGAGTTTCCCCGGATCACAGAAAATGGAATTTGCTTCACTGGCCTGGCAAGAAAAGTCTTGGGCTATTCCGCAGTTAATTTCTGCTCAGCTTTTCTGCTTTTCCACTTCGGAACCTTCGGATTGAAGTTTCTCGACGTCTTAAATCATTTCAACGTTTATTTTGGAATTTCATTTAAAAAATTAGGACGCCATCTTGCTTCCAATCAATTCAATATGGCAGACATATAGCAACAAATACTAGTTCACAATCTACTTCACAAAATCTACACTGTATTTGAGGCTGCAAATAATTAGATACGAATTTTGAGCGATGCTTATAAATATTCATTTATGTATTTTCTAATAAATTGAACATTTTCTTAATATCTCAATGGAAATTGCTTCTGCATGAATAAGATATATAATAGAAAGTGGCAATATTAAAAATCTGAAAAATCAATTTTGGACGTTTTCAATGATGGCATCGAATCGATGCAAAGAAATTTTCGCACGTCGCTTCGATGGTATTAACAACTCCATTAAGGGAAAACGTTTATGCAACAATGTTCGCTACTCAGTAAGCCGTGCGTGGAGAGTTTTTTCCGAGATTTCTAACCGTCCTCGAAGCATAGAGAATGGAGTTTAACAAAATGTATTTGCTGTCGCCTCCTATCGAAGAGAAGAGGCAGTCGACGAGTGGTCAAAGTGCTTGTTCTCTTCTAGAATCTCGTGTTACCCTCATCTCCTCTGACTATAGCAAACACACTGTCCAAAAGATACGACCAGTGACCTGAAATGCAGTCGATAATTCTTGACACTGTTTCAGTTGCTTTCAAAGATGAAATTAAGAATTTTCAAAATGGGATATAAATCTAATGAAAAAATATTCCCTGGAATTTAAAACTGGATTAATTGGAGGACCAGATATTTTTCAACGGTAGAATAATGTTGCAATTGCAGTATCGTTTAAACGGCATCGAAAAAAATGTGAAACTCATCTACAGAATTTAATAACGGACGAATGCGAGGTAAACATCCTGTCCTGGAAAAATTCATCCTAAAATGGAGGTTTTAATTAAAAGTTCGCAGCACTTCTGTTCATTCGAGAATTTACAGGATATAGTACTTACGTAAGTGTCCATTTTGTTATCCTGTTCCGAATGTTGTTGGAAGAACCTCTGGTTACCTGTAACAGATCCAATTTCGTTAATTAGGATTTTCTAAAGAAACATAACTACAATCAAATATTTAGCTAAAAAAAGATGAAACAGATATTCAAGAGTTTTCTCCAGAGAAATTCAATTATATACAAATTCTTTTCTGTAATATCCTCTGCACAAATTGGTAGATATTCGCATAACAATTCAGGAGATGGTGCCAGCACCAAATTGGAAACTGAAAAATTGCTATCTCTACAGCAGAGTCTAAGAAAATGATCAGTTCTGCTATTATTATATTTCTTTTCTCGCACGAACTGTGTACACGGAGATAAAGGGGTGGTTCGTGATAGAAATAACAAAGCAAGGATCCTTCAAGGCAATCGAAGACAGAATGTACGATAAACACTCTATTTTCTTCTACTAATAGGATTTATGATGATAGGATAATGATGCCTAATGAAAATCAAATGAGAAGTTAATTGAAACTGAAATCAATCGTTTGAATCAACAGCTGCAGCCCAGTCACAGAGTATATGCCGATTAAACCGCAAAAAGGTTGGAAGAGGTTGAAAAATGGTAATGAATGAGGGCATAATTAATTCGTATAGAGATCGGTCGGACCTCAGTTACTGATTGAATGGAACAAACGATGCGAGCGAACCAATAATGCGAAAGTGATGATGAAGGGGTTGTAACCGCGATGGTCCGCGGGACTGGGCAGCCTTGTAACTGTTAATATAGGGCTAATGAAATGACAAACAAGGGCGTGGCTCAGATAGCAGACCGTCTTTCCTGTCGTCAATTTGCGAATTCGTGATTCGGTTCACTAACCAATACAATAACCAGGAGATATTAATTTGGGAAGGGGTTGCGACCCTCCCGGAAACCGCACAATCGTCTCGAGCAACGTACTTAACCCTGCAAATTCGATACAAAATAAAAAACTTATTTCTCGCTAAAATTGTACATTTTTGAAGACTTAAGAAACACCACCTGATTACTCCAATTAAAACTTCCCTCACAGGTACTGCAAGAAGCGAGGCTTCAATTACATTGAGGAACACTGTACACCATAGGTTAAATTACACACTTTTGAGGACTTAAAAATGCCCTAAATGTTCCTTGGTTTTCATTACTGTGTAAAATAACAATTAAAAATTCTCACGTATCAATCTCACATACACTCACAAAATCAATAATTCCCTAAAATGAATTCTCGCCAATGCTATTTTTGCGGCATCGTCTGCAGTGCTTGTATTTTTAAGGATACTGAATTCTACTCGTCCATGGTGACGCCCATCACCCTCCAGGCTTGCCAAGAAATCACACAAAGACGCGTCTCAATTTCGACTCATCATCGAAGCCCCGGCTTCTTTGTCAAAGGCTACAATCTTCGTCTCTTCGAGGGGCAATCGAAGCGTGTCTTTAGCAGCTCGTTAGAGGTGGAACTTCACAAAGGGCAGGGCTTCGCAACTGGTGCGTGTAGAGGATTCGTCGAGCCCCCCATCAAATTAAGGACGTGGCTCCCTTTTTAATTGTATAACCGGTTTTTAATTCGGTCCAGGAACGACCTGTGCCCCCCAAACCTTTCTCAGAGAAACACTCGACTACTTCATTTTGCTGCCCCGGCCATTGTGGGCTACAGGGATATTACCCCCTTGTTTGACGCGACTTTTGTCCAACGAAATAAGTGTGATTTGCTGTGGAATTAATTAGGTTTTGTTTTGCTCAACAGAGCCGAGACAACAAGAAGAATTTTTCCAGGAATTCAGTGGCATGGAACATTATTCCAGTATCCTGATTGTTATTTTTCCGTGGGAGCTTTCTGGAAAAGAGAGAATGGTTTAGATTTGTAATAAATGCAGAATGATTTCGATAATAATTCATTACTAATGTATACAGATTTATAAAATTAGTACTGTTACGTAGTAAATTTCTTTCGTCATTTAACCCTATAAATCCGAATTGATTTCATTCAAAATGATAAGCACTACCAGAAGACCAATCTAATCTCCATTATAGTAGAATATTGTTGCATGGACGTCCGCGTAATCCATTGGATAAGTGCTCTCAGCGTACTGTCACTAGATCTACATTCCCTCTACTCTGTAATCCCATAACTCCAAGCTAATCATCCTCTGATAACCGTTATTAATTAAGAACGATTACCGAAATTAATTCATTTCCATTCATCACTGTTGTACAAACCGTAATTCATTCAACAATTACCCTCAGAGTATTTTCATCAAGTCTAACATATTTCCTCCATTCTTTAACCCTAAAACTCTAAACTAACCCTCTGCCCTGACCTTGACTTCATTCATATCAACCACCTCCTATCTCTCTACTATAATCCAGCCACTCTTAACCCATGCTCATTACCCAAATGCCACCAAATCTATCCTCGCTTTTGAAATCATCCTCTAATCATGGTAACGTTTAAATCTCTAAAATGCTTCATCATGCTAAACCAAGGTAGAGTATCATGAGCACATTCATCATCCCTTTAGCTAGCTGCAGAGACCGCAGCATCGACACGGAGGTGAGTTTAGCTGGCAGGAGAATAGAGGGCTCTGTGAGTTGTGGTGCAGCGTTGCATCGTAGACTACAACCTTGTGTTCACGCGTGCCCATAACCCATTTCGCGGCTGTAACACGCGACGAAATCCCTCAAGTGTGTCGACGCCGTGGCTTCGGAAATCCAGGGGTTGCGAATCCCCGGATCAACCGAGATTTATTCGTGATTCATTGCAGTTTGTCTGGCCTAGCTTTACCACTGCCCTTTACGAGCCCTGCAGCCCTTTCAGATCTGAGTCCTGTTGACATAGATGGAAACCTTTTCCTCTCAGAATGCTGCGCACAGGATTGACACATGCTCAGAGGATACCAGAGAAGATGTTCCATCTCTTACAAGAAGTAAAGTGTATACTATTGGTAGCTTTTTTTTGTTCTTGACTGTCCTTTTGTTAACTTCTCTCGTGACAAAAAGTCTTGCTCCTGAAACGGATCCTTTTAAGAGCTGTGGGTTTTGTTACTGCTTCTACCTTCCAATTCTTAAACGTATATTGTTGTTAGTTGTATTCCTGGGGTGTGCGACGAATTTTCCTGAATGTTTAAAATCATTTTCATATTATTTTAGAATTACGAAATTCTTTGAAAAATTGTGAGAAAAGATTGAGTATGGAAAACTGCTTTAGTAATTATCGAGACTCCGAGAGAACAATTTGTGATAAGGAAAATAATGGTGATTAATCAGGCATAATTAATTTGTCAATTGACTATAGTCAGCAAAGGGTTCATTACAAACATTTAATTATCGATATTGAATTTCAACGACATTAATACTGCAAAATAATGAAGTTCGGCCCTTTTTAAAATGAATTAGTAAGTAAATAGTTACTTGAACTGTTTTGTATAATTTATTGACGATATTTATTTTCGCATAAACGGCAGCGACTGCAAACACGTTAATAATTTATCCCGGAATCCGTGGAAGATAATTAATTCTCCAATTAGTGCAGAGCTCAGCTGTCAAACTCAATCCGGGTTAAATTAAAAGCGACACCAGTTGAACTTACAAGAACTTGTCCTACTCAAGTTTCGATCGCCCTAAGTTTCATGGCGTTTGATAATTAACTAACACTTTCACGCTGATTAATTATTGTTCCCTGGACATCAGCCGGACAACGAAATTATTCTGATTATTATCTTATTGTAAGTGCTACTGCTAGAAACGAAAAATTTGTGTAAATAAATTTTTTTAAATTTATGATTATTGAACAATTCGCTTATTATTGCTATATATATATATATATATATATTGGTAGATATTATGTTGATGTAACGATTAAGTTCGAAGTACATATTATTGATTACCTGTCCGTTTCATGAATATTTTGCCTCAAGTAAAACGATAATCAAATCGGAGAGAACATTTCCTATTGTCCATCGAAAAATATTTCTATGTTTCCTGCCTTTGTTTCTGTCACACAGCCGATGCCGCTTTTATCTCCCCTTTTACTGGCCCCGAATAACAAAGCGTTATTCTTTTTTTATTGCGCCTGTTATTCGTCCGGGTTGGCTATTGTTCTCAGTTTCCTGTAAACAATTCGATGAAAAACGAAGTTCCTATTCGCATAACGCTTCCATTCATAAAGTTGTTCTATTCTATACACAACCTATTTCCACAGTTTGTATTTTAAACATGCTTAATATAAAGCATTAATATACATAAATTTAGTATAGAAATTATTCTAAATATGTCAAAACAATGAACACGAAAATATTGAACTTCCTGGTCGATTAAAAACATAAATAAATTTTTGCAAAGTAAAGTAGTGATTAGAAAAGAAGCTTCGATTTTTTGGAGTGACCGATACACCGGAGATCCTTTTGCAATGATTATGAATTGGATTAAAGGTTTGTGTGTAACAGAAATGATGCAACTTTTCGTCGACGCTATCGATCATAGAATCGACTGCAAAGGTGGCAGGCTGAACGAGGAAACCATATGTCAAGCCGGATCTTCCATTCAACAGAGGCACCAACAACGAGCAAATGTTAAACTTTGATCGTAGCAAAGTTCGTGGAAGAGTATCAGCTGAAAGTTTACTTCCGGACGATTGCACGTTTGTTCCCGCTCGCAAAAAGTGTTGCATCTCATGCCTTTCTTTGCTCTGTTTCGGGCTTACCGTCAAGTTAGTAGATCAATCGCCTTTACCGACTTCACACTGCGCTATAAACTGTGAGAAACTTGCTGACGTCGGACGACAAGCATAGACCATTTTTCAAGCGTACGCACCGTGTTTATTTAGATTGTTTCTAACAAATTCCAACTTTCGACGGAACCATTTATATGAATAAAAACTTCAGATAAGACTATGCAGCATACAAAGAGAAACTTTTTCATCAGTCCATCTCAAAAAAAAAGTTCAACGAGATCAAATCCTAGGTGTACGTTCTCTGCGGCTGGTACAATGCTCACTTTGTTGCTGAAGAACTTTAAAGGGAATTTTGCGAATGTATTTATTTTTTCGAATCTTCGTATTGTGATTTTTTGCAAAACACTGGCAGAAAGTTCTGCAACAGCTTATTTGGTCTAGTGTAAAAATTGTGATTCTGTGTGACGGATGGTTGAAAAGAGAGATTTCAAGAAAAATGACGGATGGGATGAAAGTATTCCGCTTTGAGGGTGCGCTACCACTTCTCTATGTTCAAACGTGTCAGGGGATAACCCCTTTATGCCGTTCAACCCCTTATTATCTGCGAACGAGAGGGATATCCTGTTATGAGGCATCAATGTGCACCAATATCTTATTCGCGGTTCAGTTAGACGAACGAATCCCGGGAGGAGCGATATCGTACACGATAGCTCGCAATTTCGTCAATATTATCGAGAAAAACAAACCTCCACTGAGTTCGATGACCTTCCATTTTCATCGATCAATTTTTCTACTTTTTTCCTATTTTTCCCTATTCTATCCAGGACGTAAGTAAGTGCGATGAGAGCGGCGTATGTAACGATTTCCTTATCAAATATATCTTTCTTGTGTCTCTGGGGGTTTGTTAGAGGGTTGATTTAATCCTTCTGAGTGACTGCAACATTCATATATAGCTTGAGTTAATTAATATTAGTAGTAATGGATTTATGAATGAAAGTTATGGTTCCTCACTCGCTGATCCCACCCCTTAGAAAGTCAGATTGATCTCTGTAGTAGAAATTAAATTAGTGATGTAGCTGATACTGTTGTTTTAATTGTTTCTCATCCTTTGATACCACCTTCTGTAACATTGGATTTCTATATGAAAACTTAGTTAATAACATAGCTAATAGAATCTTAAATAAAATAACGCTTGACGATAAGGATTAAAGAGCTTATTGCAACCCATACAAGCTCAGCAAACCAGAAAATTAGGAAACAACACTGTATGTCAGTGAAAACACCGGGTTGTTCATTTTTCTCCATGAGTATAGGGATTGCAATCTTGGTCAGAGGGGTTGATTTAACGTCCCCGGTTTTTCTGCAGGAATTCCTGCTGGCAAACTGTCCGCGAACTAAGATTTATCACGTGTACTCGATAAAAATGACCTGATAGAAAGTTTCGGAGTTGTCTGCCGGTTATAAATTGTTGTTCGAAGCCGAGGACGTAACCGAGTCTCGTTGTCGCAATTACTCTCTGGTGAAAAGCATCGACAACTCGGTAAATAACGGTCAAAGAAACCATTTTTTTGTTTGGAACCACGCTTACGGCGGAAAAAGATCCATAACCACCGACAGGAGATGAGAACTGGTACGCTTTTCCACCTGTATATTTCTGAAAGCGTGCGGCAGTCGCACGTTTAATCAAAACTTAATTAAGTCAAGCGCTTTTACCAGAAAAATCACGAGACCGAAATTTGTTCATCTCTCCGCTTTATGACTTCTGAACCACTTCCACTAATAATAATGTCTCCATAAAAAATATCTTGGGGTTGAAAAGATTTATACAAAACATTGGTTAACTCTTCACTTTATGATTTATCGTGAACATTTTTTACTACTGATAATGGCTTCATTAAACAATTGAAATAAATACCTTAGGGATGAAAAAATACCCAAAAATTCTGAGACTGAATATTGATGGGGAAACTCGGTGGGTTAGTATGATTTCTTTTCATACGTGTTCCTAAACACATATTGGAACAAGTTTGGTGTAGCCTGCGCTTGTTACGCCGCGTTTGTCCGAAACAACCACCCTTTCTACCGGCCACTCACGTCCGGTCGAGTCTGCGTTTATTTCTGGAGCCCGAGGGGTTGCTGAACTTTAATCCAGACCGCAATTACGTGTTCTTTTGAGCAGGAAACCGAGCGGCGGTGTTAACGTCCGCAATTTTCAGCAATGTGAACCGCACGAGATTGGAAAAATTCTTTCGGGTCTTCTCTCATTCCCACCTGCTGCATCCGTTGGGATAGAAAACTATTTTTCCAAAACGTCAAGTTGTGGAAACAACGTTTTCTGCTTCAATTCCGATTGCAATCGTTCAAAAAAACGTTATCTCGAGTTTCGGATTCCTAGAATTCAGACATCATGATATAGTGTTTGTTTGCTTTGGGATATAAATAAAAAATAAGAGAAAGAAAATAATTACCAGTACCTAATGAGACTAAATTATCTGTGGAGTAATTTACTATCCTACCTTGACACTTTATGAATTAAAAATAGCAAAAAATAAATTGTAATAGCAATAAGAAAAGTACCTAAATGTTTTGAGATCTTTTGATGAGATAAATAAGTTATATATAAATTAAAATACCAAAGGAAAGGTTTTTCTACATTTATGGAACATAAAAATCCTGCAAAATGCATAAACCACTCAGCAATATAAAATCTAACGCGAATCCGCTTTATATTTGATTCTTCAAATCGACGAAGCAGATAAAACTTTACTTGAATCTCTGTTTCGCTGACGTTTGTCCATAAAAATCGGAATTTACATAAAATTCTAGTCATGCCGTACGAGTTGAATGGCTTTGCTGACTGGATGTTCAACATAACTTCGAATCGCGATTTTATTATACCCAGAAAATGTAATACGACTCTAGAGGAATTTTAATTCGATTTTCATACAAGTTCCTGATCGAAACGAATCCCGATCGAATCAAAATGATTGAAATTCCAAGCTTCCGTAAATTCGCATGAATGTCTTTCAATTTCGCGTGGTTCGTCATAGAAGATATTTGAAACGCGGGATTATGAAACGGGATGAAGCACTGCGATATTTAATTATCGTCGATTCTGACGCTATCATTTTCTCTCTGTGAATTTCCTGCCGCTTTCCATTTCCGACTGATCGCAAACAATTCTGGCAGGCGATCGTTGTATTATCAGCTGATATCGGAATACGTTGTAACATTGAAATAGTCAGCGATTATTAAACATAAAAGATCACTTTGAGCAATCGTCAAATCAAATGAGACATCGTTCAATAGAAAAAGCAACGAATGACTGAATTGGTTGAATATATTTCTATCTCCTTCTATTACCACAGTTGCTTCGATTTAATTATTTCTAGCTTTACATTATGGCTGTAATTATTGATTAAAACAGCAGGAAGTGCTCTTTGATGCGCCATTAAATTTCAAAACGTTATTATCCGGATTTTATTCTGTCAACTATTAATATTATGAACTTATTACGAGTATCGTAGCTAATTATACGGCGTTCCGGAGGCTCCTGAGACGAGATTATCCGCTCCTCTTGCAGAAAGTTTTTCAAACGAGACATCGTAAAGTGTTCGAACGAGATTAGACGTGCCAGCTTTTATAATCCAACGAAATAGAACGAATGCTAGTGTGAGCGCATCGTAAAATCGATCGCTTGCGGCTTCTATCACCTTTTCTTTCCTCTTCTCGTTTGCTATCGATCCTCCTTTTTATTTTATGCGGTCTAAAAAATGATTCGTATTTAATTTTTTCCGGTCGCTTTGTCCTCGATTTTTTCAGTCCCTATTTCTCCTGTATTTTCACTCATTATATCTGTTTATCCAATAGCATGTCACAAATTTCTAATGGATCTTTATAAAAAAATAATTCAAATGATTCAATATGTCCTCTTCATTCAATTATTCAGTGAAAGACGAAATTAATATCTGAAAGAAATGTGACCTTCTTAAAAAAAATCAGAGTTTTTAAGTTTCCAGAGATGGTTCAATATCCCCTCTGAGAGAATAGTAATTTAATTACTCAATGAGAAGTTGAATTAATATTTGAAAGAGTTTCATGAATATTATTTATGTTATCTTCCTAGACAATAATAGACTTTTTAACTTTGCAAACGTGGTTCAATCTATAGCCTGCCCTGAGAGATTAAATTAATACATGTAAGAGCATCATGAATATTATTTTTCAATTAACCTTGTTAATTAGAGGATGCTTTCACAAACCCAACCCTCCACTCATTCACATGCACTGTTTCTTTCCATGTTAGGCTCCTACGTGTATCGGTCACGATGTTTGCGTCTAGTTTAATTCAATTAATGGGACGGTGGAAAGTCAGGGTCAAATAGGGGCTGATCGAATGTATAATGAGACAGAGGGTGGTGGGCAGGGGGTAGCAATTACAGGATTCGATTAATATTGACCCAGTGGTAGGACCCGCGGTGGCTTCCCCGATAACGAAATCAGAATCGGAAATGGTAAGAGCGATCATGGGTCGTGTGACAACCTGTTAGAGGTTGCGAATCCTATTTAAAATTCATTTGATTCACCACTGATAGTCTGACATCCCTCGAAACCTTACATCTGCAACCTGAAATCATTGTCATTGTTAGCAACTTTCTGAACAGATTTTATAAGCCCGATAATATTTAAATATAAACAAATAAAATCCTAGGATAATTATTACCGTTTCACTATTTAAAATCCATTTGAATCGCAATCCACGGCCTGATCTAAAATTATTGTCATTGTAAACTTGCAATTTCCTGAACATTCATGCATGCAGGAGGATATTGGAATTTAAAAAACAAATAAAGTGCTAGGATAATTATCCCCAAGGTAAATAGCGGTGATCCGAGTCGTGGGTCGACATGAGAGAAATGTCAGGTACCTGTCATCGCCCACATGAATCCGTTAAGGTGAGCGCACCTAAGCCAGGTAAGGGAGCTGTTTTACAGACAGTCCAACGAGACCCGCGGCGTAAAGTGGTATTCCCAGTGATCAATATCCTGCGAGAGGGGCAATAGAACGTGAACGAAGGCGTTCATGCGACGGCGGCATCAGCCGGCTATTAATTGGTTTACTCCGCAATGTGTCATCCCTTAATTAATACCCTCGAGGACCAACAAAGGCGCGTTGTTGCCGACTTAATACGATGAGTCACGTGCGGACAGTCTTATAGCATTGCCAACGAATACACAGACTTCGCAACTTTCCCTCGAATACCACCCCCATTCGATCCAATTATCCTTTTTTTCCTGTCAGCCCCTGAAACACCACCTCTTCTTCTCCGAGAAGAATTTCCAAGTTTAATCAGCTGGCTCTTCAAATGATTTGTAATATTTTTCTTTCTGAGATTACAGGTCTACACACCTTGCTCCGAAGGAAAGATCATGCTAATCCTATGATTTCTGACTACATAGAAAATATAATTCCCCTTGATAACAAAGAATTGGAGTGTGAAATAAATCCTCGGTAACTGTAGCTGAAGTTTACACATGGGAAACTCTGCTAATCCTAATATTTGCATTTGTTATGAGTACTTAACCAATCAATCCTCCTCTCTTGTCCACCAAGAAGAATTTTACGCTGTAAGTTTATCCTTCCTCTTCAAGTAATTTCTAACACTTTTCTTTTTCAGACCGCAGTTTTACACACCTTTCAAGGGAAACTATGCTAATCCAATGATCTCTAACTGCCTAGAAAATATAAATCACCTCAATAATCAAGAATTAAAAAGAGCAAAGAATTTCTTTGTAACAGTAGTAGCAGATACATATAGGAAACTATACTAATCCGGAAATTTGCATTTGTTAGGGGGCCAATGGATGCAAAATAATTCGCATCTTCGAATCTGCTCTCGGTTTCCCCGATTTGCATTTAAATGCAGTCGCTAAGGGAACGCGAATTCATATCAACGATGTTGTATTACTACGATGTTCGTTTTCCGTTCGATTTCCAATATTTTCTATGCGATGCAGAATTCCCATAAGTTTCCGAGAGGGAAGCAACCATTTCATTAACCATGGGAATCACGTTCCAAATTAATGGGGCAATGCGAAGGACGTTTTCCACGAGAATTATGAGTAGAGAGCTCGATTCAAGTTCGAAAACTCGAAAGCTCGTTCGTTTGGGATATTCTGACCGCAAAATATCGATAAACTGATGCCTTTTCAACGATACTGCTGGAGAAAACACCGTCGAACCTTTGAGGTTATTAAGGATAGAATGTCTGGCCATGGCCAAATAATTCTACTGCGAGATTTGAGACGAGTATTATGCGCTGTCAGCTGAACTGCGGATCTTCATACAAATATGGATCTCTTTGAGTTATTATACTTTCGCATTGTGCTCGTGATCAGAATCCTTGTATTCCTAATATTAATAGCTCCTCTAGTTTAGAAATAATTCCTCTACTTATAAATAGGCCCTGATTGTTTAATCAAGAAATAGCAATGCTGGTGATGAAGAATACCTGCAATTAACAGAAATTATATAATTGCTCATAGTGATATTTTAGAATTAAATTAAATTTTTTCTGGGAGAGTGTGAATTTTTTACAATTAATTAAAATTTTTCAGAGGCACCTGCTCGTGGATTTTACATTTCCCATTTAATTAAGCGGAGGTTTGCTTTTTTGTGACGAGTCGACACGTTCAAGCCCCTGGGAGCGGATTAAAACGGTGTGACTAATTAATTGGTTCGTTACACGGCGTCTTTGATCTGTTTACATTAATGCCTCCGCGAAGAAGACGCGGTTTTGAGAGTTTGGAAAGTCGGTTACAATTTCAACTGCTATTTTCATCGACTATTCTAAATTGATGTTTCATGAAATCTTGAATAATTCATCATTTTTGGCGGATCTCGAGAGCGCGGCTCCGCCAAACCCCATAACCGCATTGTAACTAATTCTCCTTGTGACGAGAAGAATTTAATTAAAGGGAATTTCCCTTTGAAATGATTTAAAACAATATATTTCATCTTCCAATCACACGAAATAGAAATTTTCAAGAAATCTTGGAAATAGAATGTCCGTTACTCGCAAGAGAAGCACCACAGAATTGCTTTTAATTAATAAAAATTGTAGAGATTTCACGGAGCCTTTTGCCGAGGAAATTCTATCATCTTCGTGATCTTAATAAAAGCAAACGAGCCTGTTATGATAACATCCTTCTGCCACCCTTGCTGTCACAGGAACTGAATGAGGATTCATCTGATGGTGTGATTAAAAAGGATTCTATATAAAAATCTTTCTCTTTCTGACAGCAATATTTTCTTGATAGATTTTACATTGGATTACACTGTCCACAATTAGTTTCATAAATTCCTCAACGAGTCTCCTAGAATATATATGTAGATAAAAGTATGCAGTCAATGATGTATACATATAATAATTGGATTAAAAAAATTATTACGTTCTTAATTTTATAATTTTCTCAATGAAGTTAACAGAGTACATTGACTAAACTGTATAGATTAATATGTACATAATAAATTCTTTATAAAAAATTATTTTCCTCCCAGAAAAAATTTTAGAGTTCCTCCGGCAGCTTAAGATCCTATAATAGGGTTCCTCGTTACTCTGAGAACAAAGCACATCGATACAAAAGCCTTTGGAAGACTCGCAAACATCAAACCTCCCGTAGAGTAACTACGCTAACAAAAGTCTCAGCGTCAAAAGTTCTATCATCCATGGCCGGTCGAGTTACCACTTGCAAGTAGTTGTTTATTTGAAGAAATATCGTGTGTCAGCGCATTAACATCTGCTGCTCGTTTAGTTAGGCAAAAAAATCCGTCAACACGGTAAGCCTTTCTGACCAGCGATTAGACGCGAATGGCCTCACCACTGGTGCGTGTTTATTTATAAAAGTATTAGCGGCACGCGATCCCAAGAGCCGCCAGTTATGATAGCGTTTTATCTCGGGCCTACCGCGGACGATTCAAGAGGAGCATTAAATCTGCTCGAAGCGGTTCAGACGAATTTTCAACGTTGACCTTAATAAACGCCACCGCGACGCCCACCTAGCCGACATTTTCACGAATTTATTTACAAGTCGCTGGACTCTATTTTTTTTATCTTTTCCGCCGAGCATCCGACTGTGTACCAGTCGCCTTGAGACTTTTCGCGAAGCATAAAAACTGCATTTTCGACGAATGCAATGACCAAATTGTTGCCGGGAATCCAACCACGCTGTTTCTCGCCAGAAATCTTATTTTTCTCACCGAGTCGTCACTATTAATCATGCTAGGCTGCGGATTTTTATGCACTAGCAGGTTCTAAATGCTTTAAAATTGCAAAGAAATTTTAATTGAAAAAGTAAAGGAGATTAAAAATTAATTTCATTTTTGCAACTTAATTTTGCTAAGTAACTAGATAAAAAATTAAGTATGTACATAGCCTCCTAATAATGCTGCAGATCTTAAAGTACTGGCAGTCCTTAAAAAGCTTTAATTACAAGGAAATATTTATTGAAAAATTAATAAGATTAAATATTAAATATTATATTTTAAATTAAATATTATATTTACTGCATGAACATTTTTTCTCTTATTTTATTTTTCTTAGCAGCTAACTAAGGAGCTAAGTGCGCATAAAGACTCGCAACCACCGAACAATATTTTCCAGCGCACCAGCATACTTATAAACCACTTTGCAGAAGCAGTGTCGTCTTCGAGTTTCAAAAATTTATAACAGCGTTATCTGCTTTCTATTCCTACAGAGTTACGTCCATCGCGCTCCAGCCGTTATCTCCGGATGATAAATCACAAGAATAAGATCAAGTCAGGTCTATGAAACTGCGTCCGAGTCGAGAGAGCTAACTATCGGTTTTCCTAGCTGGGAAAATAAGGTGTGCATCCGCGTCTTTTATCTGGTTGGGTGCGTCTCAGATTGTCTACCACTTCAGTAACGAATTCCTAAAATGAGACTAGAGTCAGTGTCTAAATTGGAAGGTTGGACTTCGTTGGACTCCCTCATCAGACTATCTACCCTCAAATGCTTGGGCTGACCCAGGTATCTCTCTAGCAACCGAATCTTCTGCTAAAATCTTATCTCTGCAGGAACACCGACGAACGAATTTCCCTCGGATTTTTAAACTGAAATAAACCGCGGAATTACTGAGATAAGTATCTAATATCCTATACACATCTCTTATAAATTGCTCATGCTACATAAATGGAGTGCAGCTGGAAATGCATAGTAAATTCCACATAATTGCGAAAACGGCGAAGCGTTCTGAGCCGTATACGGTCATGTACATTTTTAAGCAATTTTGCTCCCATAAAACCATATTGAACGCAGTCCGAGGAAAGCTTCAATCGTCTGTATATCTCCTGTATCTGATAGATAGTAATTCCTACTTACTTATCTTATGGCTTTCTTTTAATTTATATGTGATAAAGATAGTATATATATATAACTAACTCTTAAGTATTATTTGTCACAACAGTAAAATAGAAAAAAAATGTGAATTGTGCTGAGGCATAACATTTTTTTTCTGCTAAAAAGAAAATGCACAATACTTAGAATGTGAAATAATGTATTTTAGTACCATTTAAAAATATATGATTCACAACCAAGGATTTATTTTGACAAATCTTTCCCAGAGCAAACTCCTGAAAATCTTGGAAGACATATATTTGCATGAACATCCTCAATCCAATTTAACAAATCTAGGTGAGTACTCACAAGATCCCCATGAAAAAGGAATAGCAGCTCGTGCAGAAGCCCAAGATGATCTTCTGTTAGTTGTGCAGTCGTCGCAAAGCTCTCATCAGATCGGGGTTGAAGCCGCTTTCAATATCGTCAATTGATCACCGTTTGTGAGTGCCAGAGCTTTTAAGCATTGAAGACTCGCAGTTTCAAAGAGCATTGGACCGAAAGAGCGTCGTGACACCTGTTTACACGGTCACAGAGCGCCAGCCGACGTTTCGCTCGTAAAGAGACAGCCAGAGGTTTCTGTCGCCTTTGCTTTTCGCCGTATCGTAAACGGACAATTTCTGCGAAAACAGTAACGATTCTAGACCCTCGATCACTGTCTATTTATGCGACAATTTTCCTTGAACGATTTACCAGCCGCTTCGATAGTTGATCAGCTAGGTGATTATTTGAGATCTGTAAGAGCTCGTGTCCGTTATCTGAGGGATTAGAAACTGCTCCAGATGTTCTGACGAACTAAGGAAATTATAATGTAATCCCCAGACGGTGATGGTTCAATGAGATTTCAGGAGGTAGCTTGTAAACTAGTTGCTTGCAAGCCTTGACTGTGTGATCCTAGCTTCAGGACCTAGTAGAACCTTTAATTAATTGCTCGATGACAAAGAGCAGAGGGTGTAGCTATCTGATCCGACATCCATACCTTGGATCCTTGATGTAAACAACGCTGATTGGGTTCTTATAGTCATTCGAGGTACTCGAAGCTCATTTAACTGACCACTTTGGCCTCAGTAGCCTTCATCAGATCCTCGCGCCGATCCAGCACTTCTCACAAACACAACACTCAACTCGGCTGCAAGCAGGCTACATGCAATCAAGATTCTAACTAGTTAAAGAGTCTTAAATTAGTCTCGAAAAGTCTAATTCACCCACTCGAGGAATATTCGTTTCGGTTCATCGCTGATCACTGTAGAATAAAACTGTCCCTTGTATTCCCATTGGGATTCTTATCTGTAGTCCAGTTCTAGCAAAAACACAGAAGTCTCTGATAGAATCCGAGTTCACTGATCATCACTTGGTCGCTAGTATCACAGCCACCTGCTGAACCCCAGAATTAATTCAGAGTAAATGACGAGAGAGTTCGTACTGGAGGTCCTTCGGCCATGATCTGGACTGAGTTAGGACCAGCGATTAGCAGCCAGATGAGATGTAACGCGGTGTAATCGGGACTCGAGAAGAAACTAGTCTACACGTCCAACACCGGGCGCCGTTTAAGCGCGACTGCCTTGCTGCGGTGCTCTATATCGCATGATCTCACGCATGTCCGATTTCCGAGTTCACCTGCCCCCACCCCCCTAGCCGCGCGGCGCCGCGCGCCCCGTCCTCTTCCTGCGACGCCTCTCACTCGCCAACTGTTGCTTTCCGCGGATGATCGCACGGGATGAAAAATATCCGGCACGACAGTGCAATAAAGAATCCTTTGCATCCACAACACGCAAACATTAAGACCTTAACCATTCTTCTATATGAAAACGGTTTTCCCTGCGTTACTCAATTCAAGAAACAAAGTTAATGCTTCTGTTCGCACATACCAATTATTCAGGAGCAAAATAATTTTATATATGATCCCATTTGTTTCTCAAATCCTCCTCTTATAGCTTAAAGCTCGTTTGTATCTTATCGCTGTTTTCCAACGTCCTCACTGCACAATAAAGGATCCCATGCATCTGCAACACATAAACGTTAAGACCCTGTTCATTCATTCAAATTATTCTTTATTTGTCAGTCGACAGAAGGAACAAAATACCTGCTTGCTGGTACAAATTAGTTGTTCAGGACTTTAAATAATTTTGAACATTTTAAGCCTAGTTTGAGTCTCCTATCACAGTTTTTTGACTGTTTAGAATTTTCTGTGACATATATATACAACGCCGTAGATTCCTAGAATACATTAATTACCATGACTGGAGCGAAAGCAGATATGTAGAAGACGCGGTTTCAACTGATACGTAGACGATTTCGAGATTCATGGTGCAGTGAATCGGGTACAGATGAATGATTTATGAAGCCAACGAAACGAAATATGTGAAGGTAATTCCCTGACTTAGAGCTACAATTTCCCGTGATGAGGCACTAATAGTCGGAAAACACTCTGTTACTAATAATACACTTGCTAGTGAATAGTTGAATTTGTCACGAATGCAACCAATCAGAATTTTCGCCGTATCTCATGATCATCGGAAAAAAATACATATGATATTACCCGCACATGGATCTTGCACGAGTTTGAAATAATAAATGGACTTTTTGGAATTGTAGAAAGAATGTCTATCTGATTCTACAATTATTTTCAATAGCGGTTTAGAGAACTTTCAGATCCTCTACAATTAGGTATCGAACAGTGATAACGAAAGATGATTATTATTGCTGATTGCGCCGGATAAAGGGGGGCTGAAAGGATACATTAGGGAAATTTACTTTGAACAGATTCGGGCCTCTCGAAATACGAGAGAGCACGTGCAAGTATTTAGTGATCAATGATAACGATATTAACGAGGATCGACGATAACGGTGATAATGGACTCGCGAGCTTTGATTGCTCTTTTTATCGTGAGTGTCACTGCCAGAAGGTCGAGCCTTCCTGCGGTCTACCCTCTACGATTTCAGACATTCGTACGTTCTACAATTCCTGACT
This sequence comes from Megalopta genalis, assembly GCF_051020955.1. NCBI lineage: Eukaryota > Metazoa > Arthropoda > Insecta > Hymenoptera > Halictidae > Megalopta > Megalopta genalis. Next base: position 9,982,116 of record NC_135017.1, read on the forward strand.
AATAAAATACCGTTTTACAATTTAAAAGAGCATAAAACGTCCTAGTGTGTGATCTCGAGTGAGTCGCTGTTCCCATGCAATTCCTATGATTTGTGTAAGGTGTCACGCACTTTTTAAATTGCTATTTGTCCGTGTTAGTGCCTCAATCACGCGCGGACATTGTTTGCTCGCGTACCAGGACGAAAAAGAGAGAAAGAAGAATCAGCAGAGAAGTTGCGTCGAATAACAAATTCCATTCGCTCGAAACGTGCTAAGTGGAAGATCAAACGGGCTGGACTCGAATATTCAGTTTCATACATCAATGAAGTTTATCCGCGAGACTTCCAGTAACTGAAACCCTGCGGCTTTTCGAATTTACGGAGCTAATTCCTGCTGGTCAAACGATGAGGAAACATTTGGCACGCTTTTCAATATCGCCATATCATTTAGTACTTCCTAAAAGATATAAAAACTGTCAATAGAGATGTACAGAATAGTATGTATTAGTAGAAGACAGATAAATAAATGAAATGAAATAAATAAATGAAAAATGTTCATATAAACTTGTGTCCGAAAATGCTTTGTTGAAAAGATATAATCGTTCAAAATTTTCGTAACCGTTGGTTTATAAAAATATGGTAAAAACAGAGGATCAATTTTGGGAATTTACTCCAAGTGCATTTATTATTATTTCCAATACAGCTAGAATATTTGAAAGAGTTCAACAATCACTACTTTGACGAATGAATTTTCGAACATTACTTATAATTGCTACAACAAATCATAAATATCCTTGAAAGTTTATATTTTTTCAACAAAGTATTTTCGTACATAAGTTTATATGAATCTTTTTCATGCCAACCTTTCTAGACACCCCCTGTATGTCTTGATAAAGAAAATTTTAAATATTTTCATACCTTTAGACTATCTACAAGAAACAATTAAATATTTCACCAAATATTGGCGTGACACTAAATCACCATATCATTTAATTCTTCCTAAAAAAATATAGAGACTGTTAGATTTTATAAATGAAGTCATATCTTGATATAAAACATTTAAAATGTTTTTATACCTACAATTAAATATTGTCCTTGTAATAAATTTGTTTGATGATCTTAATGGCGATGATAAAGGTCCATTAATTAGAAAGCAATTATCCCTTACAGGGTTAAGTTTCTTATTGGTAAGAGTACTACATATTTGTCCTTTAAAGCTATCGTCGCACCCTTAGCTTGTATATATACAAAGCCGACAGCGGCTAATTAATCTCGTAATTGAACCACGCATATATCAGTTCAACGATAACCATCCGCGTAATCCAGTTACCTTACTACATCTCTATCTGTAATCTGTGGCGACATTATCGTCCGCATCGATTGTTATCAATTCGTTTGCTGATAATCGTTCACTGAGTCGAACTGCGCAGTTCCAAGTACCCTATCGCTGCACAGTGTTCTGGAAACCGGATTTCGTGGCTACAACGACAAACATCTTTATATCAATTGATTTTCCAAACAACAAATTTCATTACTATAAACAGTATTAATTTTAGATTATATAATTGCCTACATATCTTCATGGGAATCGTTAGGAGCTGTCAGCCTAACTGATTTTATTGAATCTCTTACAAAACTTGCACAATATGGCATCTGAAATTTGCATAGTACTATTTCAACAATTGTTGGCGCATCCACATGTTTTTTTTCATTTTCAAAAATTTTGTAAATAACCGTCTAAATTAATATCAATTTTAGGCTGATAGAAAATGGACACAAAATTACTTACTACAGAATTAAATAATTGAAGCATAACAAAATACACTATAACTTATAGTAGAAACTTGTTTTAAAGCTAGAAACGTTTTCTACTAAGACTTTTACCTTTAGCAAGTATAAAGATAGAGAAATGTACTTTGACCTCGAAAAACCACTTTCCGGATTCACTATGATCTGATAAAGCTATCGTAGATCACTAGTAATGCTGTTGTCTGGTACTTGATAATTGTTTCCTGACAATATATTTGTGTTATTGTTAATAAATATGACAAGTGCAATAAGAGCCACGATAAGAGCAGAAAAATATTGTGTAAAAATACTATCTTGAATGTGGCTTATAATTAATAACTGAGAATGCAAAAAGTGAGACTATTTGAGAATGCCAATAAAAACTGGAAATCAAGTACGATTAGTTTAATAATAATAATTAATTTTAACTGAATCAAGTTAATGAAATGAAATATTAAAAAGATCGTATAGCAGAGTAGTGACCGAAATAATAATTAAATGGCAACAGCATGCTTGTAAAACGGTATTTAATTCAAGGCCTGGACACTTTCGCTCTCTACTATGAATTAAACATGGAGCGTGACACCTTGTTCCCAAACGGGGGACCATAGAATCAGTGTGGCAGACAATAATAGTCTCGACGAAACGAAACCTCACCACACAATCCATTTTTACACCTTTCACAGTCTGCATTCGATTTAATTATTCCAAAACATGCATTCTTCTCTGAATACTTCACCATAAATTGCTGGATCCTCATCTTGATACCCTACAACTAATATTAAATTAATAATGGGATGTACCAAGGATAGAAAAGGATAAACAATTTATAATAGTTCATATATTTCCAACATACTAAAAAATATTTTGAAAACTCCTACCTAAGAGTTACGCCAAAAGACTGCTCAAGCTTTACTAAGCTCTTTTCTAACAATTATATGTATAAATCTGCCTAGTATTCTTCACACTCACCCAACCTATACTAAAGTACAACAATCTCCTTATTAAAAATTTCTTCAAATATATCTAGTGAACATATATCATTTTAGAATTATTTTGAGAGTGCAGGTCACTATTTACTTGCCTATCTCTTCTCTACCTTCAGTGAGAGGTCAATGCTCTCAAGACACAGTGCGGCTAATTTGCTCAAGATCATTGTCCAATCAGGAACAATGGTATCGTCAGCCGCGATGATCTTCTTCGAAGAAACCTCTCTAACTCCATTCTCGTTCGCTGCTAATGCAAGACATTGTGAACTTAGCGCTCTCATCTTGCTAGCCCACTTTTCCTGTCACTAAGTAGCTCTCAGCTGAAACTTGAACACTCCTCTGACAAGGGGAAACTTTTTACAGTACTAGCGGCTACCTCTGGCAATATTATTCTAACATCGTTTGTCAAATCTCGTTGCAGAGTTGAAACTGAACTACGCCAATACCATTAATTAAAGTACCTGATACATTCCATCCTCCATACCTTTTCATGCACACAGCTCTGTGCACGATCTTCTACACACACTCTCTACCTCAAGAGAATTCGATTTTTAGATAACGCGAGATCAATACAAATACAGAACTATTTGCTTAGAGGGTAATCTCCCTACCTTCCTTGTTGATAAAGTAAATTAATCTCTATATTCTCTCAGGTTTATCTTTCTACTTAAATAAGTGAACCATATACCTCTATTAGTTCCGAGGAAAACAATAACAAATTCTGGCTAACTTCCCGAATGGGCTACACTTATCTTAGTCATTAAATGATTCTACTGGTAAGTGATACACTAATAAGGAATCTGTATCAATTAAAAAAATAATTATTATATAAATCTATATCGAGATGCTTATTTTTTAGAAAGTTTGCAAATGGTGTTCGAGAAACTGTAGATAGATTAATACATATTCCTAGAACACCAATAAGTCCGCGAAATCTCGAATTTCATTCTGCCCCACGAGAACGTTAAATATGTCCCTCATGGTGAGATGATGAATAGTCTCATTAACTCTTCCGGCTATGTAATCCTGGATGCCCGGAAGTATGTCTGGTTTAATAATGTCCACCACCTTCGGCGTAAGCTGCTGGAACACCTGCAGACAAAGGGGCACTATGTCAATTAACCTGTGCAATATTTGTTTCATCAGAATAAGTTGCGTTCAAAGAAAAAATTTTGATAATTCAGTTTTTCATTATTTAAATTAAAGAATACATATTTAATTTTGCATTAAAAAAAGACAAATTCCCAAAAGATAGTTGATGAAAGTGGATCAAATGCATTTCTCCCTGACTTAATAACATGCCTTGCTCATGATTCTGGAGAGCTCTTCATCCCCCATAAAATTCTCCAGCCGGACATCGAGGGAATCTAGATTGAAGTCAAGGTCAAAGGTTTTTAGGTACATGCCCCTGTTGTATCCCAACATAGTGTTCACATAAATCTGAAAGTCGTAGACATCGGCATTGAATGGGCCATCCCCGAATAGGTTGAGCATGTTCCCAACGACGCCGGATATATTATAAAGGCCTTCCACGAACACATGTGGAATGGAAACGTTGGCGGTGATTGTAGGTCCTAATAGGGAAAGCTTTGCCTTGTTGATTACAAACGTGGAGAGATTGTGCAGTACCAGATTCTCGATCACCAGAGTCACGCTAAAAAGTTCAAATTGATCAGAAGAAGGTATGTGTTTGGCTTGAGGAGCTGAAAGCCGATTAAGAAAAGAAGGTAAGGTGAATGACCGATGATTTGGTGGTCGGTGAACGATAGAAGTATCTTGCACTTACTTCCCTATCTCTGGATTATCAATGTCTATATCAATCTCGTCGAGTTGAAGCGGTTCCAGTGGTGGAATTCCGAGCTCCGGTATACCGTAGCGCATCCGACCGCGAAACTTTTCCAGGAATCTCCTCAGTTTGAACTCGAGCCCCTTGGATGTTGCGCTGTCAACTGTTCTTTCGCTGATTAGTGCATGTTATAAAAGAGAACGCGGGGTATCATCGTGCCTTAGTTACTTACTAATGCCGGTGGTCGCTCTGGTAGCATTGATTAATAGGTTCCTCGGCTTCTCCACCGCGCTACTGACTGAAAAAACAAGATACACTAAGTTCAGTAGTTATTCCCGTTGAAGTTCTCCTAGTCACGTTCGCAATTGCCTTTAGATAAAGTGATGCGGCAAACAACTGGCTAGGGAGCGGACCTGATAAGGCTTACATCGTTGTAAATTGAACGAGAGTCACGGAGACACTTGGTGCACCAAGAAGCCCGCTGATATATCGCTAACTATGTTATAGATAAATATCGACTACGTGAAATTAAATATTCAGTCTAAACTGAACAGGTTTTGCTTGAAACATTTTTCTAAATTCTGCACGCATCGGTTTGTACTGAGAATGCTTGTTCAGTGACGAGCACCTGACGTGTATTATAATGAGTTACCATGGATATTACAATTTCTCCAACATGCACAGTATTACTGAATTTAGAGAAGGCTGTGTGAACACATTTCATAATCTCCTCTACAATTCTAAACGCAAATCAAATATTTACTATATCTAGTAATTTCGATAACAATTTCTTTAAATTAATGACGAATTCATTAGTGCACCTAATATCTTTTTAATTTCACATCAAGGCTTATCTATTCTAATTAATTGAATCATCTTCTGCATTCAAACTTCTGTTTAACCCGTTCATAGTATTAAAAGTCAGGTTTCACACAGTTGAATGAGAACAATGTCCCACAAAAATAAAATAAAAAATATAATAACAATATACAGTGGCGGTAATTAAATAAAATATCGCCTACCGACACTGTACATTAAAAGGTAGTATAAGAAGCGCGTTAATAAGCAGTCAGTGAGAAAGTATCGAAATTAATGACGCCGATAACGCTTGGTGATTAAAATTATTTCACCGGAATCTATTCAATATCAGTCTTCAACGGTCTACTCAGCAACGCCATGCAGATATTCATTCATTCCTAATCTAAAACTACACGAGTGATTAATCTCATTCATGAACAGGTTCCGAAATGTATGGCCTCCGGAATGCGTTTGAGGCGGTTCCAAGGGAGCGATGGTATAAAAGACTGAAGGCTTGGAGGAGGGATTTAATCCCATACTGCATTATCTAACGGGGATTCATGCACTCCTCTTCTCCTGAAGAGAGAAAAATATTTCGAAAACGAACCCGAGCGTCATCACTCCGCAGGGGCCATAATCTAACTCATGGGTTATAACGGATTTACATAAAAACGATCAATTTCACCACCAAGCCGAGCCCTTTCTTCGCAATCGGTTACATGAAATAGCGTATGTGTTAGCGTCGTCGTCTGTCAGCGAATTGGCGTTAACGTGTGCGATACTGAAGAGTAAAAACGGCCACCGAGATTGTCCGTCGTTTTCGCAATCCTTTGGCCGATTTAGGAAACATAGTTATTCCATCCGACAGACCTATTAGCGGGCCGCAAGTTTTACAATGCAGTGTCGCGATTAGAAGCGATGCCATAAGCCTGGAAGAGATCTAAAAGCTCTCGCGTGTACCTGAGACTTTCGAACATGATTCCGTCAAACTGTTTCTCGTTACATCAGATCTCATTATAATTCGGTTTAATGAATTCTGGGCCAAGGGAACCTCACGCACGGTTGGTCAACTGACCTGACGTACTAGGTCATTCCATAAGTAGTTGGCATAAATAGATATCGTTCCAGTTAGACCGTTTTGGTCACGAACCTAATTATTCATACATAATCACATGTTACGTTTACGTAATAATTAATTTCCTTTAAATTTTAATAAACGACTTTACAAAATTTACAGAGAAACAATTAAATTTCAATAGCAGCTGTACTAAGTAAAAAATGTTGAAGTGAATCAATGCTAATTTCTATGATTTAGTTTTAAGAGAATATGATTTTAAAAAAGTCTGCTATTGTATAATAGTTTTTGGATTGTCCCGCAACCTTTGGCGCAGAGATGGACAATACGGTTTTGTAAGCTACTGATGGTGAACAGAGATCACTTGTAGCGGAACCAGTTTGAAAACCCTTTGATTTCTAGGCTTGGCACGAACAAACTCTCACATACTGTAATCCGAGGCAGTGTCCGTCACACGGTGTATCAGTTCTGTTTGTCGTCGCATGATTCCAGTCACTGCAACAAACGATTAAACCTACAATTTCCTCTGGAATAACGACCAGCACATGCTGCGCCGTTCTGTAATAGAGAATCTGTGCCAGTGGCCATCGAAATCCGATCGAGTTTTTCGCAGGAAGTTGGACCATCCGGTGACAGTCTATTCGAGGTGCAATAATTGCGGCAAACCGACAAATGAACGATTAACATAATTATAGAAATTTGAAAAATAATAACGATATCGCTCGACGAGCCGGAACGTATCATGCCACGTTCGTTGTTAAGAAATTGAGCTCCTTATTATCGTTGCAGTGGTATTATTCAGAATATGTATACGTATGCTAGACAGAAAACATTCATTACGTGTGCATTTATTAGTTCATAACTTTTGCATTTAGTAATTGTCAATTTTCGTTCATTGGAAAACTTTAAATGCACATGTAACAATAGTTTCGCTTAAACCATGTGCATGGTTTGCTTGTGTAAGATTCATAAATATCATCTGTGCGTGCTTTTTCCGGCACTCTGTCTCGACGGCGTAGCCCATTAACTTCAATTCATTCAAATCCTCGCGTTCTTTGCATAACCAAATTGGATGTAAACAAATCAAAGTTGTCACGATAAACTGTGTCGCTTGAAAAATTATCCAACTGATTGATGGCAATTCCAATTATTTCGAAAACAAATTCAAATCAAAAAGATTTAGAAAATTGGATCGGATGAGTGCTTGATCTATATGTATTACTACACTATGAGGAAGAACAGTATTACCGAATAGTGATCGTATGAAAAAGATAAAAATAAAGATCACATGGATCTGAATAGAACGTTAAAATCTAACGCTAAAACACTTAATAAAGAATTTCTAGGGACAGTCTAAATTATCGTTCTAGAGTAGATTACAGGTTTATGGGCTATTCGTCTAAACCGGATAATTTATATTACCATTTTCGTGACGCGCTTTCGCTGGGCAACCGAATTAATTGCCGACCGCTGACAGTGACCGCGCGAGCAATGCGGAATTGCCTCGCATGATGCAGCGAAACCTTTCAAGGAACGCGAACAACAATTTCCTCAGAAAGTCGGCAGCAGGGCACATACGACGCACACAGACAGAGCACATATCCAGATTCGCGTAACATGTTCAAAAGGCGTAACAATGAGAGCATAATGAAGCAATTCCTGTCGTGCTTCCGATGAGAAAATCACGGGAACGCGTACAATAGACTGATGCTTCAAGAGATGACAAAAAAGATTATTATGTGCGAGCTAACTTTTTGTTTCGGTACGCGATTCACGCTTCTTTAACGCAGCCAGCGATTCCGTTGATAAAATTGATCTGATTAAAACATGACGGTCTTTTGCGAGAGCAATTATGTAATTTATCTGTGACGGTAGTCTTTTCTAAGCAATCGATGGATATATTATTTTAATTTAAATTCTGCTCGTCAAGAAACTAAGTAATTAAATGACCGGTATTTCGGAGAAGACGTCTTTTCCTGCTCGGAACATTTACATTATGCGTATGAGTAATAAGCGTGCATATAAAAACGAACCTTGACTTCACCGCGACATATTGAGAATTGCAAGGTGTGCACATGTAAAACGTAAAAATATTTCTTCTCTGCTAGTTTTCAGATTCAAATGCAATCTTGTACTTCAAGGCTGCGCGCCGCAATTAAGAAGTTACAAGTAACCAATTCAGATTTAGAAGTTATCTATTATTATCTCTATTTTGCTTTGAATTTCAGACAATATGACAGCCATGTATCATCTATAATGTACAAAATATGAAAATAGTATACTGATCTGACTAAAGATTAAATCACCTCCACACTAAGGCAATTTCTACAAATATCTTTATGCTTCGAGACGATACTTCAATCTTTTTTAGAATCGTTGCAGTATTTTTTTTCTACAATGCTATTAAAGTCAAACAATTCTTTCAGACTACTAGAGGCTTTCTCAAATTTCTTTTCCCCGATTTTTATAAGATCTGTCCAGATTCCAGAAAGATGTTCGCGCGACAGATATTAAAATGGCAATAAAACTTAATGGAGACTTGAACGATGAGAAAGGGAAACTCACGAAAATTAGTCGCACTCGTCGCGACATTTTCCAGGATCGCTGGTAGAGGTGGCTCTTCACGTTGTGAATAAACGCATTGTACGGTCAGAAGGACCACCGCGAAGATAAGTGATTGCAACCTCATTGTGTAGCGAAGAAGATAGGATGACACTACTTGAAAACGGTCAAACTATCGAGAGGCTCACGCGCGACGAGTCTGCCATTCATTCGTTCCAGTCACGAAGAGGCAGGGAAACCGACTGGCAAGATGAAAGAGCAATCGTGCACACGCTGCCGTCACGCACACGTGCATACCAATGTCGTAGTGTCTGTCTGTGTTTCGGCCTCGTGCCGGGCATCGTTGCTCGGCGAAAGTGAGTGTTACAAGGTGGTTCTTATACGCTCTACCCTAATTATGGTCGCTGGATCATAAATCTCCCCCAAACCCGACGACGTTGTAGAATGCAGAATTGGAGGGATAATGGAGTGCCGGAGTTGCAATGTTTCGACCTTCTGTGATGGCTTCTTTCAGACAATGTAATTGCTTCTTGCATGCTGGCAGTGTGCCTAAAAAGATTGTATGTTAATATAATTGTTATTTTAGTAAGATAAATAAAAAGAAAAAAATTATGTTAAGAATTATGTATCATGATAAACACTGTAAGTGCATTAAGACAATTGTGTCTTAATAGTCACATGACGTCTAAATATTAATTTTGTTCGCAACTAATGAATGATAATATTTAGTAGAGGAGAGTAAAGAAAGTGATTTATTCCCCAGATTACTATATTATTGTTTAGCTGGAATTCGAAGAATTTCGTTTCGTCCTTCACCGTATCGTGTTGCATTTCTGTTTGAGTTTGACCCGACTGGAAAACGTACTCAAACATAAACAATAGATGGAGGCGCGACCTTACCACAAGGAGATTGTGATGTCAATACCGTATACGAACGTCAGGAGAGATAAGACTGTATCGCCGTGGACAATCTACTTTCGGTTGAAAGTTGCCACCGAGATCTGTGATCTGCATTGTTAATTGTTCTTACTTTATGTATATCTTGAAATTCCTTGAAATATCTTGAAGATATCATACCTTGATGAGATGGTATTTTTCTATTATGCATTTATCCACCTAAAAATTTCACAATATAGAATCTTAATCATTAAAAGATAGCAATCAATGTATAGCTAGAAAACAATTCATAAAATGATTATTTGCTACTGTCTACTAAATAGTTTGCTAAATTACCTGAATTTCTGAAATATTGACTTTCACCCTCGTCTTCTATCATAATGTATTTGTTTACCTACAATTTAAGACATTATTTTTTATTTAATTTATAAGTAAAAAATAATTAGTTATAAAATTACCTCTTGCTTGGATGGTTGTATTTTTCAGCACAGCTTCATGTCCCAATTATGCTATAAAATAATCTACACTTTTTTTATAAATAAAAAGATATTTTAAACAATTTACCTTAATTTTGTGAATGTATGTATGCAAGTTGTATATGCTCACAACTTCTTCAGACGAATTGAATGTTCCATACAACGGTTATATAAACATAATCAGCATCTTCTTAGAAATGATTTGCATTTTCTAAAACATGATCCATACTCATTAAAAGATGATCTATATCGTGATGAAATTGAGAAAAAGTTGTCACGAACCTTTCACATTCTCTCCTGTATAACCATTATTTATATATAGGTTGTGCCGTATTTTTTCGAAATATATTCGAATTCAGAAAAATTGTATCATCGAATATTAATAGAAACCATGCAATTCTTTGAAACGTGCATTGAATATTTCATAAAAAATTCATCTGTCACCGAAACGATGCATCTATTAGCCGCATGACGTCCGGCATTCTCTCTGAAAAATTTAAAATTGTCGGTTATTAATCTCAATATGTATATCGCAAAACTGTACCTGTTTCGAAGACAGCAGTTTTCCCGAGCTCCTTGTATAAAAACGAAAACAGATACACCTATATCAATCGTGTCATTTGATAGATCTAGCCTATTCCTACAGTTAAAAGTAATTTTAAGAAATATTCTAAATAATTTGCACAATCTACCTGCATTTCACACCATCGGCTGTATCCCTTTCAAAGCCGGCGAGAAAGAACACTAAATGCAGGAAACATAAAAACACTTAATCATAGAAGTTACTAGGTCAATAGCACTTGTTCCACTGCTTCAAATTTATTAAAAATCCGTAAATCACTTAAAGTAAAGGAAAAAATCTCTTGGTTTTATCACAATTATTTTACAAATTAATTAGGCACTATACAGATATTAAATGATTAAATTAATCGACGCTAAATAATTATCGATAGATTAATCCATCAATTAGAACATTACAGATGCGCCCACAAAAAATAATTGGGTATCTTGATGTACTTTCACAAAGTATCACTGCGACATCTTCAGCACGTCCTTCGCCAACACGTGCGTCCAGCGAGTGTTAAAGAATCAGCAGCGCCCCACTTGATCTGAAAAGGATAAACAAATATTCCGAGCAGAAAGCCCGCGGAGAAGGGGGTTATATAATCCCTTTGTTCCTCATGGATAATATTATTACAAAGCCGACCCATTGCTATCAATTTTTCATTCATGAGTTCATCCCCCAAATTGACGTCCGCCCCATCCCCATTTGTTAATATACAGTGCATATAAATCGTCAAATGTGTATAAGTAGATGCCAATAGCTTAAAAGCGTTTCATACAACGACATGTTATATTGTAATCAAAAGACTGTAAGCACGTGTTAGAATAGGATTGTGTATATGTACCGAGAATCTCTTATCGTATAATATATATGTCTTTTAGAAATTCGTATCGTATATGTTTGTTTTTTGAAATTCCCACAGATTTTTAAACAGAATAGTCATAGACTATATCCGCGACATCTAAATTTATGGTAAAACACTTTCGCGTAAAGTAATTATCGATTGCGTTAATCGATTCGTCCTAGTGACTTTTGCATCGTGATGTATTTTTGGATTTTTGTAAGCCAGGTATTTATAATTAAAATTTAAGCATTGTACCGGAATTCTATTGATTTTTCTAGATTTTTTTATCGTACTTTTATTCACAATCTTTATTAAATAAAGACAAAGATAGACAACCTAGCTTTATGTCACACGACTCCCACCAGCCCTCGTTCATTCCTCTCCTGGACGTGCCACTGATCGGACGTAAGAACAATTCGGTATTTTAATAATTATTTAATTATTTATATAAAATCAAGTGAATCGTGATCATAATGTTACGTTTCGAGGCTTAGCTTCCTCTACAATTGATAGTATTCGTGTTTTTTTTCTATATTATGAGAGATTTATGAGATTTATAAGATTTTGCCTACACTTAACGGTTTTTTACGACCATCTTTCTTAATTGCTTAACAATATAAAATCGATTATGCTCTTTTCGTGTTTTCTCGTGAAGTTTCTTGTAATTTTCGTACTTTTTAGCGTTTGTACTTCGACAAATGTATGTTAATGAATTTTTCTAAAGATTTTCGGGCGATCGTCTGACGCCATGGGGGGAGGATGATCATCTTCGGAATAGCTCTTCTTTAAACCGTTTAACGTTTGAAGAGACGCCATGATAGATCTCTTCGCTGCAACCTCCACATAGCAACAGGTGAGTGGTCCATTGAATAATTAATTTTTAGCATAATAGCGTCAGTGTCTTATCGCAAATGTGACAGAATGATAATTAAAACATGGGTTTTCATTATTTATTGTTCGCGGCGTGGTATATTTTTTATTTTTCGAAATTTTTCAATTTTTATAATCGTCTCGGCAGCAGTTGTAGATTACATCGAAATCGATTCTTTTTCTCCTGTTTTACGAAGAAATCCTCAATCTGCTTTCTAGAAAATGATTATTTCTTTTTTATTTAATGAGGGGCGATGGTTTTTAAAATCTTTTTAAATTTTTTAAATAAATTTTTTTTTTATATGACGTATTCTCGAGAAATCGAAAGCATGGTGTTTTCATCACATCTTTTCGTGATATTTCTCGAAGTTTTCGTGTAGATTTTGCGCTTTTTCGCCAAAAAATCGATTTTTCTGGATTTTTGCGAATTTCTCAGAAGATTTTCGAACGATCGACTGACGCCATGGGGGGAGGATGACCACCTTCGGAATAGCTCTTTGAACCGTCCAACGTTCAAATAGACGCCATATTAGATCTCTTCGTCGCAAGCTTTGCACAGCAACAGGTAAATGGTCCCTTCAATAATTAATTTTTTGCATAAAAAAGTGAGCGTTTTATCGCGAGTATGATATAGAATGATAACTAAAACATGGGTTTTTATTATTTATTGTTCGCGGCGTGGTATATTATTTATTTTTTGAGATTTTTCAAATTTTTATAACGCGTTTCATGACGAATGGAAAGTGATTAGTATCCAGCATCTATTCTCGCGTTTAATTTCGATTCTTTTAATCTGCCTGTGATAAAAAGATTATTTCTTTTTTATTTAACGATGGGACAATGAGTTTTATACTTTTTTTAATTTTTTAAATAAATTATTTTTTTTTATATGCCGTATTTTCGTGTGATCATAGAGTTATGCTATTTCCGAGTTTCCTGGCGACGTTTCTCCTCATTTTTGTGCAGTTTTTATGTTTTTGTGCTGAGAAATGATTTTTTTTTATTTTTCTATAATCGTAGATGATGCTAACGGTTGGCTGACATCATATGGGACGGTTGTTCTTAAACCTATCTGATCCTCTTGAAGAAGAAGATGGATCGACTCGACACCAAGGTGTCGCACTTTGGTATCGGCCATGAAGCTCTCGATATCAACAAATAGGTGTTGCCTACTATTTTCAAATTTTCATATCATAGAATCGGTGTCATGTAGCCAGTGTTACAGAAATAGGTGATCGAATCATTGTCTTTCATTATTTAATGTTCGCGGCGTCATATATTATTTATTTTTCGAAATTTTTCAAATCTTCATAACGCGTTTCATGACGAATGCAAAGTGATTAGCATCCAGTATCTATTCTCGCGTTTAATTTCGATTCCTTTAATCTGCCTGTGATAAAAAGATTATTTCTTTTTTATTTAACGATGGGACAATGAGTTTTATTCTTTCTTTAATTTTTTAAATAAATTATTTTTTTTATATGCCGTATTCTCGTGTGATCGTAAAGTTATGCTATTTCTGAGTTTCCTGGCGACGTTTCTCCTCATTTTTGTGCAGTTTTCATGTTTTTGTGCTGAGAAATGATTTTTTTTTATTTTTCTATAATTGTAGATGATGCTAACGGTTGACTGACGTCATGTGGGACGGTCGTTCTGAAACCTATCTGGTCCTCTTGAAGAAGAAGATGGTTCGACATCTTCGATTCGATGATGGTTTCTTCGATTAGATGGTTCGACAGTGAAGACACCGAGGTGTTGCACTGTGGTACCGGCCATGAAGCTCTCCATGTCAACAAATAGGTGTTGTCTTTTATTTTCAAATTTTCATATCATAGAGTCGGTGTCATGCCACGAGTGTTACGGAAATAGATGATCGGATCATTGTCTTTCATTATTTAATGTTTGCGGCGTCGTATATTTTTTATTTTTTGAGATTTTTTAAATTTTAATAATTTGTCTTGGCGATGCGGTACGTGGTGTAAACCGATTTGGATGCTGTTTTTTTTCTTGCGTTTTCCGTTTAACTCTTCGCTCTTTATAAGCGCTACATAATTTTTGGATAACAATTTTTGAAAACCTGGTAGTATCGCATCATTTCTGCATCCATTCGCGATGTTTAATTTTCATAGATTTCTTACGTTTCTGTTCTCAGAGTAGTATTGTTTTGATTTTCTAGTTAATTTCTGTTTGTTCTTGTTTGTTAGTGACGTCAGAGGGAGGTTGGCTATCTTGAATCATTCTTCTTTTGTGAAGCATATCATCGCTCGGCAAGCCGCAATTTTAGATCTGGTTGATACAACTCGCATGCATTAATTGGTGAGCATTGCCTTAGTTTCTTGAATTGTTTAAATAATTAAATAAACAATTTATTTAAATAATTACTAAATAATTATGAAATTTTTTGTTTTGTAATTAACTTTATACATTTTTTTATGTTTTGTAATTATATTTAATTTAATATTTTGTTTGTTTCAATTTTTATTTATGAATTAAATGGACGATAAATATTAAAACTAAAATAAATTTTGTGAAAGATTCAGTAGCATAGCGGGGAAAGAAGCCATCTTGGAGCCAGACATGTTTTAATCTACTCATCTTCTCAAGAGCCGCCATGATGGAGTTGCCGGTACCTTCGAACGACCATCTTGTAACGCCCAACGATTCCTGTATTCAACTACAAAAGGTTGTTTTTATTTAATTTTTTATTTCGTACTTTTCGGTTTTGAAAACCTTCCGATTACAGAAAATCTTTATCCTAAACTTTTTAAATATCTTCACTACATAATATTGTTTAAAGTATGTTAAGTATATACTTTATAATAATTTCTCTTGCAGGTAATCATAACAAATATAAACTTAAACATAAATAACTACTTTAGAATCTAGAACATTTGTATTTACTTAACGTATCTTATTCATAGTAATCTATAATTTGCACATTCTTTTTTGTAGTTTCAACTCTTCTTTCTTCTCTCTTCCTCATCCTCCTCTGTTCTTTTGTTCCCTCTTTCTGATCTCTTCTTCCTTTCCATAATTCTTTTCAACTCTCTCAGTCCTCTTCTGTCAATATTTCTTAGATCTCCTATACTCATGCCTATTTGCATTCATTTCCACACTTGAACCTTGCTATCAAATTTCTATCCTTTGCCTTCAGCTTCTCTTTTAGATTATTTGGTAATTCCTTCATTTGTATTTTCTTGTATATTGTAAAATATTTAGAGATCTTTATTTTTTCTATTTCCCTCTTTTTCTCCCTTTCTTTATCTTTTCTTTTCTTTTGCCTCTCCATCTTTCTATTTCTCTCCTTGTAACTTCTATTTTTGCCTATATCTTTGTTCTTTCTACCTCCCATCCTTCTTCACTTCATTCTCTCTTTCTCTTTTTATCTCCCATATACATTCCCTTAGTTACTAAACTTATCCGAAGTTCTTGCCTCCTCTTCGTACTTGATTGCTCTCCTTAAAGTTTTATCTCTTTTTTCTCTTCCTTTTGTTCTTTCCATATCGTAATTCGATGTACTTCTATCAACGCATAGGATCCATTTGATATATTTCCTTCATATAGATTGAGAGAATCTTTTATTATTTTCATTATTTTTTATTTTGCTTTTGATTTTTGTTAATATGTTATGTAAACTTTGTATTAATTTATATTACTATTTGTAGATGGTGATATGAATATAAGGGATGTTGCTGACTAAGGTAATAGAGATACGAGTATTTTAATGAAGTCATCATCGGTGAGTCCATTAATCATGCTTCAGTAGGAGTTCAATAGTGAAATGACAATTCATTGAAATTGATCATATTTGTATGTGGACAAATATGTCTGGACAGTGTTAAAACGGTATTATTATTAAATGAGTCAAATTGACTCGCTCCGGCAATCTAGTGTTAATATTTATGTATGTGTATTTTTATATTTATTACGATGATTTTATATATAATGTATGTTTGGAAGATTGCAATTATATGTTACAATGCACATTTCGACGCTGATAAATCTAAACTCATGATAGAGAAATACCTATAAATTTTTGTATAGAGATATATTTCACATATAAATGAGATTGGTGGAGGTTCAGGTATACCTCACAGCAACAGACCGCGACGCATCGCTTCTGACAATAGTCGGCACTACTAGACCTACGTCTATATTTAAAACGGCCAGTTCGTGGAGTGTTTACTTCCGAGCTGGAATAACGTTTTGAATGAAGGGGTGCATTCGTCCTGGCGTTACGACGACCAGGCGAATGAGTGATGTCTAGCGTTGGAATCCGGGGTGGATTCCTTGGGGCCTGGAAACCCCAGTCGCTAACCAACTCATTTTCTCTGTGCTTCTTTTTATGTTCATTTTTTAAGTATTTGTGCATTGTTGCTCGGGAAGAAAAATATTAATTCTCGTTCAAAATTAGTATATAATTAAAAAAATTAATATTGCAGAGATGTTTTATTTATAAAATTAGTTACAATACCGACTCATGTGTCGACTTTCTTAACTAGATAATTGAATCAGATAGAGTCAGGAAAAATAGAATTTCAATTTCAAATGACTGCCAATGAGCTCTAACTTATAATTCATTTGTTAGATTATAATCAATTCTAGATTAGCAGATAAATATATTTATATTTATTTTAACTAACTGGGCTTGCTCTGAAGAATAATATCAAGTAGATTGCCAACTTTTTATTGTACATATTGGCCATAGTTCCAGTACAAAATAATTTTCAATAATAAAATTAATTCAAAATAAATCTACATGCTTAATGAGAAGAAATTCGCCGGTAGAATCGCGAGAAGTTTTGATAAATAAGATTTTAATTATTTTTAATATCTTTTTGCAACCGGTGATGATCGTTCTCGTCAGATGAAGAAATTATCATATCTTTAGACTAGCTTTCCACTTTCAATCTTCGCGTACGGTGCTCTGGTAGAAGCAATTGACAGATGAATTGCAAAGAACGCGCGCGCGCGATAGTTACAAGCTCTGCCAGAGTAAACTACAAGACAGACTCAGAAACATTAGTACTCGCGTTTGTTTGACTTATTAGTAATATTTTTAGAAGAGAGCCTCCTGTTATTTGGCGCAGTATAATAGATTATGAAATTTCTATTGAAATGCGCCTGTTTGATTTTAATTACACTAATTATAATGATTATAATGATACTAGTAAGCGATCCGTGTCGACTATTTAATTTTTAGAGTTGGATTCGGATAGATAGGCTTCGGATAGACCCATCCACTTGGTGAATACGATGGTCTTTGCGGTACCGGATAGATGGTAATTGCCCCTGAAGGAGCAGGAGTCGTTGCTGGTTTCGCGCTCATTATCGTTGCAAACATCGCTATAATCACGATGGCAACACTCACAATCCTCTTCAACGCAATCTGTAATTAATTGAGCCCGTAAAATATAATAAAATTCGATGTTAAATAGTTAAATATAATGTGAGACAGATAGGGAAATTGTTAGAATCGTAGAAAGCATGAATGAAATGCAAGAATTATTTCACTTTTATTACCATAATTAATACTTGTAAATTCCGGAACCCGTGTCGTGTTCACCGTGTTTCAGCAGACAACCTGCAATTGTTAAAAATCTCGCGTCTTTTATACCTCTCGATTTTGAAGAGGTGGGCACTTATCTAGGTCACAGGTGACGACAGAATGAGAAATTCACGTTTGTGGGTCACAAGGTCAATTTTCATAAATGTTTCCTTGTTTATCAGTCTCCGAGGTGAATGATTTGCCTGTGATTTTCATTTAATGTTTGCTTCATAAAACAACTATATTGGAATTCGAGATCGCGACATTATTCTATAATATTGAAATCTGCTGAATTTGTCGTTGTTAAGGTAACAAATTTTCAGTCGAAAACTCTACCTAGCAAACAATATTTTGCCAGCGGTCCTTGACCCGTTTGTAAGCGATCAGCGCTGAATAGCAATTAATTCGTCGAAAGTTGATAGCTCGGACACGTGATTCTCTGTATCGCGTATTTCGCAGTCGTCTTTAAAGATAGTAAATAGCTTGTTAGAAGATCAAACCAGCGCTTGCTGTGCAATCAGCAAATGATTTCTTTGAACAGATTGTTCTGTCATTAATCACTGTTAATGACTCATTTTTAATCAATTCGGTAGGAATTTAAAGTAGCTTGCAGTGTTTCTTCTGATATACATCATGTTTCAATTTACTCACAGTATAATCAGCTGTCAGACGTAGTATTAATTGAGGGAAAAGGATGCGGGGTATCTTAACAGTTGTATAATACTATATTTTCTTCAATTATAATTTATTAACATTTTGTACTAATCTTAAGTATACGATATGTTTGTGCATATATAAAAATAAAATTCTTGGAATATAAGGGTCATTATTCTAATTCTACACTAATTATAGTTTCATTATCTTAATTCTTCACAAATAGTGTTAGGTTTTGGCGTGGAAGACTTAGACAAATTGGAAACTTCATTGTCAATATACTCTTCGCTGCCTTCCTGTTGTCCATTTCTCATTGTAAAATTAATTACTCTGCAACGAAAAATCAGATGATCAATAAATTAAATTTATTATAATTTGTCTTTTATTAGGATTAACCTTATTCGAATATTCGGTTTATTTTAACTTACAAAATTAGGAGGAATACTGATGTCTGTGTGGCAAATGTCAGCCAGTATATTGACGCTGGCTCAGTATTAATTGTTGCATTGTAGAGTTGAGTGTACAAGATGCCGCTAAACAAAGGCACCGCGTTATCACAGACAGAAAGCATTGCGAACATCTTCCCTGTAAATAGCAATCGCGTAATTAATCGAATTGACATGTTCTCAGAAATAATAGTACGATTTTCATATCCACTGACCTCTTTCTTCCAAAGAGACAAGCTTAGAAATCATTGATCTCAAAACTGGTGCCACCATTGGGCCCAATGCAGCCACTCCGGCTCCTGTATTAATATCAGCAAATTGTAGACTTCGTTTCCTTGAAATTAATATATTCCTAACGAGCTTACTTACCAACATAGAACATTTCTGGAATCCTGGCAAAGATGAATACAAGTCTGCCAGCCGCGTGCGAAACTGCTCCAATCGCGATGATGATAGTGTCCTTTATTTTCAGTAATTTACTCATCAGCGGTACGCCAACCAGCATCGCTAAAAGCGAGAAGTTTCCGTGACCATAACCGGAGAGATCTCGGTGCGAGAGAAAGTCTCGCTTGGATTTCTCCTTTCACTTGAATTACTTGGCAGAATTACAGTACTAACCCAGAACGAACATAGTCGATTGGAAGGTTCTGAAGTTGCTGAACTTCGTCACGTCCCACTTGAACTTCAGCTGTGTGTATAGGTAGCTCATAGGCTTCTCATCCCTTTGAAATGTGTAGAGCATCATGATGGTCAGTAGCAACCATAAGTGTAGCTTCGTATGATTTGGCCTGGACTTGGTCAACGTCCGTGCGGTCGCGATCACGTGTTCCTTGTCGAAGAAGTCCGTCAGGAAATTACTGCACGAATGCGGCTGCTGTTGCGGTAGCGTCTGCCATTTTAGTACTATCAGAGAGTACACTATAGCTAGAATTAGTAGACTCGCGTTTATGGAGAACATGATCGTATACGATGCACCGGCGATGTGTGTGTAGATGTAGGAACCCAGGGCCACTCCTGTAATTAATTAAGATCGAAATCTGGTAAGAGTTAGGTTCGTTTAATTAGATTATACCTGTTGGCATAGTGCTGAGGTACACAACGTCTAGAATCATAATCCTCATGGTCCTCTGTCTCACTGATGTAATGTCTGATAGGTATGCGAAACAGCTGCCGAAAATGGCAACGTCAGCCCCTAGAATCCCCATAGGCAGACTTGCTGTGTAGACCACAGAGTTCAGATTCCATGTGTCCATCATGGAACTAATGACTATCATAAAAGAGTAGATGAATTTCCCAGTGAGACCCATAATTAGTAACAACTTCCGACCATGTCTATCGCTCCAGTTACCAAAGAACAGCGCGAGAATAATTGGTACTACGTGACCTGCTATACTGTTCCATTGATGGAAATTAGACACAGTCATCTGTAATTAATTCACATGATACTCCATTCTTCTCAAACGAAATGTTCTGTTGTTGTTTTGAATTTTCATACATAATTCAGTTATTTGGAAGTGTACTTCCGTCTGTGAATCCTTTCTTATAGTTTCTATTTTTTTTCAGAGTCTCGAGTAGACCCTTGGGAAAGAGAGAAAAATGGTAATTCACAGGTAACCGGAAATTTAGTTGGTACCTGAATCTCGGACTTAATTTTCTGGTTGTAGGTCAGGTTCGCGCAGACCTCCTCCGAGTATCCATGGTCCACGCGACATGCTTTCTGTACGAAGAATGCCTGTTCCACTACAGACGTGATCATATACGCCATCATGTATAGCCACATTGTCGGCTCTACCGAAATATCGCATATCCAAGCCAGATACATCCATGTTCTGTTCGGTCTGCTCATATTTATGCTCGTTTTCCTGGCTGGAAGATAATGGGATTTATTCCGTGATTGCGTCAAACGGTGTCGGAGAAATGTAAATAACACACTCTTAGATTAACTGCAACAGCAGATAAAATGATGTTGTTACTTGAGAGTTGTAACGTTCGTTTAGAGTAATTTATTTATCATTTAATATTTGTGGAATACCGCCAGATGCGAGATTTTGAAAGATTTGGTGCCTCTTTTGTTAGTACTTATGCGACTTGAATTTTTATATATTTCGAACTTTTTTAAAAATAATTACCTGTTAATACTACGGGATTGTAGAACCGCTGGAATCAGGCGAATCTGTGCAAACGTGAATGGTACCACATTGCACCGTTTAAGTCCCCGTTTTTCTGTAATAATTGTGCTTGAATTAGTATATTGGAGCAGTCAAAACATGTCCGAGCATGCTCGTTGTCTATTAACGTAGCGTAAGACGATACGGTTGTTCCGAAAAATGTTTCGATCGCCTCAAGCAATTGAATTGAATTGGACAACCGTTCACGGCCGTCTGTTCCATTCATTTCATTTCTAGAGTGCAATGATTGAAACTTTCGAGAAACAGTATTCGATTGGGCAATTAAATTCAATTGTAGATCGAGACGTTTTTCAGGGTCTGAACGTAGTCGTAATTTGTTCTATATAGATATATATTTATGTAATGGGGAGATGTAGCGTGACACTGCTTTAAATGATTCCGGCATTCAAAATTTAGAAAACCTATATAGAGTTAGCATGTCCAAATCAATTACGGCATTAATTACTTTCAACAAGCGGCACTGAATTTTTTGAAAATATTTTGAACGTAGCACGGGGGACTTGCTGAATTTATAAATGTATGAAAGAAATTGAACGTTATAATTATTCGCAAATACCAATATCGGATTGTTCTATTTTTTAAATAATTGCGATATCGCATGTTTACAGAATATGCAATAACGCATAGAAGCTGTGATAATTTTTGTATCACAGATCTGAGATCGTATGATGCAATCCCGGGAAAGCGCGTGTTAGAGTAATTTTCAATTCAAAATAAACGAATCATGGATACTCAGGGTAATTTTAGTAGCTTATTAAGTTTTTTCGTCGCCTATAACGACTGTTAGGCGACAAAGAGTAACTTGAAAGAGTAATCTATTTTCAAATTGTCACTATCTAATCTAACAGGAAGTAAATTAAGTAGAATATTATAAGAGGTCAAGAATTCATGCTCTAATTATTTTTATAGTTGAACGACCAGTTTTCGGTCTAAAAAAACAGCTCAATAATTCGCACTTATATGTATTTATGTATAATAATATTACCACTTTTCTCACCTCCCAAATTTAATGCTCCCTCTTTGAGATGCCCCGTGCAAAACTGCGTCAAAATGTGTACAGTAGTCGGAGGTAGTGAGCAGACCACGTGTTGTTTCTTCGAGGGGTTCTGCAATCGACTGCATTCTGCCACTGCTGCCAACGGTGTGGTATCGAAACATCGTCCTCCGTAGAATGCAGCGACATCTCCGTCGTTCGCGTTTGAAATTTGAATTCCATTTCTTTGTTCATTGTTTCGCGACCCGAACTTGTTTATAAATCAGTTTCAAAAACTGATATTCTTCTGGATTCTAATCCAGAGAGTTTCCATAGACTTTTTTCTAGTCACTTACCAGTAGAAAACTGTCTCACATATTTAATAAATAAGAAAGTAGACACGAATAGCTTACGTAACACTATAAATATTAAATATACAAACATGAACAATTGTAGACTGAGGTAATTGAAAATCAGGCAACAGTGTTTCGATAGAAATTTATTTGACATTCTTAGTAAATCGGATTGCACAGACATGACTGTGGAATCAATTATTCGTTAGGCCATCGAAATTGAAAAATAAATTGTTTGTGAGACCTGTCGTCTTCGAATTGACGAAATCCGAAATCCTGTGCCATTAGAGATGGACGTCAGGATGGATACTCGAGGAAAAATATTTTTTTCATTTGTTCATTCCCGAGCAGATGAAACGACTATACTTTTGCCGAGAAATTTCCCTGACACCATCTACATTGGCAGGAATTCTTTTCAATAATTATTTCTAGTAAGCTAACACTTGTTAAAGGTTATACAGCTTGACAATTATTTTGATATGAGAGTTTCTCCATCTGGGACGATCGAGTAAATTATCACAGGTGCTTCGATGCATTCTGTAGTAATATTTTAAATGTTGCAAAAGCATCTCAGGCCCAGTTAGTTACTCTTGTCACAATTTGGGTTCATTAATTCACTTCATGACATTTGAAATTGTTGACCAATATAAAATTATACTTTTGTTCAAGAGCTAATGTTTGCATAATATTTTCAGATTTGGATCTATGCAAGAGCCAGCACAGCAAGGACCAGAAGAAACCATATTTCTTAACAACTGAGAGGACTTTTGATAGTTGGTATGTTTGTCAGTAGAGTCATTCAAGGAAAAACAGTGTTCTCTGACAATTGCTGTGCTAGCTAGTGTGTGGTGTAAGAATATGAGACACATCATGTTAATTTTGTATAATAGTATTAATTATAGAATTTGATGCCATGAGAATTGTATAACATAGAGCTCCGTGCGACTGGGGCCCAATTGTTTTTGCATTGTTTTGATAGTTTCTTAATCGATCGAAGCAGCCCCGGTATTACAACTTTGTCAATTAAAATACATCTATATGACTGGACCGGCCAGTAACATTAAAATACTCAGTATTCTTAAGAACGAATAATGCGGGCTCAATGGAAAGAATTGAATTCGCATTATCAGTTAGACTGGATAAAGATTCAATTGACTGGTTGTCGAAATTCTTAGGATAGTTAGATTCCTCAGAATATTATACAATTTTTACACGAAATTGTAAATTGTATAATCATTTATGCATATGTCCATATATATATACGCGTATTATATATGTACGCGTATTAGTAATTCTTTATTCTTTCTGGGCAAAATAATCTTTCAAACATGTCATTGTCACTGTTGAACTCAATCAGTTGTTGCATAAATCTAATACAAGTAGCTAGTCGCATGGTAGTTAGAGGGCTCAAACGGAGTCCCAACGGTGCTCAAACGTGGCCGAAGAGGAGAGCTCCCGGTCTCGCGCTTTAATTATTAATTCAAATAAACAAATTCAGAATTTTTATAGTTAATTAATAGACAGATTTATTAGAATTTTTATCTCAAATGAGTAGTCTTTGTTAGAATCTTTGGTATACGTTAATAGTCAAGATAAGAATTTTTATTTTAAATTAGTAGAGACATAGGATAGACTTTCGATTTGTATAGACTGGGTTGTAGTTATTTTCGCGATTTCCAGGCCGTCACAATTCGCGTTTGAAACTTAGAGGCACGTTTTGATCATCCGTTTAATAATGAATTTAAGTAATTTCAAGTTAGAGTTTATGACTTCATATTTGACGTTGAGATCTTTTATATTACTAATTAAATTCGCCGCCGATACATCGAATGGAGCTCGCAACGAATGCAGTGAGCGTAAAGGAAGCTCATAAAGAGCTCGAACACAGCTCAAATAGAGCCGATATTTGCCGATTTTGCAAATAGAGCTCAACCGTATTTCTTTCTATTGTGTATTGACTGAATTCTGATTTCATGTATGTACACTGATTTATTTATATGTGTGGATTTATTTATGTATATTGATTTACTTAGGTATATTGATTTATTTATCTTTATTGAATTATTTATGACATTTACTTGCTTATTTGGATTGATATATTGATGGATTTATTAATTTTTACATGTTTATTTATACGTATGTGTCATTGGCATATCTATGATTTCATATTGATTATGATGATTATTAATATTGACGATGATGATTTTGTGTTAATGATTTTTTGCGAATGTGTCATTGGGATTTTTTTCTTGATTTCGATGTTATTAATTACTATGCACAATGCAGACTATATCAGACACCAATCTTTCTGGCGCTATAACTCGCTGTTTAATTTAGGTGCATTTCGTTCATCGAAAAGCATCTTCGTTCGTGCTTCGGGAACGCGATACTTGCTACAATCGCAGTGAACTTAGTTGAAATAGATCTACCTACTCAACAAGAATGCTGATACCTCCATAATTGTATGTATATTGCACGCGGATACATAGCGGTTTCGGCTACATATTCAAATTTGCTTCGTCTTTGATATCGTCGAGTTTCGTGTCGCATTGGAAATCCAATATCGTATACGAAAATAGCGCGATTTAAATTCATCGAATTTTGTTACATACATGCGACATGTATAATTACAATTCATTTCTTAAATATTTTATTTTTCTTTGATGTGACATGAGACAATTATTCAAATTTGACGCGACACGATATCAGAACTGTAAATATGAATGGACATTCAATTTCATCATTGGGTGGTTTTTTGGGCCGAAATTGTGGAGCATACGCCCACCAGGCCATTGCGTAGATCAGTAACGCAGTGTTAGGTTCTTAGGTGAGAATAATCCCGTTGTAGTTAGTGCGATATCACGATACAAATGACGACGTCAGACCCTCCGCGGTGTGACCAACACACATTCGTTTGCGTTCCAGCAATGGAACAGTGAGTCTGCGATCCTGGGAGCATACTGGCGCAAAAAGAAGATGTATTGAGTTATGTCACCTGTGTTGGTATACTCTACGAAATCTGTAATTGCTGCATTAGCATCTAATGTAGTGAGTGCTGGTTTTGTAGTGTCTCACGGTCGTGGTCTAAATCACTTTAGCTTCTCTAGGACGTCGTCACGTGTACCTTAAGCCTCTATGGTGTGTGAGCGCTAAATACGGGGAATCAAATACTGCGTTGCATCAGCATGATTTTTGTGTACACCCCCCCAACGCAATGGTCTTAGCGCGATAGTTTAATTTATTAATGACATCATGCTGGTACTTTATCGCCACGAAAAAAAAAAGATAAAGTGTTGGTATGTGTCTCTAAATGTTCACTTCAGGATTACAAAATTGGTATTGTATTGCACAAATTTGATGCAGTATCTTTCCAGAATTATTGAATGTGTTGGTGTAGAATTGTAGTTATACAGCATTGTAACTACTTAGAATGTATAGAAGTGGAAGTAAATATAAATATAAGTATATAGAATTATAATTATATAAAATTGTGATTATATAGAATTACAATTCTACAGAATTGCATTTATGTAGAATTATTATTATATTGAATTACATAGGATTTTAATTGTATAAAATTATAGATATCAGTATTCTTGTTATGTTTGTACATCTATTTCGAATCGCGCGATCTCTATTGTTCAGAATTCAATGCAATAGTTAAAGTTTATATTCGATTTAACATTAGATTCGATATTAACGAAGAACATTAATTGATAAAACTTCTCAGGTCATAGATGGTAATTTTTTTTTGTTGACTCCCCGCTTGAACATAGAATATCATCTTTTGTGTGTATAATAAATAGAATTGTGTTAGGCTCGTAAAGGTTAGCTAGAAGAGATACTACAAAACATATTACTCGCTGCACAGAGAACTTTCTTTTCTTCTTGGGGACATCCAAACGTTCTCTAACAAAATTTCTGAGATATCCGCGCTATTGAGCGACGCGACAAATTCATTGCTGCCGACCTTGTTGATCTTGGAGTATTTATTTCTACGAATGTATCATTAGCATATCCATGATTTCATATTGTTTATGATGATTATTAATATTGACGATGATGATTTTGTGTTAATGAATTTTTGCTAGTGTCATTGTGCTTTTTTCTCGATTTCGATGTTATTAATTACCATGCTCAATGCAGGCTATATCAGACACCAATCTTTTAGGCGCTATAACACGCTGTTTAATTTAGGCGCTTTCGTTCATCGCAAAGCATCTTCATTCGTGCTTCGGTAACGCGGCACTTGCTACAATCGGAGTGAACTTGTTGATATAAATCTACCGACTCAACAAGAATGCTGATACCCTCATAACTGTATGTATATTGCACCTGGTTACATAACGGTTTCGGCTAGATATTCAAATTTGCTTCGTCTTTGATCTCGTCGA
Organism: Megalopta genalis; assembly: GCF_051020955.1. Lineage (NCBI taxonomy): Eukaryota > Metazoa > Arthropoda > Insecta > Hymenoptera > Halictidae > Megalopta > Megalopta genalis. The sequence goes on from NC_135017.1 coordinate 10,009,301, forward strand.
GTTTCGTGTCGCATTGGAAATCCAATATCGTATACGAAAATAATGCGATTTAAATTCATCGAATTTTGTTACATACATGCGACATGTATAATTACAATTCATTTCTTAAATATTTTATTTTTCTTTGATGTGACATGAGACAATTATTCAAATTTGACGCGACACGATATCAGAACTGTAAATATGAATGGACATTCAATTTCATCATTGGGTGGTTTTTTGGGCCGAAATTGTGGAGCATACGCCCACCAGGCCATTGCGTAGATCAGTAACGCAGTGTTAGGTTCTTAGGTGAGAATAATCCCGTTGTAGTTAGTGCGATATCACGATACAAATGACGACGTCAGACCCTCCGCGGTGTGACCAACACACATTCGTTTGCGTTCCAGCAATGGAACAGTGAGTCTGCGATCCTGGGAGCATACTGGCGCAAAAAGAAGATGTATTGAGTTATGTCACCTGTGTTGGTATACTCTACGAAATCTGTAATTGCTGCATTAGCATCTAATGTAGTGAGTGCTGGTTTTGTAGTGTCTCACGGTCGTGGTCTAAATCACTTTAGCTTCTCTAGGACGTCGTCACGTGTACCTTAAGCCTCTATGGTGTGTGAGCGCTAAATACGGGGAATCAAATACTGCGTTGCATCAGCATGATTTTTGTGTACACCCCCCCAACGCAATGGTCTTAGCGCGATAGTTTAATTTATTAATGACATCATGCTGGTACTTTATCGCCACGAAAAAAAAAAGATAAAGTGTTGGTATGTGTCTCTAAATGTTCACTTCAGGATTACAAAATTGGTATTGTATTGCACAAATTTGATGCAGTATCTTTCCAGAATTATTGAATGTGTTGGTGTAGAATTGTAGTTATACAGCATTGTAACTACTTAGAATATATAGAAGTGGAAGTAAATATAAATATAAGTATATAGAATTATAATTATATAAAATTGTGATTATATAGAATTACAATTCTACAGAATTGCATTTATGTAGAATTATTATTATATTGAATTACATAGGATTCTAATTGTATAAAATTATAGATATCAGTATTCTTGTTATGTTTGTACATCTATTTCGAATCGCGCGATCTCCATTGTTCAGAATTCAATGCAATAGTTAAAGTTTATATTCGATTTAACATTAGATTCGATATTAACGAAGAACATTAATTGATAAAACTTCTCAGGTCATAGATGGTAATTTTTTTTTGTTGACTCCCCGCTTGAACATAGAATATCATCTTTTGTGTGTATGATAAATAGAATTGTATTAAGCTCGTAAAGGTTAGCCAGAAAAGGTACTACAAAACATATTACTCGCTGCACAGAAAACTTTCTTTTCTTCGTGGGGACATCCAGACGTTCTCCAAAAAAATTTCTGAGATGTCCGCGTTATTGAACGACGCGACAAATTCATTGTTGCTGACCTTGTTGATCTTAGAGTATTTATTTCTACGAATGTATCATTCGCATATCTATGATTTCATATTGTTTATGATGATTTTTGATATTGACGATGCTGATTTCGTGTTAATGAATTTTTGCTAGTGTCATTGTGCTTTTTTCTCGATTTCGATGTTATTAATTACCATGCTCAATGCAGACTATATCAGACACCAATCTTTTTGGCGCTATAACACGCTGTTTAATTTACGCGCTTTCGTTCATCGCAAAGCATCTTCATTCGTGCTTCGGTAACGCGGCACTTGCTACAATCGGAGTGAACTTTGTTGAAATAGATCTACCTACTCAACAAGAATGCTGATACCTCCATAATTGTATGTATATTGAACGCGGGTACATAGCGGTTTCGGCTAGATATTCAAATTTGCTTCGTCTTTGATCTCGTCGAGTTTCGTGTCGCATTGAAAATCCAATACCGCATACGAAAATAGTGCGATTTAAATTCATCGTATTTTGATACATACATGCGACATGTATAATTACAATTCATTTCTTAAATATTTTATTTTTCTTTGATGTGACATGAGACAATTATTCAAATTTGACGCGATACGATATCAGAACTGTAAATATGAATGGACATTCAATTTCATCATTGGGTGGTTTTTTGGGCCGAAATTGTGGAGCATACGCCCACCAGGCCATTGCGTAGATCAGTAACGCAGTGTTAGGTTCTTAGGTGAGAATAATCCCGTTGTAGTTAGTGCGATATCACGATACAAATGACGACGTCAGACCCTCCGCGGTGTGACCAACACACATTCGTTTGCGTTCCAGCAATGGAACAGTGAGTCTGCGATCCTGGGAGCATACTGGCGCAAAAAGAAGATGTATTGAGTTATGTCACCTGTGTTGGTATACTCTACGAAATCTGTAATTGCTGCATTAGCATCTAATGTAGTGAGTGCTGGTTTTGTAGTGTCTCACGGTCGTGGTCTAAATCACTTTAGCTTCTCTAGGACGTCGTCACGTGTACCTTAAGCCTCTATGGTGTGTGAGCGCTAAATACGGGGAATCAAATACTGCGTTGCATCAGCATGATTTTTGTGTACACCCCCCCAACGCAATGGTCTTAGCGCGATAGTTTAATTTATTAATGACATCATGCTGGTACTTTATCGCCACGAAAAAAAAAAGATAAAGTGTTGGTATGTGTCTCTAAATGTTCACTTCAGGATTACAAAATTGGTATTGTATTGCACAAATTTGATGCAGTATCTTTCCAGAATTATTGAATGTGTTGGTGTAGAATTGTAGTTATACAGCATTGTAACTACTTAGAATATATAGAAGTGGAAGTAAATATAAATATAAGTATATAGAATTATAATTATATGAAATTGTGATTATATAGTATAACAATTCTACAGAAATGCAATTATATAGAATTATTATTATATAGAATTACATAGGATTTTAATTGTATAAAATTATAGATATCAGTATTCTTGTTATGTTTGTACATCTATTTCGAATCGCGCGATCTCCATTGTTCAGAATTCAATGCAACAGCTTAAGTTTATATTCGATTTAACATTAGATTCGATATTAACGAGGAACATTAATTGATAAAATTTCTCAGGTCGTAGATAGTATTTTTTTTTGTTGAACCCCCCGCTCGAATATAGAATATCATTTCTTGCGCGTATAATAAATAGAATTCTGTTAGGCTTGTAAAGGTTAGCTAGAAGAGGTGCTTTCAGAAAATATTACTCGCTGCACAGAAAATTTTCTTTTCTTCTTGGGGACATCCAGATGTTTGCCTACAAAATTTTTCAGACGTCCACGCTGTTAGGCGACGCGACTGATTCATTGTTGCCGACTTTGTTGACCTTAGGGTCAGCGTTCTCGATAGATTTGCTAGGCTGCCGCGGACCATCCAGGAAGTGTGTGACCATGCTGCCCTTGCCTTTGACCTGGATGGTGCCGCGGCATGTTAACGGATATCCTTTCACGATCAGGATGTCTCGGACCTCCTGGGTGACCTGAATCCCGTCCAGGACACCGGTCGACTCCATTCGCGAGGCCACGTTTACCGCGTTACCCCAAATGTCGTATTGCGGCTTTCTCGCACCTATAACACCTGCTACGACCTGCGTCAAACAATCAGTTAGTCAGTTCTTCAGAAAAAATCCACTATCGCAAAACCAAGTACATAGAGATCGAAAAATTTAATTCATAGTTAATTCTGTATTGTTGGAGTCTTCTTCTAGGACTATTTATTGTCTAACAGTCACGAGAAGAATGTAGTCACGGTTCCTCGTCTGTTAGACTATAATTTATTTTTGTTTCATTTAGATTCGCGGCGTCCTTATGACGCCGGGAGCTGATATTAATTATCAGCCGCTCCTTCTGGAAATGTTTTAATTAACAGTTTCAGAAGGGGTGCTGTGGGAGGTGGTGGGCCAATTTTTTAGAAAATTCTATTGTTTTTAGAATATTAAATCGAATATTTTGTTTGGCGTGTGACCTACAGAATTAATTATTAATTAATTTTTTATTATTAAAAAGTATTTTTGGAGTTCTCTTATAGGTCTCCGTGGCTGTTTATAGCCTGTTAGACTATAATTTATTTTCGTTGTATCCAGATACGCGGCGTATTAATGACGCCGGGAGCTGATATTAATTATCAGCCGCTCCTTCTGGGAATGTTTTAATAAACAGTTTCAGAAGGGGTGCTGTGGGAGGTGGTGGGCCAATTTTTTAAAACTATATTATTTCGTGTATATTAACTTGACAATTCTGTTGGAGTGTAGTTTGCAGAATTAATTATTAACTAATTTCTTTGAAAACATTTTTCCAATTTTCCGTCCTTTTCGTGATTATTTATAGCCTGGCAGATAAAAGAAGAATATGGTCCATGGTTCTTCGTCTGTCAGGCTATAATTTATTTCCGTTTTATCCAGATACACGGCGTTTTAATTACGCCGGGAGCTGATACTAATTGTCAGCTGCCTCTCCTGCTTATAATATTTTAATTAACAGTTCCAGAAGAGGTATTGTGGGAGGTGGTGGGTCAAATTGTTTTTAAAATTATAATGTGATATCGTCAACTTGAAGTGTAGTGTAGAAAATTAGATTATTAATTAATTTTTTGGACGAGACTCTAAGAGAATTGTTTGTCGTTTAAAATTATTCAGTATTTCAGAAATATATTGTTTATTACTGTACTTGAATTTTGATAAACTTTGATAAACTTAAAATTTAAATCGATACTAATTATCAGCTCTGGAAACAATGTCTTAATTATGAAGCCTATGGTGGGGAATAATGTGGGAATAGGAGGACTAAAATGATGTACAATAAAAGTCTAATGCGGGTACATAAAATAGGCGTACACTTCGTGACTCCCGTGCAGCTAATAAATCTTTGCTAAGTAGGGTAAGGTAGCCAAGCAAACAACTGGCGGCCGCGTACACCTGTCGAGGGCGTATCGTTTACCTGCTACCTGATTGGGTCTTAAAGTTATTGGGTATTTGGGCCCCTCGTGGGTGGGGCGTTTCGGACCTCTCTTATTCCTTCATCTTGCTTTCGACATCGTTATTTTCTACCTGTTCAAACAGGCGTGCCCCATAAATAGTGGGAGGATTTACTATGGCCACTCGTAAAGCGTTCTAAACTGCGGATGATCCACCAATTGAATTTTCTTTAAACATATTCTATGGGTTCCAATTTTATTTTGGTATATAATTTGAAATAGTGTTGTCGTCACTTTATTTCAAAATTCAATTAAATACTTATCGTATCTTTATTTCCGAAGTAATTTAAATAGTTATTGTCATTTTTTATTTATCATAGCAATGTTTTTCGATAAATTTAATTTATTAAATGAGATTGTTGATTATCATTGTAAATATCAGTCTGCTTCTTTGTCTCAAATTCTGCGAAATCAGCGAGTGTGTTATTTATCCAATTTCGCGGAGAACTTATGGAAGTCATTACGAGTTGGTCGAGCCTCGTGTGTATTATACGTAGTCGGAAAGGGATTGATTGACGTTACCGGTCCAATATTGATGCCCACGCGCAACCGGAAGTTGTTGAAACTCTCTTTATTAACGTAGGCCAGCTGCTCGCGTATCCTAAGCGCGTAGTCTGCCATCGCGGTCACGTGCTTGTAATCTCTCATGTCGCAGGTGCTCCTCGTCAGACCTGAGGAAAAAGAGAAACGCTGGTCGTGAAAATTCCTGAACGCCATAAATACTCTTCCAGCGTCCGTTTCTCTCACCCCCTCTCAGCGATCCGTCGTCCGAGAATTATCTTCGAATATTTTCGAAAATTCACTTGCACACGGATCTATCTTAAAATTCCACTAAGCAATTTTTAACAATAGAAAATGCTCTACTTGTCAACATCGTACCGCAGAAAATATTCTATTAAACAATTTTTTACAATAGTATTCTGCTAAATAATATTTTAACAATAGAAAATATTCCACTATCCGTAGAAAGACTATACCAAGGTATACAGAAAAATCTGGACGAGTTTAAAGGTGTGCATCGCACGCGAATGTTCTCGTTCGAGGATATAATTAAGAAGTTGCGGAAATTCCTCTCACCGGATGCGGCCATGTAGGTGGCACCGGTGCTCTTGATCTTCTCGATGTACTTGTACTCTTCCTCGGCTAGGAGCTCGTCGAAATCAGCGATGATCTCGTTCAGAAGCCGCAGACACTCGACGCCCTCGTTGTTCGCCTCGAGCTCCACGTAAAACTCGCAGAAATTAGGTATCGAGGCGAACATTATGCAGACGAAGTCGCATTGCTCGTGGTACAGCTCCTTCGGACAGAATTTTGAGTCCCAAACGTTCGTTCTCAACATTAATAATCTTCTCATTAATATCTCTAATGATTCACTGATGTATTGAATTTTCAATCATTTTTATAGTGCACTAATGTTTTGGAATTATCTCCTGGAACTATTCTGAGTGTATGATACTAATCATTTATTCTTTTTATTGATATTCTTATTGAGTATTAAAATTGTAGAATTTTTAACAATTTTTTAGAGTGCCCTAGTACTTTAAAGTATTTTCTATAATTTTTCCAAGAATCGAATCTCATACTAATAATTTATTATCCTTATTAATACCTTCAATGGGGTGCAATAATTTATAGAATTTTTAATAATATTTTTAGTGCATTAGTAGTTTAGTACTGTCTCTAGAATTATTTCGATAGTCTGAAACTAATTTATAAATTATTTTCCATGGAGTTAATTAACTGAAACAGACGGTAGCCCGCTCCAGTCTATTCAATTACAGTGTTTCAAATAGTCGAAAGTTTTTTGGCACTCACGTCTGAATTGACAGTGGACATAAAGTGAGCCGCCACGTGCTCCGGAAGTATGTTTGCCAAGAGCTTCTGGTTGTAGGCCTTGAGGTGTTCCATTTCTTCCTTCTCCTCTGTGGCCTGCAGCTTCCACAGAAAATCCAGTCTGCCCTCAATCAGAAGAGTCTTCTTTAAATTTACCCGTCAATTCGCTTGGGAATAATTAAATTTACTGTGAAAAATTCTTATTTCGTTAATGCATTCTGTACAATTAATTGCGTGGTATATTCTACCATACACAATTGTCTGGAGCATGTATGTACTGTTATGCACTGTACATTTCGTCAACTGCTACATCAATTTTCCAAAATTGATTGCTAAATTCACTGTTGTATTGTAAATTTGATTTGCTGTACAATTTTACTTCTACACAATTTAATTAATTGGAGCACTCTGCATATATGTAATTAATCGATGAATTTTATAAATTTGGCTGACTGCTAAATTAATTGCAAAACTGTTTAATTGATTGGTGCATTCCCTAAATTTAATTTGCTGGTGCATTTTGTTCAATTTCACTGCCGCATTATATATAATCTATTTAATTGGCGCACTCTGCACATATGTAATTAATCTCGATGCATTGTCTAAATATAATCGACTGTTAAATGTACTGCTGCATCCTTTGAGCGATCGATGCATCCCCAAATTTAATACGATTGGTGCATTATGTACAATTTACTTAATTAGTGCATCCTATGCATTCGAAACTTCGAACTGTCATTTTTCCAAGGTGCTACGTCCCTAAAATTGGTCATCGGTCTAGTGCTACATCGATCAAAGCTCGAGGTACATATTTCACCTGTATGTAGCCTCGGTGTGCTGCGAGTGAGCAACCAGACAGGCCATAAAGAAAACCACTAGAACGCCTGCGAGCCATCTCCCAGTCAGTTCGACGTCTTTCTCGTGCAGGGCCTCGTATATACTGATTCCCAGATAGCAGGCGACCACCAGGCTCAGTATCGCCACTTTGAACACCGACGTGAGGATTTGGTAGACCGCGCAGGTTATCATCACCAGCATCACTAGCACCGGGAAAAGCTGGAAAATTCGTTTACCCTTTGTACGTCTACTTGGCCTCTTTCACGTCTCTGGATCCTTAATCTTACTCCTCAAAGGACCTCTCAATTTGGGAGATTCATTCGTGATCCTTCTCGAGAAAGATCAATCTCGTGATGCATTCAATTTTTTTCTTCTCGAGATAGGTGATTGGGAAATGATCAGAAAGATCTTGTTTTACCAATTTTGATGTTTTTGAAAGATACTTCTACTTCGTTTTAATTTTTTTTTTCGTGCTAAACAAATAACCTTCATTCTTTCGATTAGAGGAGTCGAAAAGCCTAAACTTTGGCTTTGATTCTTTTAGTTACTACTCATGATATTTAGATGAAATACAAGCGAAAATAATGCGAATTTTATTATTTTTGTGGAAACAGATTTTGGTATTTTTTTAATAGCAGATTTCTTTATTTTTATTTTTCATTTATTTTTATTATAGTTGTTAGGGAGAAGGAATATTGGCTAAAATGGTCCGGCTTTTGACCCTACTTACATCAGCAAAGACAGTATAGTAGCACACGTCATTAGGGTTCTCGATGCTGCGAAACGTCACACTCGAATTATCTGGCCATTCTATGTAGGACGTAGCATTGCTGCAGACCCGTGCACCCTCTAATGTCAGCTAGGATAGAAAGGATCAATCGAGTTACTTCGTTGAAGGTGATCTATCGGCGCTAGGATCAAGCGATTCTCGCTCTCTGGGGAGATCATTAATCGAGGGACTCCCCTCTCTATTCTGTGAATTTTATCAACCGATACTAGTGATTGATTGTATCCATGGTAGTCTGGTGATTACTCGGTATTGACATAGCGATACGTCAATTACTATCGCGTTAGTTAGACGAGGAATACCTTTCCTGATTCTTGGAGAATCAACAGATTAATTATCTGCAAGTAGTGCATTGTTCTTACAGCGTAATCTCTGTTGGAATTTTATTGCAACTGTTTATTTTTATTGACGTTGCAAATTTAATTTCCTGGGCTTGTAGAATGTCTTTTTGGAAATTCGTTAACCTTCAGTAATTAATTTAAGAATTTTTTGGACCACAGAAATTAGTCTAAAAATATATAATGTCTTGGTAATTAATATAGAAATTTTCTGTTCCCTAGAAATTGATTAAATAATTTTTGGGCCCCAGGAATTGATTTGGAAATTTTCTGGTCCGCAGTTAACAATTAATAGCGTCTCAAATATCAATTGAAAACTGAACGAACCCATAGGAATTAGTTTGAATAATTTGTCGGCGTTGTAGGAATTCTTTTAATTAACTTACCAACGGGCTCAGGGAAGTAAAGAATGTTAGGAATACGACACAGGTGGCCAGGGCCTGTGAGACCCCTCTGTTTTCAAAAATGTGTAGTGCCACGTCTCTAAGACATTTTGGTACGCTCTGTAAAATAGTTAATCATTTTTCTAAATATATCATATCTAGAAAAATAATAATACAATAGTGATTCAATACAATTTATTTTCTCATGTACGAGAAATAAAATAACAATTACATACAATTTGAAATAATTTTTATTACCGATTTGAGGTGAGCGATTAAATATTTTGAGGTGTTTTAAATAAATTCAGTGACGGTATGTCTTGCAACAGATTTGTCAGAATATTTTGATCAAGTTCAGGGATCAATGATCCACGATCCTCGAGCACAAAGGCCGCGCTGCTCATTGTATAATAGTCGAATCGATGACTTCACCACTGACCTGGAATCTAGCCACGTATTCAAGGTTAAGAGGAAATGGCAAGATTCCAAAGTGTGTTGGCCATCGATCCATTCTACTTGGATATTGTTCAAAAGAGCTTGTCCCGGTGCACAACTTGTCCTTATCAGTTCCACCTTGTCAGTTATCCGTTCTTAGAATGAACTAATGCGTTGACTTACCTCGTTCTTCTCCGCCATCAGGATCCCATTGATTAGGGCAATCAGTAGAGTACTCACTGCTATACACGTGTAGAAGTACACGCTTCTGAAAGCAATTATTAGAGATAGCAGATCTTAGTAATTGTTTTAGAAAATTGCTAATAGTTATCGATTCCTACGAATGTATTTTTCGAAGAATTTTTTTGATTGTGGAGATTATCTTCTATCTAAGTTAACAGTTACATGTTATTTCACTACTACGTTCTGTTTCAATTGAATTACCCGTTGAGGGTGATTGCTATGGCGATCACGACCACTAGATAGACGAAGCCAGAGCAAACAAAATAGGCAGACAACATTCTGTCTCGTTCACGGGAATACTGAAACAAAAATAATTGTAAGTGTAACATTTGTTTGGCGAAATATATTGAATCGATGTTCATCGAATTTAATAAATAAGTTTAATTTTAAATTTGATAGTGGAAAATTGAAATACAAATTATGAATGAAAAATATAAATAAAAATTAAGAATGAAAATAGAAATAAAAATTAAGAATGAAGAATTAAAATACAATTTAAGAATGAAGAATTAAAATACAATTTAAGAATGAAGAATTGAAGTAGAATTTAAGAATGAAGAATTGAAATGGAACATCGTTGCACGAAAAATGAACAGAATAATTATTTTATGCATGAATATTTATCGGAATATTTTTACTGTTTCTTTCCTATGGATACGAGACTAAGAGGAGAACTTTTTAACGAGACTGCGTTGAATAACTTGCTTTTTTCGCGCAGTGAGTGATTTAGGATACCTTTTCCTCAACGTCAGGCCGTCGAAACGTTAGAATAAATGGGGTGCAGTATTCCGCCCTTAGTCGATCTATGCTCCTCGCGTCTATCGCCCTCATCAGGTACTCGTTCACCTCATCTTCAGGGTCCTTCTTCGGCTCGTTAGTCTCCCCGAAGCCTAGCCTGACGGGTAATTGAGAATCGATATCAGGAACCAGTTGAAAAAGTTATCAAAAATGCCATCAATCATCCAGAACCACCAACTGGCAATAATTCCTCTATTATTTCTTCACCTCTGACAGCTTCAATTCATTTAATTCCTCTAGAATTACTTACAATATTATTCGACAACTGAGACTTCCTAAATGTTAATTAAAGTCTCTTGCACATAAATATTAATTTATTAATTAATCCTTAATTGGTATATTTTTATAAAAATAATTTGGGTCATGATGGAAAATTGCAATATTAATCTGATTGTACATAAATAATCGATACTGTATTTTATTCTTGGCTATTGTATCGAAAATTAAACTTCTAATAGATAATTAAATAAAATAAAATTACAAAGTTGGATCAAGTTGAATCTCATACTAATATAAGAATATTTTGTCTAGTTCACTAATTAATGATAAATTAAAATAGAGTCAACTTGGGATGATGTAATAATTAATATTAAATTAAAATTGTCCATCTGGGATGTAATAACAATTAATGATAAATTAAAATAATCAATGTGAGATGAAGAAATGATTTTTACCAGTGGTTCAGAATTTTAATATCTTTTTACATTATATTTCTAATTGTTGAAAAATGATTTCTCAGGGATTCTAATTTTTTCCAGAATATCTTATGCAATTTTTAGTTACTGTAACAACTCTGTGGGATTATTTAACATTTTCCTAAGGGTTGTGATCTTCGAAGAAGCTCTAGGATTATTTTTAGTATACCCAACAACCGAGCGGAGACTTCTTTTTCATTTTTCGGGGGCCTCGGTTAATGGAACATGATCGTACAGGCGATAAAATCGATTATTCTTGCCAAAGGTTCTCTTACTTCGCCTGTTTGCCGTGCTGCGATCCGTGTCCCATCATTCTCATCTCCTTGGACACGTTCCCGTTCGCGGGCAAGCCTTTTCTCAGCCCTGTAGAGGGTTTGTTGCCCTTAGACGGGTCCCCGGGGACGATTAGGTACGTTTTGATATTGTTCTCTTTGAGGTAAGCGTTCCTCTCGCCTCCATGGCCTTCCTCCACCTCATAATAATCACCCAGACAATCGAGTGTCTCTTTCGTGATGTGCACACGTCTGGAACAATTCATTATACACGAGCCATCCGCGTTAATTGACCCTTTAATTGCTCTGTCGATTAATAGATTACACTATTATACATATTTTTCTGTATTAATTATTTCACTAATTCTTCTTTTTGATCTTAATATTTATTTAATTGTTATCAGAGCACATATGTTCTATATTTTTCATAAGAATTATTTTATTCATTCCTCCTCGAATTTAGTATCTATTTAATTATTATTAAGGCACATAGTATTTTATTGTCGATGTACAGTCAACAAAACATCGATCGTTATACAATAATAATTTACGAAACAATGATGCAACGTAAATAAAGGTAGCTTCGCGAAAATACTCAATTATTGGTGATTGGTATTCCAGGAAATATGGAACAGCTATGAGATTATTTTTATCTCGGCTTGGTGCTTTGTAATTTTCGTCGAATATTTCTCAGCTTGCGGGTAAAAGGTTTCTCGGGAAATCAAAGAGAGGCAAAATTCTCAGGTGCTTCGGGGAAATCCATTCGAAATTCAAATGGGAATAATATTATTCCTCGACCCTCTACTAGAAATGTACCGTCACGATGTTGCATACTCGAGCTGTCATTTTTTAAACAGCATTTGTTTCCACAACCACCTGTTATGGTAATTGGATATTCATGCATGATTAAAGGGTTACTGTGTGTGCAGGCACGCCACGACTTTTTGTTCGCGTTCATTAATCTCGTTAGGTGACACACAATGGTTGGTGATGAGATTGAATCGAATTACTCACCCAGGTACTCCTCCGCTTTCCATATAGTTGGCAAGTGTGACGTCATTGCTCCAGACGTCGAATTGCCATTTTCTCAGTCCCAGAACACCACAATGCACCCTGCCTGTGTGGATACCAACCCTCATGTTCACGTTCACTGCACCTACCTCTCGATACAGTCTGAAAAATTTATGTCGTCGTTGTCGTCGTTACAAGGATACATTAATTGTCCATTGAAATGTTGCATTAATTTTTTCATTGTAGATTCTATTAATTGCCCCATTGTCTTTCATTGCAAATTGCATTATTTTTCTTATTGAAAGCTGAATTAATTTTCTCATTGCAAACTGCATTCATTTCCTCATTACAAACTGCATTCATTTTCTCATTGCAAACTGCATTCATTTTCTCGTTGCAAACTGCATTCATTTTCTCATTGCAAACTGCATTCATTTTCTCCTTGAAAACTGCAATTAGTTTTCATTATAAAGTGCGTTAACTTTTCTCGTTGCAAAATGTAATAATTATTCCAGTGTAAATTGCATTAATTTTTCCATTGCAAATTGCATTAATTATTATTTATCTCGCTATAAATTTCACTTAAGCCTATGAATAATTACCTACGTAACAAATAATTTTAGTTTGACACCGTAATGAGGCTGCCAATATATTTGTCGTTGCTCTTTCTACGCTCAGAAAAGTTTAGCAAGTATTTAAAATAAATTGTTAATTAATTATTGACGGAATAATTCCTCCTAATTTGGATTGATTTATGTGGCAGCACCAGAGACTGTTATTCCACAGGGCAGAAAAAGCGGAATCAGAGAAACAGCTAGCTAAGGTTGCCTCGGCATCATCGTTAGCAATCACCGTCGTCTTTTTTTCGTCGTTTGTTTCCGCACTCGCTGCTAATAGATCGCGGGGAAGGGCGAGGGTGGAAGGAGGGCGGTAGTTGGTCGAGGAAACCATCTTAAGAGCCGGAAACAAAGTAAACGAGTCAAAGTAAAACGCGGACTCTCGAGGCGACTGTTCTTATATAACCCAGCCCCAGCCTCTTTCGTTAAAAAACGAGTCGCCTCGGTCAAAGGGGATGATTTCCTCGGAGACCTAAAAGACGGTCGAGAGTCGGTTCAGCGAATGCGAATGTCCCTGCAGGACAGTTCGATATCTAGATCCCCTCAGTCATGAATCATAGATCGGATGACATTTCGTCCGATTTAAAAATTCACAGATCATTTATTCTGTCACAGTTGGACAATCATATTTTATGCTGCGTGAAAAATGAATTTAGTTTCGTTCAATTTGTTTCGTACGCGTGACTGTCAGAATTTTCTAGATTTTGTAATTAATTAGCAGGATAGGTTTCATTTTTTATGAATTCAAATTATTAATATAGCAGGCACTTCAACTTCCCCTTTGGTTTTGGACAGACTCTGATTGCAATATTAATTTTTGTAAATATAGAGAGTCTTTAATATGTGATTATAGTGATAGTATTATATATATAATTAAATGAGTGTACTATAGTACTCAGAAGATGTTTCGAAAGCTCGTTCTAATATCAGGAATATTTCTTAGAAATAAATAAGTCATTTTTGAGATAAATATATTGTTTGAGGTGTTAATATAAGATTGATGGATTTTCTTTGATAAAGAGTGATTTCTTTTGATATTTTCTTGGTGGTATCAAAGACCTGCAGAGTTCATTAGTTCCAGTTCTTCGGGATTGACCCGAATAAAGGTTGTCGATAAGCATAGGGGCATAAGGGTCACGGAAAGTCGTGAAAGCTGTGGGTAGAACGTTAAGTCAGCTCGACAGAAACTCACGTGATTGCGCTAATCATTTCCAAACCCATTTCCACACAACACCGAGCGTGATCGGGTCTCGGCTCCGGAAGTCCTGAAACGCAGTAGTAGCAGTCCCCTAACAATTTGATTCGTAGGCAGTGGTGCTCTGCCGCCAGTGTGTCGAACCTGCAAATTCGGAAACGCAACAATGTTTTCATTCGACAAACTTTTATGTAATTTCTTTCGACTTAATTTTTGATCGTATCAATTTAATTGATTGCAAGGGAATTGCGAGAGTGGCCCGCTTCACTTGAATTCGCGTCGACCATACTTCTTTCCCGTTAGGATAGAGTTACTCACCATACGAACAATTTGTTCAACAATCTGACTACCTCCTCGGCGGTGCATTGGTCCGATAACGATGTGAATCCGCAAATGTCCGCGAACAGGATGCTGTAAAATAGATTCTACGCTGGAATCTTCAGAGTCCGGCGTGTCTTAATGAAGTAACGAAGTTAATGGGAATTCGTTAGCGGATGTCGGGTGTCGGGTGACTTAACGAGCCACGAGTGCCAGGACAGGTGTTACTTCAACGCATGATGGACGTGTACATCGCAACGCAGCATTATGCAGTTTCATATATCGCATACAGAGATTCTACACTTTTTCTCTAATTATTAGGCTCTCCGTTTAATGATAATCGGTCCTTAGCCTCAGGCACGTTTAATTTGTTCCTCGAAATTTGCTTCGGCGAAAATGATTTCCAGAAAATCGCGGAATTAATAAAAATATCGAAAATAATTTTCAGAAAATCATAGCGCTAATAAAACTTCCAAAAACAATTGTTACAAAATGATTTATCATTTTCAAAAAAGTCTAACAGCATGTAAATGAATTTTTATTTTATATTGTAACAAATAGTTCCTTTATTTAAAAATTATTTTGTTCACACCATGATTTTCTCAACTTTTGGAAAATATTTCTAATCGACTATCATGATGTATATAGTCAATAACAATTTTTGTATCATTTCTTATTCTTCTTTAATAGTTCTCTCCGTCTAGCACAAAATTTGAGCGTGCGAAAAATTAGCGAAGCAGTTTTTTGGTTCACAGAACGCTTTAATCGAGCCTTCGTTGCTTTGTCCTTCCCTGACCCGTTTCGAAACAGGAGACCTATGGTACTATCAGCATTTCGTTCTTTTTTTTCAGAAATGCTCACCTGACGTTTTCGTGCCTTTGAATGTAAATTTTGTAAAACATAGTATCCTTCGGCTTGCCAGCGATGTCGGCTTTCATCTCCATGGCTACGTGCCTCGGCAACACGCTCAATAGAAGCCGTTCCTGAAAAAATCAGAGGAAATTCTTTGGTACACGCCACGGGGAACATAGAACGCAATTTCCCCGTACAGGTATGGGAATTTCGTGGCCGATGTCGAGCATGCTCCAGACATATGATTTTCGTCGCCGGAGAAAAATGCATTTCGCCATCTTCCCCGGCTCTATTCTATCAATTCATCCGATATTCAAATTGCAAGCTTGCGAAAACCTCTGACGAAATATTCTATAATCTTCAACACCATTTACGAGATTCTATCACCTCCAGACATTGTTGCGAAATATTTACATAACGTACATCGAGAGCAGCAAAATTATTTAGTGTATTAATTTGGTGACATAATGTTATATTAAAATATTTTTAACATCGGTAACATTTCTTCTGATACTTTCATATTTGTGGCATTATTGCAAAATACATGTTGCAGAATTATTTAAAATTAGAATCATCTGACATGTCGGTGGAAATAAAATATTTTTCTGTTCCAAATATCTTTCATGTCGAATGTTCCTATAAAGTTCCTACAGGATTTGCAACTTGATAAACTCGTTTTATTATTTTGCAACTGGAAAACAAAGTCGAGGACATGATTCGGTATGCCAGGTGTCTGGAAAAATCCGTTGTTATCCCCCACGGTACAATTCGGCAAGTTTTCAGACAGACGTGCTAGGAATCCTCGAATTTCCAATCTCGTCGCTATTTCGAACTCGGGCGTAATTCAACGCGAAAGGCTTGCAAGAGTATCCTTTGACAGCTCAATTCGAACGTTCCAACATCTCCCCATGGAGTTGATTCCGCTCGATTAATTTACATCGTGTAATTAGTAAATCGATTGCGATCTCGAGGCAGTGTTAGAAACAGCTTTCACAATTGGCTTATTCACTGCAGCATTATTGGATTTTCTTTGTGCGGTCTCTTGAAAATTTTCACTGGACATTGTATGGCCACCTGTGGGCCACATTCGTGCTTGAAAATAAAATTTACCTGAATGCAAATTCTTTGACAAATCCTTCTGCGATTTTCAATTCTAATTATCGAGTTGAATATGTATTATTCCATAGTGTAATTTAGATACTTAGATATTTAGAAATATTGCTCTAGGGTCTTTGGGTTCAATTTCTAATGACTATATGGACGGTTCAGAAGCCAATCGATGTAAGTCCACTTTTCTTCAAAAATGACTTACGTCTTGCAGACACATCTATGTATATTATAAGATCTTTCTGTCGATAAATCAGTGTAGTCGATTTGTTCATGAATAAGCTACATATAGCAGCACTTATATTGACCACGGAACGACTAAACAGAATAAGAATATTATAGAAATAAAATAATTAAATTAAATTAATCATAATGAAAATTGTGCTTCACATTATTAGTGGCAATGTTATTTGTTACAGCTAATTTGCAAAATCCTCAGTTACCTCAATTTTAATGTTAATCGACTTAGACCGATTGGCTTTCGAGCCGTCCAATATAATTGGTACGATTATTTTGGAGAATTCGATAATAATATCTGTGACTCCCTAATATTCTCCGTTACCGAATTGAATCCAAAGTGACAGCGCGCGAATTCTCTCCGCATTAACCAATCCGGAATGATATGGCATTGCCTGGGCGAGCAACTGTTGTCGCAGTCGATCAATTCATCTTGCGTCAAATTAACGTAGCATAGGGAGCTCCATTGTAATTTCCGGGTCCTTCCTGCAAGCACCTGTCCGACCTGGACTGACTCTTGTCACTGTGCACGGTCCTACGGGCCTATTGAATATTCCATATATTTACTGTTTGCCAGTCGGATGTACCTAACCAGGATTTCGTGGCTTCCGACCGACCACGGTTATTGTTCCAGGCAAACGATATCCTCTCTGTCGGAATTCCGCCGTGAAATATTTCTCAAATCGGAACACGCTCCTCGTATCACCTTTCTCCGGAGATTACTTGATCCCTCCCCTTTATTGAGAAATTTTATCCACCGCTTCTCTCGCCTGGAAATTTTATTAATGGACAAATATCTCCGCCATCCTTCTCAATTTTATTTAATTCACTGGTCAACCTGTGCCTCGCACCAATTTAATCCACCTGGAAATTTATTAGCTAACAAGACAATGGCTGGGCACAGATTTTTCTGCAATTTTTGTCAGAGATAAATTTATTTGTGGAATAAGGATTTTACACAGAAACGAGAACAATGGAATAATAGTCCGAGAATTTTAGAATGAGGTTATTGTTGACTCACTAAAATGATTAAACAAACACGAAGTTCCTGGGTCTTGGAATTAATGGAGACGATTTTTTACTTTCTATAAAAATCTGCAGTCTATTTTTATTAGAGAATTTATGCTAGCTTCCCAGATATGAATTTTCAAAATTTGGAATGTTATATCATCGTCCATTGAGGTATAAAAATTTCCAATAAAGGCACAAGTGTCTCATCACTGTCCCAGTATTCAGACAGATTTCTAGTATTCTTCTTTTATAATATATATTACAGAGAAAATTATTTTAACACTCCCAGGTATGAATTTTCGTAGATTAGAAAATTATGTCATCGACCAATGATGTATTAAATTTTCCAAAAGTGTCCCAGGTGTCTCAGCACATTCTCAGTCTTTTAAAAAATATTGTCACAGTGCCGGGAGGAAGCAATTGGCTAGTCTTACGGCCGATTTGATTATTCCCTCAGTTCTCTAGTGCTGAATGGCTTCAGCCTTGGCAGACACAGGGGCTTAATTCCCTAGGAAATTCCATTAGCAGACGAAATTTCATTTCCCTAAGGAGCTCGTAAGCTAAGTCTCTTGGAAACGCGGGAAAATTCGTTCTCAGATTTTCCGAGGCTGGTGGCGTCTCATGTTGCTTTGAACAGAGTATCGTGTCGTGTTCGTTGGATGTTGCCAAGGATCAGGAGAGTGCCTTTTCATCTACACTCGATGATCATCGGTTCCCCAGCGGGCTTATCAGCCTGTAGTCAATGCGTTAGACAGCTCCGATTGAGCTTGGCAATGTCGATGCAGCTTGCTCCGTGAGCATACTGTATCGGGTAAGATGTGTCGGGATCATGCCATCGCGAATTATTAATCTTGCCAGCCGCTAGTCTTCCTCGAGGAAATTGTTGTTGCCTCCCTGAGCCGCCGGATGACTTTCAATTTGGTTGAAACCTTCGGACGGGAGGGCTTCAAGGTTTTTGTGAGGGCGCCTGTCTACGACAAATTGAGGGAAATGGAGGGAAATTACCGGTGTCGAGTCACATTTAAATTGAGTCTGCGTGGGAGGACAGACGGTCGTTTTTCACTGCTGGAGGAGTCGCGAGGAACTGGAACTATGATCTGGAATTTATATGCTGGGTTGATTGATCATTTTTATGTAAATATTGCGATGACAGTAGTCTTGGAAGACAAGATTTAAATTTTTAATATGTGACTGGTATTCTTAAAATGAGACTACAATTTTTTAAATAGCGCTGGAATCTTTAACATGATATTGAAACTTCTGAAGTAAGACTGCAATTTTTTAAATGAGGCTGCGATTTTTTATAAAATGAGGCAGGATTTTTTTTAACGTGACTGATCTTTCAAAAACGAAGCTGCAATTTTCAAGAAAATGAGATTGGAATTGTTAAAATGTTGCAATTTCTAAAATGAGACTGAATGATTATCGTTGTCTAGTAGCAGTAATTTTGCAAGTTGAAATTGCTGAAAGTTTCCGGATTAGGATTTATGAACCAGTGGAAATTGGAATCGGTGTCCAGAGAGGGTGTGGATTAATGTGTGATCACCTGATTGCGTTGTAATGTTCACGGGGTGAAATTGAGTTATGTCAATGGGGTGTGAGTGTAAGCGTTGTTAACTGGAATTCACATTGATAAATGAACAGAGGGACACGATGTTCTATGTAGTTCTTCGATCAAGGTGTCCAGCATAATTGGAACGATAATGACGCGCTTTCAATGTCCACATATTCTAACGTAATGCCGCTATTCTTATCCATTTGCTCATCAACGAATGGCAAAAATTACGTTGTTATGAATCCCTTCATTTTCTCAAAAATTAAAATTGCATCGCTTTGAATCCGCTCATTACGACCAAAATTAAAATTGCATCGCTTTGAAACCCCTCATTATCTCGAAAATTAAAATTACAATAGTACCGCAGCAATAAAGTACGCAACAGGGAATGTCCGTTTGACTTGCTCTCGTATTTTACGAGACACAAAATCGCCAATTAGCGACAAGGCGCGTAATTAAATACGAACGAAATATGTCGGAGTAGCATATCATTATGAGAAGCAATATCGCAGCTTTCAGCGTTATAATGCAAACAGTGATACCTTGTTAATCAAAACTGTGGGGACAGGAATTCCGCCGTGGGGTTGCTTGTTGAGTAAAAGAGAGAGAAAGAGGGAGAGAGAGTGTGTGATAGCAAAAGGGAGAGAGTAAGAGAGACAGTGCTGTGGTAGGGAGAGAAAGTGCATTCGTGCGAGTGCATGCACACGCGATTATATCGCGGCGTCAGGGAAACGTGGGCCGCATTCGCCTGCAGTTCCGTGGCTTATCTTCGGGGCTCGCAATGCACACGCATCACTTGGTGCATGTGCATCCATAAACTCCTCCGCAGAGAACGGTTGTGTACGTTGTCGTCGTCCGGGTTTGTACCACACTCTCTCCTCTCTCCTCTCTCTCTCTCTCTCTCTCTCTCTCTCTCTCTCTCTCTCTCTCTCTCTCTATCCCGACCCTGTCCTACCGTTTCTGCGAGATTACGTTCTGTGTCTATGCGGCTGTTGAATGCTCGCCAAGATGCATTCTAATGCAAATAAGATGGTCGTAGCAAGGGAGTCGTTTTCGCGACTGAATTTTTGCCAGATTGTTCGCTGCATGTTGAACATATCGTAGAATTCCTGTAGAGGTTCTGCTGATTTGTTGTATTCTACGTATGTGCACGTTTCAGTAGCGAGAGTAGGCAATTTCAATTTGATAGGAGTTAGGAATGATATTTTTGTGATGTTATTTCTTCATTTTGCACACAAGTTTTTTCTTGACACTTTAAGATCTCTGATTGTAATAACGTATTGTCATAAGAGATATTACTTTAAATATTTTGTATTCTAAAAGTCCTAATTATATTCAGTTTGTACAACATATTAGAATCGTTATAAATTAGTGTACTTAATTAGGTATGTAAGCAGAAATGTTTGTAATTAGACGGGAGTGCGCGAGTGGTTTAGAAAGGGCTGAGGTGTCTCTATAGGTACACGAAAAATAAGTAAATTTGGTTGGAGTATTGTCAGACTAGAAGCAGTGGATTTGACGAGTAAATAATCAGACAAAAGTCAGTGGATTTGGTTCACTAATGATCAGACGAAAGTTAGTGGATGTGGTTCGTGAATAATCATACGAAAGTTAGTGGATTTGGTTCGTAAATAATCAGACGAAAGTTAGTGGATTTTGTTCGCCAATAATCAGACAGGGGTCAGTGGAAATGGTTTGTCAGGAGTCAGACAGAGGCCAGTGGAAATGGTTTGTCAGGAGTCAGACAGAGGCCAGTGGAAATGGTTTGTCAGGAGTCAGACAGAGGCCAGTGGAAATGGTTTCTCAGGAGTCAGACATAATCAGTGGATCTGGTTGGTGTAGAGTCAGACGTGCATCAGTAGTCTCAATGTGCCTGCTGTCAGGCTTAGTAGCAAATAAAATGTGACACATCATAGCCAGACTTCAGAGACAGTAGTTTAGGTTCCTTCGTAGTCAGACCTATCAGTTAGTAGAATAGGAGACTTCAGTCAGGCATAGGAGCTAGTGATAGAGGCTCTGCCATAGTCCGACAATCAAGCTAGTGATGCAAGCTGTGCCATAGTCCGACATTGATATGGGCTGTACTGTAGTCAGACACCTAGTGAATCAATGCATACCATAGCCAGACAGTACAGTAATTCAGTATACTTTCTATTCAGACATAACCCCTTATTTTTATTATTATTATATTATTATTTAATTATTATTATCTTTTTTCTAATTAATATTTTTCAATTTCTTTTTTTTCATATGGCATGCAACATTGACTGTTAACTTTTAATTGCTGTCAATAAATACTTTAAATACATTTATTTCATAAAGTTATTTATCTGCAATCTTAAATCAATTAAATTTTCTTCAATCATCTTCTATAATGATAATAATTTTTTCCTTTTATCCATTGCTGTGATTCAGATTGATTTTCGATTTTGTCCAAACAATTGCTTCCAGTGTTTCTTATAAATCGAACAGATTGGGTCTCCGCCAATTCAGATCACTACGATCCAGTTATCTTTCCCAGTTCACTATGTTACAAATTATTGGTTCTGAAGTCACTTACCAAACGCAATCGCCGAAATGTACTTATTTTTCTCTTGAGGAAATAGGTCAGCCCCATCTACTTACTTTATTTATCAATAATTCTACGCTGCAAATTCCTTTGCCTGTTATTAACAGACTCCATATATCTGCTAAACCGTCTGTTGCATATTCGGTTCACGCAGTGTCTCGTAACCCTCTGAGTCCCAATTTGCATATTCTTTGCTCAGAATATTGCAAGCCAATTTGTATATGTATGCACCCAGTGCAGACGGACACGTAATGACGTCCAACTGATGAATCCCATTGGTAAGACGTTGTCAGAGGTGACCGGGCTGAGCTAAGGGGTAGTTTCGGGGTTGATGAACAAGCGGGTCTTGGACAGTGGCCGATCGCAATCGCGGCGAGTCACGGATTCTCGATTAAACCGCACAATGGACCTGGTCACGGGCTAGAACGTTGGAATTATAAGCGATCGACGATAACGCTATCTTTAATAGGCTTCCGCCGGCTCCTAACAATTATTTCGCATGCTCGCCGAAAATAACGCGACTTTGCACGACCGCTTACGGTACTCTCAATTTAATCGAAATATTTCCATTTATTCCACGACGTTCTATCTGATCTTTTTTTCTATTAGCCGTCGAACTTCGAGCTCTCGTTCCAGTTCACATGAAAATTTCATTTCAATCTAAAAGTTTGAATAACTCGCTCGAACCGATCTACTCTAATTTTTATTTCAATTCCGAACTTGAAAGTCCAGTTGCGAACTGCTTGCTATTTTCATTCCGAGCTACTATTATCGTTTCCCTTGGGTTCTAGATTTTCTTTGTAACTCTGCCCTTTTATATTATAATCTTTTTAGAATTTATAAAGCTATATTTTAATTTGCGCCTCAGCTTTAATACTGTATTTTTTTTCTTTTTTAGGGCTGTTAGACTGTTTCATATCACGAATGTTTGTTCATAAATTCTCGACAGTGTACACATTAACGTGATTATACCGTCGGTTCATTTCTGTAAAGTTTATGTCAACTGTTATCAGGTTTATGGTTCCTAAAGTTTCACTGCCTCGCGGCGGGAGTATAGCAATTTTTGCTGGCGAATTCATGAATGAAAATATTTAGCAGTGTTCACCATTTTTTATGCCGGCACGTTGTACACGTGCAGCGTTACATTTTCCATCGCTTTTGCGAAAACTTGTTGATCTCTGACCGGATTTTACAATCCCACACGGTACTCGATCGTTCGTAATCGATGACATTTCGCGTTCCCATCGTTTTCCCCATAAATGGTGGGAGTCAAGAATTTCCGTGTCCTTTTGAATCAACGCCTACGAACTTGCCGCGAGCCTTGGGCATGACGAGAGAGAGAGAGAGAGAGAGAGAGAGAGAGAGAGAGGCAGTTCTCGATCTGTTTGCGAGTGGACCAGTTTGCACAACTTCAATGAAAACTGCGCGCGAATGCCGGCGGAACCGCGACACGGAACATCGCCGACGTCGTCACGGCCGTTTGATGTTTTCCGCGTCGCAAAAATTCCGGCGAAATCATTTCGAGCTCGCTGCACCACGGAATTCCCGTTCCGTGAAATGCGCTAATCGCCTGCCGTTTCTCTCTTTATTTCACGGTCGCCTTGAGTACTTAATTACTTCGCCATCTTGATCACACGATTCCGCATTCTAATTTATAATTAATCAGGACTCACTTTGTAGATTAATTATTTCTTACAAACCTTCATAATTTCTAAATGAAATCATATTAGGCAATTATGTGAGCCATGAGGCAATAAAAACATTATTTTATACAATTGTAGGATATTAATAATAAGAAAAACCATTCTTATTTTATCGTTAAATTCTTCATTCTTTAAAATCTATTTTTGACTCGATTGCTAAGTTTTGTTCAAAATAAAATGTTTTCCATTGATTATATAAATCGGAAGTTGGGTAAAAATGTATTTCTTCATGCGACTGTATTTTAGCATTGTTCTTGTGTTCTTCATTTATATTATAAATGCATAGAATCGACAGTTTAAATTGTAGGCTAATATTTCAAACAGAATTATGTCATCAAAATTATATAAAACATCCGTTATTTAAACTCCTGGAGTATTTAAATATTATACAGCTGTTGAAATTGATTTATTTTTGTAACTATGATTTACTGTATTAGTTTATAATATTTCTCATAGTTGGTGGAAATTTATTTACTGAATTTATTATATCTCGATTTATTATCGCGCTACTGGTGGTCCAATAAATTTTTGTCGATTTATCAGTAGGTATGGCAGTGACTCCACGTGGTCCTAGGTTACGCCATAAATAATTATCAGAGGCCTTTAATTAACCAGATGCAGGACAAAGTGAAAGCTCTGGAAACTATAATGACGGGAATTCGGTTAGGTCGTTTCATCTACGTCGATCATAACTTCCCGGCTAAACATGTTACGTGTTCCCCGTTCTGGCGTCGATCTACTAAATTGAAAATTTTCGGTGGTGCACGATGCATGGGAAACATTCAATTTTCATCACGTTACCTTCCGAATAACGTGATGCTTTTTCTTCGGATTTTATTTTCCATGTAAACTTCGGCACTGCAGGCGTTCTCTGTTTACGCGGACATCCAAATAAATGTGTTTTGCATCGGAAGCGTTTTCGCACCAGAAGTAATCCGTTATTCCGCTATTCTACTCTGCTCGGAATATTTGCAAACTGTGTTATTCTTCCATCCTATCTATCGATGTTTTGCATTCCGACTTTTCAACGCTTTGGTGAAGTCACAAATGCCATAATTTACAGGCCTTCTTCTGGCAGAAAGCTGACACGAGTGAAATTAACGTTCCGAAATTAGATACTAATTAAAATACATTCACCTTTAATTTAGTCAATTAAACGATGTAGATTCAGTTACAATATTCGCCTTAAAATTCATAAAATGATATACAGATTTAAATACGGTCCACTGTATCTCTGAATTTAACTCTGAAATTTATTGTTCTGTAATATATTTCGACGAGACACCTGGAAATTCCTTATGAACAACTGCTATAATTTCATATCTCGCGGCACTTTGTGCAGTCATTGTCAGACGGGAATGTTCAACGTATAAATATTGGAGCCTTTGTGAAGCGTAAGCAACAACGAAAACCATGACGTCGTTTCATTATTCCGCCAAGGAAAATGGGGTTGTTTCCTTGGCTATCAAGGATTTATGACATTCAAGGTGTACGCGTACCTGTTGCTGATTCTCCCTCTGTGTCGTCAGGCGTGCCTCGACGCATTGTCTCGTTTCGAGGAACGCTTGCCTTTGAGCCAGTTCCCTTGGGTGGTGGGTCAGGACACCTGCCATATTCGTTCCGCCAACCACGACAATAGAACTCAGTAACTGAAACAGAAAAATTTACCTTGCTTATGGTACTGTCGTACGTCACGAATTCTATCTTGTGACTTCTCGGTGTACTGTACTTATTTATACATTATTTACAAGATAACAGGGTGACATGGATCTTGTTATACTGACAAGGGATGTACAATTCTTACTTCAGTTGTAACTGTAGGATTAACAAAAAATAGTTTAAGCTTTAAGTTCAGTTACAATTGTTTTGGTAAAAATAGGGGTGGATTTATGTTAACCGAAATTGGGGTGGCTTTCATTTTTTTCAAAATAGTGATCTAAAATAGTGGCGGCTTTCATTGTAAGATAGTAGTGATTTGGAGTGATCTAAAAACAGTGGAACCTTTAAGAGTATTAAAAAACAATGATGGCTTTGATTCCCCTAAAAAACAATGGTCGCTTTGAAAGAGTCCTACAAGAATAGTTTTAACCTTAGCTTGTTCTAAAATAGTGATCGTTCCATCTCTTGAAAAAATAATAACAACTGTAAAGCTAAAATAGCATGGCTCATAAACACAGGCAGTAAAATGTCCACGGTTCGATTGAATAAGAAACAGAGCTTTGTTTAAAGGCGACGAGTGGAGACAATGGCTCGTCTGTAGAGTTTCCGATACTGTGGAAGTCCTTCATTGGTTCCGAGTCAGAGGTAGCAGCGCCGATGGTACGCGATGGGGTTGTAAACAGAGAACTTTTATCAGGGTCAGTCCTCAGGCTAAAAGGATCAGGGATCGGAGTCGGGAAACTATAACAGGGGATTATCAGAGTAGTCCGAGAGGGTTGCTGGAAAAGCAGGATAGTTACCGAGGGTAGGTATCTCCTCAGCCAACACATGGGTTGCTAAGCTCTGGCTTTCGTAATTGCAACTAATTCAATCTTGCCCTTTGCAGTCATTTTGGATTCTCGCGTCGATATTTATACGAGAATTTTCGCATCAATAATAATTATCTTGTTCAGTGTTCGTTTCAGATTTGAAATTTATATTTTAATTTATAGAAATAAGTTTATATTTTAGATGCATTCTTTCGTTTTGGTAATTTAGTTACACGAGTTGCAGAACGTTGGTTCCATTTTTTTTTAATTAGCTGTTCGTGTGTTAATTTATCAACAATTTTTGGTCGAAGTCCTATATTATCCCGTAGGTGTTTCCTTCTCTTCATGTATTCAGTATATTGTAATTATCGATCACTATTCTATTCAATAAAAGATTGACTGGTACGTTTAGTGTAGGGTGGTGCCGGCACAGTTCACAAATTAGGGGTGCCGAGATTGATTTCCTGGTCGGCACAGTAGGCAGTCCGAAATTGCCAACAGAAAAGTCTAGCCAAGCTGGTCAAAGGACCGGGTTTATTGAGTTTGCGAAGTCCGTTAGATGCCGATGTGCAAGTATACTAATTGCGGCGCCCTGGTCTAATTAAACTGACATCCCCAGTGAATAGGAAACACTTAGTACGCTTGTAACACGGCTCTTTGATCTAACTTGAAGGCGGTCCTGCCAGGCCGATGACGGACACTCCCTTGGCCCCTTCTTACCTGTCATGATTTATTAATCATGCCACCGTTTGGGGTCCATCGGAACCATACGATGCTCATTAGTTATTCAAGCCAATATTTGCCCGGACGTGTGGCAGATATTAACAATCCCAAAGGATCAAGCATTAGGTTGATTCGGGGCTGTTAATTAATAACCAATTAATGGACCATCGATCCTCGCTGTACGTAGGGTTTGCAACTTAAAATTGAACAATTATTTAATTTCTTCATGGATTTTAGTCCTTTTCCTGATTAATTGTTATTCGGCTAGTTGATCTATTTGCAACCACTTGTAGGATCGTCCGATTCCTTTCAGAGCTTCTAAGGGATTTTATACACTTCGTTTGGCGTGCCAATTAGGATTTTTCTTCGACAGAAAAATCTTCTCAAGTGTCTCACGCAAGATATAAATATTATTCTTTGCTATTTATATTGTAATTTATAGTGGAAAAATGTATTTAGACTTTGTCGGTACCGTACCCTATTTCGTCCATGGATAATTTTCTCGGTGCTTTCGAGGTGAGAAACGATGTTCCTCTTCAAAGGATAAAATTGAATAAGAAAATTCATTTTCTGGTCGAGGGGGTTATGCATAATCTACCGGGTATAAAACATCAAGACCGATTAGCCAGGTAATCGCAGAGGAAGCTGTCGGTGAATGATTAAAACCGTCGGGAGTTAGCTGGGTAATTATTCAGGAATTCTACGAGATTATTCGTTGCATTATGCACGGGACCACTTGCAGCCGAGTACGTTTTCACGTCTCGCAGTCAAATTGCAATTTGACCTACCTGTTCCTACCTATCCAACTCGGGCCAATTAATTATTTAGATTGCTGGATCTTGCATTAACCTCGGGATGATCTGTTTCGGATCATCCGATGACCTCGATTGTGTTAAATCCTCGTATCAAGAAAAATATACGCGATATACTGCAATGCATGTCTCAGTCTTCCAAAAATAGCTGGCTTCATTTATGATTCTGATTTCTAAGTTAGTAAAATGTTAAATATTACAGCAAGTAATATGAAATATTAAGTTTTTTAAAATATTACAGTAAATAATATGAAATATTAAAATTATTAAAAGTATATTTCTGTAAATATTCTAGTATATTGTCTTCAGGAAGTAAAATTAATTGGGATCAGAATAGTTATCAAGTTCTTTTCCCATCCCTTTTCCCATCTCTAGAATTCTTCTTATATTTTTATACTCGACTTACGGAGAATTTTTAAATCTTAATTCAACAGAATTTATGAAGTTATTTGTTGCACTAAATATGGAGATCGTTAACGCTTTTCTCTTTTTCACGCTTTTACCTGCGGTATCATATTTTTGATGAAACCAATATCCCTGAAACTCGAGGATTCGTCTCGGTTAGAATGTCTCTCTGCTTTTGCCAGTGTGAAGATCGACTGACATTTGGCTTCCATTTGGCAGAGTGCTTTAATCCGTCGTAAGTTCTGGCAAGATTCAATAAACGACCCAACGGAATTCATGGCTGCCCTGATGTTCAATAGGATGTTACTTAAACCGGGACAACTTGACGAGTTGTCTGCAGTACATCTTGCCGACTGTTACCAGAAGTTTGTGTCTTTTACGTGAATCGTGCCTTCGCTTGACGCCGTGATGCATCCCGGTGATATTTCCCCGGAACTTGGTTATCTCCGAATGAGTCGAGTGCCTCCTTAGTAGCAAAAGCACTGCTCCACTCGCTCGCAATCATTTGAAATTTTTTCGTCGGTGCTTTTAGGACATCCGAGCGATCGATAAAATTATCATATAGAGCATTTCGTGGACGAATCGGTACTCTAATTAAGTCGATCCCATCTGTATCTCATTTGCATTATCGAGTACTATCTCGCTAATTGCTTGAGGAAGTTTTACCACTCCTGGTGGTCAGATTTTACTTTTTTGGAAAGACTGCAGTCTTTTGAATTTCGCTTAATTCGTTAGCACAATTATTTCAAGATTTCCCATTACCTGCTTCGATAATTTATCGATGAAGATAATTGTATTTATTATACTCTCGCGGACAAAGGTGGATGCCTTTTAAAACAGGTTAACATTTTGAAAACTGGACCAGATGAGTTGAAGTTTTCTGAGATGTTAGAAGAACTAGTTTGCTAGACAATGTTTAAAAAAAATGTCAAAGGAATTAATAAATCACGTTTTTCGATTTTGTAATATGTCCGTATTAAAAATTTGAAGAACTAATTTATTAATTTGATTTTGTCATTCCATCCAGTGGCTATTTCTTTTTTAAATTTTACACATTGTAATAATACAAATTAGTCCTAACATCATAAAGAAATTCAATTCGCTTGATTCAATTTGAAAAAAGTTATTCCATTTGCCTGAGTGTATTCTACGTGAGTTCAATTTTGGAAAATGTTTCGGAACGACACTATCTATCAGGGGAGACAATGTTAATGCCAGAAGCGAGGGACGCGGACGTTTCGGTGCTTACGCGAACGTCTACCATACCCTGCATTCGATGCTGCTTTTCTGATCGCATATCCGATCATGTTCCGCCACTGTAGATCCTTCGCTTCAAACGCCAATTGAATCTTCCGGTTCAATGATCGCAAAATGTTTCGATCTTTCCTCTCGTGTGCATCCACCTGTGCATCAAACATAAGCCTCCATTTTTATCACCACCCGTCGCGATTCGCCGGCAAGGTGTGTGAGAAATATTGAAATATTTATCTGAAATATTGCTCGCTTGTTTTTAACATTTTACAAACAATATTTAACGGTACAGCGGACACAGTCTCATCGTTAAACCCGTGTTCGAAAATTCAGCGAATCGGATTCTCGTTATTAATTGGTTTTAGAACAGTGATGGCTTTGAGTCGCGGAAGCCATTCGAAAATAGCGGTCCGTTTAAAATTCATGCAAGAATAGCGAAGACTTCGAGTCCTCTAAAAATTGGGGTGAGTTTGAAAGTCTGACAAGAATAGTGGTGGCTTTAATTGGTTCTAAAATAGTGATCGTTTTGAATCGTCTTAAAATGGAGGTGTCTGCAGTACCAGCACCGTGAGAAATCAAATTATTTATCCGAAACATTCCTGGCCTATTTTTACCATTATATACAAACAATATCGAACGGTGCAGCGGACACATTTTCGTTGTCAATCGAGTGCCCGAAAATTTAGCGCATCGTAATCTCGATATTAATTGCATTCTTGCGTTTGGTTCCCATAATTCCAGCAATTCCATTTCTATCGTTAAACGCGTTCGATTTAATTGAATTTCGGCGACATGGAATTTAAGTGATGCACATCAACCATTAATTCCGGCCGTCCTTTATCGATGGATTCCATTAATTTTATCGGGGATTCCGCAAAATTTTGTTATACGACTGCAGACGAAACGGATGTATCCCGTTGCAAATTTTATTTACATTTTCGGAATTGTATTACGCTCTGTCGATGCTGGAAACGTGTCAAAGGCGGCGCGACGGTCGATAGGACATAAGCAAATTTTTCAGTCGCGAAATATCGAGGGATGAAATTCACTGTGGGGACAAAAAAAAAATATGTCCGCGCGGTTTCCACCGACAAAAGGATATCGTGTACGCGTGTTTACACGGCTTAAACCCAGATGCAATCTGTTACTCGTTAACAGATCCATCGGAACCATTGTTTCATCGCTGGTGGAGTAGTCTCTGGATACGGCGGCTTTGTCGGTATTAAAAACCTACAGCTGCATTCGGCCAACGAGGTCGTCAGATATCCTGTGGATCCGTACAGATCTCTGCAGATTTGTCCTTTGATGCAAAAGTTTCTGCGTGGTGCTGCTCTTTGTTTAATAATGTTGTTACCGTCACGTTGTTTTTGTTTCTTAATAGTATTGGATAACTGGTATTACGGGACGACAGTACGGTAATGATTCACTGATTATATAGACAGCTCTAATTCGTAGAATATATATGCAACATGTATTCAATAGTTAATACTAAATTCCCTAGATCGTTGGCGTTGCAAATTATCGCGTAGGTCAAGGTAGATCTTCAGGGATCATATTAACTCTTGAGGGTTTAAGGGGTCTACAGGATTTAAGGTACCTCTTCAGTGTTTAAAGTCTCTCTTCAGGGTTCAAGGTGTCTCTTCATAGTTCTAGTGGTCTCTTCAGGGTTCAAGGTGTCTCGTCATAGTCCTAGGGGTCCCTTCAGGGTTCAAGGTGTCTCGTCATAGTTCGAGGGGTCTCTTCAGGGTTCAAGGTGTTTCGTCATAGTTCTAGGGGTCTCTTCAGGGTTCATGGTATCTCTTCAACGTTCTTGGTAGTTCTTCAACACTCATTGTAGCTCTTCAGGGTTCGAGGCGCCTCTTCAGAGTTATTGGTATCACGTACTCTCCAAATTGGCCAATTTTTTAGTGAATCAATTAGCAAACCCTGTATAACTGTTTTCAATTGAACATGCAAATCGTGCATTATCAAAAAATGAATCGCAACGACATAGTAACTGACTACGTTCTTTTTCTCACGACATTTACCAGTCGATACTGTTTCTTTATTTATTTCCCGGAACATTGGAAAACGTTGAACGTTCTGTCAATTTGTCCGGAATGAAGGCAAACTGCACTCCCCTGTAGTCCACAAAAAGATTGAATCAGTAAAACGGCAGAATGGAAGCTCACCGTCGATTGTAAACGTACTTCGACTGCACTTTATTAATCACCTTTTTTCCCTATCCTTCTGCTGTACCCGGAGGATATACCTCCATGAAACCAATTCCACACTATAAATACACCGCCATGGATTCTCCAAACGGTCATGAAATATTCTTTTGAAATATGCGAATCTAAATGGTAAAATAACGATGTTGCTTGTTATTTATGGGGTCGACGCGTTCGAGATAGCCCCGTATTGGTAGCGTCGGTCCAAAGAATACGATGTTCCATCGCCAGGAGATTTAATGAAAGCTTCGATAAAAAGACTTCGCTTTTGTACGCGCGTTATCCGCGAGAGAAAAATCTATACACGTGTCTCGCTGTTCTGGGAAAAGCCCACTCTTCTCCCTCCGGAGTCGATCCCCCCCTGAGGCTTCGGCGAATACATTGTTAGACTTAGCTTTGTGTACGTCTTCGGTAATTTCGTTCCGCCTTTTTTTATTGAAATGAACGAATACATGAATAGTTCGAGCCTCGGCTGTCGGGATTCTGACGTCACGAGTACTGTTTTTGTTGGTTGTGATATCGGTCGGGAAACTGGTGCCTGAATCCTCCCAGGACGGGATTTGCAAATCTCTCCTGTGCTCCTCAGGATACGCCGTGGATGGGGTTTTGATGAATCAAGGAGCTTCACGAGAGCGAGCTCTGATGTACCTGCCTTTTCGTCGGTATCGATTTTTCGAGATAACACAATTTCTTGATTGGTTCCATTCTTAATCATCTGTTTGTGATTTTTATCCCGGTTGGGTTAGACACATTTTGTGATTGCGACGTTTGTCCGATTGATTCAAGGACTGTGCAAATGTAGTAAGCTCTTTCTGACGGGGTTGTAATATTTCTTTAGGGTTTGAGGTATCTCTTCAGGGTTCGAGTTATTTCTTCAGGGTTCGAGTTATTTCTTCAGGGTTCGTGTTATTTCTTCAGGGTTCAAGGTACCTCTTCATGGTTCTTCATGGCGTCTTTTCTGGTTTCCAGAATACTTTGAGAATACTTTGAAACATATAACCTAGAAAAAATTTGCTCATCAAGTTCGCTCGCTTAATTTCTAATTACGGAAGATAATAACAGGTTGAATTGAGCTAATCTCGTTGGGCCATTGTTTACTGTGTTTCGATCAGAGCGACTCCGATTAATGAAAAATTCATATTGACAAGATTCATAATCCATCGATATCCCATTTATGCCAGCGGATGGGACCAGTATCTTCTGATCTCAATCCTATTAAATATTATCGATCCGGGCGCGCGGCCGTTTCGTGCAGAATCGTCGCGGAATCGTTTTCAGGAAGACTCGAAGAAGCACATTCTCGCCCCGGTCCGATCCATCGATTTTGCATTAAATCGATGCTCACACGTTCCGCCGGAAGCGACTCGGAACGATGAAGGACGTCGCGTTACACCGAGAGCCAAGTGCCTAGCATGCTGATGGAAAAGTTAATCGAGTTTCGTGAATCACTGTCAGACCATCTTCCTCCCCTGATATTCCGTTCCAGTTCCCTTCTTCAGCTTCTGTTTCTGAAAATCCGCCGTGGCTGACTGACACTCGTTCGGTCCTTCTGCGTGCATCCCGCGTTCCTGTGGTCTTTGATCCTCCCACTACCGGACATTAAATCGATGCCAATCCCTATTTCTAGGTTATTTCGCGATTGAAGACACGCTGGTATTCAATCCAAAATGGTCTGTTTCGCTCGATTATTTCCAATTAAAGATATCATTCATTTTCATCGTTATTCGGTCTACTTCTGTTCTTGAAAAATTCTCTCAGGCAGAAATCCATTCAATTTATAGAGATATTTTTCGATATCTTTTCAATTTATAGAAATTGCTTCATTTTCTAGAAACCCTTTCAATCTTTTGTTAACTTGTTCAATGTTTAGAATCCTGTTCAATATTTCACAAGTAACAAAAAAATTGTCGAATTTAACGAAAATGTACTTAATCGAAAAAATTGTCGAATTAAAAAAATGTGCTCAGTATGAAATAATCGTTGAATGTTAAGAAATGTGTTAAATTTTAAAACACGCGCTCGGCTTTAATAAATCGGTTCAACTTGTAAAAATGTTTTTAAATTTTAGCAATCCCTGCTGAAAAGATTGCTCCCGTAGGTTTCTTCACTCTTCCATAACACAATTTCATTCGAAATGATAGAATGTCATAAAAACTGTTACGAGTGTTTCGCTGGCCAATGTAATTATTGAATTACGAAACATTGGAACGAGCGGGAGTGTTGAAATAATAGTGCCACGGTGGGATTTGCTTGACGGTAAAAATAGCAGTTGTTAATTGATTGAGGCTTTGGAACAGATGGCTGATAAATGCCTTTGCTGATGTTCCGGGGGAAGATTGTTGAGAGCAGATCTCGAATCCCAAGCGTCCCTTGAACGCTCGTTAACCGAGCAATTTCGCAAATGGCTGCCAACTCTCCCTTTTGCGTTCCTGCGCGGTTAAGTTCCCTGGGAACAGACATATTTTCTCGATTTAGCCGCGTGCGTGTCCGATACTGTGATTTGTCATGATCAAAGCAACTTTCTGACTTTCGATTTTATTTACAAGCCTCGATAACTCGCTCACGTTTCTTCGTCGTTCTTTCTTCGAAGTTAAGTGGATTTCTCTTTCAGTCTTCAAGAATTCATCGATCATTTCTTCAAAAAGTAAAGACAATTCTGTTTCCATCGTGACGTGGAAAATTTTCATAGATCTTCATTATACTTCATGAAAAATTCTCGAGAATTTATGATCTTCAAGTTTTGCACTTGAAGAATTCATCTATCATTCCTTCAAGAAATAAAGAAACTTCTGTCCCTATTGTGACATAGAACATTGTCATAAGTCTTCATTTCACTTTGTGGAAAATTCTCGAAAATTTAGTTGCTCGCGAATTTTATCTCTCTATGATTTAAATTCCCAGGTATTAAAACTTTTTTAATGGGAGTAATTATTTTTATGAAGTTTTATCTTCGTGAGTTGTTATTATTAGAAATTCTTAAATATTTTATGAAGATTCTCGACTGCTTTGAAACTTACTTTTCAAGCCGAATTCATGCTTAATCGTTTACAATTTAATTTCGATCGTCTCTTCTACAGGATTATACATTAAAAGATTCGAAATCTAATTATCCTGTGGAGAGGGATTAAGACGAATCGGTCAATAAAGCCGAGAATAAAAATGCCTGCGGGTCCAATAAGCGAGGTTTTATATCATCTGTATGTCAGCCAGCTAAGAACGTAGAGTGCAGTTTCTTCTCTAAATATATTTTTAATGGTCTCGATCTCCTCGTCTGCACAAAAGCGATGGCATTTTCAAGATCGTCGATGGGGGAATCATTCGCGCGTTCGAAATGTATGATTCACCGGAACGTTTCCGTTCGCCGGTCACCGTTTCTCTTCTGTTCAGTCCATCTTCGTAGCCGCATTGCAATTTTACAAATTGTCGTGCCAGCGCCGTTGTGCGATTTTTTCCCGTGCCGACAGACCAAACAGATACGTTTATTTTCTGCTGCACCCGACTGCTGAATGACTTTTCAACTTGTCCGATCGTTTCGCTCCGCACGATTTCCTTTTACTTTAAACCACCGCCTTCGCTCCTGCAAACATTCCGATTCTGCCCCGACTCACAAGCGTTTCATTCTATCTTCTAAATCAATTTTAAAACAATTTAAGCTCCCGTTTTGGGCGGCTGTTTCTTCGGTAAACTTTTAAACGGGATTTATTTTGGTAAACAGAATGATCGGAAATTAATTATTCTGATACTTAATAACTGTTTCAGCCTTGAGACATTTAATTTTATTTTCCAAGTTAATTAAGAAAGAATCTATCCTCGAGTTCTGAGCTATAGTTTTAGAAATTGTTGTGCTATATCTCGACACAATTATAATCGCGGGAAATTAATTATTTAAATCTTGAAAGGTTATGAACAACGTACCTATTTTATTGAGCTATTCTCTTTTAGACATGATGAATGCCATTCTTTTAATTTAAAATATCATAGACTCTTTCAATTTCTTATAAATTTCTGTAAATTGGAAAATTACACAAGGATGGTAAACACACAAAATCTCGGGTTTTTCCTCAGCCAAGATATAATGAAAAATGTGGAACCGTCGCGTAAACTTTTCGGTGCAGTTTACCTGGTCAGAATCGCATCGAGTATTCAGCCTTATAACGAATTCCTTTTGCCGGGGTCATTCGAGGTGTCTCGCAACGTGAAGTCGGCGCTTTGACAGCTTGTACAGGCTTGTCGGGATTGAAGAGCCTTGTTCAAAGGGTGTCGGACACCCGGTAGACGCGTCGAGCAGGAGATGTCTCTAATAGAGGTGGACGTCACGTCCTGACCGCGGTGTGATTGCAACCCCTGTCTTGACTTCAGATTCGCGGCACCCTTTCAAAGAGGTAGCCGGGTGTCGAGAGTAGGGGCAGTGATGGCAGGAGTCACGTCGCGTCGAGTAATTCGTCGTTCCGTGAACAGTTATGAGGAACGTTTCGACGATCGTGTCATCCTACGTGCCAGTGTCGCGCGGACGGTTTTATTCGCCCTTTAGACTTCAAATGAATCGTTTTTCATTCGAATATTGTTGCCTGGGGGCTGCGGACGGATCCACGATAATTTAGGGTGATGACTTTAATGTATTGATTGATCTCGGTCGTGTCTTTAATTTCTTCTTCTTCTCGGGAAATTGCTCGTATAAACGAGTACTTTTATATTAAAATATTTATCATTTGTTTTCTGATGATTATTTATCATTTTATTCAAATTACGTTATTTATTTCCTGAGCATTTCTTACTATTATTTGCATTGTTGGGTAACATTAAAGTAGCTATTATTTACTTATTTTTGTTATTATCTATGACAGTTATTTAAATTAATATTATTCATTCAAAAACTAGCTTACTAGTAGCATATCTTCATCGGATCTTTTTAGGTAATATTTTTTATAGTGCTTGTTTTAGGAAAATTCTAGAAAAAATTCTGCAATTACGATGAAATTTCGTTGTTATCCTTATCTTCCCTAGCCATGGTATTCCCACAGTCGACTTTATCATGATTCCCTATAATTGTCTTTGTCTTCATTTACCAAAGTGTCGTTCGAAATGGCTAGAAATAATTTCGCCAAGAATGTACGATTCACTGAGCATTTATAATACTCCCGGCAGATTAATTTGAAACTAGAGAGCGATTAATCTAAATGGAAGGGCGAAATATAATGCTGACTACATTAGTCGGAGCCAGTGTAGGGTATCAGGTATTCCGAGACAGGGTTTCTGTGCATCAATAAACGTCGAAGGGGTATCGACTATCTTTCCCGAGGCTTTCAGTATAATAATACTTAAATAAATTGCTCCGCGACGACGAGAGCGTGCCGGGTTGCTTGATGGATGAAGACACAAAGCTGTTAGGAAATCCAATAAGAACGAACTGTTTCCGTGAGATTTGAGTGTCGACCCTGTCAGCTTTATGCTTTCCCTGCATCGATCTGTTTCCTTATCTCTTATCGTTTAACGCATATGTCCCCTGTATATAAATATCTCTGTATACCAGTGACGTATCGTTCGCTTTAAAAACTGCACACTGAAGCGACTGCGTTCTAGGAAATTAATTTCAGACGAAAACACGTCATTTTACAATCGTCGAGCAAAAACCAGAATATCGAATTTCGTTTGGAAGTCAGTTTCATATTATACCAATTCATTTTCCTGTCTTCTGCATTGTTAACTATACTCCAACGCGAATTTTCTGCTACATATAAAAACTCGCCGGCTGTGTTATTTCCTGCAATATTGTGCTGAAAAATAATTGGAGAAATATGTGGATTTTGCAGCAATATTAATGCAGTATTACGTTTTCTTGAAATATTTATTACATTTAATGGAATGAAAAATTTGATATTAGTACCGTGATTAATTCTTCGGAAATACATATTTTAACTGTCACTGTTTAGGTTTTCGATGTTTAAATTATTTAGATTGATAGTAATCACTTGACCGTTTAGTTCGTACCTGATATATATGCTAGAACCACATTGTAATTTAGTTATAATGGCTGTACTATAACTAGGCTTGCAATGTAATGTTGCAACATAATCTTACAATTTAATGCAACAGTGTAATATTATCTAGATAACATTCATACAGTAGAAATATAATATAAATCTCCATTAAAAAATATACTGAATAAATAAGTTATTCTTTACTATATATTCTCATTATGTTGTACCGCGATGAAAATTTAACGGACAATTTCTTCGTGATTTCTACAATAATGTTTGCGACCATACCGGAAATCGGGCGACAGGTACTCGATATTTTTCGTACGATAATGTCGTCCAGTTTCCCGTCGCGTACTGTCGTAAACAGTCATTGAATAATTCAGGCGAGACGCGACGGGATGAATTGAAATTTTCGCAGCCGTTCCCCGGTCGTGGGTGGCGGCTTGAAAAATGGTGTTTCGCATGGCGTCGCGTCGCGCACCGTCGCGCACCGTCGAGTCGTGTCCTCGGAGTTTCTCATTTGTCGGGGGCGAGACACCGTGCGCGCACGGGAGCACGCCGCAGCGGAGCAGCCCGTGAATGCCGAGCAATTTTGCCCTTTGATACGGTTAAACCTTCCGGGGACAAAGGTCCTGGATTAATCGAACAAAACACGATCAGCGCGCCCGCCGTCCCGAGTAATGGCAACTCGCGCTAATTAGACGTCAATTTCAATATCCGGTAATTTCTCGGGCGCGATTCCGCGTGTCAGGAGGCCTCCGTTTCGACTGCAAGGAGCTTGATTAAACGCGCAAATTAATT
Source organism: Megalopta genalis (assembly GCF_051020955.1). Lineage (NCBI taxonomy): Eukaryota > Metazoa > Arthropoda > Insecta > Hymenoptera > Halictidae > Megalopta > Megalopta genalis. Next base: position 10,047,694 of record NC_135017.1, read on the forward strand.
TTTCCGTTTGTGACCCCGTCGCGTTCTTCTACCGTTGGTCCTCGTGAATGAATTCCTTTACGCGTTCGTTAGCGCCGTTTGTTCCACTCCCCTGGATACGGTATTCTTTTGTTCCTCCGTCGTTTATGTGTAGTAGAAAATGCGATTGTCAAAGAACCGTCGTAAATTGCGCGTGCGTCAATCCGCTTTTCAATAAACGTTCGCTTCTAGTGCAAAATTCTCTACGATATTATTTTTTTCTTGAATCACGGTGCAATTTTAAAGAATTTTATAATTGTTGCGCACTTTGAAACAATTTAGAAAATTGTGGTGCAATTTGAAAGAATGTCAAAGCTATAGCGCAATTTGAAAAAATATTAAAATTGTGGTACAATTTCAAAAGATTGTAAACAATGGTACAGAAAACAATTATTTTATTGTTTACGAATTTGCATTTTGTCGAATAAATGTTTTATTCAGGTCTGTAGAATCGATTTTTTGGAGGGTGAAGGGCAAGTGAAATGTAGGTCAGCGATTATGGATGTTATCTAACGTTCTATTGACAAATAATTGGCCAGCGATTTGCCGTCATTACACTGTTGACCGTCGCTTTAGTTCGAAATAGTTTCTCCGTGACGTGGCACTGTCTGCGCGCAAATCGCGAGAGCCATTATGCCAGCGACAAAATCTTCTATTCAACCGGCATTTGTAGGTATACGAATCTCTATCGTCCATACGCGCTTCGCTAATCCTAGCGGGGCATTGCGTCAGTTATCCTCTGTGATTTTGTGTTCGTTAACCGGTCCGTTCGCCTATTGTTGATCGTTAGCATTCGGTCATCAAAGATTTAACCACTTGGCGATTTGATGCGTCGGATACACTTTTGTTTGAGTCCCTTGATCCTACGTGACAAGTTCTATTTCAATCACAAGCTAATAAAATCCCTATGAAGCTAATATTGTAATTGCATCACTGATAAAAAATATTCTTCATGGATGCATTTGTTATAGAGAATACATCATAGATACATTTTGGATATCAACTGCGCCGTGATTGCAATTTCTGTAAAAAGTGGATCGCTATAAAAAATGCATCGCGATTGCAATTTCCGTAAAAAGTGCATCAGGAATGCATGTTGTGCAAAAATAGCATCCTCAATGCGCTCCGACTGAGACCTGCATCGTGAACGCATTTTGAATAAAACTTGCATCGTGAATGCATATTGAATAAAAGATGCCTCGTAAATGCATTCCAAATGAAAAATGCGTCATGAATGCATTTCGTATAAGGAGCGCGTCAAGAATTTATTCCGGATTGCGTCACGTATGCAATTTTGGGGTACATCAAACTGATTTTACGGCTTCCTCGATACCGCGCAAGGTGCATTTAATCGAGGCGTTATCACGGCGGGGTGAACGCTCCCTGCAATTTTCCGGTGCATCTTAGTTGCACCTCCTGATCCACCGGCGGTCTATTATTAACACGTACGTTGCAACATAGTGTGTTGTGCCATGATAGCGTGTTCCGCCGGTATCTCGATTCAGCGACGCGTCGATTGCACCGCTTGCGGATAATAATCGCGTCGTTACCGAATCCCTGGTTCCTGCATATGCAGTCTCTCTCTCTCTCTCTCTCTCTCTCTCTCTCTCTCTCTCTCTCTCTCTCTCTCCTCCCTCGTTCAGCCATTGAAGTTTCTCGTCTGCGGCGCAACGCTGCCGGCCGACGGAGCTTGCGGCATTCAAATTCCTAGACGACGGTTTTCGTTGACAGCCTGCACGCGACTGCTCCCTGGCTTCCGCCTACCGCGACTATTATTACCCGCGTCGTTGAGTCACGCCCGGTCGGGATATTTGTAGTCCCTGTAATTAGGGACTGTCATCCGCCTCATTAGTGTCACTATTCATAGATTCTTTTCGATGTAATCGATGTCTCGGGCAGTTTATTTTATCGCCGGGCGTCGTAATCGTTTGCGATATTATGGAGCTTGTAGTCGTTAGGCTGTCATTACAGTCGGACTCTACCATCTGTATGGAGATTTTGTATTGTACTCGCTTGTTATATCCATTATAATTTTTACCGTGTCTAGGTACCTTCTAGTCACTTGTCATCTCTATTTGAATTTTTATTGAATCCGAAATCGTTTCTCGTGTAATTTGCTTAGGCATATTTTCCACCCTTGAAAAATCCTCCCTCCCGTATAAATTGGACGAAAGGTCTCTAACTGATTAGGGTAAGAAGTACTCGTTTTCTCGAGCTCTGGAGAGCGCAGCCTTTCGCAGCCAAATTCGCCCGGGCGATGTAATGACTGTTTGAAATCACGCGAAACACCGATCAACTGGCGTTACGTAATGGCACTTACGTGTTCCATCATGGCTGGATAATGGGATGGGTAGAGGGCGAATGCACCGATCAAGTGCGCCACGGAGAAAATGAAGCCGGCGACGCATGCATATCGTAGACGAATTGGTAGGAGGGCGTAGGCCATGTAGATGAAGAAAGAAACAGCCCAGGCTGCTGCTAATGGTCCTCCACTTCGATGTTCCTTCGAGCCTAGGGCTAGGTGGACGTTCAATGAGACTTGCAGGGCCAGCAGGGTCACCAGAATGATCACACTGACCCCTGCTAACCATACTTCGTTCATTCCTGGTCTCGATATCGCTGCCACCAACACTAGAAGCAGAAAAACCTATCGTTTAAGAATTTCACAAATACAGTGCAACATTTATTTAATGCTCTACTCCATTGAGTAATTAATAGACTGCGAATTTTTATGTAGAATAAAAACTTTTTTTATAAATTGCACCGAACTGGAACAAGATTGAAATTTCGATCTTTATTTAATAACTTCAGTAAGTTGTTAGTAATATATAGATAATCTTGAATTTTGTTAGTCCCTGTACTGTTTCAAATGTGATGAATCTATTTTGATCATAAATACATTAAATCCGTAGTCTAATAATTAATTAAACGAGTCATAGGAGAGAAGTGGACAAGTATTTAAAAATTGCTGGTCATCGAGAATTTTTTGTTTATAGCCTCCAATTTTATTTAACAATGTATCACTGGGAACGAACTAGGATGACTGAAATAATTGCTTCAACGAACCCTAAATCAGGGAGCAAATTAGTCAGGAATCTGAAAATTATGCAGAAATTGCAAGTCTCATTGAAACTTTAAGGATCTTGCTTATAGTCTCAAAGTTTGCATAGTAATGTATATCGATTAAATCTTCAGAATCAAACAGCGTTAGTAGTTGGAACAGTCAAGCGTCTAAAATTTTTATAAAAATCGCTGGTCGATAGAAATGCCTGGGATCCGTCAATAGTCTTCGGTATTGAGGCTACAATACGCGAGAGATGGCTTCTGTAAGAAAACACGGGGACAGCGAATGGGCGAATTCAGTTTTCATTCCGCTTGGCCGATTATTTTTGCAACGGTGTTTTTCCATCGGCGTAAATCCACGGTTGACCATCGCTGCCCGCGCCGCCGTGGGAAGAAATTCCGTTAACGGAGTTTTATCCATTATTGTCCGGTTTGATCATCCTCGTTACTCCCACGGGAAAGTAGAGATAACGGGTCGTTTTTATCAGGCTGTTTCGCCCTGTGAACGATCGCGACACGTGGTTTTACGCTGTCGGCAAATGGACCGAGGCTTTGTCACCGTCGCCGTTCCGACACGGACCACAGAGACAGGCTTAGGGGATTCTTGTTCTACAGGGATTACGGTCTTCCTCCTTGCCATTTCGAAACATTCGCGGCTGCGATTGTTCACGATTTATTCCCGTTTCGATTTTCTCTGCCGTTCACGGACGACCCGCAGCGATTCGAGAAGTAATTAACAATCGAACGACTAACGTTATTGATGAAACTATAACTGAAAATATGCTTAGGATAATTTACCAATTTCTTCCAACGTATGTTTTGAGATACTCTTTCAAAACGTGTTCGGTTTTCTATAGACTTTAATGAAATATGTGCGAATTTGAATTAATTATTTGGATCCGAATGGGCCCCGCCCCTGCTGTCCGAGTGTTCATTCGCAAATGACATCACTTTGTCGATGATTGTCTACTGGCAGTCATTTAACGTCAGGTAATGCGAGGGAAATTTTCGATGGATTTTTTATGCAATTCGTGTGCTTAAGTGTAGAAATTATGGGTGTCTTGATTGGGGCGATTTAAATAATTGCCGAGTGTCTGAACATATGTCGACTCATTCTACTTGGAATTTTTCTGTTTCATTTATATTTATTTTGTTCGATTGAATGTGATTTATATCGTCTACAATGTGAACCACACTTCAAATTAATTTGGGTTGAATAATTAAAGACTGATTCATTCTACATTTCCTAATAATTAAAAATTCCTGCGTTCTTCTTGATAAATTAAATTATTTCTCTCTGCATTTTATTTTTGTATTTCTAACACCGTGATTTATTTATTGTTAAAGCCTCTTATTAAATTGAAAAACACAAGTGATCTGAAGTGTCTGATCACATACTGACCGACTCTACTTGTTCCTATAAAAACCAATGATGTTATCATATCCGGCCAGATAAACTTGATTTCTTCGGAAAATTAGCGACTCTATGGGTGACTTATGAAACAATGCAAACTCGGGACGTATTTCAACAAGTGAAAATTTATTATCAACATCAACAAACAATTGTAAAACGAATGTTCATTCACCAGAATATACCGCGATGCAGAAAACCAGTGTGACAGCAAGTGATAGGTTCTCAGGTCGCTCCAGCATGACTAGAAATTCTTGATCATCGTTCAAAGATAGCCGCAGAATTAAGAGAAGGCCCAGAGCGATTGCCAGTCCCGCCAGCAGGCCCAGCACGTGTGTCATGTTGCTCTGGTTCATTCGTAGAAAGTATCTCTGGTACAGCATCTCCACCTGGAAACGATATTTTTTAAAATGCAACCATAATCTCCGCCGTCCTCTGACAGGGTAAACAACATTTTCTATTTAAAGCCGTATAAGGAATTTTAATCAGCAATTTATCAGTGAACGAATTTAATTTTGTTAACGACAAAGTAGTTAAAATACACTAATTAATTACTGGTTCTCGCTTTGTTAGATAAAAACAAATGAAATCTTGCAATTAATTACTGTATTATATTTTGTTAGCTAAAAACATGTAAAATCCTGCTATTAATTAGGTGATTTAATTCTGTCGACTAAAACCAAGTGAAATCTGCTAATTAATAACAGAATTTAATATTGTACACTGCAGATAGCTTAAATCTATTGATTAATTGAGAAATCAGTCTTGTTAGCTAAAAACAAATAAAATTTACTAATTAATTAACGGATTTTAATGTTTTAATTAAAAACGAGTGCTGTCTACTGATCAGTTAAAATGATCTGAGAAGCTTTGAGTTTGATTAAGTAGCAGAAACGTTGAGGAGATCTTGTCGACCATTTTATTCAATTTAACGATGCAGATAAATTTGCAAATTCACCAAGAGATAACCGGATGCTCGTAAATCATGGTGTCGACATAGTGGGATCGTTTTGATCGATTTCTAGTCAGCTAAACCCCTCGAAGCCCGTAATCCGGACGCACATATCGCGCATTGTCAGAACAATTCCGTCGGAACGCCTCTATCCGAGGCTCGATAAGACCTCCGCCGCAATCGCGTGACATAAACCAAGTGTTTTATCGCCGGCCGTGTTCTCGGTGGTTCGTCAACCACCAAGATTTTACGGGAAACGGATACACGGCGCGTAGAGTGCGTCCCAGTGTGGCGGTTGCTCTCGCTCCACTCCGCCCCGCCCCGCGCGACAGGAGAGTAAATTAATTAAAATTAATTAAAATCCAGTCCCGTTTTCATCGTTCCACGCGCTCGTCCATTTATCGTTCTCTCTGCCTTCGAAATCCTCGGAAGCGTGTCACGAAAAAAGCCTGAATCGCTCGCGGGAAAATCTAATTGCTTTTCATGACAAATTCTGTTTTCTCGTCAGCCTCGATTGCGTCCGTTCAAACAATTTTAGTAGCGAGCGTTGCCATTCGGGAATTATTCAAAGTGACCCGGAGTGTCTGGGATTAATAATTCTTTTACGGTCATAGCGGTGATCATATTTATTTAGTCGAGGTTTATGAAGTTTTAGAAGTTGATATTTTTAATTTTGAATGCCCGAACGGGATTGTCAGATAACATTTTTTTATTTGAAATGTCTGAAATGAATTTTAACTAGTGCGAATTTTAATTAGTTTTCTATTAGATGTCCGAAAGTAATTACAAATAAAAATATTCGATTTTAAATGTTTCGAAGGAAGTGCAAATTGGATTTAATTTGAAATACCTGAAGGTAATTATAAATCGAAATGTTTAATTTGAAATGGCTGGAGGGAATGAGAATTATGGTTGCTGTAGTGCGATAAATAAATCGTGAGAGATGTTCAGGCGGCATTGTCGGCAGCTAGTATAGTTGTTATAGCGACCGTGGGCGGTTTCCTGATGAAGGGGTGAGATACTATGTTGCAATCTAGACAGAGCGGCCGGAACAAGCGATGTGGAACGTTCCAGAGAATATTCTTGGATCTCGAAGAGCGTGGGAATGGAGCCAGGCTGGCTTAGCCGAGATTTGCGTTATGGGATTCGCCGAGAATCGCGATTATGGAGCTGAAGATCAACGATACGCGGCTCAACTGCTGTATGACTGCATCCCTCGCGAAAACTCTGCTGATCTTGTGCTTACGTCCCGCTCTATCGTCAAACCGTTTCCAAATTTTCTGCATCACTTTGCACACGTTCGTAATTTTTCTGAACCCATTATAGTAACGTTATCTTCACAATCACAATGATCACAATTGTTGCAATTGTGACAGAATTGTTTGGTCAGATTTGTAAATTAATTTTAACGCCAATCTATTATATCTCCCTAATTTAATTTGTATCCGAATTTTATCAACGTTCCAATTAAAATTTGATTAATTAAAATGCTCAAATTTTATGAAATTTTTGAGGCGATGACGTGGCAGTCAAATTGTTAGAAGACAAAGAAAATTTATATTCATTTTTCATCTAATTTTACTTAAATGCTTAGATATTGGTAACATGAGAACAATACTATATTTCGACATGCAAGCATTTCACACTTAACAGGTTATTAGTAATCATGTGTGAAATATTCTATGACAAGATTTGCATAATTTATTAATTTAAATGCTGAGTGAACTTGAACTTGCGAAAATGGCATTTGAATCGCGTTTTTTCTGCAAAAGTAATTATACTGCGCGCGTTACATTTTGCTGGATGTTCTCTTGGAAAGAAGGTCGGTTTTTGCATTGCCCCATTTTACTGGTAGTTCCACTCATAATACAGAATTTCCACTGTTTTTTCGAACCACTCGTGTTTCTTTTATCATGAAATCTTCCTGCTCATCCGTATTAGCGATGCAAAGGGTGATTAAAATTTGTGTTATGCAGAACGTAGCAGAAAACGTCCTGCAAGTTTCACTGAAAATTCTAGGTAACTCGGAGTTCGTACAAAATTTCGTGTCATGTTAGCGGAGTTTGAAAAATTGCTAGGAAAACTTTTGAAATGGTTTTCATCTGAATGTTCAAACAATTCTAGGAAAACATTGAATCAATTCTAGAGAAATTTTGAAATAATTCGAGTGTAATTTTGAATCACTTCTGGGTAAATTTTGAATCAATACTGGTGAGTTAAAAATACGTGGTAATTGCAAAGTTATTTATGGTTTCCATTGCATCAAACATTTTTTTTTGCATCTCTAGTTACTTTGAAAATAGGGGATAAACATCCCGTGATGGTTTTGTTCCCTTCCAATGAAGGAATTAATTAAGTCTATCCCGGAATTCGTTTCTTTACTTTGGAACTTTCCGGTTCTTTCCCCATCGCTCTGAATTTCTTTCACGTAGCTAACAAAGGGGGATATTGGAAATGAATTCGACGATCCGATTAATTCAACGGTTCAATCTGCATCGGGGTTTTAAAAAGCGATCATTCGATCCGGTCCCGTCCACGGAACTTTTCTAATTTGTCGGCGTGGTGTCGCGTGTGCTGCTGTGCCGATACGATGCCGAACTGCTACGGAGTTGTTTCCGGTTCGAGGTTTAATTTAGCCTCGTGGAAAATTGTCTCGGGTTCGCGGCCGATCTCCAGGAACAGAAAAATGGTTCTGGTTTAATTATACTTCGTCGATGGTCCGAACCGCTGGGTCCTAAAATTAAAGGAACTACGAAAATACACGGACAGGATGATTGAAAGGCTGGCTTTGGCAGTGGGAGGATCGTGACCGGGACAGCTGGAAAAGTCGACTCGGATTTGCTGTCACAACTTCGCTGACTGTAATTCACTATTGTGTGAAATTCTCTGTTGCTCAAGATTTACTTCCGACCTCTTAATTTATAGCATTACATCAACTTTCTAAAGTTAATTACGCCTTGACAGTCAGTGAAAGTGTCCAAAATGATCGAGAAAATGATTTTTTAACAAGCTCATCAATAAATAAGAATGTAATTGTAATTCAAATAATTTTTTATTTCAGTAATTTTCAATTCGATCAATTTTTAGCTCAGATAATTTTTTATTAACACAATTATTTTATACATAATTTTTTAATTCAAATATTTTCTAATCAAATCAGTTTCTAGTTCAGGCAATTATTAAATCTTTATAAAACCGAAATAAATGTTGTCACAATTGTACTGAATTATTTTGACAAGACTGTCACTGTCTCTGCCAAGTCCTCCTAATGGACTGTAACCTGGTTTCTTCGTTAGTTAGATGAGCAAATTTGAGACACAGAGTGTTGCTTTCAATCAGGGAATGTAGTTTCCGGTCAGATCAATGCACTCAAGCTTATCGGATGCTCTGAAGGTTGAGCTGGCGATTAGGAAGCCAACCTGTCGAATCGAAGCTCCTCCACGACGATCAAGCGTCCTCAAAGTCTCGGGCTACACACGCAGCTCGGATTAGGTGATCGGAGTTTGCCATTGTTAATGCGATAGAATGTTAACGATTTACTGCTGTCTGTGGCGTGGTAACAACAGTACACTCTCCATATTGCCCTGTTTTTTACCGAGAATATTCATTGGTTCGATTAGTAAATTTCCTTTTATGTTCATTTTTTAATTTTCTTTTTCTTTTTCTACAATTCTATATTTATTCTGTTTAGATATCATAAAAATAATATTTCATTTGCTCAGACGTCATCAAAATAATTAGACAAAATAATTCAGACTTAATTAATATGATAATTCATTTATCTAGACATCACAAAAATACTTTATTTGTTCAGATACAGTACAAATGATATTTCTTTATTATGTATACATACGATGACGTAGTATACGTAACTAATTAGGATAATAGTCTCCAATAATTATTGATAATGAGATTGGTAGTTTGTTTCATTTTACAATAAACGAATGAGCTTTCCACGTCACGTATTGAGTTTCATTAATAGGATTATTGGACAATGGATCCGATTTCTAGCATGTTTCCTCGAGCCACTGAATAATTCGTTGCCAAACATTAATAGCTGAACTGCCAATTATAATAAATCATCAGTTTAATTGCTAGGAGCGGTTACATCGTTATTAATTTTGTGATTAATTAGAAGAGGAAATCAGCAGCATTAATGTTAGAATTTAATATATTGATTTAGTGTCTATATTCATTTTGGCACATTAAGCATTCGATTTTGTCAAATTTTCCCTAATATCAGTCAATAGCAATCAATATTCTTTAATACCTGATTATTTATAATTAATGACGATTTCTAGTAGTTAATCTGATACTCTTTTATTTCAACTGTGAGACGCATAACACTCAGCTAACACAAAGACTGAGTTGCGTATAGTGATTCCATTGGCACGCAACAGAAGTCCTAATTTTACTTGAAAGTCTTTTCTACTTTTTCTTTAAGAAATTGTAGCAATGCGTGTGTTCCATGATGTGTCGAAGTTATTGGCAAGACCGTATTGAAAATCTGTGGTTGGATCGCTCGAAGACAGAATGGTTGGAGTTCCAAGTCAGTTCCGGACAGATTCCATCCGCGTGTTCGGTCCCGGCCACGAACTTGTTGCACAATTTTGTATTTTCCCATTTAACCCGGTTCAAACTGAAATTACTTCTCTCGCAGCTGTCAGAATGTTTGCCGGAACAGCTCTCCGTTTCCGGCGGATGTTCTGACAGCTTAACAAAATTAATTGGGAAAGTGGCACTCGTCGAGTGCATTCCGTGGTCATCGTGTTTAATCCTCGAAATCACCCTAATCGCCATAAAAGCTTCTCGGGACAACAACGCGCTTCAAAAACGCTGCACAAAAGCCATAATTACTCCGCAACACTTTCTACGCAATACCTCAATTATTAAATAATCCCGCAAAAGTTTCTTACAAAGTACAATCATTTATATTCATTTTCTGTACCGTCACAGATGTACTTCTTTTATTTCTCTTTATTCGCTTCTTCTATTAATTTCAGCCATAGATTGGCCCAAAAAGAAATGAGAAAATTAGTCGAACTTTTTCTAGGGGATCGAACAGTTTATTTCTATTTTTTTTCCTGAAAGTAGCATGCGAACGGAATTCGCGGCGGAATTTTCATAACGAAATCGTCGAGAGGCAGAAAACGATTTAACGGAGAGTTTTACCTGCAAGTTTTTGAAGCGATGCGAGGCGCACAGCGAGTTCAAAAACCGACACAGCGGACATTTCCTCGGTGGTTGCGTTATCGACGTGTTTACGGTGGTTTCCTGCGTTGTTTCCCTTCCGTTCGTCAGTCCAACCCCAACTTCCGAGCCTCTGCCCATCTGTGGACACATCGAGGGTTCGCCCATTTAGCGCAGTTCCCCTTACGGTGGCTTTTGCAAGAACAGTGTTACGTCAGGACAAACGATACTCATTTCATCAACAGCAGATTGCTATCTTACAGCTTACCTAATATTTTTCTGATACTTGATTCTTCGTTACGTCTATAGAATGATAAATTGCTTATAGGGAATACTACATTTATTGTATCATTCTGTAGTGATTTATTTCAGAAAATTGTTGACTTGATTAGGAGAATGGTTTGACTCTAACTGCTATTTAATATTTTCGACTTGAGTTTTACTAACGATTTTGGAAAAAGTTGTAGTATATAATATTTTATAATTGCTTCGTGTAATACTACATTTTATAATGCTACACATGATATTACATTTTGTAATACTACATATAATATTATATAATATTATGGCGTTGGAAATACAAATGGGGGATGTTAAGGAAATCCAGCAGTATCAGAGAATCCCGGATTCCAGGGATCATCCCTAGTATGCTGGATTTAAGATGATCTCTGCCGAACAGATTTGAGAATCCCATATCCACGTGTCACCGTGTCTCATCGCCTATTCTCCTAACATAGCTATAATGGGGGATAGGGGTAGGATGGAGAACGCCTTGAATGGTTTGATTGTGTATCACAATCGGTGACTCACCGTGATAATGGAGGGTCGTGGTTCACCAGTGAGGTGTTCGATCACTTCCCAGTTGGATTTCTTGAGGGGTGTGTGCGGTGTGCGCGGCGTGTTAGGCGTATGGGGTTGGGAGGACGACGTCGAGGACTTCGACCCCGGAGTATTATTAAGGAGGAGCTCGACCCTGGGCTTCCCGGACTCGTTGTTGCTCACATGCTGACGCAGGCTGGCCCATCTCCTGGTGCTTCGGACCGATCCTGTGGTCGATCGGCTCACTACCTCTCCCTGTCAATCAGAAACAATTTTCTGTTTTAGAATTCCTGATAGGCCAATTTCTAATGCTATCTCAATCGCTCAATATTTATGCGAATTTTAAAACTCAATTTTTATGTCAATTGTAATCGGTTAATATTTAATTCAATTTCGATCGCTTAATTTCTAATTTTCATTTAAACTATTTTATGGTTAGGATTTAATGTAAGCATTTTTATGACGATTTTTAAGACAGAAGCATACAATTCTTTTGAAGCCAGAATTTTCAAAAATGAAATGCGGATGATTTTACAAAATGAACATAGGTTACTTTGGTTTCAAATAGTAAATTCTGTCACTATAGGGTTCGATTAACGTAACTATCGGGTTTCTGTCGAAACGTTCCAATATGGAAGACATTCTCGGTTGCACCGCAGTCACGATTAATAAAACATCCTTGAGCGGCTCCCCCAGGGTTGAAAGGAGCAGTACTGAAAGGACACCAGACGGGTTTCTCCGACTGATTAGGAAATAGAAATCTAATCAGTACTCCTCCTCTGCTTCACCGGTGACTCGCTCGGGTTTCTTTGAAAGTTCTTCTTGCGTAAAGGATACCGAGAAAGCCTTAATTATATACTGCCACTCGACTTTCTCCTGATCCCTGAGATTACACTTCGCTTAATTAGACAAATATTTCATTAAGAGCCCGATTAATTGGGCCATTCATCGAGTATAGATCTCGAGCACCGAGCAACTGACTCGTACGATTTTTATCAATATCTTCTCCGCTCGTCTCAAATTATTTTCAGATACGCCGGCTTACTTGTTGCACTCTGGCCTGCTCTGCTTTTCTGTCGAAGCTGGCTTCCGAGATGGATGTAACAGATCTGAGAATTTTATTACCCATGAAAGCTGAGAGGAGCCCCGAGACCCATATGGCCTCTGTTCGCGTCGTCTCCCATTTTCCGTTCCTCTTAAATGTTGCAGAATCTCGGTCTCCGTGAATCAGATTTTCCGGAGCTCCATAGAGAATAGCTAAACCATGTTGTTCACGGATCGTATTTTTGTCAGCACTGATTTTCAAACATTTATAGATCTACACCTCTTCGAGGATGCTCTCTTAATGCCGCTTGCTGTTTCTATTTTATGATGCTCTGCTAGCACTGTACGGTATTGGATCATCCCGAACTTATCATAATTTAACGCGAGCTGAAAATTGTTCTGGACGAATTTGTCATTAACTAAATAATATTTCATGACTCGTTAGAGTCTCAGGATACCTTTAAAAAATTCTAGTTACGTTAGCGTTGCTACAAGTTTCCTTAATAAAATTGTGGATCCCTCCAAGTGTCCTTAGGTCACTCTAAAAAAATTCTACTGTCTTCGGAATTACATTTATGTGTCTTAAATAAATTTTGGCTTATAAAACAACACTTTGAGACACTTGAAAAATTCTCTACATTTTCCTGTCTTCGTATCAGGCTTTCCGAATAAGTTCATCATTATGTTAAGTGGTCGCAGAGTGTATATTTGATGACATCATCGTGGAACAACCGAGCCTTGAATTTCTACGCTGACAATTTCTCGAAGACTCGAATCGCGGGCTCTCAATCTACATTCTACCCTTTTCTCCCTCGGATTTTTTTCCTTGGGTAACAAACCAGCCAAGTTGATGGAATGTAAATATCCTCCAAGGCTGCTTGGTACGATCAGGGGAAACACAAATTTCCCGGTCTCCTCCTTAGACACGAAGCAATTACGTGGGACAGTAGCGCGAGAATCTCATTAATCTTCTCTTGGTTGATCAATAAAGTTTCATAAAGCGTGTTATTTCCGTCTATTTGACGGCTGGGTCCACCATTGTCCTCGCCTTTGCCCCGTGAAAATGTCTTAATCTTGTCGGCTTGCATTCTCCTGCCAGTCCATTGTAGCCTTTGTGTCACGTTCCCTTGATTCTTTTGTTTCACTTGCCTGGTCCGATTTTTCTTGGCGAAATTCGCTGTCCTCGACCGATTGCTTCCTTTTCATTTGGGATTGGGTAAGGTCGGAGGGAAGTGCAGTCTTGCCCTTCTTTGAAACGTATCCTCTTTCGATGGCTGAGAGAATTGCGATATAGGTCGATTGTGGATAATATGACAATATTTATTTTCGCTGGTATTCTTTTCTTTGACATTAAATGATTGCTCTCTCGTTTTCTGGTTTCGTCGATTCTGTTTTCTTCCTTTTGAATACCTTAGGGAAAATTGAGCCTCGTAGAAAATGTCGAATCCCATAAGAAAAAATGGATATTTTTGGAGTTACGACCTATTAAAGTCGAAAATAATGAGTTAATAAGGTTTACGTTCAAATTACACAACATGCTACCCCCTCTCTATGTGTTTACACTTCCAAGGACTCACAGGTAGTAGAAGTTTTGATTAACTCGTTAGTAGTTAGCAGGAGGTTCCTAGTCCTTGCATTGAACACTCTGCTGCATAGTTCGTGAACTCCATAATGATTGGACGGTGCTAATTAATTAGTAGAGTCTTGTTAGCGAAACCAACGTAGTGCTTGATTTTGCTCGGTATACAAGCAAATAAGTAGCAAGTATTTGAAAACAGGTACAAACAGATTTGTCGTTAAATTTCGAATCACTTATGTTCCGAACTCTTGTTATTCGTAATTGCAGTGGGCCAAGTAAATTCGATTGCGAATCGCATTAATTATTGCAATCCAGTCTACCATAATGCGAACACCGATAAAATGAATTACAGATGCAGGGTCGTTTACATTGTCGGATGATTTTGCGAACCGATATGTTATGAGAGGAGGCAGCGTGTGTTAATTACCGTCCACCGGCGATCATTAAATATTAATTATATCTGACCGTTACGAGAAACACTGTTTATTGTTTACTCATCTGTTTTGGCGATTTCGGTGGAAATTCTGATCTTCGTTACAAGATTGTGTAATTTATGCATTTCTGGAATTGATATATTTTTGTAATTACGGTGAGATATTGTCAAAAATTGAGATCTTACAGAAATTAAAATGTTTTAATAATTAAATTGTTCCGTGGAATTGAAATATTGCGAAAATTAAAATGTTCTAAAGAATCAAAATGTTTTGAAAATGAAAATGTTCTAAGGAACTAAAATGTTACAAAAATTAAAAACATACAAATTAAAATGTTCCAGAAATTTTAATGTTGTGAATATTTAGATGTTGTCATGATTCATACAATTACGATGCATATTATTTCCATGATATTGCTCATGATCCATGATTGGTCGCTGATTGCAATGATCCCTGGTGACTCGTTGACGTTTGATGATAGGATGGCGTTGCCGAAATAATTGCTGTGTCATCAGACGCGTCCAAAAATACCAGTGAATCGAGGCATCGGTGGCATCGATTTAATCAAACCTTATCGTTCGGTAATTCAAAGCACTCGAGCCATTTCTGCGGCCAGTGAATTCTTTGTCAATGTGTCCACATTGGCCGCGGTCCCGGCGTGAAAGCTTGATAACGTATCACCTGACACGAATTTCCGAACTGACTCTCTCGCGCTATCGCTCCCAACACGTTCCCTCGCTTTACATATCAAAAACTGCGGAACTTTTCATTCTTCTCTGTCACAATTATTCCTGCGATTACATTCACTGCAGCTCGAC
Source organism: Megalopta genalis (assembly GCF_051020955.1). NCBI lineage: Eukaryota > Metazoa > Arthropoda > Insecta > Hymenoptera > Halictidae > Megalopta > Megalopta genalis. The sequence goes on from NC_135017.1 coordinate 10,063,022, forward strand.
AATTATTGTTACCGAGTTTCGCCATTGAAAATTCTGTTTCGAAATTTCATGCTCTCGGTACGCTTCTGATTTTCTCTCTGCGTACAATGTGTTCGAAAGCTGTTCTGTTACTGATAAATATTGGGCAAAAAATGTCTACGATCTACGTTTGTTATTACATAAATTGGCAGTGACTGTGTATTTGTGGCAAACAATATTTGTAAAGTATGAAATTTGTATGGTCTACATAAAAAAAATATTTTTTAATAATAAATTATGCGATTGGAAAAATATTGTCGGTTTAATTTTCTGTAGAGTAAAGAAGTTAACGTACATTGTCAATTATAGTATATTTGTGATTAGTAATATTTCATATGAAATATTTAATTTCGATGGGATACTATAACACGTATATGCTATAATAAAATTTGCTATAAAATGTCGTGGTATATCTAGCAATATTTTTCAATAATATAATATTATAATAGAAGAAAATATGTGAAATATATCGTACGCAATTGTACAAACTATTTGTCATAGGACACAGTCCTGACCTCGCATTGGAACAATAGGTTTTCCATACAATCGTCGCCGTAACTTGGAGTTATTAAATACTATATTAAATCCATTCGTGGACTCTGAGAACGCTCTGAAACTTTGCTGCAGATTACGCGGTGGCACGCTGTGTTTGATTAAACCAACAATAATTGCTCGCTGGAAACAGCCTGCTGAAAACGCGACACACGAATCCTCTTTTGCTTCACAGTCGCCGAGGATATTTTAGTGTGTAACCACCCATCTGTATAAAATATAACAAAACCATTTGCTCTCTTTCTCTCTCTCTCTCTCTCTCTCTCTCTCTCTCTCTCTCTCTCTCCTCTCGCTTGGTCGATCAATCGATTAATCAGTGATTCATTTTTCTATAATATGTCCATCGAAACGTTTACTCAGAGGTTCGTTAGACTCCGCGAATCGACTGGAAAATCCACGACACCGTGGACTCGATTTTCTGATTAATTAAAGAATAATTAGAATGGTTAGATTGAGTTTAAATTTCACTGTCTCTCTTATTCACTGGGACAATTACCAATTGTATTTTAATTTCGGAAAATGCTGGATAGCTGGATGGTTAGAATGTATTTAATTTGCAGAAGTTCGATTATTGAATCGGGTAAATGTAGTTCATTTAAACTTTAAATTGTCATTTAAGTTTATCGTGACTGTGTTCGCAATTACATCGGAGAATAATAGAAATTTTTTGATCAATTTTATTTTATATTCAGAGTATAATTTACTGCTTCATTTGAAATGAAATAATGAGCGAATTATCGTAGTAGTGATGGGTTCTCAAGCAATGCTTCGAGTGTAATAATTTCATTGTACAAATGTCAAAAATGCTCAGTATGTGAATAATATTTCGAGGGGTGGTGATGGGTTTTCAAACAAAACATGGAGTTCAATAATACCTTTGCACAAGTGTCAATAGTATTTAACATATCAATACTGTTTCGAAAAGTAGTGCAGTGTTTTCAATGAAAATATCGCGATTAATAATTCGTTTGTGCAAGCGTCAGTAATATTTCTGCATCAGTGACATTCCTGGCAATGATATTATGGCAGTAATTGCAATCGATGATTCAGCTCGGTGAAAAACGCAGGCTCGATCGGCCCCGGTGCGCGCGAGAGTTACGTTGATCAATTAATTCCCGGCGAAGCCAGGCCGTGTTTATGCCCGGTTCAGGGGATTCGATTTTAATTTCGCCTAACGAGATTATTGCTTCTTTCGCTAGCCTCGTAATTCGTGGACACGATGTAATAACGTGTGACTCTGCTCTCCCATTCGCTCCACGGCGAGAATAAACTTGTGAATAATGGATGAGGCGAGCTCAGCTCTTTTAAATAAAAAGGTGACGTTGTCGCGAGACAACAGCCTGATACAGTTCCTTTTTGCCACCGTGGTCCCTGTTAATTGCGGAGAGAAAAAAATTGATGAATGTTTCACCGTCGGTGTCGGGTAGCTTGCTGCTAAAAGTTAGACGACCCTAATCACCGAGATTCGTTTTTCCTGGATCGTTGTTTAGCCTGAATAAATTGCGGATGTCGCTGCGACGGTGCTACCACAGCATGAATTGACTTTCATGCTTGCTTTTTAATTATAGCGACTTTCCTATACACGATATAAATTATTATCTTAAATTAAATTTTAAATTATCTTTGTTTCGTACCGTCCTTGTTCTTTTAATTATTCAAGATACATTGTTATTACAAATTGAATTTTATATTCTTTTTTTCGATTTGATATTTTACAATATTCAGGTAATCATTTTGTGGGAAAACACAGCAAGCGAGATCCAATATTTCCAAAATACAAACATTGACCAAAACTCTCTGGAAACACAGTAAAAAGAAACAAATTTATACAAGCAATTTAACAGCTGCTACAAATCATTCTCTCTATCGATTCAAATAAAAATATTTGGAATACACAAAATTGGAGAGCTCGGAGGAAATGGTTTGTGCACAGTGTGCTGGAAACCTGTTTTTCCTGGTCAAGATTGTATTCTCAAAGTTCCGCAGTGTGAACGAAATTTTATTTATAAGTCGATCGATATCCCTTCCACGTTTCTTTTACTTTAGATAATTATGTGATAATTAGTTCTGTTTTCCAGTAAAAAATGGATCGGTACATAATTCTCTACTCTCGATTTAAAGAAAAAGAAATTTTTTTCCAGCCAGAAATGAAATTTTTATTTTTGGTTTTATAATTCTCTGGCAGCTGTCAAGTCGAATCGAATGATTTATTGTACCATAACTTGGAACATTGTGTAACACCCTTCCATTCAGGCTCATTAAATCGCGACGTTCGATCCCCTAACGTTATTCCCGAAGAATCCGGTATCTCTATCAACGTCGGTGAAGTTATCCGGAAAGAGGTTCTCGGTTAGGTTCCCTCCATTACTCAGCGTGGTCGAGTGCTAACATGATAAGGGCGTAAAAATCGAAGGGATCTAGTGGGTTTCTGTATGTCTGAGTTACCTGATGACTCCTTCGGCTGGCTCGGAGGCTGAGACGGTGTCTCCACTCGTGCTTCGGGAATTCCGCGCCGCATTTCTCCATGTCGGCCTCTCTTCTTCTGGCTGTCGCTGGTGAAAAGCCCTTCGGGGCAATGGAACACCGTTGTCTCCCGGCTACTTCATGCTCCCCCTGCCAAGCAGAAAAATATTTTCAGGCTTCTCGTTTCCACGAGCTCGCATTCTTCCCCTAGAAAACCCCTTAAATCTTTTGTCCACTGCGCTTCCCTCTTTTTTTCTGAATTCGTCCCTCTACGCGAGACTGCAATCTCGACTTTCCAAAAGCTTTCCGCTGTTCGTTTCTAATTCGAAACATGGATAGAATTTTCGCAGAATTTTTTGCAGTCTTAGAAGAATTTTTCCAATAAGTGAAGAATTTCTCAAACGTCATTTTTGGATTTTCAAATTGGTTATTTGTAGTTTAGTAAAGTAAATTTGTTTAATATGCGGAGGTAGGTGTTGTCGTTTATTGGATGGTGTGGCATCGGCTCCACACTGAGCGCATAGTATTGCAGTAATTAGATTATATTAATTTTGGCACTCGTTTTCAGTAGTTCGAGTCAACCGTGGATCAGGTATACAGTCGTAGCAAAATACGAACAAATACAGTATTGTTAAAACGGTATAGCTTGTTTAGAATTTTATGGAATGAGTTGATTTTTTGAGATCTTAGAAGGAATTTTAAGCTGTCAAGCAATTTATAAGAAAGTTTTTCCAAAAATAACAAAATTTTTATAATTATGTTTTCAACTTTTTTATCTGAGCATATAACATGATTTATTTTTGTAATTCCACCCAATTGTAATCGTCGCAAAAATGTTTTTATCCTCTATCTAGCAAAATAGTCATTCTTATATAATTAAAATCGTTTAGTCGCATTTTATAAGAATTATTCAATTATAGAAGTTGTTCGCTATTTCTAGTGACTCTCCGAACAAGTTTTCCTATTTGCAGTATATCGTTTAATGAAATCGACTTGCGAGGTTTTATTGACATCTTGTTAATTTTACCCTGTAAAGGGTGCAGATGATAATTATAAACAACGAACATTATAGGGTCTAGGGATCGTGTAAAAAGGAACGAAAATATTAATAGAATTAATAAGCGGAGAATATTAAAATATATATAGAGGGCGTCTGGCTGCGAAGCTCATTACAGCAGGGCGTCTTCTTAATGCCGCCGGGCGAAATACTGTCAAATATTTGTCGGGAGAATTGAATCGGGATGGGGTCCGCGGCTCGAGTGATCTACGAGAATAGATCCTCGATCCGCCCTTTTTCCCACGGCGTTCTTCGCGTTGCCGTGTAACGCGCAGGCGACGAAGGACGAATTGGAATCTTTAGATAGCCCTCGAGGACTCTCGACAGCGACTGGTCCTTGCCATTCGGTATCGAAAATCCTTTTTTTCCACAATATTGCACGGTTGATGGAGTCCATGGATCGAGTACAATCCTCTGCTGGATCGTTTTTCTTCTGCCATAAAATATTTATCTACCGAGCCCTGACCTTCGTGGAAATTCGGATTTATTATTAATGGCTTCTCGCTGCTAAACTTTGAATTTTTCTTGGATAAACCTAGTTCTATACTCTCGTAAAGCTTCGCGAACTTGTTGGTGAATGTTCAATCTGGTGTTGTAAATTTTTGTTATACCTCAATTTTGCCTCCTTCTCTATTTGTAATTTTTTATCTTCCTGTACGGATTTACACGTTTACAGAAGGGCACGATTCGCTGTCAAGTACTATCTGTTTTATTGCATCGAAGTGGTCGAGCCAAACGCTATCAATAGCGACAGGAAAAATCGGGACGCTTTAAAAATTGATGGCTATCACCAGCTGTGCGCTCGATTCTCCTTGTTAATGCGCCAATTTTGTCGTATTGCTGCTACTTTCGCTGTCCGTTTCTCCTTCTCTGAACAACTCTCTAATCCACGATTCAATCATTTAAGTAATAATGAATTAGCTAACTGAATCTTCAGCTAACTAACTTTATGTAAGATGAGTAAAGCTTTACAAAGTACGTGGAAAGAAATTACAATAATCGAGTGTGCGACAATTATCAAAATGTTTTCGAAAATGTATTGAAGCAGCAGGAGAATACTTTGAACACTTAATATAAATTTCATTGTTCAGTTATGCGATTAATATATTTGTTAAACTGATATATGATATTAAATTGAAGTGTCCTTAATTCCAATGCAGCTAAATATTGTCATGCAAATACAAGGCAGAATTTTTTCCACACCTTGTAATTACTTCCATTTGTTTAATTAAAAATTCTTTTGATCTGAGAATTAATTAGACAGGATCCGGTATCAGCGTTTCCTTTCACCTATTGCATTACAATTTTTATCAACATCGCGCTATCTTTGGCAAACACTAGAAAATTAATAATTGTTTCGAAATATAACTATTACATATGACGTGATTGCACAGTAGGATGAGTAATTCGAAGCTTCCAGATATCCGTATTCAGAAAATAGATGAGCAATTGTTCCCTGGGAAAAGAATCTCATCAAGTATGCATTTGACGATGTTTCTTGAGAATAGTAGTCGTCGTGTTGGGATCGTCGAATGCATTCGAGGGTGAAGACGAATCAATACTATCATTTATGAGAAATTATGTAAAGCGAGGGGCTACCTGGCCGTAATTGGTGCCTAAAGTCCGTCGTTTGGCCCAATTAGCGGCAGTAAAGCTTCGAAAGTAATGATAACTATTCACGCAGACCCTTTCCCTCGATCCTTAGATCGCTGAGTATAATGGAGGAATCGTTTATCGCCTGACCAGCTATCTTTTCCGAAATTTTCCATGCAAATTTCCTCCCTGCGTTGTCAAATATTTTCAAATACTCCTAACTCGATCACTATGAGCTTGACTCTAAAAATTTCCACTGCAAAAGGTTCTTTGCTGCTGCAGTTATTCTTCCAGGTATTCGTACAGGACGATTGGAAATTTTCAATTCCTTAGAATTAATTTCGGATTATAACACAAATTTCATGGTTATATGCTTTATAGCGAAGATTCATTGTGGTTCTAAAATGCTTAGGGATTTATTTAATAATTCTTTGGAAAGTGAAAAATTATTACTTATTTCGCGTGGTCAATTTGATTCTCTTCATTATATACATTCCTGCATTTTTAGGATATTTTATAGAACGTAGTTCTATAGAAAAAGAATTCGTTCTAGGATTGAGTATATACATTTTGGATCACGCTGTATGTGTACATCTGAAATGACAAAATACTTCAATACATTCAGACAACTGTAAACGTCGTTTCAGATTGACGACACTGCCTGATGACATGAGATTGCTTTCCCCTCTGTATTACCATTCTGCGTTGACGTATAGGGTGATCCAGAAACGCAGACTCGTGCGCCTTGATCTGATATCAATGCCCATCAAATTATTGCTGTCCATAATCCACTTAAAGACTTGCTGTTCAAGCTATAGGTTCTTTAGAGCTATCCTAATTGTCTTCAAAATACTGTGCCTGATCTACAGGTCGTTTTATTTCATCAATGAACGACTTTATAGTCAAATGACCAACAATTAAATACCAATTGTTTGCTAACTGAACAGTTTGTTCCAATGTATCCTCATCGCACCGAAATCATAATTGTCGATGCTCACCTGTCCTGCTACACCTCCCCACTGCGAAGAAGCGCATTTATCGTCCGCATCATTGCCTTTTTGCCAATATTACGAGCTCGTTCCGCCGCGAACGAGATCATTAACGCGGAGAAAAATTTCGCGACCGCTCTCCCGGTTTTCATCGGAGGCAATCGCCCCTGAAATTGGCCCTCGAATTTGTTTTTCTCTTGGTGAAGGGATTTCCCTGGACGCCCCCGCGCCGCGTCGACCCATTTCCGGGAAACGCTGCGAATTTCCGGGAGCCGTACGGTCAGAGGTGAAAATCGCTTTTCCCCCCTCAGCGTTTGACCACGATTTTTCTAGCCCCCGAATGTTACCTGAGTGTATCCAGCCTCTTTCTCGCAAACTTTCCTGTGGAAGTTTTCACGGTTTTCGAGGGGCCAAGTTCTGTTGAAAAATTCAGCGGAAACTTCGACGAGACCAACTCTGCCGCCGAGGCTTTTGGAAACTGTTTTCGTTTCTGTTACTTTTTTATTTACCCGTGAGCAATCATCTCCTCCACTTTCCTCTTTTGTATTATTTTTCTCTGCCGGAAAATGGAAGCAGAAAATGTTTATTGTGTTTGGAGCATTATGAAATCAATAGAAAATTTGTTTGTTTAGGAAATATTCGTGAGTATTTGTTAAAAATGTTCAAATATTTTATTACTTCAAAATTATTGTTTCTTAATTTTTATTTGATTGTTAGTACTATTTTCTTCATTTTCTGTTTTCAAAGTGATTACGTAGTATTGTGTTGGAATTAGTGTAAGGCAGTCGTCTGTGTTTGCTGTCTCCGAGGAAAAAATTTAATTAGGCGGATTTATTATTATTGCCGAGCAACAAGTGTGTCCACACAATCAACCAATCAGAACCGCATCCATCCCTGGCGATTATATAATAGAGTATAGGGCGTACTGACTCACCATACAGTTCTTATTACCTTGTCGGGGATCAATGAAAAAATTATAGAAAATTGAGCTAATTATCGTATCGAATGGCTTCCGGAGGAACGATGCCTCTGCCGGATGTACAAATAAATCTCTGGTCTATATTCAGTTCTATCCGACTGCTATTTTCTCTGAAAATCGTAGTTTATATTCTTTGTAATTCGTTTCACTGCCATGTCGAACGCTGCAGATGTCAAGTATTCACCACTAATCTTACAATTATCAGAAATCTGCTGAATACGCCGTATTCGGTGAGCTTGTGGTTTCGAAAATCTCTTTTGTGATTAGTGGTAATCGATAGATAGATTATAGTGAATTCCGACCGATAATTTCCCAGTCTGCGACAGTGTTATTCCTTCCATTTGTGTCGATTATTCAAATTAAGACACTGTGTGAGTTTTTACGATGGAATGATATTTTTATACTATCAATGAAGATACTATGACTGGTTTTAGGATGTTGACACGAGTATTTAGTTAATTATGTTCACGTAGCGTTTTTTCGACGGAGGATTGCAATTACAGTAATTAACGAATGGAATGAAAGTGCAGGTACCCTCATAGTCGATTTTGCGACATATCAGGAAAGGTCGCCAGTTGTTTTCACCGATGATATAAAAAATTAGCTGCTAGTACCTACTCTATAAAATGTAACTTGTACAGAATATTACTAATTACTTTATGGAACTTTGTCACGTTGAATATTTCACACTATTTTCACCGAAGGAGTTAAAGAATACCATTAAAAAATTTAATTTGATACTATTTTCATGAAAGGTGTCAGAAGACGTTATTGAAAACTAGGAGATAATTACATTTATGTACTTATCTTCATATCGCAAACCGATACTGAAAAAATGGACACTATATACATTTAATTTTATAATTACTTCAGAGCACAATTATAAGCATTCTAATAGATATTACATCGACATTGTAATTACCCGTGTAGGGCCGGGATTAGAATAGTCCTACAGTATTCCCTGCTTGTCGTAAGAGGCGACTAAAAGGGAGTAGTCGCCGCGTTCCTTTTTTTGGTTTCCCAACTATTTAGTTATATACATTAATTATGAAGTTCACAAACAAGAGAACATCAGTGATATGTCTGGCTGACTCAATTGATGCTTTTCAGGTATCCAGGATGCTGCGGACTCAAGTTGTCTGCCACCGGGGATCCAGTTTGACAGTAATGTTACGCTGCTGATCCCACCGATTCACATAGTTGAATCAGTCAAACACCGAACCGGTTGTAGGCGTAAGTCTCCCGGTTTCGGTAACATTGTTACACCACGCAAAGTCAGCGTGAGTAGCAACAGTGCTTAGCTTAAGTGCTTTATTTTTTTATATTTTTTTTTAGCTTCCAACTTCTAGTCTGCGTCTTTCCCAGACTATTAGTTGATGACGAGCTGCGAAAGCCTCGTTTGTATTTATGATAGGGAAACCTCCTCCATTTTTGTTGAGTCCACCTTGATCTACGTCGCTTTAAAAGCCCTCCCATTCGCGATCGCGGAGCTCTCCATCCATAATCTAGCCAGCCCCAAGCACGACCGAATTTGTCAAACAGCGTAGTTACACCCTTGACAGGAGTCAAGTGAGACACGTTTTAGAATCGTCCCAATCGCGTGACCACCCATCGAGTCTTTGCTGAATTCATGGAAATTAGTAGAGCCACCCCAAACATCAAGAGTCGTGCTGAGCATGCACAGTTAGCGGTAGTCTATGTAGGCTTGAATCAACGGACCCCGTCGTTGGAGATGTCCATCGGGACTATTTTTTGCGACATTTTGGTCTGCAGCTAGCTTCAACCCTAATATTAAGAGATTGTGATGGTGAATACTAGGTTCTAGAAGTTCAAACTTCTTTATTCCACTTATATTATTCCTATTTATTTTCTTAATTTTTCATTATCATACCTGGCTTAGTGTTCACCTGACCAAATAGTTTGTAAGGCTTTTTTGTCCTAGCCCTGGGCTTTCCAGGCTGGACCCAATAGTGAAGTGCAAAGTGAAGTGCAAAGTGAAGTGCAAAGTGAAGTGCAATGTGAAGTGTAAAGTGTAGTGCAAGTGTGTGTTATTTAGTGAACAATGGCCACTATGGCCACTATAGCCAGGTGGAACATGTGAGAATCACATGGAAAAGTCTCGCGGACATCGTTGATCTATTATCTTCTGTACAAACAGATGAGCATAGATTAGCGGTGTGTCTGGCGGACTCAATTGATGCTTTTCAGGTACCCAGGATGCTGCGGACTCTAGTGTCTGCCACCGGGGATCCAGTTTGACAGTAATGTTACGCTGCTGATCCTACCGATTCACATAGTTGAATCAGTCAAACACCGAACCGGTTGTAGGCGTAAGTCTCCCGGTTTCGGTAACATTGTTACACCACGCAAAGTCAGCGTGAGTAGCAACAGTGCTTAGCTTAAGTGCTTTATTTTTTTATATTTTTTCTTAGCTTCCAACTTCTAGTCTGCGTCTTTCCCAGACTATTAGTTGATGACGAGCTGCGACAGCCTCGTTTGTATTTATGATAGGGAAACCTCCTCCATTTTTGTTGAGTCCACCTTGATCTACGTCGCTTTAAAAGCCCTCCCATTCGCGATCGCGGAGCTCTCCATCCATAATCTAGCCAGCCCCAAGTACGACCGAATTTGTCAAACAGCGTAGTTACACCCTTGACAGGAGTCAAGTGAGACACGTTTTAGAATCGTCCCAATCGCGTGACCACCCATCGAGTCTTTGCTGAATTCATGGAAATTAGTAGAGCCACCCCAAACATCAAGAGTCATGCTGAGCACGCACAATTAGCGGTAGTCTATGTAGGCTTGAATCAACGGACCCCGTCGTTGGAGATGTCCATCGGGACTATTTTTTGCGACATTTTGGTCTGCAGGTAGCTTCAACCCTAATATTAAGAGATTGTGATGGTGAATACTAGGTTCTAGAAGTTCAAACTTCTTTATTCCACTCATCTTATTCCTATTTATTTTCTTAATTTTTCATTATCATACCTGGCTTAGTGTTCACCTGACCAAATAGTTTGTAAGGCTTTTTTGTCCTAGCCCTGGGCTTTCCAGGCTGGACCCAATAGTGAAGTGCAAAGTGAAGTGCAAAGTGAAGTGCAATGTGAAGTGTAAAGTGTAGTGCAAGTGTGTGTTATTTAGTGAACAATGGCCACTATGGCCACTATAGCCAGGTGGAACATGTGAGAATCACATGGAAAAGTCTCGCGGACATCGTTGATCTATTATCTTCTGTACAAACAGATGAGCATAGATTAGCGGTGTGTCTGGCGGACTCAATTGATGCTTTTCAGGTACCTAGGATGCTGCGGACTCTAGTGTCTGCCACCGGGGATCCAGTTTGACAGTAATGTTACGCTGCTGATCCCACCGATTCACATAGTTGAATCAGTCAAACACCGAACCGGTTGTAGGCGTAAGTCTCCCGGTTTCGGTAACATTGTTACACCACGCAAAGTCAGCGTGAGTAGCAACAGTGCTTAGCTTAAGTGCTTTATTTTTTTATATTTTTTTTTAGCTTCCAACTTCTAGTCTGCGTCTTTCCCAGACTATTAGTTGATGACGAGCTGCGACAGCCTCGTTTGTATTTATGATAGGGAAACCTCCTCCATTTTTGTTGAGTCCACCTTGATCTACGTCGCTTTAAAAGCCCTCCCATTCGCGATCGCGGAGCTCTCCATCCATAATCTAGCCAGCCCCAAGCACGACCAAATTTGTCAAACAGCGTAGTTACACCCTTGACAGGAGTCAAGTGAGACACGTTTTAGAATCGTCCCAATCGCGTGACCACCCATCGAGTCTTTGCTGAATTCATGGAAATTAGTAGAGCCACCCCAAACATCAAGAGTCGTGCTGAGCATGCACAGTTAGTGGTAGTCTATGTAGGCTTGAATCAACGGACCCCGTCGTTGGAGATGTCCATCGGGACTATTTTTTGCGACATTTTGGTCTGCAGCTAGCTTCAACCCTAATATTAAGAGATTGTGATGGTGAATACTAGGTTCTAGAAGTTCAAACTTCTTTATTCCACTTATCTTATTCCTATTTATTTTCTTAATTTTTCATTATCATACCTAGCTTAGTGTTCACCTGACCAAATAGTATGTAAGGCTTTTTTGTCCTAGCCCTGGGCTTTCCAGGCTGGACCCAATAGTGAAGTGCAAAGTGAAGTGCAATGTGAAGTGCAAAGTGAAGTGTAAAGTGTAGTGCAAGTGTGTGTTATTTAGTGAACAATGGCCACTATGGCCACTATAGCCAGGTGGAACATGTGAGAATCACATGGAAAAGTCTCGCGGACATCGTTGATCTATTATCTTCTGTGCTAACAGATGAGCATAGATTAGCGGTGTGTCTGGCGGACTCAATTGATGCTTTTCAGGTACCCAGGATGCTGCGGACTCTAGTGTCTGCCACCGGGGATCCAGTTTGACAGTAATGTTACGCTGCTGATCCCACCGATTCACATAGTTGAATCAGTCAAACACCGAACCGGTTGTAGGCGTAAGTCTCCCGGTTTCGGTAACATTGTTGTAGCATGCAACAGGGGCAAAGGTTACGTCTTTGCCTCCATGAAACATGTGAGAATCACATGGAAAATTATCGCCGACATCGCTGATGGATTATCTTTTATGGAAACTTCTATTTCCTATCTTCATGTTGACATTTCTTTTCTAATTTTTCTAAATTTTATTCATACTGTAAGTAATTATTTTTCATTAGAATGGTTTGGCTGCGCTCTTTACATAATTGTAATTGAGTACTTATTTACGCTTTTATATGATTTAAATTGCGGTTATTATTTCTTTTTTTATATGATTTATATTCTGTCTGGATTCTTTCTAATTCTATATAATTCGTGTGTTGATTAAATTTTATTTCTCATTTGCCATATTTGAAATTATTTAGAATATAATTATGACAAAAGGAACGCGACATTCTAGAATTACATCTCTGTGTATTTGGTTACATGATAGTGGAATTTCTCTAGCTACTCTCATCTTTTTGTTTCACTGTGTATTTTTCTTGATTTATCAATTTTATATTATTATTGAAAAAGTAGTTTTCAATTTTAGTTAGTGGTCTGATATAGTCTTCAAGAGATAAGGCGCGCGTGTATCGTAACAAATAACATGATATTAGTAATTCTTTTCATTAATTTTTTAAATGTTTTTCTTTTGGCTGCTTTCAATGCCTACTAGCTACTGTTCTTTGTGATATATTGTTCTTATTCATAATTTCTTTGCTTTTGGTTCAGCAATTGATTAATCATGTGAATAGTTTTACTATACCCCTTATGATAGTAAATCATATGTATATATAATTTTTCTTTGCGATGGTTTTATTGATATCACCTCTATGTGCACTCGGTTACATGATAATCGAATTTCTTTAGGTACTCTTATTTGTTTGTGCACTGTGTATTTTTCTTAATTTATCAAGTTTTTATTATTATTGAAAAGGTAGTTTTCAATTTTAGTTTGGGGTCTAATATAGTCTTTAAGATAAAACGCGTGTATCGTAGCAAATAACATGATATGGTAGCAAATAACATGATATTAGTAATTCAATTCAGTTATTATTATTATCTTGTAATGTTTTTCTTTTAGCTACTTTGAATGGCTACTAGCTACTATTCCCAATGACACATTCTTCTTCTTCATAATTACTCTGTTTTTGTTTCAGCAATTGAATTAATCATAACGATATTTGTGATGATTTTATTGACATTTATTTTACAAATGTTGACTGTGGTACTATTGATTTCGATTGATTTTTCGATTGATTTCGATACACCTAATTACTGTAATTGGGTATGTGTCATGGTTTTTTATTTATCTGTTTATGTATTATTACGTATATTACTGTCGATCTTTGATATTTACCTTTCACTGGTATGAATCATTATCATTCTCTTTTCTGCAACAATTGTTTCATTTGTTAATACTACTTTTATATTACAATATATCATACACTATATTAATAATATTAAATTACATATCAGTTAATTCAATATTATACACATATAGTTGTTATCCACATTATAAAAGTAATATTCAATTCTTACAAATTCCAATATTATTATTCAATATTAAATTCTCAACCATTAGTAATTGTCCTCAAATAAAAATGTGCCAAACTACATCAAGGGGCAATTAAATATTGTCAATCCAGGTGAACGGCAGCAGTTTTTATTTCTTTGTTTGAACAACAAGAAAGTAGCTTCGCAATTAAAAAGAACCCGGTCGATTATTTTCCAATAGCCGAGGGTCCACGCGTATTGCCAGTCCAAGCGGAATTGTAATCACGGATTTGTGTAACCGGCTGCCAATTGCAGCGAACGTAACCCTCCAGTCTGTCTTGAGTGACGTGCCGAGACCGAATTGATTTCAGTATACAGCGTTCTCGATACCGTCGCGAAAAACAAAGTTCCGCATTACGTTTGGAGGTTCCTGTCAAAGCACCATATCGTCTAATCTAAACATTTCTTCGCTAATTACTCGACAACTTTTGCTTTTATTATATACATATTAATTCGAGTTGAACAATCATCTGACGAATAGAATATTGTTTCCAGTTATTATTAACGATATGACACGTGGTAATTAATTCCTCTAATCATATAGCAATTATATTTTCTCATTTGGTATAATTTTTATGTGCTTGGACAAATTCGGGGACCATTGTCATGACGTTATAAATAACTGCAAATGTTGTTCAAGTTGAATATTTGTTCAACTGGAACTAAATTAACAAAGGAATGCATAATCTGAAAGTGCAATAAGGTGCCCAAATCCGTGTAGAATTTTCCTTCGCCACTTGCTCACAGTGAAACCCGTTATTGAAGATTCCTTGAATTTTTAATATCAGTTTTCCGTTAATGCAAATACGGAAGTATTCGATCTTCGTTCGCGACGTCTTAGCCCTACTTCATTCATGATGTCCTCTCGGCAAAATCTGGTCATTTTGCTTCGGTAATTATTTATTAATAGCTTCTACTGATCGTTGGAAGTGCACGAGGATGCACCGCGCGTCATCGGTTCCCTTGGAGGACAATTAACGACGCGTCTCGCTAATCAACGATAAAACCCTGGATATCTTACCTCGCTGAACACTGAATCCCGTCTCGATTTTCATTCTTGCAGCCACCAGGCTCCTCAGATCTTCTTCGCTGCCATGACCCCGGCTTTGTTGATCAATTTCCTCTCACGTTGCACATGATCCCACCTGTGCTCGCTCACCTGCACCGAAACTGCCCTTCGTTTCACTCCGAACCGACAAAGATCGCATCACGATCCCTCCTCATCTCCGGTCATTGACCACGGAAGAACTGCACTGTCAGTTCAAGGTCTCTATGGGCCTATGGGGGTTCTATAGAACCCCAAGGAGTGCTCCTTCACTCCCGAGAAAATCACACAATACTTTTCTAAAAGTGTTACCCCAGGTTACGATTCACCAGCGCAACGGGGGTGTTTTTGTTCTATATTGGGCAAAGTAATGTCTGTTTGTTTATAAAGAAATTGTTGTCGCATCGGATCGTCGGAGTACACACACTTGTTTGATTCGTCGAACGCGACGCTTCTCGGACAAGTGTCGCGCGCAGACTGGAGCCTCTGCTTACTCGCGGCGCGTTTCCGAGCGGGTTCCCGCTCGCGCGTGCTGCGCAGGCCGCGTGAATCACGCGTCTTCTGCTCGGAATTAATCACGCAAACCCCTTGTGTACATCACGCTTCCCCTTTCACTCAATATCTGTCTCAATGCATCGGAATCGCCAGTCGTGACATCGTCGGTCGATGTTTTTGGATCAATTGAAATCTCTTGCATTTTTAGTAAGTGACTTTAAGAACATTTTATTTGATTCGGAATTTTTTGTTAATTGAGAAAACTGCTCTTTTTTATTTAATTTATTTAATTAGAATATTGAAAGAAGCAGATTAAGAAACGTCATTTTTATACTTTTGAAATTTATGACACATTGAGAATTAATATTATTTAATTAGAGAACTAATTTTATGTCATTTAATCATAATTTTGAGGGAATCATTAAAATTTGTTTCATAATTGACTCAATAATATAATGAATTTTATTTAATTGGAATTTTGAAATGTTCGATATTACATGTCATCTATTCTTGGTCGATTAATTAACTCGGTACCACTCATTAATATATGTCGGAAATACTAGAAGCAGCTTCAATACTAACGTCAATTCTAACTACATTTTCAAGATGCTCCGTCGATTGAGTAGTCAATGGTGTAATGATTATATAGCACATTGGTGAGGTTGACTTATCAGAAATGATAATTAATAACCTATGAACACTGTCTTTTTATGAACACCATATTTTTTTTAATATTATCCAAAAATCGACAGGTGAGCATCAAAATCTGAAAATAAATATATTAAACATTAATTTTTACTTTGAGGGAATAATATCTATAATATTCTTACTAATAGAATTCAAAAATTTATAATTAGAATTGTTATTAGTATTTAAATTAATTATACTATTCTTGAGTAGCAAGAATAATTCTAAATTAAAAAATGAATGTAAGATAAGGATAAATAGTTGGTACGCATGTCACTAGAGTCATTCAGTGAAAAATAGTGAACTCTGAGAATTTCTGTGCTGGCTGGTGTAGTATAAGAATCTGATATACATTATGCTAATTATATATAATAAAATAAATTGTAGGATACGATGCCATGGGAATGGTATAGTACATAGGCTCACACACCATTTTCGTGTAGGATTTTCTGAATAGTTTATACGCCATGATGAGACAATGTCTCTTAGGGCTGTTCACTTTACAATCCTTATTCTAAATATAATGTCTCGACTGAAGAAGTCTGCTGCCTTGGCTGATCATATTAACCCAGTTCTTATCGATCCCCACCCTCTATGCTTCCGTTCATCTATTCAGTCTATTGTGCTCCCTGTTGCAGTAAGCACTGTCTACCTGAATGAAGAAAAATTCACTTTTTGCCGCTGACCCAGAATACTCTTTACCAACCTTCACTATTATGCAATATTGTTATCATATTCTATTTCAAATCCATTTATGATCTCACTACTGATATCGATATCGTTTTTATTTTTCCAAATTCGCTCTGAATTATTTATATTTATTAATTACACAAGTAATTTCATTCAGTCAGAAATATACGTAATGATACATTGATTAGGACTCTATGGCTGCTTCATGCGCCGAATTGTTATGCCCATGACACATTAGGGAGGTTATAGTGGCTGCTTCAAGCGCCATAATTGACATTTATGCCCAATAACACAATATGTTGGAATTCTTAGTGGCTGCTTCAAGCGCCCTAGTCAATATTATGCCCATTGAAACAATAAGTAGGGAATTGTTTTACGCCAATGACACATTAGGTAGGGAATTGTTTTATGCCAATGACACATTAGGTGGGGAATTGTTCTATGCCAATGACACATTAGGTATGGAATAATTAATGGCAGCTTCAGGCGCCTCATTATTATTTTTCTGTCTCTATTAATTATTTTCATTTCTTATGATGGCTGCTTCAGGCGCCATAATTGATATTTATGCCCAATAACACAATATGTAGGAATTCTTAGTGGCTGCTTCAAGCGCCCTAATCAATATCATGCCCATTGAAACAATAAGTAGGGAATTGTTTTACGCCAATGACACATTAGGTAGGGAATTGTTCTATGCCAATGACACATTAGGTAGGGAATTGTTTTATGTCAATAACACATTAGGTAGGCAATAATTAATGGCAGCTTCAGGCGCCTGATTATTATTTTTCTGTCTCTATTAATTATTTTCATTTCTTATGATGGCTGTTTCAGGCGCCTCATAATTATTTTTTTCTTTTTTTTAATTATTCTTTGTTTCCCCTTTTTTTACATTGACGCATTGAATACTGAGTTTCATTTATGTTATAATTATCGA
Source organism: Megalopta genalis (assembly GCF_051020955.1). Classification (NCBI taxonomy): domain Eukaryota; kingdom Metazoa; phylum Arthropoda; class Insecta; order Hymenoptera; family Halictidae; genus Megalopta; species Megalopta genalis. Next base: position 10,080,609 of record NC_135017.1, read on the forward strand.
CAATTTCCATTTTTAATTGCTTTCCAGTATTTAATATCGAAATTCATTTTTTTTCAAATATGAAATTAAGTTGTCTTCTTCAAATATTGTTATTAACTTTTTACTTCAAAAATGGATATTACTTTTTTTCTGCAAATATTGATATTAAATTTTCTTTTGCAATTATCGAAATTAGATATTTTTTTCTAACTTTAGAATTATATTATTATTTATCAAATTTCTCATACCGGTATTCATTGCGTCCAATTTCTATTACCAGAACACTTTCTGCGACGTAACGCCGGGCCGAGTAAGCGATTAGAATGTTTCAGCTAGCCGATTGTGTTCGATGCCTACACTCCGTCCTGGTATTGTCTGGTGGGTCGCGTTGAGAGTTCTTCACCTGCCCTTTGATCATGCTCGGATTCCCCGGATCTTCGCAGGAACTTCGAGGTAAAGTTTCTCGCTGCATGGAACCGTCATTGAGAAGTTTAATAATGGAAACTTCGGAACGATTGCACACCTCGGTGTGTAAGCTGCGAGAATTGTTCATCAACTTAAAGACAATGCGATATTTTTTTCATCGATGCTGCTGATTTCTCGGCAAAAATTAATCTCTGTAAATGACGCATTTCGTGGAAAATTTAATTTCGTACATTGCTATAATCTTTTGATTGAATTTCATTGCAAAGGGCATAAATTATAATAAAATTCATTTTTTACGGTCATTAAGATTGCGGGAATATTCAAAAATTATTTCAGTGAGATATTATTTGTTGTTTCACGGATTATAGAAGCCTTTTACATTTTTCCACAAGTAAGAGAATTTTGGAATTAGTTTTTTTCTGGATAAAGGAATTTTTTTATGAATTACATCATATTTTTTAAATGTGTGATTAAATGTGTGATATCATAGTTAGTAATACTGTTACGACTACACAGTAAAAATCGAATATTTCGCCGCGCTATGTTGAATAGAAATTCGAGCGTTATTGTCTCCGCAGCATCGAATCGCCGAAAAATCGAAAACAATCAAAACTAATCAAAGTTCGATTGAACGCGTGCCGGCAGCAGTTCTCTACTGAGTAATAGATTTCCCGCTGACTCCCGTGGCGATCATTGATTTTCCATTTTTTACTTTCAGTCGAGCGGAACATTGTCTCCAGAGCGGTACCGTTCGAAATTAAGAATAATGCGACGATTCTGTACTCCTCGAATGAATTTACAAACACGTCGTGGATAATTGAGATATTACGTTGCTAATTGGAATGAGAATGAAAGAGAAACGCTTTATATACGAAAGTCCGATGCCTCCTTCTACGCATGTGCAGTCTGCAGGCTCGTACTTAACGCTCTGAAACCCTGGAATAATATTCCTAAAACTCTCTAGAATATTTTTGAAAATATAAAAAATTAAAATTCTAAACAAATTGATTGATATACATTTTTATCTGATTTCTCTTCTCTCGATTTGATGTAGTCAAGTTACTTCATATGTCTAAATATAAATACAGTATTCATTGATCTAATTAATAAATGAAAGTCTCGAAATTCTCAAAATCTTCAATTTAGTGTTATAAATAAATTTTCCTAGACCATTAGGTTCAAGTAATTGATAAAATTATTTTAAAATGTAAGGGGATGAAGTTTACTATAAAATTAAATATGTAATATGTAATATGACACTTCAATCTTATTTTTTATTTTATTCTGACTATAATTCAGTGTTTCATTATTTTTTTTTGTGTTTCTGTGCATGAAAAATAATATTTTCCTTTTGGTTACATCTGCTTTTGTTTGCAGGACGAAAGACGGAAACTTGGAGTTTTTGGATCGAAGATTGCTCGGTCGGTGTTCGTAGAATTCGTGGATACCGCTGTAAACTGAACCGCCCACGCAACACGGCCCTGAGTCGGAGTCGGGTATCCCGCATCGAAGGCAGTGCTCGTCTCACGATGGAACGTTGTCGCAGTTTTTACGGGATTTTCGCCGTCTTCGACAACGACGAAGAGATACCCCACCCGTGGACCGAGTGAATCTTCAGGGTGCAAAGGTGTCCGGCTGTGGTGGACATCGACGTCAGAGCCAGAGTATCTTCTTGTGACAGTGGGCGGTGTCAGGTTAGGTTTTCGACGGTAAGACGCAGTAGGGTTCATTGACAGACCCCGATAAACGTTTTTATTTGCCCCCTTTGTTGACCCCTATCGATCCGCCTCCAGGGCTGAATGTTAATTCTATTTTTAATGGACATTTCTGTACACAAAACCGCCCTGGGTTCTACACGGCAATCACACCCTGTTGGCCCAGGAATAATAATGGGCGATGTACGCTTGCATTTGTTTGTTTATTTTCGTGGATCGTGTGCTGTTACTTCTTCGGTATCTCTCAATTTTGTTGCTCGCTTGTACCCAAAAAAGTGGCCGAATAATTGACGGTTCGTCGCCTATTATGAATTCCCTAATATCTTAATTTATTTTATTTTATTGTGAATATAAATATAAAATTGTAAATATTGCACCATGAATTGTAAGGATGATTACTCGAAGTTGAAACATATTTTTATAAAGTGGTCTATTTTATTTTAAACATAATTATTAAATTTTGTTCTGCCGAATTGCAAACATAAAATTCTGGTAGGATAATTACTCAAGCCGGACAATAAATTTCTCTCAATTTTTCAATTAATCCAATTCATCATAGAGTAAACAATTTAATTTTGTTTTGAAGTGAATATCAAATATAAAATAGTGAAAATTGCGCCACGAACTGCAAGGATAAATTGTCCTCCCGCACCAAATTTCTCTAAATTCATTAACATAATCAGCGAAGTTCTATAAAATAGAAAAATTAGTTTTCATACTCGTGGAATTATGCATTGTCGAGGGATTCAAACAGGGCGGAGTTGTAATTAAGTTGTTCAGGATGGTTGGTTTGCCCGACGGGGGTGGATGCAGGAAGTTTACGAGTGGTGTCCGGGCGGTGCGTGGGTGGGTGTTTACGCCGCGCAAAGAATGAATATATTACGAGTATTTATGGTTGACATTATGCCCCCCTAAATGTGAAGATTAGATCGCGTTCTCTCTTCTATTCAGTTGCCCTTAAAATGTTATCTCTTAACTTCATCGGTTTAGTCGCAACATTATCCAACAACAAGTTACGTGGCATTTGTTTAGAATAATTGTTCGAGGGTGATGGATCTCTGGACTTTATGAATAAAGGGGGCTCCGATTTATTAATAATCCAAGCCCATTGACTATATAAAAAATAAACCGTCGCCGGTATAAATAAAATGAGTTCTATTGATTTCAGAATGTTGCATTTTTAACGGACGCTTGATTGATATTTTATGTCTCTGTAGTTCGGTGCATTCGTATTACTCAATTGAATTGAATTAAGGTTTTAGTATATGTAAATAATAACACAAGCTGCATATATACGGTCAAAAAGACAAATATTTAGCAAGTTTACGATGGAAATACCTAGAAATAGAACAAGATAAAATACAAGAGAACTGGAATGATCATTGACAGTGTTAATTATCTCATTAATTCAATGAGGGGAAACGTGGGTATTTCGTATGAATTCAGCGTAAATATATTGGCGCTGTTTAAAGTTCTGTGTTATTAATGTCTAGCGAATATTTTCGTGGGTGCGTAGTCACGTTATTGATTCAGAATTTTCGAGTTAATTGTATTCCCGTGCATTCGTGTCACCCAGCCAGAAATAACTCATTTGTGGAAATGCAGATTTCTAATTAATTTAGTTTAAATATTGTCGAGATCTTTCCGGTGCGGTATTATTAATTTTAGTGGACAGCTTTGAGGATACACGTTGACATTATTGTTTGGAAATTTTTGAGCTAATTTGGTCGTGTCGATCTTTTTAGATAATGATCCTTCTAGCTTGTTAGTAAACCTATAGCGTTGAAAAACCGTTGGGGAAGTTTCTTAGGCAGTTTCGAAGTTTCGTAAATTCTGACAGAACCGGCCAAAGTTCCGCTGGATATTGTTGCAAAGTTTCTCCCAGCCCCTTGCGACCCCCATTGGATCTGGACAGGGATGCCTCGAGTTTATGATCCCTGGAGTTCACTCGATGCTCGGCGTCTCGTTTCCCAGTTCCGTGAACTAACATTTCTTAACGCATTTGTCGGAAAATCTTGACACGAACCTGTCGTGTTCCGAAAATTTTATTCAAGTGCAATCACTATGGCTGAATTCACCGGCACTCTAAATTTCATTCTCGAAAAGTCATTCTACATTTTTAATTTAAAAAAATTTAGAATTATCCTCTAGAAATTCTTTTCAATTTTAAAAGAGATTTGGTCGTTGTGAGCTATGAGGATTTATTTGATGGTGATTCTATGATAACCGGAGCTTTATGGCGGTTCCCAGGACAATGAAGAATCCGAATAATGGGTTAAACTGCGGAAGAAAGCTCAATCTGCTGTACTTTACGTTGCACTTTGTCCTATTGTTTTCCGAGTGTCGAGTTACGCCCTGTCTCGGGCCACTTGCGCTCGGCAAAGTAGCCAGTAATTAGATTCTTTTGTTCCGCACTTAAAAACCGTGGCTTCATCTCTCCCCGTTTCTCTCGCTGTTTTAAGCATTCAGCTCCGCGGCCTGCGACCTTATCTCGCGGCAAGAAACTGTGGCAAGCTGTTTTCTCAAACAGTTCTCCTGCGAAACGGTGTCGTCTTTTGATCGTTACTCGAAGTAGTACAGGATATCATTTATTTAAAATTTTAAATTGCCTGCCCGAGTAGCAACCCCTGCAAGTTTAGGACTGTCCTTGATTTGACATTGTACCTTTGCAACGAAATTAGAATGCCATTTTTAGTAACGTTGGTTTATTTTTTAATCGTCACAGCAATTGGAAGGTATATAATTATTTAGTATGTGGACTATTAAGTAGTGTTGCAGCCATTGTATGCGAATATGGAGGCTTGCTAGCCTATATTAATGAATTGTCGAATTTCGGAGCGAACAATTAATTCAGAGGAACTCATTAGAATTCGCTTGCTCTCGGTCGGAAAGGTTCATTCCAGATCAAAGATTCGTTAAATGGCTCTTCAGTGGAATATAAGGGCTCGCTGAAAACCCACTTTATAGTCGGACCGTGTAAAGCAGCGGGTGATTTAAATGCCGGCGTAAAAAGAATTCGTTTAATTCTGTCACGTTCTCCGATGATCCCTCCGGCCTGCATACAATGTAATATGTAATGTATACTATTATCTCTGTGCGCTGGGAATATGTATAATAGCTGAAAGTTAATCGATCAGCCCGGCAACAGAGTGAGAGAGACAGGGAGGGAGAGTGAGACTGTCGAGAAAAGCTCTTTGTAAAACACATGCTGAAAAATTGAGGACAGCCGGAGAGAGCGAAGAACACAGGTTTTTTATCGATTCGAAGACAAACGAATTGTCGGAGCTATCGTCCCGGAGATGGAACGAAATTAATCTCACGGATGTAGGAGTATCTTCTACCACGAGATACATATAAATGAGACCGTGGGAATTTTTGACGCAACCATTTTTTTCTAGTGTATCTTTAATGTTTTTTATGTATGTCCTTAATTATTTCTGTTGATCCTGGTATTTTTAGGAGGCTTCAGAACGGTCTTGGTACCTTCCACAATTTTTTGGAAGGCTCTATGATTTTTATTCTCCTCGAATTTTTTAGACGTCCCCTCAAGTGTCCTAAAGGGTTCCATAATTTTTTCAAGTATCCTCAAATTTTTCCTGTGGCTTTAGAATTTTGTGCAGTGCTTCACAATTTTTTTGCTACTCCTACACGAGTGCTATACAAAGGTATAACAAGTATTTATACTACAGAACTGAATTGAAATCTTATCAAGAAATTTCTCTTAAGTAATCTTATTCCTAGATAAGTTTCCACTTCTTGTCACACAAGTTTGACTCGTTATCAGTGACTCAGATGTCTGTTCACTGTCAGTGATACCTTGTCCTTGGTACTCGCTGGTCTGTTTGTCTTCAATTCTTCTCACGACTTATTAAAGTTGGATTTTAGGGTGAAACGATTGAAACGGTATTTTAATTTGTGGTGGAAAGAGGACAAAAGCGAACAAGCCTGTTTGGTGGTATCCTTGTGTGGGCGGTTTTCTGTAAACTCTCAGGAAATTTTCCTGCACTGCACCGATAAGAGTTTATCTAATCTAGGAGTTAGTTTGAGAGGGTGAGAACAAAAATGGGATCCATGGCTGAACGTGTGCATGCAAAGCGCTCGTTAATCGTCGCCTACAAGGTCGGAAAAAACGGAGCAGAATGGAAAAACAAATCCGGCTGCCTTGGCGAAGTTGTTTCGCGTTGCATCGTGCCAGCAAAAAGGCTTGCCGGGTTCTTTAGCTAGTTAAAGTAATGAGTCGTATCGCGTTATGAATTAACACTTCGAATTATTGTGTCAGTTTCTGCCGGCGAGCTTTTGAATTAATATCTGCGATCAAATATTGTTTGAACGAAGTTATAGCTGTGCTTTGAATGGACGAAGGAAATTAATAATATCCTAGCTGCATTTTCATTAGCGGAATTGTTTCATCTTGTTATAGCAAACTTCTGCTTGGTGATTAGCATTGCTGACCTAGATTAAAATTGAATAAAATTAAAATATTGGCGAGAGGGATTAAAATTTATTAAAATAATAATTTTCGAGATAATGATGCAGCTGGAAATTCGATTTAACATTCATTGCATTTTGAGATGGGTATTTGATTTAGTTTTTTTTTATATTGGCAATCTCTTATAAATTTTACTGTCGACGAAATTATTCCTACTGAAGAAAGATCGGAGGAATCACTTTTTAATTACGCTTAGTCTGTTGGTCTAAAGATGGTTAATGAGTTCACTTAAGCTGCGTAGCAATTGCCAATGATAAATCTTTCTTTGCTGTTCACCGTTTCAAGTATAATTAAATTACCATTGTAATGGATAGTCTGTTCACTTGCATGGAGCTTAGAGAGAATAGCGATAAAGAAGATTTTCTGTAATGTTACTTTTCTTGATCCTTGAATCTTCCTAGCAGAATAATAGGAACATTTTTATTTCATTGATAATGATCTGTTGCACCTCCTTATTTATTATCCATGCTAATGGTCATATTAATTAGCTTACTCCATCACTGAAACTGATTGACGCAAATTTCAATTAATTAATATTTAATTATGTTTAATAAAATAAATATCTAATGTTCTTCCCGCTTAATTTGTTTACAGAATTTTTATCCAGGTGTTTAATAATCCTCTGAAAAAGCATTTCAATTAAATCCCTCATTTACAAAATTATTTCAGCAAAATCTGGATGCATAAAATCTGCAGCATCCTAATGGGCCATTTGCACTGCTCATCCAATCGATTCATACCTAAATAATTAAATTAAATGTTGATAATACATCTGGGACTGGTTACCAATTAATTAATTCATTACATCGTAATCAACCAATTTTTTACTCTACCGTCAAAAATATAATAATTTTACTGAACGTGCCATTATATGTTAATCGATTGCTAATTGCTATATATTTTCAATGACAGAAGAAGCTGAGAAGAAGCAGAAAAGAATGGCAAGTCTAAGTGGTTGCGTCTCGACAATGGTGGACGACGAGGAACAGGAAGAGCTTCGCTGCACAGGAAGCGACGTCGAGATCGAGGAATACACGGACACCGAGGAGTCGCCATATGTTGCTTATCAGGCCACTGATAAGCTGTTTGATACGGACCGAGCTGGATGGCAAAAATTCAGCTTCATCGTCACCCTTTTCGCTGTCGTCATGTCCATCACCTTTCTGATTATCACCTATCCCCTTTATCTGGAGAGCGTCAGCACTGTTTCCAGCGCCTACACAGGTTCCTGGCTTTGAACATTCTGGATCATGTTAATTGTACTGCTTCAATACCACCGTTAATTATTCTCCACAATTTCGCATCTGCTTCAACCGCATCACCATTTATCTCCACTCAGATTTATGGATTATCTAATCTGACGTATTAGTAATTATCTTTGTAAACATGTCAACAAAGAAGAGTTTTACTATTGTTCCTATTGATTGTACAATATATTAGGAGCACATTGGAAGATTGAGCGAGTACAATTAATTGTTAAATGTGTAGAACTGTCTAGACTGACTGCTAACAATTGATGCGATTTCAGGGTTGCTTTTTACCGCCCTGAGTTCCACCTGCATTCTCGGCATAGTGTGGTTTGTTGTTGGAAGAATTTCACCACCACCACCACTGATTCCCAACAGCATGAGGATCAAGATACCACGCTGTGCTCTACTCAAAATAAGCTTCGTCTACGCCCTTTCCGGGATTTTGATCACACTCTGCTTAGACCAAAGCAGGGTGGTCTGTCATCTCCAGGATCCAATCAAGGGAATCACTCTGGTCTTTTCCCTCGTCTATTACTTCTTCTTCTGCCGAAAAAGTACACATCCTGTTCATTACCATACGTTTCTATTTGTCTTTGCATAAAAGTTTGTTTGCATTTTCTTACGGATGCCAAGTTTAGGAAAGAGTTGTTAGAAAAATCCCATACTGAATTGGCCATTAGTGTCGCTTCAAAAAATGTCTAAAAGTCGTTTTTCGACCGCTGCTGCCGGGAGAGTTGCATTAATGCGCTTCTAATGATTCACTTTCGAGATCCAGGACAAGTGGGTGTAATAGGGAACACTTGTTTCAGTGATGAGCTTGCAACGGATCTTCTCGAGCACCACAATAATTGTAGGCCTGTTCATAAGCGTCGACTACGGACTCTGCGATGAATTTCGATGCCGTGGCAGGGAGGTTTCCGCCCACACAGCCGGCGTGAGAGGATCTTGGGGCGTCAGGGCTATTTGGACTTTCGTCTACGTGGGTTCACTGGCTGCCTTCGCCATGTTTTTCACTTTGCTGGAAGGCCACTACACTACCGAAGTATGCAATCAGAATTGTTATACGTATCTACTAAAACAATATATTTAATATTTAACATTAAGTATTTATTGGACGCTGGTGCTATAAATATTTTTCTTTCAGCAACAGAACATGTGCCAGATAGTTGCCAGTCAGCAGAACTCATTCCTTTATACAGTGTCTCGTCTGGTGTCATCCAGGGATATCAGACGTCGTGGATCCGAAGAGGAGGGTGGCAGATTGTTACATGTGACAGACCCTGACCCCACTGTCAAGCCAAAACACATTCCAAAGCCTCCCATTTTGGAGACCCTTTTCTACATCCATTCTATCGCATTCTTCGTCATCTTGTCTTTGTGCTGGTTGGACACGCTGCCCGGGATAGGCAGGGTTAGTCTATGCCCTCTCCTCTGGTCTCCTTTCATTTGTGCTGAAAAATCAAGTGGAGCATTAATATTCAAGAGAACTGTAATTATTACAGGGTCTATCACCGGTGGATCTCTATCGCACCTTGGCCCACGGTCTCACCTGCCACTTCAAGAACTCAGAGTCCTGTTCCAGCATCGCAGCTCATGGTTGGACCTTCCTGATCGCTTACACTGTCTTCAGCATCTCTGCTCTCAACTTCCTATCGATGAACGAGAGCGCAGTCTTCACAGTTGCCACGGCTACAGTGTCTCTTCCATTGTCTGGCATCTGGTGGAGCATTTATAAAATGGAGATTGGTACTCACGGTGGTAAGGCAGTTAGATCAACTCAGAAGAGCAATTGAAGGAGCATTTATCTCACAAATTTTGTCAAAAATTAAATGAAATATTTTTACAGGATTCATTGTATGGTCACCTGGAGTTACCGGAGAACTCATCTGTGCGCTTTTGGGTCTGCCAGTGGTTCTGCTAGGTCTCGGACTTCTGGTCAGGTCGCACTTCAGGGACACTCAACCTTGCTACCTGACGATGCAGCCACCGGACGTCCAGTACGAGCCATCCCAAAGATGAATGTCTTCGACGCAACCGTCTTCTTGAGGTCCCAGGATCATCGGCGTGGGAAATCATCCGATCCAGAGCGATCGGACGCGGCTGGGTTAATTCAGGAGCTTCGAGTCCTTCAAATTTTTTGTGTCGTTTTGGTGTCGATATTCATAAAAGTCTAAAAGCTGCTAATAAAGACAGAATGACCGAAGCTCCCGGATTAAACCGGTGGAAATCGTTGTGGGGACGCGTTTCAGAGGCGATCGGAATCGACCGGGAGCTGACCTAATTAATTCTGAACGCGGCCACTACTGGCGCAGACACGTACGAAAAAACGCAAGAGGCACAGCCTCTGCTCGATTGAATCGATTGCGCTAGTTTTCCGGTTGAGTCTCTCCCGCTCGACGAAGTTTCGTCTCTGAACCAACAAAAAAAACTTTCCTGTAAAGTTGTGATAGGGGTTAGGTCGGCGTACGTGTGTGGCATTAATGGTGGGGGGGACGATAATATTGATTATCTTCTTGCGCACAGACACGCACACGTACATAGCCGAGCCGAAATGGGGTGGAGAAGGATGGAGGAACGCGATCGATGTTTCCTATGTATTTGCCGACGCGCAAACATCATCCGTCTAGCCGGATCGTTATTGCCAATTTATATTTTATTTTGATAACGAGATATATTTCATATTTTCGAGACCGTTCGGGATTATCACAGTTGTTGTACACTTAAACAGAATAGGGAATTCGTGAATGCGAGTGCGTGTGAGGGAGAGAAACAATAATTACAGAAATGCAGAGAATATTTTGTACCCGCTGCCAGGATACTGCAGAGACCTATCTCTGGACTTGTTTCAAGTCAGATTTAACGCGACACGTTCGCATGATGCAAAGCCATAACAGTCCTCGCTCATAGAGTCTGTAGTTTTCTTCTTCGAAGAAGGCGTGTGTACTCTTTTCCAAGATTTCTTTTAGCGCTTATTGATACCGGTTGTACTGCTAGGAAGCATTTATTATCTATAGCGTAACTTCATACATTTTCATAGCTTGTATAAGTTAGAAATGTTTCTGAGACGCCTACGCCACTGTTGGCAGCACTATCCAGTTGTTCTTTTTTTTGCGCTGCATTGTAATATCAGCTGTTTAAGCGGTGTAGGTCCTCATACTTACTTTTTTTTAATTTTTTTTTCTTCATCTCCGAATGACTGGATCATCATCATCATCACTCCATCATCGACGCTGGATCATTGAATGTGCTTTTCTGCTTTAATTGTTGCTTTATGTCAGGGGCCCCTGCTGCTTTTAATTTTCTCAATATTTTTGTTGGAATGTGGGGCCATCTTGGCATACTTGCCTCAGAGACAATCTTCCCTTTTGATGTATTAATATTTACTTGATAGCTTCTAGATACCAATCAGTATCTAAGCCACACACGTCTTAGTCACTTTGTTATGACTATCGGTTAGTCACTTTGTTTAGTATATCAGAGAGCTGTTAAGACTTTCCTCATTCCTAGCTCCGCGATTATGGATCCAATGTAGATAATTTCTCATGATACATTTTTGTATAGTTTCTCAACTTCTCAGATATCTGCTCCTCCTTCTCCCCGGACTGACCAAGTCAGTCTTGTAGTACCAGAATGGGTGAAATTCTACTTTGTATAGTAAGACAATATTTTATCTAATACATGTGCGTACATGAAGTATTTTATTTAACACGTGTGCTTTCGTAATGTATTTTATTTAACACGAGTGCTTGCATAAAATATTTGATTTAACACAAGTATCTAAATAAAATATTCCACAACTTTCAACAATATTAATAGAGCAAACTGTAGCATAAGAATTGTTCCACTGTATTCATTTTCAGTAGTAGTAAATACATATATTTAAAATACCACATTGTTAAAAACTGTAAATGGTATTTTAAATATTTCTTCTTGCCAGAGTTTCACCCACTCCGGACGAAAATCAGCTGCTCGATGCTGTCTGCGAAAAAAGAAATCAAAAGTTCAAAGAAATGACTCAGAGCAATGAACGAACGAAACGTAAACTCGTGCCAAACGATTCGGGTGCCGAAACTCGACCGTAGAATTAAGCGAAGTGTCAGCTCTCGTATGATTAATTATTAATATGAATGTTATTCGTGTACCTACGCGACGTAGAATTTGTTGTTAAGCCAAACGAAACGAGTATATTCCGCCGCCGGGATATCGTGTCAATCATGTTCTATTCGGAAAGCTATACGTCCACAATTTTTGTACGACAGTTGTAAACATTTCATTCGACTAACTAGAGGCTATGATAACGACGAAAAACAATAAGAACAATGTACCACCGCTGTTATTAAACAAACAAAAGAACGGTATAGTCTCCGTATATAATCGTATTTATTAAAGAAACAAATTATATATATACATATATACACGTATATACTGTAAACTGTTTCAACTCGTAGACGAGAATTTTTTCAGAACGGAAAAATTCTGAGGTTTTATATATTTAAAAGGAAAACGAGGAACGAAGCGGGAAAGCCGGTTTTCGAAGCTCTGAGTTGCGCGCTCAACTAGCCGTAGCGATTAGGTTGTGGAAATGAATTAAATGCCCTTAATTAATTTCATGGAATTCTGATTAAATCGAGTTATTATCAAATTTAATAACGGGCATTCAGTTCATTTCTATGTGCCGTATTTATTTATTTAATCGGTACTTAAGCGCGTTACGTAATTAGTCAACCCTCTAAGGCCCGGTCGACATTGTTTCACAGAATGTTGTTCAATCGCGCTTGTTGTTATTGCCAGAAACTGGTCGTATGGAATTGTCACTCTGTGCAGTGTAATTAAGGGATCATTGAACGCATTGACGACTGTACCATGAAATGTCCAATGATTCTTTAAGAGCACTGCACCTACCGACCACCAGCAGGTTTAAACGCTGCTAATGGCAATTTATTTTTTTAGTGGTGGGCCCTGGCGGGTTGATTACGTCGTCCAGGCCGGCCGGCTCGATTTTTGTTGTATTTTGCATGCCGCCGACCGGCCGGTTATGGTCGAATATTTTTATAATGGGACCGTAGCGCGGTCTCACCGGTTATTCCGTAAGTTAGGGCGATTCGCGTACGCGGGTACTTTCAGATAGACGCTTTACAACACATGAATACTAATTACCAGCGATTCGCAGTGCCGTGCATTGTGTCGGGCGTTTTTCTGTAACACTAGAGCGCTGTTGCTAAGTTTAGGAACAGTGCAATTCTCATTTCGATTCCAGAAATAGTAAACATAGAATTGTATCTTGCAAATAATTGATTTAGCAATTATCGGGCTGCGGAATTTTATGCACTCTAGTAATTATACATATACATATTAGTAAATATTAATGCATTCGTGTGTGATTATCGTATTTGTTGTTTCTGAAAGTGAACTATCTAAATGTTTTTTGAATGCAGAATCACTGCTGTGTATGAACGTGCATAAGGTCTCGCAGTCCAGCGACTGATTTCATTATTTATTTATTTATTTATTTTGAAATAAAGAGAATTTTCAGGTTGATATATGTGTGAGTGATTAATCCTAGCTCAATATGTAAGTCGTCCAAGAGTAATGAGTACCTCATTGTAGAGTGACAATGGAAGAAATGTGTAGAACGAGCGCATTGCCGTCGCCGGTATTTGGATTCGTTAATTACGCTCAATATACCTACTATATTCAACTATTATGTACCGTATTATAAATGTGTTAATACATACATATATATACTTATATAAAAAAAATTACGATGCATCTTAATTAGAGCCTATTCACATCCTCACCACGCCTTCGTGAAATAACAAGATCCATTAAGCCACTGATTCCAAGCCGCACACTGAGTTAATTAAGCACCGACTCCCAGCTACTTTTTGTTAGAAGCAGATCTCAACATGTTAAGCACTCGTGGAGAGCACTCGCAAATTCCTCTCTCGAGGACGTGAAAAATATATGTGCTTCTCTCACTAGTCTAAATAAAAAATGTTTCGATCTTGTTATTTGATGAAACTTCGTTTCGCAATAAATAATTGACTTTTCATTTATAGATGATACATTTACAGAACTGTTATAGGAATCGTTGGAATTGTTAATAAATAATAATCTTTATTGTAACTTAAAAAATTATACAGAGCCTTCATATTACGATTGAATATAATTGGAAATTAATTTACAAAGAATGCTCACGTCTCTGAAAAACCATATTATCATAAGAATAATATTGAAGATTTCAATACAATTACAACTAAATACAATTAAGTTCAATTTTCAATAGAAGCTTTTAGAATTTTGATTAATACTATTAATTCTCAGAATACATTCTTGCATTCTATTTAAAGCTTCAATACTTGTAATCTAGCTGACTTATGCTCGTCGCCGATCCTATCTGACAATTTCTTGTCCCTAAAACTGACATCCTCATACCGAACTTCGTAGAAAACTTCAAAGTTTAGTTTATCAGCTATACGCTGACTGAAATTCGATGCGAACACGCCAAAGATTATTTTTGGGACCACTTCTTCGTTTACCATCTCATCATCAATCGGGCATCTCTTTGTGGTGCCATTTGCAAGTCCTTTAGCAAACTCGATGCACTGCTTCACCAACTCGCTCCCAATTCCTATGCCCTGATACTTTGGGTTTGTGCCAAGGTAGAACAATTCCATCGCTCCATCAATTGCGAGTTTCTCGAAAATGTCCTCATTGGTTTCAATCTATAAATTAAGCCAGTTTGCTAAGTAATACTGACCTGTTTAAAATGAGTTTGTCTCATGTGTCTCAGAGATATAAAAAATAAATGTTTGTGGACACATAAATCATTTATTTTTCAAAAACAATGCAATTAAAAAAAGATTGTATCTGTACATTTGTTGCGATAATGTGTGATTATTTTTATGGAAAACCCTCACAGACTGTCAATAAATCGTTTTATTTGCTCGCCACTGTCAATCATATCTAAGTTGATACGAATTCACCCCACTGGTTCGTGAATCTTTTCATTACATGATCATTGATAGTTTTATCACCGATCCGATGTAATTCCCGTTGTGGAAGTAAATAATCAGAGAAATTAAGAATTCGTTTCGAATAAAATTGAGTTAAATGCAATTTCCAGGAACGGTGATCGAAGAGATGCGGGTTCATTTAATTAACGGGAAAATGGGAATTGGATTCAATTGAGGCGATTATGGCACTCACATCACCGAGAAACTTCACCAGCTCCTGGCACGATTTCTTCGTCAGGTTCTCCTCTATGAAGGTGTCCAGCTGGTCCTTCACGCCTTCCTGGGGCCTGGCCTTGAACCGCAGAGACATATTTTTCATGATAACTCGAAGAGAAAGTCGTTCTCCGGATTAGGAGTTAGGAGAGGCAAGACTTGCATGGATCTTGTTGAAAGCGACCGCGGCGAGTTCGTTGGTCTCTTTATCAACCACGATGATCGTGGCACCATCCTTTACGATCTCCTTGAAGAGCAGCTGCATCTCCTCAGGCGCACCTGGCTCCTCGAACATGCCCAGCCCTATAGCCAGGCACTCCTGCTTCATGGTCTCCGCCTGAATCTGCAGAGCCTCTTCAATCCTGTCCTGTGTCAGTAGCTTATACTCGAACTGATCCTTGTTTCGAGCCATTACTGGTTACCAAATGTATGCTGCTCTGCTAGAATATCTATGAGAAATTTCTTCACGTTGTTTAACACTTCTGCTTTGATTAGCAGGTCGAGAAAAAATTTAATTACACCATCGATGACTTTTGATTGCTTATCTACGAAGATCGCTACTGGGAAGAACTGAATACTGATAAGCTGGATACTAGAGACTGGGCCAGTCACCAAATTGGGCAAGTATTATAAAACTCTAGATTTATTGACATCAATTAATGACAAGCTGTTTTTGGTTTGCGTTTCAGGTTCTGGATGTAGGATGATATAATATAATTCTACGTGATTCTTAGAATTCGTTTAACTCACTCTATGTATCAATTCTGCTCCAGCGCAATCTTTTGTCATGGATTTACTTTGATTCTGTCGTGATTCAGGTATAATTGGAAGTCTCACAAATAGATAAACCAGTCTGCAACAGCTGTCTGCGTACAGTGACTCGCATTAATATTCGGACATCTTCAAAAAAGAATAACGTTTTTAATGGTGAACGAAATTACTTTTTTTAGATATTAAAGAGTTGTTAACTGAGCGATGTCTAGAATTTTTGTTTACAATTGCAATCGCTGTGAATTTGTCCACTTTCAAACATGTTATTCTGTTTTAGATGTTGTCCAAATATTAATAATTTTGTTTCATATGTCTTTTGTCATGAAGCTGTCTGTAATCCAAATACGTTTCACAACTTGCCTCGATTGTTCTCACATAGACCACGACTATCTATGCTAAATAAGAATTCCGAGGTATGGGATATATTTTCTCCGAATAATTTTTCACATTTGTTAAAAATTGCAACAGTGTTTTTAAATTCTGTAAACATTTCCACCGTTTTGCACGCAATCTATTTATAAAATTTTCATAGATGACTGACCAGTCAATTGAATTTTAGGCTGACTGCTCGCTGTGTGACGAAGACCTCAGCCGGAAACCACGTGGATCAGTCAGCAGGATCAGAGAACAAACGATCCGTTGGTGATCTATTTGCACGGCAGAATGGAACTAGACTTGAGTCGTTTTGTCAGCACGCACGCACACTATTTCTGTCGGCGTGGTTGCAGCCGCCGTCTCTGATAATAAGATATCCTCGAAGCATCCAGCGCATATTAGGAAGCCGGCGGCGTTACTTCTCGAAACGCGATTACACTGTCTCTCGTGTCTCTGGTCGCTCTTCTATTTAATTTTAGACCGCCCGCATAGGGTTCGAGCACATTGATATCGATCGACCGGTTCGAGGTAGGGAGCTATACAATTTGCTTAAAAATACTTTTATTAATAATCATTACAACGCGGCAAAATGGAGTACAATTTCAGACTCGTTCTATATTCACGTTACGATATCCGACAGGCTTCTTCAGATAAGACAAGGCCACGTATCGCTGATGACTGTGCGCTAAGAGGGAGACGACAGCTTTAATTATATAACTATGAGACACGTTTAGACTGGCCTTGGTCGGCATGTACACAAAAGAAACTATTATAAATATGTTCTATAACCTAATTCGTCGATTCATTCTATAGTCTCTTGGCTACTAGAATGGAATCACGATGCTCATCCCCTATCCTGTCGCTGAAGGACATCCCGTCGAAGTGGAAGTCTTTATAACTGACCCTTGCCAAGATCTCGAAGCCGCACTTTCTCGCGATCTTCTGCGAGTAGTTTGAAGTCATGATGGCAGACACTAAATTTGGTACGGCTGCCTGGTTCCGTATTGTGTTGTTGTTGCCCTTTTCGAGGATATGAATTTTCACCGGGTTCCCCCTTTTCAGCTCCCTGGCAACCTCTATCGACGAGGACACCAAGGACTCGCCTATTCTTCGCTTCTGCATCTGGGGCAGCGTTGCAAGGAACATGCACTCGAAAATGCAGTCTGTGTTGTAGTGCTTGAACAAGTTTATCCTGGAGTCCACGTTGATCATGAAGTCCACCAAACACTTTGATGCTTTGTACTTGCAGTTCTCGCTGAACACCTCGAACGCTCCCTTCTCTGGAGGACTCTTCTGGATCTGATGAAAAGATTTATGAAGTCTGTCAATCATCCCTTTGGGAATTGCCGGAAATTGTTTAGTATTACGTTCTCCTCGCCAAGTTTTTTGCGCTTTTGCTGTATTATTTTCTTTGATACCGCGCCAGCTCCTTACTGTAATATCTCGAAAACTAAGGCCAAGCGGCAGTTATATGTATAGGTTAAAGTTGTTCAAAATGTTAAATTCTACACATATTAAAAAAAGGAAGTAGCTACCTTTATTTATTTGTATAAATTATACAAATTGATTGTATACATATAGACATTTATATATCGAAAACAAAATGAGCAACGTAGGAAAGGCACAAAAAAAAAAATTGGTGAGAAGGACGTTACTCTAAACAATTACCGAATTTCCTAAGTGCTTGTTGATAGGATCATTCTGTACCTGTATCTTGTTGAAGGCCACGCCGATGACCTCGCGAGACTTCACGTCGATGGCCACTACACTTACGCCGTCCTTGGCAGCGTCCAAACAGAGTTCTTCGAGTTCTTCGGCGGCACCAGGTTCCGACATCAATGCTACGCCTTTACAGACGTTCTCGTAGATGAAGAAGCTCTTCCTGATGACCTCCAGTGCCCCCTCCAAGGTTTCATCTGTTAGAGACTCGAATTCAATAGCTCCGTCCTCTATGGAGCCCCACGGCCTGTAGGATGGCATTCTAGTTCGGGAACTGGATAAACAGTTAATTAGTATGTCTCCGTTTTCCAATTTCTGAGGACGTGTGATGTTCCAATTAGCGCCTGTTGTATCAATTCATAATAGTTAACTGGCAGACACTATAATTGAATCAAGTTTGCAGATGAAGTGTTTGAGATACTAGCCGAATTTGTGGTTCATTCATATCTCGATTAAAAGTGTATTTTAATTATAACTAGGTATTCATGAAAATCAATTGCTCTTTTTTATGCTTGATACACAGAAAATATTTATATGAATGGATAATTGAAGAGTGTTTGCTGAAAATAATCTACGCACTAATCCATTGAAATATATCTGCAGAGAAACATTATAAATTCGCACTACTACTATATACAATACATATTCGCCGAGGTTTTCATGTCGGTGACCACTGACCGCATGAACACCTTCGATGTCTTCTGAGAGCTATTTATTTCGTCCTTGCTAATGGACAGAATAGCCTATTCGACAAGGACGGACAGACGCTAGCGGAAAAGTTGCCAGGCGTAAAAACGTCTCGCGGGAAAAATCGTTGTTCGCCGAGGTCGTCCAGCAGGTATGTACGGATACCAGAGATATTAAGAAAGAGAGATTTCCGAACAATTCGATTTGTATTGCACTTGTCTTCCTGATGATGAATTGTAGACAATTTCGATCTACCCGTAGCAGGCAATTTTTTTGTGAATTCATTATTTCCCCTTATAATTTTTAGTATTTCACAGAATTATTGCCCCCAGCTGTTTGCCAAAAGTCGAGTCAAAGGCGAATATTCGTCGAGACCTTCATTTCTTCATCCTTTGTACGAGTCAAAACGCTTTTCTTATTTATTACCTGCTACGGACCAGCCTTGGTACACACGGATTCTCTCAATATCATGGCTCGACCCAACCATAAATACGAGACGGCCAACGTGAAAACGTACACCATTTGGAGTACTGTTTCTGATTTTAGTTATTTGTGACTATATTGTAGCTATGAACATATTTCGAAGGATTTTAAAAAATTTTCAAAATTTTTCACTCGATAGGCCTGTGAAATACAGTGTGAAACAACTTTTATGAGAACATGATTTTGATAACTTTAATTTCCCGTGATATATTTCACAGATTTCAGTTTAACGGATCACCCTGTATAATCTGAAACTATCAATTTGGTACAGACAGTTTATAAAATAATTCGAATATCTATTCATACTACTTCTAAAATTGTAATACTGGATAAAGTGAGCAAATTGTTTTGCGGATAACCATGTATGATAACCATGTACATTACGCAAACACGTTCCAATTGGACTCATTAACTCCAACGATTTGTCTGCACTTGAACTGACCAGTCACGGACGGTAAATGTCACGGAATGGATATGTCGAGTATTCTTATTTCGATCACAATACCATATTTCAATCGTGTTAGTTTATCGTGTTATGTTTGTTTATCGTGCTACTATAAACGCGAGAATTGGTTCAGTCTTTACCCCATGATTGCTGCGAGATCCTCAGATGCTGACAGTTGCTTCTCTACTGACGTTTATCGAGAAGTCCGCTCTGAGTAAAGCTATATTATTCCAGTCAATTGGCCTAAGCGCGTGTGTGTGTGGCGCTCTATCGCCACGGTCACAGTACAATCTCTCGCGACGTAAACATAATACTATGCATGAAATGTTATGTATAGTAATCTCTGATTAGGGACTTTTTATCTCTTCATAGTTCCTCGTCAGTTTGGTTGACCGTTTACCAAATCTTCTTATTAAAAATTCCGGAGAAGAAACTATAATTACTTTCTCGCTGCTAGTTGCACGCTTAATTTGCATTTGTTAAGAGGCGAGTGGAAGTGCATTCTTTGGGATCGAATGAACCCATTGTTATGACTGACAGTCGGCTAGCGCGGCAGTACCTACGTAACGTAAATAAAAAAGGCGATATACGTGCGTCAAGTACGATTTCCTGAACCACGTGGTCTTCTGTAAGGCCATGGATACGCACTTTAGTGATTAGTTAAATACAGTTCTCTCGTAGGGAGTTGAAGGGGTCACCAGGTTTGCAGCGCAATACTCTAATCAAGTGATCCCTTCATTCAGTTTAATTCATTGACGAGTTCCACTTCTCGCACACTATTAATAGTCATAAACTCAAGGTACGGTTTCTCAAATTTAATTAAACTGTGATTTTTATTTTGGACGACTCTGTCTTCTTCTGTAATTAGAAGTTAAATATTTATATTCACAGAAAAATGCTCAACAAGTTTTTATTTTCGTAAAGATCTTAAAGTCTCAGATGTCCAACTTCTTCAATATCTATTTGATCTTGTATATTACAACATGATGTATTTATACATACAATTTAGATAAGACGGGGGGGGGGTGGCTTTATTGGTGCTACAATGTATTCTGCAATTACTCACGCAGAATGATGATAAGGCGCGATATTCTTCCATTTTCGGCAAATAATAGCACTGCAGCAACAATGAACGTTAAGCAAAGAACTGCACTCAAATAACCACAGTTATTAATTTTTGGTATATTAAATTATATACTTCTTCGTAATTATATTTCTCGCATATCTGTAATAGTAGAGTAATTTTGAAATTTCTATTTCAGCACTTTAATTCGGGGCAGAGTTCCTAGAAATAGATACCCTACTTTATCTGTGATAAATGTTGAGAGAACTGTCAGCAATATTTGCTGCACTCGTTGATAGCTTTCGCGTTCTGATAGCTGTCAAATGACCAAACCACTCGACTCTTATAATTACTCGAAAAATATTCTATCAACGTCATTCTCGAAAATAATGTCGGAAAATATTACTTACAATAATAATTCGTATTCGAATTCACTCTTTTTCCAGTACTCGTCGCTTTGAAAGACGATTATGTTCTGAAGAACAATCCGGCGGTTTGCAATGCGAAACCGCTTATATTCGATTCTTCTTTGTCTTGCTGTGCCTGGTGGGAACAGCTTTTCAATTGTGCCGGTACTTCCATCAAATGGTTAATGCACAGGTACTTCCCACGAAGATTTTACCAGAAACTAATTGAACACTGTGTGCAATATTATTTGTAAGAAATGTTCCTATGATTATCACTTTGCCATTGGTGCACTTTGACAGACCAGTCTATGCAACGAGATAGCCATTGAAACTGTACTATTTGCAGTCTGTGACATAATGCACTAGACACATATGAGATATAGATAACCGCTGGCAGCTGATCAGAATCACTACACTTTGTTTATTATTTACCTGTGTCTGTGCAGCCAAAAGTGTTACTATTCATTACATTTGTAACTACAATTTTTTTTAATTTTTATAAATGCTATGCTATTTGGGACAGGATTAAGAATCTCAGTAAAAAATTTACAAATTTCCTGAATCAGCGAATCATTTTATTTGAAAATCTATACACTTAAAACTAGAACAGATATAATGTTATGAGGCGGAGTGTCCTGGAAAATAAGTCTCCCCGTTTCGTTCGTCTCCTTCAGCAGATCTACCTGCATGACACTCCAGAATCCCAGTTGCTTAGCAGCCTTACTCGAGAAGGTGGACGTGAAGATTCCAAAAATAAAGCCCACGTCCTCCAGATTTGTCGCGAAGGATATACCCTCTTTTATCAAAGTTTTCGCTAATCCTTTGCCACGGTGTTCCTTGTCCACCACTACTGCGTAGAACTCTACAGCAGCCTTAGCGTCCGGAAACTTCTGATACAAGTTGGCTTTATTAGCGATGCCCGACAGATAGTTGAAGTACCGTTCCATCAACTTCGTTTTAGGTGGATTGTTCACGAACACAGCTGTGACTCCATCGCCTGTGGTGTCGAACCTTGGATTTCTACTGACAATCATCTGGTTCACCGCGATAATTCTCTTCGTGAATTCATGCTTGACTATCAAACACGGAGAGGAAGTGAAGATCGCCTTGATGATCTTCTCGTGGTCTGTCCACATAGACTCTTCATTTTCGGTTGGATCATCGTTTCTCATGCTTGTCAGCACGACCTCCTCCTTGTCAAAATTTTCATGCAGAAATGATAGAACCTCCTGCAAATTAGATTCATTTGCCCATTCTACAATATATGAACTTCTCGAGTTCATGTCAAGGCGGCACGCTTTTCCTTTCACAGTAAAACAGTCTGTTACTTTATCGACTCTTATCCCTAACTCACATTTTTTTTTTTATATTATGATACAATATTCTTACATTCGTTATATGCCACGGATTGATCAATTGTACGCACTAGGATGCACTACAACATTTGTATGGACCCGATAGTTGTTACATCACTGTTACTAACGTGTAGATCTTGATATGCAGTATATTGCATTCCAGGTGCCTGATTTCGGAACACGCTTTTCCAAGTCCGCTGCAGAGCGCGCGTCAGCGCGTGCGTAGACCCGCCGCGACACCAAAATAAGATGGCCGGTCAGCGAAACAAATAGAGCGCCGTTGTAAATAACAAACCGTCCGAGCACGTTCCTTTTCGGAATCGTCGACGCGATTAGGGGCTGCCGGGCAGCCAGGGATTGCCTCGGTGCCGTTGGTTCTTGCGACCGGTCACTCGGACCCGGTTTTCGAAGCCGTGTTGACCCGTCGCGGTGTGTGTCTCTCTTACGGGCCCACGATTCGCCTTACCAGTGTTGAATGCGTGACGCTGGTGCACGGGCTTCAAGGTACGCAGCTCCAAGGAGCCTGCCGGGCCGAGGACCAACCGAAGTCAGGATGCAACAGCGAGAGCGGGACAGTCTCGCGCCACGTCCTCGCCCACGGCTCGCCTAGCTCCTCATGCTAGTCTCGTCTTCCGAATTGCTTGGAGCACAGCATGAAGGAGATGCTTGGAGGGTGCTGCGTGTGTTCTGACGAGAGGGGTTGGACTGAGAATCCGCTGGTCTACTGTGATGGCCAGGGCTGCACTGTTGCTGTACACCAAGGTACAGACAACTAAACACTCTGGCAACATTGAACTCTAAGGCCTGCGAAGCCCCTGTACAATTACTGTACATCTGATCTAAGTAGAATCTGTTGAGCCTTTAGCACAAGAGACCTCAAAGTCTGTTTTGTATATTGTCATCTCTGTACGATGATGTTACTGGTCCTCAAGGGATCTAAGTACTCATAGAGCAGACATAGTACTTGGTCCCTTAGTGTCGAACTCTGGTGCCAGCTGTTTAATTATTTTTAGAGAGACTAATGAGCTAGTACTAATGTTATGATTATCTTGCAGCCTGTTATGGTATCGTTACGGTACCTACTGGGCCATGGTACTGCAGGAAGTGTGAATCACAAGAGAGAAGTGCACGCGTGGTAAGTTGAACACGTGTTGCAGTCACCCCCCCAGTACCTCTATATTTACACCATATCCATCAGAAACCTAGGTACAAGATTTTTAATGACTGTGCAGTATTTACATACCAAAAGGTCTCAAGAGTATATTTCTCATGGTCACTTACTAATTTAAAATTTATATTACTATGATTATAAGTCTTGATTAATAATACATCTTCTTCTGAAGAATATTCTCATCAATAATGGTAGTAAACTTGCATCAGCTCATTGTCATTGAAATTAACGAATGCAAATTGTATGTATATGTAGTACACAGTTCCTAAAAACAAGATGTCTAGCATTGATTTAAATTATGTAAATATTGTCTCTCATTTTCTACAGCGCTGCGAGTTGTGTCCGAGCCGCGATGGGGCTCTCAAGAGAACGGATCAGGCTGGTTGGGCACACGTGGTGTGCGCGTTGTACATACCGGAAGTACGGTTCGGTAACGTGACCACTATGGAGCCGATTATTCTGCAATTGATTCCATCCGAAAGGTTCAGCAAGGTAGGTTCAGTTTCTGTTGGTTTTATCAGATGTGGGAGCGTCGCATTAACGTCGGTGCTTGTTTCAGTCATGTTACATCTGCGAAGAGCAAGGAAAAGGTAGCAGAGCGAATGTGGGAGCTTGTATGCAGTGCAACAAGACCGGCTGCAGGCAGCAGTTTCATGTCACATGTGCTCAGGCTCTTGGCTTGCTCTGCGAGGAGGCTGGCAACTACCTCGACAACGTTAAGTACTGCGGCTACTGTCAGCACCACTATTCTAAGCTGGTACATAGACGAATCATCTCATAGGAACGTACACTATCGTCTTCTAATTTTTCTAATATCACGGTGTGATTGTATTTTCAGAAAAAGGGTGGTAACGTAAAGACGATACCACCTTACAAGCCAATACCAGCAGATAATGGCTCGTCAGACTCATCTCCTGAAAAGGAAGCCGAGACCCCGATAAAGTCTTCGTCAAGTGGTAAACGAAAGAGTTCAAGTTCCAAATCCACTACCAATTCTAAAAACAAATCCAATACTAGTCCAAGCCTAGAAATAAATGGCGTTGCTGATGACAAAACCAGCAGCGGCCGTAACACACCCAAAGAGACCACCACAAATTCCAGTAAATTCACCACTTCAAACTTCGTAGAGACAATCGTCACCCAATCGGAGAGCGTGTTCGGACATGACGGCACTGCCTCCACGACCGCCGTCCAGGCGATCAAGCCGGGATCGAACCCGAGCACCGGCCACAAAAACAGTGGACCGACCAAATCGAACTCGTCGACGTCCAACAAGGCGTCCAGCCACAGTAAAAAGAGAAAGACCGGGGCGCGCACGCCGACCGTGATAGGGAACGAGAACTCGAACCAATCGGTCAGCTCCGAGGCCAGCGGTTCTGTCGTGGTCGCTGTCAGCTCGATCGTGCAGCAGACTGTCTCCAGCAACAGCGTGCAGACTACCATAACCGAAGCCACCAGCCTGAGCACGACCACTGAGCCGGAAAAGTCCAAGAAGGTACAGTCAAGCTTTCCTTACGTTCAAAATTTTAATGTTAATCCTCAATTCTGATAGAAGTCCTCTATAGTAGAGCGCCTACGATTCTGGCAGAGCTAGTTACTAATAGAGATCCTATAAGCCTCATAGGTACTATGATTTTAGTAGAGATCTTGTGATCCTAACAGAAATCCAAATTTCTAATAAAGGTCCTATATAATGTTGATAGACTTCCTATGTTTCTAACACAGCTCCTAGATCTTAACGGAGGTTGCAACATCTGATAGAGGTCGTAAACCCTCTCTCGTTTTCGCGATATTTTCAGTTAAAGGTGGAGAGTCCTATCCAGTTGACGTCTAGCACTCCAGTCAGCACGGAAGCTACCACCACGCCTGTGATTATGGCAGTGACACAGTCCCAATCCTCCATCGTCACTCATTCTCCGACGACTACTTCCAACAGCATCGTCGTCTCCGTACCACTGACTGCTACCTCGTTACCCAACACTGTGCAAAGCGTGGTGACCAGTGCTCCTACTTTATACCAGCAGTTGCAACAAAGTATTATCACAACTGCGGCCGCCATGGAGCCCAGGACAAGTGCTATGCCGAACTCGGACCGATTCAGTACGGAGGAGGCTCCTGTTAAGAGATCTCGGTAAGTATTTTTATTCAAGTTCACTTTTTTTTTTTTCATTGTGCTGGACATTCTTCTTTCCTACAATTTTATATTTAAATTGTATACTTTGGGGTGTACATTTTTACTGAACCGTGAAACGAAATTCTAGTTTAGTTTACGTTTGATATGTTTCAAGCGGGGAAAGGTTTTTATCGACATATATTTGAGAAGTAAAGTGGTGGTTCTATTTGCTATTCCAAATGCGCGCCAAAATGGAAGGCATCAAAATGGCTGTCCTATTGGATAAACAAGCCAGTCCTCTCCTAACCTCGTCGCGAGTATAGTAAAAATTCCTCAGGTACAAAATTTTTATGATTCTCGAATTGATAGTACCCGGGGGAATTGTAGTTTCACCATGCTTGGATGGTTCTCCCGGACGGTGTCGTAACTAGGTGGTGATAATTGGATGGTGTTTATAGCAACATTGTGCTGCGTGAAAAGGCGAAATGATGTGAGATTATATTTTTCGATCCTTCTTATTTTGCGCCACGTTTATTCAGAAAACGCTAGCAGCACGCGTGGCCGAGTGAAAAACTGGTGATTTCGTAATCACTGTGTGACTGATCTGCTCCATTAAGGACACTGTGAGGTTATGTTTGCATCTTCTGCCTCAAGGGTCCTCAAGGGCAACGAACGAGGAAAAGGAGTAACGTGATGATTTAACCGCCAAAAGTTAATGGTCCGTTTGCATACCTCGAAAATGAAAAATTCCTCGAAATTTCAGTCGAGTGAATCACATAGGATATCTATGTTGTGCCAATTTTCCTTCAGCAGCAGAGTTTTCATTACCAGTTTTCTCTGATCTCTCAATCACCCAAAGTTCCTCTTTTCTTGTTTCTTCAGCTCTCAGTCATCGGACAAGCAGGAGAAATCTCGCAAACCAAAGAGGGGTTCCTCAAATAGCCAGCCAGCTCTGCAGCAGTCTCAACAACTGCCCCAGGTCCAGCAGCCGCAAGCTCAGTCTGCAGCCTCCTCTGTGGTAACATCGGTGTCCAGCAGTGCAGTGGTAACAACATCTAAAAGAGGAGGCAGGAACAATCATCAGACTCCTCCTCCCGCCGTAACTGTGGCACCTGTGCCATCCATCATACAGGGGCCCTCATTGACCGGTGGCCATTTTAGCAGTGTTAGTGCTGGGACTGCAAATGTGATGGGTCCCACCGTGAAGGAGTCACCTCCCAGCAGTCCTGGGTCTGAGAGCATGAGCAGCAACGGACCTGGAAGGCGGAAAAGGAAGAGTGCCAGTGCTGCCTCTACTACACCGATACCCTCTGCCTCCAGCACTCCGACCTTGACGAATCCTAAAGAGGAAAAGGATGTGAAGCTGTAAGTTTTGAGTCATTGTCATAATCCAGTTGTCCTTCACCTTGTACAATAAATTGTTCTGATATTTATTTGTAAATTGCCGCAGGTTTCAAAACGGTGTCAGTGCGCCGCATATGCTGGGCAACCAGCTCAATCCGACATCCACAATGGCGCAGAAGATGTCCGATACCCTCTCTCAAGAACTGGAGGCTCATTCTATTTTTACAGAGGCGAGCAACTCGACGACGAATCTGGTTGGGCCGCAGCTGCACAGCCGGGTCATCGCATCTGTATGTATTTTGAGAAAAGCGCATCGCACCTTCGCGTTCCGTGCATCTAAGAGAGTAGTTTCTAACAGTACGTATTTTAACATACGTCTATGCTTTACAAGCAGATACGATCGAGTCAAGCAGGTGCACCGCCCACGTCGTTCTCTTCAGTCTTCAACACCAACACGAACGCCAACACCAACATGGCTAGCACCGCTGGCAGTGCTTCACTAGGCGGTGGAGCAATACCTCAAACCCTGGACCAGCTTCTGGAGAGGCAGTGGGAGCAGGGCAGCCAGTTCCTAATGGAGCAGGCCCAGCACTTTGATAGTGAGTGTATGGCAAGGAAAAATATGCTTTCTGTCGCATGGGTTTGGAGAAATCGGGGATACCATCTGTTCACATGATTTTTGGTAACAATTGGATCACTTTGATGGGTTTAGCTTCCTGGTTTGGTGAATTTAATTTGTATTTCTTGACAAAGTGATTGATTTTTCAAATTTGTTCACAGTCGCTTCCTTACTGTCGTGTCTTCATCAGTTGCGAGCGGAGAACCTTAGGCTAGAGGAACATGTAAATAGTCTTTTACAAAGAAGAGATCATCTATTGGCTGTGAACGCGAGACTTGCTATTCCACTGACTACTCAGCCTAGCACCCACCCAGGTAAGTTATCCCCTCCTTATTGACATACTAGTTCCATAATTTGTGAAATAATTTCTCTGTTCAATTATTTTCAGCAAACAATATCCACCCAACGGTGAACCCATCGCACCCGAACATCCCCCACCCTGACGTCCCACCAGGTGCCGCGGCTCCAGTTCCAAGAGTAAATAGAGAACCGCGGGTGAACAACACGTACATGCCTCATTCCAGTTCTAGTAATCATTCGACAACTCTGGAGAACGGCTTGCCACCCGATCCATCCCCACCTGCGGCGGCTTCGCTGTCCCAGTATCAGCACAGAACGTCATTGGTCGCCCCTCAACCCAGCCCAACGATCAGGTAACGCCTCTGTCCCACGGATGGCGGTCTCCAAACAGGTGGTGCAATTCAATCTCTCTGCTTTGATCACCGTAGGCACAGTCCAGCCGGCAGCGCGTATCACCAAGGTCAGCCCAGCAACATAGTGTCACCTGTACCTGCCAGTAACCCTGGAGTCGTCAGGAACTCGTCAGTCACACCTGATCCGCTGCGTGGAGTACCAAGGTGAAGATAGGAGCCCCTTTTACTCTCAAGGGAACGTACCGAATTGATACAACGCCGATTTTTATGAAACTTTCGGTCGAGATAATCCTTAGAGCTATCTTGAGAGGTTAAAACCTGCCCCTAAAGTTGGGGTTGGGAACCATGTTTCGTCGAATATCTCGGAAATTATTAGAGCTTGAAGAGTAATTTAATTGCGAAGTTGTGTACTTTTAAATAAGTAATACAGTTGCACAACGTGATTTTGAATATCTTAATTTGTTTAAGCATAAGATTAAAATTTGGCACTTTCTGTTCCATTTTCCATTCAAATATTAATTGGTTGCAGGTCAGTGGCACAGTCATCGAGCAATTATATGTCGTCGATGTACCAACCCATCACTATGTCGAATCTTACAAGTAACCAAGTAGGTAATGTTCATAACCTTCATTCACATGGACCTTCTCCGCCCAGTCTCGGACCGCCGGGTAAGCCCAGCTGAAGATAGATGGACACATCGGGGAATGAGGATCGTGCTGTGTTCGTTGAGAGACGCGGTCAGTGATCGCTGGCCGAGAGAGAGCGCGACTGATCGCCTGGTCTTCGAAGGCATAAGTGATATACACCACTGTTAAACGAGAACCATCCGTTGCATTTACAATTTGACAAGGGGGACTTTTTCTAACGTGTCGTTTTTAACACACAATTTCATAGCAACGTTTTTCTACTAGGATGATTGGCAAAGGTGGCTAGATGTAGTTTCCAACGAAGATGGCAGTCAGTTTGTTGTTCTGTATTTTTTTTCTTTTTCTGTTTTAGTACGTCATGTTTCGTTTCTCGTTCGTTATATATATAATAAACACACAGACAGATACACATTCACACACACACACAAACACACCTTGGTTCGCGCGTCGTTGAAACACGTTTGAGACAATCTCTTCCTCATTTACGAGAATGAGCAGAGTAACGGCAAACGCAGATGTACAAATCTTAGTCTGTAAGATAATCTTACCGCGACGAGAATAGCAATAATATTTACAAGTAGGTGTACATTTTAATTGAAAGGTAATCTCTTTGTAAGTCCGGTGGTACGATGTCTCTCACCCATCGTGTTTTATATAGAGGCGTTTGTTGCTGTCGATCCAACAACTTTGACTTGTTTTTAGTTCGAGTGCTTCATCGGGCACTTCGGAGGACTTCCGGTACAGTTGAGAACCGGGAGACAAATTTTTTAGACAGGATTCAGCAACGATATTGGACGCTATGGATTTATTTATTTTTAACTAGTCCTGTTCCGCTTGTACAAGTCCTTCTGAGTACCCGCGACACTTCGTAGAATGGTAGACTGTTTGATTTCGTTTCGTTACAGTCTTCTATCACACTATCCGACTTGTTCCAGTGAGTCCTAGATTGCGAGAGGATCGTTCGAAATATTGTATTGAAAAATTCAATATGAAATATTACAAGCAATCCTATGGCATGTTAAAAAATTTAAAAATATGTGACTGATTACATTTGGTAAAACTTTGAATATTCAATTTAATTGGAACTCGTGGGGTAACGTGACGAAGCTTCGACCTGTCCCACAGTCGTCAACTGTATATTCTAATCTTATACATAAAACATAGTAGATGTACAACACGAGCACTGCCTTCCACCAATCGAGTGTCGCTGTGGGCTAGGACGACGCGATTGTTTTCTGACTTCGACTTCCACATGGTTGAAAGGAGCTTAACTTCTCTGATACTGGTTTCGTGATGTGTACCATAGGTTTCATTTCCGGTTCGCGTCCGTGTCGATAGCGACTGCACACTTTACTCTACGACTGCGACCTTCGTCGATCGCTGCAACGATAATTGTATGCTAGACATTAATCAAAACTCGTTAGAGGTGTGCTGGGACCTGTCCGTGGTCCCCACCGATAGTACTTTCGCTCAAGGGACTAGAATTCTTTGTACTACGAACACTTGGCGTAGTCCTATTGACGTTTGCGTGATTCTTGTTCCTCGAAATTAAATAGCACACGATTTCGAGGCTAATATAATAAGACTCTGATTAGATTAAATTTATTATATAAACTATAATAAGAACTTGTGTCTTGATACTAAAGTTGTGTTATTTTGTACATTAAAAATTGACGAATAGTTCCATTGTTTTGAAGAACAAGAATCACGCAGTGTTCACAATCAAGGAAAATCGTGGTTTGTCTCTTTTCTAATGATACAATTGGATTAGACCGGAGTGGAGCATCATAAAGGGGAACGAGAAATGATCAAAAATCTGTCTTTCCGACTCGAGAGTTGAATTCCAAATCGTTTTGTTCATTAAATGTCACTGCCTTGATAGACTTAGACTATTTAACTAATTTGATTTCGTTGCGGAAAACGAAGCTGCGCGTAGAGACGGTGACGTTCTGTTTACCGTCGTTGTGTTCCTTATCTTAATTTGTAGTTCATGGAAAGACGATTCGAGATTGCACACGCTGGTTGGTCTGGGAGTTTGGAGAAATCGATTCTCTATTTGGCGTGAATTCGAGGAGACTTTTAGGATAACGAGGACGATAGTGGTAGATCTGGAGGATGTCGAACCTTCGGTATAGCTCGTCACCACTCAGGGAAAATCGATTTACTATTACACGGAATTCGGTCGAGTTCTCTTCGTGCGCGGCTTGCTGCTATTTTGTAATATAAAAATTCAAAGATGGCCGTCGGTAGCTGTGCTCGGGGTCTCAGTAATAATCAGAATGGTTCGATCCGATCAAAATAAATTTATCTCGAACATTGTATATATTAATTATCGAACTAATTCCTTAGTCAAAAAATGTTAATTTGATTGGTCGGTCACAGAAATCCACGAACGTCTGTTAATATTTGGGAAAGTACATTTTATTATTCGTAGAAAAGTATAAATAAAAATATGTTAACATTTTTGTAGCATCTCTGATTTCAGTTAAAAAGGTCGTAATCATTTTATATCTATATTGAATGGATCATGGACAGTTTTGCTTTTCTATACAAAACAGATGTTTCTGTATTTTTGGAGAATCGTTGAATGCATATTTCGCATATATTCCAAACGTAATTGGTTTTACTTTGATATTTTACTACGAAAAAATAATTTATACGTTAAACTGTGACTCGTTGAGGACACCTAATCGACGACCTTGAATGTTCGGAGGGACTTCGATGGAAAAAGAAGAAAATTGCTAGAAAAAAAATGAATTATAAAATAATAATATTAGTGTACGTCGAGGACGAGAGCGCGTGTATACCGATGGAAGAGTATTTTATGCATTTTCATTGTAGTGTCGCTGTACATTAAGAGCGAATCTATGCGGTGCGTGCGAGTTATGCGACACTGAGAGAAAAGAATAGTCCGAGGACAAAAATCGTAGGAATTATAGTAACAAAAAGAAATGGTAGAAAGAAAGCAATGCGAATAATATTTTTCCACAGCAGACCGTGCCAAATTTTTGTGATCGAATCATTGAGGATCTCTTGATCATTTGATCAAGATTTTGGGCCAGGCCTTTTCATCCGAGAAATGTACATGAATTTTGAAAAAAAAATGAAAAAGAACATTCGAACCCATCTGTATTTCGTTAATCACGCTGCAGTGGCAATTATATATTTCCTACGTTCGCTTTCCGATTGCTGTACAAATAAATTATTGTGTTCAGTCATTGATCATTGAAGCTCTTGGCAACTCATCATGATTTCTCAAACGAACGTGTCGATCATCAGACAAATATTTCCTTCGTTACAGATATCACTTAGGCAAATTGTATAATAATGAAATGTCAGTCGAATCGCTGGTAGAATTCGTTAGAGTCGTGCGTAGACGTTCCTGTAAACTGGAGCTGCGAATTTTTTAGTTTCAATTCCAGAGAAAATATTTTAGATCGTGCAGTGCTTTAGTCGGGCCTCGGCAATGCTTTGATTGACCGAAATCTTGGCACACACCGTGAAATTTTGATACTCGAGAATGCGACACGTCGCTGTCGAACCAAAGTAACTGCTGCATTGTGGATCTCCATGCATCTTCAGTAATGATCACTTTTTATTCATCATACAATATTTCTAGAAGCTTTTCCTAAGCTTGTGGAATTTTTCTCTGGGTACAAAGTAACCTGCGATTATTAGCCGAAGGCCGCCATAGTTACTTTTTAATATTTCTGTTGCAAGAAATAATTTATAAAATAATTTAACAAAATTAAATAATATACTAATGCTCTTAAATTTTAGTTTTAATTCGTTGAGTTGTTATTTATTTTTTAGGGATTATATAAATTGTAAAACGTTTAATAAAGATCGCTTTGAGATCCGCAGGGCAGTGATTAGCGTGCGCGAGCGTGTTTTCATTTTTCTACGAGGAAGCGAACTAAACTATTCCAGACAGAGAACATTGTAAAAAAATAATTGGGTCTTGAGCCGGAGAACGTTCGCCGTAGTGCACCTGCAGGTTTTCCCAAGAATCGCATGTCCAAAAAAACACTGTAATTAAACCCGAGAGACTCGAAATCCGTGCGAACGCTTGGGACAGACTGCAAATCATGTAAAGGGCGCTAGATATTCATGTAAAAACAAATAAAAGGCAAAGGGTGTTTTGCTCGTTGAGTATCGGGACGATTCAAAGACTCGGAATTGATCGTGATCTTTTGTATATTTTTCAGGAAACAAGGAGAAATAGGAAAACGATACAGGCAGCTAAGCGATCGGGCCCAATGGTCTTTGAATCGTCTCGCGGACCGTATGTCTGTGTCGTAACCCTTTATGTATGATTGAGAAAAATTATGCGGACCGAAATGCCATATGTATTTCCACAGGGGACAATTTTCTATCGACAACAAAAAGTCTGATTGTTTTTTAATAAGCTGACGTATCCGTGTCATTGGACGCCTCGTTCGTCTCTGATGGTATTGTTCTTGAGTCGGTGGAACGTTGGTGTTCAACAATCAGTATAATTTCTTAAAACCATATTTTTAATTATTAGAGGATTTTTTCAATTTTTCTAGAACTTTTACCAGGCTTGAAGTAATATAATAGCGATGCTATGCAATGTTCTCTATCTCTCTGTCTTCAGTAAAATATTTTTGCTTACGAATCACTTTTCCTATTTCGTTGAATTAATTGTAGAGATTTAACACCGACTCAAAAACGAGAAATAAGAAGCCATAGCCTGCTTCGGATGCCTAGAACGTTTCATTTTTATACCAACATCTTGATAAGAGATTTACACCGTAAAATTAAGGAACAGCGTCTATTGGCCCAGGGGCGAACGGGGATGGAAATTCACCCCTGAAGAGCGACAACGGTTCTGATCACGCACGAGGAAACTCGGAGCTGTCAGAAACGTTGTCTTGGAGTCGCGTGGATTGGTTCCGGATCCAGGGATGTAAATCATTGTGCGATACCGTTTTGTAATGTATCTGTGCATACGGAAGCATGTAATAAAAGAAGACTAAATGATTACGACTACAAACATTTTTATCGATCATTGCCAACCAAAGTTCAATTCTAGTCCTTAAATTATTTTTGATACAATACCAATGATCAATCTGAAAAATATCCACAAAATCTAAGTACATAATTAAATTAATGATACTGACACTAGAAAGTTAAAATTCATCGTAGTGAATGGTATTTTGATTCTTTTGGATCCCAAAGTTTCTTAAAAATCTAATTTGTTCGATTATATATTACAATGAAAATGTGTATTTTGAATGTTAGTAAAAATTCAATTTTTTCTTCAAGTTCTTCTTATTAGCTTTTCCTACTTATTTTGTTTCCACTGCAGACTATTTTCTTTTTGTTCCGTAATTTATGTTTCGATGGGATGAGAATGTGGCGAGGAACATTTGCTACAGGACAGAAGTCCCTGCATTGTTGCTAATTGTAAGAATGCAGAGAAATCCGTGGAGTTTGCCTCGGTGCCGGCCAACCATCGTGGGAAGTCTCACCTGCGACCTCGTCTGCGGCGAATCAATATTACACGAATGTACGAATACACTATGGTTCATGGATAACGCTGCTAGCTACTCTGCTATCAGGACACTGTTGTTCCTTATCAATCTACTGACCTCGAGCAATAAGAATCTTCATTCTGCAATATTCAGCTCTTTCATGGACACCTGTCGACGCAATCAATTGCATTTCCTTTCCCTGGTCTCGTATCCGTTTATACAGGGTGTGTCACTGGTTTTTGCAAAATCAGAAAAATGTTCCTACTCAATGAACATTCAATAGCTTGCTATATCTAGTTTTTCTCGTTGCATGAATCCTTAGAAAAATTGTTTCAGGCTTATTCACATTTGCTTCGAATGTGACACTAAAAAGTAGCTTGCTGTGACTTTATTTGAATACATAAGATCAATTTAAATTCAATGTCGATCATAGTCTCTATTCGCTCTCGATGTGAATCTAAATATCTAAATTTTTAACAACGTTCTGTAATGTTACCTGCATTTTCATAAAATCAATACAAATTCAAGGCTCCCCACTGCCGTAATTTTTTATAGTACTCCAGATTATGGTCCCTACAGTTGAAGAGAAGAATATTAAAAATTGTACCACGATACAGAGAACAGCTATGAACTATTGTCCAGGAGAAGATACGTCGGTTAGGGGTAGGCGCGAAAGTTCAATACCTGAGGTTGAACCTAATCGGCTCGAACGTCACGGGACCGTGGCACCGTGAAAATTAGCAAACCATAGAATCGCTTGCGCAGCCCCTTCCGCGTATTGGAGCCGCATTAAGAGCACCCTCTTGTCACGAGGGTGGCACTTGCGTAGATCCACGCAGCTGGAGTGACACACAAATAAAGTATTAATTCTCAGCTCGTCTCGTAATGGAGGCGAGTCTCTCAACGCTCTCTACACTTTGTTCAAACTCGTCTTCTCTCGGTATGTATTCATTGGATGAACTTTGAATCGATAGGGGATGACGCTTCAAAAATTTAAACCATGAAAATATAATCCTTCGTAGAACAAACTAATTTATTCCTTTGCAACATTTGCTATTTATTTTTTTTAAATCACTTATATTATCTTTTTATTTTATGTTTTGCTGAGTGTAAAATATAAGTACAAATTATGCTAAAAGTGTATCAACACTCAGGGGTATAAAAGATCCGAGAATTAGACCATTATGTTTTGCTGAATTGATTAATATTAATTGCTTGAAATGTAGCACCATTTTCTTGGAGACCATTTATTTCTTCATTGCAGAGTAATGACAATCAAATCAAGTGTTATATTGTCTCCCTTGACAATCGTATGGAGGGTATTATGGGGGGCACTACAAGCGTGGAAGTAATCCAGAAGGGTCCAGGGGTCGATGATTCTGCCGGAACTTCAGAAAACACCCCCTGGCCGCAGCTGGCCCAGGTATTTGCGTGCCCCAATTTTTCAGTGTACCGTTGTGGATGGTGGGGAAGATCCAGAAGTAGGGTGGTCGGCTGCTCTCTTTTGCTGTCTGCACCCTTTTGAGCCCTCCTGGGCTGTAATGGAACCCCATCGTTTTACCTTTAGGTGTAACACCCTTAATTCCATCTACCTAGACGACACAGCAATCTTCTTTGTTGTATCGTTTCCAATAACCTTGTCACTTGTCTTCGATTTCACAATGACTAGGAGATATGTTATCAATGACATCAATATGCATACATATGTAAATATATTACATAAATATTAAAAATATGATGTTATTTTGTATGAATGTCTGTAAGAATTTGTTAGAAGGTGTATCTATATTTTGAAGTGATGGTTTTAAGGTCGATCAGATTCATGTATCCTAGAAGACAGAAATCTCACAGGATCAGGAAGGATTACGCTGCAAATGGCAAACATTGCTCAAGATTATCGCGAGAGGATATTGCTGCTTTACTCTATATTTATGTGGCAGAGCATTTATGGGGCACGAGTGGTCGAGACGAGGATGATAAGGGCAGGTGTATGAACACACCTGCGTCAATCGTAGATAACATTTGAACCACTTTCGATGAACCGATAAAATCCACCCCTCTAATCGTACACTAATCTTCTGTATTATTTAGTTCCTGTAAATGTCGTCTGTTTATCGTTACGGGAGGCACATGGTTCGACCATAATTACTTCTGCCTACGTGACATGTAAAACGAAATACTGTGTCCTGCAAAATTCCAAAAGATGAATCCTTTTTAATTTAATCTTTTATCTGATTTTAATTTCTTCTTTGCAAAGATTTTAGCATTAAAAAAGGAACTTCTTTTAATTTTAATTTTTCCTGTGACATGTAATCTGATTTTCATTCATTCATTCTCGTTCCTTATTGCAAGGGATTCAGTGAGAGATATTATTGTACTTTTTTTAAATCGTGAGGTCTTTCTCTTAATTTTTGCTGTCACATATATAGCAGTATTTTTATTTACTTTAAATTTCTCAAAGTACTTAACCGTATATATTTTTATTACTTTTTTATTATCGTATGGGAAACAGCACGTTTGACATTTTAACGTTGCTACAATGATCCGAACAGCTACTAATTTTTATTTATTTAAAATTACAGGAGCAAAGCAATTTCTTGAATTTTCTGGGACAATCTATCGAGTTTAGTGGATGCTGGAGGAACGGAGCGAAGAAAAAGAGGAAAGCAAGGATGCTGGCGTATGGTGAAGGGCTCGGGCTCGATTCGTCCCGCGGGCCGAGCGTGTATCGTCCCTAATTGTCCACAAATCGACGGCCACCCTCGATTTCCGAACCGTTAAGTACAACCACCCCTGGGAGGCTGCGGGGCGTTCCGCTAGCTCTGTCGAGGGGGTCTGGATACAACAGAGCAGAATATGGATTCAATTACACCTCTTTGTGCCGCGGTGTCTATAAACAATGCTGTTTTCACAGCTGATAGTGACCCACGTTTGTCTGCGGGTTGATGGCTCACCCGCTGTACACGTCCCTCTTTTCTAAACTTTCGCTATCACATTCGCCATCCAAAATTTTAAAAAAGAATTCCCAAGTAACTAAACATTGTCATGAAATAATTTCAATTGTTGCAATCACGGCTTCCATATTCATTACCTTTCGTTAACCTCCATTAGCTTCCATATTTATTAACTATCATTAGCTTTTATTAGTTTCAGGTACTTGAAGATCGCAGCCACTCTTCAAGATTCAACCTCTCCGCCGTTGAAATAAATCGGGCACGGAATCCAGCTAATTATGTACAATAATGTGTATACTGAATATCGACAGAGACCGCTCAAGTGGAAAATTGAAAATCCATTTTGCAGTACTTGGGGCAATGATAATAGCAATCACGCTGTACTTTTGCAGGGACAAAGTGTCTGCGAAAACACTCCTTATTAACTGTGGAGGCTAGCCTGAAGGAAACTCGGGTAGGTAGTTCATGTTGGAAAAGAACGAAGAGGGAACGGAGAATGCCGTGGGAAGATCCGCAGCCGGCGACGCCATTACTCCCGCGTCGCAGGACGTCGCGACGCCGCATTATCGACGTACCGCCCACCATTCGCTGTCTTTCTCGTTCTCCTTCTCTAGCGCCTCTCTCTTGGACGAATTGCAGCAGAGAATTTGGCGGAGTTTCTGCCCTCTCACCATGGCCACCATTTCATGTTTGTTCGTTGAACAACAACTTTGGAATTTCTGCTTGAAGTCTACAGAATTTGTCTTCGAAGTCCGCATAATTTATTCACGAAGTATGCGGAATTTCTTAGTTAAAAATCTGCAGAATTTCTGAATTAGAATAAATTGAAAATAGTGGTAGAGGAAAGTTTGGAAAGTCTTGAAAATTCAGGAAGCAGTCTTATAGATTAGGGTATGTCGAATAAAAATTGCTGGAAATTTTGAACTCCTTGAACCTACTTTATTTGACTCCATTCGCAAGAATGATGACACCATCTTCATTGCTTCTCACGTACAAACGATACTCACTTAAATTAGTTATTCCTAGCAGTGTCCTGTAGGTATGTACAATTGTAACATGTGTTCACGCGAATTCTGCCGGTACATTTTGCCATTCGCTTAGATCGTCTTTATTGCCAGGGAGAAAGTAAAAGAATCCCGACAGAATTTTCGCAGATTCGCTTCTATCGCGGAAAATTCTCTGCAGTTTACAATTAGAAACTCCTTCGTTTGCCTTCGATTAAAATACTTCAGTTAAATACTCTTAACAATAATAATACTGTGGACCGTAATCTGACTAGATTGAAAACTAGCTTCGACTTTTATAAAAACAAAAAATTGCACGCCGAAAATCATTGCTTAAATGAGTCGACAAATTTTTAACTTAATTTCGAGACGAAAAGTATTCGTTAAATTATTTTTAGAAGAACCAAGGGGTAAACGATTGTAAAACGACTAGGCCCTATTTGTTCTTAAACACTAAATAACACTGGGACTCGATGATCAAGTCCTGAACAGTCTATTCAAACGTCGTGCTGTTCTTCGATGTCCTTGGATCCTCAGGTGTCCACACTTTCGCGTACATCGTCCCATTCGGCGAGATGTCCGATTTCCTGGACCAGGAAAGCGAGTGGAAAATAAAGGGATTTCCCTCACTGCCTGAAATTTAATTGTTCCAATAACTAACAAACCACTGATCCCCGAAATTAACTTCCCAAAAAACAGTGACCCTAATCTCCAGATTTTTGTAGCAACCCCGTCTCTTCTATTAATTTCTCAGGTAGTTAAATAATTTTTAAGAACGCTCCGAACTAATCGATGAAAAGAGAATAAGAAAGTGTGTGCGATTGGTATTGGCCTCACCACGAACTATGATCTTCTTCGAGTCGTCTCGACCGGAACACCTCGACAGTCCACCATTTCCTGTCAGTGTATCGTTCCCAGTGTCAGCTCTGACCAATTCATTAAGAAACTTGATGTAGCCGATCGCCAATTTCAAGGTGTCGACCTTGGACAGTCTTTTCTCGTACGGCAACGTAGGTATGTGAGCCCTTAGGCCCTCGAACGCGTCGTTTATGTTCTGCATTCGTCTCCTCTCCCTCATATTCGCAGCTTGCCTCTGTTGCACTGCCTGCCTTGGACTCTTCCCTGATCCTCCATTACGCCTGCTACTCTGATTTCTTCTGGAAACAATCGTTCCATCCTTGTTAATTATTTCCTCCAACTTCTGGTAGCTTTAAACGAAAATATTAACAAACGGTCAATGGGAATATTAAGGAGACTTAGCTGGATGTCGAGCGAGTGCAACAAAATTAAACTTCTTGGCGCGGGTCATATATAGGTCGATACTTACTCTCTGGTATGGTTCTCCTGATCGCTGCTGTATGCACTCTCGTTGTCACTGCTGTTCTCGTCGTAGAGGTAAATCTCGCTGCCACTGGAGCTGCCGGTGCTACCAGGAGGATGCGAAGCCAGTTGCGAAGGTATGGAGGGTAGTGTAGCCGTCGTCGGTGCACCGCAATGGGGTGGCAGAGCTGGGATTGCTGGGTTACCCAGGAAGCTGTGCGCCTCGTAAATGTACTGGCGGTTCATCATGTCCAGTTCGATATTGTCCATCGAATACATCTTGAACTTGTTCTGTCCTTCGACTGGTAAAGACACACACAGCGACTAGAACCCTCGACTGGATAAAACTGTTCGAGAGATAGGTCTTCTTCGTTCGCTACATCATCTTCTGGCGAAGTACCGGAATTGTCGCGTTTGTCCAAACACTGAAGTGCCCTTCGGTACTGTTGACTCAATCACACTGGGATTAGCCGATCATCTCCGCCAGAATTCCACCGCACACACCCTCGATCACGTCCGGAGGATCTAGCGATCCTATCAGGGACACGTGTCCCCGCCGCGTGCTGGCAAATACTTCTAAACAGCGGCACGTGCTGCTCCGGACCCAAGACACGTGGCCAGATTTGTTGGGATAGTTATCTGAGCACTGCACAGGTTCTCCAGGTACCTTGATCTCCACACGATCCAGGATCAGTCGTCTTCATTCTCGATCCTAGCTTCCACGAAGACATCATTAGACTCCATCGTCCTCTATAGCATTACTCCTTCAATCTTTGGCATAATGTGCTATGTTTATACAATTGTAATTATGCGTTGTTGATCTGCCAGAGTTTGGATCGCTATGTTGTAACCACTGCTAATATTGTTAATATTTCCTTAACTTTTACACCACCATGATGACACTGACGACGAGCATTCTTTTTTAGATTTTGATGGAATTGGAGATCGGTGTCTGGGAAGTTGAAACAGAGAGGGACCGGTCATGTTCAGGGACTCCGGGTGAACATTTTGCCTCGGTTGATACACTGTAACTGAAAGGGAACAGCGGATGAAGGCGGAATCCAGTAGCAGGGGTTGATAGTTGGTTCGCTACCCTATTCGTCGGTCTGAACGCTGGCGGAGCCTGCCACCCCCGGTTGCCAGGGTGCTCGGTCCGCCTCTTCATCGATCTGATAAAGAGTGCTGAGCCTCCCGGTATTGGATAACTCGCGGAAAAGTCGGCAATGACAATCCGAGTCCGGCGAATTTGTGTATCGAATTCTGCCCATGAACTTCCCCTTCAAACCTCCAGCAACTTTGTAAAGATACCTCGCGAATAGAAAACTTAGAAAGTCGTCAAATAACCATTTCAGCATTGTGTTCAGGGTGTCCATTTGAAAACTTTAAATCTGTGTATCTCGAGAACTCCACAGTTTTGGGAAAAATGTTAAATACAAGGTTACTCGACTTCACTATTCTCTCATTTTATCTGAAAAGCGTTCGCGTCATTCTTAGTTCGAATAATCAAGGTTCCTTTATATATCGCAGAATTTTTGGATTCTTTTATGTATCTCAGTTTCGGGCCAGACTCGATCATTTCCTTCATCATTTATGGACGACTACCCAGGGCCGGAAGCACGAGGAAACTCGAGGCTAATACAATTTCACGGCGTAGCTGGCGAAGAGAGCATCAATGAATCGAAGGTGCAATGGCGAAAGAAATTGCTGGCACGTGTCGTTGCACGTGCGCCAGGAGCGCAAGGGTTCGTCGAGGGTTAACCGCTGCGGCGACATTTGGCCCAGGCCGCAACGTGTAATTATGGGCCTGGTAACAGGTCAATCTGATTTTCCGGGGCGTTATTACCGTACCGCGAAATTTCTATTATTTAATAGGCTCGGCTGTCGCGACAATATGTTCGCCGGAACTCCGTTTCGTATCGTGGAAATTGCATGGTTGCAATCGTGTGCAGTTTGTTGAGACTGGTACCTTTTGATTCATGATAATAACGCCTGACGATTCTTTGTTTCCCAGAACTTTGTCTGATGTAGAAGTGTACTTGAGTAATTTTTTTAAGCAAGCGTATGAATTGCTACTGTTGTATTGTATATTTTTGTACGTTGAAATTATAGATATAATGTTTCCAGCTGCTCCCATTGAGTTGCCGACAGAGTACGTAAAGCATTCCCCATTATCAGAAACCTGAAAGTATATTAAACGTCCATTCAGGGCTGGCAATTAACACAGTTGTAATTAGGAGGGTTGCAGGGGTGAATTATTCGCTCCATCTGGTGTTACGTTCCGGTGGAAATCGTGAAGGAGATTTGTTTCCCACGAA
This sequence comes from Megalopta genalis, assembly GCF_051020955.1. Taxonomy (NCBI): domain Eukaryota; kingdom Metazoa; phylum Arthropoda; class Insecta; order Hymenoptera; family Halictidae; genus Megalopta; species Megalopta genalis. The sequence goes on from NC_135017.1 coordinate 10,122,641, forward strand.
TGCAATTTAGATGGACAGGAAGTGAATGATGAGAAAAATTTATTTCACCCCACGTGTAATGTATTTGTTTATTGCTTTGTGAGAGGAGACACATGAATTATTTTAAACTGAGCATTTTATTTTTGTACAACTGGACACTCGAAGATGCAGGTGCTGAAGATTGCGAAAAAATCGATTTGCAGATCGGAAACCGCATTCAGATTTAATCCGTAACGAAAATAGGAGGTCGAGGGGACAGGTCCATTGTACGCTGCCGAATTTTTGATCCTCGAGATTGAGAGATAACCGAAGGGGATCAGATTTAAATGGCAAATCCTTGCACACGTGTGCGAGCTTCCAAGTGTTATCTCTGAATGGGCTGAGAAATAATTCTAATGCAATTAGAACATAGTGTACCTCTTTGCAAAATAACTACTATATTTTTTATAAATAGTGAGAAAACGTGTGATTAAACTTTTCTACCGGTTTTTATTTATTTAAAAATGTGTTCATAATCTGGAAGCTCCTCTCGTGTGCGAACTCATCCCTGCTTAGAGGTATACCCGCCCCATGCACAACCGATTTTCCATGGCACATCCTTGCACCCGTGGTCCCAAGTCCAACACCTGGTAGTCGGGACAACCCCGTGAACATCCTGGTACCCACTCGAACGGTCCCTAAGTGTCTATTAATTTATACTCAGCGGGAGTGTGAAATCGATTTATACACTCGGGTCTCGATTCATTATTTGTGAGCATATATCATCCCCTTCCGACAATAGAAAACATTGTCACGACGCATCTAAAAATTTCACAGAAATTATATACTTGAAATGAAACCACGGACCATTGGAAAAATCAGATCCAGTAAAACTTATTCAAATACTGACGAAGATAAAACAAAACCATATGTTGAATTGTCTTCAATATTATTAATTCAAATATAGTATTCCCAATATATTAAAGCTATATTATATTACAATAAAGACATTTCTATGTAGCTCCTGTAGTTTATATATTTTTCTTCCCCAATGTTTGGTGCGGTTACGTCGTGTAAAATGCTCAAGGCTACCGGCAGCGTTACAAAGCAAAAAACTTTCTAATGTCTATGGGGCACACCTTACACAATATTTGTCCCAAAACATCCGGCGAACGATTGAGGGTGTAATCAAGCGGGCTGTTCGCATCGCGGCTAATTTAACCATCAGTCTGTCTCGGCAAATTCCTAGCCACCTGTCTAATATTCACTCTTGCATCCGTTTCCGGTATGCTTGGGGGATGTTACCCCCTGCGGTGTCCTCATACACGACCCCATGAACGTTCCATGGCTCGGTGCGGTGGCACCTTCACCCTCGATATCCCATAAAATCGATTCCGTTATCATTCGATAGGTCCGAGCTACCTGGAGTTTTTAGGACAGATGGATGTTGGGGCGGATAATAGTCTCTGCACAAACGAACATAATTTCCCCCATGGGAATCAGCTGAGAATTATTCTCACCGATCGAGATGTATTTGTATATATTGAGATTAGAAGATCCTGCTATCTTCCCGCTGATCTGCGTAGGTTGAATGGAACGTTTAATTCCTGAATGCTGATCGTTTATCTGGAAATCTATAAATCCGCTGCAGAGTAATCCAATAATGCTATCTCCTCTTTTTACGGTTGCCGACTCTTCAACATCTGTTCTCGAATGGAGGTAAGATTTAATAAAAAAAAAAGATTCCTAGTTATTTTTAATATCATTTGTAAATGAGCCACTTTTAAATGTAGTACTGCTTTTTCTGTTTCAGTATGTCTGTCTTCCAAATCATTCACCAAAAATCGAGTTGCAACGGTCGCATAAAAAACTAAATCAAGTACGGAATTGTTCAGGAGAATCTACTGCTTCGATATCATATGCAAAACCAAATTACATCATTACGAAACGTAATTATTAGCTGCATAATGTTTGGTTAACTATTACGTGAACTAATTATATTTTGCGTTATTGTTATTTGGTTTTCTTACACAATATCGATGCAGCAGATTTTTCTGAGTAGTTCTATGCCGTTGATTTTGCGTTTTATGTCCTAATTTTACCATAATTAATGTTTTTAGGTGACCCTGCATTCTGCACTTGTGAGCAATTAAGTCACCTCTACTGGAATAAAAAAGAGCTCCTTTCGTACAGAATCGTCCGCACAGCTCCAACTGGGGTAGTAACAAAACGCTCAAACTGTTAGCTATGTTGCCGACAGCCAAGCTTCGAAACCTTATCGACAGCCAAGCCTCCTATACCTCATTTTTAGTACTAGATCTACTTGTATACCGCATCCGTAATAATACTATATTGTAAGTAGTGAACACTGCAGATACCGATCTGCTATCTCTGGAATAGTCAGGTGACTTCTCACAATCTTCGTCTTGTAAACAGCGTCCTTGCAACTCAATAGAGCCTTATTGCCTAACCATTTCGTCACGACATTACTCATCCAGTCAATCAATGAAGATCATCTAAATCTTTCCATAATGTCGTGTTCAACCTCTTGCATAGATCCCTGCATAGATCCCCAAGCCTTTCGATTAAACTCTAATTATACATTTATCCCAGTCAATTCGAATGCATAAAGAGAATTAGATTCTTGATGGCAAACTAATTGAAAAATCGCGGTCGGTCGTCGTCGATGCTTGTGGATACTACGGTCGCCACCTAGATGGCCTTCAGCTCGTTCTTCGTGGCCGGTCAGTATTTTTGCTGAGCTGGATCGTTGTTTACATCCCGAAGCCGCTGTTCCAGCGATCCGGCGCGTGAGGAGAGGAGCGGCTGGAGACAAAATTTCCTGTGAAAATCATCGCGCTGGCCTGCGGCCGAGCCACGATCATCAGCGTTCTATTAGTTATTCCTGAACAGCCGGAGAGCACGGACAAACCTAGCGAGTTCGAGTCGTGACCCTACGATCACGATGAAGGTAACTGTGACCACGCTCAGCGACGACATCTTCGTCCTGGACGTCAGCGAGGAGTTGGAGCTGGAGAACTTCAAGGCATTCTGCGAGATCGAGAGCGGCGTGCCGGCCCACGAGATCGTGATAGCGTTCAACGGCCGCCCCCTGATGGACGATAAGAAGTCTCTAAAGGATCACGGGATCCGGGACGGAGACGCGGTGATCCTGCAGCATATGCACCAGAGCGGATCCGACCTGAACCTACACCCCTTAAACGGAGGTCAGCTTCAATACCGCACCATTATTTAACGTGGCGATCGAGGCGGGTCGTGAGGTTAGCTTTTCGGCTTCGATTTACGTTCTCAGTCATTCTGTAATTGTACACTGGTCTCACCACACCGTCAGAGGCCCTGTCACACGCACATGAAACTCCCAGCGCAGTCCCTATTTGCACTATATTGCTGCAGCCCTCGTTCTATACCTGCCTTTGTTTTCGAATTTGAGTTATGTGATTTGTTTCGGACACTGGCCAAAAATTTTAGTTGTTTTTCTACTGCAGTAACATTTAGAAACTGCTAAGATCTTTGGTTAATGTTAAATATCCCCCTGCATGCTGTCTCTACTCTAACATGCTTTGCACAGCTGTTGATTTAATCGTGCACTGCAATGCGCTTTCCTGTCAGCTATTTAAGAGCGCATACCGCATAGAACAAAAGAGAATGTATTAAATTCCAAGATACGTCACTCTAGCTATTCCCATGTTGGACTTCAGTTCCATCAGAGTGCCAGGAGCAAGGCAACCTTCTACAACAAACAGTACTGCCAGAGTGCAAAATCCTAGGAGTGAGGATGATCCAGCAATGATTCGAGACATGTTCTTAGCCAATCCGGATCAGCTAGCATTGCTCGAACAGAATAATCCTAGGTTGGCTGATGCATTGCTATCTGGGAATTTGGGTCAGTCTTGCATACTTCATTCTATTATTTGGATCAGTTTATGTAGCTAAGAGGATTCTTTGTTCTTATAGAGAGATTTTCTACCATACTCAAGGAACAAATTAAAACCAGAGAGGAACGACAGGCTCAAAGATTGAGGATGATGAACGCAGATCCCTTTGATACAGAAGCTCAGAGACTCATTGCGGAAGAAATCAGGGAGAAGAACATCGAGGCGAACATGGAAGCTGCGATGGAGTACAATCCTGAGACGTTCGGCACAGTTGTTATGTTGTACATTAATTGTAAAGTCAATGGATTCCCGGTTAAGGCATTTATCGATTCAGGTGCGCACCGACATTCGGAAAAGTTGCGTTTACAATTCGCCAAGGGACGCTAATGAACCACGCGAAAACGCAGTACCAACGTTGGAGTGGAGACAAGATTATTTTTAAATGTCGGGCGTGGGCAGCTATTTTTAAATTCCTGCAGTTCGAAAGTCATTCTTTGATTCTTTTCGCGGCGAGTTGGCTAATTTTGTACGTTCGCGCATGTTCGCCTGATCGTATTTTTAAATGATCTTGACGCCCGCTCCAGTTTGCAACCGCGATAAGGTCACACTGTAACACATAGCTATGAATCAGGTGCGCAGACCACAATCATGTCCGCTGCTTGTGCCGAAAGGTGCCATATCATGCGATTAGTCGACACCAGGTGGGCTGGCGTGGCTAAGGGCGTGGGTGTTCAGAACATCATCGGTCGCATACATATGGTACAAATCCAGATCGGCAACGATCACCTGACCACATCCTTCAGTGTTCTTGAGGAGCAATCCATGGACATGCTGCTAGGCCTAGACATGCTGAAGAGGCACCAGTGCTGCATAGACTTGAAGAAGAACGTCCTAAAGATCGGCACCACTGACACTGAGACGTCCTTCCTGGCTGAAGGTAAGTCTAGAACCATTTAAGCTTCGTCAAATCATCAGAAATAGTTAATAAGATTTGTTGATCTTCGGAGTAGGTGACCTGCCAGAGTGTGCAAGGCTAAGTGGCAATAATGAGGAAGTGTTCGATGACAGAGAACTGCAAAGAGCACTGGAAGACAGCTCTAGGGATGCTGGTAAGCAGGCTGGTAAGCATCAACACCAGATTCTGTAAGCTGTGCTAACCCTAGCTAATCCGTTTCTTTTTCCATAGACTCCTCTCCTCCCTGAGAACATCCAAAAAAACCTGCACATCTATCCTGAAACACTGTACCCATCAGAATAAATTTTTGAAGGAAAAGGATGATGTCCTTTTTATGTTTGCCTTAGATGGCCAGGGTAGCAGCAACGCCAGCGACACAGCAGTGTCCTCCAGCAAACCGATTTCCCCGGAGACTATCTTGCCAACTGATCAATTCACGGAGGAGACGGTGAAAGAGATCGAGGCTCTAGGGTTCACAAGGGCGCAGGTGATCGCTGAGTTACGCAGACTCAACGGGGACAAAGCTCAAGCCACCGCCGCGCTGTTCCTGAAATCCTTGAAGTTTTAAAACCCGGTGATGAGTCAGGGACTATTTTGAACTCGGGATATGGGGCGGGAGAATTTGTACTTGATTTTTTCGTAGTGATTTTTATCGCCGACAACCGGTACGTCCAATGCACCCGACGACCAACGTTTGCTCAGAGGTTCGATTCGGCTGTGAAACAAAGCTGTGCACATTCCGTGTATACATGTTTTATCTCTCATTGTTATGCGGACATAGTGCGCGCGCCAGTCACTGCCCTCTACCATCTAGACCTGTAATTATCGCAATAAGCTTCGAGGGGATGGTCGGCGAGAAATCCGAAAAACGAGTCCGAGTGTTCCGTTCCTGATGATGTGGAGAGTATACAATATCAATCAGCAGAAATGTTGTATCAGGTTCATTCCGGAAATGACGAGAATGATCGTTGCGGACTGATGATTTAGTTCCTCCATTTATTTATCGATCAACAAAATTCGAGGGCGGATCCCGGGATGGGTGTTTCAATTTTTTTTATTTTGCGAGATCAAGGACGAACTTAGGAGTGGGAATTTTTGTTATCTTCCGTTTTTTTTTCTTTTCTCTTTTTAGGTGATTGTACTGTCATTGAACACGCATTTTTTACTGTTAATACCTAGCAAAGGTATGTGGTATATTTTTCTGTATTTTCTTTATTACATATTAAAAGACGAAAAACAGAACGATTCTGTGACTTTTACCAGCATCCTTTCGTCGGTTGGGTGAAAACATAAACCATCGTTTCGAATGAGAATTTATAATTATCGTTTATTGTATCTGGGTATAGGTACACATACATAGTGTTCAGTCATAATTCTTCAGAATTCAGGTATCTCTTCGGGCGACCAATGCAGCTCCACAGGCTTGCCAGTTCTGGCGGATTCTTCGCAAGCATTGGCAATCTTGCTGACCGCCAAGGTCTGTTTCGGCTGCACTGACATCTGCGCTGTTCCGAAGACCACGTCGATGAAGTGGTCCAACTCCCTTTGGTAGGCTTCATGGTATCTGCTCGAGAAAGAGTGGAACATGCGCGCCTGTGTGGTACCCTGATGACCACGTTGTACGGTCACACCATGCACTGGACGATGGTTGTCGATCGTGATCATTCCCTTGGGACCATAGACCTCCATTCGCTGGTCATAACCATGGCTGCTGGTGCGGGACACATCGCACATTCCCATGGTACCGGACGGGAAGTTGAGCATGACCATCACTGTGTCATAGTCTCCTATGGCCTTGATCTCTGGGACGTGCGAGTAGGCCTGGACGGTGACCTGTTAAAATGTCATTTATCATTTTAGTCCCAGCGATAATGTTATGATCGCCTAACTCCGAAATGGTTGTGATAAAAATACAGTAATTCTTCCCAAGCCAAGGGATAATTTGGGAAAATTTGCTGTAGTAGAAAATCTACATATGGTTTCATAATTAGAACTATTGGAATGACCCTGAAGTGTCGAAACATTCTCAGTGGATTACCTGTTAACTAGTACATTGGTGACTAATTACCTTGTTGGGCAGCTCGCCAAGCAGCCAGGTGATGATGTCGAAGTCGTGGACCATGCAGTCGTGGAAGATCCCACCAGAGTGCTTTATGTACTCAAGCGGTGGTAGAGGAGAGTCTCTGGAGACAGTCTTGATTATATGAACATGTCCGACCTCGCCGTTCTGTACTCTTTGATGGACAGCAGCGTTGCTGGGGTCGAAGCGTCTATTGAAGGCGCTGAAGAGGGGTTTTCCAACTTTCTTGGCGATTTCATAGCACTTGAGAATGTTCTGACGGTCCTCGGCAACCGGCTTCTCGCAGAACACAGCTTTCTTAGCTTCCAGTGCCTGCTTCACGATCATCTCGTGGGTGCTTGTTGGGCTAGCTATTATGACTGCGTCCACACTGCATAATAATTTTTAATGAACTTAGCTACTCGGTCTATACACAACATTAATTTCAGTGTACAGAACTTAAAAGAATTTTAAAACACTGCTTCGGACGACTTGGGTACTCACTTGGGGTCCTGGAAAACCTTGGTGGCCTGCTTGCTGTTCAGGAAGGTGACGTCGTTCAGGTGCCAGTAGTCTTTGAGCTTGGGCCAGTTGCTCTCCATATCGTCGACGATGTACATCAGTTTGGCACGCGGGTTGGAGACGATATTGCTGAGATGGATGGTTCCTGCACGGCCAACTCCGAAGAGGGCTAGCCTCAATTGCGGTTGACGCGTATCCTTCTTCATCGCCACGTTCTCCATGTACCTGTAGTAACAGAAAGTCGTTTCAGAATATTCGGGATGAAGCCAGAATTGCTACCAGCAGGCTTGTAATGGACAGTATGAACAGAGGATGATGTTCAATGATGAAAATTGGCAGTGTACTCACTTGTGGTAGAGGTAATCCTCTGTGGGTAGCATGGTTGCCGTTTTGGTATACGGCGAAGCTTCTCTGAATTTTGTGGTCGACATGGTCTCTGAGAGATTTGTGTAAACAAACAACAAGCCGGTCTAATTACTATGCAAATCGAGAATCTGTGTGTCAGTTCGAAGAGAGAATGATCTTTATATATAAATTAGCCGGCTGGCTTGGTGGGGATGAATCTGGCAATCAACTGTGACGTATTTTATATCTTATAGGATTTGGCGACTACCAACATTCCTGATTTACAGACTCCGCGGTTACACACTTGTTTACCGATTGTTTATCTAGTTGTCCTTTTAGGCGACTGATAATGGCTAATTAGTCATCTTCGGTGGAAAGTTTCTTCGAATCTGTCCAAGGTATCTCAAAAACGATTTATGAAATCTATCACGACCGGAATGCAGTAGTGCTCATATTAGAGTCGCTATATCTTGCATAGACTTATTGCAGTTTTATTGAAGCAATAAAACTGTGAAAAAAAATTTACCTACATTAATTTTGTCTCATTGTAAAGTGGAGATTTTAATCTACACCTCCATGACTGTTTTAGTGAAGAAAAGATTTTGTTGGACTCTTCGGAGTAGTCTGGATTCACATAGAGTTCTTATAATTTGAAAAATTATTTTCTAATGGTTGTGTAACTCTGGCTATTTATATCACTTTTTGAATTTTGCATTTCTTTATTGAAGCAATAGATAATACGGCGTGCCCCTAATTTTCCACAGTACGATCGTGTTCGAAACGTAAACAATATCGTTACGTTTATGTAATTACTGCAACGTCTGGAATATTACCGGGTACGGTGTTGATATCAATTTTTAGATTAATTATACATAAGCATACTCGGTTGCATACTTCCTTGTAATTAGATGCATCGAACGAGTCAGTTTTTGAAGAATAGGGCATTTATTTTATTTTGTATAGATGTAGTTTTTAACTGAATAAGTTATTATTTAATGTGAACTTCGATTTGATTAATTGTCGGAATAGCTTGGGTTCGATGGACGATTTATACTCAATTGACTCAGAACAATGTGTCGTCTCACGGATGTCTTCAATTAACTCATCAAAATCTTTTTAGAGGAGAAACAATTTCCATGTACACATTATTCTTGAACCTTACGGAAGGTTGAGGTGTTTAATAACATCCAAAATCGCCAGAGAAATAATCCTAGCATTTATTTATAGTTTATTGTCATAATTCATCGTTAATCTTGGGAATTGAGTTGGGCATGTAGAATACTCGGTCGCTGTTGCTTTCGACGTAGGCAGCCTTCTTGCTCGCGTCTCTGCCTGGATCGGGATCCACCAACGATATGCTCGATCTCACTTTCCTAGAAAATCAATTTTATGATTCGAGATCAAGCATTTCGTATTATGTAGTGTGAAAAATTTCTTGCCTCTCTTCAGGTTCTCGTAGTTCAGCAGACACAGTTATATCCCTGGGCTTGGAGAAATCACATTCTAGAATAAACGCTGCATCACCTGGAGTAATTAGTTCGTCGTCATGCTGCATGACTAGAATATTTTTGTACTTGTTGTTTTCCTACAATAACAGGATTATTTCGAATTACTTTCAGGTGGTCTAATTAAAATTTCACAGCAGTGTTACCTGTATTATCTATATATACGTACATTCTCCGTGTGACATTGATCGAAGGGAATATTTATGGTGTAATTACCACCACGGATCGGATCCAGGAAGCATGGTGGTTGTCTAGAATAGAAGCTACCTTGAGTGTATATTACTCCCGAAAAGTCTTCAGCTGTTTTAAGATTCACTACCATCTTCTCAACACCGCATCGTAGGTTCACCTGATCGAACCCACCTGTGGATGCTCCTATTTGCATATCCCTTGACAAATCCTGTTGCCATATTTCCTCTAGAACGATACATACCAATTTTGTTTATCAATTACATATTGCCAACATGTCGTTAAGATAATGTATATTCAGATGAGTTTTGTTGTGGGTCACGATCTTTGATAAAGTTGTTAGGCGATTCAGAATGTTGTTAGGTGATCATTGTAAACATTGTGTTTTCCCAAACGAAGTTGTTTTCATCTTGCGGGATTATTAATTAATGTTGTTCAACATTAATCTAATTTTAGATTATAATTACGGAAAATCTAAGTTAGGCAATTTTTGTATTTTTGAAGAGTCGATGTATTATGTGAACTGATATGTTATGGTTTGTTAGGACACAAAATTAATTTCTAAACATTGCATTTTTGTTTACCAGCTACATATTTCTGTAACATCAGTGCTAAAATGATCAGGATGAACGGTAGATGCGGCGACATGACGTAAAATGTGTGCAGGCGAACGACCGTGAACTGACAGCGACTAGAAGTGACATTGAGAGTCTTCCCCCTATTATCTTTTTCACTTTGAGTCCTACCTTTATTCCGAATTCTTTATCGTGCACTTAATTTACATTGCACAACGCTAACCGATCGTAATATCTAAAAAAAATATAGAAATAGTGTTAGGAAAAATTATTACTTCTATATATTCTTTATTTTATAAACTGTTCACGTACATAATTAGTATTCTATAGAAATACCGAATAAATTAGTTAACGGAATCCAAACTGGTTCTATAGGTATATGTACCATCGGGATGAGGTCACTGACCCCGGACTCTCAAAAGAGCTTCAATCACGTTGAAAATCCTGTTTGCTTCTTTCAGACTCAAGCAAGTTATGTAATTCGTGTCACCAAAATTTTTAAAACATATTGTACTTGTTATTGCACAGAATTTGTTCATGATTTCTTTCTTCTATAAACTTATCTGTTGTGCATCGCTGTCCTCGTTGTAGTATCATCCGTCTGATGGCGTGGACGTGTTCAAAATAGCATTCTATTTGGCCTAAGTAATTTTTTCTATTTGGGAATCGTTGAGAATTTTTGATTCACTATGAATCCTTCTTGGAAGATTTATGTTGCAGACTATGACTGCTATTGTTTTGAAAAATGATTTTGTTGGAACACAGGGTGTTCTGATCTTTTGGTACGCCACTGGCTCCAGCAGCTCATGGAACGATTCCTGTTTGGCCGGTTTGCACATATGTAATTCAGTAACGGGACTTACTCCTGCACGCTTTTCTCACTCTCTAAGCTGGCGGGCACATCCCCACCATTTTATTGCGCATCCAATCCGCAATGGATCTTGTCTCAGCAGTGTATCATCTGTCAATCAAAGCAAAGAAAATTTCTATATTGACCCTCGTTAATGGATTAAGTTGCGACCTGGAGATGTGCAGAAGTTGGTCTCATTAGATAGTAGATAAACTTATCAATTGTGTCTGAACTGGACTGATCTCATCCGACATTTTCACCCATTGTAAGTGCCGGTGCCAGGGTCCAACTAGAACGATATTATGGCAACTCGTGTCGGTCAAATCCTTTTTGCCAGAACTCTGCAAGCTGGCAGAAATCCGCAACAATTTGCTACCAATATTAGATACTATTGCTGTGAGTATCGTTGATGACATGGTTATTGTACAATAGATAACAGTTGAAAGCTGTTTCAAGCAGGGTAGATCATTGATCGATCAATGATCGACCTTTCGGCTATTACTCTAGCGTATTTTTTAAATTATTAAAAATACAATGCTTTGTGTGTGCTATATGTAGCATTTCTTTAAAATTAAAACTTCATATACAGATAAATTAACAGGTGTTCTATAGTTGGTTGTTCATTATTGTATTAATATATTTATTATTGGTTTATTTGCAAGAATTTCTAGTTTTATTTTACACTTGCTTTTATTATATTTAAGTTCAGCATATCGCAGCATTAAATATTCACAACTATCAATTTTTGTATACATTATGTAATTGCTGTGCAAAGTACAAAAATAATTCAGATAAGAAAATGGTCCCCAGATAAGAAGATACTAGAGCCATGTGAAAAAAATATGTGGAAAATTCTTTTCTTTTAGGTCATGTTAAAAGTTATGATATGATCAAGGTAGAGACAACAGGAGAGAAAAAGAATATTGGTTTAATCACCTTAAACAGACCAAAAGCACTGAATGCCCTATGCGATGGCTTGATGTCTGAAGTCAACCATGCTGTTTCTAAGTTTGACAAAGATGATAGTATTGGTGCCATTGTTATTACTGGCAATGAAAAAGCCTTTGCTGCAGGTAAGTTTTATTGAATTTGTTGAAAGAAGTTGTTCTTTAAATTATACTTGACTTAATTGAATCATACAGGTGCTGATATTAAGGAGATGCAGAACAATACTTACTCTCAAACAGTTAGGGGTAATTTTCTGACCAGCTGGGATGCAGTTAGCAAGACTTCGAAGCCTGTGATTGCTGCTGTTAATGGCTATGCTGTATGATCCTATAATATACATTACTTTGTTAATGAGGAACAATAAACTTATAAAACAACATTTCAGCTAGGTGGTGGTTGTGAACTGGCTATGATGTGTGACATTATTTATGCTGGTGACAAAGCCAAATTTGGACAACCAGAAATTGCTCTTGGCACAATCCCTGGTGCTGGTGGTACTCAAAGATTGACCAGAGCCATTGGCAAGAGCAAAGCAATGGAAATGGTGCTCACTGGCAACTTTATCACTGCAGAGGAGGCAGAAAAGAGTGGTTCGTTTCTATCAATAATAAAATCAGGTCAATATACAAATTTATATTAACACTAATTAATTATCTCATTGCAGGACTCGTCAGCAAAGTTGTTCCAGCTGACAAATTATTAGCAGAGACGGTAAAATTAGGAGAAAAAATTGCCTCTCATTCTCAATTGATTGTTGCCATGGCTAAAGAATCTGTTAATACAGGTAATTATTATTTTAACAATAATTCAACTTTTTAATGCTCTTTTTCCATTGATTTTTCTAATTGGACTATTTTTCCAGCTTACGAAACAACCTTGCAAGAAGGTCTCCACTTCGAAAAACGTATGTTCCATGGTACTTTTGCAACAGTAAGTATTTTGTTATGACCTATTCTATCCTAAAGTTCGTATATTTGTTAACACTGGAAAATTTTTCAGGCTGACAGGAAAGAGGGCATGACAGCGTTCATTGAGAAGAGAACACCCAATTTCAAGAATGAATAAATTGTTATCTTTGATTAGAGTATAATCCTATTTTTTTACAGATTTTTGTACTTTCGGATATATCTAAGATGTACATTCGTTATTTTATATAAATCTATACAAAGTTAAAATGAAACGAATACTTCCATCGAAAAAACCAGACCAATTTCGAGATGAACTTTTATTTAACTATCTTTACATTGATGTGGTTTACGTATGATACATTTACAGTTAGCATTGCAGTTGATACATCAGGTGAATGATTATTGTTAACAGTTAGTTACGGTGATCCTGTTAAAGCGTCCTGAAGTGAACAGTAGGAACAATGGAATTTCATTTGACAACATGTACAATAAATATCAACCTTTACAACGCACGATATCGTTGAGAACTTTCGTGTCTAGTCGTTACAACTCGGGAGCATGAAAATGCTGTTCTGATCGAGACCAACCGAGAACATAATTGCACTTCGTCGAAAATAAATAATTCGAAACTCTGTATAATAGAAATTATGGAAAATCGAATTTCACGGGTTGTTCGGGCAGTATCAAATTTGCTTGTTCTTCGGTCGTTTTGTAAAATTTGCTGACTAGCTAATACTAACAATGTACAGGTATGACGAAAGAGTTGTGTGCACATTCAACGTTTCATAGAATTACTCCACCTGGATTTCCTCGTCCTTAAAATTACGGAAAAAAAATGAAGACTCGAACTAACTATACTTAGAGACTAAATATATTGTATACTAGATGTTCGCTGCATCTCTTAGGAGAACGTACTAGTCCGGACATTTTTTTATTCACGAATCTACGAAACCAATACCGTCAGATATCGGTGTATTCTTAGATCCGCGTTTCACCGGAGTCCTCGAATTTTCAGGCAAACGAAAAATTAATACTTCCCAGACCAGGACGCTCCCCTAATTCTAGATTAAGTACACACGACCAGTGGTTTCCAGCGGAGCTTCCGTTATCTAATTATTTACAAAAACCTGTCGAAAAAACACGTATCAATAGGATACATAAAAACGCGTTGTTTTCAAAACGCCGTCCGAAAGAATTCTAAAAATATGATATGCTTCTGTGACTTTTGATTATTGATCTTTTCGTTTGTCGCGCGGTGTCCGATCGATGCGTTTGGTCCTTGCTCGTCGATACACTAAAATCGGAAGCTCCACGGGGCCAACGAAAGAGTTTTACGGGAGGTGCGCTGTTTTTTATTTTCACACGGTACAACTCGGTTGTTTCCTCTTCTCCATCGTCTTCTTCATTTATGTATATCACAGTTGCAAGCTCTGCTCGAATAACGAAGTTGGTACAGTTACGGAAACGGGAATAAGAAAGTGTCGGTACGCGTCGGGACAATCGTTTTCCTCCCGGGGACGATTTACCGCTTGTTGCGGTTCTTCATGGTGAAACGTCTCCAGAAATTGCCGCTCTTCTTCGACGGCGTTGCCACCGGTGTGTCGTAGGGATAGCTCGACTCTTCGTCGGTGTCCTGGGCGCTGGGTGTCTCTCTCGTCGGGGAACCACCGTGGCCCGAGTCTCTGTCACCGTCTGCCACGTTCTTTTCCAAACCTGAAATCATCATCTTGCGTAACATGGTTGCAGGTGGGACCTAAATAATTTTTTGGGACTTCTACTAGCTTAGTTCCTAACCCACGCCCTCAAGCCACCTGCAATCATTATTTAATGTCACATTTTATTGACATCAATTGTTACCGTAAGTCCGTTAATATTTTTTGCGGGCCTTACACACTACCCCTCATCCTTGATACATCTTCTACAGAACTGAAGACTAAGTGTCGTGATCATTTTTCTTGGCAGTTTAAACAATTTGCTAAGCATTGCAATTTTATCATAAGTCCCAATTATGTCTCCCACCGTAGACAAGGCCTCATTTTATGCTTCCATATAAACTTGGGCAAAAAATAATCTAATTAGTGTGTAGCGATTATAACTAGTTAGTTATATATAATAATTTATAAATTAGTTGTAATTACTTTTTTATCGAATATTATAAATCAGTTTTAATTACTTTAGTTAGTATTAGTATTTTAAATTAGTTGTAATAACGAACGAGTTATAAATTAGTTATGACTAACGGGTTATATTCGTTAATCATTAATCGGATTACTGTTTTCTCGACTCCGCTTCCGTAGCTCTCTACCCTCCATAAACACTACCCCATTTTTCCATTGACCTCCTTTCTCGATTCTAATTAATCCTGCCATCCAAAAAATAATGTACGATGGCGTCTCGTTAGCGTCTCACCACTAATTAACCACTAATTATTTATCTGCCCACCTCCGGCTCTCAGCATGTCCAGGAAAGTGTTCTCGGCGTTGCCACGCGTGCGTCCCTGCTTCTGCGAGGGTGTACCGAAGCTAAGGCTCTGAATATTGATTTCGGCCTTGAGCTGTTCCGGCGGTATGTCGTCCACGCGGAACTCGTTCGGGTCCTCGACGAACGCCTGCTGCAGGTCCCGCATGATCTTCTTGCGGATCGTCTTCTTCATGGACAGGTGTCTCTCCAGGTGTTTCACGTCGCTCTCCGTCAAGGTTTTGCTGTTGTCGCGGCGGCGTGACTTCTTCTTCTTGCTGTTTTTAGGACTCTCCTCCTCGCCGGACGTCGAGCCGACGGACACGGCGCTATCGTGGCCGGCGGCCTTCTCCTCGGCCTGCAGTCTGGTGTTTTCCCACTTGCTGCCGAACCCGAATATGTCCCTCAGGTGAGGGATGTTGCGGTCGGCTGTCTGCTGCCTCGCCATTTTGATGGGCGGTGCTCGGTGATCGCAGAGTCCCTGACCTGGAACCAAAAATTCGATAAATATTTTTGTGACACCCTTGCTGGAGAATATTGAGCCTGAAAAGTAGTACGATTTGTCTATTAGGATATTTTAATCTCAGAAATAAGGACGTTCTTTTGTTTATTTCGATTTCGATTGGGCCATGTTATTCAATGCAGAAATGTTTGTAGAATTATATGTTGGTTTTATGATTGAATGTATGTAGTTAGGTATCATCGCGTTGCCAGGGTTCTCGAGATCAAAGACAGGATAACTCCTGGCAGTGAACGAAAAAACAAACGTGTTCACCGGTCCCGAGTGTCGTCGACTGGTTACGACATTACGGTCTAACGGTTTCATCGTCGATGGTGAATGTTTTACTTTTTCTCTTCTTTATTGCTTTATAGGATCCGGTCGGGCCACTCGATTTCTTCTCGGCTGATTAAAAGGCCCGCTGGAAAAGGAAATGTGCGTGGTGAATGCATTACGCGGTGATTTGTGTTTACAAGCAGGGATGCAGCTGGGCCTTTTGGGCCCGACGCACCTTTTCCCGCGCCTTCTCTGGCCTACATATTTTTATATATTTTTCATTCAGACATTTTTCTTAAGCTCGATGGTCCGAAATTTGTCCCAAAATTCGCATAATTTGTGCATAATACACTTTTCTGCATTTCTAATTCTATCAAATAGTAACAGGACCCAATTTTTCTCGTAAACCATGAGGACTCATCGAATCTCTCGAAGTTTCTTCGTAAGGCCCAAAATCTTACCGTCTCTGCAAGATCACCTCGTAATCTCATACATACGGTTATAATTTCTAGAATTATTTAGGGCCCTATTGACTATTGTAGATGGC
Source organism: Megalopta genalis (assembly GCF_051020955.1). Taxonomy (NCBI): domain Eukaryota; kingdom Metazoa; phylum Arthropoda; class Insecta; order Hymenoptera; family Halictidae; genus Megalopta; species Megalopta genalis. Next base: position 10,139,130 of record NC_135017.1, read on the forward strand.
GGCCCTGTTTACAGTAACGGTAACGTGTCTAAGCATCGCGAAGGTGGCCAGCGTAGCCGTGCAATTTAACGGCGCCTGGGAAACCGCACACGCACACCACCTAATTATTAGGTGCAACAGGTTACCCGTTTCAACGATATGCACTTTTATTTTTTTTCCTATCCGCTTGTCGGCAATTTACTCGCGTGTTCTGCCGATGGTTTTAGATAATCCATTTAAGCTCCTCGCTGGCTGTTTGAATAGATAAATCGGCGCGCTAATAAATTGACTTCTTATATAGGGTAGTGCGAAATTATTTACGGTGATGGATAGCCGCGGGTTGCAGCCAACAAGGATAATTAATAAGCCGCCGCGATTTCCATGAAATCATTCTTCCTCTGTACTAATTTAAATACGCGGAAGTCGAACAGAACTTTATTGTTGGCATCAATTATTTTAATATTTCGCCGTAGGTGCGCGGCTTGCGTTAATGGTGCAATAAGTTATTCCATCGGATGATGAACACACTACTTTGCTAATTTTATTTTTATCCATTTGGTCGGTACTTATTATCCTATATTGTTACTTCTGACAATGCAAAGTAAAAAGTTAAAGGCACGAATAAACGGCAAGAAAAATGGTGTCACCATCGACGAGACTCGATAGACATTTTTTGTATTTTTCAGTGTGTCTTCCGGTCCACAAGATGCTCAAAGTGGCAATTTTCCGACGATGAACAGACTGGATGTCTTTGGTAATTTTATTTTTATCCATCGGGTCAGTACTTTTTTATTTCATACACTATGCTATATAAAAAAAAGAAAAAATGAAAGGGACGGATGAATGGCCGGAGAAATGGTGTCACTATCGACGAGAATCGAAACTAATAAATTTTCTGTATTTTTCAGCTTGTCTTTTGAACGACAGGATGCACAGAATGGCAAAGGCAGTTAGTCTCCGGAGTGCAGCGCGCCTACGCTTGCATATTAAAATGCACCGGTGCACTCGGTGCACTGTTCCTCGTGGGCCGCCGATGGAAAAAGAACTTCCAGAGTATAAATAAAGCGGTTTCTCACGACGCAGATGGAAAGTGCGCCGAGGGAAACGTGGGCGAGATTTCGCGTTATCGATCGACGGATCATGCTCCGAGGCCCACGCTGTATCGCGTAACTGCCGCTGCTTTTATCGGCGTACAATAACCCGCTGCCATTTTTATTAATGCTCCAATAACGACCGGGCCGACTCAGTCTAGTTCTTCCTCGGGCTCTCGTTTGCCTCGACAGATCCATAATCTACTCTGACCCTTTTTACTTCGAACCACTGGCCGCCGAATTTGTTGGTCCCTACCATAATTCGTTCGAAATATTTAGTTGTTATTGGAGTGTCAATTTATGTACACGTATTATATCGTTTCTGACATGTAATACGTGATACATATATTATGTGATATGTAATGTAAAGGAATGAAACAGATTGACGAATAATATCGGATGGAACATTGTGTGGTAAAATTACTTGTTGATTTATTTGTATAAATTAGTTCGATATACTAATATATATCTAAATATACTAAATAATATTATATACATATAATATTCTAATATATAATATACTAATATGTATGTATGTTATATATAATATATTTTGTAATATCATATATATACATTGCATATTATGTCATATTATGTCGTAGTGTAGTATATGAAATTAAATTGTACAATTAAATCAACGGTTAATTTAGTCAAAGTGTTCCATGCAATATTATATTTGATTGTATTGTGTAGTTCTTTTCGTAAAATTTACTAAATCGCTCCAGTGTTACGTTTTTGACTAGAATCGAACGAGAATGTACCCAACGATTTAGGAATCCGTTTAATTAAGTTTTTTTTTAAACGAGGACGAATTTAAATGAAATGCTTTGTGTCAGGGGCGAAGAAAATAGAAAGGCAGCCGAGAGTCGAATTTATGTGGACATTAGCACGGTATAAATGGTGTAGTTCTCAAAGTGGACCAGCGATTGGATCCATCACGCGAGTCCATCGACTCTCCATTACCGGGTTGCTCGGACAATAGCGAGCGCGACAACACGGCCGAGCTTGCCCGGAGTAGACTTTCATGGGCCTATTGAGGCATCGAGGACTTCGGTATCCGATCGAAAGTACACAGAGACCGAGTACCGAGGCCGGCGTACCGAATCGATAAAGTGATTTCCATAGCTTTTGCAACGAACGAGCGAACAGTGTATAACGCCGGTGCATAGCTCTCGAGGCCGGTGGCGAGTCGGTTGCCAGGCAGCCAGTTTCGCCCAGGTAAAACCGCTCCTCTCTCGTTTTTTCTCTCTCTCTTTCTCTCTCTCTCTCTCTCTTCTCTCTTTCCTCGTTCCTCTCGCGGCGTATCGCGTCCTGGTGTGCCGATACAAACGCTATATTATGCTTCTATTGACGTTTGATATCGCGGCGCACCGGTGCGCAAACTCTTTTCGCTGAGGCTGGGGAACCAGTTCCCATACTGACACAGAAAGCTCTGCTCAAACGAGACCAGGCAATTACTTATTCGCGGAGTCCCTTCTCGGTTCGGCGATAACTTTTGTCGACAGTTCACTTAGCATTGTCTCGAATAATTTATGCACGGTGGCACTGGAAAGTGTGACTTCTATTAATTTTCGCTTTTCGAGAATTCTCGATATTTAAACTGGCACAACTTGTCGAAAAAACGATTGTAGATTAACGATTGTTTTAAAGCCTGAAGCTTCCACTTTCGCGTGCCTTAATTCATTTTTTTTCTAAAATAACTTTACTGTTTTTACGACGGAGAGAGTGGATGTTTACGTTTTTGGGGATTTCGATGAATTCGAATGTATGCACAAAGATTAAAATATTTTTTTCTGCAAGGAACAGTAGATGGATTTGGAGATTAAAGTCTTAGCTTCCTAAAGAGATTAAAAAATGTGATCTACGATCGTTTGGTGCCATTTGACTGTACTTTGAGTAGACAGTATGCTACCAGCGTCAGACATGCTACATTTTTAATTGAAAAAAGGTTGATATTCTAATTGCTGTTTTTAAAGCGTATAACATCTACTTTATGCTGTTGTATGTTGTTTTCCCCAAAAAAATTTTTAAACCGACAATAGGATATCAAATAGGATATCGAAAATGATCACTATATTGATCGTTTTTGAAATTCGAAAATGTTCACCGTGTTTGAAACATTTTTTTCGCGAATAAAACCTGTGCAGAATTATGTGGACTGTAGTTTTATCTTTACAACGAGTTCAGAAATTTTGATCCACGAGTAATTATTGCCATTTTATCGCAATTCGAGTGAAGGCTATTATGTCAGATTCGCTCACGCTAATTATAGCACTAACAGATAAGTCAGATTATCGCGAATACTTACAATGTTAAGCAAAACCGTGTCCCGATTCATGCACGAATAGAAATGCGAGTGATCGCAGATTTAGAAGATCGTCGTTCGCAGAACGAATGAATTTATCAAATCACATAAATTCAGTCCTAGCTTATATTTTTCCAGGAAAAGGCATACACGTATATTATAACGAAGTTTCCTTTTGCGCGGTTCATAGAAATCGAGGAAAAAGTGTTTTATAATCCGTTGTAATGTTATACGTTGAGCAACGATTACGAAACTGCGAGTACGATGAAAATTTCTCTTTCCGTAATACGATATAGTTTTCCTTAAATTGTGTAGCCTGTGCCACGATTACCGTGCTCCAAAATTAACGCGAATTCCGGTTCAATGGCGCTGCTATGACGCGATTAATAACCATGATCATAAATTATTGAGTGGCGAGATACGCTTCGCTGGCTTAACAGACGAGCCTGGTCACTGTAATTATCATAGTGGAAATCATTATCGCATCCGTGTGTAGCATTTTTGACACTCGATTCTTGCGATCTATCATTTATTGAAATACTGAAGAAGAACCATTTTCAGACTAATTAATATTTTATTTGATGTCCGCGGTGCTTTGAACGTTGCAAAATTACTATAATTCCGACACCAATTAATATTTTATTTAGAACTCGCAGTACGCCTTGAAAATTAAACGATAAAAATAGTTTTCATCGCGTGGAATGTTCGATTTAGAACTTTCAATATCCTAGAAAAATTTTTACTCCGAGTAATATTTGATTGGGAACCCAGAATTCAATTAAATCTGTAGCTAAGCTACTGTAATGAACATCCTCTTTAATGTAGTGTATATTTTTTCTGATACAAATTACGAGTCAGCTTTTTACGCGGACCCGATGATAATACTAATTAAAACCGTCGCCCAGCAACTTTGATAAATAAGATCTGTTGTCTAATGACAGGAATCTGATGAAAAGAGTCTGGTCACCGGGCTCTGGTAATTGCGATTAATCAGTGCAATTACGCCGCGGAGATAATCACCAATTTGGGTGTGATTGCTTGCTAATGATTCAGGCAGTGGCACTCCTTCCTCCATATTTCCAGCATTCTCGTCCGCAATCATCGCGATCGGCGATCGTTTCGACGATTCCACCTTTCTTCGTTTAAAACGTTGCTTCATCATGCGCTGTATATTTTCGAGGCCGTCCGCTACTCGGCACCTTTTTCTTTTATTTCTCATTCACAATATTGTCCGACGATCTTCTCTAGACGCTCATACTATCCCCGCGGCTATCGATAAGCAACGATGTGTGGTCCCGGATGAAACGAAACTCGCCGGTGCTCATTTTATCTAATTGATTGTTTTATTGTATGCGTCCGTTAATTAAAAATACCGGGGGAAGTGTAATCCGCCAAGGATGTTGCCTCAACGAGTCCTTGTTTCATCCTCTTATCACTCGATCACTGAAACCACTCGCTTAGGGCAATTATTTAAACGAGTCAACGCGTCCTTGCAAAATAAATCCTCGCAGCAGGAAATTAACCTTTATCCGCATTAATGTTCATTATAGAAAAATGATTTCAATTGAAATTAATACGGTAGTTGCATCTCAGTTAATTCTAATCCGAGTACTCGATTAATAGAAGCTGTGCAATTGCCAGGGTTTTGTGCATTTATGATAAAAATGAGAGGGAATGACTTAATGGAATTGATTTAATGGAGTTAAAATAATTGAATAGTATCGATGCGTTATTGTAAAATTGGAATTACTGAAGATAAAATTAAACATATACTTGTCAACTGTCTCTCGCAGTCCAGTAATTACCATCGTCACGTTGTTACAGTCCACGAGGAATCGTTGAGCGATCGATTAAAATGATGTATTTAATTATATTCATGTTATCGAAGCGACTGAGAATTTTTTCTCGTGTTGCAGAAAGATAAATGGAGTCTGGACACTTTTTTAAATCGGTGCAACGGCCGGTTATCAACGAAATAACACCGCAATGTACCGTAAGCCGACAGAGGAGCCTTCACGCATGGTGAATCGAAGTGAACAGGACACGGTGAACAGGCACGATCGATTCGTGGCTCGTTACGGAGCGGCGCGGCGCGGCGTCTGGTCGAAAGTTCGAGCGAGCTACGTGCATTAATATTTCCGTTATTGCGCGCACGACCACCGAGGTTACACCTTTCACACATAAGGATCATAATAGCGATCCACCGACACACGTTCTCCCGATGATCTATCGCTTTCCTCGCTCGGCCTATCAACGTCGATGATGATTTAATTAACTCGCCCGACGCCGTGATTCAGTTACTGCATACATCGTAATTTATTTAGTCTACTTCGCCGATTATGCGAAACGCGTGAGATTGGTTGTTTCTTTTCGTTACCTTTTATGTAAATTACTCCACTGAACCAATTTCAACAAATTAATATCGCCGTTGACACATTTCAGAAAAATGCCGATCATATCAATTTTGGATATAAATTCTCGGGTGTTGAAACTGTTTTGATTATGTTTCAAGTAATTTTCGGCGCATTGTTTTAGAAAAGTGAATGTTCTGAAATGAATTCTTTTTTGTAATATCTTGTACCGAGCAGCTCTGTACAATAATTTACTGTCTCTCGATATATTTCAAAAAATATTTTGCCGTTTTGACGATGTTTCAAATAATAGTTTGGAGAACAAAGCTGCCAGGATAAAATCGTTATAATACCTTGATTGTCTTCGCAGAGAGGTACTGACCAGCGGCTCCGAACAAAGTCCTTTCTAAAACAAAGCTTCCTGCAGCCGTCCTAATCGACCAGCGCTATACCAGCAACATTTTATCTATGGTCATTATCCTCCATCCTGGAGTTGTAGTCGGTGTACGAAAATTCAAGTAACAATTAATAAGATTGCCGAGATTGCAGATATAATCAAGCAATTAGCCTCAATTAAGCCACTGAAAGAGTCTTGTGTAATTTGTAATTGAGAGAGCCAGCCTGTAGATCCCGCTAGATATCCCGAGGGTCCGATGCTCCGGTCGATCGCGTCTCACAAACAGAAATTTTGCAACAAGAAAGTTTCGGATCACTGTTCTAGATCCTCTCGGGATACCCGGTCGCACGGTAGAGATCCATCGATCACAGTCGATCCTTAATCCGGCACGTGTGTTCACTGCACCAAAGTTTGTACATTTTCGCGCGGCTTCTGTCGTTTTCGAAACTGGACTTTATGGATCGAGGGATCATCAATGCCTGTGGATCGAAACCGCTCGAGACCGTGGTCGCGGCGCGACTAAACGCCGATTCAGGACTTTCACTTCGTGATACGCTGCCCTCCGTCCCTTCTCGATCAGATTATCCGCAGCACGCCCACGCTCTCCACTCTGAATCATGATCGAATTGTTCTTACGCGAATAATACCGTTCGCCGTGCCGGAGCGAGCTACGACCGTAGGAGAGGCTGGCTGTTCCTATTTCTCAAATGACAGACGCTGGGACTCCTCTAGAATCGCTTCTCGAGGCGCTGTTGCTGACCTAACGACGCCGAATGGCGTGCACCACAATTCCTCAACCGGTAGATCCTGGATCTCTCTGCAAACATTATCCCAGGGGCTGTTTAGATTTATTTATCATTTTCTCTACGTGCAAGGAGCCATCTAATTTGATCGCTGATCAGTCTCTGATCCTTTGGAACGAAGAAATGAAATGTTTAATCTTAAAATTAATACTAAACCATGGTACCATCTTTTTAGCGACAGCCTCTGTCACCTAAAATCGTATAAAATAATTTGTATGAGTGTCCGTATAATTTTTCCTCATGATTTTAATGACCACGCCTAGCTGTCTAGACTTTCGACAATTTCTTTCAATTTGTCTAAATATTAATTTATCGGTCTCTCTCACTCTCTACGAATCAAAATGTTTAATCAAATTAAATTAAATTAATTGTCCAAATCAAATTAATCAAAATTAATACTATCCCTTTGCACTAATTCTTAGGCGTCGATAGAAATTGTTAGATGATTTTTCAAAAGAATTCTTACATTTTTAATATAATAAATTGTTGAATTGTAAGTATTGTATGAACAAATAGTCTTAATATCTGAGTTAATATAAATATAATTACTAGATTGAAATGAATGTCTTGGTTTTCGAATTGAAGCGATGTTAAATCATGTTACTGTTTTCGTATGCTAATTCTCTGGAACCCGACGGTTTCGTGAGCTTCGTAAAAATGCCCGCAGGATTTTTCCCCTGTAATTTCGACGATCGCACTGTACGTGAATCGTTTCCATCAAAGATTCATTCTCGAAGGCAGAGCAGAGGCTCGATGGTGTAATCACCTTTGACGAGCAGAGCCGCGGATCCTCCTCTTCGGTCTATCGCGGGTGAAGGCGAGGGGTGGGGGATAGGTAGACGGGCTCACCTTTCACCCTGGAGTAACTGTACAACGAGGAAAGTCAGGGAATGGATTATAGCGACGGAGGTGAACAGCTGTGACTCGATATAACCTGCCTCGATTACGTTTCTGATGCCAACTCGCCTTCGAGTATTAATTTCCATTTGCCTGAGCGCCGTTTAGGCCTCGGACAGGCCTGACCTGCCGCCGTCACCATCGGAATCGTGCTAACATTTCGTTCTCGATGCTAGCTTACGCTGCTTCTAATGTTCGTCGATCGTTTTATGAAGATCTAGATGAGGAATGATTTTAATTCCAACGAGAATTACCTAGTTGAACATAAATCATTCGTAGAATCAGAAGAGGATCATTGTTAAGAATAAATTATTGAACTTGAGGTTGTAGCGATTGAGGCAGACAATTATTAATTTATTCCTGTTCATTGTAATTGAAGTAGACAATTTTTATTTTATTCCTGCTTATTGCAATCGACGGAGACTTTTTTTATTTTACTCCTGTTTATTGGGATTATTGCAGACAATTTTTATTCAACGCCTGTTTACATTGCATCTCAGGCAAACAATTTTTATTTAATTAAAAATGGCGAAAGAATTCTTCCGAGTGAATGGGACAATTCTGTGAGCGAGGGAATAATTGAGCAATGAAACAAAAGAGATAATAGGAGGATAATTTGAATGAATGGAGATGAATGGGTATAGAATATGGAGATGGTTGTATTGAATAATTTGTCGATCGAATTAGTATTTGGAACGAGTGTCGACGTCGGACAAGGATACCTTGACCGACGGGCATTCCAAAGTGAATGAACTCCGCGAGGTTGTTATCAAAGTTCGTCGAACGGTGAACGGCACCGGCGAACGAAAAGGAGTCGTCTTGCGTAATCGCTTTCGTTTGTTTTTCAAATATGCACGGTCCGGTCCCGATTCACCGCGGAAGAGCACCACAGGCTCGAATGCGATTCCCGTGGCTGATAATCGGCCTGTAGAAACCGCCACTCGTAGAAAGGAAAATGATTTGTTGAACCGTTTCCATGACTCCACAGTCTGAGCACACCTACTTGACTTTCACGGAACTCTCAGGGAAACGAAAACGAAACCAATTAAATTTTTACCTCGCGATTTGTAACTAAATATTTATCGCTGGTGCGATGTAGCTAAATTTTTTCCGTTTTTGTGTATTTATGGTAAAAATTAATAAGTTAAATATTATACTGTATGGTGATTAGAAGAATTTTCATGGATATTGGTACATTGTTCTCAATTTAGTACAGTTATTAAAACACGACTGACATTTTCAACTTACTTCTGAACTGTTACATTATTTTCAATGTGCTGTAATTATTTAATAAAGAACATCTTCATCTGGCTTCCAACTTGTTACGTTATTTTCAATTTAGTATAATTATTAAACGTGATGTTTTCATCTAATTTCTAAATTGTTGGATTATTTTCAATATGCTGGAATTATTGAAAGAAGATAGATATTTTTATCTGACTTTTAAATATAACTTATTTAGCTAAGAAATAAGTTAGTCCATTTTTATTGTGCATAAAGGTCCACAGTTTAGACAACACTTAACATTTCGCATTTTTATAAATAATTTGCTAATCTTTTAAATATAAATCTTTAAATTAATACACAAGAATGGAATCTTCAATAGGCGTCGGGAATCGACTTCTAAAAGTTCTCTGGATGCCCAAAAATGGTAAATGCTGCCTTTACACGAGTGCTTCATAGAAGACAAAGTAGTAATGGGACGTAAAGAGACTATGTCAGAACCTTGCAGTAGTCCTCATGTCCGTAAAAAGAACACGTTTCGTGATCGGCCAGGAATAAGGCCAAGGAAAATGCGAGTCTCTAAAGTGACACCTAGAGAATCTCGGGACGATACGGCGGAAGGAGGATCGTGCACTGGAATCGTATCTAATCCCCAATTATCATTCCCGGTGCGTATCCCTGTTTATTATTTTCTGATGCCCTCGAGACTCGAGCCTCGCGACGAAAGTGACATCATATTCTCTTCACGAACCAGTTCTCATTGACTTTAATACCGGTTCTCTTCGGCGAAGACTTCGCGATGGAGCTGGGTACCATTCGTCAGGTGAGGTCGTGACCTTACCGCGGGTTCAGAGACACGTGGCCAACCAGCCTAATTCGCCTGAACCTACCCAAGGATTATTCAAACGACATGAGTCACGTTGAAGTTACCATTCACTTCGCTTGGCTAGCAAAATATTTGCAAGAGAATTTTGCAGATGATTGTACTACGCTGTCATCATTTTTTATGGGGTCTAAATGACGCTGACTATGCACCAGAGCTGGGCAAAATTTCATTCGGATAACGGATCAGGCGAATATGATTTTATTCGAACAAGAATTATGTGAATAATTTATTCGATAACAAATTATTTGAATAAATAGATGGAATAATGAATTTTGCGAATAAATAGATATAAAATAAAGAATTATTCGAATAAAATGACAAGTCAAGAATAGAATATTCGACAAAAAATCAATTCAAATTAACATTGTACACATGATAGTCACGTATGAATTTTTAAATAAAAATACGAATGAATAACTTTTAAATAAAAATTAGAACTTTTTGGTCCACCCAGTATATCATCGGGGAGCGCAGGGGACAATTGACTACATTCGTATTCGGCGTTGACTGCACAGAGTTTATTGTATCTGATTATAATGTAATTACAGATACTACTATAATTCCGACGCGAACGATCGCCGTGAATCACGATCAGAGGATCTCCTAAACACACTGGCATTCGCAGCATTGTTCTCTCCTCAAATCGGGGACGCATTGAATCCTATGGCGTTAGAAAATAGCGTATATAAGTCTCGAGTTTCTCCTGGCGTCTTGTTCGCGGCTTTCGTGTCTCATAAATAATCTACTTTTACTGTAGCTGTAATTGTTATAGGTCTACTTCCAGCGGCCGGAGTTCACTGTTACCAATTATTCCCAGCGGGGGAATATTCATACGCGTCGAAATTTACACAATGAGCGCGAGAAAGTGGTGATGACAGTGGCTCGCGTGTTTCCTTGTAAAATCGAACGCGCCAAGGCTCGTCTGGTTTGGTTCCAGCCGCAAACTGCTTTCGATTTTGCAACACAAGTGTTTCACAAAGCTCGTTAATCCGAGTTTTCTGATATTCCATATAGATTAACGGTATATCTGTAGCGTGGAAAGTTCGAAAACAAGAAAAACAAAATGCTTCGCACCTTGCCGTGTACTCGTGATTCACGATTTATCTTCGTTGCGATCGTTTCGCGGTGCTGTTACGTCAAGGGGCAAATTTCATTGGCCGATGGAAGAGGCGCAATTTTTCAATCTTTTTTTTCCGACAATGCTTGGGCAAGATCGCGATCAGCAGGAAGTCGTCGCGAAATACGAAAGGAGGCGACACGGAGGCGCCTCTAGATACCATCTATCGCTTTTCGAGATTCCTAATTAATTCTGAATTGATTTTGCATATTACGGCTCCGTCGTGAACTCGAAACTGAATTGGAACGAACGAACGGAAAGCTCCGATTGGGTCCAACTTCGGGTACACCGTGAATATTGCATAATATACTCAACGAAATGTTTTTGCGTGATCTCTGCACTAACAAGAAGCAAAGTCCCAGTTTACGACCCGGGCAATCTGAATAATCAATTTCCCCGGTGTTGCAAAATATGCACAACTTGTCCGCTGCATTGTGGTGCTAATTATTTCGCAACAGGCCTATCAAACACACAAACCCCGGAAGTCGAACGAAACCAGTCGGTCACGGTGTTTATCGATTACGTTTTTCTATGCGGCCGTGTCAAGAGACGGCTCTCTGTCGGCTCTAATTGCGATCGATGGATTATTTTTGGTGTTCCTTGTCCGCACTTTTCTTTCGGTCGTTAGATAACCAAGACTGATGTGCAACGGGTGTTACAGTGTTTCGAGAAAGCTGCCACCCACGACTGCGAACCTGGCGAGCATATAGTATAAAGGCTAAAGGGTCCTCCGTGGTTTGCTCGTGGTGTCTGAAGTCTATAATTTAATGTGCTATCGCCTCGGAGACTCTTCCCGATGGCCCGGTCACTGGTCTGCGCTAGGCGAGGAGCCATCTTGTCCCTTGGGAGCTCCTCGCTTCCTTTTACTGACCGGTGCTATTATTTCTAGGTTGTTGGAGGACCGCACGTTTTCTGGTGCGAAGTTTTCTGACGTTATTCCAGTGGACGGAGAATGTATAGGAGAGAATTGGAAAAGCCTGTTGCAAGAACATCGTGAACTGAAAGATATTAAAGGATTGGATGATTGCAACGAATTCTTGGATATCCTTCGGAACTTTTAGAGACTCTTAGGAATTTTCGGATATCTTTACGATTATTTTGAAAATCCTCCGGTAGTTTTGAAGGTCTTCTGGACTTTTTTAGTAATTCTCAATGGTTTTGGAAATCTTCAGGAACTTTTTGAAATCGTCACGATTTTTAAAAGACTATCCGAAATTTTTGACGATCCTCCAGGATTTTTGGGAGCCTCAGGAATTTTTGTGGAAAGCCTTGGAATATTTTTGGTTATTCTCCATTATTTTTGGGACCTTTCGGAATTTATTGGAGATCGATGAGAATTTTTTAGATCCTCAGAATTCTTTTGGAAACCCTAAGAAATTTTTGAAGATGTTTTGATATTTTTGGAGATCCTTAGAAATTTGTAGAAATCCTCAAGATTTATTGTAAACGATCTGGGGCTTTGGAGAGCCTCGAGATCCAGGCGAACCTCGACAAATAAATTAGCCTAATGTATCATTCTCCTATAAAACCATGAAAATGATTGTTTCGGCATCCCCTTGGAAACGCAGCGTGTTTCAAGCAGCCAGCAGACCCTTTTTGCTCGCGGATATCGATAAGAAATGATGTGGCAGACGGTGAAAAACGGCTGGCTTAATCGAATACGTCTAGACGCGTATAAGGTGATTCAACTTTGACGGACAGAAGAAGCAAAGCGGAGGCGACGGGTGGCTTTTCTCTTATGTAACGTGGACTGAAGTTTCTGCTCGGTGTAGCGTGTACATAAGCCACCTCGCAACATGCAGCCAAGGCGGAGGAGGCATTGTCTCACGTGCCCGGCCGAGTTATTCTCTTTGTGACCCCGGAGGCGGGCGAAGTTTTCAGACTGGAGCCTCCATTGAGTCCAAACTTTACGCCGCGATGTGTCTCGCTTGGATGCTGGGGGCTGACAATGGGGGATCGGTCTTCAATTGTCGCTCTCCGGGGACCGATTTCGCTTTGTCTCGCTATTCATCTCCGTTCTGATACATTGCCAGGGTTTTCGTGCACAGTTTTAAGAAGCAAACTGCACGAGACGTGGGAGACCGTTTAGAGGAAGATGCCTGGGGATTTTTACCGTAGGCTGCCAGGTAGCAGCCAATTAATTTTGATGATTATTGGAACTGGTGGAGGATGTTCAATAGCATGGGATTTTTTGAAGACGCTCGAAAATCATGGATCGTTAACTCGGCTCAAGGAAAGACGAGGAGGATCATCGGAATTGCGAGTCATTCTGTTCTTTATGCTTATTTTGCCTCGTCCATTCCGTGCCGACGTTTGGAACCCGTTTTTTGAATCATGTTGCCGCTCGGCGAGCCTCGTTTGACCTCCACTGGCAAATTGTCGTTCAAAACGTGGAATATTATCATCGAACAATTTCTGAAGATGTTGCTGAACAATTTATTCCATTGCATAGATCTTCAGACGATGCTAAAGCTTTACTAAAAATAATAAACCCCAACGATATTTCTCAGCACCTGTCAACTATTTCGCTTATCTTCTCGGAACTAGTTATAAGCTCCAAATGTAAATTGCATCGTGAACCTCGGTGTTGAAACGATAGACAGCCCCACGGAAGTAATGATAAACTCGCGGGACACCTAGTTTGCTTAAAGGAAGCGTGTCCGAAGGTGCTGTTAGCGGTAGAAACGACTAGTTCCCGTGGAAAGTGAACGGATCTTCTTGGTCGTCGATCCGAGTCCTACGGAGAAGGAGGAAGAAGCCGCGAGCTGCTGAAGGAAGTCGTTTGCGGTCGACTGAATCGGACCTTGGACAGAGAGACCGCCTCTCAGGCCAGACTGACAACAGTCTGCCACGAAACAACTCGGCAGAGGCTGCAAGAGTCTCCTTTATGGGACAGTGTCCGACCACCGACCGGTCGACGAGATCTCGCTTCTTGGAATCGGCGCTGGCTGCCATTCTGTATCAAGATCCATTCAGTGCACTCCAACTTTCAGAATCCCTCGCTGGATCTTTATAAAATCCCAAAATATTGAAGATCAATTTATGACGATAATAACTAAAAATTACTTTGACCAATTCAATACATTGATCAATTCTCCAAGAATAATGGAACCGACAATTGCTGTCTGGGCCAAACTAGCCTAATTTAATATAACAAACTGGATTTCCAAAAATCCCTAAAATATTGAAGATCAATTTATGGCAATAATTGGAATACCAGAGAGAACTTACTTTCTCTCGTTAACCCTCATCAGTTTCCTAAAAATAAAAGAAGTAACAATTGCTGCCTGGATCATGATAGCCTAATGTAATATCCAGGTAGTAGACTTTTAAAAATCCCGTAACAATGAAGACCAACGTATGACAAAAACTGCAATACCAAAAATTACTCCGTCTTTTTAATCCTCATCAGTTCTCCAAGGATAATAAAAGTAACGGTTCCTTAGTGGATCTAGACAGTTTACTTTAATACTCCTCTGGACTTCTAGGAATTTCAAAATATTAAAGACCAATTTCTGGCAAAAGTAGGAATCCTAAAAAATACCCTATGCTCTGCCTACGATATTCCTAAAACAAACGAAGGTAAATATTGTCGAGTGGATGACAGTACCGTATCGTCGCCCGCAACTTAGGTGGCAAAAACAAATGATCAGAACGAATTGCTCTGTTATGTAAATCTCAGGAAACGCGAGGATCCGCGAACCAGAAGAAGAAACGACACAATCGCGGAATTCCAGGCAGCGTTTCTCCCTCGTTTCTCACGTTAACGAACTGTCAGGACGTTCCACGTGGTCGGATCCTGGATCCGTGATGAATTGATCGGGTCCGTGCTGCACTCGCGCCTAAGTTATACGCGCCGGTAATAACCGGCGAGATGCATCGGTTGTGCAACTCGAAAACAGGTTGAATCACCGGTGGATTTCGCAATGATCATTTGCATCCTCCGCCAACGGAATCGTCAACTCTTTAAACCGACCGACCGGAGCATAATTCCATTTAATGATCCATTCTTCATGGATCTTCGAATCCCCCAAGTTCATTGACCAGCCGCCCGAGGGAACCTTGAACAACAGATGGTGTTCAACAAATTATCCGGGGTTCCAGCTGGCACTGAATAATTTCTGGACAATCTCCAGTTCCCGAGAAGTCGACGGACATAATTCAATTTAGGATCGCTTATTGCGAACCGATCGAGACTAGCCCCGATATTTCTATGGATCTTGGACAGCCACCGGCAGCCAAAAAAATTAAAGGCTCGTTCGTTCGTTGGTAGTATAGTTTCCTAATGGCATAAACCTCCGAGCAATAACCGGCGTGGCAACATTTCAGCCGCAAAGTGAATGTGCCCTAGCCACGGTTGTCAAATGATTGCTGCCGCCGCGGTCGCCCAGCGACCGGACATCACCGGCAAGAATCACTGTAACAGCCAGGTCGAATTCGTGAGATCAAGTGCCTTTCTTCCAGACCCGGTTACAGCATCGAATTCAGAAAGCGAGCCAGCCCGACAGCGTATCGGCTCACGGGCGGTTTTTGCGACTGCAGAACCGGAAGCACCGGATTGCTGGATGGAAAAATGAGCATCGGTCCAGGCTGGTTCCACATGGTCCGGCGCTGGTCTGTCCATAGGGAATGTTTTGCTACGTATTAGTCACGGCACGGGACGTTGGAGTACGTCCGAACATGTGGCAGAAGCTAATCCGAAACAAAGTTGACGACGATCATTGAATATTTTCCGAGCGCACGATGACTTCGATCTATCATTCAGATGACGACGAATTCGCGAGTTTTTCTGATCGGACACTGGACACTGAACGGTGGATGCTGCGCGAAACCGTTATGCAACCTGCAGCTTGTAAGCGGTCTTTGCTCACCTGGATTCCCGTTGCCCTGTCCTCGCGTCGCTCCTGCCGGCCAGGAACCACCATAGAAAATAACGAGCCTAACTGATCGCGTTATAGATCTGCCTCGGTGTGGAAAAAATTTAATTGAAAGATTGCCAACGATGAAATAAAAACCGTGGCAACCTATAATTGTCGCTTTGACGAGGGAACACCGTCTAACACGCGCAACGAACTACATAGATACTTCCTCGGACAGTTATATTCTGCTTCCTTTTGATCTTGTGGAAGTCGTTTAGAGGAAGATGGTTCTCCGGGAGAACCACTGTCGGATTCAAACGGTTGCGCAAGTGCCTCGATCGACAACCGAAGAACTACTTTTCACCATCGAGCTTAGCCTTCACTTTTTTTCCGTACCTGTTCCCGACGCCCACGCGATCCAAACGACCGTGTTTTGTGTCCGAAAACCGCGCGTCGAACCTTGCCGGCCAGCGCGTGCAAGGCTTTTTGTGATTCATGGCCCCTTAGGGATCAATCTTTTTTTCGACGATTCGACCTCCGTTTGGACAACGGGTCGCTTTTGCTCGAAACTTTTATCGATCGACGACTTTTCAGTCTGGCCTTTTGTGCTCGGAGGTGGGCTGCCTCTCATGGGCCACTGCCAGGCGTCAGCGACCACCATGGTGGTCCTCCGCGTACAGTCCATCTTGCTCGATGTCTTCCTCTTGCCGTAACTCCTCGTCGCAAATTTTTATTCTTAAAAATTCGATTTATTACCTGCGATGTACGAAACAATTCTAGTATTTATTTTCTTCTTTATTTGTCAACATTGTAGATTGTGTTCTAAATGCTCCAGATAATTTTATCAGTTTAGCAGTTAGTCAATTTTGTCATTGATAACACAAGAAAAGTTTTAAAATACTATTGCATTATTTTCCTATATTAAAATAATTGAAAGATGAAATACTTTTTCATCCATCTTTTATATAATGTAGAACAATTTTCATTTCGCATAAAGATCCGTATAACAATAGTTGTGCTTCTAACAGTTCTTAAAATATATATAAAAATTTAATAATATAAGAATTATTGTTGAACTTGAATCGTATAAAAACTTCAGAGAGAAACATTTTTATAGCATCTGGAATTCTGAAAGGGAAAATTGGAAACCAGTCATTTTGACTTAAAATTCCACTTTTAAATAAATACAGATTTAGGAATGCAACAGTGCATCGTTGCGAATTATGGTATGGCAATTTTCAGGGTAGCCGCAAGAGTGCAAGGGGTTAATAGACAGTGTCTTCCTCCATACAGATTGATCCCTTGTCTCTGATGTATTTACGGTTCCATTTCCTTTTCCCCACCAACGTTCTTTATTCTCTACGTTCTTTCTCCCCTGATCTATTTATACCTCCCTGTCCTCGTTGCTTCAGTATATCCCTTTCGTCTCGCCAACCTTTTTCCCCATGCTCGACAGACTGAGAACGTCGGGAAAGCTGCGGCCGATTTATGATTGGATTTAAAGCTCGCGGGTGTGAAACCTTTCTTCGCACTTTGGCGAGGAAGCTGCTATTATTGGGAACCCAGGAGCTTGGAGAAAACTTCCCTTCCCGCGGGCTTTTCAGTCCACGCAGAGTGCCAGAACTTTCTTCAGGAATAATTCTCTCTCCCGTTGTCGCGTGTCATCTATCATCTCCGAGACGAAGCAGAAATTTTGTCGGAATTCTATAAATTGCAGAATATTGCCGCGAGTCCAGATGCAACCAGGATGCATCTCGGGGCCAGCTGCAGCTCCTGGGGGCACATTCGACGGCGACCTCTGACTCACGATCAATGAGGAAGGCGAGAACTGTCAGAAAGTCATTGGTGATGAGTCAGCCTGTTTTCGAGGGGTTAGGAGGGTGCGCGTAATGTCATCACCCGGAATTAATGCGCGAGGGTGAACGGCCTAGCACGAAGCATAAAAAAAACTGCTCGCCAAAACATCTGGAGACTATGATCCGGAGCGTAAAAATTGTTGTGGCTATTTTCTGAAATTTAGGGTAGGGGAACTAATTAGAGACTTCGGGAATTTTCGCTTTTGAAAGAAACTTTGGCGATTTAATTGATTTTTCTTAAGGTTCCAATGATCAAACTTTCTTTTATCTGTATAAAATTTTCCAAGACACCACTATTAAATCTTTTTCGTATTTTAAGAGATTAAAAATGTTTTGAAGCCAGTTATTGTGTACTTATGATCTACAAAGATCGGTTACTGCGCTTCCTTCCTGAATGCTGAGCCTCAATTACTGTGCACAATAAAAATTAAATATTATATATACTTACACAAATCCTATTTTCTATGAATAATGTTCTATGAAGATAGTAGAGACGCGACTCTGCTTTAATTAAATTAATTAAATTAATAAAATTTAATATTTACATTTCTTCTCTTTGAAAATTATGGCATAAATAATTTGAGATTTGTGTGATTTCTTATATATTTATCTTCATTCGATTAGTATTTTCATAAGCTTTACAAGAAATTCCGCTAATTCACTATCGGAAAAGTGAAGTAATTTCTGCGGTATTTTAAGGACCTCCGTCTTTTGCGTGATTAATTTTAAAAACTAAATAATTAATTGAATGTAAATGTAAAAGTTAATTATGCTCGAAAATAAACTAGAGGCTTAGTAATTGGCAGTATGTAATTGGTTCCCCTATTTTCTAAAAAGTGTGCCTCTTTTGGTTGGTAAACAGTGTCATCCTCCTGGCTCGATGGTTCGCACTGGATCACCTTGCTTCATGGAACCTCGGCGTGCGACTTCACCTTAACTGCTGCCCACATCATGCTCCCACAAAGGATAATAAGCACAGCTTCGTGCGTGCGCTATCTCGTGACCCCAATTTTTCGCTGATCCTTTCCACTTCTACAGAACTTTTGCCTAACGAATCTGCTGGCTCACGAGGTCCCTGTTTCGTCTCGGGAGTCTCAAGGCTACAATTTCCCCCAGACGAATTATTTTTAGAAGCCCAAAGTGCAAAAGAGGGAACGGTCGAGGGGCGGTCGCCGTACAAAACCATTCGATTTTCTGCTTGTTTTATCCGTCTTGGTTTCACGCTCCTCTTTCTTCCGTCCAAAGCTTCCTTTATGTTTCCTCCAGCCGCCGAACTATTTTCGTGGCGTCTCGACGGCTTGCTGCTCTTCCACGAGCCACAAGGAAATCGCCTAATCTGTGTCCGAGCTTCCTTTGCGTTCCCCATTCTTTGGGCAAAGGTATCTACATCTTCCTTACCCGAAAATCCGTGTAGAAAATTTTAAGTGTACAATGTTGTGCTGTTGAATTTACATGAAATGGTTATCCAACAATGGATAATTGAGATTCTTCTGAATAAAACGAGTCCAAACACGACGTTGATCGGATCAAGTTTATCGAAGCATTGTATACTAGGTGACCAAAATAACTTTGATCTATTTAACTATTTGTCTCGTTTCTGATACTACGCACAAATATCAAAGAGAGACACTGTTTGGTTCGAATGGACGAATATTATTATAAATATACATTTTTTCTAAACGTTATGCTTTTCACAATTTTTAATTCATCGATGCTTTTTTTTAATGGGAATACATATTTTAATTAGTTGAGATCAATACCTATCCACTAACATACAATTGGTGACCAAAAGATATTTTTACTTCAGGTTTTTTTCAGAACATGAGTAACAAGGAAAATACTCAAAGCGATAAAGTTATTTTGTTCACCCTGTGTATATTGCTAGTTAATTGATCCTAGAATGGCTGAAACTCAACCGACGCGCACCGTGTTTGAACTCGTTTTAATCGTAAAAATCTCAGCTTTCTATCGAAGCTGCAATTATAAAGGTACGTTGAAGTTGTGATTAATAAATTTTAATAGTAAATCATATTACTTTAGTAGGAACGAACGAAGCGCGTTCACAGAGATCGAGCGTGACCTTTTCGCCTACCATGGCTTTGGAAAGTCCATTCGACTGGAATCGAAAACACAGCTTTGGCCAGGGAGGCACGATGGTCTTAGCAGGCCCTAGACACGAGCCTAACGCGATCATTGCATAAGGCGGCCCTGATCAAACCTCCTCTCACGTGATACAGTTTGCAGCGCGGCGGTGTATTACGAAATCCCTCTGTTGCCCAAGATATCCTATGTGTCCGGTAGTTTCTCTTTGTTCCACTGGCTGCCTCCTGGATAGCCGGCTATCTCCGGCTGTGTACATACATTCTCACTTCGCGCCGTAATTGCACGCTTCTCGCCGTTGTTCCCGACTCGCTGATCCATTTATAGCCCCGTTAGGGGGTCCGAATTACTTTTTCCATTATTAATTTTATGTAATCACCGTGTAACTTTTAATTGCTCTCAGTGGAGCACCGGGCCAATAAACTCCTGCGGACGGTGCACTCGGCGAATCGCGGCAGATACGCATGCATTCTTTATTTGTACACGCTATCGTTTATAAATTGTATATCTGGATATATTTTTAAAATGAATACCTTTTTTGATATTGGAACAAATGAGTTGAATGGTTTCTTAAGATGTTAAAAGGACGAATTTACTAAACAATGCGTAAACAATTTTTTGCAAATATTGTTATTCGATGGAGTGATAAAAAGGATTAAACAAAATCACGTTTTTCAACTGTTCCATCTGAGTAATTATTTTCTATCTGATAATTTTACCTGACTAACATCTCAAAATAATTCAACCGATTTCGTTTGATTTAAAAAAAAGTTACTCCGTTTTAATACATGTTTTAAAACATTAATTACCATTCTTCAAAAACTCCGTAAAAATTTTATATACGCCTAAATATCAATTTTCTTTCTTTGTTTAAACTCATTCGATTATTTGTTAACACTGAGGATCTTAGCAAAAGATACTCCGCAGACTGGAAGTATTAAAGATTCTGCACACACACACAGGAAAGTATGGAGTCCTTTGTGCAGTTTTATGACAGGAACTCCAGAGCCATCGAAAGTACCATTTCATTGACCACACATTACCATTGAATTCGAAACGTTTAAGACTGCTTGAACACCTTAAGATCTCCATAAGCGTTCATTGTGTATTTTTTGTATTTACCGAAAGTTTTATGCTGTTTTCAGGCGTGTACAATGAGACGGCGAGGCGACGACATTAATTAGTCGAAGACATCCACAAGAGAAATCGTCGGGAGTACCGTGCAACGGAGTCATTGCAGCAACGTGGAATCAATTCCTCGCTCGTTGAGCAATCGATGATTTACAACGTGGAAGAACAATCGCTTGATCAATTGTAGGAAATAAGAGGAAAAGAAACTGCAGTCTCCTTTTTATGAAGACTGCTCAAGGAGGCATCCTTCGGAGTGATGCCTTCACTTTTGCTTCCGCAAAGCGCACTCAAATTCTCGACATACAGCAGAACCTCTGCTAACCGAACGGATCAGAGGAAAACTGAGGATCTTACTGTACCGTGTCACCGTAATACTTGATATAATTAATAGACTTTGGATATCATGCATTTATGACAAAAATGAGTATTTACATAATAATAATAAAAATAATAATAATAGTAATGATAATTTAGTAATAAAGTAGTAATAATGATGTTAAAATACACTGTTCAACAAAATTACAGCATAGACAAATTTTAGGTAAAAATTCACCAACTTTGACTCAAGATACGTCGGCGAAAAATCGTCGTAGGGTAATGAATTTTCTTTTAAATTAAAGCTTGAAACCTCCACTTTAAGATAGTATATCTGGATTTTTTATGTATGATATACCCTCACCACTCTAACCGTTTAAATGTGAGGCCACATTTATCATATTGAAAATTGCCAAGTTTGACGAAATACACAGACTTGGTAACATTTATTCTGGTGATGTTGTTTGCTGTGGAATGAAATATGATTCTTCCTCTTTAATTTAAAAGAAAAGGAACTTTGCTACGATTTTTTTTCACGAAGTTACAGCACTTTAAAGTAACCCTTGCACTTTTAGCATGAAACTTGGCACTTTTCAATATCACAAACGTAGCCTCATATTTAAAGAGGTACAGTAGTGAGGGTCCGTCAAACTTAAAATCAAAAGACAGTATCTTAAAGTAAAGCTTCCACGCTGTAATCTTTTTTTAAATTCATCACTCTGCCATGATTCTTCTCGGAGTTCTCATCGGTCAAAGTTGTTCAATTTTTCTATTTTTCTATTTTATTTTTTGCAACAGATGCAGACAACTTGTGTTTTGCGTAAAGATACGCGGTCCAATAATTAACTCGACGCTACAAGTTTGCATAACTTGGTACTGAGTTTGCCATTCCACTATTGCCACCTAAAACTTCGCAGCTGACATTGGAACGAACTCCGAAGTGTCATAGTGACGTGAATAAAATTAGAGCCGTGCGTACGGGAGAAGTATGAATGCGCCCACGCTCATTCACAGTTCCCGATGATCCAGAACGCGGATCCAGCGGCGGATAGTAATCGAGCAGGGTAAATATAGCCGTCGGGGGGTCGTGGACTGAAGTTCACAGGCGATCGATCGGAAGTTCTTAATGGCAAGTGGACGCCGGCCGGTCAGTAAACAGTCGGATACGCTTAATGTCACCGGGGCCATGATAACGGCACATCGATCGTAGCCGGCTAAAGTTGGCGCGCAATAATCGAGCTGGACATCAATCTGATCCTTGAATTAGCCATGACCTTCAGCGGAAAGGTCTGTCCGGTGACATTACTTAAGGGTCATCGAGTAATGAAGCGTTCAAGCGATCAGGTATACGTCCGGGGATTAAAGGATGCTGAAGAGGATGTACACGCGTGGATCTCCTATATTTGTCAGTTGATAAGCTGTAAAATGTCAGCGATTGGGTCACGCCTGTGTCACAGAATTTTTCCATCAAGGATCTCGTATTTCATCTATCTTGGGCTGGAAACTGGACTTGCGTCGTGGCTCTAGGCGCTTTGGGAGAAGTTGACAGTGTGAGAAAATTTATTAGACCGAACAAGTTGAAGATTAACGAGCACGGAGATGGTTCAAGTAACCGGTCCTTCGATTTTATGGTACCCGGAGGAAAATTAGCCCGGAACAATAGCTCGGCTTGGAAACCGGCTAAGTGTGGGTGCTCTTCCAGGTCAGAGTTTACGCTCGGTTGATCCCCGCGCCGGAGAACAGGGTGCCGTCTGTGTATCCGACAGTTCACACGTGGCACCATCACGAATGTGTGTCAATCCCACAAAAAAAGAAAATAATTCAACTTCCCTCCGAACTCGTACCATCGAGTAAAGAAGTCGAACTCTCAAGAAATCGAAGAAAATGATCTTCGCGGCTACGTGTACGAAGACTTGAATGAAACTGTAAACGAAGTTCGACTTCACTTCGCATCTTCCTTCGAACACTTTCAGGTTCAACGTACCGCAAGCCGAGCAGAACCACGGCTGGCATCCTCCGAGCGAAACAAAGACCCGTAGACCAAGTCTCATTAATCTGAAAACCGCGGGGATTAGCGGCTCGGGCATCCCACAATCTCTCATTCCCTTTATTAATTACCGTCGCGGCGGATTCCTCGATGAACGAGGAAGTTTCTCGCTTTGTCTGGCCACCGCCGGCCGCGCCGCCCCCGCATGTGGGCCCTGGGACTCCTGTGCCGTTTCACACGGCGACGTCATCGGGGCTGTCGCGATTAGGGTCGCCGGAGACACATTGGAACGGCTGTGTCTCGTACGATAATAACCCGAGCCGCGATGTCTCGTGGTCGCTAGACAAATCGAACGTGGAGGGAGACCCTCCAAAAAAATTGTAGGGCCTTGAGAGACATCTTGGGACCAATGGAAAAAATGGTGCGGGTCTTTGAGTGATTGTGAGACAATACGCGTTGTCAAGTGACAACAAGCGACCTCTAGGGTTCGTCAAAAAAGATTCCGCAGCTCGCAAAAGATCACGCCAGATCTTCCAAAAATATTTGAGAGATTGCTGAAGGCCATTAGTTATTTTGGGACAAGTGGAAAAATTGTTTAATTGTCGAATATTGGTTTAGTGATCAGTCATAGCGGTATGGCGGTTTGCGAACATTAGGATGTTCTGATTTTAGCGAACTTCGCGGTGGAAGTTGTTTTCTTGCGCCGACCTCGGTCTGACGGATCGACGTCGACGTCATAGACATAGTCGTCTCAACCTCGATCCCCACTTCCCCCCAAGGATAAGGTCTCTCCCGCGACTGGTCTCGATTACTTTCGCCGTTCGAATTTCTAAGGAGACCGACACTCTCGCGCTATTTTTTCCTGCGTTCGAATAGAAGCGATCGACGAGAGAAATTCGTGAGAATCTTTCCGGAGTTTAGACACTGTTTTGTTGATTTAAGGTTATCCGAGGATCTCTAGTTACTCGTAGATCACTTTAGGACTGATTAATCGAAGCTTGAAACCTGACTAGTTAAAATATTAGAGATTCATTCTATGGACGCGTAACGGTGCTTCATCCGATGCTGGATCGCTTCGGATTCACCCTGCCACTTTATTCACACTTTATAATTTATCTTCACATAGTATGTTCTTTGTGAAAGAATGCGCCGAGGCTTAATACCTCATCCTATTATTATCTTCGTAGTTACAATAATCATCATTTTCTCGATTGTAATAGTTTCTTAAAAGAAAAAGAAAAATATTTCTTGCATGCATTTTATGCATACTTGATTGCTTAGTCTGTTAGCTGTTGCAATCACTTTGAAAAGTGTGTAAATTACAGGAATTATGTTGTATAAGTTCGATTTCCTTCATGTTTTGTTCAAATACAACACTTGTCAGAAATACATAATTTAATCAAGAATAACCAGAGTTAACCAGCTTAACCAGTTAGCTGTTTTTGACGAGTATACTCGTTATAAAAAAATGGCAACGCGTTGTGTTATAATGAGTACAGTGCGAATGAAAGGACAGCAGAGTCGAAAGTCTTGTTTAGTGGCCCTCGGTTCCCAGATTGATATTTGTTTGGAGGAGATTGTTGAGCATTTAGTATCGGATTACACGCTCACATTTTCACGACAGGCGTCGTGACACTGGATCTTCTAATTAGCCCGTTCAGTACGCTTTAAGCCGCGGTGTTGAATTGCATTCTTATCTGAAAAATACCGGGTCCCACACTAACAGAGAACGACCGCCCGGCTCTTGAACCCTTAATTTTAACACCGTCGGATAATTAATTGACCAGCCGGCGACACGACGGATCTAAGGTTGCACAATTTTAATTGATCCGATGAACCTTGACACAGTATATGCGGCTGTGCGTTCCAGGTGCGACAAGGTGCATGTATATACGTTTAATCGGAGAGGTATCGTAAACCGGCTGCCCCGGCTTACTGATGTCATCTATTCGAATATCAACGCTCGGTTAACAATTAGCTATTGTTTGATCGACTTGGAACTTGATTCTGACCCCCATCTCGCGCACATGATCCTCTCGTTTAGTTGCGAAATCTTTCATCTCATTATAAAATGGTTTTCCAACGTTTTATTTAGCCGCGGATAGTTTTCAGACGGCTGCTGACTCTGCCGACTTTTTCCAGCTAACTCAGATGCTGACACGCTAGTTCCACCTGAAGCAAACTGGTCTCGACAGAAAACAAGAGACGTTCCTGCAGGCGTAGATTAAAAAAGTCGGCACTGGTATCATGGAATTTCGAGCGACTTTATTCACTTCTATAATTATTATATTCTTAGTCGACACCTTGCATGGCAACTATATGGCAATTCGAGTACTTCGTATATGTACGTTAGTGTGTAATTACATTGATACATTGATAGAATGTTCAGTGAGGAATTAATATACAGTGGAAGCTCGAATATCCTAACTGACCAATGATACACAGGTGTTCTTATAACAGGGCAGGTACTTAATCAACGTACAGTGGAGCTACGTTTATGCGAACGAAACTTTAGCAGCACCCGGTTAACTGAACTCTATCCTGAACTGAATCCTCTTGCATGCACTCCGATTGAATGAACGAAATATCATAGTCGATGGCGGGAGACAGATTATACAAATCACCAGATTATGCGAATTAACATCACAGGTTCCCTTCTTTTACGGATATCTGCTTTACTGGATTAAATCTCTATTAATGTCTAATAATAATGTCGCTATTAATGTTTAATGAATATAAAAAATTGAGATATTAGTGATGTCGGATAATAGAGTGCATGCGAAAAAATCTCAGCAAAAAAATCGTAGTGGACGAAACGTGAGACTTACCGGCGCTGTGTCGACCCTAAGGGCCAATTCCGTTGAAAACGTTGGATCGACGTGAACGGGAAGGCACTGGATAACTTTTCCGGCAAAAATCGTGGTAACTGTGAACCGGCGAGAATAAGGTTGCACCGAGGGTTCACGGGAGCACTGTGAGCCTGAACGCGATCGTGCAGAGGTTCGCCGAGAACTGGGAGAACACGGCGGGCCGACGAGCAACAGCACGTCAATGAAAGAACGCCGGCGATCGGCGTCGCTCATTCGAGCGTCTCCTGCACGTGCGCGCGTGCAACACGCACGCGTGCACACGCTGCAACGGGGACCGGTCTCTCTATCTGCCCCTTTTTTCGGGGATAATATTAAATATCGATTCGCGAGGGACGCCGCCAGACATTTTATTCCCCATAAATATGAATCACTCTCAACTCTGACTTTAACCCCACGCAGGATGCCTGTGAACTTTAATTTTATCTCGGCAACCGTGCCACTTTAATGGTCACCTGTGTGGGCGGAATGTTTTCGAAATGATTACGATTTTTATTTCGTGGACAATACAGATTTTTCGATGGATTCACAAAATTCGTACGACACAAAGGTGGGTCAGCTCCGTTCACTTCATTGTAGAGGAACAATGTTGAGCGTTCGGGGAGACAGGTCTGATCACCTGGTCTTAATTGTCGCCTTCTGCAGCTGGCGGATCGTCTGCAACAGAATAATCTCATTAAGGACTTTCGAACGACGAAAAACTCTTGGTGTCGCAGCGGAACGAGCTTCCGCTTGTTTATCCGCGATCCCATTGTCTCTGCTAAGCGCAAGTTCACACTTTCTACCAGTGACACTTCGCTCTACGATCCAATATGTGGCACAGCGCTGCCGAATAATGTTCGTTCCCATTTTTCTGCCAATCTTGGGTTGC
Source organism: Megalopta genalis (assembly GCF_051020955.1). NCBI lineage: Eukaryota > Metazoa > Arthropoda > Insecta > Hymenoptera > Halictidae > Megalopta > Megalopta genalis. The sequence goes on from NC_135017.1 coordinate 10,166,166, forward strand.
AGGATACTTTGTAATTTAATGGATTGTATAATGAGTTCGTTCGCGTTTTCTCGTAGGAAAACATATTACCGTGCAGTCGTCGACGCGAACGGACTGTTCATACGATTTCAGCCTAATATACCCTGTTTTAGAGTAGACACTTCCAGCTTTCGTTTAAGCTAAGTTGCATAGGAATAACCCCACGAGAACGTATCTTGAAATCTATCTGAATTTTTCCTTCTAAATCCAGTAAACTCCACGATGTCAGATGTCGATTCCTTTCAATTTTTCAAAATGATCTCGTCATTTTATCGTAATCTAATGTACTCTACCTTAAAATAGATACTTCCAGCTTTCGTTTAAACTAATTTGCATAGAAATAGCCCCACGAAAACGTATCTTGAAATCTATCTGAATTTTTCCTTTTAAACCGAGTAAACTCCACGATATCAGAGGTCGATTCCTTTCAATTTTTCAGAATGATCTCATCATTTTATCGTAATCTAATGTACTCTACCTTAAAATATACACTTCCAGCTTTCGTTTAAACTAAGTTGCATTGTTGGATCACCATCCCCATTATCCAGAGTTATCTCACTGTCCACAGTGAGTCAGTCGTTTTCGAATCAACTGTTTATATTTCAAGGGTTCGAACCCGCATTTCTCATCTCGAAACTGTCTTCGCGATCCGGGAAGTATTGTAGTCGTGAAATAAACCACTAATATAATATAAAAGTGTTCGAATCAATCCACCCCGTATCCAACAGCATAGAAATAGCCTCATGAGAACATGTCTCAAAATTTATCTGATCTGTCGCTTTGAATTCGTGTAATCTTCCTTGCCTTTTCCTAGGTGTCAAAGGTCAATGAATGGACTTATTACACAATCTAATACATACCCTCTTCGCGTCCTCGAGGCTTGCAGGCACGTACTTGGCGTTCATAGTCCTGGCTATGTTACTATAGTCCCTATAAAGTGTGTACTGATCCTTCATCCACTGTTTTATCAACGCCATCCTATCCTGCAGGCCTCGAATCTTGTCCTCGGACTTTAAATCTGCATCCGTTGGATCTGCATAAAATGTCGGAAAGACGTTCAATGATAGTCCGAGGTGCTGAAAAAATTCAAGTTCATCGTACCCGGTTTCTCGAAGGCTGCAATCTTCGGGAACTCGAGAGGCTTGATGGCAGCTATCTTGCCGGATCCAGCTGGATCCCCTATCCCGTATTCCAACCGGGTTTGCTCCAGTTCCAACAAGTAGTTCCGGATGTCCTCACGTTCCTGTTGCTGCCTGAGCGCGGCTGCTTGCTTCCGCAATTTCCGCGCATGCCTGCAATCGAACCTCGACTGCTTCTCATCCAGTCTTATTCGATTCGTCGTCTTCCTGGTTTTCGAGGACTTTGACGATCTCTTCGAGGTGGTTCTTCTTCTTTTCTGGTCTGCATTCGTGTCCTTCAGCTGTAATCAAATACAGTAAATTCTCTAAAATTGTCAAGGAGATAGTTGCCCATTTTTGTTTCCTTGCCGAGGAACAATTTGGGAGAATTTACTGCATTTGCTGTCGAATATTCAACTAGTGGAGCTAGAAGCGAACTAACATTGTCCAGAGACCCAGTCCTGCTGTCCTTCCACTCATCGGCGACGTGTTTAGCTGTTGGCAGCTTCACCACGGTTCCGCACTTCTTCGTGCTTTTTGTCTCCCTGCTATGGAATCGGTATCTTCTGGCGATAGCGTCTATCGCGTCTCTGTTCAAATTTCTAAGCGTCCAAGTGACGTCCGAATTTTTCGGAGTCTCTCTCAGAAGCTTCTCGCTAGAGGTGCTGTATTCGTCTTCAGCCTTTGCTTCGTCGGCCCTGCTCTCATCTTCCCGCGAAGGATCCTTCTGCTTCTCCAGGTTCGCGGCCTCTCTGAAATCGATACGGTCGATAGAAAACGAAAGGCTGATCGTGAAACCGCATCTTACATAGTTGCTGAAGAGCTGTTCTGGCTGTGTCTAGGTCTCTCCTGATCAGACACTTCGGAGGATTCGCTGATCTTCCGGGTGTCCTCGATGTTCTCGCTCGGCTTTCTCTGCTTTCTACCTCGTCGGGGATGCTTCCGAGGAGTTGTTTGCTTTAACGATTTCAGGAGGGTGATTGGCTCTACCTCGTCCACGTTTTCCGACGTCTTGACGTAATTCGATAGCTCCTCGTCGAGGCCGATCTCGCACTCGCTCGTGCTCTGCACTATTTTCGGTGGGACCAGTTCTATGATCTTCTTCTCCTTCGGTGCGATCTCTTCGGGGCTGGAAATTTGACGTTTTAGTTTCATTTATTCGGGAATCCGATGCCTGTATCGGTTCGGATAAATAGCGGATCAATAAGCTAAAAAAGTAAAACAGATATAATATAAAAACATTAAGTTAAGCGAAATGCATATACTTTGAGAATACTGTAGGTATGTTAAGTTAAACCATGCGATGTGATATATAAATCAAAACTATATTCGGAGCGTCATATATTTCCGACATAAAGATTATACATAAGATTATATGGAAGAATCAAATGTTCGTGTTTAATGTAATAAAAAAATATAATATAAATATAATGTGATACAATCAGAAATAGATGTTCAATTTGTAAAATGACAACCCTGTATTAAAGTATATGATAATTAGACTGCAGATCAAACAAGAGTTAAAAAAAGAATCTATTTTCATTCGTAACATTTTTAACCAGATGAATATAATGGAACAGCATTGCTAAATTTTTGTCTTCCATTTAATGTATTCTATTTGATCTACTCGTTTTTTTCATAAATGCATTAAATCCGCAGTCCAACGATAACGCACGGATATCAGTGTATCAGGACGGAACGAAATTCCTAGCACGGAAAATAAAGATTTCCTAATTGGAACTGGAATTAGACCCATACAACGCCATCGGACGGCATATGTCTGAATCTAAACTACCTGTCTTCAACCACAGTCTTCCTGGCGCTCGCAGGCTGCATGTGGACAGTGATCATGACCTGTTTCACCCCAGATCTAACTGTGTTTTCATAAGACTGCTCCCTAAGCATCTCCTTCGACCGATCCTCCGCATAGCTGGAAGAGGCTGTCGAAGAGGAAACCTGTTCGAACGTGTCGCTCTCGTATTGGACCTTTCGCTCTTCTCCAATGACGCTGTCGTTCTTCTTCAGGGTTTCAATCAGTTCGGAAACGATGTCGCTTCTTTCGCTTATCTTGTTAGCTACCTCTATCGCCTCTTCACTATCCTCTTCCTTCAGCTCCTTCATATTGGTCTCCATAATTTTCTCTTCAGCCTCAGTCTCTTTTCCTTCTCTTCTACCAGTCAAGGACTCTTGGACCACCTCTGAAACTTCGGAAATCTCCGATGCCTTGGACAAGATCGTCGCGACCGAAGATTCATCTTTGCTTCCCGCACGATCGCCAGACCCAGCTGACCTGCTCTGTTCCCTGCCCTTGGATTCGGAACTGATGCTCCTCATGGAGGATGCTAGGTCAGAAGATCTTCGAAAGGAGTTCCTTCTGACCGGAGATATCTTATCTGATTTAACTGTGTCATCTTCTAGAGCTAGATCGTCCACAGTATCCTCAGGTGTCTTCATTCGGGAGATACTTTTAGCACTTGGATCATCATTAGAGCTGTGGTCCTCGGACTTCGGAATGACCTAGAAGAATCCTGGCTTGTACATCGCGACAAGGACGTAGGATTCGATGCGTATGTACCTTGAACCCATGGCTATCGTCGCTGTCAGCGGTGTCCTGCGTTCTGACAGGTGCATCAGCTGTCATCCTGGGCGTCGCTTCGAGGGACGTGTCAGTGCTGACGTTGCTCTGGCCTCTCGTGACCTCGTTACGCTTAATGCTATACTTCCTGTCCATCTCCTTGAGCTTCAACAGCGCGGCGGCAGCCCTCGAGCGCATCATCGTGCTTCTTCCAACTTTAGGAGGTGAACTCGGCCTGGATCGACAGACTCACTGGCTACACTTGTGGATTTTCATTCAGCCCCGATCATAACGCGCTTGTTGGAACCCGTTGCCATGAGAACAGTTTGTACACAACGTGGCTCGAAGGCCGGGCCACCCCATCCGCCAGGGTTTTTCGAACGCGTCCCGCTGACCACTGATAAGCGGTTATATTGTCGTTCAAGTGGGCCATATAATACTCCACAGAAAAAGATCGTCTCGACAAACTTCGCCTAAGAGTGTCATAAACCCGGGTGCTTTTTGCGCCTATTAGACGTTTCTGGAATTTTAGCAAAAAATAGGAAATGTTGGTGACAAGATATGATTTACTGTCGCGTATCGCGCTATACCGAAGCGTAGTATTTCATGTTTCGTTGAATTGTATGCCAGACGACGCTCTTATCAAGTGATTAGTGATTACACAAGTGTCTATGCAAGGACGCATGCGGCCAAGTCCACTGAAGCAGAGGAAATGGCAAAACGGTGCAGAAATATTAAATCGATGCACAATTATGCGATATGCGACGAGTCGATGACTTCGTATTTATTGCTGGCCTTTAAACTTAGGTCTGGCTGTGTTTAAATAAAAATTCCCTCATCTTTCCCATTTTACGGATTGTTAAATGATTTTTCATTCGAATCAATGAGAATTTAATCCGCAACTAAGTAATTGTTCCATTCTGTCGCACGTAGCACAATTCTTTTACACACGAGCGAAAAGTGAATCGTTATGCGTCAAAACAAATAATGCTTGCCTTGACACGTAGCCAATTGATCTCTGCTATTGACTTGTTGTACGCGTATCAGTGATTTATTCCAGCTCTGTGACTAGGTGTCTTATCCGAACATCTTCTGTTCTGATCGGTTTTCAGTGTACGTACTGTAATTATGATGCACCAAATTAGGTCTAAAATTGTTATGCGTCAAACTATAATATGACTATTTATTTTGTATGCAGTTCTGATGGGTATAGGACTGTTATCTGTAAAATCATAAACCCAGGACGAAAGATATAATAACCCCGGGTATTTCCGGCTGAAAACCGAACGCTTTTAACTATTTGTGAAAATAGATATGACATCATAAAGGAATGTTTCGATGAATTATAAATAGTAACCACAAACAAGAGATAAAATTAAAATATGTAGTTTTATGGAATAAGTATTTTATTTGAGATTAAACATACACACACTACAAACTATACAAGGCAAGTGAACAGGATAAATAGAGAAAGTTATAAAACTGATTATTTTATTATGTTTCTGACTGTTAAAATATTTCTTTCATACACCGAATTCTGTTTTTACACTGAAACGTTTTCTGGAACATATCTACCGTTTAAAAACGGAATTGCGTGTACAACTAAAATAAGATAACATTATAAATTACTTTTTCTTCTTGAAATCATTAACACTGATATATCTTTGACTAAAATTTACATAGATCCTTATAGAAAGTCCTGCCGGACGCATTAATAATTAATACAAATCCGAAGAAATCCGGACTGATGGCAACCGTACCCGGACAGAACATCTCTGAACTTATCCGTTGGACCATATTTTGAATCTGTGAAAGGTGAAATTAATTAAGGAAAATCATTTGAATATCGCTCCAAGGTGACACAGCCAATCAGGAGGATCCACTGCGTCGGTGCGTTCGTCTCTATCGTCTTCCCTATCGACAACAGATAAAATAAGGACAATCACGGTGGCGCGAGGTTATGTGCGGCGCGGCATGTCTTGGGTTGCCACGGCGCGTCGGCTGGTTGGTCGAGCGTGGTCGGCGTTGATTGGGCCTCGTTCGTCGACCAATCGTTGCCCTCCATCTGTCTACCCCGGTGGCTGCTAACTCGCCAACCACGTCTGCGGCTCAGGCATTATCGGCTAGTTCATTGTGGAGACAAGATCATCGTCGTGCGGACTCTCGTCGTCCCGGCGTCTCAAAATGCAGTCCTTCTGCTCGTTTCTGCTGCTGCTTGCGGTCACGCTCGCCACCGCGGAGGTCTACTTCGAGGAGAAGTTTCTCGACGGTGAGTAAAATCCCGTGAAAATAATTCTACTATCGTGTACATGGGCCCAACGATCGTCTACCAGTATTAAGACCGGGTTCTAGAAAAATCAACTTCACGGTTCCCACTGCGTGAACCACACCCACGCGTCCATTTCCCTGGATTTTTCCACGAAACTTCTGGATCTTAACTGTACTTCTCGCGGAGTTCCGCTCTTCGTGCTCCGCCGCTTAGAAACACACTGTATATTTCTCCTTGGTAACCACACGCCCTACTACACCGTCCCCGGTGTACATTCCCGTCGAATACACACGGATTTTCGTTAATGGAGGGTGGATTTCATTTTCCGGAGAAGGATTCGATTTTACCCCGGCCATATGCGTCCATGGGGAGTCGAAATTGCCGTGAACGTGGCCATGGTAGATTGTCTCGTGGCATTGGCGTATAGTACGCCGACATGACGCGCGATCGATCGGTTGATCCGCGTTCCACGGGCTACGCTTCCTATAGCGGACCTCGTGGCTCGGCAAAATTCAGATGTTACTATTTTTGATCTTAGTTTACCGGATTCTTTCTCCCCTTCGTCGAATCGTTGTGCGCCGTATTTTAATAGTTCATTCAATGCGCCGCGTTATTTTCGGTTTTTCTTTCCCCCATTCATCACCGGTCGAAAAATTGTATCTACGTGCGCAACTTCGTTTATTACCTCGTAATCACTGCCATATTTTATTCGAAGAACCGCTCTGAGAATTTCTTATTTATTCATTTTTATGATTTGTAGCACCCTAGGAGGAAGATATCAAAATCTTATGCATTATGATTTCTTTTGCAACCGTGTTCATTAGAACTTTTTCTTTGTTATTAAAATTTGTTCGTGAAAAAGAAAGATCACAGTTTTACAGTTTACATGTAAGCGATACTTAATGAAAATCCATTTTCAGATTCGTGGGAGAAGAATTGGGTTTACTCTGAGCACCCTGGTAAAGAGTTTGGAAAGTTCGTTTTAAGTCATGGCAAGTTCTGGAACGATCCAGAGAATGATAAAGGTACGATACCTATCGGCTGAGTATATTATTCAAAACTTGGAGTCCTGATTGAATTAATTAATTATCTTCAGGTATCCAAACATCTCAGGATGCCAGATTCTATGCTATCAGTAGGAAGTTCGATCCATTCAGCAACAAGGACAAGCCCCTTGTGGTCCAGTTCAGTGTGAAGCATGAACAGAACATTGACTGCGGCGGCGGATACGTCAAAGTATTTGACTGCTCGTTGGAACAGAAAGACATGCACGGAGAGAGTCCATACCAAATTATGTTCGGTAAGGATTGGTCGTAATTAGCGGCGTTGCCGAGCCTAGAGTCACCGGTCGCATCCTATGGTGCATTGGTGCTAATGGTTGTCGGAGAGTAAATTCTTTCTTATGCCCTGAATATTGTTCTCATATGTAGTTCAGGTACCTAGTAAGATACATTACATTTACTTAAAGCCAAAGAATCTCGATTGTCCGAGCACTGACTAGTTCGGAAAGTCGATGTTTCATCGTGGCTTCTATAATCCCGAACATCGTTCCTTCGTTCCCTATAATTATGTTTCACTTTGGTGTAAAAAAAAAAATGCGTGATCTCACGTTTGGCACGAGTCCAACGAAGTCTGCGCTATACACGGATTCTTGAACTTACTTGTCCGACTTCAGGACCCGACATCTGCGGACCCGGAACAAAGAAGGTCCACGTGATCTTCAGCTACAAAGGCAAGAACTTGTTGATCAACAAAGACATCCGCTGCAAGGACGATGTCTACACTCATCTGTACACTCTGATCGTCAAGCCCGATAACACGTATCAGGTGAGCAACTACGACAAAAATAGATCATTAAAGTTTCGAGCCTAGAGTCACATGTCCTCTTTGATGATCTGTGGAGGACAGGTGCGAAAGGAACTCGAAGAGCGAAGATTATCTTGTTTATTTCAAGTAGAGAATCTGGATCTCTACATTTGAAGCAAAGACCAACACTATTATCTTTACAGTAATTTCTCTGTAATATTGCGCAATATTAAAATACAAATGCTTTCTTACAGAGGGAATATTGTATTGCACAAAAAATGATGAAGTTCCTTGATCAGCAGCGTCGTGAATAGAATGATTTGTTCTTTAGGTTCTCATCGACAACGAAGAAGTTGAGTCTGGCGAGTTGGAGGCAGACTGGGACTTCCTGCCGCCCAAGAAGATCAAGGATCCATCCAAGAGCAAGCCCAAGGACTGGGACGACAGGCCCACTATTCCTGACCCTGATGACCAGAAGCCTGACGACTGGGATCAACCAGAACACATTCCTGACCCTGAGGCCACCAAACCTGAAGACTGGGATGATGAGATGGATGGAGAGTGGGAGGCTTCTCTGATCAACAACCCCGAGTACAAGGTCCGTTGCATGTCTCTGGATAGGGTAGTGGAACTTGATACTATGATCTGACCAATTTCTATGCCTTTGGCTTTCTTTCCGACACAATACTTTATATTATAACATTTTTTTATTCTTTTATTTTCTTCATTTTTGAATACTATTGAGTATTATTTATTTATTTTTTAATAAAAAAAATTGAATGTCTTATTCAGTAAATATAAAGTTAGTTTTGCCCGAAAATAATCTAAAGGCACAGCAATTGGTTACCCCACAGTTAGCGGCTCCACTACCCTAATTTCATTTCAAATGTGACCAGGTCTGGTCGTGGCAACGTGTCACAAGATTCATGAACTGATCGAGCGTTTGTTTTGTTTTCAGGGCGCATGGAAACCGAAACAAATCGATAACCCTAACTACAAGGGACCGTGGATCCACCCGGAAATGGACAACCCTGCCTACACCCCTGATCCGGAACTGTACAAGAGGGACGAGATCTGCGCCCTTGGTTTCGACCTCTGGCAAGTGAGGTCTGGAACCATCTTCGACAACGTTCTCATCACGGACGACCCTGATGTCGCTCGCAAGTTCGGCGAGGAAGTTTGGAAGCCCACTATCGTAAGTTTTATTGCGGTTCTAACAGAAGTTTTACAAACTGATGGAAGCAAATGATGTGAAAAGCATTCCTGATTTTAATGAGCGATAAAAAAGCTGGAATTCCTCGTTACTGATCGATGAGATTCAATCAATTTATTGAAAACGTCTCGAGGACGATGTAGAGTAATTTTTCTTATTGAATATTTAGGAGGGTGAAAAGAAGATGAAGGAAGCTCAGGATGCGGAAGATTTGAAACAGAGAGAAAAGGAAGTGAAGGAGAGCGAGGAGAACAAGGATGACGATGAGGACGAGGACGCCGATGAGGAGGATAATAGCGTCCCAGACGTGGAAGTGAGTGTTTCTGCTGAGAATATTGTAATTGGTAAAAAAAATTAGCACGTTGTTAATCAATTAACTTGCTTTATTACAGGAGCATGACGAATTGTAAACGAATTTGTCGTGAACGACACGAACACAGACTGTATTCCAGGAGCTGTGTGGCCGCGACACGCACCAACATTTTCCAAACGTGTAAACGTCACAATAAGAAGAAAGATCATTTCTATGAATCGGGAGGAATGAATTAACTCGTGCAAGTTGGTGGACAAATTTTTCAACAGTGAAAGGCAATCCCTTCTCTCGCCACCCCTGTAACGATATTTTAGTCTAACCATGGCCTTGTCTTTGCAGCCTAAACTGAGAAAAAGCAAAAGAAAACACTTTTCGTACCCTAGGCTTGAATCTTCAGTACCGCGTGTTTATTACGATGCGTACTTAAAGCAGTGAGACAAAAATCGTCAGAGTGTAACCTCGCGTTTGATGCGTTACCGAAGGTACGCTGCAATATCGGAAATATTCGTCTACCCCTCCCCCGCTATATATAAATATATATATAATATATACATACATATATAATATATATGTATTATATTAAAAAGAAAGAAAAGAAATAGTCATCTTGCCCCAACCGTGTCCCCCCATGGCACAGCTCCACAAAAGACTCTAAGTTGTTCCGTTTTTGTTTGTCAAGTGTTTTTATATACAATAAAAAAAAAAGAATAATTGAGATGTAATTTAAACGACGCTGTATTATATATATATATATTATATATTACTTCAATTTCCGTACAGTGTACGCGTATTAAGAAAAGAAAAGAAGTTCGCTCCAGTTTAAAAGATTAAAAAAATGTGGTAACAGTGTGACTGAGAGAGATGTGTGCGGACCGAGTGATTCAGAAAAATAATTGGTATGATACATGTATCGAAAGCAACCAATAAACAATGTAATAAATAAGACTTTTCTAGACGTGCTCGAGGCGTTCATTTCTTTATGTCCTAATCATTGCGGTTTATTAGTCAAGATTATGTTGAGTCATTTAATCAAGACCCTCCTACGGTCATTTGGAGAGAACTTTGAAGAGTTGCAAAATGTTGCACACTCAAAATGAACCATTTGAATTGAAAACTATAGTTTGTTGTGATTTGAGCGCGCGAACTTATGAACAGCGCTGTAATCTTCTGGATCGTAATTAAAAATAGCGATCTGTTGTTCATGAGATAACATTTTATGCATGATTGCTTTTTAGGGTTGATCTTATTTGAGCTTCAACTTTCACCTTAATTACCACTGTGATCTATTGCAACAATTTTTTTTATATTTCTTTCGAGCAGGATTGTTTGGGAATTTATTAAAACATATAAATGGTTGCCGACTTTGGAAGGAAATAATAAATAGTATATTCGATAAATATATAAATTTATTTTCCTTTTAACAATGACAATTGTCATTCCGATCGAAGTTACATTTTCCTCAGGAATATAGATAGAAAGATTCAAGGTGGAAAATTAGAAAGTGAAATGCATCGGTTATAACTTAAAGCTTGGTAATAGTACAAATATTTAAATAGTGCTTAAATAGTTCGTAAAATTGTCTAGAAATCGATTGTATTGTACAGTTGAATCGAATGTACATTTTCAATAAAAACTAAGCTCTATCTACTAAGGCACTCATTATCGAGGTTGCCCTTTTGATAATTTTTCAAAATCTTCATGGGAATTCGGCAGGTGACGTTAGATAAGTGTTATTCGAACTCGCTATGGGATTAAGATAGTCTTTTTGCAAGATTTAAGATACGTTTCGTTCGACGACGATCGTCGTAACTTACGTGTGAGAGGAGTTTATTTAGAGAATCATTGAAGACTGCGGAGAAATCATCTATAGAACAATAGAAGCAACACACCGTCGTTATTGCAGTTCATCAAGAAGTATAAAAAATACAAAACTGATCAAATTTCGTGGAACCTCATCGCGGACTTTTTGAAAGTGCCACAAATAAATATATTTCGAGTGACTAAATGTGTCTGCGTTTATCTTTGTACATTTAAAATTGCTTATGATTAGGCTGCGAACCTTCATCCAAATATTTACGTTGTTATTCAATTTCATGACAATTGGAATATAGGGAAAAGTTGTAGACTTTGTGAGGTAATAATAAATTAAGAGTATTGTTAATTTTTAAGAATATACACCTTTCCTTGCACTTTAAAACATTGCCAAAAATGTATAAAAATCCGCAGCCTGCTTGCGAATCTTATAAAGATAATTAGTTTTTAATGAGAGAATTATTATTAAGGTATAATTACATGAGAAGTAAAACGCGTTCGCTGATAGAATAGATATTTTCACGAAACGACTTTTTAATTAATAGTTAACTATACTCTAGGAAAATTTTTACAAATAGACAAGGCGTCCGAGTGCACCTTCTTGAAGTCGTAAGATGGAAAGCTGAACACGTTGACTCGTGAACTTTTCAAATATAGCATGAACAAAGTCAGCTCGATATTGGCGTTCACTACTGTCTCGATTGAAAATTATTCGTCAACGTTGTCAATTTATTCCGAGCAAAATCTTAGAACGAAGTAATGAATTGTCTACGTTTTTGTGCGATCGAAGAAGAGATTACGTGGAATGGAAAGATTTTAAGATAGTCTACATCTGTCTCTACTCCCAGAGGATCCCACCTCCACGGTTCGTCGCCTGGGAGCGTCCTCGTCTTGCATTGAGGCCTGAAGAGCTCTCGCAAGAGCCTCGTCCTCGCTCATACTTCCTTGATAGTTTGTCATGATCTCGCCGTTTCTCCTATTTACATTAACGTTATTTTCTAGTTTGTCCAGTCTTCTTCTTCTGGTTGCCTCTTCAGGACCTAGGCAACCATGGTCTGTTGGATGTCTGTGCTTCAAGCAGAAATTCTGATTGCAGTCTGAACAGCGTACTTGCACTATCTCTTTGATTTTGCAGCCTTTAGAGGAACATCTGAAACAGGATATTCTTTTATAGCTTAAACTTTCAATGTGAAATGCATATTAACTCTTATCTGATATCAGATATTCGGGCCTATTATATAGTATCACATAAGAGGCTTGTAACTATTAAACATCTGTAGGTGGCTTACTTATTGGAAAATATTTTTGCCCTAGGTTTCTTAAAGTCTGACTGGCATTCATTGTCCATATGTTGACCTACAGCAATGTCAGGAGGGTCTCCTCTCTTTGTTGGTACCGGTGTGTTGCACAGTGGACAGACAGGGACTTGAACATCTTTTTTGTAAGCGCTTGGGCAGCTGTGGTTTGTATATGATATGTGCTTGGTACAAAAGATCGCCGAGCATGCATCACATTTTAGAGGTAAAAAGTCTAAACGGTTGCAGCTGTTTTCTGAGCAATGTTCTCCCAAGTTTGGGAACTCCATTGTTTGTGAGGATAATCTAAAACGAAAATTAGTATTTAACTAAGTGAATATTGTATTTTATACGCAAACAAAGTAGAATAGAACTTTTCAAGGCATTTTCAAGAGAATTTGATTAAAGACATACCCACAATCACGATGAAGTAAGATTTCGTAGTTCCTCCTGACAGTTGGAGATTAACATGCCACTCTCGCTGTGTATCACAGATAGGTGAACATCACCTGGAACTATTTCCACGGGTATCCAAAAATTTAGCAGCACGGTGTCTCGTTCGGAAATTGCGTCCTCTGTTTTAGTTGAACAATTAAAACACACTACTGTCTGACAGAATTTCAAGTGACTGATCATTCAGATTTTAGCCTTTTATATACTAAACATGTCTTACGAAACTGACGGTACAGTCACGTCACGACATCCAACGAATAACATGATTAAGCATGACGTTGCTTTTAACTCGCCAGTAGAGTTTCTCGAAATTTCTTTAGGGAATATCCTAGAATTCCCTATACCTTAAAGTCTGCTGTTTAGTGAGATTCGTTCGCAGACCGTATTCCACATGTTCCATCGAATTAACTTTAAACAATTTATTTCAGAATTCTACTTGGCGCAAGTTCCTGGCAATAACTGGCGGATATTTCACGCGGGCAAATATTTTCTGTCGTTCGACAGATGTCCCGAGGATTCGTCAGAAATTTCCCATAGTTGGCATAGTTCATGCGCAACGCATTGAATTTTCCCGCAATCATGGAAAATCGTGTTTCAATTCCCTCGTTCCCGCGCATTGAAACACGAGGAACACGGAGCGCGCTCTCGGCGATTTACAATCATAAACTTGAGTTTGCTTTGTACTTATCACTGGAGCATGGTTTTATTATGATTTTTGAGCGCCAGGTGGCCGCGTTTTTGTTGTCCATTTGTCGAACAGTACAGGTCTCAGCGCCATTACATCGATAAATGTCATTGTATCCGCGTCCCGCGACCCTAATTTTGAATCGATAATTAATTTTCAAATAAGCCAGCCAGGTGTAATAATGTCGAGCAAACGGAAAAATACGACGGCGAAGAAAGGCCGCGCCAAGCAAAAAAAGGTCGAGTACGACGACGAGGACATTTCCAGCGAGCATGATTCGGATGTCGATGACGCCGCCGAGACCGGTTCGAACGCCGACGGTGAGGACGCTACCGAGGATGACCTTACCGATGTCTCCAGTTTCCCGGAATTGCCGCCACCTGAGGTGAGATTACCTTCATCTTTCTCCTATGCTTGTTTATCCCGGGTAGTGGACCGTCAACGAACCTGGACCTGGACCTCGACGAGGTTGCAACCTTGCCACGCGTTGTTAAATGTGCTCCTCGCTAATCGTCGTTCGATTAGGTTTGCAAATTCGCCCGTGTCCTCTCTGTACAAGTGCAACAAAATCTTGCACTTTCTACAGATTTGATTCACTTCATAAATAATTAATTTTATAAACCAGATCCATTTGTTGGGTTACAGTAATTAGCTCCCCTATGTGTTTGACAACATGTCTCTGCATGTATATTGTAGACCAACTTGAAGGAATATATTTATTTTCTGAATATTTTATGATGTGAAATTTGATTTTCTATTGCAACTGACAGATTTTTCTTTGCTGCAGGGTGGATGGGGCAAGCCTGGCACGTTGCTCATGTGTGGCCTCACGAACTGGGATATGGCGGGTCGCAAGGCCCCACCAAAAGGGGTCAAGACTAATGTGGGCCGTAGTTTATGGACCCCACATACCTTCAAGAATCTTAACGGTGCGCGGGTGAGGCTGGTTGCCTCCGGTCCTGCTGCATCTCATAGTATTATCGTCACCGAGGACAACAGATGCCTAGCATTTGGTAGAAATGATAAAGGTAACGGTATAGTATGCCGCCTATAAATTCCTACTTAAGTCCCAATTCTGTATTCAGTGGATCTCCATTTGTATGACCTGGGAGGGAGCAGGTTTAAACTACAAGTGATTGTTTAAATAATAAGAGTATTCCTATTAAATGGAGTTCCTCTTTACAGTCTTCCTTAAGCCATAGCTCGCACTTAGCAGTTTTAAGTATAATTTCAATGACACAAACTTCAGAAACACCTTTTGATTTCAGGTCAATTGGGAGTCGGTGACGCGAAGCGTCGCGATGAGCCCACGGAGGTGACATCTCTGAAGGGTCACACAGTGATAGCAGCGTTCTGTGGTCGTAACCACACTCTATTTTTAACTAGCCGTGGAATAGTATTCGCGGCTGGAGACAATAAGTTAGGGCAATGCGGGGTCGGTAAGAACGACGCCTCCATTGTGTCCGCGACCAAAGTGAAGTATTCTGGTCCTCCGATTGTTAAAATCGGCTGCGGTGCAGAGTTCTCGATGATCCTGGACATTAAGGGTGGCCTGCACTCGTTCGGCAGTCCAGAGTACGGAGCTCTGGGCCACAACACCGACGGGAAGTACTTCATAACGAACACAAAGATGGCATTCCACTTCGAAAAAGTGCCTAAGAGAATCGTTCTGTACGTCGAGAGAGCGAAGGACGGTCACGTGACGCCGCTGGACCGTGTCGAGATCACGGACTTCAGCTGCGGCCACTACCACACCGTTGCCATCGACAGCAAGAATCGCGCGTTCTCATGGGGATTCGGTGGCATCGGCCGTTTAGGCCATAACGAGCAACGAGACGAGTTAGTGCCTCGCCTGATCAAATTTTTGGAGCCACCTAACCGGGGCGTTAGGGCTGTACACTGCGGCAGCACCTACAGTATCGCCATCAACGTCCACGGCACTGCCCTAATGTTTGGCCAGACCAAACGCACCGGGGAGGCGAACATGTATCCGAAACCGATCCAGGACCTCTCCGGGTGGGAGATCCGCTGCGTCGGCTGTTCCCAAACTAGCGTCGTTGTCGCGGCCGACGAGTCCGTGATTGCCTGGGGGGCTAGTCCTACGTTCGGAGAACTGGTAAGCTTCCTTCCACGCTAACTGCAGTTCTGACAATTTTTTTTTCTTCCAGTTTTGTAACTTTTTTCCAACTGCAACTTTTACATCATTTTTGTTGCTTATTAAACCAGTCGGTGTTAACATTCTAACAAAATTGTCGTACTTCGACCCAATTTTTAAGAAGTTATTCCATTTGAAGAGTTGTCAATGACATTTTGTTGCAGGGTTTCGGTGAAATGCGCAAGTCCTCGACCACCCCGATGGAGGTGAAGGCATTAGAAGGTTTATACATTACTGCTGTTACCTGCGGCGTCTCACATACGCTTATGATCTGCCGGGACGAGTCCGAGGAGGAGAAGGCCAAGATCAACAAACTTCAAGTGTATTCCGTTTAGGCGATACGTTTCGCACCGTAGAGGTAAAACAAACCGAGAAAGATAAACGAAGCAAAGCAGAAATGAGAAACAACAAGATTACTCGAGATCAGCGTGCTAAGAAATTCTTCTGTGTTCATCGCAACAAAAAAAAAAAAACCACTCACACGAACGGATCACAAAACACCGGGAGTCGCCACATTGTTCCGATAATCGAGAGGCCCGCAGGCCGCGCGGGCCTGTCCTTTCGAATAGACTGCGAGAAACGTCCATATTGAATACAGACTTAAACTAATTACTTTTACTATAATATGTACTTCCACCCCCTTTACTTAACGTACGAAGGAATGTTTACCGTAATAGGGAACCCCGTTTTGTTAGTAGCTCAGGATATAGACCAAACAGATAGATGCGAAAAAGAATATATTTTGATACGTTGCTATTTTATTGACATACTCTGCATCTTCGATCAGAAATGGAAAACATAGTTGACATGTATGAGGAAGAGTGCTGGGAATAACGTGATTTTCATCGAGACAGGCACCTCGCCATTCGTGTATCTTTCGTTTTCATCATTGTCCTAACGAAAACATTGTTAATTCATTGCAGCAGTACCTGAACCATTGAGACCTTGTGGTCCGTAACTACGGTTCTCGCTGACCGAGAACATTTTTTTTAATTTAAGACACCAATCGAGAATCGCTTTCATTTTATCGTTTTCTGTTCGCAGAAAATCGTGGCGGACCGCAAGCGTCGAATCTGCAAAAATCAGTTTTATATTTTGTATACAAAGACAAGGCGGAATGTCGCAGCTGCATTGTGGACGTTCACGCGGGTTTACATCATTTTGGGAGTTTTCTAATCTGGTGGAACCGCGTTCCACGAAAACGTACTTCTTTCGCCGTAGATCGTTCGTTTTTTTACGCGTGAGGTCGACAATGTTGCTGCGACGAGTCCCGCCGTATCCACTGATTTGTACGGTTGACATTTTTCATTGTAATAGTCGCGAACGGTATTAACGACACTGACATCGTTACAACAGATTTTTTTTTTGTAATTCATTCTGTCCTTCCTCGAGCACACCGGCATTGTTGGTCATACTTATGAACTAAGGATTACTTTGCAGTTACAAAAACAACAAAGAAAGTCTTAGCAAAGGGTATACATTGTTGACAAGTGATTGCGGTATATACAGACATGTACACACACACACATATACACACACAAGCATCGTACACCGTCGAGAGACATACATACGTATACGCGTTTGTATTTCACTGTTCGTGTCCCCATAGTGAATGTAATCGAAATTTTTATATCGTAACTTTATTTGATAGTTCTGTCGATCGATCGTGAAACGATTTTCGGGTACCACGTAAGTTGTTCATACTTTTTTACGAGACGCCGCCGCTAGCACGTCACTGCCACGACCATATTATCCGAGCGTGTCTCGTGATATCGAGCATCCATTCCTTTCCGTTTTATAAATCGTTCTTATACGGATACCAGCCGTAGCACCGTTTTTACCACACCGAAGACGAGTGTACATGGCAAATTACGAATAAACGAATTTTTTAAGCAATTTCTATTAAACCGAGTCTTCACCATTTGAGAGCATCTCTTCGCCCGAAATACTGTCGATCATTCCACAGGCGCTGCACACCTCTGGATACCGGCATTCTTCGAGTTTCGTCACCGCACTGCCGGCGTCTTCGCTGGAGCAGCATGGTCGAGGCGATTGATAACTTTTGCATTCTTTTAAGGGACTATCAATAATTTTACAGGTGCTGCTGCACTCGGGAAATCGGTAAGATTTTTTGGATGGTACGCTGGTGAGTTTACAAGAGCTACAGATTTCGGGAAATGCACAAGGTTTGGGAGACGGTTCTAATTTGCATGAACTGCAAATTTCTGGAAATTCGCATTCCCCGGATGTTTTCACCGGGACCTTCGTGCATTCGGTACATCCTTTGATAAAATCCAGATGCTCCTTGCATCTCCGACAAGGAGTATTCTTCAAAGCCTCCTCGTATCTATTTTTGATTAGCTCTTCCTGTTCTTCATTTTTCTCCGACTATTTAAAAATGTATTTTTTAATTGATGTTATACAGTATTTTTAACAAACCGTGGTTCGAAAAATAATGCTAACGATAAGTTTCCGATCCATCGCCACTGTGGCCATCGCAATGGCTTCTCTGACGCTCTCCTGTTTCTGCTGATTCAGATTGTATTTCCAGCGCAGCAAACTGTGCGCCGTGTAATGTAGAAGGTCCGTTGGATTGTATTTCAAACTTTCTGCCATCGCCCATGCCAGTGGCACCATAACATTTTGCCTACAATTTCGACGAAATTGGAGAAGAAGAATTCAACGACCGAGTATTCGTTTGTCGCAGAATACCTTAAATAATCATTCCGTTGTGCAGTCAATTCCTCTACTGTCATT
Organism: Megalopta genalis; assembly: GCF_051020955.1. Lineage (NCBI taxonomy): Eukaryota > Metazoa > Arthropoda > Insecta > Hymenoptera > Halictidae > Megalopta > Megalopta genalis. The sequence goes on from NC_135017.1 coordinate 10,184,635, forward strand.
TTTCCCACAGGATGACCACATTGGCATTCGTATCCAATGTAACGTGGTTTTTCATAGTCAGTAGAAGCACTGCTTGACTCGCCTTGAACTGTGTCTACATTACTGGTATCTAATTCTAATGCAGTTAAGCTACATTTGCATATTATTTCCTAGGTATTGTAATTGGCGTTACAAAAGATACTCTAAAACAATAAAAGATTCAGAATCAATCAAGGACCCGTACGTGCGAGGATTTTTCTTCCATTTGGTCGAGCCCAATGTCAACCAAGATTTGCTCGGTCTCCTCGTCAATTCCATATTGTTCCACTAATTGTATTACTTCCGGTTGTATTCCGATATTTTTTAAGAACAAGAGTATTTTAGGCGTCGATTGATTGATCGGAGACTGCCAATTTAGGATACCGGGGATGTCGACGCCACTTAGCAATAAACGACGAAGCGTGCATGTATTCTGAATGTCTACACCGTGTATAAGAATGTGCCAGCAGTCTGGTTCGCGTATACCAATAACTCTCAAATTTGATATTAACTCAGGATTATATTTGCGGGAACATGTGTCTTCAAATTCGAGCATGAATGGATCGATATTGAACGGTCTAAAGTAAGAAAGTTCACAGGAACTGAGGCTAATAAGGCCGAGCTTCATCGCTTTTATAATGGCGTGTATAGACATGCCTGGAAAAGGAGTGTCCGTTTAATTATACGTTTGTCAACAGTCTACCCACGTAGTAACCACCTTTTTTTAGCAACATTTTTAAAACACGTGTAGAATACAAGCCACTGTGGACAGTGACCCACACACGTCTCTCAATTACGGTCTCATCGATGTATTGTGTCCTATTCAATTGACGTTCGACGCACCGCTTGAATTTACGTGTAATGAATTCTAACAGTTTCGTTTGGCTCCACGCACCAAATTTTTGATACCCTCTGTTCGTTACAATTAAGTTTGATTTTCCTTTATTCAATTGTTCTCCCGACGAGTGTGATGATGCTGTTGTAGAGGATGTTTCCCTGTAATCGTTGAGAGAATTTTGGATGAATGTATTCTTAATTTGATGCGATGCCTCAATAATCCGAATTATGACAATTGAAGTCTTGAAGTCTACCTCGCAATCTTTTTGCATCCATTTCCCTCATTGCAATGAATTGTCTGGCAATTCATGTTTCACTGACGGTGCTTTAAGTAAATGAAATCCAAATGTCATGTGGTCGGTTAAATGAAAATGTTACAGTAGGCAATTGTTTGAATGAAGTGTATATATTATTGATTTTATAAAAACTTGTATATTGGGATTCCGTGAAAAATTTCGGAATGCCGTTAAAGTTCGTTAAACCGAGAGATTAATTTAATAGTAAGAAATCCGATGAAATATACATAATATCATACACATAATGTAATATACATACACAATCATGAAATACAGAAAGTACTTTATTTACAAGTACATTACAATAGTTCTATTGGACACTTATTATACGCCCGATCTTCAGGAAAAAGGAAGCAGATGTAAAATTAAAAGACTAACACAACGCGAAAGTACGTTTCCCGTGCGGGAACTTATTATGACGATATGCATTGCATTCATAGTTTGTGCAAAAGATATCTAGTATGTAAGGCAACGAATAAATAAGTAACTGACTTAACGTGTTTTCGATCATCCGCGTGGGATAACGTGTGCGAATGCGATGGTAATGACTTTTCACCAATTTGCCTATCAATTTAAACCTACCTATGTATGCAAGACATATTTACACGAATACAAATTCAGTATTACAAATAGCTATATAAAATTTAACTATTTAACAAAGAGTTACACATTAGAAGCAAACTCATGTTGATCCTTGATGCACACGCGATCTGATAAAAAAAATACTAACAACATTATTCCCATCGGAACATTGGCGCAGACACGTCTCGGCTGAACATTTTCTCGCGACCATGAATTTCTGGTCCAGAATAAATTCCTACACAATCAGTAACATCCAATTTTCTTAAAAACGCAAATCTGATATCTTAGTCACGATCGAAATAAATCTGATAGAGAAGCTAAGTAAAATCTCGTTAGCAGACTTCGAGCGGTTTTTTTTTACAAATGGCAGCAATGTTGGATTAAGTATAGAAAATTAACACGTTATCTCCGTCACCACCACACTTAAAGCCAAGCCACATTATCTTCTCCGGCGAATCGTGCATTCTGCATTTGTAAAAGTACCACCACCCCGCCCATCCGCTCAAGCTATATCCTCCACCATAACCAGCCAATCACGCGTTCTGAAACCGTATCCCCACCACGTATTCTGCTCCGCCCATTTGCTCTAGCCGCACCCATCCGTCTTTAACAACCAATTGTGTGACCTGCACTGTAGATCCTTATGAACGGAACTGCATAGTACTCTTTTTATCAGCCGTCGTACATAAAACATTCCTTTCCGCGGCATACACGAAACAATTAACATGCTGCGTTACTCGTATTTGTTCATTAAATTCTCACACGTCGGTATCTAATTTCGAAGTCAAGGTTAGACCATATTTGTTAGGGCGTGATGCATTCCTTGGTAATCTTCACCGATCGAATGTGTATATCACGGTCGGTTAAAGCAAGCTGCAGTAGCAGCCTGAATTGTTAGAGCTATTTCCAGTATGTTCCGTTAGTTGTATCGCCCTCTGGTTTCTGAGTCTTGCTCCTCCCATGGAGGCGTGCAACCCGTTGACACCCAATCGGTCCCATCGATCCCAGAGACCAGGAGTTTGTATTATCTACAATCAGCAGCCGGTTAATTTGTATCCTCTGTTTATTTATTCAAGAATCGTACCTTCTGTACAAGCTCTTCGAACGAGCACTTGATGCCATCTTCTGTTTTAGCACTGCTCTCAATGTACATCGTCTGGTGTCTTCTGGCAAACTGTAGGCCCTCCTCTGTGCTCACTTCCCGGTTCGGCAGATCTATCTTGTTGCCTACCACCATCTTGACAATGTCTGTCTTGTTGCAGTAGGTGGTCAACTCGGTCAACCATGTCTCCAGCTTGAAGAAGGTCATCTTGTCCGTCACATCATACACCAAAATGGCACCCTGTCCGTCCCTATAGTAGCTGGGTGTTAGAGTACGAAAGCGTTCTTGCCCAGCAGTGTCCTGCAAAAGGTTTTTGATTAATTTGATGAAATGTAATCGTGGGAGGTTACAAAGTTGAAACAACTAACCCAGATGGCAAGCTTCACTGTATTTCCATCAACTGTGATCTGTTTGGTCTTGTAGTCCATACCGACCGTGCTCTGCATGTTCTCATGGAACTCACCTTCCGTGAATCTAAGGATGATACTGCGAAGAAAATTTTGTAAAAATTTATGCATGTTATTTTCCAGCTGGAGAATTAATTGGGAAATATACCTCGACTTTCCAACATTGGATTCTCCAATTATCAACAGCTTCAACACTGTCAGTACTTCCTGTTCTGAATCCATAGTTGAATCTATCATGTTATTGTGGTTAGCTGCCCCTCCAGCTATTCCAAGCGTAATGAATAATTGCAACTGAAGGTTCTTCGGTAAATGCGAGGTACAGCTGTGTTACTCTACTAAGGACAGAGAGACAGTTAGTCTAGGACACAGAGGGTGTTCACAGTAGCTGAATAGTGTTGTTGGATAAACAAAACAGTAATACAGGTATCATCAAGTGCCTACACGAGATTCAAGTAGCACTGAACCTTCTTCAAGGAAACAGTAAATTGCTGGTTGGTACAAGCGAACGCCACGACCGCGATCGGGGTCAACAAACAGTCGCTGCAGGAAACAAATCCTCCGAAAGTACAACGTCACTAATGCACGATCCAAGCCATTGTGGAAATCGGGGAATCACAAATTACAATACACAGTAATCGCAAACGTGACCTAGACGATAACGGCTGAAACGTCAAAACAATTATCTATAACAGTGCCCGCTAAATAATGCAGATGTCGCTTCAATTTGTTTCCAACAATTATTCCCTGGATCGACGGCCCGACGGGAGTGTTTATTGCTTGGTGGTCGATCGCGAAACGAGGCTAGCAAATACTAAAACCAGCAACCGGGACGATCTACTAGTGGCCAGCTTCTGAGAAAGGCTGACCGTCGTGAGATTGAAAATGGCCCTTGGTCCCGCTGGAGTCCCCGCGGCGTCCTTGTGCACGGTCAACCGTCGTCTACGGAATTTCCATTCGCGACAGTAAAAGAGAACCCAGCGATGTGCGTCCGCGAGCGGGCCGAGGAATTCCTTGGCTAAAATTACATGCTCCGAAATGGAAAAAGATATGGCCGTTGGGATTCCTAACCTCGCGTACAGCCGGGGCTCGTTATCGCGAGCCAGGAGATAACAATTTTATCAACGGTGCTCGGCGAACGACGATCAGAAAAATGTGAGTTCATAGAGACGGCACTCTGGTGGGCTACTCGGTTACGGAGGCTGTGATCGATGCCTCGGCCCTGGATCCGATAAATACCACGGCCGAGCGAGAAGAGGGGCCATCGGGCATGCGATCGGCGATCTATTGACTTGCCTAACTGTCGCCACTGACACCGACACCGACACCTACGATCCTCCTCTCTCTCTCCTCATACATACTCACCCGGCTCGCCGCTAGACGTTCTCAAGCGCGATCCCATCCCCGAGATCATTCCGCCGATAAAAGTAAGTTTTCGTTCGCTATAGTGGCAGAACGACAAAACGAACAGAAGAAAAAAAGATGGCCGCCGGTGGGCTGCCATGAAGGGGCTGCGTCGCTCGTGCTCGTGGAAATGGGACGTTGCGACATCCAAGTGTCACCGTGGTCGTGCTCGTGAAGTGTCACAAAGTGTTCCCGAGGTGACGTGAAGTGTTTTGTGTCGGTTCCCCGAGACGCCGATTGATTTTCCGCGGTCATGGCATCCGACGGGTAAGAGAACCATTTATATTTCGGCCACACTCGTGTCTCTCCTAGGGGAATGGAGATCCGACGGGGAGAGAGAGACACGAGCCGCTGTTGGGCCTATGTTTCGCAGATCGATAGTGAATTTTTTTCCCAGTGACCCGTCCCAGTTTCATCGAAAAAGAGCCTGGCCACTATCCTCGGCCGTCTATATCGTTTCGTCGTAGTTCTAATCGGTTGCTATCAGGGTGGGTCTCTTTTTGGAACGGATCCTGCGGGTTTCGAACCTCCTATGGGATTATATCTCTTGTCCTCCTTTCCGTCTCGCTCTCGCTAACTTCTTTCTCTCTCTCTCTCTCTCTCTCTCTCTCTCCTCCGCTCTCTTTCTCTCTCGTTCTCTTTCTCTTTCTCTCATTCTCGCTCGCACAGGCACACACTCTCGCTCTTGTCACTTTCAGTTTTTTTTTCCTTCGCTGTGTACATACAACTATGTACGGACGAAATTCTGCTGCCTATTTCAGTCAATTAAACGGATAGCATGACATCAGACGGTTTGCTCGAATTGCGGCTAGCATTCCTTTTAATTTGTGGTTATGGGGTGGGGGTAAACACCCTTTTGTGTTAGCAACTAACGGGTTTGATAAGGGGAAGATAATCGCCGATAAAGCGGCCTCTCGCCATGCTGCGTTTTGCCGCAGATTTGGCAGAATGCTATTGATTAATTATTTATAACTTACGGTTGATCCGTGCGATTTTCAGTTTGCCACCGGTGACCACCGTGGCCGCGTTCCTGCTCTGCCCCCTTATCATTTATTCGATTGACGTGTTCGACGTTGCTCTCCTTCGCTATCCGCTATTCTTTTTTATTCACTTTGCCATATTATTTTTAGAGTTTTTAATTATAGCAGCTAACGGGAGTAACAAATTTATCTTGTATTCACCCCGCACGCCTTGATAACTCGACGCGCGTTTATAGGAGGTGTTAACAGTTTTAAATGTCAGGGTTTTCTAATCCCACAAGCCCTTGCTGCAGTTGCAACGTCGTGCATTAGTGTATCCAACTCGGTTTTGTGTCAGTGGAATTTTTTTGTATAAACTAATAGAATATGTACACGATCAAGATGTAAGTTATTGACATGTTATGTATGGTTATAGTAGAATGGAATGGGTGGAAATCATAGAGCCTCGTACCCAGGAGCATATGTACGCAAACCTTACCACTGGAGAATGCGTATGGGACCCTCCACCTGGTGTACCAGTGTAAGTGTCACATTTTTGTCACGGCATTAACATTATCGTGCCAACTTTCTCGGAAAGACAGATAAATGCTTATCTAGGATTGAGTTGTCTTTCAGATTTAATTAGCCTGGTGAAAGTTATCATCGTATAAGGCTTTCCTCTGTAACATAGGAAGCATTTATAATTGCCAGAGATTTCTACTCCGGTGTATGATCTGAATTTAAATACCGTGCAGTCCACCAGTTAGTTTGGACTCTTAATCACAGCTGTTCTATTTGATTTCAGGAAAAAGACAGATAACAACCAATGGTGGGAACTGTTCGATCAAAATACTTCACGGTTTTACTATTATAATGCAACCTCTCAGAAAACTGTTTGGCACCGTCCAAGTGATTGTGACATCATACCGCTAGCAAAGCTCCAGGTGAGTGATTCACCTTTACTGATAACAAGCATTGAATCCCTATGGGTGGTAGCATTGATAGTACCGATGACATTGCCTAAAACTAGGTGGGTCATGTAAATATGCCTATGGTGAATGATAACTCTGAGCTCTTCCGTGCTGTCATACACAGTGTAGAGAATCTAAGTGTGCAAGCTGTCTGCTCTCCTCTCAGCTATAAATAGACGTTTGTAACTGAGAGAAAAAAGTACCGTGAGATAAACCTGAGAATCTCTGGAACTGCATTGCACGGTATCGAACGAATTCGATAGCCGTATTGGTCGCTGCCGACCTTTCCGCACAGACGAAAATTTCTATTTAATTAATTAAAAAATTAATCATCACATCGCAGACGTTGAAGCAGAACACGGAGCCGGCAAGTAGCAGTGGAGCGGACAACCAGAAGTTAACCGAGCCAAGAAAGAAAGAATCCGTTTCCACCCAGACACAGACCCCTTCCGTTAGCCGATCGACAAGGTTCAGTCACCAAGAAAGTTCCAATCTGTCTTCTTCGTTGGTACGTGCCCGAAAGCGTCCTTCGTCACCTAAACAACGTTCTAACGATAATAATTCCGCAGCAAAGTGGCAGTGCAAATAACAAAACACGGATATCTGGCGTCGGGGTTGACCTTCAGACGTCTCCGCCCTCTCCTTCACCGTCAGCGAGGCGTCACCACCATCACCATCACCATCACCACAATAATAGGCACCACAGGCATGAAGTGCCCACAGCTCGTCGGCAGCACAATCACTCGCAGGATTCCGGGCGTTCCAGCGACAGTTCGGTCTCCCACAGTCGGACGTCCTTGGAATCGACTGGTTACCGGCTGCTGGACTCACCGCACCGGCACCAGCACCACAGACCTGCCCAACAGGCGCCAGCCAACCAAGCACAATCCTCGCCCAGACAGCACAGCGGCACTCTGGAGGCCAGGGGTCACAAGAGCGGTACCCTGGAGAGCGTGAAGAATCAGAAGTCCGTGCCGCTGGGCGAGCCACCGCCATTAGGTTTATCGCTTTCCACTAGCACCCCTCTGTTCAAGAAGAAGACGTTCGTCGACTCGCAACCACGCGAGGGTAGGGCAGGCAATTTAGAATTGGAAAAGAATAAAAATGGTAAGAATGTGAGTCAAGTTTCGCCTGTTCGTTCGTTGCCACCACGTTCACCGTGGTCGCCAAGCCCTCGTCCGCTCCTTCCGGAATTTTCATTCCTAAGAACGTACGAGGGTCCGGGCTCTGTGGGATCTAATCCGATGAATTCACGTTGCAGGTAGGGAGAGTAGTAGAGGCTCCTACGGTCCGGAGCCGAGCACCTCACCATATCGCGACTCGTTGATGGAGTCTAGACTATTCAGGCAGGAGATGCCTCCATACCGTCCGCCAGAAGTTCAATTGAGTCATAGTTATAAATCGCAGGGTGAGAAATATGGCTCCCTGGTGGAAAGTAGCAATCGTTATCATAGAGATAGGGACAGAGAGATTCATCATAGAGAGAGAGTAAATAGTTTGGACAAGACGAACCCTTCAGCCTTTTATCCAAGTTCCATGCATTCGCGTAATATGAATAAGCAAGATAATACTGGTAGCATAGGGAGGAGGCATCATGGTTGCTCGGTGTCCCTGTCCGAAGCGAACGTCAGGGACATGTACGGGGCCATGTTGGTGGAGAGGAACGAGCCTTCGAAGAGCCTGGTCAGGGGCACCGCGGGTGTCCTCAGCGGCGCGTCCAAGCAGCGAAGCGTCGACGTCGGCGAGAGGGAGCGTGAGCGAGAAAAGGAGTTCAGAAGAAACACAGCGTGCAATAATTCGATTGATTGTAAGCCGACCTTGAAGTCCCGGGAGCCCCAAATTACCTCCTGGCCCTAGCAATTGTTTAGCTACTCGAAGGTTCTAAGGGTCAGGAGCTAATTTACACGTCCACCATTTTCCTCAGCCACAACCCTAGGCTCTATAACATCCCGGCAATTGTTCCTCAAGGTGTGCAGCAGCCACTGGCCCGAAGCTACAGTTTTGTACAGCAACAGAAGCAGCAGCAGAAGATGCAGCAGATGCACCAGCAGCAGTCTAGGAGAAGGGACCGGGACGACGACTCGATGCACGAGCGTTACCTGATCAGCCAGAGCCACGAGCAGCCCAGGCAGAGGCTCAGCAGCAACACTAGCAGTAGCAATAGTAGTAATAGTAGCAGCAACAGCGCGGTGGGCGAAGAGACCGAGGGACTCACGGAGGGTGACGACAGCAAGAAGAAGAGAAGCAACGGCAACCCTAGTCCTCCACCGTCTTCGTTCTACAGGATCCCGTTGTCCGATGCCGATTACTTGCTGCCGCTTCAGCACTATATACTTCAGCAAGCGAAGCTCTCAGGTAGGCCTCTAGAATCCTTCGATTGACCCTCATAGAACCATGTCTCCATCGTCGTTCTTCGTACCGTAGGTTGTTATAAGTTCGGAGATCCTTTGTTAGTAGAGGAAGGTGACGACTCCTTGGATGAGGAGGGTGGAAGGGGCGAGGACATCGGCGGGAGGGCCGAGGACGATTCCGACGACCAGTTCGCGGACGACGAGGCAGCCAGTAACCAGGGCGACTCTTCCAGCCAGGAGTACCTCGAAGACCATTACGCAGGTTAGTTCGATAAGCTCTCTGTAAATAGGGGGACTACGCGTTAACACTAAACCTACCAAGCATTAAACGTGGCGAACCTATGTGTTGCTCTGTAAGAACGATGAGACTGAATTTATTTAGACTTTCTACAATACTTATTACAACGGATTCCTGTGTTAAGAAATTGATTCAAAATCAGTTCCTACGAGAGAGTCTGTCTAATTTCAGCAATTCTGAAATACAGAATGTGAAACCGGTCATTTCGACCGGCTTAGTAGGTTTAGTGCTAAGTCCTCGTTGGTGTCGCAGACTTGGGCAATTACGACACGGCCGGCTTGGCGACCTACTACAACACCGCGGACACACTGACGAGGCCGCAGGTGCGGCCCCCGTCTCCTCCGAACACCACGGTGCAGACGGACACCAGGGACATCGTGACGGCGACGAGACAGGTGACGATTCCCACCTGCACCATCAGCACCCTGCCTACGATCGGCAGCGGGGTGGACAACATCGACACCGAGGAGGCCAGGAGGAACGACAACGCCGGCGGTGGCGGCGGCGGCGACATCGAGACGTACGCGAAAGACAATCTGAACCCGAACTGCGCCCGGCCGAAGGGGCTGAGGCTGTTGTTTCGGAAGAAGTTCAGTGTGCGGGACATCCTCAGCTGGTCGAAGGACCCGATCCCGCAGCCGATGCTGGTCGTGGTGGACGGTGAAAAGTTACTGAAGCGGGAGGCCTGCAACCTGTTCAGGCTGGTGCAAGTGTACATGGGTGATCGGAAGGCGAACGTCGGCATGACGCTGGACAGTGTAGCGATGGACATTGTAAATACCGCGTTCTCGAAGCCACCGTTGAGGGACGAGCTCTACGTCCAGATCTGCAGACAGACCACCGAGAATCCGAGGAAGGACAGCCTCCGCAGAGGCTGGGAGCTGATGGCCGTTTGCCTGGCCTTCGTGCCTCCCAGCGCCATCTTCGAGCCCTACCTCGAGGGCTACATGAACAGACACCGGGATCCAAACTTCCAGTTCCCGGAGGTGGCCAAGTGGCCGATCCACGTGCAGGTCAGCCATTATGCCACGGTGGCCTGCAGACGTCTCCAACGGATAGGCGCCCATGGGAAACGGCAGCCCCGTAAGGCCACCATAGAGGACATAGATCAAGCCAGGGTATACTGTCCAGTTTAATCGCTGTTGTCCGTTGGCTCCGCCAAGTGGTACTGATCGGCGCTTTTGTCTCTTCCAGATTCAGATCTTCCGGGCGTCCATGTTCGGGGCTACGCTGTCCGAAGTGATGGCGCTGCAGAGAGACAGATACCCTACCCGAGAGTTACCATGGATACAAACCACCCTGACGAGGCAGGTGCTGGCGCGTGGCGGCATCCTGACCGAGGGCATCTTCAGGGTGTCCGCGGACGCGGACGAGGTCAGCGCCTTGAAGGCTTGCCTGGACAGGTTCGAGGATGGCACCATCCTAGCGGCTTCTCAGGACGCGCACGCACCTGCCTCTCTGCTGAAGCTGTGGGTCCGCGAGCTCTACGAGCCGCTGATACCCGACTCCTTCTACGCGGAGTGCGTGTCGATGAGACACGACGATCCTGATGTCTCGGCAGCTAACGTCGCTGCCCTGGTGGACAGGCTGCCCGATCTGAACCGGCGGGTTCTATGCCATTTGATACGGTTTCTACAGGTGGGGATATCTTTCCCGATTCTCCAATCGCGTTCTCATAGTCTTACGGTAATGCTGATGTGCGGTTGTTCTTGCAGATATTCGCCAGACACGAAGTGGTGGCCCGCACCAAGATGGACGCCAACAACCTGGCCATGGTGATGGCGCCGAACATACTGCGCTGCACCTCGCAAGATCCCCGCGTGATCTTGGAGAACGCACGGAAAGAGATGGCTTTTGTTCGTACTCTAATCGAGTCATTAGAAACTGCTTGGGTCGATGATCTTCACTGACCTTATTCTATTGCGCTAGAAGAATGAACGCTCTAGACTACTATGCCAAATGAAATCAGCTGTATATTCATAAGTATTGTTAGTTATTTCACTATTTCTCTATTATCTTTCACCTTCGTTTGGTCTCAACTTCATCACACCAACCACCGAACCAACCGCCACCGTGAGCCCTCTCCACTCACCTACGAATAGTCTCCACCCTTCCCTCTTCCCTCTCTCCTCCTCTGTCCACCTGTTTCAATGTTCTTAAATGGTAATTTTAGTGCTACGAGTCTTACCAAGCTAATCACACACAGACACCGAGCCCCCCTCCGCCTCTCCTCGTTCCCTATTTATTAATTTATATTGCAAATTATATGTTATACAGATAGAGATTATTATTATATTATGTATATCACTATATATCATATTATATATTTTACCAACCCCCTTGTTACCGCGTTGACCGTAACGCGGACGGCTTTTTTACTCGATTATTGTTGAATCTCGTGTAAGATAAACAGGAATCATGTGTTACCGTGTATAGCTCTGCACTCCGCGATGATCTTTTTGTATAAGCGACGAACATTGGCGTGTACAACCGTTTATCGAGGAGTAAACATTGCAAAAGATTAGCAAGCTGTACCAAACTGTGTTTCAATTTACTCCGGCGGACATTTTTTCGGGATACTTACCTCGCGCTTTATATATGGCTGTATACAGGGGTGACTCGCGTGTAACCGTCCGCCCATGCGTCTCTGCTTGAATTGAAAATCGGAACAAAATCACCTACAACAGAGATTTTATCGTTTCGCATTGCGTTATCGATGATTTTCCTGCTTTAATTTTAATCTCGAAGGTCTTTTCGAAGGTCACCGATTTATTTTTAGACGACACCGTGTGTGTTTTTATTTCCCCCAGCTAAGTTCATCCTCGCCGCAGTTGTTCCGATGCCTACATTTTTAATTTAATCAGAGACAGGGTGTGCGATTTCTGGTTTACGACGATTCGTCTTGTATACGGGGATAACACACTGTGCGTGTGTGTTTGTGATTTAATTTTTTTTTTCGAAGAGATTGCGGCTGTTCAAACAACAACTGTTGAAAGTTCTGTATGGCATTACAAATTTATATTTCACATTCGACGGTATTTATAAAAATTACTACTAAACAACGCTACACAAGTTAATCGTTTACAGCTGCTCCCTTATTTTCTGGTTTGTACGATTCCTACCGAACGAGTGTTACGTTACCAGTAAATTATGCATTAAATATAATATATATATATATATGTATAGTTAAATTATACAGACAAAATATCACAAACGATGGTCGCCGTCGCGCCGTCGGCCGGCACTGTCTTTTTCGTTTTCTTTTTTCTTCGATGTAAATACCGTAGAGGAATTAGTAATTAGCAAATTGTTTCCGGAAGCCGATATAGCATAACCACTCGCAAAAACATATCTGCTTTCTAACACTACACCTAGCATTATCTAGTTTACACCTATCGAATTTTATATACAAGATGTACAAAGTTTCGTTGATTATACTAATACTGCTGCTGACGTGTGCCAATTCCTAGGTTCTCTTCGATCAGTGTTAACGTTCATTTACCAGCGTGCTTCTTTTTTTACGCTCGGAAGACTCGAGAGATTTTGCGTTCTCCTGGGGTCCAGCGAGAGATTTTGCGAAACGATTTTTTCTCCGTAGACTTAAGTAAATCTGACAAAAATTCATTTCTCTACTGCTTTCGCGACATCAGCGTTCCAAGATAAGTATCCGCATTTACAATTTTTTGTTTAGAACTTTCTTTTGTTTTTTGGAGCACCGTTCTGTTCGATCGTATTGTATTATGTATACATATATATGTATAGGCACTGCTTGGTTTCTTGGGAATCTCCGTTCGCCTAAGTTCCGTGTAGAACTCGGTCGAATAGATCTTATAGAGCGATCGAGTTTCCGTAGTCGATCTTTAGTAACCGAATTACCATGTTTCGTCACAGGAACAACACGTTGCGTCTCTCTCGGTCCGGTCGCACTAACATTGGCCACTTTTCAGGACGTCAGTGTCAGCAATTATCGACGAAAGACGCCGTGGACCCGCTGGCGATCTCGGCGTATTCCTGCCTGCTAGCCGAGCAGAGCTTGCTGGTGTAGTCCGTTTCCCTTTTTCTGCGCAAACAGACCCGAGACAGGTACCTTTCGTTAGTCCCGTTAAAAAATGGATACGTTACGTGAGCAGAGATACAGTAATTTCTCCCTAATTTACGCTCAGATTGCGCACACGAACGGACAATTTGGGAAGAGGAGATGCGATTATTCGAGCCTTCCGTCTCGTTTTTATAGTTGTGTTGGCAATCGATAACTATGTATAAAAACGAGCCGTCCACTAATTTTGTCGAAGTTTCAAATTTTCGAAAAAATTGCTGATATTCGAACAGCTATAACTTTGTGAAAAGAAATCATACAACGATGGAACTCGGCTCATTTTAAAGCCCGAAGTGTCTACTTTCGGATGCCGTCCGTCATTTTTTTCGGTAATTACATAAACGAGCCGCAAGACTCTTTCCAAGAGCCCTTTCCTAAATTGTTCATTTTTGTGCACAATTTGTGCGCGAATTAGGGATAATTTACTGCATACTTAAATTTTGCGTGGAGTCAACGATTGACGTAACGTATCCTAAACGCACCTGATCGTTAACACTTTTTACGGAACGTTACGAGATTCGGGCGATACTCTTAAATACATTATTCGATCGTGCGACGTGAACAATTGTGTTAAATAATTGTCTCTGTTATGTACATTCTCGATACAAGTGCCTGAGATGAATGGAATATTCTTGAAGCTGGAAAACGATTGTAGATCTCGCGACGAAATTTTCTTTCGAGGGGACTGCAGAAAATTATTGAGCACGAGAAAATAATCGTGGGGCTTCCGGAGAAATTGTAAAAGGTGTTTTGGGTCTCGTAGAGAAATTCTCGGAGGGATTTTAAGAGATACGGATGAGACAATGTTAAAACTTACCCTCTTCCAGGGAGCTCCATTACGTCGACAGTGACGCTGTTCACGTAGAGGCGATCGTTGCACCAGAAGAAGCACAGTGATCGCGGCTGGAGCACGTCCATGTCGTAAGTCCACGAAAGTTCGACTCGCCTGATTTTTCCAATTTCACCGGTCGCCCCCGCTGGATGCGCGACGACCATTCGCACCGTCGATCCGTGTTCCAATTTCATGTAACCGCTGCTTGGGCGAAAGAAGCGACTATTTATTTCTGCGAAAATCTACCGAATCGCAAATACAGCGATGGAAAATGAAACTGCCATCCTGATTTTTATGTACATTGCAGGAACAAATAAATTTCGTCCCCGAAACCTTCCTGATCGCGGTAATCATTTTCTTTTTAATTATAATTGATTATATACACCATCGTCCACACATATGTGGACTCTGACCACTTTTAGTAAATAAAATAATAGAGAGAGGTGAATTTAATTATTTTTTGTTATCGTTAGTGAAATATTAATTACGTTATTGATATAATATATCTTCCAATATGGTACAAAGAACTTACGAACATTCCAATGATATTCAGCAATGATTGCACAAATTTTGTTTAGATAACTGTCTTAATTAAGGAAGTGTTCGTATACTTCTGGACGGTGGTGTACGCCTCTGGGCTTGAAATTCACTAATGTAAGATACGCAGAATTTAACCTGGGAGTTAGATCGACGTCACGAATGATGCCATTTTCGGCGTGAAGAGTAACTTTCATAAATCCTTGGACCCAGCTCTCTGCAGTCGGTGGCCGTGCGAGGTTGATCGTAAGTCGATAATGCCTCCCTGCAAAGGAACAAAGTGAAGTAGATCATCGATGTTCTGGGGGAACTTGTAGGCGGCGAAAAATCGGATCTCGATACATAGGCGAAATTGCGGTTACTGGTTTCTAATCGATATGTAGGGCAGGCTTAAATCAGCTACGTGGCACGCCGCAATTTTCCTTATTACGATAAGAAAGAGAAAGCAGGCTGGCATAATTTATTAGTAATAATTGCGTAAAATCCCTAAACTCCACCCATCGTTTATTTTGTCGTAAAATGGAACCGAACGATAGAAAGTCGTAATTCTATTTCACAATGAGTGTCCCAACGATGAATGCGCCGCCGTGTGTATGATTATTGTACAATGTCACGTAACGTAAGGAAAAATATATCATTATGCGACCTATCGTTTCCTATTAATAATTAATTATTTATGAACCAAGGTCGTTTAGCTTCAGCGACATCGTCATAGATGGAGCAGTTCTTCCATGTTAACGCAGATTATTTTATTCCACGGTAAAGATCGAAATAATCATAGTAAATCAGCTGCTATTATTTGTTTAATTATTTCAAAATTGTACACGACATAGCAGATAACTGTTTCGTCTCGGGGAAATATTTATTTATGCTCGATTTGGAAAAATGAACGGGTGTTTTGGATCGTTGTCTCCATAAAATTAAAATCGATTTAAAATCCCTAATTTTCCTGCACTGTTGTTCATATTTTTCATAATATTAATATAACGATATTTATTCATATCCGACTAATAAATTCTTAATTACCCATTTCAGCAAAAAACATACAATTAAAAGTGTTCTTTTAAATGACGCTTACTGCAATATGGGTCCTCCTTGCCGGTGGTGAAGAAGAACTTGGACCCCAGCAACGACAGGAGATCCTGGCCCATGGCCTGTCGCCTGACGAGCGCCGGACTGGTGTCCGCATGGTACCCCATAACGCCGCAGCTGAGGCTGTTGTTGCTCTTGCAAGAGAAGCACTCGCCCCTCAGGAAGCTGGCGTAGCTGGAGCACTCGTGCGCCACGTATTGGCACTTGGAGTTGATGCTCTCGATGAACAGTTTTATGGCACGCACGTGATTGCAGGCCACCAGCACCCTCGACGCTTCCTCGAGACCCTCCCTGATCAGCGTCAGAGGAAGAGACGGAGTCGTTTCGCTGAGATCCGTACACCCCGGCTGCTCCTTGCCGTTGTTGGGGTAGAAGTCCAAGTGGCCACATGGCTGACTCATTCCGTATCCTGGAAGTCCTTATCGTGTACTAAGTTAGATTGGCTATGCTTCGTGACCTAAACGAATCCACGGATTCGCGGGGGACTTCTTCCGTTACTTCTGCGATTTTTCTGATTGCTATTGTTCGATGTTTTTCATAATACAACCGCTGGGCGAAATGCATTCGAACTCCTACTAAAACGCGATTACTTTTTTTCAAACTGGACTAAGCGACTCGACTTTTCTTTTAACGTCTTGGTTGCAACGCCGACGACTTCAAAATTTGGTGACATTAAAGTATTTCATTTAATCAAAATAATATTGGAAAGGTAAGTTGTATGACGACAATTATATTTCCAATATTCTTACGTTTTACGGATCCTAGTGAAATTAGGAAGATATAATAAGGGTGTCCCACAATTTTGGAACACCCTGTAGATTGGCGTACAACTTAATTTTCAAATCGGAGCAAATATTTCTGTCAAGCACTAATAGATGACATGCCAGTCGATATATTGAACATTAAAAGAACAAGTTCACTACACACTAACTAAAATATTTCTTTTCTAAATTTTGCAATCACTTGGAATGATAACAAAAAGAATGGAAACCCTCGTATCTAACTCCTTTCGTCATTCCAAGTAATAGCAAAATTGCAAAAAGTATTTTAGTCATTGTACAGTAAACTAGTAGCATTAAACCCTGTAACATTAAACAAATAATTTAACAACAGAGTCCAGTTTGAAGAAGATTGCGTATGCAAAGCTGTTCGAATACTTTTTGCCGGGGGTTGCAGTATCAGAAAACGACTCGAATTAATGAGGACTTGACCAATAGATTTTTCTGAGGTATGGTGTAAGATAGTTGAGTCCTTGGAGATTTTCCTTACCTAAGAAAAAGATGCTTTTACCATCAGTGTGAATGACGTCGACTAGCTTTGCGTCAGTGTAATCCAGTCTCAGGTGACTAGGCATTCCTTGGAAGTATGGCTCGGCTGGGTCCAAGCCCGTGATCCGGCCAATAATCCCGTTCAATTTCTCTCCGGCGTAACCGGCCGTATGGGCGCCCAGACTGTGCCCAATTAGGTGTACATCGTTAGGGTCCAGTCTGTAATTTGTCTGCAACCAAAGAAATTCTGAATAATTGTGGCTGCGAACGGGTTGGAACTGTTCGGTGCCGTGCGAGACGGTACGAAACAGTTTGGAAGAACCTTAACCATTTTCACTCCGTTGTCCCCTCTCAGGGGACCATAGTAATTCTAGCATATTACTCGGATATACCCGGAGACATTAAAGTTAATTAAAGTTCATTGTATTGTACAAAATTACAAGAAATAATAATGCTATTTCTTTTTTGCAGATATGTGTTCCCTAATGTCTACAAATTTATATGAACTGAATATCATTATAATATCTTACTTCGTTTCAAAAGTATACTACGTAATATAAAGGTTCGTAAGTGCACGTTTCTATGACGAAGTGGTGTCGAGTAGCTGGCAAATAACGTCCGGGATGACGCAGAGTGCAAAGGGTTAAGTTTCGTTCGAGTATTGAGACTAGTCTCGACTTAATTCGAATGGAGCGTGGCAAATGAAGAAACAAATTCGCGCTACCTGTAAGTGTTTAACTAGATGAGCGATTTCAAGGCCAACGAGTCTGGTGTTAGCCGTGGCCTGGGTGTAGAGAGGCAGACTGCCTCCTGCCCAGTCGACAATGATGACATTGTAGTCGTCGTGCCTGAGCAACTCATTCCTCATTTCCTACGGTTAATGAACATTCAGGTTAGAAAATGATGCCCGCATCGAGCGTTCGATCGATCTTTACGCAAACAACATTCAAATCAACGGCAAACGAATCTTGCTTAACATAGTGGATTCGCCTAACTCGAAGACATTACATTGCTCTTGAGCTGCTTGTTCTGTGGAAAAATTGGCGGTGCTTAAAATTATGTGATCAGTTCGATTCGTGGCTGATTGAAAACCGAAGGCCGATAGTTCGATTTTGGCAAACCGATCCAGCGTCAATCAATTAAATCAATTTCGGCGCCGATAACTGAATCATTGAACGATCGTTAAATTGACTTGGCGATGCTTCTCGGGCTTACCTTGACCCAATTACTAAGGGGCGTGTCTATAAAACCATGAATGATGAATTTTGTCTTTCGTTTCGGATTGAAGTAGGAGCGTTTGATGGACTTATCTTTAGCGACTATCAGCACCTGACCCTGAAACATCAGAATTTAATTAAACCAAATGTAATGGCGACCGACGATTCTACTCACCTCCAAGGGATTTTCTTTCGTGTATAAAATGAATCTCGTATTGATAACCTCCCGCGGCAGAGGGAAGACGTTCAGGGGCCTGTGGATGAGGTGGTACCAGCTCCTGGTTATGTTCAAACAGCCTAGCTCATCGTAGCAACGTGTTTCGTTCTCGACTGTTCACACCACATCCAGATTATTGTAAACAGGTAGAAAATATTAATTTTATTACCATTGCGAGTGCTATTATCTTGTTGGCCCTATTAGTATAATTTTTAGTATACTTTTTTTCAGCGTATCAATTATAATAACTTTTGGAATAATTACATGGTAACCATGGTATGTTGACCTCGATTCGATCGCTACGTGCCCACTGCCAAGGGTCCAGGATTCCGGCGTAGCAGATGACAGGAGCCAATGCGACGAGTAGCAAAATCGACGCTCCTTCGCCCTCTGTGGCTCTCAGCTTCTTCCTCCTCATCCTGCAATCGGATTAAGCCGGGTATAATTAATATCGTAAATAATTCAAGAATAATTGATCCAAATTCGAAGAGAAATTGTTGTCGATTGTTTCACGACCAAGGAAGAAGGGCGGGTAAATGGGCCGCATACCGCATCTTCATTTTCCTACAAAGCGAGCTAGCGATGTCTGACTTTCGCTTCGATTGAACAACTCGCTAGTTCCCACGCTAATCGTAAAATCATGCGGGAGTTTTAACGAACTGCGAGGACGACGAAACAAACGGATATCAAAACGTCGATCAAAACGCGGCGGCTCGATGAAATCACTTTAACACAACACTGGTTACCGGTGCATCGTTGTAACTTAGTTGAACAGTTGGCCTAATGAAAGATTGGCCTGGAAGAGCGATCGGTTTTCGCGGAACGATACGACTATCGAGCTGAAGGTACACCACTGTTGGAGATCGTCTCACGTAACAGTGATCAGTATACTAAATGGTCAGAAATGTGATGGTCTTGTAAAAAAGAGTTGCTATTTCTTCTGGAAGGAGAGGAATGATGGCCTTCGAGGATATGACAACCTTGTCCCAGGCGTCCTCTTAATCCCTGGAATATTCAAGGCCATTCAGATAATTCTTTCGTCATTCTATTTTATTGGATGGATCGCCGAAGGTTTTAGATTTGACGATATCAGTACCAAAGCAACGAAAGAACCGGTCAGCACGTGTTCGTCCTCGTTTGAAGTACTCGTGTAATTCTTTGAAACATTCTATATAGAACCCGCGACTTTCGAGATGGATATTAATTAAGAAACTCTGTTCGACCCGACGGATTCAAACTCGCGTCGCGCCGGGAAAATCATCGTTGTGGAAATATACTTTCTACTGCACAACGCGAAACATTAAGGCGCTATCATTGCGCGGATTCCGCAGTGTGTACGGTCTGAAAAATGCGGAATAAAGAGGAATGCGTAGAAAAAGGTAACGGTAACCTGGGAACCTGTATTACGGTGACGTATAAGGTCGGCGTTCGCGTGGAATGTCGCACGATACCCTGTTCGTCTGCATTTCTCATCAGCAGCTGCGGCGAGGACACGGTGCTACATCGTGTTAACTGTGCTCATCAATTTCAACTCATTCCCATTCGCAACGCTCTAATCTTACTGGCTATAATCGCTCATAAATTCTTTCGCCAACGAATCACCGTTTTCTTCTTTCACTACTGGATCAGATGAAACCTAGACGATACTTGAGAGTCCTAAACTCGAAGCGACGCGGACAAACCGAAGAAAACTCGGTCAAACTCGAGACAATTTAATAAAACTCAAGAGAACCGAGTCTAACTCGAGCCAACTTGGTCATACTCAACAGTACTTAGTCAAATTGAAGACAACTCGGTCGAATTCATCACAACTCAGGTAAACTAGAGGCAACTCGATCAAATTGGGTGCAACTCGGCCAAACTGATGATTATTCAGTTAAGTTTTGGACAAGTCAGTCAAATTTATTCAAACTGAGGATAATTCAGTTATATTCAGTTATATTCATAAACTTTGGCTTATACTGCGTCAAACTGAAGACAACTTGTACAAACTCAATACAACTCGGTCAAACCCCGTAAAAAATCTGAAAACAACTCGTTAAAATTCGAGTCGACTGAACTTGATCCATTTGTCAGCGGATATTACATTGAATATCGCCGTTCTCGCGTAGTCCCAATTTCGCCACGCGTTTCCAAACACAGAGCGGCGACGTAACAGCCAGACCCTGGTGTGCCGTGTTGCGTAATTCTAGATCGGTGTCACCTAAAAACGCAGAGAACCCGCTAACTTACACCCATCGGCGGTGTTTACCGTCCCGGCCACCCCGTTACGTAAAACCGGACCCAAGTTGTTGTTGTGCGGCGCCTGGAGATCGGCTTTTCGAAAATGCTTTCATTACCGCTGGAAAGCGTATCCTCGGGACGGTGAAGGAGGGAGAGAGGCCAGGAGAGACCGGATGATGGAAGAGGCCGCAGGATGGGCCCCGAAAAGACCCCGGTCTCTGCCCACTCCGCTCGCATTTCACCCGTGGCTGCGGGTATTAAATAATTATTTCGAAAGCGAGAGTGTAACCGCGGCGCCAGCGTTCGCAAGCGATTCGCAAATTCGTCTTCTCTTTGAAACTGCAAGTCCTCGCTTTTCAGCGTTGCATTCCCCGTACCGCCGGATGTTCTTATCTTTATAATTAATTTTATAACGATGTGAATGTCTGGACTGTGGCTGCGATACTATCGGATTATCGTTTCCGTTTCTTGAGCAAGCCGAATTTTACGTTTACGCTCGTTCCCATGATTTAAAAAAGAAAAGCTTAAGGTAACTGCTGTGTATTTCTGTACAAGAATAATAAGATTGCATTTAGTTATTGCTATTTTTTTATAATGTATGTATGAATGAAGATATTGATTAAATCATTTTCTATGAAAGAGCCTTTATTGTTCCGACAATTAATATCTGTTTGGTGTAAAAATTTCTTAAACTATCTTTCAATATCCTTCGATAATATTTTTGTTTGCACATATTGATTTTTACAACGTTTAGCTCACGGCAATGGTTTCAATGAAATTGTTCATTCAGGCACAGACTTGGCATTAAATCTACTGAAAAGTCTATTGATTTTCTACGGGCGAATGACAAGAACGAATTTATGTAGACGTATAATTTCAACGATTTCGAAATAAGAAACGAGAAATCGGCCATTTCGACTGACACGGTAGATTTAGTGTTATGTAGACTCTAGATGGTTGCTTCGCGAGAAATTTGCCATGCTGCGTTCTTATCATTCCGCTAACACAAACACACGCACACACGGCCACGATGATTTCCCCCCGAAAACTCTCTAATCGCCGCTCACGTTCGGATGTTTCAGAAAGCAGAAGCCTTCGAGGAACTTTTGCTTCGACGACCTAATTATCCGGGAAAAATCATGCGTGGAAAATGTCGGTGAAAACCGCCCGGGCAGGCCTACTTACGGTTCGAGTGGCACTGTGAGTGATTAGTGGAATCAACAGTCCCCACTAATCGATATTCATTGTTTACGAGATCTTGATCGTGGAACGCGATAAATGAAACATACTATTCACGTTCGCCGACCATGAATTTGTGGTTCGGTTTCAGTATCCAGAGTCGACTGTGGGAATCGATAGTTGATCAATTCCGCGAAAGATCGAGCGATAACACTGAACCTACCTAGCATTGAAATCGAGCGACCCGTATGTTTGTATAAGTATGATAAGATTGCATTTATTTGGCCTTCTTGCCAGTTTGATTAGAATATTTACATTTGAATAAGAAATTTATTGAATGACTTTTTATCGATGCTTCCTTATCGTCGGTCTTAGTATGTTCAGCGTTGAGGACTACATCGATTAATCGTTCCCGAACTTATTGGACTTCCAGTGCCTAGAAAGCTGTCCCAATTTTTCACCGCGTAAGTCTCCAGATCTCTAATTGCTGGAAATATGCGGTTTTTCATCGAGGCGAGACATTCAACGACGAATATTACTCCAGTTGTCCGTATATCAATTAAGGTCACGGTGAAATTATCGCTGCATTCTTCCGAAAAGTGAAATTCGCTTCCTCTAGTCTGCCCAGGCTGAACCGATCCGAGCGATTCGTACAAACGATTCTGTAATTGCCGCGAAGTTTATAAATAACTGGTGTACAGGGAACGGCGGGAAAACCGAACCGTCTGGGAGTGTCCACGGAATAGAAACTCCGAGTGGACGAACATAAACGAATGGATCTGTCACGGGGCGTCGTCGTCTGAAAGGCTGTCCGGGCTGTCTCGTTTCTTTTCCGGGGACGGTTTCCCGGCGTGCACCGGCCGACGCCGTTTGAGAGCTACTGGCATACCTACATATCCACGGAGACACGAAGAGAGGGACACGATTGTGGCCTAGATTCGACGTCCTTCCCTCCGGCAATGCTGTACCACTTCCTGCACACGCCTCTCTCTTCCTCCAAATCGACTGGGTCGTTTTTTTTTCGATGCTGACGACTTCCTCTCCCTTTGCCGGCTGCTTTCCTCTTTCTTGTTTCCATCGGCAGGGAATGCCTCGAAAGCCGTCTAAACGGGACGAGGGGAAAGTAGACGCCACTCAGGGTGGTAGACGTATCGGTGCTTTATTTTTCCTGCGGTGGTGAGAACCTTCTAAACCTTCTGGGCTCCAGATCTTTTAGTAGACTTTAGTCTAGACACGTGTAGACTCTAGAACTTTCAGGACTGCTGGATCTTCTAAACTCTGGTCTAGACACTTTTAGACTCTAGATCTTTTAAGTCTGCTAGATTGGATGCATCTTTTAGGCTCT
Organism: Megalopta genalis; assembly: GCF_051020955.1. NCBI lineage: Eukaryota > Metazoa > Arthropoda > Insecta > Hymenoptera > Halictidae > Megalopta > Megalopta genalis. The sequence goes on from NC_135017.1 coordinate 10,207,863, forward strand.
ATATAGTCATTCTACATCTTCTAGACTCTAGACATTCTGGACTCTAGACCTTTCAGATCCTAGATCTTCTAGAGTAGACACTAGTCAAGGCACGTGTAGACTCTAGATCTTTTAGGTCTGCTAGATTTACTGGATCTTCTAGACTCTAGTTTAGACACTTCTAAACTCTAGATCTTCTAGGACTGAAAGATTTGCTTGATCTTCTAGGCTGCTTTATATTGTAGACTTTCTAGATCTTCTACATCTTTTAGACTCCAGACCTTATAGACTTCAGACCTCTTAGTCTCTAAACCTTTTAGGCTTTAGAGCTTTTAGGCTTTTCAAACCTGCTGAATCTACTTAAATCTATATCCTGTTGGATCTGCTATGCCTTTTTAGAATTGCTAGACCTGCTAGATCTACCACCTACTAGAACTTACAGACCTGCTAGATCATCTAGACTTATTAAACCTTCCGAATCCGTCAGTCCATTTGGATCTTTTAGACCTTCTGGATCTACTAAGACCTCTTTTAGTTCTTTTACGATCTTTTAGGCTTTTTAAGACTCTTTTTTGGTTCTGCTAGATTTTGCAAAACATTGTTTAGATCTTCTAAGACTTACCTTAGCCCGGTTTATTTTCCTCTCATTTATTAATTTTTCTTTAATGTAGAATTCTTCTGTTTCAGCTGCGAGGAAAGCTGAGATTAGCCTACCGCAAGCAGGATGATTCTAACGGCGGATCAGTCAACAGGGTGAAATCGTAATTCCCGGAGTTACCTAACTCAACGCCACTCAGACTCTCGATCATCCGAGTCGTCTAGATCCTTCCAGGTAGTTTCTCTATTGAGTTTCTTCATACCATGCCACAAAACCATTGGGCTGTACTGTATGACTCGCGTGATGCCTCTACTAATTTTCACTCGTACCAGTGACAGACACTTCGTAGTTTACGTGTTGGATAATTCATCGGGTACTGACAATTCTCGTTTGGGACAGAATGCTCGATTTTCTGGGTGACGGAGAAATTGACCGAGAGTTATTCCATAGTGAATGAATAATTGCATTGGTCAGTTTCCGAGAGAAGACGTGTGTTTATTTTTGAGTCTGTCCGAAGTGAAGGCTGATATGTGTTCAAACGGTTAGCACGAGTTAGGCTTGTTTGCAAACGGGTATTACCATGGACTAGAATTAATATTGCTGTCCCGAATCGACCATGAATAATTGAACAGCGTTGTGGCAGTGTTTTTTCTGGCCGAAATGCGAAGTGTAATAAATAAACGAAGAGTCGTCTATTCTGGCCTGGAGGGAGTGAAGGACTCGAGATGCTAAGTCACCTTGACATTTAAAGGACGATCGACGGTCTGTCCGGTGACCTTCAGGAAGATCGCCGAGATCTTCCTAAGCCTTGTGCAAGACTAGGAGAAGCCATAGACGCGGGTTCCCTGGATCCCAGCGCTGCTGCCGCAGTACAATGATCGCTGATTAAGCGGACGTGAAATTCTTGAGAAAGTTCTTAAACGAGCCGAAGTTAGACTAGCCGAAGCCCCACTCTCCACTTCCTGTCTCGAACGCGCGCTGTCTCCCGACCCCTCTATTTCTGTCTCCGCATGTTTCACCGGTTGATTATTCTAATAAACGTATAGCAATATAATCACTGTTATTACTGTGTCATCCCGGTGCACATGAACTTGAGAGGTGACGAACGCAGAGAACGGCGGCGCAGCGGAGAAAAGTAACGATGTGTTTGAATCAAAGAACTTCTGATCGAAATGACATAAAGCGATGATCTTTCTCGAACATATTTGAACCTTGAAAATGATTGTTGAACTTGAAATATTCCGACAAAATTGTTATTTATCCAATACCAGGAACAGTTCAACTTATTAGATTTAATACATCGTTTTCCGTAGATTTTGACACGCTAATTCGTATTATTATTCGAATCGTCTTACGATCTTTAATCGAATAAGTTATTCGAATAATTCTTGAATAGAATAAATTAAGAATATTTTCTTATTCTATTAAAGAATTATTTGAATATGTTCAAAATAACTTTTTCATTCCACTAAAGAATTATCCAAATAAATTAAAAATGATTCCACTATTCTATTAAAGAATTGTGTGAATAAATTAAAAATAATTCTTTATTCTATTAAAGAATTGTCTGAATAAATTAAAAATAATTCTTTACTCTATTAAAGAATTGTCTGAATAAATAGATAGAATAATAGACAGAACATTCGACTGAAGAGTATTTCTTTGGATAATTATCTTACATAAATATTGATTGGAAGCAATTCGAATAACAATCAACTCTCTGGCATAAATCAGCGCGCCGATGTTGCGTGGATTAACGTCGAACCTATCTCGATGGATCTTCGCACCCGTGTAATTAGCAGTTGTCATTTCTAATTGAGAATGGTCTTGATCGATGAAGAATTGAGTGCAAGGCTTAATTGATAACAAGTGCGAAGGCTAAAATCGAGGATACCGATCTATCTTCATTAATTGTTAAACAACGACTCTGTCATTTCAACAATGAAATGAGATTTTCCAGAGAGATCTGTAAATACATTTTCTTGGTCTCCAGAGAATAATTAGGAAGGCTCTTGTAGAATATTTAACAGCCGCGATTCAGGCTACGGACGTTCATAGTCTATTCCTTCGGCAGCCAGCAATTTGAAAAGAAGCATGGTCGAATAGGTGGAAAGAGAAACGCGACAGCGCGAAGAGCCATCGAGTTATCCTGATGACCTAATCCACTGTCCGGCAGAGAAATGCTTTCAATTTGTATTTACGTGTAACGTAATCACTCAGAGACGCTCGCACGCACACGCATACTTTTCCCTGTCCTTTTCTTCTCGTCCCGTGTGACGCGCAGCAAACCGTTACGCAATGCCGCCTCGCCAAAAATTCACGAGCCACGGAATTAATTTCTCCGGGTCCCTGTCGGACAGATGCCCGCATCAATAATTTCATTCCAGGTAAATAACTCGCGCTCGGACACCCGAGTAATTATTATATTATTCATGAGTAAACAAGTCGTCGCGTCCTAGACATCATTTAAATTAAAGTTAAAAGAAGTTAAGTTAAAAGAAATGTGCGCGATGACTTTTTTCAGTGATCTTTAGTTACCTTTAATACTAAAGACTATTTTAATTTTTTCAAAGGAAAACAACTATTGCTGTCCAATTAGGACTTTCTTACAGCTTCCCGCGTGCTGTGTCTTAGAACAATTTTTTCGACCAAAATGAATCATATAGGGAAAAAGTAGAGATTTCAGGCTTTAAAATGAGTTTAGTTTCGTTGTTCTACGATTTTTATTCACGAAGTTACAGTATTTTGAATATCGTCGATGTTTCGAAGGTTGGAAATTTCGTGTAAAGTCTGGGACGAAGTTTCCCATAAACTGCGTCTCAAACAAATTTTGTTAAAGAAATTGACTAAAGACTTCTAAAAGTAGACACTTGGGGCTTTAAAATGAGCCGAGTTTCATTGTTTTCTGATCTTTTTGCACAAAGTTATAGATGTTTGAATATGAAGGCTCGAATAATCGTATTTCGTCTTCCCAAATTGTCCATTGTTGTGTACAAGCTGAGGGACAATTAGAGGGAATGTACCGTAGTTCGAAGTGAAAGAATAGCTGTTACATCACAGCCAAGTGAAAATTTAAACAATTTCATTCAAGCTGCGTTTAATTCGTAGTACGTTCCGTGAGCGAAACGAGCTAGCAATCCATGTTCGCCGGAACTGTCGTTTCTGGTAACTCGGAGATAGTGGAGGTCGTCCTATTATATAAATAGAAACGGCGGACGCGAGATCGTTATTATTACAGAAAAAGAGCATGCTGACGCGTAAGTCGTACTTAATTACGAGCCGTTTGTTTACCTGCACCGAACGAAAACACGGAATCCACCGCGTCGACGTGCCACGGACTTTCACCGTGTTTCAAAACTATCCGCCTCCGATTTATGCACAAACACTCTGCTGCGAGAAATTACACCATCCGAGAATTCCAATTACTTTCCGCCGCTTTAACATTGTTAATTGTCCCGCATTAAACGGCGTGCTGTATAAAAGATCGCCTCTGCGCTCGCATCCGCGAACCGATGATTCGTCCGATCGCGATAAATCCGTCGACGGAGATAAAGAGGGATCTTCGCGCACAATTTCATCGAGGATAAATCGTTGAACGATCGCCGTCACGTGTTCATCGTGATTTCATCGATAATTCGGCCCATCGTATGCCGCTTTGTTTTCAGATAAGCTTCCATAAACGTAACCGCTGTAAATAATAATCGACTTCGTCCCACGTCGCAATAGAAATTTGCTTTAGAAAGTACATCAATTTGCATAGCAATTGCGCGAAATAATGGCGCGTGTAAACAGCGAAAAAAATATTCACAAGCGTTATAGATACGTATTCCGGAATTGGCGGAGATCAGAATAGACCGGCGGTATCCCATGCTTGTCGTAAAAGGCGATCGATAGAGATCATCATTAATTTTCTAGAATTAGAAGTGTAAATAAATGATGTTTTCAGTCATAATTAGATTGCGGATTTTATGTATTTCTGACTGAACTTTGTGGTTGCAATTTAGGATAGAAAAGTGATGATTATAAGAATTTAAAAATGTTAATGTTTTATTTTGAATTCGTTAAGGTGATTAAAACAAAGAATTAGCTTACTGTTACTAATTTTTTATTATTTTATTATAATCTTCGGCTACAAGCCTTACGATGATCTCTGGCTTACATAATGAACTTGCTATTTAGTTTCGATTTTTTGGAACTAATGCACACTATTTTTATTTCGCATAAAAATCCTCATTCCAGTCATAATACCTAAATTAAAAAAGTTGTATTTTGTACGTAAGAATTAGTACTTTCAATCTCTCAAAATTAAATTTCGTTTAAAAATCATTTATCAACGTCAACTGACACGTCTACCCTATTTTCATTTAAATCTTCATTTAAATATTCATCGCATTTTTGTGAAAAAATTATGGTACACGCTCTAAGCACCGAGAAACAATCCCACAAAATTTGAAATTGATATGACTCTTAGTTTCCGATGAAAAATTCTGCAGAGCCGTCGCGTTTTGCGAGCACCGAAATTGCGCGAAGATCGACGGAATTTTTCGCGAATACAATTTGAAATGGTTCGGCGAGAATTCTGCATGTGCATCAGAGATTCGGACAGAAGGCGCATGCGTTACGCGTTGGAAACGCAGCACTTCCGGTGCGGTGTACTCTCGACGTTCCAGCGCGAACACTTCCTATGCAATTAGTCACGGCAGCTCGTTCGAATTAAATCGCGTTAGAAGCCGATGGAAATTTGCAAAAAGGGAGAATGAATGGCAACGGTCGCCCGTCGTCGTCGTGCGCGCGAGACGCGAAAAAACGCGTCTTCTGGTTGGAAGCGTGCCACTTTCGTGGCGGCGCGGAGCACGCAGTAAAACTTTTCCTACGCCGGCGATTGTTCGATCGTTATTTACGAGCGGCAGTAAAGCGCCTCCTCGTATTGCGCACCGGCTGCAAAAAAAGTACCAACGTACCACCGTAATGGCCCTTTCCGACGGTGTGCAATTCCGTCTCTCAAGTGGGCAAAAGATAGACCCAATCTGCGCCCGACGATTTCACAGATATTTTCTGGAGAAATTCTACTAGCTTCTGCGCCTACATCCCAGAGTTGGGCATCATACGAATTGTTTCGAATGAACATTTATCTGAGATAATCATCTGCGTGAATTTATCGTAGTTGAATAATTTTGTCGAATAATTCTTTGCTCGAATGATTTTTTTATTCGAATCGATCTTTACTCGAATTCATTTTTTACTTTAGTAGAATAATTCTTCATTTAAATAATTTCGTATTCGAAAAATCTTTTACCGAAAAATTGGAAAAACAAGCTCCGCGTAAAAAATAATAGCTCCGCGATAAATCATTGTAGGCTGATGACTTCCAAAGAATTTTTTTTCTTTTTGTTACAAATGCATAAAATTCGCAGCCTAATAAAAGTGATGTAAGTAATAATTACAATGATGATCATAAATTGTAATAAATTATAATAAATAATTATAATAAATGATATTAAATTATAATAAATAATGATAATAAATTAAGGTCGTGGGATAGGATGTAACAGTCCAATTCGTGGTGTCAATTTTATAGGGACCGACTCGAGGAGTCAATTTTATGGTTCATTTTTATAGATCTATTTTTAAAGAATTATAATTCCTGGGATCAAAATTGTAAATTTAATTTCAAGGGTTACTACTGTAGGAACATTTATCTGCGACCAATTAGCGGGGTTGGTTTTATGCGACCAATTTATGGGGGCCACTTCCGTGGGCCCACTTTGAAGCAGTCGTCTTTGCGAGGAATTTTGGAAGAATGAATTTGCAGCGTGACAACATTGCTCGGCAATTAGCGTTGGCTCGCGTGTTGACTGTCGGATGCTAAACGTCTTCCTCGCGAGCGCGGTGTAGGCAGCAGTTATCCGAGATAAGGAAAGAAAGTTTTTCGGCTTTGTTGGACGTTTTTTCGTCCCGCTGGCAGTGCAGCATCGGTGAGCGCGTAACATCAACGACAGCCGAAACTGCACGGTGCCGCGTGTTTGTGTCGGACGGTACAACTCGGGATTGAAGAAAGCCAGAAAAGGGGGAAATGACGCAGCCGGGCGAATTCGATTTTACGACACCGTAAATTTCACCGGTTAATGTACCTCGACCATAAACGTTCCTCTTATTCACCCTCGCTATCCCACAGACTGTTTCCTGCGACTTTGAAACAGATTTAAGACACCGTGTCGATCGTTTGCATAAAGAGAATTGATATGCAACCTGGCCGGGCTTCGAGAGAGACTCCTGGAGCATCGGAGGCCCGATCTTCGACGCTTCGCGATTACGAGACCGCGGATTTTGTGCTAAAAATGGACAGGCGAAACGTAAAATAGCGAAAAGGTGAGACGAAACTGAGAATGTCGACGTACTAATTTCAGTTTATTAAAATCATTTCAGAGACAACAAAATTGTACACACACTATACGATTTCACATAAATTCATTTCTAAATTATATTATAAATTAATATATAATTTTAAGATTTATTCAAATATTTTCACGTATAATTTTAAAATTTCTTCAAACCTTCATACACAATTTTAGAATTTATTCAAAGTTTTTTATGTACTTTTAACATTTATTGAAATTTCCATAAGTAATTTTTAAATATATTTTTTTCGTATGTAATTTTTAAATTCGCTTCAGTTTTTGTACTTTGAAATTTGACTATTTCGATACAATCCTCTTAATGTGGAACACTTGTGTAAATCTAACACCCACGAGAACCAGTTATTGTTCATGGTCAGCCGGTGGTAATTATAGCAAAGCGCGTGCACCTATTGAGATTGAATGGAAAAGTAAAAGTACCGTTTTAAAAGACTCCGAGGTAATCGATTCCATCAAATTCGTCTAAACTTGAGTAAATCTATCGAGACTGGGCTTGGAAATTTCTGCCGGATGTCCGTTTCGCGTTTTCGAAAATTGTTCCTAATTAAAGATTAAATATTGTCTTCTATTTCAGACAAAACAGAGACCCGACCACAGCAGACAGCCCAGCAGGAAACACCAGCACGACGTTACCGCGCACGATCTATTAAAAATCCCAAATGGATCATTAATAAAAAGTCTCGTTCCTCGACGATCCACGCAGATTTGTCCCACTTTCTAGTCTCGTCGCAAACTTTATGGTTAAACAAGTGTCCCGCGAGTTATTTACATAATTCGAGTCGTTTTGCAGCGCGTTGCACAAGCGAGCTCACTCGCTGGAACGTTTTGCAGACATTTCTTCGATCGCGAATCCTTTGGTCGGCGCGATCGAAGAAACGTCTCGCGGCCGGGTCATCCCGCGGTGCGCTCCGAAACGCGCGTAACGCGAGTGAAAGCGCAATGTCCGCACTTCGAGCGCGCCATTAATTAAGATTAGCGAGTTTCTTCGATCTATTAATAAATCGCGAGCGTGCCTGGTGGTGACTCGGCGCTCCAGTTTGCGCGGGAAAATTTGAAATCGTTCGCCCGGTTGAATTTTCAAGCCAGGCTCGCTCCGATAACGTGCTCCGACATCGGCGCGGCGCGGCGCGTTGCGCTGCCGCTTTTCCAGAAAAAGGAAAAGTAAAAATCGAAAGCGGAAAGAATTCCTCGGCGTCCGGATATAAATCGCGAGTGTCGGACGAAACGTGTTCAACGGTGATTTTTTTCCCCCGGCCGGCGGAGATCGACCCGCGCGGTACACTGCGAGATATCTCGATGATCCCTTGAACTAGAAAGTAATCAGACGGTTCGAGAGAGAAAAATCCGCGCTCACGAGCCGAGCTAGCGGAGCACGCCATACTCGACGCCGCGCTGCTGCAGTTATTATCGCGTGGAAAATGTCAAAGACGGAAGACGCCTTCTAATAAACCAGCCTGGCGTCTTTCACTCGGCTTTTCTTGCTCTCACACATTTTTATAGCGTTTTGCGGTCCAATTAGCCGGCAAACGAACCACCGCAGTCCTTTCTGCCACTTACATTTTTGCTCCGCCGGCAATTCGAACTTAAACAGTTACCATTTCATGGGAAATAGTCGCATCGCGACGAGTGTGGTCGCGTTTTAAAGCTTGAAGTCATCGCTTTCGAACGCGGTAGTTCATTTTTTTCGAGGACTTTTTAGCGAGACACGACGAAGAGGAAAGTGAATACTGTTTTAGTGCCGAAAATGGAACAAACTCAAGTCTGATATGAAGATCGAAGCCTCGACTTTCCAACGACACCTGAAAAATGGATTTACGATTTTTTGTAGACTGTTTTACGGTGCAGTATAGAAGGGCATGTTTGATCGAATGTAATCGGTGTAGTCTATTCATCATAACTTCATAGTTTGCGGCACCATGTTCATTCAAAGTGCGATGAAACGGCGCAAAAAAATCGCAGATCATTATCTGAGGGCTCGTTACAAAGCTGAGACTTCAGTCTTCGATGTTACCTATGTTTTGTTAACGAAAAAAATTGTTTAGCCTATGCAGACACATTGGGATTTGTAAAATGATCAAAAGTGACCATTTTCAAGTTTTCATCGGATCGTTGGTACAACAATTTTTTCCGATCAACAACATATACCGTTTCAAAGTAGACATTTCACTCTTTAAAATGACTTAAGATACAACATCATACGATTTTTTTCACAAAGTTGCAGTAGTTCAAAGATCAACGATATTGCTGATATCGAAATTTTAAAACGACACTGTTCTGATCGATTGCTCATTCTCTGCGTACAAACGCGGATACATGGCAGTCAGCTGATGCGAAAGCGGTTGTTACAGCCGAAGTTTCTATGTATGTAATGACTCGTCCTCATGAGCACGCGACGCTGCTATTACCCGGCATTTTTCTCCGTTTCCAGAGGCGAGCTGGCTCCCCTATGGTCTCAAGTAGTATGTATTACACGTTCCTTTCCTTTGTCCTTGCCCACGAACTCGGCATTTCTCTCATCACGTTCTGGTAATTCAAGCTACGACGAAGCTTGTCCGTATTTGGACGAATATTAAAGGCGCAACGAGCCGTCTGCCGCTGGCCAAAAAGTTCCAAATCATCCGCCGAATTTTGGCTAAATTGCTAGTTGTCCACCGCGGGTCGCTGAAACTGCGGTCAGCTCAAAGAGCCTCGAACAGTCTTTAATCTCAAAGATCCATCCAGTATAGCTACCAGCGGACCACGTTTCGAAATATATAATTTGCTGAGTGGCAGCGTGAATTTTTTCCTACAGCCAGTTACCACCACGCGGAATTAACAATAATTCTTTCGCGTGCAAAAGATGACTACTGTCTTCGCAAAACCCGCGATGCGGTTTAGGATGAATCCGCAGTCGGAGGAAGACAATGATTAAATGGATTCCCCGTCGGGATTTCCAGGAAGCCCGCGCTCTTCGCAACGCGATTGTGATTGCTGCTGTTAGTTCTGCGTCGGCACGTGAGAAGTAGATTCGCCTCTGGCATGTCTTTTTCACGGTTTTCGAGCAATCATCCGTGTCATTCAGTCACGCAGTCTGCACTTTGGCGCGATTAAAGGGGAAACCGTGTTTCCTCGCGGAAGCGAAGTCGACGGAAAGTAGACGGTTCTGTGTTCCATCAATTTCTTCCCCCCGCGTTCCCCTGGCTCGCTCGAATTTACAATTCACAGACCGGCCCGTTGACGCGGCCGCAACGAATTCGACTCGCGATACTTCGGAATTGTTTGATGACGTTCGTACAACTCTGCCGGCCGCGCGGAACAGCTGACACGCGAGTCATTTTCCGAGCGCACAGACTCGTTCCAGACGTACCAAATTCGTTTCGCAAAGCTGCCAACGACGCATGACGGAACTCTCAGCAAACGGGATTCGTTTTGCTCGAACGGCCGTGCCGGTGCCGTGCCTCGCGGTAATCTGCCGGGATCGAATAATCTCGCGCCGAGGAGCGTTCGCGTGATATTTGGCCGCAGCGAAGCGTACGGATACGGCCGAAGCGCGGTGAACTTCCTGCATCCGAGGTATTCCGCACGCGAAGGTCTCCCGCTCGTTAGCGATGGCTATCTGAACGTTTTAGATACTAGCATCGCCGTGACTTCAACGTTGGACAATGCAACTGACCTTAATACCAACTTCAAACGTGATCAAACCTTGTCAATTCCAAGAAATGCATCCAAATGCGGGAGAAGTTGGCTGGAAGAACTGTTTTGTTTGATGGTTTGAACTTTGTGTTTGTATAAATCTTCTGGAGCTACGTTTGCTTAGACAGCTTAAAGAACAAACTAGTGCAAACCTTGGCAGACAGGATTGTACTTAAACATGACGGAGAATGTAAGGCTGGTTAATCTGGGTGGAGTCTTAATTCCGCATTCAAACATGTTCAAAATTTGTGAATGTGAAGAAATACATCGAAATGTGGATCAATTTTGTTGGAACAATTATACAGTTTGAACCACAGGTTTGTACAAACGTTGTGGATCTATGTTTGTTTTGTTACTTTTTAGTACAAACACGTGCAAACCATGGCAAATAAGATTGTACTTAAACATGACGAAGATCGTAAGGTTGAACAATCTAGCTGGCCTTATTTCCACCTTCAAACATGATCAAACCTTATGAACTTGAAGAAGTGCATCGTAATGTGTATGAACTACATTGTAATAATTATATAGTTTGATCATTTGAACCTGAAGTTTGTACAATTCTGTTTACAGGGTTGTAGTTTGACGAAAGAACTTGTGCAAACCTTATCAAACACGATTGTGCTTACACATGAACCAAGAACCCGAGACTAGTAAATCCAGTTGGCCAGAATTTGTGCTTCAAACATGTTCAAACCACATGAAGTTGAAGAATCGCGTTCAAACGTGGTCAAACCATGAATCTACGTCTGTTCCGATAGAATCACAAGCGTATATGGAATCTGTCGAACATGTTCGCGCTGAAATATTCAACGAAACTAAGGTTTGGTTGAGCTCGTGCCTGGACAGTAGCTGTTACTACCTTGCACTTTTCGATGACCGTGCAAGAAGCATTGAAACGCGCGGGACGATTCGAATCAAATTGAAGACGCGGTTCGGGATCATTTGTCACGTCGAGTTTAGAAATCGTCGCTGGCGTCTCGTGAGGTAGAAAATTGCAATTTAGCACCTCGGGAGCGCGGAAGAAAGAAGTATTCGCAAATTGTTCCTGGTGCGAACAGGCTCGGGAACATCTGCTAGGAAAGTCCGTGTCTTGGAACGCTGCGCAGCTTTATGCACAAATTAATTTATCTGTGTTTATTCAATAATAAGCGGCCACAGTGCGATCGCAGTACGATCCGACCAAGCTATTCTTCAAGTTACAAACTTTTAGAAATTTCATAAATTTCTGTATAATTTTGTATAAACTTATCATTTTCATTATATAATAAAATATTGTTTAAAATTGAAAACCATTGCGGGAACTTGAGAAACTATCTTTTTTAACTTCTTTGCGACCCTAAAAATTGTTGTGTACATTCTGAAAATTTGTATGCGCATTTTAAAAATTTGCGTATACATTTTAAAAATTTGTACGTGCATTCTAAACATTTTTATGCATTCTAGAAATTTCTACGTGCACGAGAATTGTAACATGGTGTTGCAGGGTCCACTTTCCATATAGTTCACGACAGTTTTTTGATCGAGGATATGCTACTGCTTTTCGAAATTTCGAACGAATCGAACTCGTTTTCCGCCACGAAATAAGTTCCCTCTCGATTCGAAAGGAAACGCGGGAAACAGGCACGGTCTCGAAAGTTTCGAGTGGCGGGTGAACCGCATTCCATTCTAATCTTCGCGGCAAACCTTGCTCATCCGGCGTTATCGGTAATAAATCTGAAATGTAATGATTTGTTAATGAGTACTGCGTCGCTCGTCTTTTTTATCCGTGACTCTCTTTTGGATCGGGGTATAATCCGGCCGATAATCGAATGAAAGGAACCCGGATCAAGAACTGGTTTACAGCGTTCGCGCGGAAAGTACGATCGCACTTCGCTTAATTAATCCGGCTTCCTTCTCAGCGAGGCGAGGGAGTGCTGTAGAAAGACTCTGCTCATTTCTCGGCTCTATTTACACTTTGATTCTCTCTCAAAGTATATTCTGTCGATACTGTCAGATTCTGTCGTCATTATTAATTATTATTATTATTATTAGCTGCTTTCAACGAGCTTTCTTTTCGCGGAGAAATGGCAACGTTTCGCGCAATAACTTGTGCTATATACTTCGATATTCTTCACTAAATCATATATTTTACAAAAGTGTTATATTTAAACAAAATATGATTAAAATCAAACATACACAGTATAATTAAAGTAACCTGCACAATTTTTAAAAAGATTGCAACAGCTAACCGGTTGAACGACGACTTGATTCCAGAATTAAACGAATATTTCATTCGAAAATATTTAGAAATTAAAAAAAAAAAGTGTGTGAAATTAATTACTAAACATCGCCGTTATCGCAACGGGGATATAAAAATAATTCCGCATGGCAGCCGGATTTTTTATTGCATTCTACACGCTCGCTCGCGCCGTAAATGCATAAAGCCCGCGGTTTAGTGATGACATAAGAATTTTTATCGGAACATGTCAGCGGCTGCGGACTTTCTATTGCTCGGGCCTCTTCGGGCCTGTCATGGCCGAAGACCGGAGGGCCCGTAGTACTATTAACGCGGTCGTGAGACCATGAACGACCTCGAACTTGCGAAATCCCGCGAAGGATTCGGCCACGAACGCCGGGACCGATCCGATCGATCGGTAGCCGAGGATTTATGGTGGCCGCACGATGAGTCCCCGGCACCGTCTGGTGGCCGGGGACTGTTGTGTGCACGCCTACGTAGATAGAGGCTTGTCCCCGGAGAAAGTCCGTGCACTTGCCACGAACTATGCCTACAGTCGCTTTTTCCTTGCCACGCGAACACTTCGAAAATCTGCATTGCTAAATCCGAATCGATCCGATGGCAGGGAACATTGCTGAATTATTGCATATCCCTCACTCCGACCCATTTTCCGATGCAACATTGCGAGAAATTTCCGAGTGCCTCGACGCAGCTACGCAGAGAATGCGTGTCTTTATTGAGAAACAAACTCTAGGCTGAATAGAAAAATGTATTCGCAAATACAATTGAATTACTCGAGGATTTGTAATTACGAAGTAATTCGAGTACACTTTGGTTCAATTACATTCTAATTGACGCTGAGTTTGTACACGAAAATGGACAATTTGGGAAGAGGTGACACGATTATTCGAAGCCTCCATTTTTTTTTGTTCAAGCTGAGCGTCAATAATTGCGACTGAGTAATTAAATGACTGTATAATTAAACTGCATTAATTGGAAATTACGATGAAACGAAATTGATTTGAAATAAGTTTATTAGAAGATAATGAAACTGGAGACTTAAACGCGATACTCGAGATGGTCTATGCGATGTTACAGACGATATTCCGTTATTTCTATAATTCTTTCTAGATTAATGCGTATCTTTAATGTAATTTTTCGTTGCGTTTGAAAGTTAAACGTCTATAAACCACCTCGAGCATAATTGCCGGCAAATTAGCAACCGGCAACACGCACATAAGTGAGTTCAGAATCCCCATATTTTTTCCTAATGCTTGAACTCGTTATAATTGAATTGGACAGGGACCCGATGTCGTAGAGAAAGTATAGCCCGAATTAGCATTTTATCTGTTTATTAGAACCGTACGTATCGAGCACTTCGAAAGCGTGTTTCCTGTTCCTGTTGGCCAATCTGCCGAAAACATAAACAGCATCGTCGTCGCGGCGCCGATAGTCTCTACCCGGCGCGTCGCCGCGTGCGTCGAATTTCGAATTGCTACACGTTAACAGCAACCTGATATGTAGCTTTCGCTCATTTTTGTTATCACGGCGAGGCGCGAGAAAAAGTCGGCAACGTTATGGGTGGAGGTTTGTCGAAAGTATCGCCAGCTTCCGGTTTCGCTGTGCCGTCGGATTTATATCCGCTCGCGATTTCTAGCACGCCGGCGATTATTGACGAGGATCCACGTGACGATAAATCACGATAAACACAGGCTGCGGACGTCGGTGCCGATTGCATCTTGCGCGTACCGGAAAACAGAAACAACGGCTCTTTTGTTCGAAGAAATAATTGCGCGCGGCGCGTAACAGGATGCGAATGAAAATCGGCGGGTTTGTTTTTGAAGTTGGGGAGAATGTGAGCTGAAAGAATGATTCATTAAGGACCCGTGCCAAGGCGCCATATAATGTTTGGAGGGCTGGAAAGGACGGGGAGACGACAGAATTAGAAACTGAAAATTAATTTCTTTCCTGACAGCGGTCTCGGATATCGGTTGAATATGCTTGCATTACTGTAACCCGGTGCTGAAAGTGACTGTCATAGTCCCCGTCAGCACTAATCACACCGAAGACTGTCCCTGACACTGGCACCGCTGGACGCATTGCATAACCAAGGAAATTTCCCTGAATCTTTTCATTTGAATCGCGTATCCGGTCCAGAAGATTGATGGGTTCAATGCGAAGATTAATTACCGGCAAGACACGAGCTCTTAATAAACATCGAACAGGAGTTCGTGCTATTCTTGGCAATCGGAATCTACGAAACTCCTGGCAATTTGCTTAATGATAGTTCTCGGTTCAGCAGTTACAATATTTTCCTTTTTCGCGCTATACTTTTGAATAAATGCTCGATTATGTAACCAGTGATTACATCGGTGCCGAAACCCTGGATGCGGAATGACAGGGAGACCTGCTCGGCCGATCTCAATGTCTAGCCTAGCCCTAGACCTATCCCTACCCGAGCCGAGTTTACTGTGACCCCTATCAGCCAGGAATTCCTGGCGTTCCTGAATGGTTGCCTGTCTAGACGCCGACTAGACCAGGTGTCCTAACACGCTGTGCAGCTGTTACCAACACTGCAATGATTGTTTTCCTAATATCCATCCTCGCTGCAACGGAACGAGCACACATACGTCTTAGTGTCTGCTTAACCTTTCTGTCGAGATACAAATGTTTGGAAAAGCAGCGTGCATCGACAGCCTCGCTACTTTTAAACAAACGAGATGGACACTCGGAACTAGAACTTGTGTCACAAAAATATTAATTGCATTCGAAGATGATTAATCTTGTGTGACTTGTTGAAAAGTCTATAAAACTTTATCAGCATGTCTTTAGTCGAAGTAGGCGGACAGAAATCTTTCCTTGGCAGAGACCCTGATGAAAGTACAACATTTAACGGAGATAAATGAACAAGAAATTTTGCTTGGATCACGAAAAAGCCCGTGGCATCATTTTTAGCGAAAGTAAGTGGACGAATCTTTGTTTGTGTCGTGAAAGGCCTCGTGGTACCGTTTTTAGTGGTCAGAAATTTTTGCTCGGGTCAGGAAAGACCCCATGGTACCACTATATGGTTAAGTATGGAACTAGGTCCTCGAAGTCACCGCAGATAAATTGAACAGCGTGACGCGTTAATTTTGAACGACATTTGCCATTTCAGACTCGGATCGGAAAGGCTGGTAAACCGAAATCGGAACCAGCGTTCCGCATGCAAAGCATCGAGAATAATCTGTTGGTGAACACGTGACAGAACTCACATTTTCGCAGCATGTCTTTCATGTCACGGCGTCACGTCGGCCTGGTTCGGTCCCTCATGATCGCCTGTCTCAAAATATCGAGTCGCGTCTGTGCGATAGTGTCCACGTGGCCCCCGTGTTATCACTGGACGATCCGCGGTCTCACATCACACGGCTCGATCACTGATCCTCGCACGACAGTTTCCGGGCGCTTGCACCACGGGAAACTCTTCGGCACGATCGAGATCACGCGAACAGCGGAACCAGGCGTGTTCTGCGGAAAGAGGATAAGATGTGTCACGGTGAGAGGCCGAGGCTCGACTGAACGCTGCCACGACGTGCATTCCGCTTGGTCCGAAATGTGTTTCGCCCACCACCACAGGTGTGTTGTCCCCCCTCCCTCCACCCCCGTTGGACAGCTACCTGGCCTGGCACAATGCGATCGGTTCTGGCCAGGTCGGCTTTTCTTTGACCCTTTCGGGGGCCGATTTCGTAAGCGGTGTTTTCACTCGGACGGAATGTGGACGACGTGTGGTGGTCCCGGGCATCCTATCGTTCGCCTGTCGTCCATTAGTGACCGTCTCATAACCGGTACAAACACTAAACTGCACTTCCGACGCTATCTGCGACAGTCTTTCTATTATTGCCGGAGCAACGTTTCATTAGTCGGTTTCCTTAATTCGATACTTGAGATCAACGACAAAATATCCAGAAAATCTAAGCAATTTGATTAACGAAACTGACGACAGAAAGTCGAAATTTGTCATAATACTTGGTATTTGATCACTTTCGCAACCTAATTAATTATATTAACTTTGAGAACTAACACAGTTAAAGATTGTAGATTAATTTTGATTTTTGGCTGATTTAATTTATTATCTTGCTATCTATAATATTCGGTGTGCTCGTAGAAAGAAATAACAGTTTCTTGAGAGGTTTGATTGGCTGTTACTCGTTTCTACTGCTGACTGACCCCGCCCATCGTGATTCAGAACCGCCCATATGGCTCAAGCCCCGTCTAACCGAGCTTGTTTTAGGAGCTCCCATCAAAATATGTTACCTCCGACCTGATATTAATCTCTATTATCATATTGTTGTCGCTCGTATCGCGTTAT
Organism: Megalopta genalis; assembly: GCF_051020955.1. Taxonomy (NCBI): domain Eukaryota; kingdom Metazoa; phylum Arthropoda; class Insecta; order Hymenoptera; family Halictidae; genus Megalopta; species Megalopta genalis. The sequence goes on from NC_135017.1 coordinate 10,225,091, forward strand.
AGCCTCATCTTTTGTGTCCTAGCTCCGCCCACCGTCTTCTACACCCGCTCATCGGGCTCTGGACACGCCTATTACGCTCATTCTAGCCCTGCATATCCTATTCTAGCCTCTCCTATCTCATTTTAGCTTCGCCCACCGCGTGTTTCTTTCGTCAGACGACGCAGGCGACGACGTTATTACAAAGAGAGCGGGGCTCCGTTAAATATTCCTGATTCTTGCAACATCTTGTTCCGCGTGAAGGCAACAGCTTTCGAAGAATATTTTTACAGTGTCTTTCGCAAAGAGAACCAAGAAATGCCGATCGCAACGACGCTGTTTTCGCAACGATTTTCCCGTTTATCGGCGTTTTTCCTCGTCGCGGCACAATCAGGAAATTCTTTCAGAGTCGCTCGGTCCGTTGGAACTTTGTTTCGTGTTTCGCTGCTCCGTTTTACGATCGCAGCACCACCCGTTACGTTTTTCTGCCGGCGCGCCGCGGAATAGGCCTCTCCTGGGATCGAACTGTGGCCGAGCACGAACAAACCATCTCGTCGTAAAGCTAGAATTATGTGGCATGAATAATTGAATTGTATAAAATCGGGTATAACGGTCACTTTCACCAGGCGCGTTCGCGTAATAAGGCCGAAATATTATCTCGTCGAGCAACACACGGTTATGTCATCGTGCGAGCCTTTTCCGCCCACCGTTTTTCGAGGCTGGGCCGCGCGCGTATGCTTTCGAGATTCCCCCGCGAATAAAGGCCCGGGACGCTGTTGTCTTAATTTCTGAAGCAAACAGACGTCGGCCTTGGGCTTGCGAAACCGTCTGCTCCTCGACCCAATTTTATCCACCTAGGTTACCGTTATTAATATTAATGAAAGTTTCGATAATTTGGTTTTCGGTCGGCGACTCGCGTAGACGATTTAGAGGGCGCGAACGAAAAATCGTCCGTCGAAGTTTTAGCGATCGCTGTAAAGCGGAGACTTCACTCTTCAAATCTGTGTTCCGTTCAGCCGTGAAAAAAGTTCTCCAGTGTATGTACATACTTGCAAACCTCTCGATCCGTAACTTTGTCCAGAAAGAGCATGTCTCCGGTTTCCCACCTGTTGCATCATGCAAAAACATGTTACAGCAAAATGAACGCTGCACGTCGTAAGTAACAGCTTCGAGCTTTAAAATGAGTCCAGGTTCGTTGTTGCACGACACGCTTTCACAAAGTCGTAGCATTTTAAAAATTGACATTTTGTCATAAATATGAAGTAGATGGCACGAATACTTTTTACATCAAGTAAATGTGTTAAAATTAGACTGTTTCCCGCGGTTTTCTTACAATCTAGGTCCGATGACTTAACGACGGAAGAACTACCGAAAGCTCCGAGTTCATCAGGAAGTAAAAATGTGACAGTCTCCACCGTCACGTGTGCCCGTAATGCCTGGTTCCCACGTGGTGTCCACGTCGGGACGTGGAAATGCTCACTTTCATTCCCATGGCGTCGAGATCCGGGCAGCACACGTCTGCCGGTGCCTCAGTTGCATCGAAAGCCGCCATTTCGTTTGGCAATTACGGGCCACGGCGGTAATTTCCGCGCCCGGAAAAACGCGACCTCCCGCGTCCATCGGAATCAGCATTTTCCGCGGTCTGTCTCTGTCGTGAGTCGAGCTGCGTCGGTTTCGCTCGCGACGACCGATAGCGAAGCCACCTTCCCTTTCACTGTCATTATGCACGCGTGCTTCTTTCACCTTGGCGGCCGCTTTCATACGTCGCCGGTAAATCACTGCACACGGATCGACAGTCCCGTAATTTATGCACGCAGCATCTACCCGAGAAGACAGCGCGCCTCCACGATGAACCGTCGACGAGACCGTCTATTGTATACAGAGCAGATCCGCTGTTCCGACTATTCTCGCTGTACCGGCTGAATCAAAAGTGAAATCACCGATCTTGCCAGCTTACTTTATTGAGATACGGCATGCCGGGGCGCTCGTGAACGTTTGCAGGACCGAAATGGGACTCGGAGATATTCGACGTCGAGCTAAGCCGATGACAGCTGACAGAATAATGCGAAGGGGAGTGGTGCTGGTTACAGTGGCGCGACCAATTGCTGTGCCTTCGGCTTGTTTTCGGCCATGATTAATTTTGTATTTATCGAACAAGATGCGTTAAAGTTTTTTATTCGGAAGTAAACAAAGAAAAAGAATACGAAAATTTTCTTATTAAAAAGCGAACAAAATGAAAGCATACAGATTGTTTTATTCAAGAATAAGCAAAATAAATGAACGAAAAAATGGTTGAATTCTAAAGCAAACAAGCTAACAGAATGCAACAATTGTTTATCCGAAAGTAAACGAAATAAGAGAGTAAAAAGATTTAATATGTCTCATTCGGTAAATATATAAAATTAATTACGACCGGGACATAATAAGAGTATAATTTACGAGTGACAGATTTATTTAAAAAATTATTCTACGCGTAGTACATTTTTCTACAGTCAGATCACACGAAAATAACAATGAGGAAATCGTAGCGTTCTCAGAGAAATGAATCGACTGCTCAAGGTCACTCCCACCCCGCTACCTAATTATCCAACCGTTCCATCTGAGTGTTCTTGTTGGCACAAACATGGGTAGAGTCTGGTGTGACTTGTAAATGTGAGCGAAGGCTGGTTTTGCAGAGAAAGTGGTGGGGGGGGGGGGGGAGTGCCTCTCAAACTATAATTGTTAAACTGTAAATCCTTATGCAAAATAGAAATTGTCAGCATCGACTGCAAGATGCAGCTGCTTAACAGACATTTATTTGTTTGTTTAACAATCTTGATGACTTGAACGTAAAATGCAATAGTATCTTTAAATAGTTTAAATGTTTTCGTTGTTCCGAATTTCGCCTATTCATTTCTGTCGTAAATGCACAAAGTCCACATTAATAATTGTTAACTATAATAATCGTATAACTTACAAGCTATAGTGTACAAACTTAGTTTGGTTCTCGTTGCTTTCAGTCGTGAAATTATTTCGTTGACTGTCTCTTTTGTTTATTCCGCAAATGGTTCGCAGCATTGTCGTAAAGTGGCGTCTGTTGTAGCCTCGCACACCTTATCAAAAACAAATTCATTCGTTCGTTAATTACACGGAGCAGTGTCCAACGCAGCGTTCTACTTGGCGCAACTGCTGATGGAATTCTTGCAGTCCGAGCCTAGCTGCACAGTTTCCGAGACCAAGACGTTGGTGTCATCGTCGCGGCAGTGCTCCATCGTTAATATCCTCGGCTCGTTCGCCATCAGAGTCTTGTTGACGCCGGGACACACCGTGATACTAGAACAAATCGAGACGTTAAGCTCGAAACTCCACTAAGACGGAATCGCATCTCGGAATTCGACTTCGTCATCGAAAACCCGCACACGTACGATTAAATTACCAGCTACGTATGCCGCAGACTCTGGCGGACCGTGTGCTCCATCACAAGTGCCATCAACGTATTTACCATAGTCCTCGAACTTCCGTTTAGGCGAATAGAATGATTAACTTTGTATTTATAGAATGACATAAATTAAATCTCTATATTCTGAAGTAAATAAGATAAAGGAATACGAAATTTTGTTCTTAAAAAATAAACACGATAAAATAATACATTAACGTTTTACTCAAAAGTAAGCAGAATAAGAAAATAAAAAATGTTTGTTCGCTCAAGACTAAACAAAATGAAAGAATACAAAAATATTTCTATTCGATTCTAAACAAAATAAAAGTATGCAAAGATTTTTTTTATTCGAGAATAAGCAAAGTAAAAGAACGAAAAAAATGTTTGTAGTCGAAAATAAACCAAGTAAGAAGTAACTGCTTATCGAATGATCTGATCTATCTTTGGCAGACTCTGGCAGGTCGCGTGCTCCATCGCAAGTGCCGTCAACGTATTTAACATTAGTCCTCTGACTTCCGTTTAGGCGAGAAGGATTTCCGTTAGGTCGCGTACCTGTGAGAGGACTCCAAACTATCGACTGCCAACGAGTCGATGTAGACGCGCGGGGTGTGCAGAAGTCGCCACGTGAGCGGATTGAACACGGAGGTCTGATACTTCCAGGTTATCTCGACCGATTCCGGCTTGCCGACCACATCGCCTGCTAGCACCACCGTGTGAGTGGTGCCCGGCTCGTAATACTTCGAGTAGGGACTCAGCTGCATCTTCTCCGTGTTCCCGTTTTCGCCGAAGACCCGGATCACGAACGTGCCGACCTCTCCACCGTGGTCCATGCTCTCGAGCGTGTTGGAGATGTTGATGGTGACCTTGTAATGGCCCTCTACGATCATTGGAATAATTGTTAAATTTCGTGACAAACGTCAACCGACCTGGGCTGCTTCGTTTATCCTGATTGTCAAAAACAGTAACCGGAACAGTTCCGGAGAGTATGGAAGTTCTACTCGTCCAGGATCTTTTTTAAGGGCTCAAGGAAGCAATTGGAGACATAGTAAATTATCTAAAATTGTCCCTTAGATTGTTAACACAAATGGACAATTTGAGAAGAGGAGATGTGATTGTTGTTAACGATAAAACAAGCTACAGTAATGTCTTCCTAATTGACGCACAGATTGTACACAAAAATGGACAATTTGGGAGATTATTCGAGTCTTGCGGTTCGTTTTTATAGTTGTTGATAATTCGTAACTACAAAAACAAACCGCAAAGCTCGAATAATCGTATCTCCTCTTCCCAAATTGTCCAGTTTTGTGCACAATCTGAGCGTCAGTTAGGGAAACATTACTATACATGGCTCGAGTAGTCGCATCTCCTATTCCCAAACTGTCCACTTTTGTTTACAAGCCGAGGGACAATTTGAGAGAAACTACTGTAGTCTTTCCTGAACACTTTGCGAGCAATCAGGATAAATGAAAGCCACCGCTGAGTCAGCTACTGCGATGATTGATCCACTATCTTCTCGATAAGGCAACAATATTGATGAACGTCTCGTCTCACCATAACGGTGCAAAACGTCGGAGAACAATGGTAACCACTGTTAAGGAATATTCAATTTGCGGAGAAGATAGTGTGCACCTGATACTAACTGCAAAACGGCTTGTCTCTCCCCGTCATCAGGTAAACGGCGGCGTGATAGTTTCCTGGTTCAGCGTCCAATCCGAACCTGGGACAGTATTGGTTGACGCAATCGAAGCAGCCACCTTCCTGGAACCTCTCCCAGGAGGAGCAAGGGACTGCCAGGAATGGACAAGCTGTGTTGATGCTTTCTATGAAGTACTCGTAGCTGCGGATGTGGTTGCAGCCTAGGAATCTCTTTATTCCTGAAAGGGGGACACGGAAGCGTGAACGGTGTCTAGGATGTCACGAGATTGGCATTTTAATTCGGGGATTTTATGCCGGTATTATTCCAGCAAAGCTATGCCGTAATCGTTATAATACTGAAATATAGTAAATTCTTCCTAACTTTTCTTCAGCTTGTAAACAAAAATGGATAATTCGGGAAGAAGAGGTACGATTATTTGAGTCTCGAGGTTTATTTTTTTATAGTTGTCGATCATCAATAATTATAAAAACGAGGTGCAAGGCTCGAATAATCGTATCTTCTCTTGCCAAGTTGCCCATTTTTGTTTACAAGCTGAAGAATAATTAGGGAGAACTTATTGTATCAATACCTTTAACATAATTATTGTATCAATGCTTTTAAAATAATACCGAAACCGATACAACAACTGAAAACCGAAATAAATAAATTATAGTAACAATAAAAGATAATGTTATTGACCTCTGTTTAAAAGAATTTTGAAAATTAATAAAATGAAATGTATGTATAATGAAATCTAAATACCGGAAAAATGACCGGTAAATATAGATAAATATATCATTATTCCTGGATTTCAGTTTCTGCAGGGTAGCCCATAATTATGTTAACAGGAAGAAGTGAACAGTGGAAGAAGTGGGGTCATTTGAAGTAACTTTTTCCTTAGCGAAAATGCAATCCATGGCTTTGTTTACGAGTAATTAACGAAAAACGCTGACCAATGGGAAGCGATCTCGCATAGCGCTAAGCGGCTGAACCAATCAGTGGAACTGGGCTTCGACCGCTCGTTGGCTCGCCCACCTTGCGCCAGCCGAGCTCGCTTCTCATTGGTCAGTGTTTTTCGTTAATAACTCGTAAACAAAGCCATGGATTGCATTTTCGCTAAGGAAAAAGTTACTTCAAATGACCTCGGGAATCGCCCCGTCCCGAGCGTTATCATAATTATGGGACAGACTGCATAAGGGTTGCGAAAGTACGACCAAAAATTACTGCTACAATACCGGTGTTTTCCCTGGTTTGATTGGATTAACAGAGAATTAGAGGATGGCTCACCACGAAAGAAGCTCCCACGTTCCAAGGTGATGGAATTGAGAACACCCGCGTTGCAGCCTGGCTGATTGCGGCCGCCGTTCGGATAGAAATCGATATGCGCGACGGGTTGGGTGATCCCGAGGCCGCCGCTGATAAACGGACTGCAATCGGTATGGATGGCCGTGACGAATGTGGCGTCCGTTGGGTCGAGCCGCACCATAGTCGACGTGTTGCTGAAATGCGGCTCCGCCGGATCGAGGCCTTTACATAGGAAAAAGAAACGGAGACGTGAGCCGCGTCGTTGAACCTATTGCTGCAACGATTTCGTTCGTCGCCCTCTAATTCGTCAAAATATTAGCTGACGGTTCTACTATTTTACTCGCCGGTTGCTCCGCGAAGGTTGTGTCAACTTGGACCGATGCTAGGTCTTCAGAAAAAACAATAATTGCGGAGAACTTGGTGTGCAACATTTGTACTTAACCCCGGATCAATTATCGACATTTGCTAGGGTAATTTTGTCAATTACTGTGCTTATTAAAGTGACATCCGATGTTTTCGACAAATTAAATAGTATTTTTATCTATATCGCACTTCTTGAAACATTTCAATCATATGTTTTTTGATGTCTTCAATATAAGTACGAATCTTTTCGTCATTAAAATATACGAAGCACGAAATATTTAACAAAATGGATAAAACTGCTTTTTGAACGAATCACTGTGCCCTTAAAAACATGAAAAGTTTATTTAGGCAAGTTTTGCTTCCGCTATGAAAATTACAGATCAAATTTTATTGAAAAAATTCAATATCTGTAATTTAGTAATTTTGTTTCTAAATATTAAGTAAAATTATTGTAAGGATTACAGTAACCTGGGGGTGGCACAGTAATTGACACACTTGTCCTACTTTTCAATTCTACTACTTTGCTTGTAATTCTACCAATGCATAATTTTACAATTTTGCTTTTTGTTCGATCTTCGATGACTGGGTCAACTTGGACCCGTACAATGTCTCTGTAAGCTTGAATAAATGAATGTCCAATCGTGAAGAACAAAGAGAGGGGAATAATCGTGATTTGTTCACTTCTTCGTACGATCAGTTTCTGTATCCACAATTCTACTCATTGCCTGGGTCTACTCGGACCCTCTCCGTGCACCTTGAGGAATTACAATTGCGAGCAATGCGGAGAGGAATAGTTGCGGTGCCCCGGATGTTCGTTGCTCTTCGGAACCAGTCGTTGAATCCCGATCCTCCTGATCGAGTTACTCGTATCGCACAATCGTCACGTAACAATTACCGCATGTCCCTGGACAACGTGCTCGAGGTTTACATCCACATTGCGCAAAAGCGGAAGCGATTTTTCGGTCTGTCGAGATGATAAATTAAAAGGCTTTGGAGGAAAGCGTTCGTTACCGCACAGGTGACAGGGGTTTTTCACGTTTTCCCTGCGGGAATTGGTTCGACGGAGTCTTTTCCTGGTGCATCAGGAAATAATGGAACGCTAGCCCACTTAATCGCACCGCGATCGCGTATCGCATAACCGGCCGGGTTTGGCTTCGCTGATCCTACGCGGTATACTTATTCGGTCGAATGTTCGTGTTGCATAATTTTTATTAACATTGTGTTGCAACCGTATTGAAACAGTTTTTCTATCCAATTCCTCTTAATTCTCCAGGATATTAATATTTATATTCATAACTCCGATGCCAGGGTAAGGGTCGCAATTTTTATAATTTATAATAATTTATAAATTTATTGCGTAATTTTTCGTTCACCCATGAATTTTCAATTGAAATTCATGTATAGATCAACTTTTTCTTGCATTTCTCGTTTAGGTCTCTACTTATGGAAAAAGAATGTTTTCAGAATGTTGAAGGTTTAAATTTGATATGAAATTAATGCAAAATAAAAATGGTTCAAATATCCCAATATATCTATACTGAATTAACTCTCTGATAAACGATCCAATTTAAATGAAACTATTATAATACAGGGTGTTCCACAATTATTTTAACAGCCGAAAATGAGAGGTAGCTGAAATAACCTCACCTACCCCTCATTTTCGGCTGTTAAAATAATTGTGGAACACCCTGTATATAAATTGTATTAAATAATACAACAGGAGTTCAAAAGCATGTACCAGTTATTATACTGCTCGATTTAGTCTAAAACTGTACAAGAAATATCAGTGTTTATACCATCTCCATTAAGCTTAATATTTTATTGCGCCTAAAAATATTAGGTTGATCCGAGGGTTCGCTTCAAAGGGTCTTGAATTTCATGTGGCCCGAAGATTGAATGACCGAGACCAACAATAAGCAGACCTGGCGACAGACGACGGTCCGAGGCCAGATTGGGTTTCGCGGCTATCGAGCGTCTCAGGCGGTTTATCGAGACAATGTATACATTTGAAAAAGGCAAGCGACCCGACGCCGCCTGGCTAAAGAATTGGGACTTTGTTTCTGAAGGATCTGACCGCGGAGTGGGGATGGCGATGCCTTTTGGTGAGAGGTCCCTAAGGACCGTGATTGACTTCTTCGCATTTACCCTGGAGCCAGCGAAGAGTACGTTCCTTGTATTTGCTAAGAACTTTTTTGAACATTAGAAGCAAGAGCCTAGCATTTTACCGTGTCAGTGTATCGACGTCTATATTATTTAAATATCACGCCAGTGCAAGCTTTGTTGAACGGACAGATCTACGATGTGAGATATAATTGCGATATGTCAGTGCGTAAATCATGATTGTCAATTGTGCCGGTCGAGATTGTTTTTAATAGTGGAACATATGATATGTGTATTAGTGGTATGGAGTTGTTGAAGTGTGAAGACTTTTGTGTGAAATGAAAGTAAATTAAGGGAACGCCTTCCCTGTTACATCGAAACCATGTTCTTCGAGGGCTCTGTCATGTACACTTAACAGCAAAATTTTTGGCCGGAGATTTTTCAATATTCTAACAGCTGTAACTCCGTTAAGAGCAATCATAAAATTGTGATTTTTTTTTAAATTAAAGCTTGAAATCTCTACTTTACGATTCCATATTTTAAATTTTAATATCATGCATCCCTATGACTGTAGTTTCCTAAATCTGAAGGCCTGTTCGTGATACCGAAAAAATGCAAAGCTTACCGCTCTCTATGGACTTAAAAAATTTTTTTAGAACATGCCGTTAATAACGTCATAAAGCTCGAACTTTCCCCTTTAGTTTGAGTAATGAATTAAGTCGCTACGATTTTTTCTCGCAGAGTGACAGCAATTTAAACGAGGTACACCGCGAGAGGGTTGCATGGTCACACTTGTGTTTCGTATGTGTTTCATGAGTCGTGTTATATGAATACCGTGCTGTAAAAGGACTGTCGCAATTTTCACACAGTGTTATACCGAAACCATGTTCCCAAAGTGCCGTGTTATAGGAGAGTTGCAGTATTTTGTCTTGGAATTGAAGTCATTGAGACCATCGAGCACACCTTTAGAGACGCAACGCTATCTGGCAAAGGAGCTGCTACATCGGATTAATTCACCCCCGCAGAACAATGAGATAGGTTCGAAATAATGTCAAACAACAGTTTGAGCCAGTAAGTAGTGTGAAATTTCTTATTCGAATCAAATACTAATTCGAATGAATTCTTGTTCGAATCAAATCGTATTCGGCTACATTTTTATCTAGATAAAGTTTTATTCTTTTAATATTTACTCGACAACGTCGAATAAAATTGTATTCGTCAAGTCTTTATCTTTCATCCGCTTTCCTATTAAAATTTTGCCCAATCCTGTCTCGCAGCAGGTATACATATTTGATTGTGTTCGAAGATATTTGGTTGTCGAAAAGTTCGTCTGAAATCTTTTACGTTTCACGTTTCATAGAGTTCGTTTCACCGAATTCGTATGAAAGATTTGAAACGATTTCTCCGAACAACCTAATATATCAGTCTTTTATATTTCCTAAAACATTTATTTCTACATGGAAATTCTGTCGCAAGTCTAAATGACGAAAGCTTTGAAGATTAAGTGACTATAGTGTATCAGAAAAATGTCAGCATCGATGAGACTTGGAGTTAATGATGAATGAGACGCATTTCGGGTTGGCTGGTGTCTCCATTGATCAGGGTAGCTAGAAGGCTAGGGCAGATCGTTATCCCCTCAGGACCTATTATGGCGCCGCCATGGGCCCTGTTGCCACTTCTTGGTGCTTCGTGTTCGCTTATTCCAGTTGTTTACTGGATCTTGTCTTCGGGCGGGTTTAAGGGTGTCGTCGGAGGGCTCCTTTTCTCCTCTGTCGATAAATGTCCAACCCAGCAGCCAGGAATCGACCATTCTGCGCGACGGGACGCGACCCGATGCGACGGCAGCCGACGAGCCGACACCAGGCAAGTCCATAGGAGGTCTCTAATCATCCTGATCTCACCCATCCTCATTTTTCCGTTACACTCGCTCCAGAGACTAGCTTTCGCGGCCTCCTGGTGTCCTGGTAATTCCCGATGGGATCGATAGCTTACGTAACACCGACTCGGCCAATCGGATTGGCCCGGGAGCATCGATGGGGATTGATCAGAAATGGGAAAAGGTTCTCATCGTTCAGGCCTTTGCCCTTCGGCAGCCACTGCTCCATCAAACTCCAGTAAAACACAAATTTGTTAGTTTTCGCTTGAATTTAATATTTCTAAGCGGCGCAAAAATGTTGTTAGGCTTCTACTTAATTACTGTTTTTGTTGATTAAGACATTATTTATATAAATTTGCATTTGTAGGTTGTTTCTTAGATTTTAGCATGTCTTCTAGAGATTCTGGTTTGACTTAATGGATCTGTTTACGGCAAATTGAGAAGCGTTAATTATTTTTGTTTCTCAGTGTTGCACGGATTTTCAGAATGCCTTTTCGACAGTCGTCGAGGAGGACACCGTCTTGAACGACGTCAAGCGAAATGGTGGCCGCCGTTTTTCGGCGTTGGTTCTCCTGCCTCAACTGTTCCCCTGATCTTTTCTGATTCGATCGGCTATCTTCGTACGTTTCCGGCCGATTCTGGCTGCTCGCGGGACTACTTTTATTCGGCCGCGGCTGCCGGCTTCAAGGTTCATCGGATTTAGTCTTGAATTTAACGAGCTGTCGCTCTGGTACACGGTGTTTCAAAATACGGTGCACAACTGGTCCATACATACACTACACTTAAATACTGATGATCGCAATTAGCATTAAAAGTATTTTTACTTCCAAAGATGCAGACATTATAAAGGACTCTTTATACGATATGACTGAATTTCCTTATTTCAAGGGAACATTAGAATAAAAATGGCAGGCCCAAATAAGCACAGGTATTTTCATCATCATAAAGCAATACACGTTTGTTGATTTCCGAGCTCGGTGGTTTTAATGTTAATTATTAGAAATTAAATTAGTTGTACGAGATTGTTGATTGTCGACTCACCAGTGATTCTACCGAGAACAATGTCATAATCGTGCTTCATGCTGTATCCAACGTATCCGCAGGTATGTGCACCAAGACTGTGCCCAATGCAGTGCATCCTTGCAGGGTCCACTCCCCCAATCTGAACCAGTTGAGACGCTAATCGCGCTGTCATTGCACCAACTATCCTGGTGTTGGCAACAGCCTGTGTGTAGGGAGGACCTGCTCCGCCGATCCAGTTCACGATCATCACGTTGCAATCCTCTCTCAAGTGAAGCTCCTTCATCGTCCTCTGTAGAAAAATACTGAATTCGAATGGAGCCTGAATGGACACACATACTGGACACTTTTCATCACAATTGAAAAAGTGGTGTATGAAAAAATTATTCGCAGTAGAATAACTGCAAGTTCAATAATTTTAAGTACGATATTCTGAAGTGCAGTAATTTGAAGTAGGTAGAATAATTTGAAGTGGAATAATTTGAAATGAAATAATTTTGAGGTGGAATAATTTGAAATAAAATTATTTTGAGATGGAATAATTTGAAATAAAATTATTTTGAAGTGAAATAATTTGAAACAAAATTACTTTGAGGTGGAATAATTTGAAATAAAATTATTTTGTGGTGGAATAATTTGAAGTAGAATAATTTAAAATAGAAAATCGGATCTAAATATAAACATTTCCCAAAGCATTGCGTGAAACAAGTGTTCAGTCGCGGATCTATGAATTAACTACCAGGACCCATGACTTATCGCCGTTATCCAGGAATCCGTGAATAATGAAGTAGAAGTTCTGGTCCCTTCGTATGGGAGCGTTCAGTATCGTCTCATGCTTGTCGATCTTGAGCTCGTGAGACTGCACGCCATTGTCCCGAGTGTGGAACAAGTAACGGGGGTTGATGCTGTCCGGTCTGGCTGGGAATGTGGACACCGGTCGGTTGTCGCCAGACCATGGAGGGCCGATGTAGAAGCAACCGAAAGGCTCGAAGCACCTCCACATGTACCAATCTGGGCGGAATGCAAAGTCATATCTATGTAGTCGAAGAAAAACAGAGACCAAAAGTGAGCCGAACGATTTTATCAATTATTTCGAGGTCTCTTTGGAAGCTGCCGGTGCGTGGAGACGATTAATAACGTTCATTCATGCAAATGATTTAGAGCTATCTCTCGGAATGAAGGTAGAACGTGTGCACCGAATCGGCAGTCACGTGCGTCCGTTAATCGTAATCCCGACACGAAGACTAAACACTGTGTGCGGCGTTCGAGGAACTGATAGAATGCAGTCTGCAGAGATAACACTAACGCAACAGATAACCCCTGGACGGACATGGCAATTCGTTGCGCGTTGTTGAACCGCTGATCTACTGTAAATAATGATACGTCATATTTCTCTATCTCTAATATGAATCGTCGCTGTTTTCTTCCCAGAAGTAGCGACGATCTATCAAGATTTAATTTTCCGAAAATTGCCAACGGACCTTAGATACGAAGAATCACTCACTGTCCTCCAAGTCGAATTGGTTTTCCACCTCTTCCGGCGACAGAGTGGTGGTGGTCAGGTTCTGCACCTTGACGTCCTCGATCTGGGTGCTGGTGTTCTTCGGCAAAGTGGCTATCGCGTTGACCGTGTACGCTAACATCATCATCGTCTGGTTCAGGAACATCTTGGCTGATCTAATTTTGTCGGACGCTGGAACTTGGGACCTCTTTGTAAGCACACACTCTCTGGGATCACACCTTGACAACTGATCGTAGTCTCTGGTTCTACCAGGCCTTGGAAGCCATCAGGCCTCAATCGAACATCGCAACACCATTTTCAGTGACCCTGTCATCTTCGTCATGATCTCGTCGGTACGACGATGAGCCTCCCATTTCAGCGGACCAATCCCTCGGTTTGTTATTTGACTCTCGATGCGCGCAACAAGTATCGACAAAAATGTTAGAAAAAAGCCGATTGACGTAGACGCCGATAGCCGGCCGACCAGGGTGTTGCAAAACAAATGGGGGTCTGAGACGTCCGTCGATATCGTCTGGCTATAGCGGTCAGAAGTCGGCACAGTGGGCTCGCAACTTGCCAGTCCTTTGAGCCTTTAACGACTATCGATTTTTCCGTTGTATCCGCGACCTCGATCTTGATAAACCGACCTGACAAGGTCAACAGTCTCGTGGACTCTGAATCATCCGGCGATCCCCGGGGATTCTCTTTCACTAAACACGACTGTTACTGTCGTTTATTTTGCTTCGCCGCCGATCTCTGTGTCGTGCCAGGGTTCTACAGGCTGAGCTACACGTGATGTAGCAGCCGTGAACTTGGCGGTTCGAGTCCAGTAGTGGGGACAATTGTTTCACAATGTCCGCGCTCTTGGAATCCCGTGTTTTTCTCTCGAGTGCAATCTTCTGTTTACCCAATTTTTCAGTTCAAGGATATTGCGAAAAAATCGCTTGGAGATTGTGCAATGTGATTTGAACTGGTACGGCGATCCTCTGTTATCTGAACTGCCCGAAGAAACGTGCGAACTTAAGTACTACATCAATTTTTGAGCTTAGAATCACTGGATTTGTAGGACCGAGGATGCAGCACCGAGGATGATGGCATTACAGCCTTGAATTTTATGGTTATATTACAAGAATGTAGCTACAAACCGGTTCAAACCGCGCGTCGATAGCTTCATCCGTTTATTTTTTATTAATTATTAAATCGGCGCCTTTTCTTGCAAACGGACCGTTGGTTCACCCTCCGCACAAAAATAGAAAAAGTCCGGCACGGCGTATCAACCTCAAACAAACATAAACCAACACCAACGAACTTAATGCAACATTAACATATCTAAACTAACACCAGCTTAGATGCAAATTTACGATGAAATCTCTTCGGAAGCGTACAACTTGATGGAACGGTTTGCAACTTTTCTGCCAAACTTACGCAAGCAATTCTGTTCGCAACAAGTCGCGGAGGGTTCAACGTCACGGACATTCGGTCCCGGGTTCACCGATCGGGTAACCACCGCGTACTAATCACTCAAGAGCACTGCTGCTCCCGTCTGGTCAGCTTTATCACGCGTTCGGCCCCACTTCGATTCCACGATTCTCGTTGGTTTGCCGCTGACAAAGTCACAGGAAGCCGAACCAGTCTTGGAGGCACCGAATAAAGAAGGCCTCTCTACCGGGAACCGGACGGGGCCGCATGTTTCTCGTGCCCTGAAAAGGCCCTTTTTTCCCTCGACTGGTTCCGGGAATCCCTGTCGCGGTCCCCTTTTTCGCGAACGTTCCGGAACGTACGCTGCGAGTCTCGTCGCCCTAATTCGCGACTAATTAAGTCCGATCAAAGGCAGAGGCCGACGATGTAGGGACCGTTTAATCGGCTCGTGTGTCGCCAGTGTACGTGTGCCCCACGTGATCGCCGGTTTCGATGTGCTGGACTGTGTTCGACGCGGTTCGAAACCCCTTTCAGTCGCCCAAGTAATTATGCTAGTTTGTAAGACTGGGGATACTGTTGTTTAACATTTTGTTAAATGAAATGTCTGTCCAATGAATTTTTTATAAACAGTTCAAATTGTCACATAAAATGTCTAAACAATGAATAGTAATCTAAGTTATTAAATGAATTGTCCGAACAATGAACACCAGTCAAAATTATTACATAAAATGTCAAAACAATGAATAGTAAGGTAAGTTATTAAATAAAGTGTCCGAACAATGAACAACAGTCCAAATTATTACATAAAATGTCTAAACAATGAATAGTAGTTTAACATATTAAATAAAATGGTTAAACGATGGACAATAAGTCTAAATTATTAAATAAATTGACTAAAGAATGAACAATGACCTGAATAATTAAATGAAACGGCAAGCATTTTTCTTAAATAAAATGTCAGTCATTCGTTTGTCTCAGTCTGCTTTGTTCTTGTCCGTCCAATACAATGCAATCTTTCTACACGCATTTGTCGGAAGTTCCGGGGTTTGAAAATAATGAAGGAAGGGGTTGTTTGTGAACAGGGTAGAAGCACGAGTTCCTACAGGTGTGCCAGTCATAGTGAGCGTGCGTGAGCGAATACCAGCATGCCTATCGATCGCCATGCGTGTGGCTCGAGTGTCCTGGATCAATAGAAGGCACAATGGGGGTTCGTTCCAGCAGAGCTACCCTCGTGAACCGAGAACGCGATGCCACCCAGCATCCCCCATCGGCGTTTCCACCCTGTGAAAATCGTCCTCCTACGTGCGCATAAATTCCTGGTGGCGAACACCCCTAAGATGTGTCTCGTGTTTGCTCAGGGGATGTTGCAAAATCACCCTAAACGTACCCGGGCAGCTCCTCGCGTATCCTGGTCGCTTGCTACACGAACCGTACGAGTGTTGCATCGTGATTACCGTGAAAAGTATGAATGACAGCCCCTGACACGTGGTGTCAAAACGTCACGTGATCCACCGGGAGCCACCCCTTGCTCGAGATCAATTTTTGGCGGGCCATTTTCCATCGATCCGGACCGTTCCGTCGGAGACCGTTACATTCGAGGCGACACGAACGAATCGATTAATTTAGTTTTCGATTTTGAATCGGTCCATAATTCTCGATTTGCTAATTTTTTTAATAGTTCGTTACGTTTCGATCGAGAAACCGCGTTCTACCTGCGAGGTCGATTCTGTTCTAATCGAGTTCAGAGGACGCGATGTAAAATTCGCTTAATTAATAATTGTCAAGTCGCGCGAACGATAATGTCCACGTGATCACGAGCGTGATTGCGAGATGGGCGCGTGTGTGTGTTAGGCTCGCGGGAAGATGGCGGATAGCTGATCCCGCTTCGTTCGAAGCCGAAGGGGCCTTCAGGACCCTTGAGACACTCCTTCTAACCCCTGCTACCCTGTTACATTGCCCTATCGAATCCCCATTCACTTACGCGCGTATTCGTGCCCACGGTATCCTGCGGGTGTCCCTGCGGAATCAAAATGGCGGAGACATCCTGGAAGATACCATCTTCCCCCGTTCGGCTAGCTTTCGAGCATCGACTTTCTAAATTTCCTTCGCGATCAATAACGATGATCCGAGGTCCCTACTTTCACGGAATGCCGGCTGATTTCCATCGGCTTTTATTGTTATTTGTTCAATACTTTCTACGTTTTTATATCGCCCCGATTCTGTTCATTAAAATTGACTCGTTTAATATACCCGACTCGTTGCTTTGTTCTCTTTTATTCTGCGATCGTAATTCGTTAACTCTGAGACAAGAGAATCGTTACGCACGTCAGGCTCCCTGCAATTTCTGCAAATATAATTCTCGTACCGATAACTTCGATCGCGTATCCCCGCGCTGCTCGTGCGGTGAGAATTCGTTTCTCGATCGAATCCCGTAGAAACGTCTCGGGAACGTTCACCGAAAACACGAAGTCGGTTACCAAATCGTGTTGGGGCGGCGATACGAAATATTTCACGCGAGTTTCCGAGCGTTATCTGTAACTTCCATATTACGGTTCTTTATCGTTTTTCACACGTACCCGATAGTCGAGCGACGGAGGAAGCGAGTGGACGCTATCGGCACGAAGTTTTAGATTATCGCCTTGACCTACGACTTTTATTCCAAAGTTTCTACTTCTAATCAGTGTGACGCTTGCCGTTAGCACCAATTATATTCGCACTCCGATCGTCCATTCCGTGAAATACGCAGTTGCGAATCCTCTCGCCGAACGAACAAACGAGATTCTAAATTTGTCGGCAGCTTAATTAACCGCGAAGCGGCTTCACCGTGGTCACGTGACGTTCGCGTCCTCCCTCGTAGGTCGTCCTCGATCTTCCTCCGCCTTCTACAATCCTATTCCAGGTACCGACACGTGTCCGTCTGATGTCGCGAACCGCTTTCCACAGGTGTCGCTGGTCGCACTTAATTATTAATCCTCTTGCGCGCATCTGTATCATAAACTTCCCTCATTTTTACGGAACAACGTCGAGCTCTCGAATTACGCGGGAGTTTGTTTTATCGTGTGGATTCCAGTCGTCGCAGAACCGACTAAAAAGTGCAGCAAACATTGAACTTTGTATTTCCGTTATCGTCGCAATATTTTTGTCGGATATAAAGCAAAAAAAAAAACATGGACACGAGGATCCACAGTCCATCAATTATTCCCGTTAAAAATGCAGTAATTTCTCGGTAATCTGTTTTCCTGATGAATCGACATCGTACTTTTTTTTTTCTCCCCGATTAAAATCGACACCGGCACATAATCGCGAGTGCACACAGTTTGGTTTCACGGTGTATTGGTCACGGGACGACAGAGACGGTGGTGGAAGAAAAAAGAAAAAGAGTAGTTCAAAGTGAACACGATTTTTCAGCAGGGAAACATGATAACGACGAAGCCAGGTGCGTTCCCAGCTCCTCGGGAGTCAGGAACTTCCACTTCCGATTCTCCTCCTTCGGCGACTGCGAGAGCCGAGGAGAAATATGCGTTCAAGTTGAACAAATGCGCGATAGAAATATGTTTAAAGTTAGTCGCTCGTTCGGATTTCCGAGCGCTGCATTCGTGCTCCGAGGAATCTTTCTTCGCATATGTTCCGTTCGATTCTCAACGTTGGCCCAGCGATGCGCCATATTTTGGTAACGGCCATTGCCCCGTGGCCCTATGGGTAGGGATCATGCCACACCATGCACTGACCACACATGCCTGTCCCTAATATACTTACGATACGCTTCTAACATCCTGTGAACTCGGCCCTTTGTGAAATGTCCCCAGAGGGTAAAGGAAACGTGTAACGGTTACGCCGCGCGTCCCGTTGCCCTTAATTGGAATTGTTAGGCGATACTAAAGGGGAAGTATGCTGGTGACACAGACTAGGAGAGCATGCCGCGGAGACTGGTTTTTTTCCGGTTCGAGGACACGCCCAGGGGACTTCTGGCGACAGGGTCGGCTGACAGCTAACCTTCGATCTAATTTGTCACGGCCAATTTCTGCAATTGTCGAACGGAGCGACGATATCGGCGGCAGCCCCGACACTAGCTTCACAGAAATTTAACACCGCGTTCTATCGCGATGAAAACATTTATCCGCGATTTTTAATATCGCCGATCATTATTTTCGTTCGCTGGAAAAATATTCGTAGGCATTTTTTTAGGTTTTCAATTGTCTTCCGTGGGAGACTTCTAACGTTGTCAATGATAAAAAAGTCAATTCGGTGATGAAAAAAGGACTGAAAGCATGGCGTAGACGAAAAGAATAATTTTTAATGTTACCCGATTATTATTTTTATTTACTGGAAAAATTTTTCACTAAATAAAAAATTTGTTTGGGATCTTTAATGTTTTCAATGACGAAACGACCAATTCAGCGATGAAAGGAGGATTCGAAGCAAGCTGTACAAGACGTTTTTTAATGTAAGGATGTTTATAGGTGGGGGGATGTTGTGCCTGAAGTCCTTTGGGAGAATCCTCAAAGGGCTGGCACAAGATACAACCAGTCGATTCCTCATGGTTTCCTAGTAAAAGTGCGTAGGCGTATGCCCTTTAGGGACCAACAATCCTCGTTCTTCCATAAAAGGGTTCTCTTGTTCCTCAAGGACGTTCCATTCAATTTTCGGCTGGCCTGCCCCTCGGTTTCATGGGATCCTGCTGCCAAAGTTTGTGTTCAACTCAGCGTGTCGTGTCCATAATCCAGATGCTGCCCTTGGACGCCTCTTGAAATCGCTGTAAAGCTCCGGAAACGTCTTTGTCAATTTTGTGACGACCGTACCTTCATCTCGAAACGGAACGAAATATTTTCCGAGGCCCCGTATGAACAGTGAATACAACAACGATTATGCATCGACGTTAAAGCGCATATTTAACGTATTTGCGTATTATGTTTGTTTGGCGTCTAATTAACATATAAACAATCGCTTGCGTCAAAGTGCAAAGGTATTAATTATAGTATCATTAAGTTAGAATAATGATATTATTACAATAATAATAATATATAATAATATTATATATAACATTATTTTATTATTATATATTATATTTTATTTATGTATTAACGTATAAATGTTTGTATTAATGTATGTAATGTATTAAAAGATCTTTGCACTTATTCACAGAATAATATCATTCTTGTCGGAAAAATCCATTAAAAATCGAGACCTATGTGCTTGAAGTATCCTAAGCTCTTTTTTTAATCTTTATATGAATAGAGACAAAAATATAAACAATCGCCAATGGCAATATTAAATTAACAATGGAGTGTACGGTAGAATTTCTGGAAGCAAAGTTGAAGTCGGTGTCGACAATCCCGCGCACTAAATTGCATTAAATAAAATAGGTTAATTGTTAATTAACATTAATATAAGTTGTTGAGGTGGACGCAGAGTGTGGCATTATCGGTGGATTTCCAATCGCGTTGATCACCCACCGGAATGATGGCAGAAAGAAAGTTGCGCTTTAATGGAGGGGATAATTAGCTGGCTGTGCGAAGGGAGGATTCAGATACAGCAAATGTCAATGCACCCTCGACCCATACCACCCGGAATTTTTTTCCGTCGACTTCCGGAAGATGCGACCAGGAAACCATGAGCACGTGGCTCATAACCGGTGTGCCCGACAATGTGGGTGATCGCACGCATTAACATACCGCTCGGATAATCAATACCATTAGCGGAATATGATTTTCGACGTTAACAATCCTCGCTTCCGCCAGAGACCATTGCTGGAGCATTAAGCTACGCGTATTGAACGATACGGAGGATAATTATCAGGAAGTTGCGACAATTAAAAACAAATTATAGATAGGAAAATTGCATAGAGAAGAATCGAGTTACTTTTGAAATAAACGAGACTCGATAAATGAGAGGACATTTTATGTGCTTCAGCAGCTGATTGTGTGCGTGCAATGAACTCGTGGACGAACCGCATTTCCTGTGCATGAATTATGATCATGAATACAGTGGCGGGGCGCGTGCCTGTGTGCGCGATAAAAATCGAGAAATTACCGAGCACTTTTTTTCCGAGAGTTTGGAATATTGTGGCATCAGGATACCATGGCAGCGACGAAGTTCGAGGAACGCGGTTCCCCGGTATGGGGACATTAAGTGGAAATGGGCGGGCTCGCCGTTGGCCGAGGACACATAAAACGTGCCATAAAATGCGTTTCTCTGGTGGGGAAACAAGACAAATCGCCTGGATGTCAACAGTATTAGGAAACCATGGGCATGGAGGGCCTTATGTTTCTGCCTGGGTGGTTACCACCGCCAACACAAGCTGCCATTGGTTTCTACAATCCAAGTCTATGGAACTTTTAAAATACCGAAACCAAACGCAGCGTCTAACTTTAATCTAACCAAGCAATTACCTACTAAATTATACAGTGTTTCAGATTATACCTGTTCCGCACAAGATTGAATTCCTTATTATTATCATTTAAATTTATACCCAGCAAATCGTATATTCATTAATGTATCATTATTCTCTAGTCTATGATTACAATTTATATTTTATAGTCTTACAATTGCTACCTTCTCGCCGTCATCTCTTCAGCTAATGTGGCTGTGAAGATTTTAAGATGTCCAAGCTTGTAACCTGTTAGGACAAGGATACTGTCACTATACTGTCCTTGTGACAACGTTACTCAAGGTCATATATTGCCTTTTGAGTCTGTAGTAAAATAAAACTGATCATTGTTTCACCATGAACTTAATCGAAAAAAATGTACATATATTTATAAATGTATATTTAATACAAATGTAAGTAGATGTAGATTTATTATAAAACACATTAGTATATGAATAAAAAATTATGGTACCTAAATAAAGTGCAGATTATCTCGAGTCAAGCTATCTAAATAATTAAAAAATAAATTACCAGGGAAGTGGATGAACAATATCCGCCTAACTGCCGGCAGTTAGGGTGGAGTACTCTCGTCGGAGCGCGACTCTCGACAGTTCTTTCCGTCCACTTTACGGCGGCATTCCTCGCTTTAGTTCCTCATTCCCGAATACCAGGACGGCAGAGGCGGGAGGTTCAGAGGCCTCGTAAATTATGCTCGCTTGTCGTACGGACAGAGACGAGTAGACACGAGCTGTACCAGGGCAGCATGATACCGAGACGCGTCTAGCATCTCCTGGAGGCCTTCTGGTCTCCTGGAGGCGACCGGCATCCGCGGGCATCGATGGCGCTGCGAATCAATAGCGCCCGTTTGAATCATGCTCGAGCATGCCCGCGTGCCTCGTGCCGCGTGTCTCGCTTTCACCGATCCCCATAGACGCATTATTACACACGCGTGCGTACCGTCCGCGAACGGTTCCTGAAGAGCGACGAGGGTCCCGAGTCGATGGTATGGGAGCCGTACACAGAGAGGTCTCGACGTCCGCGGCACCTTGCTCGGCCGTGTGCACGCACGATCCCCTGTCTCACCTGTTCCGGCGATTTTGTTTTTATAGTGCGAGCACACGCACCATCAGGAGACCATGGCGTGGCCATGGTCGACCGGCGACCCCGCGACTCGCTCCCTCGAGCCGACAGAGGACGCCGGTCACAGGCCCCTCCTTTCGCGCCCAGCAAATTCAATTTGTCCTGGCTGAAGAAAGATAAATCGCGCAGATGTCAACGGTAACAGGGCAGCATGACGACGCAGCAGGCTGACACCTGGCGCCGCCATTTTTCTGCGACGGATTCCGTGCAATCCTGACACAGTTTCTGAAACCACGGTCAGAAATATCCTGGTCGGAGATGGACTCTGTACATTGATCACCAGCTTTCCAATCCATGAAACAATAACTCTGGTTATATAATCTTTCCGAAAATGAATTCGAGAAATATAAGATGAGTTGCCAGCTGTTGCTTCACCTACAAGACTTTTATGATAGAAATGGATGACATTTGAGACAACGAAAATATTAAAAGAATTTAAAGAATTTTCGTGCATTATTTTTCAGCTCACTAAAATTGATGAAGGAAGAAAGAAATTGCTGTTCATCTTATAATTCTTGCAATTGATGAAGATGTGTTGGAAATGTTTCAGCAAATGTAAGGGACGTGCTCTTTGATGGTTCTGGGGTAAGTGGACATAACCTCTGGCTTCCAGCTCTGTGGCTATATCCTTCAAGAAGACTATCCTTATTCTTCAAGGTAGCGGTATGGCCTTAGGTCGCCTGCCATACTCAAAGATCCCTAACTCTCAACACATGTCGACGACTGCGCCCCATCAAGTACTCCTACAACTTCAAGGCGTCCAACAACATCTGGGGTTTGTCTGTCGTCAGGTACGACAGCATTGAGAGGCTACGCGAACCCCTGTCCCTACCATAACTAAACCGAAAGTGGATTAACGCTGGGCTATCTGCCTTGGGTTCCCTTCCAAAACTAAGCTATCGCTAATAAATTATTTTCAATTTGCATAAATATCCGCTGTCTCAGTGAACTTAAGTGTCCGTTTACAAGAACGCGATCATCTTATCTTAGCAAGCATAATTATATCATATTAGCTATTAAGAAAAAAAATATAATACGGTTTTAACGTCTACACTTTAACCTACACTGTGTATCTGGATTTGCAGGATAACCTCTTTATGGAGATTGAAACTGCTCGATAAAACGAATTGGGTGCGGCAAAGAGTTGAACCTTGCAACCCTCTGGAATTAAGTTTGCCAATGGGCATGGCTCCCCACCGTTCGGATTTGAATCGAAGTCCTAAAGGGTGCTTCAGTTAGAATGTCCTAGGGTGCACCACGGGTCTGTCGAAATCAATTATCGATGACAGTAGACGGCCGTTAAGTATCAGGACGTCAGAGGCGAAGAGTAATTTGCAGAAACCCGGTGCAAGGAGTGAATGATCGCGGTGGAGTTAGCATTTAGAAAGAACGGTTCGAGAGAACTGGACTATGTAAGACGTTTCGCGGGTCACGTGGCGGGCTGCCGGAAGCGGCCTATGCGAAGCGATAAGACCCGCAAGATCGCAATGTGCAGAGACACAGAAAGCAGAGCGGAAAATAACAGTGGACGCTCCGAAGAGCGGCGGCGTCGTCGTCGTCGTCGCTGTCGATATCGTTCAGGACCGGTGACTTGAGGCAGAGACCAAGAAAGCTGAGGACAATGGAGCGCCTCCTCTATGTTACAGGATAATATGAGGCTGCAGCAATCGGTCCGATGGACACACGTCCCCCGGACAAAGGGGCCGGATCAGCTGCAATTGGCAGAGAACAAAAGAATCTTGGGGTGCCGTAACAGGGCAGCATGCCCGGGATCACTTGTCACGATCGATCACTTCGGTGACGATAGGGCGGCCATTGCTGCCCGATGACGCACCTCCTAGAACACCTGTTGGCGCCAGAACTGGAAGAGCAGTCGTCGCAGTCCATCGACAATTTTTTAGTTTCCATCATTCTACAACGTGTAAGGCGAGCTTTGTTAAATGTCATCTGGATATTTGCAGACAAGAACAGTTCGAAGCTGTGTAAATGACGCTAATTTCGAGACACAAGAACTGTTCGAAGCTTTCTAGATCGCACTAAAAATGTGTGGCATATTCTTTCTTGAGTGGGGCAGATGTTCTTTGCTAGGATACTTTCCCTTTTTCCGCGAAGGCTCGCCGTGGGCGGTCGAACCCAAGGGCGGTCCATTAGAACGACGGTTGCCAGGGGCCTCGATCGGAAAAATTTTCCCTCCGCGTCCTTGAAAAGCGTTGAGCTTTCTGACCCGCCTGGGTTTTGGGACGTTGCGCGTCTACAAAATTGACCAGTCGTCTTCTGAGAGTCGAACTGTTCACTTCGACATTTTACAGTGCCCGGTAGTTTCGAACCGCTTGAACGGTTATTTCAGCATCGTTTTTCGTGTTATTTCTACATCGGTTTCGTGTTCACTTCCTGTGTTTTTGTTATTATTATTATTATTGTCGCTATTGTTATCGTTGCTATGTTTCTGAATTCGAAGTGTATTAAATGTATTACATATTACATGCGAGTTATGAACTACCAATATTCGATCACAACAACACTCCCAAATTCTAAAACGTGTAATTAAAGCAGATGTTTTGAACATCAATCTTTTGTTCGTAACTTTAACTTTACAACGTTATATTTAGTCGCAGAGTAATATAATGAAAGTAAAATTTCGGCTGTCGAAGTTTCATAGTGTTATCAGCTCGAAGAAAGAAAAATTGTTCGCAGAAATTATACTTCGGAATTCCATTTTCTGCCGACAATGATCTCGTTCGAGGCCACCATGAGACGCCTAATTGCGAAGCTTGGGGTGCGCTGCTGTCGCGGAGGCTCTTCGTTCAAACGGATTCTAATTCCTTCGTTCCGCTCGAGTGACTCTGCATAAAAGGAATGCGGTGACAGCGACCAGGAAGCTATAACGCCGGAGAATCTCGAGCTTCGAGGTCGTCCGTTTCGTCCGTCCTCCCTTTTGTCGATCGGCGCCAATCCGTTCCGCCGTGGAAACTCCGGTCGCCCAACGAACGCGTTCAACCGTAATCGCCGTGCCGGCGACGATTGTTCCACGCATTCGCCGGGAATTCGTAGGAGACGGACGCAGAGAAACGAGAAAGGGTTGTGGGCGGCGACGGAACATTCATAGAAACTCTACCCGGCAGACAGAGCCACGAGGAGGTCAATCGGCATTGGCTCACCCTTCACAACTCCGACCGCTGCTAATTCTGGCTGATTTTAGCCACCTCCTACGCTGCCAACCTGTTGGCGACACCCGTTGGCCTGAAAATCAGTGGGGAACGCTTGCAACTTTATCGATGATGGAGAAATGATAGACGAGTGAGGTCGTAGCGCAGAGGTTGCAATTATGTTACTGGTGAAAAGTGTAGAGAAATTGAACGATAATTTTGAAGACCTGACAAACTTGGAAGACATAATATAAAAGATGCACCTACAGTACTAATAACAACTGAAAAGTCAACGAATGAAGATAAAGTTACTGCAAAGCTAATTGTAAAAAGACAGTGGCACATTTTTGAGTACATAGTTGCATACTTTGATGACATGGTAACATACACTGAAGACCCAGCAAACTTAGAAGACATAGTGGAATGTTCAGAGTGCACATAGGAAATTAGACTTCCTGCAACTTTGTAAAAAAAAATCGTACGATGGTCTACCTCGGCTCATTTTAAAGAGTAAAGTCTCTACTTCAAGACCTCGGAAGCTTTCTCCTGAATAAAATTTTCATCTCGAAACACGATCAAGAAAATAACACTGGCCATTTTTAAAAATTTTTCAAACTTAAAATTATCCACACGGTGCACAAAATTATTCTCATGAACCGGACTCACGCAGGCTTGTAAACTGAAGCTCCATCTTTACAACAAGCCTTCAAGAATATATCTACGATTTTTTCTTGCACTTTTATCGCACTTAGAATGAGATGTGTTCAGGGAGACATGGGAATAACGCAAGACATGAAGTAGTTTCTTCGTATTATGAATCGCCAGCTGGTGCGAAAATTTTCTACGGGAAAAACAATTACGATGAACAAAAGTAGAGATTCCAGGCTTCTAAACGGTCTAAGGTACATTGTTGTACGATTTCTTTCCACGAAGCTGTGATGACCTTTACGCGAACAATTTTTATCCCAAGAATCGTCGATTCATTAATTCCGACGATTCCCGCAATTTATTTCTAAATTAGCGCGGGATTGAAGCGAGCAACGAGAGGCCGGAATGTGCGTCCTCGTTCCTCCCACGACACAAAGGGGAAACAGCGTGACCGCCTAGCAACCTATGTATCCCTAGGAATTTCCTCGACTTCTCTTTGTTCGCGAGAATTCGTTATAACTGATTATGCAGTTTGATCGACCGGCTTTCGCGGTCTTCCCTAGCCTCTTTCAGACGCCTCGACGAAATCTCACAAACTACATAACCCAAAATTATAATTCCGGACCCATGCCAATCGATCAAACAACTAACAACAAGCACTAAACATGGTGCCGCTGGGTTCGAGGGATGCGAAAATGATTAGCGACTGACTCGAACATTCCCATCAAACACGAAAACAATTTTCCTCGTTTGTTTCGTGCAGAAGCAGATGATCCTCCAGCCACGTGCCCCATCCCTCCGATCGTCAGTCGAAGAAAAAAAAAAGCTCGAAAACTTTTTTTGACACCAGGACGTCATAGGCGGGCTGTGGTCGCACGGCGATCAGGTGGAATCCGTTGTGGGGTTTCCAATCAATCGGCGCCTTCCGGTGTTACCAGAGCAGCATGAGTCGCCCGGGAAAACCGAACTTTCCTATCGTTCGCGGCGTTCCGCGAGAAAAACGTGCGTGTCCCCGATGCGTCGCTCCTGATAGACGCCGACGCAGTCAAGACTTTTACGAGCCGCGAAAGAAATCGCGGCGAGCTAAGGAGAGAGCCGTGCCGCTGTCCGGGCTAGCTCCGCGGATCGCCGGCTTGTCCCGCGGACTGCTTACACATATGAGACCGTCCGCGAGACCCGGCCCGAAGGAAAGGGTTAGTCGTTCAAGTGCTTCGAGTCACACATCGTGACAGGGCTAGCATAACCGGCCAGAAGGTGTCCTAATATTCGTCGGTCGTTCACTCCAAAAACGCGGTAACCCGGGCGACGGTGACGTCACCGGATTTTTCGGGGATGCCAAAAAAGTTCGACGATTGCGAAGGCCGCCGCGAAGACCGCTCGATTAATTAACCGGGCATAGAAGGCACTTCGTGGACCCAGGAGGAATTAGCATGGAGACATGGTCGGTCCTCGGGTCGCCGGAAATTCAGGGTGTTCTTAAACGGTCGTCAGGCTAAGAAGCTGTCGAGATGGCTTTGGTAATCGCAGCGTGTCAAAACTGTCCATTAACGCGTCAGATCGATAGCGTCATAACTCGACCGAGGAACAGGCGACGATCTGCCTAAAAGAGCTGGAACCCGGCGCCGGCGGGCTAAGTCGTTCTTAGAACTCAAAGGTCCGCGGGGCGAGGAGCTGGTCGCCGGGATTCCGATCGTTCCAATAACCGAAGGGGCTATCGGCAGTCTATTGGTTTGATCCCCTGATCCCAGGCTAGCAGGAACATGGTGGTGGTTATGCCAAATTCCTGCGCAGTCCCCACGCAGCCACCGGAGGCACTCCACACCACCAGCCAACGTCCCGGATTTTTGGAAGACTGGATCCTTCGCGAGACGTCCTCGAGGAACGCCGATGGTCGAGCGACCAGGTCTCTGATCGTTAGCGAAGCATCCAGGCCCGCCTCGACCTGGACACAATGGGACGGGACCGACAACCCCGTGACAGAAATAATTTAATCCGGTGCCCGAGGGAAAGGGTTGAATAAAATATATTCACATATTCGAAGCAGGCGAGTATCTGCGACGAGAAAGTGCTCGGCATCCCGACGACACGACGCCCAGCCGAGTCCTTAGGGACTCATGTTGCTCTGGTGCGTCGTCCCGTTCTTCGGAAACTGTCGTTTCGCGGCGGCAGCCCTTCGGGATGAAGAAAGCCGGACTCGGGAGGAAAACGGAACGCCAGGAAAATTTATGCGGCTCGGCTGAGCCGGCCACGACGGCGGCCGAAGGCCGAAGGCCGGCCGAGGAATGCGGCTCGCCCGGAGTTGGAGAGAAAGGGTTCGCCTCGTCGGGATTCCACCCACGCTTTTTTCACAGGATAACATCCTGGAGAGGAACGCGACGGGGTTCGCCGCCTCCTACGGATCGAAGACGCCGGCGAGGCACGATCGGATTCTTCAGGCTGCTCAAGCTCCGGGTCTCCTCGGATCAGTCGTTGGACTATCAGCAGTTTTTTAGTCAGTGTCATTGTTTCTGGGCCCTTACTTCAGTTTTGGCCGATCACACAATTTCTGCATGCGCTCTGGAACTTTTTTTTGGGTCCTATGATTTTTTTCTCGAGCCCTGTAATATTTTTCAGAGTCCTACGTCTATCTTGAGATCCAGATTTTTTTCTGGATTCTAGAATTTTTTCTCGAGCTCTTGTAATCCCTATCCCCATGATCGTTTGCAAGTTCTTAAGCCTCGTTCGAAGAGAGTCTTGAGCACCATCGGAGGGTTTTTGGTCCCTTTTATTCGGCCTACATGGGCACACCTCTTGCCCCGTGATGGCTGCCTGAACAGTGTCACCCACAGTGTAATTAATATTCATATCTACCCTTTGTTATCCTGTCAGGTCCTTCCTTTTAGACATGACAGAAGCGTTTGGCACGTCTGACAAGCTCTCCGTCACGCTCTCTATTCCCGGCGTGCACGAAAACATACAGATGGCTCGTATCCAGCGGACGGACTCCGCAGAGAAACCGGGATTTATGGAAGCAGATTGCTTCGCTATCGGTAACCTACCGGTACCAGGGTGCCATGAGCCTCGAGGTGATTATTGGATGACACACAAAAGTGTTAGGATAACATAAATCTGAGCCATGGTGTGTGTATCCGTCGAGCGGACGACGGAATTGGACTAATCGTTGAACGAGCGAATAACAAATGAGCCAAACGACAATCCTGGATAATACAACGGTAAACAAGACTATCAGAGGAGAATGAGCCGCGAGGAGATCGCTCGGGCACCGAATTGGGGTGCGACACCCCTAGGGGTGGCACGAACCGGTTTCATTCTCCACCAGGAGGCGGTTCAGAGGGTTAATGGTTCGCCACGTTGTGGGGAACGAGGGACCACCTTACCCCATCCAGCATCAACAGCTGAATCGATATCAAATTTCCTACAAGTACTGCTTTAACAAATTCAATCTTGTCTTGCGAAGATTTCGTTATCGTTACCAAACACTCGAATCAATAGCTATCCACGTACGCGCATCAATTTTATATTCGTGTCAAATCATTTTTGAAACGCGATCAATGACACGGATTCATGCAAGGGCTATTGGTACTTCATAACTACTTTACTTCTTCGAAATCGAAGCTATTCCTATTCTTTCATCGAAACGTTGCAATAATATAGATACAGTTATATGTACAAACACATTCTTCGAGAACTTTACAAACGAGACCAAAGCGGAACTAATAACAAAATGAGGAACAAAATGGGATAGTAAAGGGCACACTACGCACTGAAAATCTCAGAGATGATACGTGTAAAATTGACAAAAATCGCGACAAATTGACGAAGATATTGCAGGTAATTATATCTAGAATAAAAATTGGACAATCGAAGACCCCCTCATATTCTATCAAAAATTCAGCCACCGAAAAATCAGCTCGACGCTAAAGGAGGATCTCACAGAAGATAAAATCAGCAACTTCATCGAATGCCTACAGGAGACAAAATTGTCCACTAGAATAGCATAACAGACCACTCACAGTCGCTAAAAACGAAACAGTTGAGTCGACTTCGGTTGAGTAACCGCTGGAAAAAAGAGAAAATTCCTGTATCACTATCATGATGTATCTTCGCAAATCATTGAAGATCCGCCAGTCAGGTTGTACGTTAAACGATCTAAATGGTATCCGCCACCTGTAACGTCAGCGTGGTGGCACGTGCCCACCTGGCCACTTAGTGGAAGTACCCTAGGGTTAAGAAGATGCACCTACCCGACGTCTTCTGGGCGTACATCAGCGACGCCACGCAGATACACCTAACGTCTGGGCGTTTCCGCCTTAGAACAACCTTCTGGCCGCGAGCCTCGCGTCCCGTGAACAGGCTCGACCCGTCCGCCAAACCAACGGCGGTCGGGGAGAGAGACCCTGCCTGATCCGGGGCCAGGATCAGTTCAATTTAGATCAGGATGTTCGTCAAAGCGAGCTTGCGATTCCGCACCGCCTCTTTATGTCATGGTTCCGCCCCGCATGTTTGACGGCCTGCCCTCCGCGGGAGCCGCCCCCGCTCTTTGAACAGGAACACAGGAAGTCCAAGGAACTCGGCCGACCGACGGGAGCGTGGACGCCGTGAACTTGGCCGTGGTTAGGCCGTCTCCTATCTTTCTGCCGCGGATTTCCCCGCCGTTGCATAGCGAGTCTCTTTAGGGTTTCTTCTTCGGGCGATACTGAACCGTTTCGGTGTCGACTTTCGGTCAGCAGATACAAATAGCTCAAGGATTTCTGCTTAGCAGAAAATCTCTTAGCTTAAACAAAAATCGTGGATATTGGGGAAATTGTACGTTTTACTATGGTCATTGTAGCATCCTCGAGAATAATTGTAGGTTAAAGGGAAAACTGTTTAGACGCTGAAAATGTACGAAAAATCGAGCTGACTCTGGACAAGCTGCATACGTCGATAAGATACATTTTGGAGGCCTAGGAAACAATTGGGGCACTTAAAATTGTGTGGGATTCTTGAGTGATCATCTAGGTCATTGAAAAAAATTTTCTACGCTCCATAAAAAAATTGTGAAGCTCGTTAAAAAATTATAGAACCTGCAGGAAGATTGTGAGATTTGCTCGCAGTGCATATCTCATACTGAAAAATATGTAGAGTGCTGGAAAATTTTCCTTGGGTCAGAAGAATGTTTGCAAGACCACCAGACCCTTTTGGGCCATGAGGATAACGTTGTGATACGTTAGAAAAAAATTCTACACCCTCTAGCAAAAATGTGAAGCTCACAAGAAAATTGTAAAACTTGGACGATGGTTGTAGGATCTGTACGAAGTTCATTCTGCTGCCGGAAAAATATTATGAGTGCAAGAAAAAATTCCAGGGTGCAGAGAAAGGAATTCAGGTTCCACTGGACCCTTCTTGGACCTGAGAAAAGGTAGCGGTGCTTGGGAAAAAATTCGGCACCTCTTAGAAAAATTGCCGTATCTATAAATAGATCGTAGAACTTCGACGAGAGTTGTAGGACCTGCCCGAAGTGCATTCTACTGACAAAAATGTATCTAGACCCCAGCAAAAAATTCTTGCGTTCAGAGAAAGGAATGTAGAACCCACTAGACCCCTGTCTGTCGCGAGAAAAAAATTGAAAGGTCCCATGAAAAATTTTGGCACCTAGGAAAATGATTGCATGTCCTGCAGAGATTGTAAGACTTGCAGGACTAATATAAAAAAGTAATTAGCAGTACTTTCGCCGACAGGACATTGATATGGAACAGAAGGCCAACAAAAATGGGGTACTAGGGTCTTCGGTTTACAGAATTATTTTGGACCGCAGTATGCGTGGGTGTCGCAGTCAGCCGCCCACATGGAGTCGCCGGCAGGCGTTGGGAGCACCATGGCAACGGTCGTGGAGGAGGTAGGGGTCTCTGCTACGGCTGGCAGAAGCGTCAGGCGAGACAGGACTGATCCGAATGCTAAGCCTCCGCTAATAAACCCCCGCCGTGAGCGCAGCGCTGGGCTGCGCGATGCAGCGCGTGCGCCGGAAATCCCTTTGGGCAAGCGGGTCGGTTCCGAAGGATCGGCACGAGGAAAGACGGAGAGGTCGGAGAACAACGGTCGAGCATTGCTCGAGAGTAGTTTGGTAGGGGACAGATGGTCGGGCGAGAGGTTGGACGAAAGGGCTAGACACACGCCAGCCGAAAAAGGGTGCGACCTTCGTTGGCCTCGGCCAGCCCTCGGGGAGACCGCGCCCACGCATTTTCAGCAGGAAAGCAGCAGGTGGATGGAGCTCGTTTGGCCTTGGGAACTTTTCCCTCCGGCTTCCCGCGCTCTCTGCCCGCGGTTCCCGAAA
The DNA here is from genome assembly GCF_051020955.1 of Megalopta genalis. NCBI lineage: Eukaryota > Metazoa > Arthropoda > Insecta > Hymenoptera > Halictidae > Megalopta > Megalopta genalis. The sequence continues at coordinate 10,257,319 of NC_135017.1, forward strand.
GGGCAGCCGAGGAGCCGAACAACCTTGCCCCACCAGTTCTTCCGGCAGTGGGAGGAACGGGTTTTTACCAGGGAGCCCATGGTTTTGTCCGACGTCGCCTTAGGAAGAAGGCTCTAATGATGGCCTGCCAGCATTTTGGCTCGGTGCCCAAGAACCTGGAACAATTCAGGGCGCTGAGACAAATTTTGGGAGCAAGCAATAGCTAGTCATAGGCACCAAAAGTGTGGAGAAATTGGTGTTGTTTAAGTCGAGTGTGTGGAAAGCTAGATGCAGTGATCACTATGGCGATCTCTAAGACTTGTTTGGACAATGGATACTCTTGACTTAGTAGCTAGGATTTGGAACAAAGGAAGAAGAATTAGGGCACTCTAGCTGTAGCCAAAATTGGGGAAACTTCTGTTGTTACAATCAAGAGTGTCGAAAGCTAAGAACTTTTACCACTATGGTGGACTCAAAGATTCTTCTGGACCAGAGATGTCTTTGTAAAGAAATTTTGAGACCATGAAGAGATTCATATAGTTAGTGAAAATGTCTTAATCGTAAGCACGCTGAAGCGCTAAGGTCCGTCAATTTTTGTGCGATCGTTAAGTCCTCCAGGAGTTACTTATTTCTGCATGCGAAACCAGGGGGTACAGTTGTGGAATTCACATGGTCGCTCACGCTCCCCCGTCAACAAGATACACCTACGCATTTTGAACAGGATTTCATCCGCTGTTGCGAGGTGAATATTAGAATCCTCGATGTGTATCCTTCCTGTTCGCACGAGAGACGGAAATGTAACGATACAAGGGAAGTTGGTTTTTGATTTATGCGACTGACAGGATCACGATGATTATCCTGCATCGATTAGTATTAATTACGAAGAGAATGAAACGATTAACGCAATATTTTAATTTGGTTGTTTCTCGTGTCGATTCTTGAATTACGACACGCTCGATGTCACGATGTCTCCGAATTACACGGTGTAGCTCGTAATGATGGTTAGGGTGTTGCCATGGTGAATTGCTGCACTCCATGGAAATATGTATGCTACGCCATAACTCGATGCTCCTGAACATGATACTTCCCTATCTTGCGATATATGAGAGATATGAATTCCTCTATCTCGCCGCTTCCTCGAACATTCTGCGGGAGAAAATTCTACGGAATTCTGGTCTCTTCGAACTGGACTTGTAACCTACGGTTTTCTTACGATCTATCGTTGTGTATTTGCAATAGAATACATACTATTCGATAATAACTACCACGATTTGCATTTTAATGAACATTAAACTTTACGATAATCGATGTTTAACATTTTTAATAATTCGATACACGTTGTTGCATCTTAACGTAAATCTGTGAAGCGACATCTATTTACGAGTGACAAGTGCAAAATCTGCGTGACGCAGCAACGCAGAAAATTCTCTGATCATTTTTCGAAAATCAAAATTCTACGTTTCGTATGAAAATATTGAACGGGCGAACGTACGATGATATCGGAATAATTTTCGGCGGAATAGTTGTCGGCGCAGATTTTGCAAATGATAAATAAGAATGATGCACTGCTTCGCGCCAATATGTGCCTCTGGTTGGTCCGGTTTCCCGCCATGGCACCTCCTCGGCCGGCTTATTCTCCTGCTACGCCGATGTAACGGAGTTGTTTACACTGCGCATGTAATATGGCACCAAATGCGCTTCTGTTCGCGCTTTAGCCCCTCGGGACTTTCACTGTCACGTTCCATTAAACAATTTACACTTCCTCGTTGGAAAATAACGGGCGGTGTTATTTAACAACATTCATCCGCGAAAAGCGATCCTGTAATTTACTGGTTTACGAATCTATTCCTACGATCTATCGTTTATGTAATTTATTATTGCCCCTTTTAATTCGTTACGTATTATTCAGCGGCGAGCCGATGATATCCGCAAATCGGTTACTTAACCGATATAATTTTTACTAAATTCAGGATTCGGTGTTACAACATCGTGTTCAGTTTTCAGAATTTTTACACGGTGTCTAGACGATACGGTCGGTTTGATGGACTAATTCGTTGACGCCTTTTTTCAAGTGATATAATAGTGAATGGGTGAAGTGAATAATTTGATCGGAGTTGGAGAGAGTGGGAGTGTTACAACGTGGCCGAGGGAGCCGTTAGTAAGTTTACAGGCATCAAAATGGAGAAGGTCGAATCGTTCTCGATACATCTGGAACCAGGATCGCATATTCAAGAGCTATTGTCTCGTGTACCGTTCACCCCGAGTCTGTTTCGTGTAGAAGGCTCATGGATGAGGAAAAGAAAGGGAGAAAAGGCAGTGCCAAGAGTAAATCACGATACGTTCGGTACCAGGATTGCAGCATGCCGCAAAGGATTGTTCATTGACGGAGACATCGCGCGGAACGGAATAAATAAATACAGATAATAAATTTCTGACCGAACATTTTAAGATCGATCCTGCCATTTAAATAAATACAATGCTCTTCATTTCGACAACTTCGATACAGTGCAAATATCTAGAAACTAAATAATACACAGAAGAATAAATATTATATTGCTATCTTATTAAAGGAAAATATTATTCACGTTTGGGCTCCAAACTGAAATCTTCAAGAATCTCCAAAAAATCTATCTCTAGCATTTTTTAAAATAATGTTAGATGAGTTGAGTGTTCGTAATGTTGTTTTTCGAGGAACTGGATGGACGAGGTCAGTGCCCACAGCCATGTGACCCAGAAACGCCGAAAATCGACGTCGAGATATGAAAAAAATGAAAAGTGATATCCCTGCGAACAGGAGACCATGGTAGGTTTAGAGTTCAGCGCCGAAAACAAGTTGAAGGCTACTTTCCTTCCACGCGAAGGGACATTTCTTATCGTCTGATTATATTCTATGTCCGTATTAAAATTTCTGCTTTTGCTAGTTAGAAACAACAAAGCAAATCGTTGTATTCTTTCCTCTATTATTCACATACTTTTCTCGGAAAGGAATGTATGTAAAAGAGAATATTTGAAATCTGTTTTGATTTCTAATTGTGTTTGATATATCACTTATTATTTCTTCAGTTTGCTTTTTTATTGCAAATTTTACAGATCAGTATAGTGCGATATCGAAGATTAAGCGTTGAAACTGTATCTGAGATCATGTATTTCGCAAGTAACAATAAGAAGCAGATTGCAATATTTTTCCAACAACTTTTAAAACGCGAATATTTCAATTAAACATTTTGTTTATATTCATATAAGTTTAAATAGTATTTTTTATCAATTTAGCGTTTGGTCTTCGGTACAATCAGTTATTTAATATTCAACTTCAAGCGTGTATTATAGTTATTTTCAGGTTGCCGTATATTCAGCATGAAGTGTGTTTTCTAAGCTTTAATTTGATACCTCAGACATTAATTAATGTGAATAGGAAGCATGAAAATATTGTTTTTTAGTCGAATGTGCGGAATTTTTTTAAGGTGGAAGCAGCGCCTCTAGTGAGAAGATTTCGAAGCTTCCAAAAGGGTCGTACAGCGCCAGACCACGTAGTAACAAGACACCCACGTCTGAAGTCAATTAGTGTCAATTTTATACGATAGATGACACCACCCATACATTCTGCAGGAAATGTTAAGTGTTGCCATCAGTCCTGTAAAACTGGAATCAATTTGTCTCGAAGTTTGGGCGTTTTGACGTTGTCAAAATGATTTGGCGCTGTGCGAACCCTCTTAGAAGCTTCGAAGTATCTCCATTAGAGGCGCTGCTGCCACCTTGAAAAATCCTTTGCGTTCGAATGAAAAACAATATTCCAATACTTTCCCATTGGCATTTTTTAACGTTTGAGGTGTCAAATTGAAGCTTAAAAATTGCACTTCACGTCGAATATATTGGATCTTAAAAATAGTTATGGCAGACAGCAGAAATTCAATAAATACGAACTCTGTAGTCTTTGGCCATAGTCTATTTCAAAAATTGTTTATAACTAATTAATTACGACTCGGATATGCGAATAATTTTTAACGCAGGTTGTTGGGAACAGTTTCCGGTTTTTTAAAATTATGGAAGTGATATAATCTTCGAAATCGTTACGGAAAATCAATAGAAAAATTATTCCATTTTCATGGATTGCTTCAAATCGATTTAAAAATTGTTTCCTTTCGAAATTTTTAAATCTTTGACAGTCGAATCGAAGCTGGAGGATCATACTTTACTACAAGAGTGGTTCTACAGTACGTCTCGCTCGCCGCTGCATGTTCCGAATGACCGCAGCTAGCCTCGTGTACCGTACGAACATTAGTTTCGACTGTTGGCGTGCGCGCATCTTTCCGTGGGGGTCGTCCCTCGCATTATCGTAATAACTGCAATTAGATTCGCTCCATTGAGTTCTAAATGCGGAGACTCGGTTATTAGGCTCGCAGCAGAACCGAGGAGCAAGGGAAGGATCCTTGGAAGTGGAAGGAGGAACAGCTGCGGAGGATTCTCCTGCGAGTTCATCCTGCTATCCTGACCGCTGTCGCCGACTTTCTTATTAATATGCTAATTTTACATGAGCACAGCATAAAATTATGAGCGAGCTATACGGTTCCCCTGCATTTCCCCGAAACAGAGCCCCTTTGGCGGCACGATGTTATCCAGGGTGGTTCTCTGGCTTACAGCCACGTGTAATACGAAACATCTTTGACCAGGGTAACATGGAGAGAAGCGCAGTGGAAGCGCATCCCTTCTTGTTCTTTCTTTCGACTTTCCTCGAAAAACGTTCGGACCTCGAATTTCTACGAAGGACTTTCACTTGATGCTAGTTTCGGGAAATGATATCAAGCTGTATCGCGAGACAAATATTTATTTGTCGAAGGCGGTGCGTACGACGAATTAAATAATTCTCGAGTTGATTCAGATTTAAGGAATTTAATTTTGAACAATATTTGTATGGTGTAAGAGGACTTTGTAGAATTTTAAATTGAACTGGAGTTGGGAAAATTGTTGTAAAGAGATGCGAAGATGCGTGTGGAAGCAATACAGTTTAGAAAAGAATTGAGTTTAATTGGATTCCTGCTCATATAGGGTTTCGTGGGAACGAATTTGCTGATGCAGGTGTTACGAATATAGCTTCTGCAACCTCTCTTAAAATTCCTTTTACGGATCTTAGCGAGATTTCCATACAACTTGCTTCTATTAACACCGATGAGCTTGTGATCGGAGATGGCTTGTATAAAGGGATCAACTATTTCAAGCAGTTTCATGAAGATAAGAATAAGCCGTGGTTTTGCAATTCAAATTTACCTCGAGAAATGGTTACCACAATCAACAGAATCAGATTCAGGTACCCACAGTCGTCTTGCCTTCTGTTTGCGGCTTCAAAGTTACACAGGATTTATCGCGAATCTGATGATATCGCTGGAGTGATTTTGCAAATTTCGTTTCATTCGAGGTAAACTGTCCTAAACTGAGTATGTACTAGGGAAATAGTGCTTGAGTTAGCCGTTGAAGACGATTCCAGACGGATTAGGAACGCAGCAAGAGGTCCCATCATAGTGACTTCCATAGTTCGTAGGCTTGTAGGGGAAGGAAGATTTGCCGCTTCACTGGCTCTGAAAGAAACAGAAACGTTCAACGGACTAGGAGCATATGAGGATGCAGAGGTTCAAGGATGGAGCCGCCTGGATGGGATTCTCTCAGATCAATTGGACATCCAAAATGGAGTCGCCCAGGGATCCGCGCTATAGGTGCTGCCCTTTTGCTCATAGCCGTCGACGAAATCTCAAAAGACTCTTCGGATAATTCATTGACCACACAACATTAATATATATGAGCGAAAATTTCATTACAACTTGATCCATCATTCGAAAGGTTTGAAATAAAATTATAAATTAGACTAAAAGCAGGGTTTTCAAATCTCCAAAACCAAATCCGAATTTACAGTCTTCTCAAAAAAGAAAATTCTCTTCTGTCACGTTAGAAGGATTGACTGAATATCCATACACATTTTGCACAAGTTGTATGCGCCGCTTAAAATTGTTGTACGTGTTACATCGATTTTCGAAGCAACTGCAAGATGGCGCGGACGTATTTCTTATATTTTGAGTTCAGCATTTTCTTGAATCTTTTTTCAAGCAAATCTAGGGCTGGTAGTGGCGTTAACGGTTAATTATGCGCATGATGGACCAGGGTTATCACGATATCAGGGTCATCATCATATTAGTGTCGCGACCAACCGTACCAACGAACGCTTATTCCTATGATGTTGGTAAAGCAGATGCTCCAAACAGAACCATTCTGTGAATCTTGGGCCGTCTTAAAGAACTTCGTGGGATTATTCGTAAATTTCGGACCTCGTAGGACCTATCCGAGACTTTTTGCAGGCCTCATCATAGAAGATGAGGCGAGATCCGTCGTCAATTGCACCATGGGTCTTACCATAGGGTCTTTTATGTGTCCCATCATGTTCTTTTTTTCATTGGGTCCTTCGCATGCTCTATCTTGGTCTAGAATTTCTCAATTACTAACGTTTTCCGCTAACCGTCCTTAGTTCCCATTCCGGCAGTCCGATTTGGTCAGAGGGCGCGTATCGCCCACTGACATTTCGCGTCGTTGGTATTTCAGATCGTGCGCCAGGAAGCCCCATATGGCGATTGGTCTACCCGCACGCCTTGTCCGTGATTAAATCGTATGAATCAGCCGGGGCTGATTTAGTCCCGGGTGGGTGCGCGAGATGCCGCCAGGCTGCTCGTGCCGCGCTGTCATACGGTGCATATCTATCTCTTGGAATTCCACGGGCCAAAAGTGGCAGCGCGTGTCTTCTGTCGCTGGTGACGACGATACGGCGTGTGTGCGTGCGAGAATTGGTGTGGATGACCCGTGTTTCCAAAAGCGTGATCTGATCCTGATCGCGGCGGTGTTCACGGTCACGACGGGTTCGGCGGATCCAAGGCCCGTGTTCTCGCCATCTCCGAGGGTAGAATCGCGTGTGTAGACCACCCGCAGTCCGCATCGTTTCGAACGTTTACGTCGATCGAGGCGGTGACGGCGACGGCAGACCGAGTGTGCAGTAACTCGGGTGCGGCGGTGGCTCCTTGGACGCCGCAACCTCCGCGGAGAGGCAAGCCGTGAAAAAGGAGGCAATCTGGTGGCAACGGTGGTCCCTAAGAGACAGGCTAGCCGGAGTGACAAGAGAGGCAGAGCCAGCTAGCGAGCGAAGAGGACAGCGCGGGTGTGGGAGGGAGTGCAGCAGGGACACACTGCACACAACAGACGTGTCTGGACTGAGTGAAAAGGTTCATCCCGGCCGGGCAAAGACAGGCTCAGGGTCGGTCAGGGACGCGGACGACAAGGCGCCGAAAGGGGACATTATCCTCGTCGCGTACCCGAACGAGGGTTCGGCCGCGGGCTCCCGTCGCGCCGGGTGTAGCCGTCGATTTTTCCGCCGCCATATTTGTGCCGCCGCGCCGCGACGCGCCGCGCCGCCGTCACATGCAACCTGTTGTTTTCGGTGCTACCTCGTGTCGTCGCTGAGATCGCGTGTAAAACGGTGCCTGCACGGCCGTGCGCGCGTGCCGGTTTACGTGGACCGCGGGAGAGTTCGCTTATCCGAACTGCTAGGGGACAGCCGTCAACGTGGAGATCTACCATCAGGATGAACGGGTGAGTAGCTTGCACATGCTGCGCGTCCGGATCGCTAGCTCGTGTGTGTTCGCGCTCCGAAGAAAGGGAAAGGCCTAGAGCCTAGAGAGAGACTCTCCGCCGCGCGGGTGGGGGTTTGGCCGCGCGGAGAGGGGCTTCGAGAAAGTGGGGAACAACGTGGGAGAGGGGCATCGATCTGCGGCGTCGTGCACAGGCCCACGGGAAAACGAGGGAAAGAGCATCGCCTTTTCTTTCTTCAGCCACACCGCCAGCCCGTATGCCCTCTTCTTCTTCTACGTCTCTTGTCTCTGATCCCGCACACGCACGTAACACGTGCGCGATCGCGAACCCTCGCCCTCCCCCCTCTACGCTTCTCTCTGCTTCTGCGTGACGCTGGCCACGTGACGAGCCCGTCGAACCGGCGCGACCCTACGCGTCCCCTACGCTCGTTCTCCCGTCGCTGTTCGTTACTAACGAGACCAACACTTTCCTCGATGGTTCCCTCGCGAGGCTCGCATGGGAGAGGATTCGCACGGAATTCTTGTGTATGTGCTGCTGGTACGATCACTGGCTACGCTACTTCTTGTTTCAGCAGAGATGTGACTATCGATCGTCGAGATTCGATCGATACTGATAGGGAAAGTAATTGTTTGAAATTGGTCTACGATTATGGTCTGCGGATTTTATGCACTTATGAGAAAAATTCTTTCGTCAGAAGAATTTGAGGAGATTGGTACATTATTTGTTGTAATTATTAAGGGAAGGAAGATACTTTCAACGAATTTATGTTTCTTACGATTAACCGCAACAATTTTTATTTTGCATAAAGTTTCGCAGTCTAACGATCGCACTATAATTAGTACATGTACGACGACATGTTTTGTGCCAGAATGTTGCTTGGCTATAGATAATCTAACTACAGTATTTTCGATTTGCAACAAGCGATGGGGCTTAATTACGTGTTAACGAAAAGTTCAGGCATTGGATCGATAGTAACAAAAATTAATTCATGAAACTGAAGCGCCGATACGCTCGAAAGCAGTAGTTTTGCATAATACCAATACTTTGCTGTAGCAGATTTTAAATTATTTATATTCTTACCTTCGTTATCGTATCGTTAATATAATGTTAAGGAAGAGATTGATCGCATAGTTTTATCGCTAAGCATACTCTACCTATCGTAAATTATTTGTTATGCACGTAGAACAGTGCACATCTCAATCAATGCACCATGTTTCATGAAATATTGAGCTGACGAATAAATTAATCTGGATTCTGAGCTTGGATCCCAGAATGTTTACGTTTAATCAAGTGTGATCTTAATTGTTACTGTTCTTAGTCTAAGATCCTCAGACCCTTTACAACTTTATTAAACTAATAAAGATTTTTAGTACGGGTATTTAGGTATCACTTCGGTTCGATCGACGATATCTTAACGATGTAATCGACGTATCGAATTATCGATAGCGTAACGACATTATCGATATTTATTAATAAATACATCGATAGTCACGCCTCTATCGTCAAGTGTCTAGTATGTAGTATTTAGCTACCAAGTACTTCAGCTGGGTTTCTTCGCTAGGTATCCACTTTCACACAATGTACACTAAGTTACCCATCATCCCCCGGGCTCCAACACAGTGCGAAAAACACGAACATCATCCTGATACATCCAGTTACGCTTTTTCAGTAATAATTCCTCCGAGGATCATCTGAACATCGACCCACTGTAATCTACGTTTGCTTCAACTGGTCTAGACACCCCACAGCATCACACCAATCAAAATACACCATCGAAAAAAACAATTGTTGACCTTAAACTGTCACACTATGCGACCTCGACACCCTTGTCACAATGATCACCCGTCTGCAGCAAACATTTCCTTCCTCGCGCACTGTGTCACGCATCACCGAGAACAAAGGAGGTATTTCAGACGTTAGGTGACTCACCATCTGCAAATCCCGAACGTCCGCGTTGTGTTCTCTACCTTCACTTTTGCGTCTCTCCCGAGGATGTGTTGATAACGCGGCCGGGAATGTCTATTAACTTTCCGTACCACTTGGTCGCTATCTCGAGTGTAATTACTTTGTTGAATCGTTGTTTACTCGGCTAATCTTATCTCTGGTGTATCGTCGCGCGAGACTAACGTTGCAATTTGTAGTGCGAGGACATTTTTATTGTCCGATGGGGTAATGGGTCACTGATTTATTCGCGAGAGCGAGCGAGCGAGAGAGAAAGAGAGAGCAAATATCGTGTTATCCTAACTCGGAGACTTAAATAAAGGCAGCGCTGCTTTTTAGTAGACTATTCGGAGCCGTGCTATGCAATGCAGTTGGCAACATTTATCTTGCGAGTACTTGCCAGAGGGTGTTCCCGATGTCGAAGCGGAAACCTTGCTACGGATTTTTGTCGATCGCCGGGAATCTCGATCGAAACGGATCGTAGAATTGGCACGGTTGGTTCGCGAGGTATGCCGAAGCACAGCCCGATCGACAGAAGTTCAAACGTTCGTTGGGGACGCCGCGTTTCACGTGGGTTTGACTTTCCGGTCGGTATTTTGACGCATGCGGTAACTACTCCGCCCGGAACAGGTGTTCTTTATCAACCCACGGTCACGTCAAACCTGCGAATTTGATAACGCACCGCGCACGTCTATCGTTCGTGGATAATTTTTCCCACTTATCTCGTTTCTCTATCTACGATTAGGCTAATCGTCGCTGTCTTTGCACAGTCAACGTTCCAAATGCTACGCGACACTCCGCGATGCTACAAGAATCGACACAATTTTTTTCCACCGTAGAATCCAATCTAGTATTTAGAAGCGAGTTGTAAAGTTCGTTTAATTAACTTAGCTCGGAATTATCTCAACGACGAGTCTGGTCAGTAAAGAATGCACACGTCAGCGAACACTAATGTCGGTTCGGTCGCGATGCGAACAATGATCAAGATTTCTGAATGGGCCTGAAGCCAACGCGCATATGAGAGAAGTTAGGCGTGCGAGAGGAAGATGACTCGACGACACACTCGAGACACGTGCGGATAGTATAGTGTACATGTTCTTTTGCATACATGCATATTCAGATCATCCTATAATTATAATAAAGTACAAACGCGAACCAGAGTTATTATTATTCGATCCACGTCAAAATAAAACTGGTTTCTAACTAATTGGAAAATGTGACTCGCGTTGCTACGATTCTAACCGATTTTAATATCGGAGAGATTTGTGCAGCGGCCCAGCCAAAATTCAATTAAGCTAATCCTTCATTAGCCCCCTTACCCGAATAAATCAGAATACTTGGACGATTGACAGAACCCGCGAATCGCGGATTCTGAATTGATCGCGTCCAGTTGTTCGACGTAAAAATAACGGATTCGCATACGCCGGCCGCTGGTATGTTCGCGGTGACCATAAATCGCTTGGAATAACCCAGAAACAAGATAGTTGGCAGCCGGTGCCCACCCTATTTCCATGTTCATTTCACAATTATTCCCGAGACGAGGCATCCATAATTCTACCCGAAGATGTCTATATTCGCTCGCAACGGAGGCGATCCCCGAACGAAATTAGATTTCGCCACTTCATCGGTCCGGCAGATATGCAATAAGGCGAGCGTGTGGAACCGGCGCTAGCAGCCGTGTGTCCGAGACGCCTATCGGCCTGCGGGAGGGGCAAAGATTTATTGGCGGGCCGCGTGCAGCTACTTAATGCGACGCCTGTGATAGTTACGCGCGTCGCTGTACTTCCAATAGATCTCGGCGAACCCGACAACCGACCAGTCGAATTCAACCCTGTATGGAACGATAATAGGACAATTAGGAGACATCGTTCCGGACGCTGTTACACGGACCAGCGTTTAAGACGGCGACGTATGCGACCGAGACGAATTCTCACCGCCAGGTGATGCTCTAGGCCGGCACGCTGATCGATACGTCACCGAATTGGGCCGAAGAGTGGCCGATCTTTAACGTATCACCTTCAGGTTCATCCACGAAGTTACCGCAGCATCAGAATATTCGGCGACGCGGTTGTCTGCGTATGCTAAATCGTTGTAGAGTTTTTCTCGCGAATCTACTTTACGCGAATTTCAAGATCGAAGTTTTCCCTTTTTAACGACGTACGAAAATTTGATCTGCGATCTTTTTTAGCCGTTTTATGCGGCTTTTAATGAAGAGTGTGTCGTCGGGATTAATATGAAGCTCGGCAAATCTGAGGTGAAGAAGTGTTCATTTTTGAACTGGTGTAACTTCGACAAAAAAAATCGTATGAAGATGTACCTTAGCTCATTTTAAAGAGCGAAGTCTCTTCTTCCAACTTCTCTATGATGTTCCTTTAAAGAAATTTGTGTACGGAGGAATTGATGAATTAGTCACTATGGTTATTTTTGACAATTTTGCAAATTCAAAAATGTCTACAGGACTTGAACAATTTTTTTTGTGGACGAAACCTATGCAGATTTATAGACAGAAGTATCAGCTTTCCAACGAGCCTACGATCATTGGTCTACGATTTTTTCTTGCAGTTTTATCGCACTTTGTACGAAGATCGTACCGTCATCTGTGCTGTTACGTCGAATGCAATATATGAATTCATTCGATCGAGCATGGTCCTCGTTTCTGGCTCATAAAACGGTTAAAAAAATCGTCGTTCAGTTTTTGAGCAGTCGTTGGAAAGACGAGACTTCAATCTAAATATCCATGTAACGCTCAGTCACTAGCAAGATTTTTTAACAATTTTGGAGACGTTCGAATTTTAATAAAAAATGTATCTTCAGTTTCGGTTTTATCGTATCGTGAAAAAAGACTCTTGGACAAAATTTGGCAACGGTCTTTGACAGCAGACGCAGATTTCGTTTTTACGAAATTCCGCGCGTCTTGGTAGCCGAGAGACAGACGACAGGGTAAAAATTGCCTCGGTCGTCGGCGGCGCTTTCCGCGCTTGTCGAAATCACATTCACAGGCCTGGCAGTCACAGAGGACGAGGCACGCCTAACTTCGTTGAATGCGCGGTAGTGGGTAATGATGCCGGCCGGTTGATAAATGCGGCGGCTGAATGCAGACGGCAGCGGGCCGCCTATCTTCGTGCTCGATATTGCGTTTGAATGGCCGCGGCGGCATCGATCGCGACGCGCGCCTAGCAGCCGCTGAAAGGGACGATTTTCGGAAATGACCAGATTCGCGCGATCCGATTCGCGCGCTCCGTACGATTCCGCGTCTTTGAATGCGATAACGATGCCGAGAGCATTGTGAACGGCGCGGTGGAACACAGCGCGTAGATCCGCGTGACGAGAAAAGTCGTCGCCGAAGATGACAGCTCTGTGTCTTCGTGCGCCAGCAGTTCCGGTAAAATGGTAATCCGGTCGGGTCGCGACAATTTTCGCGCGCGTGGCCCATTGTCGACGTCCATTTCCCATCGGGGGCGACGAGCACTTAAAGCGATCGATGTTTCCAGCTTTTTATTTTCCCGCTGAAACGGCTCGTTCGCGCCTCGTGACCGTCTCCCCGCGCAGCGACGGAATAAAAGAAACGGCCTCCTAGCCCGAAAAATTGCGATGGCCATCCCCGGGCTGACCGGCGACAAAAAAAAGGGCCGGGGTTCGGGCCGTCGATGGGTGGCGCCGGTGCGGGGGCGGGAAAGATCAATGCAACGCGATTGACACGAGTCACTGCACGTTGGCACACGGGGCATCGTATTCATCGATATAAATGCTGAACGACGATGGGGGACGTGGCCGGTTTCGAGGCTGCATCAAAAAGTTCAATCGACGGATGCGCAGCGATGCATTGGTAATGCACCCATCCGGAGCTTCGGGGCCAATTTTGTCGATGAGAAAGGGAGAGAGAGTGGGAGAGAGAGAAAGAGAGAGAGAGAGAGAGAGAGAGAGAGAGAGAGAGAGAGAGACGGGCCGACCGCGACAGGAATACGGTAACAAGGCGGGGCACGCGGGACGCGAAGCGCCGACCGGGGACAGAGAGGATGAAGAGATGCAGGGATTCCCTGGCATGAAGCACGATGTCCCTCTAGTAGCAATTACCAAGCATTCATGCCATGGAAACGTACGTCGCGTCGCCTCGTCTCTCTCCCTTTCGCGCTATTGTCACCGGCTACCCTTTCTGCCCGGCACCGCGTTCCTGTAATCAAAAATCAAGTGTCCAGCTTGATCCGGAATGTTGCCCCAACACTTTTCATTAAGCGCTGATGAGGTTCGCGGCACAAGAAGCGCCGGTACACGTTACTTCCTCGAACTGCTCGTTCTATTTACGTTTCGAGTCGCTAGGTGTCCTAATGTGTCTCATTTTCTCTGACGCGCTACAGTGAGAGCCATCTGAAACTGGCTTCTGCATCGGGTCAGCCGAGCAGTCTTGGGGACGTGGTTGTTTGGATAGTTAAACAATTTGGATAATAGAGACTCACCTGGTAGCCACAGTATATTATACTTTCAATGTTGAATGCGAGAGAACGATTTTCTTATAATAAACATTCACCTGCTATCTGATTTTTGGATAATGGAATCCCGCTTGCTACCTCTACCTAGCTAAAAGTCAGTAATATTTTACAAATTCAAGGTAGGCATCAGAATTGAATTAATTTTTTGCCTTAAATAAACACTACGTGGAATTGAAGACTGATTTTTTAGCTTTGCAACGAGATCATAAATATTGTTCTACGATTTTTTGAAACAATTTTATTCAGTTTTCAATGAAAGGTTCACTGGTAGCATCTGCAGAAAGCATGGCACATCTCCAGTAAGAAGGATCGATATCTGAACGGCTGCAACTTTGTGTAAAAAAATCGTACGAGGATGTGCCGTAACTCATTTTAAAGAGCGAAGTCTCTACTTTGAACGCGTCTACGTCGATTCTTGGAAAGTAATGTTTGCACTCAAGAAGCGATCGCAAAAATGAAGATGGTAACTCTTGACAATTTTCCAAATTCAAAAGTATCTACGGAGTAGAAATAATTTTTTGTTGTAAGTAAATTTTACGTGGAATTAAAGATTGAAGTCTTAGCTTTGAAACGAGCTCATAAATATTGTTCTACGATGTTTTGAAACAGTTTTATTCATCTTTCAATGAAAGGTTTATTGGTAGCATCTGCAGAAGGCATGAAACATCTCCAATAAAAAAGGGTCGATCTTCGAACGGCTTCAACTTTGTGTAAAAAAATCACGCGACGATGTACCATAACTCATTTTAAAGAGCAAAGTCTTTACTTTTAACATGTCTACATCGATTCTTGGAAAAAAAATGTTTGCACTGAAGAATCGAACTAAAAAGTGAAAATCGTAACTGCTGACAATTTTTCAAATTCAAAAATATCTACGGAGTTGAAATAATTTTTTTTTGTAAGTAAATCCTACGTATAATTAAAGATTGAAGTCTTAGCTTTACCACGAGCCCTTAAATATTGTTCTACGATCTTTTTAGTAGCTTTATTCAGCCTCGCATGACAAGCGTTGCGTTTACGGAATCTCCATAATAAGATTTACGTCACTAGCGCGTATAGCTCGGGTCTTTCCAGACCCAGGCACCGCCAGGTAAGCCCGTAGGCTCGCCAGAGACCTCGCATTGATTTCCATAAAGAACGTCCCACGCTCGCAGCGAAATCCGCTGCAATGCCGTCGTGTGCTTCATTTCTATCCCGTCGCAGCATTCGTATAAATGTCGATCGGCGCATGGAGACCGACCGCATACAGAGAGATTTCGACTTGATTCCATCATGCGCAGGCGAACGTTCACAAACATCAGGCATGACAGGCCGAAATTATAATCACGTGACTCGCCGTACTCGCGGGTGCATACGAATTACTGGCACCGATTATCGTTGCGGGCAGTGCTGCAACAAGAACCGAGGCCCAGCCCGTCGTTTTCGGAGACCCTGGAATGCCTCGGTGCACTGTGGGAAAAATGACCGGTCGAAACACCAGGCCTATCAATTTTTTTTTGCCACGGCGACGATGAATTGTCGCCGTAAAAAGCTTCCCGAGCCTGTCTGCCTGAGCTTTGTAATCGAATTATTTCGATGATTCCGTAACCCCGGCTCGAAGTTACGACTGGCATCCGTTACCTGCCGACCTGCGCGCGAATCGCCGCGCCGGACAAATGCGAAATTGGAAAATTGTTGGCTGACTATTCGGACATGGTCCGCGGCGTTTTAAAACGATTCGACCGTCGCTGTCCCGGCATTGCGACGTTATTTGTTTTTTTTTTCATCCGGGCAGCCATAAAAGCGGACCGTTTTGGCGACGCATCTCTTCGGCACTATGATTTTTAATATCCAAAAAGCGCCGGAGATTGTCGTTGTTCGGGCGTTACGCGATCGCCTAAATTGATGTCTGGAAATAGATAAAGGCTTCTTCGCTCTTATACAATCTGGAGTGAGTCAATAGCAAGAACATTGCCTTGTTATGTCAAATTACGTATTCACAGGAATTATTTCTCAGAAGATCATCGTTAAATCCACCTACTACGATCTAGCTCCAACTAGGCAGCCTAAAGCATTGCACCCATCAAAATGCATCTTTACTTTAATAAAATTACGTTGACCTTAAAATGTTGTACAGAGATACAGCAATTTCTCCCACGTTGTCCCTCAGTTTGGGAATGAAAATGGGAAACATTTGCGAGCTGAGACAGTATGAGAAAAATTGCTGTGATCCTAGATCAGTTGCTAAAGGATCCTCCATCTATCACTGCCTAGAAAACATAAAAATGGTCAATTGTCCTATGGTTTGGGGACCAAAGATTAGGTCCAGGTCGGCGTCCTGCTAGTCAGGTTCTTATTTGCCGATCTATTTCAGCGTTTGGGTCTTTCACGGAGCTAGATCAAACTGCACGGATCGTTTGGGCGATTGCTATGGAAGGACGGTGTGTGTACGACCCGCATGCGGTAGCTGCAGCCCATATCGCTTCGTTATCGATGCGTGGCATTCTAACGTATGCGAAACTTCGCTATAGCGCGGCCCTTATCGGGTTTTTACGTGACGGTGGCAGTGGACGTTCGGAAAATAGATTCGCCGTTAATCCCGGCCCCCCTCCCCTGGGATCGCTGATTCGCGTTTGAACTGGCTTCAAAGGTAGAAAACACCGAGCCAGATGTCCACGGAGAGTCGAGGATTACGTGACTCGCGGCCGCGGGATCAATAAGATCGCGATAGCGCGTTAATTTAACAGCGAATCATTCGCACGTGCCGCCGCGCGATAAGCCGGCAACGTTTCAGCTACATAAATCCGTAGTTACGGTCGGTGAGAAGATTTACCAACGCGCCCAGTTCCTTGAGTAATCTAAGATTGAATATGAATAATGTACCGGCCGACGGTTGTAGCGGGATTTTACGTCTGAGCAAATGCCCGATGCCGGCGGCGCCTCTGGAATTTTATTAGCGACCGCAACGCGCCGCCGGCCCGTGTTTGATGGCTTCCTGACATCGATGCCGGTGGGCGCTAATTAAAACTGACACACGGTGTCCCATGACACATATCCACGGCTGCCCGTGATGCGGTAAGCTCTGTCTAACCGGCTCCGCTAAACCCTCCATTGTCAGCCTCTTCATTCTCCTCTTCATTCACTTTCGTGCCACCGGTCCATCAAGATTTCATGAGTCACGTGATTCGGCCAAGCCGGCTTCGTTGCGGCTCCGTCCGTCCAATAAATACCGTGGACATCTGGACTGGCGATTTTTTGAATCTTTAGAGTTCACAGGACTTTGGATTTAGTGGGCCGGAAATTTGCTTTGGACTCTGTGGGTATAAGAGACGAGAACTTGGAGTCCCTGGACTCGGCTGATTGGATCTTCGATTATGTGTACTTGCGAGGCTGGATCTTGGACTTAGTGGAGTTTGGTGGCTCGTTCTTGGACTCTTAAAGACTCTGGAGACTAGATTTTGGACTCCTAAGATTCGGAATACAAGATTTTGGACTATTTAAGGTTCAAGAAACAAGACTTTGGACTCTTGAGACTTGGAAGACAAGATTTTGGACTTTTAAAGGTTGAAGAGACAAGATTTTGGATTCTTGAGATTCGGGAGACAAGACTTTGGACTCTTGAGACTCGGAAGACAAGATTTTGGACTCTTAAAGATTCAAGAGACAAGATTTTGGACTCTTAAAAAATCAGGAGACAAGACTTTGTACTCTTGAAATTCGGGAGACAAGATTTTGGACTTTTAAAGGTTCAAGAGACAAGACTTTGGACTCTTAAGACTCAGGAAGAAAGATTTTGGACTCTTAAGACTCAGGAGTCAAGATTTTGGACTCTTAAGTCTCAGGAGACGGGATCTCGAATTCCTTGGATACTATGGATTCAAAAGACTGGATTTCAAACACTCTGATCCCGAGGTTCACTCTAAATCATCTAAATCATCTTGGACTCTAAATCATCAGACTTTGAACCCTATGAATTGCGGGTCATCAGGACCTACACTGTTCGATCTGTGAATTCTAGAAATATATATCCTAAATTATTTTTTGCTACGCTGAGTATCTAAGGTACAGAACTTATGGACTCCACGGATCCATCATTTCGTAGACGTACAACACTGACCAAGCAGGCGAATATGTCGGGCTTCCTGCGCTCTCTTAGTCGTCAAGGAAACTGTGACGTACAGCGGTAAGCTATTAGCAGCCATCTAGCTGAACGCTACAGTCTGCGAGCTCTGTCTTTTCCCATTGATGTTGTGCTTTGCTAGGCGTGTCAGAGGTTCTAGCTGTTGCCGTTGACTGTGTGAACGCGCAGTGAACTCTTTGGACTGTCTATAACGTCGCGATCTATGCGATGCTCGTTCTACGAAATAATTGAAATAGAAATGAAAATACTATTTCGCGGAGTTTCCTATTGCCCCGCAAATATTTATGCCGGCTGACAGCTTAGCTTTTCTCCGCGAATCAAATTTCTGGTTCGCGATACGTTTCCATCTGCTTGGAATTCAACCGTGTATCCCGAAAATCGTTCGCTCTCCGGCGAAGGAGGTTTTTGCTCTCGCCCGGTGAAAGCAATACCTCGAACACCGCGCGGTGAGGTGAGGCGAGGCGAAGCGAGGCGCCGATATCTCGATCCTAAAAGCACACAAAGGGCCACTCGAAGGCGACGCGCAAATGACAAATCGTCCGCAAATAATAAATCTGCCGATCGGTCGTCCCACACATGCCGATGTCTGACTCTTTGGCCCGGTGAGTGGCTGAGAGCGCGGCTGCTGCCGTCCGGGTTTCGGGATGAATTCAGCCGGTTGCCAGAGAACGCGGCGGCGGCGGGGGGCCGTGTTTGTACAAAATACGGGCGGGCAGGGTATTGAATTTTTCTTATATTTCCTTCTTTCGGCAGCCAGCCGAACCCCGGGATCCGGAAGCGAATTTCTTCGCGATGCAGTTGATCCCACAATTTATTTCTATGTACCTTCGTCCGGCGAGTCGGTGTACCGAAATTACGCAGGGAAATTTTGGAAATCCGTTTCTCGGCCGTACCGCGCAGAGGTCCCAAGTTAAAAAGATCCTAAGTGGCCGGACTCCAAAAAATGAATTTTCTCGCCGGTTCAATTTTCCCGTTCTACGATCTACCTACGTCGGAGTGGAGGGAGAAGTGTTCACATTTTTCTATCGGCGATTAAATTGGTTTTTCTAGTTGCGATTAAGTTAGGTCCGATTTGGACCGCGATTAAACTAGCTTCGAGTTAGGCTCCGGTTAGAGTTGGTTCGACTTTGTATTTCGCGTGAAGAATATCAGATTAATTTTGTAAATATATGACAGGATTTATAGCTTCTTTTTGACGAAATTTTTATCGTATTTTATAGCAGGTATATACAGGGTGTTCCACAATTATTTTAACAGCCGAAAATGAGGGGTAGCTGAGGTCATTTGTCTACATTCTTCCTCCTAAAATGAACATAAAAAATGATCGGCTATGTACAATAATGTCTCCCTAACTGACGTTCAGATCGTGCATAAAAATGGACAATTTGAGAAGAGCAGACACGATTATTCGAGTCTCGCGGCTCGTTTTTATAATTGTTGACAACTCGTAACTATAAAAACAAAGCGCAAGGCTCGAATAATCGTATCTCCTCTTCCCAAATTGTCCATTTTTGTGGACAATCCGAGCATCAATTAGAGAGACATTACTGCATTCGGGATTTGGGACCACTGTGCGCCCTATGCTAAAACACTCCAGCAATCGATTAATCAGAATCGAATCTTAGCTCGTCCCGACGGAAACGAGACGGTCCAGGGTAGGAGGGCTATACGCTCGCAAATCGGTTTGATGCGCCGACCCCGCGCCGTCTTCTTGGCTCGATTTTGATTTCCTTCGGTTGATTTCTCATCAAACCAACTAATGGGAAAGCCCCGCTGAATTTTCCGTTCCCTTCGCGTCGAACACCGCCGCCCCGTACCCACCGCGCCGCGACTCTTACCCGCCTTCTTTTCTTGGCCGTCGCGAGAACCCTCGATTCGCGGTTGATGAGAATTAATGAGATCGGTGGCGCTCCACGAGCCCGACCGATCGAGCAAGCCCCGGGTGCTAGAGTTTTTCAATTATTTGGACACGTTGCCGGTATCCAACATTTTTCTACGCCGCTGTGCGCTCGCTGGAAATCTGGGTCAGGCTTAGCCGGTTCGACGGCCTTTCGAAAACCACTGGCGAAGTCCAAGGGATTCGAAATTGGACTGGCTGGGATATTTTGAGCAATTGACGTTGGAGTCCTGGGACTGTGGACTCTTGACTCTGAACTACAGGGACTGGACTTAACAATGGACTATGGATTTAACAATGGACTCTGGACTTAATAGCAGACTGTGGATGGGTTATGGACTTCATGGACTGTGGACTTTGTGGGCTGTGGACTTTCTGGACTGTGTTCTTTTTGGTCTTTGGACTTTGTGGACTGTGGACTTGATAATGGACTGTGGACTTAATAATGGGCTGTGGACTTAATAATGGACTGTGGACTTAATAATGGGCTATGGACTTAATAATGGACTGTTGACTTAACAATGTACTATGGACTTTGGACTCTGGTTTTTATAATGTTCTGTGGACTTAATGAAGGGTGTACTTAATCGACTGTTAACTTCGTGGACTGTAGACTTCATGGACTGTGGAATCTTGACATTAGATTCCATATACTTTGGACTCTTGACATTGGATTCCAGAGATTGTGGACTCTTGACTTTGGATTCCAGAGACTGTGGACTCTCGACATTGGATTCTAGAGACTGTGGACTCTTGACATTGGATTCCATAGACCGTGGACTCTCGACATTGGACTCCATAGACTGTGACTCCATAGACTCCTACGCATTTGACTACATGGATTGTGTCATGGTTTTGACAGATCGTGGACACTATAGATTCCTGGAATTTGAAGTCTGATGATTGTGGGCACTGTAGTCTCCTCAGCTTGGCGACTGCATAGTGTGGAGTTTAATGGTCATGAATTCGTAGGGCTTGTGATGAATAGATCCTAGAGATTGTAAGTCCAAGGAGTTTGGACATCTCATATAGATTTCGTTGAACTCAATGGACCCCTAGGCTGAGTCTGGATCTTCTATTAAAAATTCTGTGGAGCAAGTGTATTGTGGACTCAGTAAACCTCGTAGACTTTGGACTTTATGAAATCCTGGATTAGTCCATTTGGTCCATTTAGCCCATGGATTTAGTCCATGTATCTCTGAATTTATGTCGGATCTTGAAGGTTGGATTCTGTGGACTTCATGGATTGTAGATATTGTGAATTGTGGACTTAATAATGGACTGTGAACTTAATGGACAGTAGACTTAAAAATTTACTTAAAAACAAAATTTTTTTTGGACTCAATGAACCCTCTAGATATTGAATTTTATGAAACCCTCGATTAAATGTGTATCTTCTCTTATGGATTCCATGAACCTCTTAACCGATCTTAGACCTCGAATGATTTATTGACTGAACAGCTTCTGGACTCAATGGATCCCCTAATCTTTGGTCTACACAGCCCCCAAATCGGTTCAGTTCTATCCAGGAGCAAGGAAATAGGATTCAGACAGCGTCGCATCTGGATCCACCGATACCCAAGGGCGCGGAATTAAAAACTTTTCAAATTAGCCGAACGGGTGCCGCGTTTTCGCCAGAATTTCGCGGTCTCCCTCCTTTGACGATTCCGGTGTATTAACTTCGTCGAAGTTCCCGCCCGGATAGAAGAGTTTCTAACTCATCTGACCGACCGGTGACAGCGCCGTGTAAAACTAGGTGATTACACGGTGCACGCGCGGGCCCTAGACCGGCTGAATTAAAAACAAGGAGGGAACGAATGAGTATGCAAACGAGGAGCGGTGCCTCGTTAGACTGTCTCCGGCATTGCTCGAGACGGCGACGCTAGGTGGGGTTAGCACCACCGGCTAATATCGACTTTGTCATCGCTGCTCTCCGAAGACATTCACGGGGCTCGTACGCGTTTAGGCGACGACGACGACCCGTGAACGCGCCGCACAGCCACTGGACCGTCGAACAGCCCGCCTCGTCACTCGCCGGATAAGCGATTAAAATGCTAATTCTCCCGCTCCACCCGTATCACATGCACGCGCACACACGCTCGCACGCTATTTCATCCCGCCTTTTTTTGTCATTTTCAACTGCTATGTCTTTTTTTTCGACTCTGTAATGACGTTTAAGTAAATACGGAGTGGATCTCTGGATCCGATGGAAAATCGGTAGCGAAAATACCATTCTAGCTTTGGTATCCAATGCGCCGCCATTTTTCAATTTGTTAGTTTTCCGCCTAGTATTAATAGCGACTACGCGTAAGAATACTGTGGTCCATCCTTTAGCGAATTAAATCGTTGTAGAACCTTGTTTGTTCTACATTGATCGATATTTGTACATATATTATCGAATATTGTTGCGAAATATACAGCTCAGTTATTAATAGAGTGCAGATTTTTATGCAAAATATATACTGTATACATTATTTCTAAGATACAAAAGCTGCATAAACATTTCTCTCTTCCTTTAATTATTTTTTTATATTCAAAATAATCAAAACAGTGTTTTTAAATGCCTTAAATATTTTCACTATCTTTTATTCGATCTAGTCATTTTTGTCATAAATGCATAAAATCTGCAGTCTAGTTATTTATTATCACACAAAATAGGATAATTTTATTATGAAATGAAATATAAAAGACCATGCAGATGTACATATTATAAATTTAATTTATTATGTTTAACATCTTGGAGATTGTTTTTCTCTAAAGATTTTATTTCCCGGTGTGTTCATGTTTCACTTAATGAGGGGAAACTGTACACTGTAGCATTCGTTCGTAGTATAGTCATCCGTTCGACGATGACCCACTGTATTCTCAAGACACACGCCGAGTTTCAAGTTAATCCGACGGTACGATCTTGGGATATCGTGTTTACTCGGCCTGGTTCCTTCGATGACTGTGTTTTCTTTCACAGCCTGTAGAAAATACAGTTTTGATTTTTCCTTCGTCGGAAAATTTGCAGACCTCGCGAAAACTTCTGTAGAAAGGTACGTCGTGGTCCCAGAAGATTATCTTTCCTGGTTTTTTGATGAAAAAAATCGAACGTGGAGCACCGAGATGGAACGGCCCGTTGAATAACGGGGGTCGACGAGGCAAAGTATGAAAAATGAATGGCCGCCTTTGCCGAAGATGTTCCCTCCGCATTAAGGAACTTTGGACCTCGATTAAGCAAACCAACTTACAGCACTGCGATTCTTAATGAGTGAAAACTCGTTGTTTTCTTTCTTTTTTCAAACGACCGGAGCCCGAAAGGCAAACAGAGAACAAACCAGAAGTGGAGGGGGAAGCGAACGGTGGAGGAACGCGAGGATACTTTTATAATTTCGTTTATCCTTATCGTATTCCCATCGTTCCCTGCTCGTGGGCTCCCCTTTGTCTCGGTATTTTTAATTCCGTCGAATTGTTTTGAAACCGTGTTAACGTTCCGGTTGGATTGTTAAAAATGCCGAGGAATGCCGGGATCGGGAAACGAGCTGCGAAATGCGGGAAATGGGAGTGTTCGCTCAAGAATCGTCGATATTTCAACTTCCGTAACTCCTTGAAAAATAATCGCACAGCATTCTTTCTGACCTCGTTCGAAAGGGCAAAGTGTCTACTTTCGCGTACGTCTTTTCGATTTTTCGGTGTTCAACTTTTATTACAGGAAATTGCGGAAATCCGAACCCGTTCCTTTTGTAGCTAGCGTTACACCAGTGCCAATGGCACACCTTTCATTCAAGATAAGATAAAATCGTGGAAAAAAATCGCAGAACCATTTTCAATAATCCATTACAAAGAGGAGACTTCACTTTATCAGACAAAATCGAGATCGTTTCGAGAAAAAATTTTTCAAACGCTGCACAGCCGTTTGAACTTACCTTTCATCTTATGAAAAGCCACGAATATAAATTAGTATGTCTGAAGTTTCGCAACGGTAGCTTCTCACACTATTTTATTTTAGAAATCTACGTCGGCGTACTTGAAAGTAGACATCATTCCCTTTAGAATGAGCACGGAATGAAGTTCCAGAGATTTTTTTTATTCAGAGTTATAGATGTTCAAAGATCGACGATCTTGAAGCCATAATTTGTCGATCTTCAAAGTTTGCAAAGTACTGTACCGTAGCATTAGCGAGTCGCGTATCGAAATGTGAATTCGTATGGATGCACAATGCTTCCGGGAGCGCTAATTAATCAATGCACAACGAGCCTGGCCACGGCGGATTTTTTTCTCCGCGGGAATCCCGTTCGAGAGCGGAGCGAGCGCGATCTTACGCATCAGTTTCACTTTAATTGTAGCCGGACCAGTGGCTGGGAATTATGTGCTGCAGGGATTAGGAAAATATGAAAGTTTATCGGTGACGCAAGTCCCCAACGAGATTCCGAGGCTCGCCGGTTTTTTCCGCGCGATTTACCTCGGGCTTAAACAATGCCGTTCCGTTTTTTCGAACGCGCCAACAACTTACAATCGCCGATTATTACTCGTTATTGTTCCGCTAAGCCAGATTTCATCCGTTCCCCGTGATTCCGATTTGTGGCCGCGTTTCGGCCGCTGTTTGCTAGAGTGTTAGAGCAGAACTCGAAACGCCGCCTTTTTCTCGCCTATTTTCAGCCGCGGGATCGACGATTTTATCGCCGGGAGCTTAGATCGCTGACGGGTACACATTAATGGATTTATGCATTTCGGTGCCGATTGCCGAGGCGCCTTTCCGAATTTTTTGTGGGAGAACGAGTCGATATTTTTGGATGCGGCTCACCGCGTTCCATTGTGCGCAGTTCAAGGTTTATGCTCGTATTATTTTTATGGAAAAGATCCTGGAACGCGATGAGACACGTGACGTCAGAGTCGAATGTCGAAAATTATTTCTGAAGAACCTGAGGATTGTAGAAACGATTTGCCTGTCCTTCCTTGGGAATTTTTTTTGACGGAACGGAAGAAGATTTTTTAATGCCGTTTGTCTGGTTTTATTGTGCATAGTTCAATGTTTACGCTTGTATTTTTTTTATGCTAAGGATGTAGGAATGCGACGAGATACGTCACGTCGAAGTCGAAAATTATTCCTGATGAACGTGTGGAGTGAAAAAATGATTTGCTTGTCCTTCTTTGGAAATTTTTTGTGTCAGAACGAGAAGAGATTTCTGAATGCAGTTTGCCGTGTTCTCTCGAGTACAGTTCAAAGTTTCTGGCAGTATTTTTTAAATGCAGAAAGCGCAGAAATAGTCCGAGGTGCGTAACCCGATAGTTGGCTATTGTTGACTCGAGGAACCATTTTCACGCGTCCAGAATTTTTGGTGCGATGGGACGATTTGCTTGTCAATGCCGTAGCCGAAGGTGTCGCATGTAAGACTATTAGACGCGCAAAGCGGGCGCATAATGGCCGCGCATTGTTCCGCGGCACAATGGGAACGCGTAGGAAACGCGATCTTGATAAAACTCGTAAGGGGGCAGAAGCGTTGCCCGATGCGGCCTCATGAATTTTTCGGGCCGATTTGCGTGACAAAGCGGCGGGGCGGGAAACGGGGAAGAAAAGAGAGGAGAACGAAGGAATACGATATTCCGCGAGCAATGAAGTTATCATCGTGACCCCGACTACGTCGGAGGAACTTGAGAATTATGCGCGGGCCCGACACGAGGCCGCATAACGGATCGCCGTGCAAATTGTTTGCCCGATTTCGTCCGCGGATCCGCTGGAAATCGGCGGGATTTTTACGCGTCGGAAACTTCCCCGGGGAAAAAATGAGCGTATGGTAAACAGCGCATACATTAAAATATATTATTACCGGCGCAAATGAAACGCAAGACTGATGATGCATCAAATCCGAGATGGGAACGCGAACAATCGGGACGCGAATCATGAATGTGTGATGCTTGTATAATTGCACGTATGAAAACGCACCGCGTCGGGAATGAATAAAAAATATTCAATGTAATACCGCAGAAAAATCCCCGTCCGCCATTTGGTATTTAGATCATTGCCGGGTAGGTGTTGCCTGTGTTTTTATTTCATTATTTGTTCGGGCCCCGTAGGTTGTGTGCATCACAACAGGTGCTATCGAATCCGCAGCTAACTCTGAGGTCTAAGTTGTCCGAGTAATGTTTAATTCATAATTTTTCTTTTTAATTTTTTAATAGTTATCCTGAAAATTAAAAATCAATGATTGAGAGTTTTTTAAAAAATTATTCTCTCTCTCTATGCCGGAATAATAGTTTTATCAACTATTTAAGGAAATTATTTGGATCAGTGATATATATTAGCTGTATCTAAATTTATAAAATTCTTCGTTTTTTAATATAATTCTCTGCATAATATGGCGGAGGAGTAACTGTGAAGACCACTTTTTGTGTAAAAAGTGGTATAAAATGAAATGTGTGTAAAATCGTTGAAAAATTTTTTCTGCTGGTATATCTTATACAGATTTATAGATCGAAGCCTCCTCTTTCCAACGAATCCTCAAAACCTGACCTTCGATTTTTTTTAACTGTTTTACGGACCAGAACCGAAGACCAAGTTCGATGGTATAAAATCATTTGACATAATCGCACCGTAAACGCCACAATTTTCGTTCAAAGTGCGATAAAACGGCACTAGGAAATCGTAGATCAATATTTTTGGTCCCGTTGTAAAGCTGAGACTTCAGTCTTTAATTTTGCATAGAGTAGATTCGGGGAAAAAAATTTTTCGAAGTAAGTGGGGACGTCGCAATGTTTAAAATTGTCAAAAATGACCATTTTTACATTCTCATTAGTTTTAACAGTGCAGAATTTTTTTCTGAAAATGCAACGTATGAGTAGTTAAAATAGAGACTCAACCCTTTAAAACTAACTAAGGTACATCGTTGTACGATTTTTTTTCACAATGTTACAACAGTTCAAAGATGAATTCATTTTTCCGCAGGATTTGCTGATCCCTATCCTAAAGCCTGGGGCACGTTGCCCATTGAAATCTCAATAAAACGAGTAAAAAAAATCGCAGAGCAAATTTTGAGATGTCATTTCAAAGGAGAGACTTCAGTCTTTGATTTTGCATAGGGTTGATTCGCGGGAAAAATTTGCCAACCTCGGTAGTCTCATTGAAACTTGTAAAAGTGTAACTAAGTGCACACATAATTCCCATCGTTACTTAACCGTTTCCAGTTCCTTAAATAATGCTGAACGAATTAAAAAATAGCACGAACCTCTATATTTTACTTCAAAATATCCATTCGGGTATAAATGTTCCTTCCTAACTTTTATCACTTTAATTTAGTAACTTTTAATAACTTCAATGACAGGCTTGATGTGTCCATGTATATATTAGCTTAGAACGGATGAATAAATAATTCGAATGTTAAAAGTTTGCTAAGCGAGTTACGTTTATAAAAGTGTACAGATAAGTCGCAGAATTGAATTACAATTGGATTACAATTAATTACAGTTAAATTCGAGCTCCGGTTTTGTCTCCGTCGATCGACTTAAGAAACGTTAAGAAACCTTAAGGACCGACGGAACACAATTGATTATGACCTGCTCGGATTATGTTGTGTTCTTAGTTGACTAGGACAAGCGGGGACCCAGTAATGTGGCCTAAATATTTTAAATTGCAGTTCCGACTGCGACTTAGGGAATCCTAAGAGCCGGCGGACACGTTTAACGACGCTCTCCCCGGATTAGCGAGACAGTTGGTCAGGACGTGCCCGGTCCCCGGAATTGGCTCATTTTCGCCGGAGCCGGCAGATTAAAAAGTACGTCAGTCGAGCGGACGGTAATTCTTTCCTCGCCGAGAGAAAAAAGAGAGTGAGAGAGTAAGAGGGGGGGAGGAGAAGAAGAGAGGGACAGAGGGAGGAACATTTCCGGGGAAAGAATGGAGTGATTAGGCGCAGATCAGTTGAAACCCGGCGTCAAAAGAAAAGTCGGGTCGCGGGTGTGCCGTGGATAAAAAGGAGTAAGTCGAAGGGAGAGGCGGTCGTGTACGAGCATTCATGTGGTAATACCGTAATCCCGTAATCCTTTGCGCTATTCCTGCGGGGGAACTCCGGCCCCGGAAATTCCGCTTTTGCGAGACAAACAGAATTAAAACCAACCTGGCCGCTCGACGCTTGCGTTAAACGCGATTAAATATCAAAGCCAGTCGTCTCCGCGGCGAACCTTTCCCCTAACCTCCATGCCCCTCTCACGCTCCATTATGCGGGGGTTAATTAGGAGCAGCGCGCGGGGGTCAACAGGACAAGCCGGCAATGTATTGTCCGCGAGGATGCCGAACGGCGCCGTTGATTTTTCCTCGGGCTGAAGACAGAAGAATGCCCGGCGGGCGTCGCCGCGAATTAACGCAATGTTTCCGAACTTTGAAATGGGAGCACGACCGCCTTTCCTACGCTGACAATTAAGGGATCCCTTTGCCGGGATCGGTAGGCTCGTTATCTATTGATCAACCGGCGAATTTCGTCCACGGCCGCTTCGTCGCTCACTCTCGCGAATTCTTCGCCGTGATCCGACCACGCAGCCTCCGAAATTCGAAGTCTGCGGACATTCGTGCAATCGCCGCAATTTTGCGACGGCAGTTCACTTCGTTTTAGTTTCATTCGTTCATTGTGAAACGAATCGCGGGTTTCATCAAAGTGGTTAATCTCAAAATACACGTACCTGCACGTCTTCCTCATACATCTTCAGATCTCAGAAAAATCGTCGATTTTCCAACTGTTGCAATTTCATTAAAAATAATCGTACGGCGATGATCCTGAGCTTATTTGAAAGTTTCAAGCCTCTACTTTCGCATCACATTATCCATTTTCTCGGAAAAAATTTGTACGCTACTTGAACTCACTGCACATCTCCCCGATACATTCCTAGATTTCAGAAAAATCGTCGATCTTCGTACTGTTATAATTTCTGAAATCATAATCGCACGACGATGATCCTAAGCTTATTTTAAAGCTTAATGCCTCTACTTTCGCACCCCATTATCTATTTTCTTGGAAAAAATTTATACACTACTTCAACTCACTGCACATCTCCCCGATACATTCCTAGATTCCAGAAAAATCGTCGATCTTCCTACTGTTACAATTTCGTAAAAAATAATCGCACGACGATGATCCTGAGCTTATTTGGAAGCTTAAAGCTTCTACCTTCGCAACCCGTTATCCATTTTCTTGCATCAAATTTATACAAACAGTACCGAGTGGAAAACCTTGTAGTAAAATACGCAGCGAACAGAAGCGTCTCTAAAACTTCGTTGAAATTCGTGAAATTAATGTTTTGCTTGCAGCACGATAAATAAATATCCGCGGAAGCATTTCTGTCTCTCGAATGATAGCAAATCCGGGAATTTGAAATGGGTCATTTAGAGCTCTTCTCGCCGGGCGGTTCCAGGGTTAACTTCATCCGTGAAGTGTTATTAACGAAGCACAACCCCAGAAAAGTTGTGATTAACCGACGGCCGGGTCTGCCCGCGGATTTTCCCTGCGAGCTTCAATTCGCCGGGGATTATTAATTGACCTAATTTCCAGGTTGCGGTCGGCGTACACTTGGCTCCTCCGCACGCGAATTGACCGGCGTCCCCTACGATCGATAATTGTTATTTGACGATTTTGACTGATCAAATCACGAGCTGCGTATCGACCGCAGGCGGTTTTGTTTGTCCGACGGATTCCCATAGAGAGGCAGACGCCAGGAATTGTATGATCATAGATGGGAAACGGCGTTCCGCCGGGAGACAATCCGGGTCCTAATGGGTCCGTAAACATTTGCGTGCGAAGATCAAACGGAATACCACACCGATGTCACTGTGGCGCGCCGCAGTGTCATCGAGTTCGTATGCTAATGACGATCCAACGGCGCTGGAACCGAGCAGTTTCATCGGATCCCCATTGCTACTTTCCTTCGAACGCATCCGAGGAGCTGATCTCCCTCCAAGTTGTCGGAAAACTGCGACAAACTCGTTCGCGTACATCTTTAATCGCAGCTGCAATTAGCAGGGACTTCCAATCCTCGCCACGGAAGTCGTAATTGGCAGCGACATCAATATACAGTAATTTCACCCTAATTCGCGATCAGGTTGCGCACGAAAATAGACAATTTGGGGAGAGGAGATACGATTATTCTCAAATTATCTATTTTCGTGCGCAAACTCAGCGTCAATTAGGGAGAATTCTAATTCGAAGATTCCATAAATGACTCGTTTCAACTTCGTCTGACATAAATTGTCACAGCTTCCCGCGTGCTGTGTCTTCGGACGAATTTTTTCGACGAAAACGAATCATACACGGAAAAAGTAGAGATTTTAGGCTTTGAAATGAGTTTAGTTTCGTTGTTCTGCGATTTTTATTCACGAAGTTACAGTATTTTGAATATCGTCGATGTTTCGAAGGTTGGAAATTTCGTCTAAAGCCTGGAACGAGGTTTCTCATCCACTGTGTTGCGAATAAATTTTTTTAAAGAAATTGATGGACGGGCTCCGAAAGTAGATTCTTCGGGCTTTAAAATGAGCCGAGTTTCATTGTCGTATGATTTTTTTGCTCAAAGTTATAGCTGCTTGAATATCAACAATTTTTTCGAAAATTTGAAACCTCGACAAAAGTAATAGTGTTTTATTTTTCAATTTTATCTGTGCAATTATTTCGTTGATTGTGTTACTGTTTTAACCCTAGCGGTGGCTGGGTCAACTTTAACCAGAGTATTTAAATCATTCGCTTAATTACTTAATTCATGAGTAAAAAACAATAAAATAAATTGCTGTTACATTGGGAAAAACAGGGAGGCTAATAAATCTGCAAGAAATATTTCTTCAAAAATATATTTCGAAGAATTGCTGTTACATTAGAGACAATAGAGAGGGTAATAAATTGCTGAATAAAGCCTAGAATTGTTATAAGCATCGTCGACAGTACCCTTGTGAAAATGGTCCGCCGTTCGAGGGTTAAACAATTCAAGTGAAAAATTGTCCTGTAATGAAATTGATGCATACTTGATTCTTCAAAGTGAATCGTCTATGTCTTCGTACATATACAGGGTATTCCGTTAATTTTTGCACTCAGTTTTTCGAGCACTTCTGTTAATCTGACGAAGCAATGTTTCGAGCGAAAGTTTATCGATTTCTTGTCGGCTACACGATAAAATATGGAATCGTTCTACGCAAATTTATTTCTCAAAATAGATTCGTTTCTCATACGAATATGATAGTACCTTCTAGGTAAACACAAAAGTAGGTACCCGGTTGGCCGCAGAAGGGTTGAAACGGTCACGAGAACGTCTTATCGATTTGTAACCACCGCGGTACGAGATCTGTCGGCGAAAAACGATCGCAATTAATCTTGGCAACTTTTCGGAATTAACTCCGCCACCTAACACAGGATAATCCTTCACTCAGTGGCCGGTCCGGCTCCTTTCATCTCCCTGTACCAGTTGTAATACTTTTTAATAATGAAAATCCCGTCTGGACGGCCCTATAAGACGAGAACAAAAAGGGGCCGCACACGGCCGCCGGCGGAACTTTTTAATGAACGAAAATGTAGCCCACACGCTGGCCTGCCCCGAAAAAAGTAAAGTTAATATCAAAGTTCTGTCTATAACATCGCCAGATTTCGAGACTTAAATCGCCTTAATAATTCCTGCGAGTAGCATCCGGTTCCCGGGCTCCCCGACAGATGGCTGCCGGGCCGTCGTTTCTCCCACTGCTGTCCCTGAAATTGTTTATTACCGATTTTGAAATTTCGAAACTGAAATCAACTGGAACATAATTCTACGATTGTGACAATTAAGCTGAGGATTTTATGCATTCATGGGAAAAACAAATAGATAGGGTATAAATTTGTGAAATGGCAAGAAGGATTCTATAATGTTAATTACAATATGGATTATATCAATAATAATACATCACTAATTATGTCAATGTTAATTATATCAGTAATAATTACATCAATATTAATTGTATCAATAATAATTACACGAATATCAATTGCATCAATAATAATTAGACCAATGTCAATTATATCAATAGTAATTGCACCATTGTCGAGTTATCATGAATTATTTAAAGTAACAATTTATTTCTATTTAGTTTCAGTTTTTACAGTCATCTTGGAAAACTTCTATTTTGCATGAAGATCAGCAATATAATAATAACGTAAACACTGCAAGGTTATTTTTATTATTATTATATAGTTATTAGTTATATAATCATACAATAATAATTATTATATATCAATTGGGAGTAAGAAATGAAAGGAAAAGAAGCAGGGAGTGTTATTGTTCACTGACATGCGTATTTTTTACTGATCAAATTTATTAGGTTAATTTATAGTAACTTCATAATTTCCTTCACTTGCCTTCTTAACATTCTAACATTAGCGGATTGCATTTCAAGACACGAGTCAGGGTTTTCGGAAGTGTGACTCACGTCACTACGATTCTAACCCACCGAAATGTCGAATAAAGGCTCATCGAACGAATAATGATCAGCTCGACTAGCAAATTACCGAATCACGATTAATTATTCATCCCTCGCTTCGATTCGAATATAATCTCCTTCGAACAAGGACCAACGCCGATCACGGTAAAAGGCGTGCTGGTTTTTAGTAGAATCCCGGCGAGTCTTCTGGAGGCTTCGTTGCTCCAGGGGTAGCCTATCTAGGCTTCTGTCATCGGCCACACTGGTTTCTGTCTCACGACACGGTTCTCCACGTACACGCCAGGCCGCGCGACCTGTGCGCGTTTGTGTGCGGCAAACCTGATGCCAGATTGAAATTCGAAGTAGCTACTTCGATCGGGCTGCGTTTGACATATCCGTAGCGACTTGGAACCACACTGTCCCCGCCTTCGCCGGTAGACGTCTTTGTCTCGAACTTCCCCCTGTCTCCATCGTTCATTCTTCGCGTCAATTTGAAAGTCGATATCCTGTTGCGGATGCCAACGAGCCCCGCGGTTCGATTTTTCCCGTCGTCGTTCCACCGAACCAGACGAAGAATCGACCTGTCCGACGGAATTTCTTCTGGCGCGGACCGCGTCCGTTCGCGGTCGAACGAGGTACAGTAAATTCTCTCCGTTTGTCCCACAGCTTGTAAACAAAAATTGGGCAATTTGGGATGAGCAGATACGATTGCTCGAGCCTTGCGGCGCAGCTTTATAGTTATTTCTGCGAAGCTCCAATGTAGTAAATTCTCCCTAATTTTGGGAGAATTTTACAGCTTGGAAACAAAAATGGACAATTTGGGAAGAGAAGATACGATTACAGCAATTTCTCCCTAATTCGTGCTGAAATTGCGCTCAAAAGTGGATAATTTTAGAAGAGGACGTACGAATTTTATAATTGTTGACAATCGGTAATTATATAAATAAGTCGTCTACTATTTTAGTCGAGGTTTCAAATTTTCGAAAAAATTGTTGACGTTCAACTAGCTATAACTTCGTGGAAAAAAATCATACGACAATGAAACTAGGCCCATTTTAAAGGCCGAAGTGTCTACTTTCGGAGGCCGTCCGTCAATTTCTTTAACAAAATTTATTCGCGACACGGTGGATGGGAAACCTCGTTCCAGACTTTATACGAAATTTCCAACCTTCGAAACATCGACGATATTCAAAATACTGTAACTTCGTGTATAAAAATCGTAGAACAACGAAACTAAACTCATTTCAAAGCCTGAAATCTCTACTTTTACGGTGTATAATTCATTTTCGCCGAAAAAATTGTTCGGAGACACAGCACGCGGAAAGCTGTGACAATTTATCGACGAAGTAGAAACGAGTCATTTATGGAATCTTCGAATTAGAATTCTCCCTAATTGACGCTCAGATTGCGCACAAAAATGAACAATTCGGGAAGAGGAGATACGATTATTCGATCCTTGCGTCTCGTTTTTATAGTTGTTGACAATCGGTAACTATAAAAACGAGCCGCAATGCTCGAATAATCGTATCCCTTGTTCCCAAGTTGTCCATTTTTGTTTGCAATCCGAAAGACAATTTCAGAGAATTTACTAAAACACCGAGCGCCGATCGGGGCCTATCTCCGCCTCATTTGCGACGGCAGGAAAGTTCTACCGCGGCTCATTAGCGACGCTAATGTCCGAAATGCTCTTCACATCTGTCCCGAACAAACAGCCGATACTGGGACAAAGTGATTCGCTCTCGCTAATGGCTTTCGCGGAAACTTTTCTCTGGATAAGAATTTCGACACCGGGAATTATCCTGCCTGCTCGACATCTAACCTGTGTCACATCTACGTCGCTCATAAGTGAATTACTGACCAAGAAAGATCAAGATGAGACGATGCAGTTAGCTGGAGATTTCGCGCGCGTACAATTTGGGCAGTTAATCCAGTTCTTATGCGGATGAGTCTGAATTTTAATGCTGGACTTGCACGGAAACGGTGTGAACACTGTCT
The DNA here is from genome assembly GCF_051020955.1 of Megalopta genalis. Lineage (NCBI taxonomy): Eukaryota > Metazoa > Arthropoda > Insecta > Hymenoptera > Halictidae > Megalopta > Megalopta genalis. Next base: position 10,291,752 of record NC_135017.1, read on the forward strand.
ATAATGAGCAGACTGCGGATCTTTATGCGAAATCAAAATTTTCTAAGTCGACTGTGCGAAACAGAGATGATACTTAGCTTAATTTTTGCTTTTGATGATTTGAATAGGTCAACGATGATGCAACATTGTTCTTTAATACTACCAGCGTCTTCGCAATCTCTTATTAAGTTTATTAATTTTTGACATAAATGCGTAGAATCCGCAGTTTAGTAATGAATAGTGACTTAAGACTTGATCTAAATTCTATGTAACACAAATCGAGTCTGAACATTATACTTGGTGGTGGTCTTAATAACATCTAATTTAGTCTAAACTCTTATATGTACTATACTCCTTCTGTATATGATACTTTACTATAGTTTATGAGTTTACTGAGTTTATATATATACTATAGTATCACTACAGTATTACTACAGTTCTGTTAGAGTTTAGTACATAATTTAACCAATAGCTGCTATAACTAATCTTTGGTTTAACTCAACCTTGGTTTAATCAAAATCTGACTTGATTCAACTTTGGTTTAACTCAACTCTGGTTTAACTGAACTCTGATATAGTTCATCTCTGGTTCAACTGAACTCTAGTTTGCCCTAACCATAGTATTTTAGGAAAAATGCTGTATCCATCACTATGAAATTCGTGTGCTTAATCCAGACCTAACGAAGACGAAGCTATAGTCCGACAGATACCGAACAGAAACCTGGAAGCCGATCGACGAGCCCGGATTGTTTCGCAGCGGCTTAATCGACCAACAAAGGATTTAATCATTATAAAATTCGTCGGTTCCAATGAATAAACCGCGCCGGTTCTTTGTTCCCTCGGAATTGGAATCGTTTCCGCGACGCATTTATTGTGCGGTCGGGCCGCGGCGAAAAAAGGGGAATAAGTTTCGTTTCAATTAACGTGCATCGGCCGCATCACTCACCGGAACGGCGATCGTTACTGTGGAGGGCGGACGCAACCGGTTCAATTAAAAGAAAACAAGTGGAAAACAAGTTTCGTTCTTGGCTTACGGCGCCGTCCGGCACTGGAAATGAAATATTCCGGCGAAGAAAATTCTGCGCGACGACACGTTTAACCGACAGACGTTTTAACTCCTCGTCAATGGCCTGTATCATCCGATTGCTTTTCATACTGTCACTGCGTTTGACCAGGCGAAATTCCATTGCCGCGGGCCTGATGTTTTAATCGTACTACGATCCTACGCACTAGCGTTTTTATTAAATTTCTGATTGATGGAAAATATCTACGTGTTTGAAGGCTAGTCCAGTCAACACGTTCTCGGTATTGTAAGAATCGTCAATATTCGGGGTGTTGTGATTTTCTTCAGGAACATTGTACAGCGATGGTTCGGAACTCGTTTTGAAGCTTGAACCCTGTTCTTTCACAGACCCGTGTTCGTTTGTTTCATATGTTTCTGTGCACTCCATGGCGGAGTCGTAATTGAGGTCCCTTTTTACGTAAAAAGTGGTACGAATTGCCAAGTCTGTACAAACTTTAGAAAATTTTTTTGGAGACCGAAGCTACCGTAGATTTATAGCCCGAAGTCTGCCTTTTCCGACGGATCCTCAAAACATGATCTACGATTTTTTTTGACCGTTTTATAAACCAGAAACGTAGAACAAGTTCGATAGTATAAAACTATATAGTGCATTCGACGTAACTACACCGTAAATGGCACAATCTTAATTCGAAGTGCGATAAAACGGTACTAAAAAATCGTAGATCGATATTTTTAGACCCGTCGCAAAGCTGAGACTTCAATCTTCAATTCCACGTAGTGTTGGTTCATAAAAAAATTTTTCAAGCTCGGTAAATCTGTTGGAATTTGTAAAATTGTCAAAAGCGACCATTTTTACTTTCGCATTAATTTTCTCAGTGCAAAAATTTTTTCCGAGAAAGCACCGTACGGATTGTTAAAGCAGAGGTCCAACCCTTTAAAAAGAGCTAAGGTAGATCGTTGTACGATTTTTTTTCACAAGGTTACAACGGTTCAAAGATGGACCCTTTTTTATGCAAGATTTCCTTATCCCTATCCTTATACTGGGGACACACTGCTCGTTCAAATCTCAATAAAACTACTAAAAAAAATCGTAGATCACATTTCGAGATGTCATTTCAAAGGAGAGACTTCGATCTTTCATTCCGTGGTAATTTCAGCCCTGAAGAAAATTTTTTAAAGTTTGTACAGACCTGTGAAGTCGTAGTTCTTTTTTTGTTCTATAATACAAGATAATGAAATGGTTAGATTCGATGGTAGCCTCCCAAAGGCCGATTGGCACCGAGGAGAGGTCACGAAAACCGTTTTCAAGGCACAGCTGTCGGTCTCTTTTGTCCTAGGCGAATCAGGAATCACAACTGTTCCGCTCCGAAGCTTTTACGTCGGCCAAGTATCCGGCGGCCGGAAGAGAGCTATCGGCTCGGGCAATTAGACAGCCCGGTGTGCTTACCATTCGATCAATCCCTAATTACATTTGCCTGTAGCTGCTGCATCATCCCGCTCCAACTTGGACCCGACCAAGCTCTGCAGCTACATGCGTGATCACGCGGCCGTTGAGCCGTGTGTGAGTGAAAGCACGTATGTATCGGGTGTTTCTGGAATCGACGACCAAGTCGCTGGTCTCATTCATCACTCGCATAGAAGACACAGCCTCGTCCTGGTCAGATTCTGTGCTGTGGTCTCATCAGTATGTACGGAATGAACCGGCTGCGATTGGCCGAACAGTTTTGGAATACCTTATGCCCCTCCAGCATCAATTCCGCCCGTTATCGCCATAATCGCACGCGTCTATCTACGCGTGCGACCGTTCGCCGGTGTGCGTGTTTGTTTCGGCGTGTGTTTGCTTGTTTAAACGTCTGCTCTTCGCGCGTGCGTCCGGCTGTTTGCGTTAGTTAGTTAGCACACGGAAGCGCGGACCAATTCGAAAAGAGTCCGAAAACGTTTATGTAGAAAAATTGGGTGGCGGTATACGGGAATTGACAATTTTCAAATTGAATATGGCACGCACCGATCGCGACTAATATAACGTCTCTATTTCCGATCGTTTATTTGACAGCGTTTTTATCGTTCGCTGTGTATGGCTCCGTAGTTATTTGGCGTAAAATAATTTCATCGCTGTAAGGACAACGAGGGCGCAGCTAGAAAGCAATATCGCGTTCTCCCACTCGCCGGCGAAGCATTTCAAAATTAATTTGTTGCTTTACATAGTTTCCAGCTGGAAGTGTCTGCCAGACACTGAGGGATTCCTGCGTCTGTGATGGAGCGATGTCGGGGGCGAACTTTTTTCAATAAATGCCTTCGTTTTCTGATTATTCGGAACTGCCTTCGGACGCTTTGTGCTCCGGAATGATGCAACTCGTTGGACACAACGAGCGAACCGTTCGAAAGTTTCTCCTTATACCGTGCCGTCGGAACTGAAATCGATGTCGAACAGAATACCGGATAACTAAATAAAATCGCGCACGCTCGAGACGTCAGAATTTGCGTGACACTAATCCGGAACAGAACACGTTACACCGAATCGAGCTTCAGGTCAGAGCTGGCCAGAAAGTAGTCCGATATCAATACAACTCCTTGCTTAGCAAGATTTTTTCTCAAAAAATAGCTTATGTACATCGAAAATACAGAGTTTACCCTTTAAAATGAGCCGAGGTACATCGTTGCATGATTTTTTTCCACAAAGTTACAACACTTCAAAGATGAACCTTTTTTTACTGAAAATTCACAGAGCTTTATTCTAGTGCTACATTCAACCTTTCATTCGAAGCTTGGTAAAACAGTTGAAAAAAATCGTAGGTCAAACTTTTGCATGTCGTCGTAAAGAGGAAGCTTCAGTCTTCATGTTTACGGTAGTTTCAGTCTCGAAGAAAATTTTTCGGAGTTATTACAGATTTTTCAATTCGCAGTAGTTTACAGTAACACTGAACACGCAATAGCAATTTTTTGTCTTCATCGAAATGTTTAATTGTCATTAGTTCGGTAACGGTTTTGGCGTCCGCATAAAGCCACCGTGCCTCTCGAATTGTATCAGAACGTGTGGACGATCCGCAGTCTCATTGGGACGAAGCTGTAGAAGTTGGCAAGCACAACTGTCGCTGGTTCGTTTCATCGAACTCCGCTGGTTATTGATTGTGTCTAGAATCACGCGGGATTATTTGTAACGTTATGCAGCTCTCAAATTGCAAGTGCAAACATGGCAGACCATTCCGAAGCCTGTAATGGACGTGCAATATTAGGTAGCTCGGATCGCGGCGCAGCCAGGAGCGTATGAACAGAAATTCGGAGGCTATTTCTGATCAACAGCTACGCGAAATTATTCAGCAAAAATCTCGCCATGGTTTCCGCGAACATTAAACCTACCAGACATATCAAATGACCGCTTTTTAAACTTTCTGCAACATTTTTATATTCGACGTTTTCGCTTTTACTCAACTCACTGCACGATTTTTTCTATAATCTATAGCTACACTACATTTTTCAATATCTATCTCTCTTCCACTTTCGTTTTCTTTTTCTGCCGATAGTGAAATGATTTCCAGGCTCTTCGAAATTTCGATCGATTTTCTAGACCTCGATATCGATTTGTCTTTTGCACTTTTCCGTAGAGTTTTCTTATTTAGGGTAGAGGAGCCAATTATTGTGCACTGTTGGCAGCCTTCAGGAGTTTTCGCTGCTAAACACAACCTTAGCAATTTAAATGAGGGACTTAAGGACTTCAAGGTAAATTTCAAAGTTTCTTTCGTCGATAGAAATTTTCTCTTGACACAAGAATCGAATCTCCTTTGAATAATAAAAGAAAGAAAGAAATGTTTCAGTTATCGTGCACAGTAAATGAACTACCGGAATTGCAACTAAAAACAAAAATTCGAGTAAATCAAATCGTTTTACCAATCCAATTAACGTTGTAATACGTAGAATGATTTGTTCTACTGAATATTGATCTCCATTCGTTCAATATTTTCATAAGCTTTTTCATAAGATTTATAGAAAATTTCGCAAACTCAGTATCAAAAAATAGAAATAATTTTTGTAGTACTTTACGAACTTCCGTGTCCTATATGTTTAATTTAAACAAACAAGTAGCTGATTTTAAATAAAGAAATTTGATATATCTTGTACGACAAATATAAAGTTAATTATGCTTGAAAATAAACAAAAGGCAGAGTAATTGGTTACTCCACAGTAACTGGCTCCGCTACCGTATTGTACAGCAGCATTTTGGAGCGATTTGTGATGCAGGTAACTGATAGTGCGAATGAAAAATGCATGCAGAACATAGTCGAGATATAGTTCTTTCACGAACGCCCTCAAGGACGATCGGCCGTGGTGGTTCGGTGCCAAAAATGTTGCACGGCAGGGGCACACCTATTCGTGTGTTCGCTGTCGCTCTAAGTCGGGACTCCCATAAGCGTCTTGTGGTCGCCTCAGAAGGGGAAGCCCGGCTCGCGTTATCGTGAGGCAACAGGCAGCCGTTCGCAAAGGGTTGATAATGCGGCAGTCTGCTGACTAATTAGAATTCGTTCCCGGCGATACGTAATCTCGTTAAGAAAATTCAGCAAAGCAACGCACACCGCTGCAGTTTCGTATCGAAAAACCGGCCTGCGAGCAGTCGGGTCTAAGCTGATATCGAGGCCAGGCCTAGTAAGTGGTTCGATCGCACTTAGATCGGACGGTAATCTCAGCATAATTATTGTCCGACCGAACTCGAGCCGAACTACTTGCGAATCTTCCGGCTTAAGCAGTCGTGAAGCAGTTGCCTCGTGCACCGAGGCAAAAGCAATGTGGCGTTTCGCGCAACGAAACGTCGCTACTGTTTTCTATAATCATAAAAACTGTGTATTTCTCATCCGGTAATTTTCCAGGCCAGAATGAAAGTGAAATGTTTGTTCGCCGGTGTAGAATGCGAACGCTCGAGGGCCGCAGACCGCCTGACGATATTATAAGGAATTCCGAGGATTGACGATTTTTGAATTTCGAATAAAGAACACTGAGAACAGAATCACATTGGTCTGGCTTATTCCTTTGTACCTTTCCATTGGTTGTTTTAAAGGGAGCCCTTTTTCCAGCGGCGAATGAAAAGGAGGGAAGAGCTCGCGACGCAACAGAGGAACATTCTCTATCCATCACATATTCGATCACTTCATCTCTAAATACTATTTTTACCCACTTCAAACCCACTTTCACCCGCTTTGTATGTCTCTGCCGCCCATTTTCTCTCTCTCTCTCTCTCTCTCTCTCTCTCTCTTTCTCTCTCTTTCTATTTTTCTATATCTCTCCACAAGCATTTACAGTGGAGGACAAATACATGTGGACACACTTTAAAGCAGTATAACTTTTTTAAAACTGGACCAAATGATTCTTTGATTTTTAATGACTTCGGAGGGACTAATTCACTGGACAATGATCAATTTTTTCAATTGGTGCGATACATTGAAAAGACGCATTTTTTATATCTTCGTTCCAGGTTCAGATGAAAAAGTCACGAAACGTGAATTCTTTCTTTTCTTTTTATCATTCCAAGTACAGTAAATTCTTCCTGATCGACGCTCAGATTGTGCACAGAAATGGACAATTTGGGCAGAGGAGATACTATTATAGTTACCAAATGCCAAAAATTATAATAACGAGCCACAATAATCGTATAATCGTATCTCCTCTTCCTAAGTTGTCCATTTTTCAGCACAATCTGAGCGTCAATTAGGGAGAATTCATTGTAACAGCAAAATTAAAAGAAAGTATTTTAGCGATTGTAGAGTAAACTGGTCCTTCTGTCATGTAAAAAAGAAAAAGAGGATTCAAAGTCATTTTAGCCAATTTTGTAAAAGTTATAATTTTTCAAATGGTGTCCACACACACACATATATTTGTCCCACGCTGTACGTATACCCGTATATTATGTTTGTAGTGCGTAACCACATTATTTACCGACTTTTCTCACCTGCTTCTCACCTTATATCTATCTGTATTTATGTGTACGTTTTTTCTAACTCTTCTCTTTTCTGTTTTACTTTACAGAGATACTCTGCACAGCGGGCAAAAGGTACGAGCTCCCCTACATTTACAGATTTTGTGTTAGTTCGACTATAGTTCTTTCAACTCTGCCCTGTCTGCCTCTCTTTCTCTCTTATTTTTCTTTCTCTATCTTATTCCTTTGTCTCTACGTCTATATTTCTACTACCCTTCTATGCCTGCCGTTCATCTTTCTTTCTCTCTCTCTCTCTCTCTCTCTCTCTCTCTTTATCTTTCCGATTCTCATTCTGTCCAATCACACTTTCAACATCTTTACAAAACACTCTCAAGTATGCTCAAAACAAACAGTCTTTTATTTCGAGGAGAGACAGGATATACGAGGCGCGATAAATCGTCTTGACGAGGTTAAACTGTAAAGTACACTCTGTCTGAACGGTCCTCGGAATAATTGGGGCCACCGGTGCTCAGATATCGTGGCCATAGTGCCCGGAAAAATTTCTTACATTGCCCGCAACAAGATCTTTGAGAATCGTGGTGGGTCGAGCCCAAGTGGTTCTTGATCGAACTGTGTTTGTTCACATTATGGTTGTTCCTCTGAGGATCTTGCTTTAACTATTCCGAGGGAAACGGCACTGTAGACAGAGGAGAGCTTCGATCGTTTGATTGTAATTGTCTCGGGAAATTCTCTTTTGCCTTTCACTGACGTCCGCCAACCCTGTAAATGACGATACGTACCTGCACCCCCAAAAAAGTCACTATCATCTGCCTTCAGCCTTCTCCGATCCACGTAAGTAGATTTTTTTTATTTCTTTTATTTACTGCACATTTTATGTCACTCAGCTTTCGCTTCTCGAGACGACCGGTATCAATCGAACCTCGCAGCTCCGAGCTGCACACCCGAACCGTATCTCAGTGAATTTTTACAGAATTTTTTGGAAGATCCAGACGTGCCGAGACCATGCGGGGTCAAATTAACCGCTCTGCGATTTTAACATTTTGTTAGTCAGAAGCGGAGGCAAATTTTTATGTCTTCATTACTGATAATAAATCGTTCACGTTTAGAACATCGATGTTTCCTTTATCGAGGTCTGTTCTTATTACAAAAAAAGAAAACGACGGAACGTCATTTCTACATGTATCCTTATTGCAATTATTACTTATATATTTGTAGATGGATCGTGCTTAGAGTATAGTTAACTCCTCATGGTCCACGGCGTCACTTCTTCCCACCTGATTCGCGGAAGTTTGAAATTCAAAGCCATATTATACTGTTTTTTTATGGCAAGTTGTTAACAAAGGGTTCAACCCGTTGATAAATAAAGTTATTATTATTACTAAAACAATTATTTAGGGCACAAATGATCTGTGAATATGAAGTGTGACGAAAATGATAAGGCAAGGGATCATGTCAATTTTTTAAATTGAATATCCTAGGGTTCTGAATTTTGGCAGCAACGGTTCTGCGAGAACCGAAGCGAGTCTCTCGTCGCGGATATATTTATTCCGACCGATTCTCTCGTGCGCTCCGATAAGATCGAGGGTACACCATCGACACGTTGCGAAACGAAGGGGTGGGGGCGTCCGGGCAGGGGTCGGAAGGGAAGGGTGGTTTTCTCGGATCGATTCTCGAGTCGTTGAGCCCGACGTAAAAAGGGGTGAAACGCGGGCGGCGGGTACGTGGGATGTTCGAAATGTAAAACGCTCCGAGAGAATACAGTTTATTTCTAGTTGCTTTCCAGCTGGTTACCCAAGTAAATCGGTATCCGCGTACAGCGAACGTAATACCCAGCTTTCCCGGGAACGTCCGGATATCCGATTATATCCGGCCATGGTGGTTTCTCAAGGGGCATTTGAAATTTAAATACGATTCACCGTCTTCTGCTGTTCGATCCCCTCTGTCCCCTTTCCGGGCTCCTCCACTCTTTCACGGATACCGGGGCTCTGACATGCTATAGACCTATTGTTAAGTGATTCGTTCGTTTTTCCGCGACGGGTCTCTGTGAGATCGCGAACACTGCTGGAAACTTTTTCCCGCATGGGCTCCATTCCCCCCCTCTCTCTCCGAACGACGTATCAACCACCGTCTTCCGGATCACGCACTCTGCTTCCCCCGGATAAATAAAATTGTTCGGTGACCCCGTTGAAACTGTAATCCTCTCGTGGCGCGGCGCCCCGTTCAAAAGATGTTTAAATAATCCAGTTTCCTTTTGCGAGCGCGCCGTGTCGCGTGATTTAAGGGCTCGCGTGGTTTGTTAATCGGTATAAACTGCGGAACCCGGCCACGGAGAGGGGCTAAACCGTGCAAAGGAAGACCGAAAGGCCAGCTGGTTACCGCCCGCTGTAATTCGACGAATATTCCCGTAAGTCGCGGCTTTCGTTCTCAAGCCCGTGTAACGGGGATTCGAACACTTGCCACGCCAGAATTTCCCCGGATATTTCCAAAATTCCACATGGTACTTAACATGTCTTAATTGGGGACTTTGTGGACTTAGCGGTGGCCTATTCTCTGAACTCCGCGGCACGGAATAGCTCTCGCCCGAAAAGATTGGGAATTAAGGGATGTAGGTTTGTCGCGGACTCTCGTTCGGAGTGTTGGCTGATCTGCTGCTTAAGTGTATCGTCGATGGACTTCTCGGTTGTAGCCAGATGTAGCCTGGGTCTGGATAATCTGGTCTAGAAAATAGCTTAGGGATATTATGGTTTTAGTTTAGGTAGACTAGGCCCTTATGGTCTGAGTCTGGATAGCTGGCTGTTGAAAGTAAGGTAGAGATGGGATTAATTCCTTCGTGACTAATTTCTCTCGTGAGTAATTTCTCTCACGTTGTCCCTCAGCTTGGGAACGAAAATGGACAACTTGTCACACACCTGGAGTCGTATCTACTGTTCCCAAGTTCTGCATTTTTGTTCACAAGCTGAGGGACAATGTGATAGAAATTATTATATTCTGAGACTGGGAGTAGCTAGAATTAAGGAGTACCTAGCCTGGGCCTAGGCAGTTTAAGGACTACCCAGTCCGAGTCTAGATAATTTGGGACTAGGTAGTCTGAGTTTATTTAGTCTACAATTAAGTGACCTGTTTTAGTCTTAATCTGAGTAGTTAGACTGCGATCAAATAATCTGGGCTAGTCCTAGTCTGACTTCAGTTAGCCTAGATCTAAGTAGTCTACAACTAAGAAGTCTAGGAGTAGGTAGTCTTGAGATAGATAATCCGGTATTAAGTGTTCTTATTTCTCGAGGCCTTGATCAGCAGAAATATCATCGAATCCTCGTAATATTTGAACTACAAATTAAGACAGGGTTAATCCTCGAGCTATTATCTGACTCCCCAAGTAGACTAAGTTTAGTTAGTCCACGATTAAGTGACCTGTGTTAGCCCTAATCTGAGTTCAGTTAGACTGCGATCAAATAATCTGGGCTAGACCTAGTCTGACTTCAGTTAGCCTAGATCTAAGGAGTCTACAATTAAGAAGTCTACAACTAAGAATCCTACAATTAAGTAGTTCAGAACTAAGTAGCCTAGGAGTAGGTAGTCTTGAGATAGATAATACGGTACTAAGTGTTCTTATTTCTCGAGGCCTTGATCAGCAGAAACATCATCGAATCCCCGTAATACCTGAACTACAAATGAAGACAGGGTTAATCCTCGAGCCGCTATCTGGCTCCCCAAGTCGGCTAATTCGGAGAGTCGTTGCCAGGGGGCAACAGGTACTAATTATTCAGCAGGATCGACGGATGCGAACGATTTGTTGTAGCACAGGTCGCGGTTCGTTCGAACCCAGTGCGCAGCACGGCCCGAGAACGGTCTGGTATCGTCACGGTTCATCAGAACGCATTGACACATCTCGTCGATATTTCATGTGACGCAGCGTTGCCGCGTTTAGCGGCGGCCTCGAGTGCACGGTACGAAACGCACCGGGACCTGTCCCACCTGATTACCGATCGTTCGTTGCGCTCTAATCTTCGTCCCTTTGCCGCGATCACTTAGTATAGCCAGCCGGCAATAACCGTCGCCAGTTCCCCGTGGCTCATCCCGGGGCCACGGTCTTTGTCCCCTTTTGTCGAGCCTCGGCTCTCTCGACCTGGAACTGCTGCATCGAATCCTCGAAACCCACGATTAATCTCCTCCAGTTGTTAATTAACTGTTTGATGTTGGACCGCGTCCACTTGGCCGTTCCGGTGGCGCGGCGCCCGATGTTTATACTCGATCGGTGTTCGGAGGATCTATTAATCCCTCGGCTGCTGTTCCGTGCCTACGTCGACGGTGGTCAGCAATTTTGTGAGATCGACGGGCGTCGAGCACGTTAAACATTCTTTAGCGTCTTTCTCGAATACCTCGAGTTTGGTTACACGGCTGACAAAGTATCCCGACACTGCTGCTTTTGCTCCCGGAGTTAATCATTTGGCTGGTCATGTTCGACTGCGAATGGAACTCAACGATTTGCGAATAATAGTCGTACGATGTCAACGGAGAGATGGCAATTTAAGTTCACCTTCGGGCAAGTTACAGAGACAATCAGAAGTTACCTTTAAACAAGTTCGAACTAGCTGGGAACGTTCTTCGAAAAACGAATAAGAGCTACGAGAGAAATAATTCAAGAACAACTTGGAACAAGTTATAATAGCCTTAAAACGTTCGCGGAGAAAGGTCTTGTGAAAGGAACACGGGGAGCAGTTGAAATGCACCTTGTGAAACGTTCATTGAGTATGGTTTTTATGCGAGGAACAAGAGAAACAATCAAAGGCCTCTTGGAACAGGTTAGAACCATTTTAAAACGTTCATTGAGAAAGGTCTCGTAAGAGGAATATGAGCCAAGAAACAAGTTGGAACTAGATAGAACAACCTTAAAACTCAACATAAATATATTGGTTTATGGTGTTTATTAATAAATAATATTCAATACTTCCTGCTATAACGAAGGATCTTCTTCATATGATCAAACAATTCTAACTGGAAATTTCATTTCTGTTCCCATCTGAACACATGATGCGAGCACGTTGTTGAAAAGGGTTCAACATTGAAATAGACCCTCTTCAAAGGTTCCGCAACATTATTGGATCCGAGCTTTCGACCATAGCAAATCCTCCGAAATTATCCCTCAGCATGTAAACAAAAATGAATAATCGTATCTCCTCTTCTCAAATTGTCAATTTTTGTTTACAAGCTGAGGGAGAATTTGAGAGAATTTATACTGCATTTGTGTGCTTATAATTATGACCGGGAGTGGCCATAGTTTGTTACCAATACCGCGCTGATTCGCATCTGCCTTCACCGGTCCACTCGAACGGCCGCGCCAGGCCGAGGGCAAAACGATCGGGAAATTTGGTGTTCATTAACGGCGGAAGAGACCGACGCATTCAGTTTGCTCACCGGTCGTCGAAAGCCGATCTCCTCTTCGCAAGCAAGCGAAACAGACCAGCAAGGAGGTCTGCGGGGGAACACGAGAAGCTTAACGGACATACGTCCACCTTCGCACAGGAGCTGTGTATCGCCAGATAATTTAGGTCAGCTTAGGTTGGCCTGTCGGGGTCACGTCCGTGCTCGGGGATGATCCCTTCCCCTTGATACACAACAATAGTCATTAGCGCGTCAGACATGACGACGACACCTCACGAGGCTTTCGAAGAAGATGACGGCCGGGATGACAGGCCGTTGATGGAGCTTTATACAAAGGACACAACGGGCTCTCGCAGTGCGAATGTGACTTGTCTAGACTGATATGTCCGGCAAGATGGTCGCCAGGCTAAAGAGCATAGCTTTCCATAAACAGAAACCCTTTCTCCGAGGCTTCGAGCTTACGCCGAGTTATTGTTCATTCGATCCTCTTGATTAAACTTCGTGAAAATAATCAGGGATCTTCTATTAGGTATTGTACAAGGCTGCGAATTTTTGTAGAATTTTTGAGCGTTGCGTGGATCCCAATATTTCGAGGGATTGATTAGATTTTAAGGTAATGTCCAGGCTACGCCGCTTTGGATGACAATCATAATAAAGTTTTTATAGAAAATTTAATTGTAATTTAAAATTTCTATTTAAATTGCTGTTAGAAATCGACTAAAATTGAAACTACTTATGAAATTCTATTATATTATATAATTATTCAAATTTATATTAGAAATTTATAATACAAATTCATTATAATTGAATTTTATATTTGAAATGTGTCATAATTAACCCGCATTATAATCACGAGATATTATAATCACCTCCATTTAAAAACAATTAATTTGAATTTCTGTTAAAAATCTATCACAATTTAAAATTTCTCTCCAAATTGCTATTAGCAATCTACTAAAATTATCAGTTCTATTAAAAATCCATATTATATATAACTCAAATGTACATGGTGTTCTATACAGCATGAGACGCGCCTACGAATTTTTAGAGAATTTCCCAGCGAATATTAGTTGTCGCGCGAGGTCTGTGCTAGGTCGAACCGGACCCTCGAAACTCAGCGCAGCAGCCGAAATGTGATTAGCTGGTTAATTAGCAGTCAAAGACGGTCGTAGATCCCGGGGGCTGTTTTGCATGCTCCGTGGTCAAGGTAAGATTTGCGTATGCGCATTTCGAGCCCGGACTGAATCTTTCATGAAGTCGTCCTGCTCCTTTTAACGTCTGTAGCGGTGCATAGAACGCTGATGTGATCTATGGTGACCCTATGCATAATGTGCATACGTGAGCACGGCTAAGTAAAAACCCTTACGGAATGCCGTATCTTCAAACATGAGATGCGATCTCTGTATATTGTGCCCGCGAGGCTTTGGGATCGACCCGGAATGATCGAACGTGGATCCGCGGCGGAAAACCTCGGCTGTGTTTTTGCGCTAGTCGCCGCCGATCGATTACGATTATTTTTCGTACGGCACAATATAATCCTCCTCGTCAGCGCAGGCTTCATCCATTAACGATGACGCGGAATCTTCTTACGACGGAATTACCCGGGCCCTCGAAGGGCGCGCGCGCGCGCGCTCTTCTCCTCGAACACGTTCCATTAAGCGAAAAGACGCCGGCCCCGTTCCCTTTATATACAATTATAATATCCTGCATTATTAAGCCACTTTCGTCTTGTTCGCGTTCCTCAAAGTCTCGTGTCGCATATTTGCCCGCCTAACGAGGGCGCATGTCCTCGAGACAAATAACGTCCGACGACGATATCTCGACTTTTCATGGGAATACACTCGAGGCGTCCCTGCCCCATTCTGCGCCGTCCCTCGCCCCGTCCTCCGGCACAATCGTTTACTCAACCTACGCAGAGGGCTCGCCAAGCTGAAGGGTTGAACGGCTGTCTTAATCCGGGCTAGCGCAGACCCCCTGATCGGCCCCGTCGAATGAACACTGAACACTTTCGTTAAAAAATACTTCACACATAGTTATCCTTATTTGTGATGTTTCATATTTCGAGGGTGAAAAGAGCATTCAAAGTTGAGCGGTGAAAATCGTGTTTTAAATACGACTACTCCACAACCACAGTGCTTATTTATGGTTCTAAATTGTTGATGAAAATTTACGTTATCTTCAGGGAATCGGAAGATTGTCTGTGCTTAATAATTACTGTTAAACGAAGAAATGGGCGAACAGTTAACGTGAGATAAATAGAAATCCATTGGATGCGTGTTAGGCAGTTTCAGGAGCGTAAAATTGGGGCACAAAGAGGTTGCCGGCAGGAGGGCCGGCTTAGATAAGCTTACGGGTCACAAAACTCCAACGACTAATTCTGTCGTCTTTCACGGTCGCGTCGCCGTTGTCTCTCAACGCCACTTTCAGCGGCGTACAAACAATCTTGGCGCAAAATTACTCCTCGCCGTCTTTACTACGGCTTCGCCCGGCATCGTTATTTGTCGAGGAAGATCGTGAGGGCGAGCCTGCTGGTGCGGAAAATGAAACGCGTCTTCTGGAGCAGCTCCCCCGGAAACTGTTCGAGTGCGTACGCTCGCGAACTCTCGATCAACGCCGATCGACTTCGTAATCTGCGATGCTTGATTTTGCCTGGATATTGGACGTCTATCTTTCAAGAGTCTACTTTACCAGAGTTAAGTTTATATTATGTTGTATTTGTTGTGAGGCCAAGCTGGTCCTAGATTGGATTTATGTTTGGTGTGACTGAGTCAGTTTCAGGATCAGGACAGAATTAAATTAGGTTGTGTTGGGTCATTTCGAGTTAGCTCTAGGTGAAATTAAGTTATCTAGATTTAAGTTTAGGTGGGGCTAAGTCATCTAGATTTAAGTTTAGGTCGGGCTCGGTCTTCTAGATTTAAGTTTACGTAAGGCTAGGTCATCTAGATTCAAGTTTAAGTGAGGCCAAGTCGTCTAGATTTAAGTTTAGGTAAGGCTAAGTTATCTAGATTTAAGTTTAAGTAAGGCTAGGTAATCTAGATTTAAGTTTCCGTAAGGCTATGTTGTCTAGATTTAAGTTTACATATGGCTAGGTCATCTAGATTCAAGTTTAGGTGAGACTAAGTTATCAAAATTTAAGTTTGGGTGAGGCCAGGCCATCTACATTTAAGTTTCGCTGAGGCTAAGTCATCTAGATTTAAGTTTTGGTAAAGCTAGGTCATCTAGACCTAAATTTCGGGAAGTCTAGGTCATCTCGATTTAAGTCTAGTTGAGACTAGGTAATTCAGAGTTAGGAACAGGCCTTGCCAAGGCGTGTCGAGTTGTGTATAAGTATGATCATGCACTCCAATACATAAAGGTGGCAGTGCAGTTGAGTTTGAGCAAATGTTAGAGTCATTCTGACATGCGAGACTCATCTTTTTGCTCCGCATGCGATAGTCTCTAACATAAATCCAACAACTATCCCAGTCCTGGCCAGATTTCACGCCTGATGTTTAGAGGATGAGATCCGCCCCTTGGCAGGTGACGTTAATATCGATCTCGTGCCTGCAATTAAAATCCCATCGATGAGATATTTCAAGAGGATGATCGCAAGAATTTCGCAAGCTCGGAAGATTCGACCTTTTCGTTAACGTATTAATTAACGCTGCCACCGCAACGTGCCAGCTATAGGCACTTCGTCAGGCCCTGACTCCCCTTTGATGTTGCGTTCCATTGCTCCCGGTGTCGGCTGTCAAATCGTTCTTTTTTCTCGACGACGACGACGACGACATCGCCGCCTCGGTTCCGAAATTGATACATTAAATGTGGGTCGAATTACGGGTTCCTCGACGTAGATAGCTGGCTCCGGTGATTTATTAAACGTGTTCGTTTCCCGTCGGCGGCGTAGCCGGGAGGTCCCGACTACGGGTTCCTTGGGAATTTGTCATTCCCTCTAATAAACGTCAAACAGTTAAACCCTCGGTGACCCGAGCTTTCATCCGAAGCCATCGAAATCGCAATGAAATTATTCGTACTCGTACGGCGGACAAAGAAGCCCGTGCCCGGGTTATGAAGTTACGGGGGCGCGGCGGCAGTAAAATCAGAACATCAGAAATTTGCCCAGGATCCCCCCCGGTCGTAAATTTAATGCGATTGTAGTAAAATTGCCTTGAGTACCGATGCTCGAAATCTCTCTCTCTCTCTCTCTCCCTCTCCCTCTCTCTCTTCGACAACGTAGGCGAGCCACGCCGCCGCGTTTTCTCTCTTTGTGACGCGGGCCCGTGAGCCGCGAGAGCCGCGCAAATTGAACTGTCGAGTTCGCGGGGTCGTGGGAGACTCGATGGTATTAATGGACGAAATCCTGAACGCGTGCTGCGCCCGTATTACAATTAGACACCCGGAGAGGTACCGCGGGTCCCGGCGCCGCGGCGTTGCTCCGCTCTCGCGAGCCGCGTTTCATGCTCGCACCGAAACGACGGTAATACTCTTTCGTCGATAACTCGAATCCGATGAAATAACGAAGGAACGTTGCCGCGGTATTTAATTACCGGTATCCCCGAAGACTAATTTCGGGCATAAGCTGGCTAATGCGGGTTTCATTCAACCCAACGGCCCGCCGCGGTGGCACACACGCGACGAGATGTTAGGATGATTAATACCTCCCGGTCTTGGCGGCATTAAGAAGCGTTATTGTTGTCACCAGCCCGCTAATAGATACAAATGTACGCCCGCCGCACGGCGACGTAATTAGCCGGCAAGGTGCACACACCTTCTGATGAAGAACAAAACCCGACTCCTGTCGACACCGTGGTCCGACGTTCCCATAACTCATCGCGCCGCGTTGCGTTTATTCCCCGCGTCTCGCAATTCGGACGTTATTGGCCCCACTAATCGGACTGGAAACCGTTTTCCTAACCCAGTTCCGTATCTGCTCCCAGGGACTTAAATGATGTCCTTTGGGAATCGTTTTTTTTTCGGGCCTCCGGACCTAGTCCGGGCAGAACTAATCGCGCGCTTATGTGGTTTGTACGAACAAGTAAATAGTCCAAGTTAAAGCAGACCTAACTGGTTACAAGACTGGCTAAGGTCTGGGTAAGCAGTTAGATCGAAGTTATGTCGAACTTAACTAGGTATTAGTAGTAGACTGCGGATCTGGATGCAAAATAAAAATTATCCGCATCTGTTGCAAAAAACGGGAAACTTCTTTAATCAATTTAATAGCTAGAAAGGAGCGTATCGACATTATTAATTGCACTTAATCTTTCCACTTTTTTAAGTTACAGACAGTCAGTTTTCTGATGAATGCATCAAATCCATGGGCTAGTTATCTGACCGGCTAACTCAGTCTTAAGTTAATGTGACCTAGGTTATCGTATTTAGAGATTTGTTTAATACAAACAATTAGGTCCAAGTACCAGCTACATCTAATTACTTGTTAAATTAACTCAGCCTTAAGTTAATCTAACCTAAGTCACACTTGCGACCTCGATCTAGCCACTCGGTTAAACAAATTCTAATTATTTGATAGTAGCTAATTTGTCAGCGCATTTTTCCGAAATTCGTGTCCTTGTAGTCGGACGAATCCGCTACACGCGTGCGCTAATTACGAAGGTACGGAGAGTGCCTCTGGTAATTATAGGGAGCATGTAGGGAAGCGTAAAACTGTGCCACGTGGGCGTCGGCAAGGGATGCACGTTGAAGGGCTCCGGTTTAATCTAAATCGAAGTTAGAACTATGCAGGCGGGGTCTATGGGCGATGTGGGTGTGTGCGTGGTCATTCATCGAGCCACGTATGGCCGGCATAGACGGCGGGGGCGCCATGGAAACCCGGCCGAACCTAAACTGCATTAGTCGTACGGAGTAATGCACGGGAATACCGGCTATCAGAAATTCGGTGGGGACTTAGAAAGCCCTCACGCTTCGACGGGAAGTCATAAGTCCGTGTGCCGGTTGCATTAGCGGGCATTCGAGGTAGCCGCCGCGCGCCGGGCCGCGGCCATTTTGCATCCTGTTCAAATTTTCCCTTCCGCACACCCCGCGATCCTGTTTTGTTTGCTCGCCGGCCGGCGTCCGATTGTTTCCGTCGCGAAAATACACGGTACGCGTTTTCCAGTCCTGTTAATTATGTGAAAGAATATAGCCGGACGGGGCGGGGCGGGGATCGATGTTTGCCAATTTACATATTTTATTGACAAACCGTTGCCGCGTGAAACGCACACCCGCCGTTACAGAGCCTTTCGTATCGGACCGGGTAACACTACCCTGTGTTTTCGGCTTCGAGTTTCGGTTTCATTATATCGTCGGTCCGTCCAGCGACACGCGCCCACTACCGACGCAAGTCGCATGCACGCTTGCGTCAATGGTCGCGCGTGGTCAATAATTATGCGATAACGGGCCGATTATAGTCGCCTTGCTCGCGCTCGCGCGCGTCTGTCCGCCGTCAGAAAGCCTGTGTGTCGTTTCGAAGTTCGCCTCGCCAACGAGTGTTTTTCGGGAAACATTTTATCGAAGTAAAAACCAACCATCGACGGCTGGCAAAGCTGAATCGGTTATGGAACACGCCTAATGGAAAGGACAGAGGGATCTCGCGGTCCTTTTTTTACCCTTCGCGGGGATTTAAAGGAAATTTCGCTGCGCTGCCGGCCGCTCGTTCGCAAAACAGAAGCCGCGTAATAATCTGAAAAAATATTCGACCATCCGGCTGAATGCTGTAACTTCATTCAAATTTTACACGGTCCGTCGGAACTTTTATTCCGCTAACACGCGAATTACATGACCGCCCGGGACGAGCAGTCGGTTGTTTCATTTCCTCCTGGAACTCCATTTTTATACCGTTCTGTTATTCATCAAACCATAGCAGCCGGATGTTACGCTTTGCCCCATATAACACGAAACGAACATACATGTAACAGCACTTCAGCCCTACGCCCACCCCGGGCTCCTTTTATTTTAGTTAAACCATTTTTCCGACTCGCTGTTCGGTAATGGAACTCCGCTACCATTTTTGGATTTCCCGCTGCTACTCGCCTCCAGTCATCTTGGAAATACTCGCACATTGTTCTCCCGTAACAAGAGTCCGGCTGTTTCATCGCAAAGGCTGCGTTGATTTACTCATCGTTGGTTAGGTCATCGAACAATGAAGAAACTTCATTATATTCTTTCCGCGCGTGCAGCCGAGATTTTGCGGCGTGTCCGACTTCAGAAGGTAATACGTTATAGCAGAAATCTATGGCGCAATGAAATCTCCTTTTGTCTGGTCCGCTTAGGTCACCAGACAGAAATTGTCTATAGCCAGGATAGAGGTGATTTTAGTCCGAGTTATGTCATCCAAAAATTAACCTAAACTGTGCTGCCACCTGGAGTTAACTTTGGACTACGATATGATATCTACAGAGTGCCTCAAAATTACGGTATTTTCGAGAAATGAGAGTTTCTTAGTGTCATTTGAAGTAACTTTTTCCTCCAGATTGCGAGACATTTTTCGGACACCCGATATAGTTATGTTTAGATGAAGTTAGAACATCCATGATTAAGTTTCGGTGAGGTTGGACCATCTATAGTTAAGTTCAGACGTGATTAGCTCATCTATAATTAATTTTAGACTTAGCTGTGTCATCTAAGTTAAAGTTTTGACTTAATTAGATGATCTAATGTTAAGTTTAGGCTTGGTAAGTTGATGTCAAGTTAAGTTTAGACTATGTCAAGCTATGTTAGAGGCCTGGAGTTGCCATACTTCGAACCAAGCAAACGCCAAGAGACTGCGTTAGGCCTTGGATAGTCTTAAGCCTAAATTGGACATTACGAAGAATATTTCGTGGTAGAGTTAGGTTAGTTTGATAGGAAGCAGGGCGAGTGGTGCGGGTTAACTCGCGAGAAGTGGACCGTTGAATATTTTCCCATTCCCGTCGATCGGTAGGGGCAAAACAGAACAGACAGGGGCGTTTAAGCAACGAGGAAAATTCAGTTTGGAAAAACGATCCGGGCTCGTGTATCTCGGCTTCAATTTACCAGTCTCGAAAGGATCATGCTGCTGTTATGGATACTGCGGATTCGACGTGAACTCCATATCGCGTTGCCAATAGAAACCGGAAACCGTATCAACCCTTGGGGCTTATACAACACATCGCTTTACCATAACAGCAGCCAGTTTATTTCCGAATGCTCGCTCCTCAATGCAGAACCGACCTGGTTTCGGGATCATGGTCGCTAATCGTGCTACCTTTTAACTTCCTCATTTGCCCGCTCCGCCGAGTTACATGCCAGCCATATTTGTTGCCGACGGGTTCTGGTAATTTACGTCACCGATGGCGGACGCCGGTACGAAATTGAGCAGCTCCCAATTCGGCTGGACATGCGAGATCTACTTTTAATGGTTTAACCAGAATAAATAAAACGGATGAAATTACGGATTTTTCAGCGGCGCTGTTGACTCTGCGAATTATATTAAAGTCCATCGCTCTGTCGGCGGCCGGCAGCAGTCCGACGCCGCCATTAAAAGTTGCGTTTTCCCGGCGAAATGTTAAATTTTGATTAAAACCGCTCCCCTCTTTGATGTCGCCCGGGTTCAGCAAACAGCGCGAAATTTGTACATGGTCGCGATGACCCCGTTTGATACCGATAAAAAAAAAGTCGAAGCCGTATTTACACAGTCCATGCTCCCGTTTTCCGCGGCTTTTTTTTCCACCGCAAATTCGCCGATGCGTTACGCTCCGCGAAAAAAGCGCGGTTTTTTTGGCGACGGGTTCGACGATGGTGGTGGATACGGAGAAAATGTGCTAATTCCACGGGTGTCGGGCGAGGGGTGGGGGGGCAAGACGTCGCGAGCCCGTAGCATCGACAAGTACCGGCGCGGGCTTGTTTTATCATGCAGCATGTTAATAACGGGCCGAACATTTCCAACGATTTCACCCATTGTTCGATTTTACACGAATCCCCGCATTGTTGCGCGAGCAATTATCCATTCACAAGAAATTGTAGATTCGGAAACACGGTATCAGTTTTCACCCGTAATCAATGCCTCGAGCAAACGTTAACAACGCCCACGACGAACTTCTACTTACCGGGGGCAAAAGAAAAACTCAGCGACGCGACGGCGCGGCGCGGCACGGCGAACGGAGTTACGTAAATCCGGAGCTATTTACTTATCCATCTTTTGTATTCCCCGCTCGGGCTATTCATCCTTTGTCAGAAATTCCCGTCTTCGATTAACGATATCGACGGCTTACCAGACGGCGCTCCCTTTCCTCCCGCATAAAAGAGTCCCTCCATAATACAACATTGTTCGAACGGTCCCGCGCTTTTACATAATTCCCTTTCAGTGAAATTATTGACCGGTTCCGACGACGACACCTAATCAACCCTTCTAATGCCGTTCTTCAAACGACCCACTATGTCGCCGAAAAAATTCGCCGGAATTATTTTGTAGCTTCTCCTTTAGCACCTCTCGAAATGTGACGACGCCATTGTTTAATGCAATTGCGTACGAAAGTGCACAGGATAATGAAGTTGCAAATGAATTTATAAATATCTCGAAGCGTTATATTCTTATCGCGAAGACTATTTTACTTTGAACTAAACCTAACGCTTCGTAAGCGAATCGGAATAGAACGAATGGTACTGGAATATTGTTTTCTATGGGTTCAACTATTCCGGAAAGCAAACGTTTTATATTTTACATAGAATTTTTCAGTCGATTTTTGATCCCATTTTTGCAACCGCGTACTCCGCTGTGCAACTCCAAATACTCTGCAGAAATCGTGCATTCTTTTATCTTCTTCATAATGGATTTTATTACAATTTTATAATTAAGTTTAAACGCGATTAGGTCATTTGGGTTGTCCTCGAAGAGCTTCCTTCGTAAGCTTTCGAGTCTCCGATAAGTTTCTCATTGGAATTATGTCATCTGCAATGAATTGTTCGGAAAGACAGATTAGATATTCAATGTTTAAACCTTTTCACTCGAGTGGCGACCCCGAGGCGCCACTAAAAATTGCTATACTATTTTTCAAAATAATTGTAATAGACTCGTTTATATCTAAAAGACTCTTAAAATTGCAAGTTTTGTACTTGCCAATAGGCTTTCGTATGCATAAATCGCAATAAATCATATAAAACAGAAACACTGTAGATCAGAAAATATGTTTAAATTGTAATTAAAATAGCTTCGAGTGCAAAGGGTTAAACCGTTGCGTATGTTTAAACTGTTGTGAATATTGAAACTGTCCGAAGTATTTAAATTCTTGCGAATATTTTAATTCTTGTCAACTATTGAGTTCGAAGATTGTTATAACTTTGGAAGCATCGATCTTCAAATCGGTGAACCCCGCAGAAGCTCGACAAGGTTCTGGCTGCATCGTTAAAGACGACCGCACCTCCTGTTTGCCCTTCGCTCGAGATCCGAAGATCCAGGAAAAATTTCGGCATGTCCGAGCAATCCAATCCGGTTCTTTGATGCCGCCGCGATTGTTTCGTTCCGGCTAAGTCGGCCCGGCTCCAGTCAGATGCTCGCAATCAAACTGTCAACCGGAATCGTCTGCAAAGCAAATCCGGTATTGTGCGCTCGGCGCATCTGCAAGTATGAACAATCAACGCGCGGCGTTGCCAGCGCTAAGTCACAAAGGGAATCGCAAAGTGCGTTAGTATTGCGTCCAGATTGTCCTCCGCCTCTCCGGATCGCAATATAATTCGGGGATGTAACATTGTATCCGAGGGCTGAATTACTCCCGTCTCGGCTATCTCAGAGGCTTCTCTCCGGTTGCCGAGAGTACGGCTGGATATTTCGCTAATAATTTCCGTTTGATTCGCTCTCGCAGGACGTTCAAGCGTCCTCCGGACGCCGTGCCAGCCATCGTAACCCCCCTCCCCCCGGGGAGCACTTATTTTATAAACAATGAGGGATCCCGGGGAAACACGGTCCGCGGGAGATATTCTTATAGCTAGGATTAAGTGCGAGGTCCAGACGGCTCAGTTTCCGTCTCCTGAAAGCGTTCCTTCAGGTTAAAGATCGAGGGGTTTCCCTAGAGTCGAAGGCGGAGGCTGTGAGAGGTCCTCGTGGGGCGAAAGTCGAGGTCGAGGGCTCGTCGCAAATTAAAACGCGGAGTCGAGCGAATCTTTAAAATTAACTGCTAATAAACGGGATTCCGTCGGGGGCTCGAAAACGGCCGGGTTCAAGGGTACGTTAATCAATTATGGCGGCCGGGATGGTTAACAGTAACGAATTAGAGCCCGAGGACCTCATCACTGAATCAGCGAATCGATACCGCTGCCGGTCCCGCTATGATTGTTCACTATACTCGACGTCATCTAAAACGGAATAATTAATCCAGCATCCGCAGCTTTAGTTGTTGATCGCCGTATTACGAATCTTAACGCAAACGCGCGGTCGTTAGATTAACGTTTCGGCAACGTTTCCGTAAATATTCCGTCCCGGTGTCGAGCCGTCCGTGGCACGTATAGCTTTCTACGGCGACCGGTAATAGCGTGTTGCGCGAGGAGACCGTTGAAGAGCGGTCGTCCAGCGTGTATTTATTATTTGTTGAAGAGCGTGAAACATCGAGAGTGAGGGGGGAGAGTGTAAGGTGGAATTTCGACAGGCATTGTAACGACGCTCATCGTTGCGCGCTAATAATAATCAAGCTGGGCGGAAAGCGGCCCCGTTTGAAGTGGCTGCATTATTAATGAGTCGCGTAATTAGGTCTGCAACGGAAGCCGTCGAATTTGGAGTTCGGCGCGGCGGCCGGCCCACGGGCCGAGCCGGGCAGGGTCGATGCGAAATTCAAGCCGGTCCACGTTAAATTTACGCCGCGTTTTGTTGCGCTTTGTCCACGTTGCTAATACTCGCGGTGCTCAGATCCCTACAAAGCCGGCCCGTGTTCCAGCCACTCGTTAAATACGTAATGCCCCGACCCCTGACCTCTTCCGGTCGCGCCCTTCCGCGTTGGCCCCCGGCCGGCTCACGTTTTCGCCGGGAATCCAGAGTTCCGGTATTACTCGAAAATCCTTCATGCCATTCGTAATGCATTGATCGCTGCGGAGGCACGTATGCGCAAGGAGGAAGCGATTAAAGTTTCACAAGTAATTCCGCGGACGGCTACCCTCGCCCCTCCCACCCTACGCCCGGCCACCGTCTCACTTTATGCAAAGGTCCGTCAGCAACAAAACGCCGCCTCGAACTCGGCTGCTGGCTTTAATGCATTCAACCTATCCCGCGTTCTGTTACTTCGCGGAAGAGGGAATTCCAGTTACAATTTATTTGGGCCCCGTTCCACGCTGTCTGGGCCCATCGAGATACACCACAGCCGCTCGAGTATGTCCTGGACAGCTGATACTGCTTTTAACAGCCCGATAAGACAGACCACGCCCTCTCTAACATGTTAAGGACAGTCTATTTTATTACGCCCACTTGTCTTATTCCACTTCTTTAGTGTCCAATGATACAGATTATGGCTCTATACTCTTTGTAACAGAAAGACAGACCACATCCTTCCAATTGGTTAGAGACTGTCTGTACTCTCAGTAAAATGTCAACGACAGTTCGCTTTTGTTCTACGCCCAGTAAGACAGGCCACGCCTTCTTTGATATGTTGGGGAGTGTCCATTCCCCCTCCAAACTCTCTATGACTACCCACCGAGACAGACCACGCCCACTCCGGTATATTGTACACTGCCCTCACCTCGATTAAACTGTTTCTGATCACCCATTATTTTTCCACCCTCACCAAGACAGTCCATAGTCTCTCCTACATGCTAATCACGACCTATTTTTTGTTTAATCCTTTCGCGATAGACAAAACCTCCTGCAGCCTGCCAGTCTTATATAAAAAGAACCCGTCGGCTACACGTAGCCGCTTCTAACGCATCGGGATAATTATAATAAATGGTGTGAGGTAATTGCCTTCATCGTAGTCCTACGGTAACCATCCCTGCCCCCATTTGCATCTTCCTCCCTAGAAACGTGGCGCGAGGGGGGAGGAGGCGTGACGCGTCACACGTGTTTACCTTGTAGCAGGTGAATTACATGGTGCTTTATGAAAGGCAATATACCGTCGCGTCGACGGTCCTGAAACTTTTCATTTTCCGTAAGTGTACAGCGCCAGGGGCGGGATAGTGAATTTTTTCGCCCGCCCCTCGCCCTTTTCCCGGCCGCGCGACGCAACCATAAAAGACACGGGAGCCAAACTGTGCCGGAAGATTACGGGGAACTTAGAGAAACTCGGCCACTCCCCGTGATTGCGGCCCAGCGACGTCCTTTTTCACGACTTCCCCGTGTTATTTACGCCCATGGAGTTTTCGGGCTCTCCCACCCACTTATCATTTTCCTGTTCGTCGACAGGGCTCAGGTGAAAACTCCGCGGAACTTTTTGCCGCTCTCGCGCAGCGCGGACCGCGTTGAATATCTGCCAACGAGCCTGCCGGTCGTTCGGATCGCGTCGGCCGACCCAAATAGAACGTCGTTTCGTTTTTCCGGCCGCCGGCCGACTAGAAATTCATTATATTCCATCGGTACACGTAGCCCGTAAATAATCGATCGGCAAATTCTCGAACAAACCGAGCCGGGCTACGTTAATTATAATATCGTGCCGCGTTTAAGAAGCTTACGATGTGTTCCGCTTGAAAAATATATATTAATCACGCCGGCCCGAAATCACTGCGGATCATCCATTATTCATGATCGTTCGGCGAACGAACACGAGCGTCGCTAGTATTTCTAACAAATAACGGTCAACAGCCATCGATCCGTATCATCAACTTTACATTATGCCTCTCTCCATTGTTTAAGAGTTCAAACATGTTACCATAATTATGCATTTACCCCTCGGAATTCCACTCCGCGATATATTCGGTCAACATTCGCGGCACCGCCCCAGCCCCTCTGGAAACTGATCGCAACAACCCGGAGCGTGTGCGCAGCCCTGGCCCGAAGGAAGAACGATGGCAGTCTTCGCCCGAAACCTCTTCTCGACCTCTAATCAGCTAATTGACCGGACGTGTTGCATTTGTGATTTTACCCCGTTTCCGTGCACCGCTATGGACACACCCTTACCTCGTTGCAGCGACACGGGCCACTTCTGGGCCTGAGCCTCGTGTTTGGACATCGCCTAATTAATAACTGGGACTATTCTGTGTTACCGTACTCCGCTCGGGAGTTCGTTGTGTGCATAGAGCCTGTGACGATGCACTGAGCGGTTTTTGAAGTGGTCTTAACATGGGCCGGGTTACGCTCTAACGGTAGGTTTTCTCGATGGTGGATACGCGCGGAGATGCGAATGATGGCACTTGTTATTAACAAAGATAGGGTGTTCAGCATTGGTAACTACTTCTTACGTAGTCCAGAGATGATTACGTTTCTTTGGACTGACCAAGGTAGTCCTTTGCGTACGGTTTGCTGACGCGTGGGAGGACACCGTGGAAACTTTGCGGACCGGACGGGTTAGTTTGCGGTGGGTGGCAGAGAGACAAAGCGGGGGATGAGTCGGAATCCGCAGCGAAGGTGCGGTCCCCGTGTGTAGCTTTTTGCTGCGTGGAATCGACAGGCACGACCGCAGCCCGAACTGCCAAGAAAGTGGTATAATACCGCAGGCTCCGAGGCCATCGGT
Organism: Megalopta genalis; assembly: GCF_051020955.1. Taxonomy (NCBI): domain Eukaryota; kingdom Metazoa; phylum Arthropoda; class Insecta; order Hymenoptera; family Halictidae; genus Megalopta; species Megalopta genalis. Next base: position 10,318,629 of record NC_135017.1, read on the forward strand.
TGGCACAGTCCCCCGGTCCGGGCTCCTTTTCCGGCGAATCTTTGGCCCCGCGGTCGATAAACAGCTTTCACACCGATACCACTTCTTTGTGATGGTCTATCGGAGCGAAAGCACGATGATACCCTATCGTCGCTGGGAGAACCCCTGGCTAGATCTCTATAGGGGCAAATCTCTGGCAGAATGTACTGCGGGTCGCTGCGGCACTGAATTTTCTGGCGCACTCGTTCGGAACTCGAGGTGCGCGTGGCCTCTGGCTTGCCGACTGTTTCCTTTTTTTCCGATCAAGTTAGTTCTGCCCGGTCATAGTATACTTAATGAGGGTCTGTAAGCTTTCCGGCCGCGTAGTTCCCTGATTTTGTTTTGCTTCCGCGGATCGGTTCGGTAGCGGAGAGAGCATGTTTTCGCCCAGGGAACGACTTGCCCGGCCGATTAGAAGCCGTTCAACGTCAGAACGTGTTTCACGGCGACATCAAACGGTTCCGCGTTCGCTACCGTGTATCAGGAATTTCTCTGTGGAAACATGGTCGGTGCTGCCGGGTGCAGTGGCTTTTTTTTTCTCTCCGTCGCTCGCGACAACACATCTGAGACCGTGTCAAAGGCGGAAAATACCTTTTCGAACGTTTCGCGAACTAATTAGAAACTCGCGCGTCTCTGTGACAATCGTCTCGGCGGCAGCCGGAGGCCGCAAATTAAACGAGTCGAAATCGGAATGGCACACGATCGGCGTCAAAGCGGAAGTTGCTTCTCGTACGCGACGGCGGTAAACGCGAAAAAGGCCGGGCTTTTGTGGCATAAAGGATTAAGTTTCTAGTTAACCGGAAGGTGGTTGAAAACTTGCGAACGACAATGTGGTTCCAGTTTGTAGAGGACAAGGCGTTTGGCCCGAGTCCAATTCAAGCCGGCTCTGTCGTTTAACTTTCGAAAAGCTGTGCCATCCCCCCGGAGGGAGAGAGTGAGAGAGAGAGAGAGAGAGGCAAGAACGATTGAAGGCGCGCCTCTCCGCGATCCTTCTGGCATCTCCCCTTACACGCGACAAGAAATACGGGCGCCGCTAATTGTTCGAATAATGAAGAAAGTTCCGTGGGCCTTCTACAGCAACCCCACGCTGTTCAGTTATTTCATCGATGTGTACAGAGGCGCACCTGTTCGCCTCGTTATTCCATTGGCTTCGTTGTCGTCGTTATCGTGGCTGTAATCCTTTGGAACTCTGTTTTGCAGTGCGCCAAGAATTTTGTCCTTTGCGATAAATCCGGCTGGCACGTGTTTTGTGCCGCCGTGGAACGCCGTGCCTCGGCCCGTCAAAACAAGTTTGCATTAACGAGCCCTGCCAGTGAAGATGTTTATCACGTCGGACTGAAAGAAAGGCTTGTAGTTCGTTTCATTGACTCTGCTCCTCGCTTACACCATCATCCTACCGACTTAGCGTGACCGACTGCTAGTTAATTCACCATCCTCCACTTGGAAGTTGGCCAATTACCCCGCCGAACTACTTGTGCAACCTCGGGCGAATGAGACTTCATTTCTGAAGCCACAGCGTCTGTCTCGATAACGGGGCCAGATAGAATCATAGCGTATAGGACCTTTTTGATTCGCTGCGACCTAGAGGCATGCAAGAGTCCATCAATTGCGGGATTCAGACCAGGACACGTCGTGTTCTCCAAGGGCACGAGGCCTAACACAGTTGCGGAGGATGATAAGCTCATGGTGTATGGGACCTTCCAGGTTCAGACTGACCTGGAGACATGCAGGAGTCCATCGATTTTGAGAATCAGACTGGGACACATCAGCTTTGATCGCGGCACAATGTCTATCTCATAAACGAAGAAAGATAAGTTCATGGTGTACAGGTCCTTTTTGGTTCGGTATAGCCTGGAGACACGCAGGGATCGAGATCACCTGTTAGATTCAGGTTAAATCGTCTCAGGACCCCGGGTAATACTTTCCGAATTGCCTCATATTTATTGATATTCTACGGCAAACACGATTGTTGCAAATCCAAGCCCCTCGCGAAGCTATCATGTAGCGTGGAGCATCGCCGGTGTTCCGGGATTCGAGTCACGGCCGAAAAGTCAGCGTAACGAGAGAATTTATCATTACACCGGGTGGCGGCGCATCACATCCCCGGTGTCATATTTCATGCGGTGTCTTCGAGTCCATATTCGAGCCATTGTTCACGGAGGCTTCGTGGACCGCAACAGCCGTAAAAGTTAAGGGCGGGCGGGACGCGGAAATGGCGGTTCGCGAAGATCATGGCGGCGTCGTAAAACGACGTACGGAACACGGGGGCCGCGCGCCGCCCAGAAATACATCATATTTCTGGCTCTGTAATCCCTCAAACGCGAAATACACGGCTCGCCCCGTGCCTCCCCGACCCCGGCGTAGATTGCAAGATACGTTTTGCAGCTGAAAGAGGTTTTCTTATGAAACATTTCGCAGTCTGAATGTGCCCAACGAATTCAACGAGCGCATTTTTAAGAAGCGGCAAGATTTTGCGGGACTGCATAAGGCTTTCGAGCCGCCGGGGATTGGTGGATGTGGGGGGGAGGGGGGTACGAAGGCGATTTAAGAGCTAAGACGTATTCGGTCGCAAGAAAACGGGAATAGCCGGGTCGGGATTTTAATTTATGGACTTTTCAAGAGAGAGGAACGCGGCGAGTAAGAGAAAGAGAGAGAGAGAGAGAGAGACCATTCTGTTCACTGGCAAGCATCCATCCTCTTTGAACGTCTTCAACGTCGTTCAGCCTTCGGGTTTGTTAACTCTTTTAAGTTGTAATTGAAGTCGTTTATGGGCGCAACCATGCCCTTTCAGATTACTATGCTCTGAATCATTTCCGGCGGCGTTTGTTTCTCGTTTTTTTTAATTAAAAACTCCGGCGGACTGTTCAGAGGTCCGCGACGTCGACTCGATTCCTCTCGAAGGCTTTCAGCGGCGAATCCGGTTTAATTCTTGGATATTGAAGCGCCTGGGGATTTGCCGTGGCGCTTTTTTCCCCCCGTCGTAAACGCGAGTGTTATCGTTGCCTCGGCTCCGGGACAGGAGAGACCAACGGACCGGGCATGCCTCATCGAATCACTGGCCGGGTCACTTCCCCTGGAAACGTTCGATTTTCGTCGGACCACGGCCACCTAGTTCGGTACCAGCGCCGTCGTCTATGAATACGGCTCATAATCCCTTAGCTAGCCGATTAAATCCGTGGGATTCGAATTTGTCGTCTGAGGGAGAGCGTGGCTTTGCTTTCGTAATTTACCACATGAATGGGCTCCGCGATCCCCGCCGCCAATGCGTCGGCGAGCAGGTGACTGGAACGAATTATCGTTCGGCACTTTAAATATTCCCGGGGATTATCGAACCACGTTGCGCCGGTCGAAAGTTTCCTTTTAATTTACCGACGGCATTAATCTGGAATCTTTCTGCGGTTGTTCACGTGCGCGTTCACGACCACGGGAATTGTTATGTGGACGGCGATGGTCGGACAGCTCTCCGCGCAGAAATTCCGATTTTCCTTTCAGCCGGGCAAATCCTAAATGACAAGTGATTCTAGCTTGGATACGAGGGAGTACACCGAGCGCAACCATTTTTCCTCATCATTCGCCGTTTCGCCTTCTTCTGCATCCGACTTTTTCCCTCGTTTCTGATACCGTAAGCAAGCCCCCAGCTCCTGTCACTATCATGACGTGCCCTGCAGTATGTATACTCGTCCGAGACAGTTCCGTATTACGCACCGCAGCGTCTCTCAACCCGTTCCTACATGACCGGGTAAACGTTGGCCGTAAGCTGTGCATATAAAAATATACGAATTTGTGAAGACTTCGTTGGTTTGACCTGCTTCTCGGAGCAACAACGTCTACCCGACAAACGAGAAGAGATAAACGCATAGCGTATAGGACCTTTTTCATTCAGAATAACCTGGAAGCATGCAGAGAACCATCATCTGAATGATTCAGCGTAGGATACGACAATTTCATTCTGGCCACAACGATTATCTTGGCGACGAAAGACGACAGACGCATAGTTTATTGGTCTTTTCGGTTCAGAATGACCTGGAGACATGCAAAAATTATCTACCAGTGAGGTCTAACCAGGTTAGGTCAGTCAGTGTTAGGCGCGGGAAGGGTGCAAGGCTCCAGCAACAGGCAGTCGCTTGGACTGACGCAGTTGTTAGACGTTCAGGAAGCTGTCGGGTTGAGAGCCGCTGGCGGAGGCAGGCAAGACGGTTGAATGATGAAAGCTCGAGGCCAGCATTTTGCGTTACATTCCTCCAGCCGCCCATATTATTGTTCGCGACAGTGACAAATGGTTATTATACCGATTGCGGTAGCATAAGTTACCGATCCTTGTTGCGACACCGCGAAGGACGCACCGCAGCCCGCGAACGTTCCGTTTAGGTGAGAGCCACGGCGAAATTCGCGCTGAAGGCTCGCTGGAACACTGGGGAGGGGGGCGGGCGACTTTGTTGGAACGCTTCGGGTAACGAGAACTAAAAGGCAATCTCGATGGGCGCGCGTTATTTTTTCGTTTTAAATTAATTATTTTTTCTGTTGGTCGCAGCAGGTCCGGCCGACGGCCACGACCACACGCGCGGCTAGGGCCGAGCTCTGTCGAGGTTCGCGCTCGTAAAGGTCGCGAACGCGCGCGGAACACACGTGCGCTCGATCGTAAAAACGCGGAGAGGGCTGCGCCGCGAGAGAGGGCCGGTCAAAGGGACGAAGGTTCGGGGCGACGCGACGCCACAGGGGTTCGCCGGATCCCGTTCGATTCGTGACATGCAAATTTTACAGTGGTGGAGCTGTTGTTTCCGCGTGTTTTTTTATTTATTCGCCACTTGCGCCCGTCCCTTTTCGTTCACCCTTTATGGCCTTTTATACAATCCGGCCAGGGCCGCGGAGCCGCGGCTTTCATTTCGAGCGCCGTTCACTATCGCGTGAATAATCGAACCTAACCTCAGCCCCGTGAATTCGTGAGTTAACTCCTGCGAAATTTTAAGGGAGAGTCGATTCCGAGCGGGCACTGAATTTCGCTCTTCGACGGCTCATCTTTTCCCGATGAACCAAGATTTCCTGGGGCCAGTGATCGAAGAAATAAATGCGCTGCCCTGAAGATAGCTACCCTACGACGACAGAATCGAGTTCGGTCTTTTCAGGGGATCCGAACAAGGACATTTAGGCTCAGCCTATTGCTCCGCATTCTCAAATATTCATTTCCTCATAGCCGGACTGCCTCTACGTCAGCCAGCAGCCGGCTCATCGGGGGACCCAGCAGGTTACGCGGTAATGACATAATCCTTGCGCCTCCTGTGTGCGTGCCAGACTTAAGACGGCGTCGTGTCTGCGAGTTGATCCGATTAATCGAATTTTACGGATCGATCATCGATGCCGCGCACGGGACAGACGGATCGCGTGATAGCGTTTGCGAAGTATTTTTAAATAGTGTCCCCTTTCGAAGTATTGATCGAGGATTCTGCGGCATGCCGGGCTGGAGTGTAACACTGTGGAAAGGTCGAGTCGCTGCGTTGTTAGAGCAGCCACCGCACAATCGATTGGCAGTCTCTAAAATTTATGACCACCCTACTTTATAAAGTTGCACATTTTTTCGAACGAATATTCCAAGAAAACGGTCGCACGATTTATCGGCACACCCGATGATGATGCATCACGGCCCGAGATTGTCCTCCAGTGGCGGGAGGGAGCAATAAAAGTGTCTTGAATAATAAGCCGCTATTTATAGATATCGCGATCTGCGTCGGTAGGTGCTCGACGACTTGCCTAAGCCCCGGCGCAGGAAAATTACGAACGACTATTACGCGCCGGCTCGTCGTTGACGCATGCCTAGCCACAGGCATTTCGACAGGGCAATGTCATCGGCGATCCCAGTAATCTACGAATTAAACGACGGAGGCTGACACGCCATGACTGTTACGACACTGTCAGGTTTTGCAATGACACGCGAGTCGACTTTACGCCCGCATGAAATTTTCATGACCGCGCGAGCAGCCCGGATTATCCTGCTACGCAAATATCACGGGGCTCAGGTGTGATTAGCTCGGCCCGATAAAGGGAATCCTTTAGACACTGGATACATTATTCCCATTACATTTGTTTCGGAATTAGATGACGGACGATTACGACGTCCTAGCGGTCAAACAATTTGATACTCGACCGGCTAGAAAAATGTAGGCAGCCGGGTAGCCCGGGTACAGGGAGGCGCTGATAAAATTTCTTTAAAATTCTCAGCAGGTACGCGATTGGGCGTCCTGTTAAATATTCAACACGCAAAATGAACGGCGCTCGTCTTAGAGCCGCGATAGCGCCTCCTGTTCCGCGTGCCTGAATGCCGAACCTTTCATCCGTCTCGCGAGCAACGGGATTTAACGGGCGGCCGGCAGCGGCGCGGTCCGAATGGCTCCTATAATTTTCACGGTGACGGTCTATGGAAGCTCACGGGACGATGGTTCGTCCAGCGTGTCGGGCATTGTCGAGCGTGTAACGAGGGACAATTTTTGCGGGGCTGAACAATATGTCGCATTAGCGTATTGTGATGGCGGGGCAGCGCGCGGTCGTTCTGTCATGCGACACGACGATATCGTAATCGATGCTGGCCCGATTTCCATTCCGCGGGAAACGGGGGGTCGGGGGGAAATGCAGACGCCGAGGATCCACGGCTGCACTTTTGCCCCGGCTGCGACCGGGAGTCATTATCGTGGCAAGTCGACCGACAATGTGACCGAGACGCGTGAACGTGTCCGGAATTCGTGGGCCTCCGCGTTCGCATACACGCCGTGGTTGCCATTCCTGGCGCTCTGCTCGACGATTGCAGCGCCCGTCGGTCGTGAAATAAATATTTTCTGGCGTTGCCGGCTAGCCGCCGCACTGCCTGACCGCGCCGCGATGCGAACTTAGCGATCACTCGCTACCACGTGGCTGGGCTTTATTTCATGGTACAGTAATGTCTCCCTAACTGACGCTCAGATTGCGCGCAAAAGTGGACAATTTGGGAAAAGGAGATACGATGATTCGAGCCTTGCTGCTCAATTTTATAGTTTTTGACAATCGGTGACTATAAGAACGAGCCTCAATACTTGAATAATAGTATTTTCTCTTTCCAAATTGTGTCCATTTTTGTTTCCAAGCTGAGCGTCAATTAGAGAGAATTTACTATAGTTCGTGACTGGATCTGATCCAGGTTGGACCGAAACCATTTTTAAATCGACGAACTACATCTTGGTTGGATTTAGGACTGGGAATCTTAATAGTAAATTAGTCCTAAGCTGACAGTATGTACTGGGTATGTTCGAGTTTGCTCCCACCTGCTTTTTAGTCGGAAGTCTAGTTCCAATTCAATTCTGCAGCTAGGTATCGTGGATATGACCATGTTAAGTCTAGGTCTTCGTTAGACCCAGAATGAATTAAATCACAGAACTAAGTCCACGTTGAACCTGGAACTAAGGATGAGGAAGTTGGGCTGAATGTAGGCTAGCACCAGGACTCGTTTAGTGCTATATTAGATCGACATTTAAATCTGAATTACAGCCCAGAGCTATGGCCATTTCAGACGCTGTTCATTTTAATCCTAATTTATTGGAGCTCGTGCTTCGGATGAAGTCAGATCACATAAAGCAAAGGTAAGTATGTTGTAAATCTTATCGCGGATCGTTTGACAAGAGAAATTTAATTAACGGAGGACACGTGTTCGAATGACTACCGACGGGCCATTTTCCGGGTAAACGGGGCTGAAAACTCGCCGGCAACTTTCCCATTACAGTGCTCTGTGTAGACAGCGAATTCCGGGGTGACCAGTCTACCGTCTAAAGCTCGACGCCACTGGAAATCGACACTCGGCGCGAATTGAGCGTAAATGAATTCGAAAGGCACTCGGTCCGGCGTGTTTGCACTTGCACATTTCAACACGTAGTTCGAAATCGCTCCGAAAACGATTATTCGACTGCTAGGTAAATACCGGCGACGCGGCTCATCAGGACCCGAACTTATTTGTCTATGCAAATCGTCAATCAACCGGCAGCTACCGCGGTGTCCCCTCTAACCCCCCTCCCCCGCGCCGTCGTTGTTTCGTTTCAAGTATCCGGCCACGTTGTTTTTACACCGTTCCCGGCTATCATACTGTTTTGCGAGCCTCGCTTTGTCTCTTAGGCTCGCTTTGAAAAACACCGTGTCTCCCTTTGCCGCGCGGACTTTGATCTCCGTTTCCCTAGTAGTTTTTCTAGCGCCGCGTCCTTCGCCGAACCCACATCTGGTGATTTTAAGGGGAAACGTTGGAAGTAAGTCGATTAATCGTGGCGTCGTTGTCGAGCTAGCTCCGCGGACGTGTTAATTGGTGTGTCTCCTGTCCGGGCTAGGTCGGTGCCGGTCTCCGCCGAGCAGCTGACGCAACCGCCTCAGAAATGATTATCGAAGCAAATAACTCGTGTTTATCATCGCGAACGCAACTAGATTTCCCGGTGACCCGCCAATTACACGAGTCGTCCTGTCCTCGCAACGATGCTCCTCGAATCCAGGAATATCTCATTATCGCGGGACCACGGCTAGCGGTCCGCATTCCGCGAACTCGAAACTTGGAAAGCCACGGTACGTCAGCAATTGCCACGCATGCATCACTGAAATTTCGTTCGATGCGTCCAAGAACCGCGTCGCATGCCCTGCTACATCGTCGAACGGTCCGTCGAAAAACGGCGAAATTCTGAAGCCTCTCGAACCGTCAAGGATCACCGAAGGATCCACTTTTCGCGACAGCGTTCGGATGTGGCGCGACGTTCAACGCCTCGCGGATCCAGCCTTTGTCTTGTTATTAATTATTTCCACGACGCCGGGGTCGTTGAATGGACAGTCTTGCGAGATAATAGGGCCGAGGGAATAAGGTTGCTCTTCTTTTCATCGGGAACGTAATATCGCGGAAACGTTCCGAAAACGGAGTACGCGCCTTTGTCGACCGGTTAGCCGACCGGCGTTTAATTACGGACTGCGCGGGAGCAATTTATTCGGCCGGCAATCGTACGGATCGGCCGAGTGTTTTCTGGAACTTGGCCGCGATGTATCGTCGGGCAACGGTATCTTTGACTCTGCTTCAATAGTGGCCTGAAACGTGACGAATGAATTTTTTCTGGATAGCTTCTGGTTGGAAGATATAGCCTTCGGTTGGAGAGAATGGCGATCGAAGTTTAGAAAAGCGAAAAAGAAGAAAATTGTCAGTTTCTCTTTTGTAGAAATCTTATGGAATTATTTTTGCAATATTGACACGATTGTCGTTGCTATTATTAATTTTAATAGGCCACTGTAATTCCCAACCAAGATAGAGGATAACTTCGGCACTTCTGTGTCTTCAACTTTGTTTGTCTAATTTTTAGTTAACTCTTCCCAGAAGGCCATCCTCTCCGTCAAAAAATTGCTACCGGTTGCGACCTGTTTCCTATCATCAGATGTCTCTTGACAACTGCAGTTCGGTCAAATTGTTATTTTCGAAGATTTTGGCTTGCTGCAAATGTTTACTCTCTCGTGAATGTTCAAAGAAATTAGTTAACTATCTCGCAGGTTAATATTCAACAAATCATGTTGACTCCATGTTTGCAAGGTTGACTCATAAATCAGTGATGATGTTTGTCATAGTGACGTCGGTTTTGGTATTATGCAGTCCATTATATTATGCAGTACTTTCTGTTCAAGAACGGTAGCGAGTAGTTCAAGTCGTCGCTATGCGAGACCTCTGGAGAATATAACGTTGATGATCAATTTTAAGCAGAATCAAAAAACGATCGAAGGATAACCGACGCAGCTACGTGTTATCAGAAATTGAATTCCTTTTTGCCGAGTGACACGTCGACAGTCCAATCAAACCGAAGACAATATTTACACGATTTCGAAAACTAATTAAAACGTCGGCGAGAGCGTTCTCGGAACGCAGCGGATGAAAATCAATCTATTACGCCTTAATTAATTATATTCTATCCGAATTGAACAGAATGATGGAAACGGCCGAATCTCGAAGTAGAATATAAGGGCATGCATTGAATTTTACTCATCGTAGTGTATCGGCGCCCCGGATACGAAGGTGTCGCTGTACGTGATCTGGTACGAGAAGTAATAAAAAAAGATGATCGATTTCATGACAGCCGACTGATGTTTCAGTAATTGGTACGTCGCGAAGAATACTAAAGAATCGCTCGATAACTGCGCAGATGGTCGAAGCAATTAAAAGTTTCAATGATTCCGCAAGAGAGAAGTCACCTACTTTGGTAAGCTTCGGAAAATTTGTTTCAGTGTTATTCCTCCCTAGATAGAAGTCGTTTATGGCACTGACGAACTTGTACCCCTCGGTCACTAAGTTACCATAAGTTACCATAAGTTATCATACCTAAGTTCTCGAAAGACTCCGTGGCCATGTCTTTTACAATCACGAGACCTATACATTTATCCACCGTCTTAGCTTTCTTTTAGCTTTCTTTTAGTTTTCTTTTTAACTTAAAGAGTATATAACGTATGGCACCAGAGAACAGGTTCAATTTTCGTCACGATTAAATCAAGACCAGCCAAAATCATGACAGAGCCTCGACCGACTTTTTATCACAATTATACTTCGACTAACTATAAGCTTACTTGGAGTCGTGTCAGCAGAACTAGAAACAGCTAATTGCATTAACAGACGTATATTCTACCTACCAGAAATTCAGCATACATATCGATGCAAAGAAATCGTAAATGATTACAACGTGAATCACGTGTTACTATTATATAATGCGTTCGGACCTTGCCGATGTAATCGTGGGAGTATCGTGTCTGAAAGTAGCGCGGTAATCGAATTAAGCAGAAAGTTAGGCCGCAGGTACTTGGCATGCGGAAAATTTCTGAAGTTGAACCGCTAATCCACCGATTTAATTCCCGTTATCAAACTCGTATCCGAAGAGGCATGGGTGAAGGGTGCTCGCAAGCTCGGTTCTGTCCAATGAAGCTAACTGATAAACACGAGAACTACTTAAGCCACTAAAACTGCTGGCAACCACCGACGAAATTAGCGTAACAACAAACTGGCATATTATTGAGCCCTCTCTGCTAGAATTATAAAACCAATTTAACTACTTTAAACAATAATGGTATGACCTAGGACCCTTATCATCCCTAAGGTGGCGGTTCAGAATCGGGAGCCATTTTAAGCATGGTCCAAATTAGTCCTGGATTAGTTGATCTAGATCAGGTTAGCTCTGTTTTAGTTTGGGTAGGGCTACTTTGATTAGGGCTCGAATTAGTTGCTCTAGATCAGGGCTCGGAATTAACCAGCACGCAGCATAGGAATCGTGAGAGCTACGCCTCTTGGCTACCGTCGCGCCTCTCGCTGCCGGTGATTTGATTAAGTAAATTAAGTTTTATATCGATACGTAGTGAATATGCAAAGTATATGCAAGAATATGCAAACCGTATCCAGCGTAAATTTGGTAGGTTTTCAATTATGTAGATACTTTTAATTTATGATAAAGTCTACTTTAGTTGGAGTTGAAAATGTCTGAATTCATCGCAAAGTGAAGAAACCGCGACGTCAGTGCCTTTGCTACCGGTCGCGAAAATAAGGACGTGTCTTTAAGTATTTAACCTCTGTGCGGGATCTCAGGGGTTCTCCGATCAGCTGTAAGCGGAATCGCTTCTCTTTAAACGGGTTCCCGAAAGAAATGGGCCGCGTTTGTCTTCAATTTGTCCTCGTTGCATAGTCATTGCTTCCGACCACGATTTCTCCGGCCGCAACTTCTTTCCGCTGCGGCGCGATACGGGCCGGAAACGGAAAGAAGACAAACACTGGTTACCCAGACTGGATGATTAATTTCCCCGAGCGCGGAAGGAGCCCATCTGGAAGCCGGCCGTCTGCATAGTTGATGCACGCGTTAACTCTCCCACACGGTGAACTTAATTTCCAGCGGATTCCATTATGCTTTTCGTTTATTAGCCCTGTCTTATTAGAGCCGGGGACAGAGCCCTTTGGGAGATTTCGCCGTTGATAATCTACCCGACGGTCAATTATTCATTGTCGTTCGTGCGTCTTTCTGTCCCGCGTGAAGTAAAGGGTGTCTGGCCTGCGTGCACTTTCGCTTGTCGTTGCGACCGTCAGTTGTCTTTTTTTTATTGTAGCAATCTTACGGAATCATTTCTACTATGCGATCGCGATTATCGTTGTTAATAATAACATTAACAGATCACTGTAGTTCCGGAACGAGATCGATGGTGTCGTATCTTCGGGAACTTCTTCCTTTGGTATCTCTGGGTCTCCCAATTTGTTCGTGTATCTTTCGTTCATCTCTTCCCAGAATGCCATCCTTGTTGCCAACAACTCGTCGTCGCCCACTGTGATATCTAAGCTCGTTCCGTTTCCTATCACCAGGTGCTTCTTTTCAACTTTGTAGTCCGGCCAGGGTGGTACTTTCCAAGCCTTCGGCACCCTGCGGATGTTCGAGCACTTATTACGGTGATCTCACTCACGTTGTTCCTCAGTTTGCTGACGAAAACGGACGTCTTGGGAAGGGAAGATACGATTATTCGAGCCCCGAGCCTCGTTTTATTGTTATTATCAAGATAATCGTATCTCCTCTTCCCGCGTTGTCCATTTTTGTTTCCAAGCTGAGGATCGCTGTGTGAGAGAAATTACTGTATTCATGGATGTTGTAGCTTGACGTAGCTTGCAGATTAATATTAAAAAAAAAAAGAAGAAGAAACATTTTTACCCCGTGGTTGCAAAGCTGACCCAGAATTCAGTCATAATGTTCGTCATAGTGGTGTCGTCTTCGCTAGTCTGCTGCCCATAATAATCCTTGTACCTTTTATTCAAGAACGGTAGCAAGTAGTTCAAGTCGTCGCCGTGCGAGACCCCTGGAGAGTATAACGTTGATGATAACTCGATTAAAGCGGAATAAAAAGAACGATCGAAGGATAACCGGCGCGGCTACGTGCTATCAGAAATTGAATTTCTTTTCGCCGGGTGACACGTCGTCGGCCCAATCAAACCGAAGACAATATTTACACAATTTCGAAAACTAATTAAAACGTCGACGGCGGCGGCTGCGTTCTCGGGACCCGGCGGGCGAAAATCAATCTATTAAGCCTTAATTAATTATATTCTATCCGAGTGGAATCCGTCCGAATTCAACGGGGTGATGGACGAGCCCGAATCTCGAAGTATAATGGTGCGCAATCAATTTTACTCACCGTAGTGTATTGGCGTCCCGGATAGGAAGGTGGTGCTGTACGTGCCCTGGTACGCGAAGTAATAAAAGAAGGTGCTCGATTTCATGAGAGTCGACTGATGTTTCAGTAATTCGTACACCGGGTAGATCATTACAGCATCGCTTACTACCTGCACGAGATAATCGAAGCAATTAAAAATTTCGATGATTCTGCAAGAGGGAAAGAGAGAAAGAGAGATCTAGAGAGAGAGAGAGAGAGAGAGGTCGCCTACATTGGTAAGGTTTTGAAAATCTGTTTTAGTGTCGTTCGTCAGAAGATAGAAGTCCCTTACGGCTCTGGCGAAATTGTGCCGATCGGTTACTAATTCCTGATACTCCACTAGGTGGGGTAAATGTTCCTCAAAGTTCTCCGTTAACTTCTTTCGCAGGTCTTTGTTTTTCTTCACAACTATAAATTTATTCAAATCAAATTACGCAATTTTCTAGAACTTGAAATGGTCAATATTGAAATAATCGTTTACCCATCGTTTTCACCATGCCGTCATCCTTGGTTATCCCAATTATGCAAGGTATGTCTCTGAACTGTCCTTTCTTGATAACAATGAACGGATTCTCAGATATCACAGCGTCTTCTGACTTCTCTTCGATAACATGCCCGAAGGGGCAGCAGGGCACGCCGTCCAAAATTTTCTGTCATTCGAAACTAATTATCAAACAGGCTACTAAAGATACCGATAAGTGTTCAATAAATATTCGAGGCTTACGAAATTCTTCATGGTGCTGATAATAGCTTTTTGATCAAGGGACCTTAAGCAGCCTACCATCTGTTCCTCACGTTTGATGGATTCCTTGGACCGATCAAAGTTAGGATCTTCGTCGATGCGGATCGCTTCGGTGCCGTTATGCGTGCCGTTTGGCAGACAGCCTAGCAATTTAGCTACCTTCAGCGAATTTTTTCGCATCTTGTTCTTTGAATGCAGATTCCACGGTGAATACGCGTTTCCACTCATCAGAATTAACCTGTGGAACAGTCCCTCTGTGTTTTTGTTGAGAGACAATATGTGAGCTGCCCCGGCGCCCGCACTGTGTCCCCACAATGTCACGGACTTAGGGTCACCATGGAAGACCTCGATGTTCTCCTGCACCCATCGCAACGCCGTTATTATGTCCTTCAGGGCGTAATTGCCTGGAGCGACACTGTTCTCCGTGGAGAAGAATCCTGGGGAAAGCGCGAAGTCAATCTAGGCCGAAACGATTGTTTTGAAACGCGTTACCCATGATGCTTAGGCGATAATTGAGCGTGACCAGAACGAGGTTCTCGTTCATCAAGTATTCAGGGGACATCTCGTGGCTATTGCTGCTTCCGAAGATGTACCTTCCGCCATGCACGAACACGACGACAGGAAGCTTCGCTTTTGTCCGTCGTTCCTCTGAAAGCTAACGAAATGTTCCAACGATGAAATAATAACTGGTCTGTGCATTTTTAGACAGAAAGTACGAGAAACGGCATTGTATTTTTCTATTTCGAGCTGATAATTTCGTGCTCGAATTTGCATAGATTAACACGTGAAAATAGTCGCCCGTGGCCGTTTTAATCTCATTTAATTGCACGGCATGCTGACCTTGCGAAGTAATCTAGTCGGTATCACTTTTCAGAATATTTCTGCCTCGAATGGGACTGTTATGTCAATGTCGTTCGAGAATCATTGAAAATGTAGAACAACAAAATGGAATTACATTGTTGCGATATGCAAAAACTAAACGCTGGCGTTCAGACATTTATGAGCTGCATAATAATCGATACTTACTACGGGCACGAAAACGTTTAGGTATAAACAGTCCTCACTGCCTATAATACTTTTTTCATCTTTGGTTGGTTGGATGCACATGTTGCCGTCCTTTATGGCGTCATAGGTGCTGTTCCAATTGCGACTCCATAGTTTTGGACTCTGAAGAAAAAAATGTACTCGTTACTGTCGCGATATTTCGATTCCGATACTTTATCTGATAAACGCTTTTTTCCTGCATTGTAGCACATTGTCTTAAGCCCATGATTAAGTAGTAAACACGAATTAAGTCTATTTTTATACTTATAGATACTATTTCTCTGGCTGCAGACGATAAACTGTGTTATCTGCATATATCTGTGCGCCGCGGCGATAAACAGAATCGAATCGACTGCACAGCCGTAAAATTCTGTGTCTGTTAACAGTTCGTACTTCACAGGACCATCAATCATGGACGTATAAAAATGACCCCAATTGCCGGGCTCTTATCGGATTACAAAAAACTGTCAATCACAGGCTCAACTGCTGGCCATAGGATCGAGCATTCTGATTGAAATCCTCGTTTTACACCATTAATATTCAGTCGCTTCTCATCATTTTTTAGCATTAATCATTATATCAAGGAATACTAAATCGCGGGAAACTGGTTGATTATTCAGCGTTGCCGACGCCGTTGTCGCATCTTGCATTCAGAGTGCGATAAAACGGCAACGAAACATCGTAGACCAGTGTTTTTGGTTTCATTACAAAGCTGAGACTTCAATCTGCAATTCGATGTTATCTTAAACCGCGAGCAAATTTTGCTAGAATGTATAGTGACGCTTGAACTTGAAATAGATGCAATTGCACAACCGTTCTAGCATTTCCGCAAGTTTCCTAGAGCACTGGTAGATTAAAGAATATATAACGTATGACACTTGAAAGGGAAACTTTCAATCTCTAAAATGAACTAAGCGTCACGGTTGTCGAATCCTTTTTGACAAAGTGACAGTAGCCCAATGATTAACGGTCGTCCTAGTCTGAAAAGTTAAATTCGATTTCGCGTGACCACGTTAAGTTTCGTTAAGCAAATCGTTTGACAGGATATGTTGCAGGAAGGGTTGCATCCCGGCGGAAATGATAAGGGTGTTAATCTGGCAGACAACAAGCCAGACTCCACCGTAACCATCCCCCGGTAAAAAAGAGCGTCAGAATACGTCCCCGGACGCCGCGTGTGGACGGAATGCTGAAATATGAATCAGTGTTTCGGAAAGTTACCCGGAACCTGAGGTCCCCGGTGGGTGGCTCGGCGTAGGGGATGCCCAAGTAGTGCGCAGCAAGCCTACCCCTCGTGCTCCTGCTCCAGAAACCCCGGATCGTGCCGAACTTCGTGTGCACTCTGGTCGACTGCGCGCCGAGATCGCTGGCCGCCGCCAAAAACAGGATCGCCATGATCAGCCATAGTCCGCAGCCAGGCTTCCCGAATTGCTTGCTGCTCATCGTACAGCAACTACCGATCATGCTTGCTGCGAAAGTCCGAACGCACTGCACCAGCGAACCGTACGCGAGCAGATAACACCGTCTAATTGCATAACGTCAACGCCCGGCGATGCATCCGACTGACGCGTCAAAAATTCATCTGACGCGTTAGCCAAGTTTGCGTCGCCGATCTGTGGCCTCCCCCGCCACATCCTTTCGGTTATTTTAGTATTGTCGACGTTGATGGCTCGTATTTGCAAATCCAAGTGAACAATGGATTTGTAGTTGCACTAGTGGGAACAGATTAGATTAGTCGACCCTGAGACCGCGTAAAAACAGTTCATATTTTTTTTTTTGCTGGTCACATTGGTGCCGACTGTTTTGCGGGAAATTCATTGTTTTCTTGATCCTTTGATCTTCTAAACCTGTCAGGACAGCTAACACTTGACAGCTAACTGTGCCAGGGACCCGAGATAGGCTAATCGTGGTTTAGACTTGAAGAGTTTGGACTGCATTAGTTCTAAGTAGTCTCTGACAGTACTAGATCAGACATAGTACTAGATCTAAACATATCTAATGTGGTTTATGAAGACCTAATTGGTCCTATACGAACCTATTCAAGCATAATCTGATCTATACAGTTCTAATCAAACATATCGAGATGAAACCTATACCAGTGCAGACCTATACAGAGCTACATAGACCTAATCAGACCTATGCAAATCTTACTCAGACCAGGTCCATTTTTAATCATGATTAAATCGAGACCAACCTAAGTCATCGCTGGATCTGGACTGTCTTTTATCACAATTGGACTTGGACTAACTTTAACCTTGTTCGGACACTTGTCAGAAGAACTAGGTGCAACTAACTGCATATGCATTTACGATCGTACATTTTATCTAGAAGAAAATTAGCATGCATATCTATGTCAAGGAATCGTAAATGATTACAATGGGAATCACATGTTACTATTACGTAATGCGTACGGATCTTGCCCATATAACCGTGGGAGTATGGTGTCTGAAAATAGCGCGATAATCGAATTAAGCAGAAAGTTAGGCCGCGGGTACTTGGCATGCGGAAAATTTCTGAAGTTAAACCGCTAATCCGCCGATTTAATTCCCGTTATCAAACTCGTATCCGAAGAGGCACGAGGGTGAAGGGTGCTCGCAAGCTCGGTTCTGTCCAATGAAGCTAACTGATAAACACGTGAACTACTTCAGCCACCGAATCTGCTGGCAACCACCAACGCAATTAGCGTATCAACAAACCGGTGTATTATTGAGCTCCCTCTTTCAGAAGTTTGAAGAACCTCAACGATTTAATGTGAATTAAGTTAATTCGAAGAAAGGGTATGGCGTAGGGCCTATCAGACTTTAAATTCCCGAGGCAGTCCACAGTCTGGAGCCATGTAGGGCCTAGATTAGTTAAACGTCGAGTATAATGGAATTGAGTTGGCTCTTGGTTACAGTAAATACTCCCAAATTGTCCCTCAGCTTGGAAACAAAAATGGAGAACTTGGGGGAATTTACTGTAGTTGGACCAAACTGGTCATGGGCCAAGTTAGGCCTGAATTAGTTGATCAGGTTATGCATTGGTTAGACAGGACTATGGTCGTCTGGGTTAAGTCTGGGGGTAATTGCGAGAGTCCAGTTAGAGTTGGACCAAATTGTATTCGTATAACGGATAAGAGATGAAGACTAATAAGATAATTTTATTGAAAATTTATTGAAAATATATTTGATTTTCAGAAATTTCTAATAACATGAACAAAATCTTATTCGACAGTGTCGAATAGATATTCAGTCGAATAAAAATTTATCTGGATGAAAATTTAATCGAATACTATTTTATTCGAATACTGAACAATTCGAATAAATAGATAAGATAATTTATGACGAATAATGAATTATTCGAACAAAATATTCGACTGAAACGAATTACATTCAAATTACCTTAGATAAATATTTATTCGTTACAATCGGAGTAATATCGAACTCTCGTTTGAATCAAGATCTGAATCACCTAATCAAGAGTATGCCTGAGTTAGATTCGTGTCATTGACTCAAGGCTGAACCCGAGTTGGATATGGTATACTTCGTCGAGACTCCGATAAACCAGCCAAGCAATCGGTGTCTAGCCGGAGTCTTCAACGACGTTTTCCGTGGGTGAAGCCGCATCCGGCGGTCGTGGATTCCAACAATTTCCTGACAAGGGCTCCCCCTGGGAATTTCCGGTCGGTTTCCACACGGAATCTCCGCGGCACCTTTGCCCGTTACGCGTCGTTTGCCGAGCCGTTTATCTCCTCGTCATTAGTTATGCCGCGTTGGCCCCCTTCGCCCCATCTAGGCCGCAAAAATAGGCAGCCGTCGTAATCGCAGGTGAAACCGTGTGTCTCGCGTCTTCTGTTCCTAGACGCATCGTCTAACGTCGACTAACGTCGCCTAATGTCGCCTATTCCTCCCTCGCTATACTTACACACGATTCCCATGCGTCGAGGACACGGAGGGATTGCCACGATCGCCCAAAGACGCCTGCTGCCTCGACACCCCTCGTAATGGCTAGGGTTCCTTGTATTTTACTGGCACAGTTAGCGGGGACCGTGCGGCGGTGGGGGATCGGCGCGAAATTTAAACCGCTGCGTCATACTATTTTAACTGTTGCTTGGGAATTCGGCATGATTAGGGGGAGATACTACGACAGGGGGAATTTTGAAGGCCGCGGCTGTTCCATGGTTGACGTGGAACGCTCTCGGTATGAACGGCTCCGCCTCGCTTCTTACCGCCGCGCCGCGGAAGAAAGTAATTATAGCGTACTGGTGTTCGGTCGTTAACTTGGAATGCGGTTTTGCGCCGGGTTCTTGCTGTTCCGTGCTTATTAGCGCCCGAATTGGCAAACTTCGCGGATAAAGGGCTCGCCGGAGATCGTTTCCGGCCCGACCGTATTCTAATTCGGTTTTTACCTGTTCGCCAGGTGATGGTTCCGAACGTAAAGGCTCCTTAAGGGAGGCCATTCGGGCGAAAATCAACTGCCGGTTATTTTTCAGATTAAATTTTCAAAATGTGCAGTCTGATAGAATTTCTTACGGTGATGCGAGCCGCGTTCAAATTATTTTGCCGATAAATTGTTTTGATAGTAACAACAATTTCTGCTCGGGTAATTTATTATTGTTCGAAAGTTTATTATTTGTAACTGAGTCTGCTTTACGCATTTATGACAATAACGAATAGGTCAAATATAAAATTGTAGGGTCATTAAAAGGATTTGGGGATGTTGTTACACTATTTTTAACTTCTTACAATTGTTCAGGGAAAAAAGATATTTTCAACTGATTTAAGTTTCAAACAACAAACTAAAACTAATTTTTATTTTGCTTAAAGGTCCGCTGTCTAGATATAAATTAAATACACACCTACACTCGATCGGTATTTGAATCCAATTTTCTCGAAAACGTTGCCTCCCACGCAATTTCATTATTTTCGTTTCATTTCCGTGGTAGTATTTCGTTATTAGCCGTGGAATCTACCTGATCCAATTAGCACCACGAATTACAAAACAGCATGTATGCTATTTAAAAAATCTCTTCTTCCTCAGACCCTAGTAATCGTGCTGTAAGTATTCCCTTTTTCCACCGCTTTCAGCCAGTGACCTTGAACGATCTTCAGCCTCTAACGTTGTCTAGAGTCACTCCAGGTCCCACAGGCATTCTACAAAGTAGAAAAGTGATTAATTTTAAGTGGAGTTGTTGAGACGCGGTTGTTAGGAGCCCGTAGATCCCGCGGACGAATAAAAGTGAAGTAAAGCATCAACGAAGCGAGTGCCTAGTCCGCCTGTATGAATTTCTCCTCGCGGGTACTAAAGGCGAACTCCGCTGCATCGGATTACGGGTCTATTTGTCGCGGGGAACTAATTGCAGCGCGGTCGCAGCCATGCATCACGGCGACAACAGCCGTCCAGAAGTGCAGCCGAGATCGCGTGAATTACTGGCAGACGGATTGCTTTATCACTTTTAACGACACCGCTCTCGTTCGCCGGGACGTATCTCCTTGGTCCTCTCTCTGCTCGAGGATTCGCTTTTCAATCATTATTTCGGCCAATAGTGGCGGACTCGAATTAATTTCGGTAGAAACAGAGGAATGAAATAATGTATAAATAAGATAAAATATAAAATAATGGAACAGTAGGAATACTGATAGGTTAGAGGAAAAGAACAGCGATAGTTGAGAAAGTATAGAGGAAGTTGGGAATAAATTGTGTACGAGATAAGATAGAATGAGCAATCGGTAGTAATAAGTCAATAATCATGCGTAATATAATATAAGCAAGGCCTATTTGAAGGCTATTAGTCTGAAATAATTGCAGTTGCACTTTCTTTTTAAATAGAACTGTATATCTTTTTGCAGCTCGGTCGATTCTGTGGAATATTTCCAATGAAAAAGTATGAGCGTACAATATCAAAAGAATTAATATTTCTCTTATATAATTATAATTTCTAATATATAATCCTATGATATTTTTAAAATTAATATACAAGAATAATAAATATATAATACATATATATTAAAAAATTAGGGATTAATGTGCACAAAATAGCGACGATATTCGTTACTTGGACAAAAATAAGGATAAGAGAAAGAAAATCATAATATTTTTTACTCTGAATTAAACAAAGATGTCCCGACACATATTTTTATAACAGTAAAAATAACGAAGATATTTCAATGTGTGCAGGATAGAATAAGGTTGAAGAAAAACAGTTGAGATTAAACTTGGATTAATTTTAATCCTGATTAAACTTGGACGAGAAACCACACTATTAAACTTGTCTAAAAATTCTGATTAATCTTGAACTAAATTTAATCCTCATTATATATTAAACTTGCGCTAACTTCAACCCTTGTTAAACTTGTGCTAATTTCATCCCTTGTCAAACTTGTGCTAGTTTCATCCCTTATTAAACTTGTGCTAACTTCAACCCTTGTTAAACTTGTGCTTCATCAAACATTGTGCTAAGTTTAATCCTGATTAAACTGCGACTATTTTTAATAATAGTTAAAATCAGGCTATGTCTGCCTTAACATTAATCGAAACGAAACCTGTACTAACATCGATCAAACATTAAACCTGGATTATCTCTGGACTATCTTTGCTCGCAGTTAATCTGAAACCCCCTCGAATAAGAATTAAACAGCAAAGATATTTGACAGCAAATATTAAATATTAGTGTTTGTTAATAAATTACGAAAATAATGAAAGTACCTCGCGCTGATTATTTTCTGTTTTGTTGCAGGTGAGCATGCTTGCGCTTTGCGGGGGCACGTAGCGGATTTGTTTGTGGACATGCGAGGCCGCCGATTATACAGTATCACGGTACGAAAATCAAAATTGCCCTCCTCTTGGCGGGATTACCGATGTCGAACGTTATCCTCGTGGATCGAGGCTCCACCCTCTAACCTGGACGGTCCCGCGTTCTCTGGACGCATTAGAGCATTCAGGGGTGAAATATCAGAGACGCAACGGTGAATAATACATAGGGAAGCTCCGTCGAGGAAAAATAGGTTCCGTGTCCCCGATTCACCTCACGCTTATCGCAGTCGAAACTTTCAGAGTAAATATACATGTAACGAGTATACGTATGCGAGCGCCGTGTATACGTGCCCTCTGTGTGCTCAAGACTTCCCAGCACAATTCACCCTCCGTTGGTTCTAGTTAATATTGAACGTAAATTCCTTATCGGGCCTCGGTAAATTGTTATTTCACGGTGATTGTTGTTTATACGCTGCGGCCGACATGCCTCCGTTTTCAGCTGTTCTATTTTTCATAGTCTGGCCAGGCTCATTCATTCACTGGACATATGTACACGTCCCCGTCCATAACTATGCAGACACTTTCACAATTATTATTGTTATCTAAAAAGATTTGTGAAATCATTAGTCGATACTTTGCCGTTCCAGCTGTTATTTCTTGCATTCCATACATTAAAATGTTCTTCCATTCGGCGTGCAATTATTTATTATAAATATTTCATATTTTGGACGCTCTTTTTTAACTTCCCTGTCTAAACGATCCCATAGTTTCTCTATTATGCTTGTAATTACTAAAAGTACTGAAATAATTCAATCGTACAATTTAATGCTATTGCATGGCACATTTAAATCGACCCGATCGTATATCTTCGAAACCATCGACAATAGCGAAAAATGTTTGAAACGAAAGTCGAATGGTTTTAGTGGGCGCGTAGTCTGATATAAACATGATTTTTTTAGGTGAACGCGTGGAGGATATACAAAGGTTAACTTTATCTTTTTCAATGGAATCATACAATTTTGAATGCACTAAACGATCCAGCTCGTTAGTCTCTTCATAAAAACACTAAGACATTTAGCGTGGGTCACTTTTGACTCGTTGCTGAATTTTTAACATGCTTGATTTTCACCTAACTTTTAGTCACAGAATATTACATAATGATCTTTACAATAACGGCAAGAAGAGAAGTTTGTTATAAAAAAGAAAAGTAAATTTTAGGGAACATATTTCCAAGTTCTGGGTCAACGGTGACCCGGCGTCGGCTTCGCTTGGGACAACGACTGTTCCATAGGAGGTATGCTGGTGGCATAGGGTCGCCGTTCGTGTATTATTTATTCGCGCAACTAATTGCAACGAGAAGGCACCGCGTGCTCGCGTATGCGCCAACAACCGGAAGCAGGGCGCTGCCATAATAGGCAGCGCGGAAAGAAAGGTGGCAGGGGGCTGGCTGGCCGGTTCATTTAACCCGCGCCGCGATTTCTCTATGACCGACTGGCCACGAGGGTGTAGTAACCGCGCTAATGAAGTATTTACTATTCTATTATTGTTATCTTACGCCTTCCTCGATCGCTCCACGGCCTCGGCTCTCTTCTCCGCGCAACCATTTTCCAGCTCGCGTTTCCTCGCTGATCCCGATCGAGTCGAAACCACGCGCGTCGCTGCCGCGATCCACCACAGATAGCTGCAGACTTAACTACCCCATTAGATTCTGATCAAACGTTGTCAGCTCGCCGCCACGGAGCCGGTTATCCCGCTGCCAGATCTCGCGTTTCCTCTTTTTACTGGTAGCCTTGTTCTGGCTACCGCGCCGAGCCCTGCATACCGGGTGACTCGCCGGGATATTCTCGAAAGACGCTTCTCTGCTCCTGCTTCCTCCGCGAAATACAGTAATGTCTTCCTTACTGACGCTCAGATTGTGCACAAAAATGGTCAATTCGGGAAGAGGAGATACGATTATTCGAGCCTTGCAACTCGTTTTTATAGTTGTTCACGATCGATAACCATAAAAAACGAGCCACAAGGCTCGAACGATCGTATCTTCTTTTCCAAAATTGTCCATTTTTGTGGACAATCTGAGCGTCATCGATAGACCGAGTCGGGCATATTTTATTTGAGTAAATAAAGACATTTTTTTTATTCATAATATTTGTTCGATATTTTATATAAATCTAATTTTATTCGAAAAATTCATTCGGCACATTGTTCGAATAAAATTTTGTCTTATTAGAAATGTTATTCGAATATCATTTTATTCGGAGAAAAATTGTTTGTCATTAGAAAGAACCTATCCGATTTCTAGATTTATTCGTAACAAATGTTATTTACACTCAAAATCGTCCAAGAAATAATAAATAACGTTGGATCTGAATAAAGTTGCATTCGAAGAATAAGAAAAAAGTGGAAAGAACGAAGTAGGAACATGTTTTAACCGCAACAATTTATGTTGAAATATTGCAAGAAAATTGTGACTTAATCCAACGCCATGGATTTTTCTGTATACGACACGTTACGCATCGTTTCCCGTAGAATTTAACCGAGTCTCCCGATCGATTTAACAACCGCTCTTTGTTCCAATTTCAACATCGTTTAAAGATCCGGCCAGGAAGCACCGTCAGAACTTTGTCATTTATCATTCGACTGGCATGAACGCGTAGCCACGTTAGACAGACAAATGATTGACCTTTCTATGGATGCTAGCGCATCAACAGATGTCGCCGCTGCTCGCTCGGCTGTGGCGCCAGCATCAAAAATTCATTGTTACACTGTGTATGTTCGATCGTGCTGGAGGGTGAAGCCAAAAACCGGTTCGCACTTAGGACAACCGGGTGAACAGGATCGCGGGGCTGTCCGTGCGAATCAATCAACTGGCCCGCGATCGATCCGCCGCGTAACCACGAAAACACGAAACTTTCGCGGACAGTTTAATGGCAATATCATTATTGCAGCCCGGTCGTTATTCACTCTAACAAACTGTGCGCCGCGATACATTAATCTCCCGGGGCAATGCATCACCGGAGTGCACTGGTTTCTCGGGCGCGGCGCCGCCCGTTCCCTGTATCGGGTGTATGCTAAATGATGCATTCCCTATACATAAGGATATCCAGGACCGACTTGGCAATAAGGTGATTCTCTCCCGGGGATCCCATCCTACCGATCTATCGACAGATCCTCCGCGAGGAATACCGCGCTGCGGGACTACCCCGGTTCCGATTTTTTCGCCGGATTTGCGATTTTTTCCCTCGGCGACCGATAAAGTCACGACGCCGGGGCCTTTGTGCCCGTTTCCTGGCATTCTGTCGCAGTCGGGGAAATTAATAAAGGCGTGATGCGTCCGTGAAATTCGTTGTTCGTGGCCATGCACTTTCTTCGCCTTTAGAATATTGTTGTATTTATTTTTATTGGGATTTATGTGGCTACTTTTGGGTATGCTTTATTCAAATATCGAAGCACGAATCAAATTTTATTAGTGGAATTTGTGATGGAGATGTTCGAAGACAATTCTTTTCGGAGCATTTATTCGAGTGAAATTGTTTTCGAAGCATTTATTCGATGCATTTATTCCAATAATATTTTATTCGAAGAATTTAGTCGAAACGTTATCTGAATACAATTTTGTTCGAAGAATTTATTCAAGACGTTATCTGAATTAAAGTTTGTTCGAAGAATTTATTCGGAACGTTACCTGAATAAAATTTTGTTCGAAGAATTTATTCAAAACGCTATCCGAATAAAATTTTATTCGTACAATTTATTCGAAATATTATTCGAGTCAAATGGCATTCAAACAACTTATTCGAATGTAGAAAGTTTGAGGTCTTAACGCTAAACTTGCCTAGGGCAAAAAGCGACTAACAAGTGTCGCCTTATAAAAATTACAAGACAGAATTGATTGCAACTTTTCACAGTGTTTGTAATAGTGTCTGAATAAAAAGAAGTATATTCAACAATTTCTAATGAAAGCAGCTTTCGTGACTTCAATAATTATAAAATCAAAAATATGAAACCGGTCATTCGACCAGCGATGGGTTTAGTATTAACACTAGATTTACGGGACCCGTGAAAATGACGGGTCACTAATTTTTGAATTTCCGATTGTTCATATCGTAAAGATACATTTATTTATTCAATTTATATGTTACTTACTACAAATGTTACAATAACGCTTGTTAGAAATCAGAATAAATGTCTTATTGTTACTTTTCTAAACTAATATAAAACAGCTGTTTTTTGTGCCCCGTAAATCTATTGTTAACAAACTGTCTGGCGAAAGGTCAGGTGGCCGGTGGCAACGATGCCTGGCGCGGCCTTGTCTGTATTCCGAAATCTTGTTAGTCCTTGACAGCGCTGGAGCGAAGTAGAATTCGTACATCGCGATACGCGTCCGATTGACACACGGTTTCGCCGAGCATATTCAAAAGGCGGAGACGCGACAACGTGGCGCGGGCTGCGGCACGGCCGGGGAAGCGTATCGAAAACCGAAGTGATTTACAAAAGAAACTGCTGCCAGGGGTTTTGTTCCCGGCTCTGACCTCGAATACGTAACAACGTCAGGGAAAACCCGTTGTCCTCCGTAACAACGTCGTCGCATCGACGGCAACGATCGAACATGTGCGCCTGCATGCATGCAACGCGGTGCACGCGTTCGCCTGCAACGCTATCTACGCCGCGGCGAGCTCGGCTCCTCATCCCTCGCTGTTTCGCTGACACAAACACACGCATACATACGCGCGCGTGCACACGAACGCGCGCGCGCGCTCGCGCAGTTCGTCACACGGCCGCACACGCTCGCCGCGAATCACACTCTCCGTGTAATTTTACTTTCCGCTCACGAATCCCCGGCTGGCCGTTCGCTGTGTACTCTCCCCTAAAGGGCCAAATAAAACGTGACACGTCAGGACTGAAAATGTTCGCCGCGCGACTTGATGTACCCGCGAAAAAGGACGAACTCGTATTCAATCGGGAGACAACGAGACTCCTCGAAAACGCCACTGATTCGCTGAATTTTTTACTTGTTAATCGGTCGCGGTAAAATCTCGGCGTTGAATCGGTTCGGTGGCGAATTAAATTGCTAGGAGAAGCATTGTTTGCATTGGAATATTTTTAACAGTTTCAGCACCGCGCCAAGAACCTCGGAAATTTCGTAGAATCGAAGTACTGTAATGTCTCCCTAACTGACGCTCAAATTGTGCACAAAAATGGACAATTTTGGAAGAGGAGATATTATTAAAACGAACCGTAAGGCTCGAATAATCGTATCTCCTCTTCCCAAATTGTCCATTTTTGTGGACAATTAGAGTGACATTACTGTATTTCGTTCGATTAAATTAAAATTGCGAAGCAAACTTATGTGGTAGCGATTACTTCTTCGACGTTCGTATCTCTTGCAAATTCTCGAATTACAGTGGTTAGTTTAAAGTCCTGTAACTTCGCAAACAAAAATCGTAGTTGAGATTCTTTTTTTTCAAACTAAAGAGGAAGGATCGAACTTTATTTAATTGTGAACGGCATCTCTGAAACATATTTTATAAAGTCCGGGCGTTTCCTCAAAGTTGGCAATTTTCGGTATGAGAAACATGTCCTCGTATTTAAAGAGTTACAGTGGTAAGAGTGCATCAAACTTAAAATCCAGAGATGTAGTATCAAAGTAGAGGATTCAAGCTTTAATTTAAAATAAAATTCATCGTTCTACGATGATTTTTCGCAGAGTTATTGTCAGTTAAAGTTGGTCAATTTTGATCGAAAATTTGTGTATGCTATAATTTTTTTCAGCAGCGTGTATTAGTATTATATTGATATTATATGGCGTTTTTATGCATACATGGCAACCAATATGGCGTCACTGAGGTTCTCGTTTACGGCGAACCGGCTTTAAAGAAATAAAGTATCGGGCTGTTGCGAAAGTAATTTCGATTTTCCAAATAGATAGCTCACAAAAAAAAACCCGAAATTACTTTCGCGAGAACCCAATGGCATACAACAAATTGGCAGATATTTTACAAATAATTTGTCTGGTGCGTCGAAACATCGTTAACGAATTGCGAAAAAAGATTGCTTTCCATTTATTTCATATTTTCCCGTGACAAATCAGCCGGCGCCAGCTCGCAAGTGCCTGTCTTCCGGGTGCACCCCGTATATTTTATATTGAAGTTATTAATATCGCCGTTTCATTAAAAACTGATTTGTCCGTCGGTGCGGGGGCATGTGTAATAAACAGTTCATTTCGGATGCAAGACGAAATTGCAGCCTTGGGTGCATCGTCGGATAAATTCGAAACCGGAGCAGCGACGATCTGTTTCCCTGTAGAACACGTGATCGTTGTTGGCTCCTGGGCGTCTGACGAGCCGTGTAACAACGTACGACTGGACCCCTCCTAATATTAATCGTGGAACGGGAACCATAAATTAGTCGTAAAATGGTCATTTCAATCGGTACGCCGTGCATAATTTTCCGCGCGGCCCGCCTATTTATACGCGCGCAAACCCGGCCGACCTGTGTGCGTTTCGCACGCGGATCTACACACACACTCGCACACACGTATAGGCGGTTCTCAGCAGGCGTTCAGCCGTGTTGGCGTATCTGCGTCGTTCAATGCAAATTTCGCTGTGCAAAACCCGGTCAACCGCGGCCACCCTCTATGCATACCTATTCGTACCTGGGTGCAATCTTCCGCATACACTTCGGTCTCGCCGTCGGCATGATTGATTCTTCCGAGCGGGATGAATTTTCCTGCAGAATTGTCTCGCGCCGAGACAAAAGTATTTCGAAGCGAGGCGATGAGGCTGTCCGAGCCGACTGCCGATTAACAATGCAGCAAATGTAGACGCGAGAACGTCGCCGAAGAGGGAAGCTTGCTTCCCGCGTTCCTGGACCCGATCCTGGTTTCATCTAAACCTGACTTCAAGTCGAACCTAATTCTGATTTCGTTTCGATTTAGTCCAGACTTCGTTTCATTCTATTAATGACTTGGTTTCGAGTAAATTCGGCCTCGTTATATTTTATTTCATTCCGGGTCAGATTCGATGCTGAAATATGTCTAAATAATGAAATTTAAAGAAAAAGGCATTCAAGGTTTTATTTTTCCGATAATCGTTTGCGACGTTCGAAAATAATGAAATATTATTCTCGTTAAATTTTGTACCAATGTATATCGAAGAAAATGGAATAAAATGAATATAAATGTAAATAAACGTGGCAAAAAAGAAATCTCTCAACAATCAATATCTCAACATTACTCCAGATACATGTAAAGTACATAGAAATGAAACAATGGGATAAGGTGATTAATGCTTTTGCCTTATGCATTCAAAGATGCGTTATCCAACATTTCGCTATCCAGATAATAGCATTTGCTGTGAAATAGAAGAATATCTCCAAATAACACTTTCTTCCTTGTTTTTTTTTAAAGTCTCAGTATTGAATAAGAACAACGATATATTGAATAAATAACTCATAAACGTAACTTCGCAGTCTGAATAATCGTAAATTAAAAAATCAGCGACCCGTCATTTTCCGTAAAGCCAGCGTTAAATCCAGACCCGTATCGGCTCCCGTTTCGATCGAGATCTAGACCGGACTGGCACGAATACCGAGGATCAATGAAATCATAGCTGTTGCATAAATGCATCAGGATCCCCGGGAGACACGGCCTACGATTACGATCCAGAGCCTGTCGATTCTTTTCATAGCAAAGCCGTGATCGGGCGATCGGCACGTAAGGGAATCGGTTCAAGGCGACCGGTCCGATCTTCGGCACGCAGGTTTCGCATTCGGCTTCATATTGGAAGCTGATCAGGCAGGTCCGTCCATTGATGGGACGTTCATCAATCTCTATTATCCAGGCAGGGACGAATAGGGGATAAGACCATAACCGTTGCTTCGCTCGAGATCAAAGTTACTGCTAAGTGGGCTGCCAAACGTTGCCATGGAAATTATTAAGTCCCTCTGATAGATAATGGAACGTGTTAAACGACGGTATATTACGCAAATCTCGGTCACGCGGCATCGAGCCGAGTTATACGAGCTTCGGCACGATTAACCCCGCGTCCGGCCATCATTTTTCCAACTTAATGCGTTCCTCGTGCGACAAATCGACGATGCCGCGAGAAATCGATGTGACAAGAGACGAACGATTTAACTTTGATTAAACATTTTAGCGGAAAATCTTTATGTTTACGCCGATATTTTCTCCGCTGTTTGCGCATTGAGCGAAACAGTATGCCGTGTGTTCAGCAAGTAAAAGTCATGAAGTCTGAGATCGATCTTCCTAAAAATAGCCGAACGATGGTACACACTCGAACACGATAACAGTGACAGATCGACAGCAGGGACGGGTGAAACGACGGCGATCCAATTTTTCGGAATTCCATGGATCGTCTCCTGGATCGATCGTGGCGCAACCGTGTTCGTCCGCGGATTCCAGCCTTTCATTTTCTAGAAACGGGAACAATGCGCGCACAGGCCTCCGTCGAGGCCCCTAACGATTTCGAGCGGCCGCAATTATCATACCTGGAAAAAATTTATGCTAAGGACGTCAAACAGAGCCGGGCCGGTGTACGCACACGCGACACGAGACGTCGAGCGACGGAGAAAGAGAGAAAGAAAGAGACAGAGAAATATATAGAGAGGGAGAAAGATAAGGAGAGAGAGAGAGAGAGAGAGAGAGAGAGTGAGAGAGAGAAAGAGTGAGGGGAAATTTATAGCGAGGGAGAAAGATAGGGGGAGAGAGCGAGAGAGGGAGAAAGATAGGGTGAGAGAGCGAGAGGGAGGAAGATGGGGAGAGAGCGCGAGAGAGAGAAATATATAGAGAGAGGAAGATAGGGCGAGAGAGAAATGTAGAGAGGGAGAAAGATAGGGCGAGAGCGCTAGAGAGAGAATTCTATGGAGAGGGAGAGAGAGAGAGTTAGTGACTCACACGGCATCGCAGCGGGTAATACAAGAGCCCGCATATCAAATGGTGCGTATCACGGGATACAAGCAATTCCCATCAACCAATATTGTCATGTGGGTAATGAACGGTCGTGCGTTGAATAAACATGCGGCCGGCGGACACTTGGACTCGTACAGAGGACGCCACTGCCTCTATGGAAACGAGGAGTCGCGGAAATCGTTTCTCGGCGCTGCTACCCTGGAACCTACATCCCCTTTTTTGGCTGAGAGTCCTCTTACCAGCGGATATCGAGGCCCCGCCTGTTTGCTCCCGCGCGGCTCTTCCGACCGGCTCTGCTCGGCAATGACTGACGGACGACATCATTGGTACCTACGTGCCCCGGCACTTTGATCTATTTTAGCGATAATTACTCCACTGTACAAATTCGAGCTGCCCGCGACACACCCTGCTATCCTCGACACTCTTTAAACCCGTGTCCAACACTGGAACTACCGAAACAGTCGAACGACCGGTCTCTGATCTCGTCTCGCACAATCACTGAAATTGTGGATACTGAGAAGTCGTTTCTCTGAGAAATTATTAGATATGCGTGCGCGTCATCTTCCGACCGTGTATCTGCGGCTGCATGGAAGTACGCTGCGAGTCGCATGTTTTCACTTTCACCGAGACATTGTCGAAAATTTTTTAATTTATTTTTCGATTTCTTGATTTGTTCGATGTATGTGTTACTTGCGGCAAATGTTGCAATGACTATACTGAAGCCGTCGGATCGCTACAGATGTCGCCACTGAGTATATTGTCCTCAAGTTGGAGGATCTGAAAATCAAGATAGGATTTTCAATTATTCAAATTGTTTCGAATAAATACTTATTTAAGATAACTATCGGGGTGAATTCTTTTTAATCGAATATTTTATTCGAATGACAATTATTCGAATAATTCTTTATTGTTCGAATAATTCTTTATTACTCAAATAATTCTTTACTACACGAATAATTTTTTATTGTTCGAATAATTCTTTATTATTCGAATAATTCTTTACTATTCAAATCATTCTTAATTGTTCGAATAATTCTTTATTATTCGAATAATTCTTTATTGTTCGAATAATTCTTTACTATTCGAATGTGAAGTAGTGTCTCCAGCTTGCAGAAACAAATTAGTACAGTATCGTCAAAGTGTTAACTCACGCCGTTAAAGCGTTGACACATTCCGACGTTTCTCTCGCACATTGTTACTAGGTTATGGGAGTCTTTCAGCGTCATATTTTTGAAGACGCGCTGCAATAAAGTTCAGTTTGGTTGTATGCCAAATAGAACAGCAAGCGTATTAGCCAAACTACCCCATAGAACGATGTTCATGCGCCACAAGACGTTTACGATGCGCCGCGTACAATGGCACCGCGACTGACAATCTCTGTCTGACGTCCCAGCAGCACAGCGCAATAAAACATATTGCGGCTAATTTGTAGTGTCAAGTATTCCTAGAATTGGTCTCGCAATTCTTCTCGCTCGAGAATCATAATTTCTATAGGAAGTTCCGCGAGAGCAGTGCAGGGTAGCGGAGCTAGTTGCTGTGTGTCTTTAGTTCGTTTCCAAGCGTAATTCGAATGGAGAAATACTTCGTATAAATGTGCTTCGGATAACTTCATCGAATTAAAGTTTATTCGAGAAATATATAGAATAAAATCGTATTCGAAGATTTTATTCCAAGAAATAGGTCGATTAAAATTTTATTCGAGTAACGCTTCGAATAAATTCTTCGAACAAAATTTAATTCAAGAAACCTTCCGAACAAAACTATGTTCGAGAAATATCTCAAATAATTTCTGCGAATAGAATTTCATACGAATTTATCTGACCGCTAAGTTTTTAAAAAATATTAACGAAGTTGCTGCAGTTGTTTTTCAGTAGCGAAAACTCTCGAAGTCCGCAGTCAGGGCACAGTAATTGGTCGTCCGTGGGACGCGTTGGAGCAGCGCAGGTCCGAAATAGACGGTTCGTGGCGCGGCGAAGAAAGAGAGAAAGTGAAACGCGTGGCTCCAGCGGTAGGACAATTGTCTGTCAAAGGTGACAGCCGGCTGTCATCTCGCGTTGCGTATATTAGACGGCATACCGGCCCCATGGCAAAGATTTGACAAGCCCACAAAGAGGGAGGCGGAGAATTCCTCGGTAGCAGCCACTCGGACGTCCTGGAATGGCACCCGGAGTCTGACGTTCGCTGTCAGGAGTTTGACAACGAGATAAGCACTGGCATCCGTGGGGTTGCTAAACCGATATCCTACGGACATTCGTTGCGCGGAGGCTGGGCGACAGAGGAACGCTGGAGACCCAGTTTATCAGCTGATTTCCTAAGGAATTGGACGCCTAACGACGTTACGCTAAACGGCGCTGCAGTCATATCTCTCACTTCGGCTGCGATTACTATTTATTTTACCCGATGATTGCACTGGGTACAGTAATTGGTGCTCCTCTTTGCAGCTGGAGTCATTGTAACTCGAAATCCAAAATCGTTCTTCTGACTTATAGCATTTTCATTTTATTATTATAACTGAATTTTGTGATTCGTGCAACAGTCACACTTTTAACAGATTTTTGAACGTAAACAAATTTGACAATGTTCAAGTTATTTTGAAACGTGATGTAACAATTTTTAATGCTGCCTTAGACTTGCCAGTCGACCGCAAAGTGTTAACAATAACTTACAATCTTTGTGCGAAATAATTATTCTTGATTGTAAGAAACAGTAGATAAATAAAATTAAATTGTTCCTCCTGATAACTTTCATGAGTCAAAAATGGTTCAACTTTCGTCCTCGCAATTTCGTACCTCGGCTACATATTTTTACTATAAATGCATAAAATCCGCAGTCTACTCTATTTTTACCCAGGCCTGACTCTGCTCGTCGATGCGCCCCGTTCCTCGACGGATTTATGAGCTCCGACCCGGTCTCTACAACCCGGCTGCTCGAGTACGAGCAGCTTGGTCATAAAATGACCAAGACACGTCGCGACCAAACGTGCTAATGAACGGTGCTCGATGATTCCGCTGACCGTGGTGATTTCCGAACCGAAGGGAGCATCTTCGACGGCTCGGCGTGCGCCTCGAATCACGGAGACAGCAATAATTCAGGAAATGTAGCACTCAAAGCCGTCTCGTTTCATTCATCGAACCGGTCCGCCCGTTTAGCAACAATAAGACTTCCGATTCGAATCTGCGGAAGTACGGCGAGAGAAGAAGTGCCGGGGTAAAAGTGGAGGAGGAAGAGAAAGGGGACATTTTTCGTCGAGATTAAAGTATACATCGCGTTTCTTCGTGCTTCGGGGATAACAATGGGGGACCGAACAATTTCTATCGTTGGCGTACTACCCATCAGGAGATTTCTCAATAAAGAGCCACGTCGAAACTTGGTTATCCGCGGTGGCAGGTTGCGAAAGAGCGAGGAAGAGAGAGGGGGGGGGGGTGAGGAGAGCTGTTACAATTCGTCGAAAGGACCAAGTAACGTCGACGCGGCGGAAGATCGAGAAAAGAAATTGGATCGACAGAGGCCACCGCGGCGCTCGCTAATCGACAGGAGGAAATTTATGAAACATCGCTCGCGAACTGCCCCACGGGCGTGCTGGAGTTTGTCGCTGTTAACAACGAAAGTTTCGCGAACGGACAACCGGTGCCCGACGATTCGATAGATACGACGAGCCGGTACGTGTCCAAAGTTTTCTCTAATGGCTATGGAAATCCTCGAGGACGAAGACGCTCTCCCCGGACAGGGCCAAAATTGCGTCCCGGTAATCCGTATCGGGTTCGGCTTTTCAGCCGGAACACTGGAACGAAAGTTATCGGTGCACCCGATGGAAGGAGGGTGGCTGAGTAGTCCAGAAGCCAAGACTTTCCACTGACCAGGCTTCCGAACGGAACGCAAGTCATTATTATCGAAGTTGACAAGCTTAAAAATACTCTGACACTGGTTTAATGCAACTTGGGATAACCTGGCTGCGTTTAAGGTAATTTTAGCTTAGGGCACGATAGGTCCTAGGACCTTCTGAATCAGGATGAATTGAGGATGGAGTCGTTTAAGTTTACTTTTCGTCTGGGTTGATCAATTTCGAATGGATTTGGACGTGAGCTTGATTTAGTTCCGACTTAGATTTAACCCTAGAATGCTTGAGGGAAGGTCGAAAAATGTCTATGAAATTTCATATATGTATTTTGATTCTAGTGATGTTCTTTTATAAATTTTGTATACTTTATTTTTGCATTAATAGATATCTAAATGTATTTTTTAACGGTATTAATGAAATTGGTTGACTAAAGAATATTGTTAGAATAAAAATACATGTTTAATATTCTATGGACATTTCTTGATCATCCCTTAAGCATCATAGGGTTAAATCTAGATCAGGACTATTTCAAGATTCCAACCTGGACTTATTACTGACTAAATCTCAATCTGGACTTAATGCCGAGTTAATCCCAACCTGGACTTAATGCTGAGTTAGTCCTAACTCAGGCTTAATGCTGAAATAATCCTAACTCAGACTTAATCCTGAGTTAACCTACACCAGGACTTATAGCGACTTAACGCAGACCTAATCTAGACCTAGACTTAATACTGATCCGTCCTTACTTGGGCTTAACCCTGACTTAAATCCGCCTTAATAAAAAAAAAAGAGACTCAATCCTGGCTAAATTTGGACCTGGTTACGCCTAACGTAATTAAGATCTGCACCTAATTCCAATTGAATCTAGCTCCAAACTTAATCTTAATTCAGACCTGATCACGATGCTGGCCGATCTTAAACTTGGACTTCAGTGATCCTGAATTTAATCTTGACTTGATCCACTCCCAGATTGAAACCAGATTTAATCTCCTAATGAGCCCAACGGCAACAGTATCCTTTGATAAGCATGTCCCTTGAATCCGAAATGATGGGACTTGGAAACTAGCTCTCCCCGAGCGATCAGAAACAAAAAAGTTGCAGGTTGCCCGGTCGTGCCAAAAGAGTCGGCAACTTCCGGCAGGGTAAAAGGGGGCAGGCGACCGCATGATGGCTGCTTAAACGTCGCGAAGTTTTGGCGGAACTGTTATTGAGAAGTCAAACATCCAGCGGGTACGGTGCCGTGGAAAAGTTGGCTTCGAGCCCAGCTGGTGCACCGCCGGCGTGGATGCGGACGGACGGACAACACGGCCGCGCGCAGCGCCGCGCCGCGCCTGTTCGTTTCCCTCCTAGAAGAGGAAACGATGGGAAGAATGAAAAGCCGGATCGCAACAAGTCCAGCGGCGTGTCAGCGTTTGACACCGTGGTTAATTAACTCCCTATCGCGGCTGCTCCGAAACGATCGCCTTGTCCGATGCAATTAACGTGCACTCGTTTCTCGAATGTATGCATATATATATATTGGCCGGATGCTCCCGCGCGATTTATGAACCTAATTGCGGGTGTCCGTCGTGGACGCCTCGCTTTCAGACGCTACCGGCTTCCTCGATCGCGTTCCTCGGGATTTATGGCTGATCCTTGATGTCCTCATCTAGCCGGCCTACAATTTGTACATACGCCCGGAAAATGATTGAGAGCTCGCTTCAACGGAATCCAGGTGTTTATCATTCCTGCTGAGCTTACTTTTGCCACGGAGCTCTGCCAGCCACGTTGATTGTTGTGCATTCCCGCCAAATCCTTCATACCACCGTTCTACGATCCTCTTCTACACTGTTTTACTTCAAAATGATTTAGTGACGTTCCGCGGGATCGTGGTTGCGTACGACACCTGGTAGCTAACTGTTAGCTAACCGACCCAGATGGCTGCTAGAAAGCCGGCTGGGTCTAAATTTGTTAGAAATTGGCTTGCTGAATGAAACATTGTGCGATACTTTTCGTTATAATTATGACTCCGTTTTTAGGAACATTTACTGCACGAACATCCATAGCGAGCAGTTGAAGCGAACCTCGTCGTTTATCCACGGACCCACGCTCTTAATACAGGGTGTCCATATTGAATGAGTTACATTTGTCGATGTAACACAAAAATAGCTTCCACGAATACAATTATCAGTGATTAATGTTTAGAACCCGTTGGTTATTGTAAATTATCATAAATTAGTTATTTATTCCAACTAGTTATAATTATAAATTAGTTATTACTACTAATCTACAATAATTTATAATAACCAACGAGTTCCACTCGTCGATCATCGCTCAGATTAATTTCTGCCTAACCACTTCTACGAAGTAGCATTGTCTTACGAACACGAGAAAGCTTAGTGCGAGATAATTTTTGCCTTACTAGATTAAATCCAGCTTTTAATCGTCAAATTGACCGTGGAAAGTGGCTCCAGCGCGAATTTCGATACTTTCAGCGGTGGAGGCTCGTTTGAGAAATGATGAGACGCGGGCCGGAACAGCGATGGTTTTGACACAGGCCGAATCAGAGGTGGCAGCTAATTTTCCATCCGCTGGTCGGGGACGGATACATCATTTTCGCGAGAGGACACGCGGTGCCGGCATAATTAATGGGTGATCATAGAAGATCGATGCCCGGGAGCCTAGTCGTCGGCAAGGACCGTTTCGCCACTGTGAATTTATTATTATCGCAATGCCGGGCGACGACGAGGCGCGCTGGAAGAAGAGCGAAATGTAAGTGAAGGGAAGGACAAGCCGGTCAATTAATTAACCAGCAGACGGATAGCAGATGGCGCATACCGTACGAACGGACCGCTCCGCGCGGCCCAGCGCCCGGCTGAAGTATGTACTCTGTTGAGAATGGAAAGAGAAAGAGGAAGGGGGCGATTATGGGTATGGGCGACGAGGAGCCTTCTTCGTCTCGTTTAGGCATCGACCTTCTTAGCCAGCCGGGGGAGAAGGCGATTACTTAATTTAGATTAATTTTACTTCCCCCGTTTCTTGCGCGCGTCTCCTACACGGTCCAGTTGCTGGGAAGATTCCCGGCGGGCACCGATGGAACACTTTCCCTCCGAGTCCGTCCGGCTGTGTCCTTGAAAATTGGCTACACTTCGTTCCTATCTCGTACGTAAACGTCTATTATTTTTGCGAAATGGCGGATCACTCTGAAATCGAGATTAAACGAAGCGGGATGTTTAAGAGGCTGTAACTTCGCGAAAAAGAATCGTAGCGCAATGAACGTTAGCTCGTTGTACAGGGCTGAGACTCTACTTTCAGACTTCTTAACTGTTTGTTTTTTTTGAAGATGGTTTCATATTTAAAAATGGGTTCGAACGTCGAGACGGTGGTTTTTCGACATTTCTCGCATTTACACTTATCCGCGATCTTGGAGAATTTTTTTCCTCGTTTTGACCTACGTGGTCTTAAAGTATAGACTCTCAGCTTTAAATTACGCCATTAATTTACGAATTTTTTTGCTCATCTTATGCCAGTTTTAATCGCAAGTGTAAGGCAGCACTGAAATTGCGAGAAAGTTGAAGTACCGTCTTCACTTTCCGCTTTCATTTCTATAGTAAAATTAACTTGTAGGTAAGTGACAATGTTTGGTGGTGAAAGAGGAGAGTTTAGAGTTTAGAACAAGCCGAGGTAGACCGTCGCATCATTTTTGTTCACGAAGTTACAGCAGGTTAAACATTGTCGATTTCCAGCTCATGCCTTCCGATGTTTGATCGTCGTCGCTACGGCTGAACTGCGGGGCAAATATTTCGGCGAGACGGCGACGAGGTCTCGTACAACTGATAAGGGAAGGAAAATACGTAGACGACGGGGCAACCTTCGGTCTGTTGGTAGTTAAAACTCATAAGTCTTCGTCGTGACTTTACGGAGCCGCACGGGAAGGCTTCTCGGTCAAACGGCGCGCGCGATAAATCTTAATTCGCACGTTGAAAGCGGCGTTTAGCGTTTCACCGGGTGAGATATGGGCTCCAGTCTTGTCTCCCACCTTGCGTGGAAAAGCGAAGAAAGTGGAATGACCTACAGAAGGCCGTCGCATTAAACATATTCGTACACATAATAATGCCTGACACCGCGAACGCCGCCGCAACGAACAGCAAAAATTTTCCGTAACCTAGAAATCTTTTAAAATTGTTATCACTAGGCTGCACTAGATTCTATGCGTTTAGGACACAAATGGTTAGGTCAAATACAAATACAAAATGACATTAGAAAAATTTAAGGATATTGTTATATTATTTTCGATTCATTACGATTGTTACAAAAGAGGAAGGATATTTAATTTAGTTTTCTTAGACTTAACTTGGATAATTTTTATTTTTCATAAAGATCCGTAGTCTAGTTATCACCGTCAAAAAATTGATAACACTTGTTATCATTTTATGTTACAGTTCTCCGTTTACACTGTTGCAGTGATAGTGTTTGCGTAGGCTCAATAGTATTTACGTTTGATAATATTTGGGTACATATGACCTCTTTTATCCAAACTATTTCCTGCAGCCTCCCAATGCTTGTACTGTTTTATCTTAAACATAGTGTAAATATTATTATTTGACTATTTAGTTGACTATTTAGACGATTCGAATTGGCAACGTACGAATTGTATACGTCTGTTATTAAAAAATTAGTAAATAAAATTACAAATGATCCGAAACAGTTGTGTTTTTGTCAAAATTGTCGTGCGATAAAAAGTACATCGTCAATCATTAGTAGACTGCTGGATTTTATGAATTTTGTGGCAAAAATCAGCAACTGAAATACAAAACAGTGAACAGATTAAAACGATTTAAATATCTTGTTACATTATTTTTAATTTATTGGAGGTATTAACCACTCAGCTGTTGTAATCTCTTCGAAAGGTCATAATATGTTATAACATATGTAGAATTAAATTGTAATGAAATGTCTGAATTATTTTTTAATAGTATTACTAACATTTATTTATATTATATTTTTAACACTTGAAAAACACTTCTCTCCAAATTTTATCTGTTGATAGGTAAACGTAATAAAAGAAGTATAAGTCATCAATTTATAGATAAAACTTTTCTTTTTATTTACGTTTCTAATTCGGAGGCACGGAAATTGAGGCGACCACAGAAATTGGGATATTTACCCTAGTCGTTCTCATGGTGTATTTTATTCGCAAATGATGCTTTCTGAGAACGGTGTGCTGGAATGGCGAGTTATACAGGATTTTCTTGGATGAACGAGTTTCGAAGGCGGTTCATCGAGCCGAGTGAGACGTTATTCACAGTCATTACGTGGTACAGAGCGGGTAACGTGTATTTTCGGACGCGTCCAGCGTGAAATGACCATTTAAAAGCCCCTTGCGTCTTCATTCCCGTTGACGCACAGTAGTCTCGCTACGGTTTTTTTCTCCTCCGATCCGCGATAAGAGAATTATCGGCAATTCAACGAAGGCAGGCCGCGGCTCTGTACGATCGCAACGGTGCGCGGTTGAAAAATGAAGTTTCGATATCGTTAAGCCCGCGAACATCGTAATAATGTTACCAATTTATCGGTAATTAAAGCGCGGTACGAGGCACACGGTATTCCCGGCTTAATTAAACTTTTCAGTATCGTCCTCATCGATCCTTGAATCGATGTAACGGGATATGCGTGTTGTTATGCGGAATTCTGAGCCTATTTAGTCTCGCTGTGTCGTCGCGATCGGTACATTACCGACTCGGATATTTACGCGATTTTTATGAAAACTCGATGCCAAGTGTATTTCCACGTTTTGTGACTTTTCAATATTTTTTATCTGCTTTAGTTCATATGGTTTTCACGGTCACGTATACGCAGAATTTTTTAATTTCTCGACTTAAGAGAAATCTAACGATTTCATCCGATAAAGAGCAGACATCTCTTTTGGAACTAGAAATTCCAGGTCTTCTGGAAAAGTGAATATTTCTGCATGACAAAATTTAGGGTCATTTAGAAAGCATTCGTAAAGATCTCCGCAAAGTTTCAACTTGATATATTTATCGGTTTCGTTTAAAAAAATTCGCGAAGTCGTCCCTGTTTTGAGTGGCGATTTTTAGAAATTGTGTGTTAGAGAAAATATTTGCAACGTTTGCGGCGCACAAAAAATTCCGGATCTTG
The DNA here is from genome assembly GCF_051020955.1 of Megalopta genalis. NCBI lineage: Eukaryota > Metazoa > Arthropoda > Insecta > Hymenoptera > Halictidae > Megalopta > Megalopta genalis. The sequence goes on from NC_135017.1 coordinate 10,359,255, forward strand.
CGCAAAAGTGAATATTTCTGCACGACAAAATTTAGGGTCATTTAGAATGTATTCGTAAAGATGTCCGCGAAGTTTCAACTTGATACGTTCGCTGGTTTCGTTTAGAAAAATTCGCATACTCCGTCCTTGTTTCGAGTGGCGATTCCAAGAGATTGTCTGTTAGAAAAATTTATACTTGCACTGTTCGCGACGCACGTGCGCCGAGGTGGAGCTGTACGAGTCTCTGTCGGTCGTAATCAAGTGCAATTGTTTCCTGAAATAACGAATTCACCATCTGGAGGAACAGTGGGGCCAGGATGCGGCCAAGAATTCAGGTAGAAATAACTCACTCGGTTCTCGGAAGGAAAGTAACGACCGAATAGCGTCCTGCCGGAGTAGTACCGCGATACCTGTCGCGGCCCGCTCGTATATTTTTCGAAAAATATACCTGCGGAACCCTGCCCGCCATTTGTGATTCCGTCGTCGAGTATGGCCGCGCATTTCAATTAGAATCGGACCTGTTCGAATGTTTAATAGGCCGCTTTGAATATTCAAACAGTGCGGGTGATACCTCAAATATTTGATCGCGGCTATGTTCGAGTGTGTTTTACCACTGGACCGCGAATCGTCGTGCTAAATAAAAATGTTACAAACAGTTGAAAGTTTCAAATTTTTATTTTAAAAATTTCTGCACCCTCTGAGCAATTGTGGTGGACTCTTGTAATTGGGGATTCTTTTATATTTTTTAATCGGGGGTTAATTTTTTTATGCGAAAGTAATGGACTTATTAATGTGAAACTTTATGAAGAACCTTATGAATATTTTGTAAGTGATTTTAAATTTTTAAATAAATTTAATTGGAGGTGGTGGAAATTGGTCCAAATTTGACAGAAAAATTATACTTGCAGTCTTTATAAACTAAAAGTAACAGACAAATTAATTTCGCACTTTGTGGAGATCTTCATAAATACATTATAAGCGATCCTAAATTTTTTAATAAATTTAATTGGAGGTGGTGGACGTAGGTCCAAATTTGACAGAAAAATTATACCTACAGTCTTTGCGCATTTTTTAAAATAAAAGTAACAGACATATTAATTTCGCACTTTGTGTAGACCTTCATAAATACATTATAAGTGATCCTAAATTTTTAAATAAATTTAACTGGAGGTAGTGGAAACTGTAGTGGATGAAATAGGTCCTAATTTGGCAGACTCGAGGACAATGATACCGAATACTGAGCAACGTAGCACGTCACTAGCGTAAGAGGGAACATCCAGAAACCTGTTCGCCGGTGTGTGCACGCGAATGCGATCCGGTCGGCACGAGTTTACGCGCAAAAGGTGGCTCTCGTCCTTTGTGTATGCGGTGAGCAGGATCCTGTGGGTATGTTCCCATGCAGGCGCGTCCCAGGGCCGTGCTGTTCGTCTGCGCACCCACACCGGACCCCGTTCCTTTGTTTCCGGAACATTATGCCAACACTTCGTCATCGATTTTTGGGCCATCGACGATTTTCCTCCTCGCTGTTCAAATTAATTTGTATACGAAATAATGTTCGCAACCGAGACCACGATAACGCGCGAATTCCCTATTGTCGGAAAACTGTGAACGATTATTCTAGACAATAGGTCGGAGGTTCCCAACGGAACGGATCGAGCAATTAAAAAAAAAAAAAATAAAAAAAATAAAAAAGTCATTTATGACGGACGCGGGCACAATTTTCACCAGTTTCGCCGGACGAACGCACCGAGAAATGATTGTTAAAAAATTTGATTAGCGATCCACGGCACGGACAAACAATTTCGGCAAACAGGATGCTCGTGCGGGTACGTTGCACGGCCGCCATTTTGCGAAGGGAGTTGCGCAACACCGATACCCGGCGCAGTTTTATGTAACCGCCGTGCAAACCTAACAAATGAGTTTTCAAGCATAATCGGCCGATACGGCCGGCGTTTAAGGCACGCTGCCGATGCGACCGTGAATTCCGAGAAACACGGGACACTGGTTTCGCCTTTTATTTTCGCACGATGCAGTTTTCTTACTACATACGTACAGGCCGCGTAACGTGGCGGTTCCCTTCGGTTTTCTTTCTTTGCATTCGGCCGGGTAGACGCGTTAAAGTATCGTCCACGTTGCGCGGCCGCTGCCACGCCGCTGCAGCGCAGATGTTAGTCTAATACGTTACGTTATTCTCGAAATTTATACTTTGGCGTGCGCGAGAGAAAGCATTTTACACAAGAAATACAGCCGATGGTCTTGCGCAAATGTAATTGAACGACACGGATTTCAAGGTTGTGCTTTGTCTCTCTGCCATCCTGGTTGCTTAGTATTCGTACCATGTACGTGGACATTAAACAATTATAGATAATAGGATGCGAGTACAAATTGCAGCGGACTTTTTAATCATTCAGCTTTGGTGTCACGTACGGTAAAGTGTCCGGCGTAATGTTTTCTTCGAGTGATTGGAGATAATGATAATTGCGGTGATTAGAAGCTCTTCGATTGGAGTGATTTCTTAGGGGAAAAGGAAAATACGTGTACAGTTATTTTTAACTGCCTTTCCAAATTTCGTTTCATCGATATGTTCGACAAATCATTGTCGAGGATATGGAATGAAATTATATGTATATTAAATATTATTATTCATATTAAATATAATTATATATATATTGAATATCGAAGACAAGATAACAGAATTATAATCCGACCATTAAGAACGGGACAACACTCACAATAAACGCCAAACAGCTACCACGCCAGCCAAAATGACCGGTTCCACGTATCTCATTCCAAAATTGCAGAAACAATAAATACTCTTTGTCGGTTATTTGGAGGAAGGCCTAAAAATAAATCCAGAGTCTCGTTTTAAATGAAGTATCAACAGATTATAACGAACGATCTGCATCACGAGCGGTCCTCGTCAAACTGCAGACGAAATAGAGCTTCGAAAATTGCCACAGTGATTCAGAGAGCTCCGGCCTCGGAATAAAGCGGCGCTGCTGGCCGGCCGAGGAATAAAAACGCATTAAAAATTGAAAGACACTGGGTAGGACGGTATGAGGCCACGGGGCGTGTGTAGGGCTTGCATTTTCGTGTCCCGTTCCAATTTCTCGGTGCTCTGCTCGGCCGGGATGCTCGTTTCCAGAGAGGTTGGCTTCGGCACGGGTCGAGGAGACGTGGAAGGAAAGTCGCCGGAGAAAAATATCGGGCGTTCCGTTTCTACCGTGGCCGAGGAGGCATCCAGTTGTCTTGCGGAGCGTCGTGAGAGGCAGCCGTGTGAAAAGACCTTTAGGTGCGCGAATCGCCAGCAGCAGCAGCGGCGGTGGTGGCGGCAGCAGCATCGGAGACGCACGAGGGCCTTCTTTTCCTTTAGACCTGTACTTCCTCTCTTATGCCGGGTACCCCGACACAAAGCGGCGTTTTCTACGCGGCTCGGAGCCACGCTGTGCAAGGTCTTCCGTTCGTTCCCCTCCCGCCCTTCCCCCCTCGCCCCGCCGCACCCACTCCGGCCGTCGTCCTTCTCCATCGCAGAACCCTAGCGCTTCCTCTCGCTCTCTCTCCGTTCGTCTCTCGCTCTCTCCGTCCCTCTCCCCCACTCCCTTCTCGCCTCCCTCACCCTTCGCCCCCCGTTTCTCGTCCGTCCATTCTTTCTCAGGCCCTCGTCGTCGTGCCCTCTCGGTTCCACTCACCTTGCTCGCTCGTATATTCTTTTCGCCTATGCGACCATGTGTACGGGCATACAACGGGTGGTCGTGAATACCGTGCGACATCCAGACAATAACCGCTGCGTCACCGAGCCGATGCTCGCGGCGAGATCACGACGAATTATGGGCCACTGCGTAAACGGAATGCCCGGGCTTGTCTCTCACGCGAAAATGGAATCTCATTTTGAATTAGGCGCCGAGATGCCGCGCACTTCGCACGGCGACTTGCCCCTGGATTCGAGGCACCGGAATTAATGGGAACGCGTCTCTCTGCAGAGTCCCGGACGATTCTACGAGGACAACTAGGGAGTCCAGGGGTTACCTTAAAATTGTACAGTCTGGTTCGCCACGTATTGCCGTCTGGATTTATTGCTATTTCATTTTTAGGTTTATTATATTAGCGCAAGTTTTCTAATGTGGAAAGCGCTGTGAAGTTAGTTAATTTATTTTTCTTTAAATGGTCAAGATTTACAGCATTAAATTGATCCATTAACAACATTAAATTTATATATTAGCATAAATAGGTTAATATTTTTTGCGAAGAATATCAATATTCATTAAATGATGCAATAACAGATATATGAGTCCATTTAGAAAAGCGTTAGCGGCCTTCATACGCCCTCTACATGTTTATTTATAAGAAAATAAGTATCAGAATGTGCCCCTTTCGAAAGAATTTTATTTCATCCGAAATAATTTTTGCTGCGCGATATACGATGATCCACCCTGTATAGAGAATTTTATAGGGGGACTGTATAGAGAACTTGAAATAGATTGTAGAAACTTCTTATCGGGTTTTATGTTAGATTCTGCGTTCTGCGTTCCAGATTCATATTTATTTCGATGTCCTATGTGCGAATGTAAATTTTTTGCACAAATGCGTCACTGGATGAAATACTCCTGTTTGTTTAGAAGTGACTACAATTCACGTTTAGGTGGACTACAAGACGCAACACTTCGCTGTAATTGCGTCAATGCTTTATCGGAATTCATCGAAAGACAATTAACACTATCATTAACGAACTCTAAACGCGACATGTGTACACATTGTTTCATAACAATGCCAACATTGGATGTATTTAAACTTCGTACATTTTCTATTATAACGTATGCTTGAATAAAAAAGTTCGTGAAAAAATTCTCGAAGAAACATTTTCATAATATCAGGAATTGCGAAAGAAATAATTAGAAACCAGTCAGACTAGTTTGGTAGTCCTAGTGTTAATAGGTTTCTTCATTGATTGAACTGTGTAATAATTGCAGAAGAATTTATTACACGAAACTATAACTTAAATAATTTCATGAATTATGTATGCGATTGTCCACAAAGTTTCAACGATTATTTTTTAAAATTCTTAACTATCCACCTTCGCGATTTAGAACGTTCTGTAATACAACAGCCAGTGGATGAAGTGTTTAACGATGGAATCTACATTGTGCATTCACGGTTTGTACCTGTTTGAAACTTCAACTGTGCTCCCACATGAGCTTCCATTTGTTCCATATTGATTATGTAGTTCGCGGCTGCATGAAACGCAAGACACATCTTTCTTTACTGCGTTACAGTGTCACGTGGGACTCCACAATGTGCATTCGTTTCCTACATTTACTTCACCCTTACATAGAAACGTCCATCTTTGTGCACATGCCACAGTTTCTGGATGAACTTTCACCCTGTTTCGAATCGACTACATTTCTGGTCCGAATGAAACACAAAACTCTCTCTCTACGTATTTACGTAGAGAGCTAAATGTAAAAATCCATATTGTGTATTTGAAACGCAAACTTTGCGCACGAACGAGTTTCTGGATGGACTTAAACCTGTTTCAAATTGACCACACGTCGGGTCTACCTGTAATACAAAACGCGACACGTTTTGGTACATACTTTTAAATATGAAAACCTACACTGCGTGTCCGAAACGCACACTTCGCCCACGAAACCCGGTACATATCGATTAATTCCGAGACAACTAAGGATTAGATCCGCAGAGTTAAAGCTTTGGTTAGACGCAGGACAAAGCACCGAATCAATTAATTCTTCCAGACATTTAATTCCTTCGTTTCTTCCTCGTTAAATCCACCCCCTCCAAAGTTACACACCGCGCAAAGCCGTGCTCGCGCGTCGGGGAAATCGCGTCAGCCAAGTTTCGCGACGAGTTCTAAAAGGGCGGGCGCACCACGCGACCGATCAAAGAGCGTCCTAGGTACCAAAAAGAACTGCACCTCTTTTGATCAGTCGCCGGTGGATGGAGGGAGGGAGGACGCCGCGGTTTTTCTGACTCGTTTGTGAGAAACATCGCGACGAGTGATACTTATCTGCAACGCTATGTCTTCGGTGGATGTCGCACTACGACGAAATCGTCCAACCGGCCGATTTCGGTCGTTGCTACGACAATGCAACAGTGTCAACGACGTCTTTGTCGTCGTCGAGCTTGCTTTTTCTTAGCGAAAATTGTTTTGTGAAATATGTATATTGCCGCAGAAAGTACGCGATAGCAAAGACACGACGCGGTGGCACAAATACACAGGGTGTTCCAGAACCGACAAGCTCTAGATGTATAAATTTAGGACCGTAGAACTAGCAAATTTTTCCTGTAAAGGTATGCTCGCAAATGCTTCCTTCGAGAGATATTTATTATTACATTTGCTGGGCTTATATTATGGACTTAATGCACGTTATTGCAATAATTCAGCTATATCGAGTATATTACTGAAGAAAATTACCGTATTTATTACTAAAGATAGCTGTAACTATTATTATACGTTGTTCGAAATGGCTTCCTTCAGCTCGGTGACAAGCGCAGTAACGAAGCGAAACGTGTACGAGCTATCTGTTAATAACATTCGAACATTAGAATTGATGACCGTGTAGGCGTGTGGCCAAGCGACCACTTTTCCTGTCATACATAGGTGAAATGCTTGTCTCCGAGCTGGATATTATCATTTCGAACGGCACGTGTATTAATTAGCCTGTGGGTTTTGTGCATTTATGGCAGAAACGGATAAGCCGAATACGGAACTGTGAAGACAAAAAAGAATCTAAAAATACTGCGGTATTACGTCCACTGTATCAACACCGTTCAAAGAGAAAATACATTTTTGTCCAATTTCAATTCGATACAAGAGACGATGACAATTCTTATTTTGCATAAAGATTCACAATCTACCAATAAGGTGTCTTCTATTCGTTCGATGTCGTGTTGTTCTGTCGTTTGGACGACAATGATTTCGTGGCGACGCGACATCCAGCTAGGGCATGGCGTGAAAGTCAGAAAAGACACCCCGTATAGAGTTCGGCGCGTCACACAGCGTGGCCTATCGTGTGCCGATACACCAATACATGGACGCGCGCGACGAGTGACGGAGAGACGTCTTCGGCGTGAGGGAGACGGAACGGAGGTAGAGAGAGCGAGAGAGCGAAGACTCGTGGACTCGTGGAAGACCGTAGGGAGCGGGAGAGTGTAGTCGGCTGTTGCCGGCTGCGTGTCTCCCCTCCCTCGGTTCCCCCTCCATGCCGGTCGCTTCAATCACCCCACGTCCCTGCGTCCCAGCGTCCCTGCGGCGGGTCGCCATATTTCCCCCTCTGACCTCTCCGCACCCTCCGGCAGCCGTGAGTCGACTGAGTCGAGTGGTCGGGTTCCCCCGGCCCTCGGCCCCCTCGCCGTCCTCCTCCTTCCCCCTCTAGGCTACGCGGTCTCGCTCGGTTCCCCCCGCAGCCCCGTCCCTCCCCGTCCCTCCTCGTCGGTGGCGTGCCACGACTCGTGGCGAAGTTTTAGCGTCGCCTACCTCTACTCGTGGCGTGCCTACAACTCTTAGCCGGATCTATTACGCGCAGTTTTCGTGTTCGCGCGACGTTTCATCCTCGTGCTCTCTGTGTCCCTCGACGTTTTTTCGCGTCTCTCCTTTGTTTCCCCGCGGCCACCCCGCGCTCACGCACGCACCCGTTGTTTTGTTTCGTTTCGTTTCGCTTCGCTTCGTTCCGTTTCCCTTCGTGCGGCTCTGCCCTGTTCTCTCACCGCGCTACTCGCGAAACACACCGACCGAACTCTCTTTCGCGAGTGGAAGAGAAGACGACCGAGCACACGGCACCGCGTTTCTCTGTGGATTCCGCGCGCGCGAGATTAGTTCCGGAGCAACACGCAGCGCGTTCGTGCGTACACAGTGTGCCGACCCCGACTGACGACGCGCAGTCCGTCAGCCTCCACGCGGCTTCCCACGAGGAGAGGAAAAGTGTCGTCCGAGATTTCGTTTTCGTCTTCGTCTTCGCTTACGTGTCTTCTGTTCTACGGTGTCCGTCGTGCGCCGCATAGACACCGGCTCCACGCCTAACCTCCGAAACACGTCCGAATCGTTCGTTCCCGTGTCGGCCGGCGACTGCGTCCTGCCCGCTCGGTTTCCCGGTGACGTTGCCCGCCCGATCCTACGTTCGCGCGCGTTCCTTCGTCCCCGCATCACTTGGCGCGTAGTGCGTGCGCGGAAATCATCGATCTCCTCGAACGAAACCGACGCCGATCCAAAACCCGAAGTATACCATCCGAGTGCCTTCGTCCCGACGAGCCGTCGTTCTCTGTTTCTTGTGTCTCTGTTTACTGTGTGCTACTACTCACGGAGGATCGTTGCGCGAGTGTGTGATCTGTCCGAGCTCCATTTTGGATATCTTCCTCAGCCATCTCGACGACCCGCCGTCCTACCGTTCCACGGTGAGTACACGCGGCCATTCTTCGGAACCGGTTCGCTGCGCCGGGGACCATCTCCGGCGCGTAACCACGACCAAACCTTCCTCGACGATCGCCTCGCGGCGCTCTCGGATCCGCTCGCTCCCGTGCTCGTGCAGCCGAACGGCGAGCGGGCGCGCGCGCGCGCGCTCGCACGCCTGCTCCGAAATCCCTGCACGCCGCCCCGCCGGCCAACCGGCGAGTTTCAAGGGCGCATGTCCACTCGCCGTGCCTCCATTCAAACCAACGCCGCTCTGCACGGCCACCCGGCTTTTTCTCCCCCTTTTTTTTCGCGGACTCGAACGGGGTTCTCCCTCGAGCTCCCCGGCTTCTCGAACTCTCGAAAGTTGCCAATGGTCTCGGGATCTACGTAGCCTCTCGCGTCTAGGTCACGATTACCCGGCGTCCGCGAACCATAATATTTGCCACACGCTCGCGCTGTTTACGTTTGCGCGCCAGAATCCGAGGCACCGCCGCGCCGCGACGCACAACCGCCCGCCAAAATTGGTTTCGAACCGGTCGACGCTGTAACTTTACCGGGAACTCTTCTCTCTCTCTCTCTCTCTCTCTCTCTCTCTCTCTCTCTCTCTCTCTCTCTCTCTCTCACTCTGCGAACACCGTTTTGCATGTTTGTTTCCGCGGGGAATTACGAGCGCCGAAGGTTGTGACGATGTCGTTGCTTCGCGGGGTCCGGTGGCTTTGATGTCACGCGTCTGCTTCTTGCGAATTTTTTTTTTAACATTCTTCGGTTCATCGACCGCAACTTCTTCCGATTTCTTGCACTGTTTGCGTACGGCGGCATTTACTTGTTATTCCTAGCTGAATTGTCACGACTAATTGCGATTCATACTTTCCGAAACGGAGTTTAGAAGCATTTGGTGATGTTTGACGTGGTTTGTGGCTCGTTTAGGATCTGATTTGATGGCTTTTAGACAGTGCAAGTCGATTTTCAAATCGTTCTTAGCCTAGAAAATAGTTGTTACAAACAGTTACGATGTTTGACAAGATTTGGTGATGTTTGTTGGATATTTGAGAATTGATTTAAATAATTGCAGACCCTGCAGATTAATTTAAACATCGTGCTTAGGCTAGAAACAATTTTCTATAATTAATTAGTATGTTTGACAAGATTTGTTCAGGTTTATTAATTATTTCGAATCTGTTTGGAAGGTTTGCAGACGCTGCAGGTTAATTTTCACGTCGTGCTTAGCCTAGAAACAATTTTCTGTAACCAATTAGGATGTTTGACAAGATTTGACGAGGTTTGTTAATGATTTAGGAATTTATTTGAAGGTTTCCAGATACAGCAAGTCAACTTTCACGCGATACATAGACCAAAAAATATTTTCTACGGAGAATCGGAATGTTTGACGAGGTATGGCGAAGTTTGAAAGAGCGATGTTACATAATGGATCGATACCGCTTAATTGCGAGTACAGGATGGAGCGCCGATCGCGATTTCCAGAAGAGAAATATTTTTTTCCCCGAGTGCCGCGTAACCGTGCGAGTGCACCCAGCGCACAATTAACGTGTTTAATTACATCAGAACACCGGAGCGCGCACTCTTACCTTCGCGTTCCGAGAAACTACGTAAAGCGAGTGTGTGCGAACGTCGGGCCTCGCATTCAATGGAACCGCGAGTGTATCAGCTCTGTGACTCTCGGACTTAATTACTTCTTCGTCTCGGCACCACCTCCCCTGGGTGTATATCAAGTGAAATTCTAATCCCGAGCAGCCACCATTCAGATATTTCTCCGTGCCCATTAGTCATCTTATTAAGCGGTATCACCGATGTTTATTAATTAGCCTCGATTATCTCGGTATCGGGCGGACGATGGGACTGCTCGTCGCTGTTGACCCATTAAATTGTTATTAGCTGGCCGGACTGCAGCCACGATTCTGGCTGCCACTAGGAATATTCATATCCTCAAACCGTTCCGAACTGTTCCACTAGAAAATGCAAATGTTCAACGTAGTATACTTAGTTCCTGTCGTCAAATTAGTATCTAAAATTTTGGAGCTGAATGTCGCATCTGAAAGTTTCGTGTTCAAAGTAGTATTTTAAAGTTTAGAGTTCAAAGTAGTAGTTAAAGGTTCAGAGTTCAAAATAGTATTTAAAAGTTTAGAGTTCAAAGTAGTAGTTAAAATTTTGGAGCTCGAAGTAGTATTTAAAGGTTTAGAGTTTTTAAAGTAGTATTTACAAGTTTAGAGCTCAAAAGTAGTATTTACAAGTTTAGTGTTCAAAGTAGTAGTTAAAATTTTGGAGCTCGAAGTAGTATTTAAAGGTTTAGAGTTTAAAGTAGTATTTACAAGTTTAGAGCTCAAAAGTAGTAGTTAAAAGTTTAGAGTTCAAAGTAGTCAGCGTTCAAACTAATAGTCAAATATTCAACAATTCAACATGATACTCGATAGTTAAGTGTTCAAACTGTTACTTAAATATTTAACTATTCGGAGTAGTACTCGAAAGTTCAAACATTCAAATCATTACTTTAAAGTTAAAATGTGCAATCTAGTATCTAAAAGTTCAAAGGTGTGAAGCAGTCTCTAAAAGTTAAAATATTCAATGTAGTATATGGAAATTCGAATGAGTATTTAAATATATAACTATTCGGAGTTGTTGTACTTAAAATTTCAAACGTTCAGTGTAGTATTTCAAAGTTGAAATGTGTTCAAACAAGTATTTCAAAGTTGAGACGTACAAACAAGTATTTCAAAGTTGAACCGTTCAAACTAGCCTTTCAAACTATTACTTCAAAGTTCAAACGTTCAATCCCGTATCCAAAAGTTCAAAGGTCCAATCTAGTATCTAAAAGTTCAAACGTTCAATCTAGCGACTAAAAGTTCAAAGGTTCGACCTAGTATCTAAACGTTCAAGAGTGTTCACCGTACTCGGAAATTCGAACTTTCGAACAAGTCTGATATAGTATGAACATGTTTGCAGAAGCGCGGAACGGTTGTATCTGGTGAAACAGTCGGTGGTTTATTTGCAGTCCTAATAGCGACGTGTTTGCACAAAGGAACTTTGTTGCGCGGACTCACGAACGATACCCGGCACTTGGTGGGCGTAAAAATGCCGGCCGTTCTACGTACTGTATAGTTTACAAGGCTTTATCGTAATACGGCCGACCGAGAAACGACTGCTCGTCTGGTTCCTCGAACCCGAGAGGCTCGCGTGTGTACGCGACCATGGTCGCAAATGGGTCCAATACCCTCGCACGTGGAGCTGCCGATACGTGGGTGAAAAGTATCGATCAGACATAGGCCGAACCAAGATATTTTTGTACCGGTGAACCTACTGGGTGATCGGAAAGCATTTGATGACACCGGCGCGCTAATTAATCGCCGGTTGATTGGCCCCAACTTGGCGATCTCGCGTCGTAATCATCAGAAGCGTCAAAGAGATCTACTCAAATTTTTTAGACAAAGAGCAGAATATTTTTATTTCCGCAATTCTTTACTCCTTTTCTTTTTATTAACATATAATATTACATACATATTTTATTAACAAATCGTCTGTCAGGTATCTGGACACTACCTTCGTTAAGATAGTTATCTAAAAACAATTGTCAAATCATTAATAAATATTGTTACGATTTTCATATTTACTTTTTGTAGTATTAAAGAATATATTTCATCAATAACGTATTTAATATTTCACAAATAATGATAAAAAGACAATTAAATTTTCTTTTCGTCGAGTACCCTTTTGCTAAAAAACAATTAATTACATATATATAAAACATTAAATGAATGAGGAATTATGAATTCTTTCACGTGCTCATTTCAGTTGCTTCATGACATATTTAAATTTGTTATGTTTACATAGTTCCGTAACTATGTAATAAATTGAAAAGTTGTTAACTAAATATAGATGTTCTTCAACCGCGTTTGTGTTTTTTACGCTCATAAAAATTGGTGAACCAGTCCAACCGGTTTCCCGTAAATATTGGAATTCGGAAACCGGTTCTCGTGTAAATCCCCGGTAGAAATGACGGTAAATGATCGTCGTCGTGGTCGCGCAAACAGAACGAGATAAATGATGATAAAAGAGACGGTGGTTCTATTGTGGCAGCGTTTGTTTCTTTGTACTCGGACAAAAGAAAATTAGATCACGTCTGACATTGTACGAATCCTCCCACTCCCGGCGGGGATCAACAAATATTGGATCAGTAGCATCGCCGGCTGCCGGCTGCAACACCTGTCAGCGCGCTCATTAACTTCCACGGGATCGTGAGAATCGGTTGTGTGGGCTATCCCCGGGCACGGCCTGTGCTCTCCTCGATCCCGCAGCATGAATCATAGGTTTCCCGCGATTCGAGAATGTGTGCGCGATCGCGGGATCGACACGTACGGACCTCTTTATTTTGTTAACATCGGCCGGCATGCCGACGCCGACTATACACCACGCTATATTTAGAGCGTTACACGTGGACCTGACTTTTCGTGACATCATGTGTCCCGCTTTGGTTCTGCGCGGTTCCCGAAATAGTGGGAATCTGCACTTTTGCCGCTTTAGCACGACCGGCAACATTTGCTGGCGTAATTATTTTTCATTCGTACAACTGGCAAATATATAAAATTGCGGATCCTGTGAAAGGACGACTTTTGCCTGAAAATTGTACTTCTTGCTATTTCAAGTTTTTTAATTACTCGTTTGACTTGCATGTTCGATGTACAGTTTCCTCTTCCATGTTCTTCGCGAAACTTTCTTCCAACTTCTGCACAACACTTTCACCAAATTTTTCATAATTTTTAACAACAAACAGACGTCGAACGTCTCTCCATTTTCGTTCACCGCATAAATAAATATCTACGCATAAATAACATATGACAACTCGATGCAAAAAATTTAAACGGCGCGAAATTTAAAAGCAGCGCTCAAAAAATGGACACATTTTGCATTTAATGATATATCGGTTTCGTGTTGTTCTGATAATACAGTAATGTCTCTCTAATTGACGCTCAGATTGTCCACAAAACTGGACAATTTGGGAAAAGGAGATACGACTATTCGAGTCTTGCGGTTCGTTTTTATAATTACGAATTGTCAACAGCTATAAAAATCGAGCTACAGGGCTCGAATAATCGTATCTACTCTTCCCAAATTGTCCATTTTTGTGCACAATCTAAGCGTCAGTTATGGAGACAATACTATACTATTTGGCACGAAATAGTAAAATATCTCCAAATTTTTGTTTCGAATGTTTCAGTATTGAATTAGAACAGCCAAGTTATCGATTTTTCCGTGCAAGCTTTCCGTTCGAAGCTGATTTTTGCGACAGGCCTTTGCAGTCGCCCGTGCAATGCAACAACGCAGGCCGGTCAATAAATTTCGCGTCGATTGTGATCGAACAGGGGGGGACGACGCTGTTTCCGGCGGTTCTGTTTTCATTGAAAATGAAAGCGTCGGTTGTGCGCCGCGCGCGGCCCTGCAATCTCGCCGCGAAAGAGAAGATGCGCGAAGCGAAGCCTCGCCGGCAAGAACGACGCCATTGTCAATAGAAACTGGCTTTAAACCGGCAATCAGAGCGTACCTTCCTGTAAACCAAACACGCTACTCCCTGTGTACATCGCGCTCGCGGCACCGACAGTTACCAACCGCGGCTGCGTTACTTTGTGCCTAACATTTTCCTTGCGCATTAGCGCAATTTGCTTCGCGATCGTCGTTTTGATCGTTCCATTAACCCTCTCAAGCCGGTGGCCAGGTCAAAATTGACCCAGAGTATTCAAATCGTCCACTTAATTGCCGAATTTTCGGCTGTTGGATCAAATAAATTGCTGTTACAATAGGAACAACGGAGAGCCGATAAATAATTTGATAAATTGTTATTATAAGATATTCCATTGAGTCAAAGTCTGTATGAAATGTCTTGAAAAATATATTTGAAAAAACTGCTGAATAATGAACGGAATTGTTATAAACCATGGTACAGTACAATTATTATTAATTATTTGTATCGTATTTGTCGATTTTGAGTGTATCTGTTCTACTATAAAATATAATAAAAATATCGTGAAATGGAAGCTATAAATTCTCCGAATGACCGTGTTACAATTTTAAACAATTCGCAAAATTAATTTGATGTTCTCCGCGCGAGATACAAAATCGCGGTCGTCGCACACGTGTGACGGCGGCGGGGAACGTGTTAAAATTGCACGAACGATTGATAAATCTTTCGCGAAATGACGGATCTCGTTGAAACGAGCAACTATGTATGTACTGTCTACGAACTTTGGTTCCAGCTGTTATGGCCCGATGAACTACATAATGCACTGCGAAATCAGCACGGTCGAAAAGTGTGGACATTTTTCACTGTCAAATTGAATTGCCGCCGGTGTCGTAACTTTGTCCGGGCGCATTAAAATTTCATAAATCTTGGTGCTCGTCCGGAGTGAAAATTATCGTCGGGAACATTGTTCCAACACTTTCACTAATTCGTAAGTTTCGTTCACCGCTTCTGGATAAATATGCATCTATTGTCATGGTCGATAATTGAATTACTTCGTAGTTGTGATTCCTCGAGCGAGATCCGACTGCAATTGCAATTGCGAGGCAACACGTGCAACATCGTTCGCAGCGTGTCGTCGACGGAGCACATTAACGCGCAGAATAATTTTTAACAGCACGTTCCTTAATAGCCTGCAAACGTAATTAAGCGGTCTAGACTGTTTTTCAGATGGTCCCGATGATTTACGATCGACCGTTCGAGAATGTTAGGACAATTGGGCTAAGGAGGGCAGAGCAGGATTGTATAAGACGTTTCATAAGTGACCGTCAATCTATTAAGCCCGGCACTGTCACCAGTGGAAGAGTAATGACCGGTCCGATGAAATATTAGACGCGGAATATTCGCGCGCCGGTGGCTTCGCGGCTCTAGGCTCGGCTGCTCGTCTTCTTTGTGGCGGTGTTCACGGCGCGGCGGACGCTCGCGGAACCGGTTCTCGCAAGAGACGTTTTCGTGTGCGAGCCGCAAAAAGAAAAAAGGGAAGGAAAACGAAGCCGACACGGCGACATCGAAACAGGTGGCCCCTTGCGTCACCGGTGAAAATAACTTTCCATTTCACGAAAGTATTCGAGCCGGGTATTCCGCGTGCCCCGGGAATACGGTGCGCCATCGTTATTCGTATCACGAGTCAAATTACAGAGATATCGCGCCCTGGGATACGACCTGCCGCAGAACGCAACGAGAATCCGCCACGATGCCGAGTCGCGGCCGATTAGAATGCTGAGAGACCATGCCTGACGGGGGCGGCTTGGCTAAAC
The DNA here is from genome assembly GCF_051020955.1 of Megalopta genalis. Taxonomy (NCBI): domain Eukaryota; kingdom Metazoa; phylum Arthropoda; class Insecta; order Hymenoptera; family Halictidae; genus Megalopta; species Megalopta genalis. The sequence goes on from NC_135017.1 coordinate 10,374,919, forward strand.
GATGGATCAGGGGCGGTTCATTCGACGTGGAATTCTTTGCTTCAATAATTTTGAGTCACCGAATAGAGAGAATGAAGTTGATATTTTCTAAGATCACGCGCGCGGGAAGATAGTTGATATCAGGAAGAAAGTACGGTGTAAAACTTTGTAGGGACTAGGAAAAAATTGTAAAGCTCGGGCAAACATAGTTGAACGTACAAAAAATTCCACGCCTCCTAATAAAAATCATAGCGCTCAGGAAAAATCATGCAGTACCTCTAGAAACGGTAAAAAGAGGAGCAGAATAATTGACGAATTTCTAAAAAATTGTACAACCTAAAAGAATATCGTAGGGATCGGGAAAAAAGTTTACGGACTAGGAAAAAATTGTAGAGCTCGGACAAACATAGTTGAACGTACAAAAAATTCCACGCCTCCTAATAAAAATCATAGTGCTCAGGAAAAATCATAGAGTACCTCTAGAAACGGTAAAAAGAGGAGCAGAATAATTGACGAATTTCTAAAAAATTGTACAACTTAAAAAAATATCGTAGGGATGGAAAAAGAATTTTACGGACTAGGAAAAAAAATTGTAGAGCTCGGGCAAACATAGTTGAACGTACAAAAAATTCCTCGCCCCCTAATAAAAATCATAGCGCTCAGGAAAAATCCTGCAGTACCTGTATGAACGGTAAGAGGACAAGAAAAACAATTGTCGAATTTTTAAAAACTTCTTCAACCTAAAAAAAGATATCGTGGGTATAGGAAAAAAATTGTATGGACTAGGAAAAAATTGTCGAACTCGTACAAAGGTACTGAACGTATGAAAAATTCCACACCTCTCGATCGAAATCGTAGAGCCCAGAAAAAATTGTAGAACCCGTACAAAGGGTGGACAGACCAATGAAATAATTGTGGAGTCTCTAAAAAGTTGTGGTGTCCGGGAAAAAAGCAGTAGGGCTCAGAAAAAAATATCATTCAGCTTCTAGCACATATTGTGAGCACTCGGAAAAAATTGTACAGCCTTCAGCATAAATTGTAGAGAGCGTAGAAAAACTCCGCAGCGTTCGACAGAAGATGTAGGGTCTGGGAAAAAATGTGGTACAGCTTTCGGCATAAATTGTGAGGCTCGGGAAGAATGTACAGGTCGTGCAAAAAACTGTAAACTCGATTGAAAAAATTATGGGCAGCTCAAGGAGAACGTTGTTCAAGTTCGGAAGAAAAATGTTCATTGTTTGGCAATGTTTTTTCTGTGGCGGGAAAACATCTGCAATTCAAATCGAGTCGAAGCAATTCGCATATTTCTGCTAATATATCACACTGTACCGCACGCAACGTGCATTGTCGGGACCTGGGAAAACGTGAAATGAAAATAAGAAAAAACTATTTCAAACAATTGGTGTCGAAAAAAGACTATTATTTTCAACGCTGTTATTTGAGAATAAAAATAATTTCGATCCATTTGAAATTGAATCCAGTTGCAGATAATGAATCACTTCATTGATTTTCATTTCAAATAATGAATTATTTGGTTAATTTTGATTTCAACTATGATAAAAGACAGTTCCCAAAATAATATGCAAGAAGAAGATTTTATTTTAAGTAGTCGCTGCATCAATTTGCTTCGTGCAAAGCTTCTTCCCGAGAAATTTATTCTTAGCAGATTTTGATCTGAATCCATCTACAACGGGGCTCGTCAATTAATAATACATAAATAAATATTGTCGCGAAAGAACATAATCGTTCCACTGAAAAATCTTTCTTATTATTAGATAATCATGTTAACATTGTCAGACCCGTCCTTTCATCTTGCAGAAATATCAATCAGGTTGCCATTACAAGCCAGACTTGTAGCTGATATAATTAGATCACCGTATAATCTCCGAGTAGAATTTCGCCATTATCACAAATAATTATTTCAAGCAACTCTGAAATAAAACAACGGGATACATAAAATAATATTCCAAATATCATTATACCGAGAATGACCGCAGGCATGGAGATAATTACGAGGTAAAACAACACGATGTTATTTGATATAATATTTCAAACAATGCGATTCCAACTCTGGCCGGGAAGGATGTCTGCATAATTTGTCGAACGTTAGAGAAAAAAAACAATCACGGTAGCCGCGGTACACTTTAATCGGCAAACATCGACTGTCGGGGGGCGGGGGCGCGGTAATTAAATAAACTATCAGTTTATTCAGCGGTTTGCGGTTTTCGATAATACAACGCCGATCCTCGTCGCCCGGGATTAATTTATTTTCCCCTCCATCTTTGTTCCATTTAATCAGATTGTGTCGTTGACGTTTATTCGTAGGGAAAAAGAAGAGGCGGGGCCTGGGGGGGTGGAGGGGGGAGAGCTGGGAGAGTTTTCGATACGGCTCTCTCCGATAAATTGGATCCCGTTGATGATTGAAACGCGGGTTCAAATATTTATTGCGCGTACACGCGCGCTCGCTATTTCGCCTCTCGATCCCGTCGATATTCGGCGCGGCGCGGCGCGGCGCGTTGTAAACTTTCGGTCCATCGAGTCCGGATTCCCGCGTTACGCCGTGTTTTACATTCATTCGGCCGGCACACTGGTTCGTCGATTTTCTAATTAACTTTCTGTTTATATATTTCTAGCGCGTTCCGCTGTTCAAATAAATTAATCATTTGCAACGTTGTTGCTCGAGGATTCTCGGGATTTTTGTTCCAGACAATGGCGGAGTTACGGAGCATTGTTAAATAGACGGTTCAGAAGCCAATCAGTGTAAGCCGACCTTTCGTTGAATATTAGTTACGCAAGTGCACGCACATCGTAGGATCTTACGGTCGATGAATCGACATTGTCGATTTCTTGATAAACAAACAACAGATAGCAGCACTAGTATCGACCGCGACGGTGTTTTTTTCATAAACAAAACTAATCGACTAGAATATTTTAACCCCGCGCTTGTAATTTAATTAAGTATTTAATATCCTCGATTGAAATATTCTGAGTGCGAAATTAATTGAATTAATGAATAAATTACTCCCGTTTCGTATAATTTTGTCCACTCGCGGAAGATTTATTATCAATTGAATCACTCGTTGGTGAGTAACGATAACAGTCGAATGAATATTTACGAGGTGGTGGAAATTCCATTGACGCGATTCGATGATTCAGTCGATATTAAAAATTGTCGTTTAAATAGAAAGTGTCGATGCATTTGTATTTGTCGCAACCGCGGAGTGACTGAACGAAATTGTTCAGAGGGAATTGTTATTTTCTGAAACAGAAACATTGTCATTTTTCTTTCGCTTCTCTCTTCTGGTCGAGTTCATTTCTATGTCATCTTGGAATAAAAATTGTGCTCAGCATTAGTAGCATTACCCTGATTGGCTTCTGTGCCGACTGAATGTTTGTTCGTCAAATAAATTGTACGTGTAAGGTTTGCGCGGCAGAAGAACCGCGCGCGACACTAGTTGCTTCTTCCGTCATGGTCGCGGAACTTCCACAATATAATCTGTCACGACCTTTCTCTCTTCCCACATGGGAGGTTTCTCTCGGTTTTCACTTTGCCCGCGCCTCGTGTTCTACGAGCTTCGATTCATCGTGAGACCAGCCACTCGAAATTGTCTGAGCAGTCTCGCGAAAAAATTCGCTTTTCCTTTCTCGACGCTGCAATCGCTTCTCTTACCATTGACCAGAGTTGGTCGTCGTTCTAGTGATTTCGCATAAATATTTATTTATGGTGATTACCCCATTGAATACTTTTTACTAGAACATCTTATTCGAATAATAATTCCTTATTCGAATAAATTATTTGATGTGCTTGAAATTATTTGAATCATTTCTTATTCGAGTGAATTATTCGATCTGCTTAAAATTATTTAAATAATATTTCATTCGAATAAATTATTCGATCTGTTTAAAATTATTCGAATAATTTGTTATTCGAATAAATTATTCGATATATCTGGTATTTAAAATTATTCGGATGATTATTCTATTTATTCAAAATTATTCGATAGATTATTCTATTTGTTCAAAGTTGTTCGAAAATAATTCTTTGTTAATTTGTTTTCATTGCGTTTAAAAATCTGGATCAGCCATAAACGCTCAACGATCCGCGATCATTATATTTATATGTAATAATAATATATATAGTATAATGATATAATGTATAATAATATATTTATCTGTAATTTGTCGACACGGTTCGCAATTCGCTAATCGATCTAGAAACTGTTACCTTCAATTTTTCTCGGTTCGAACGCGAGGATACGGGTTCTAATAATGATTATTACTGTTTCTTGTTCACGCCGATACCGCCGCGCCACGCCGCCGGCAGATGAGCCCATTAGTCACCGGAAGTAATTGCAGCCTATTGGAATAATCGTTCCGATAGGAGCCATTTGGAATTTCTTGAAAATTGATACCGGCCGCTGATAAGGCTTTCCCCGCGACCGTAGCGTTTCCCGCAACATTAAATATTTATAGCGGACGCCGCGCGCTTGTGTAATTCACCGCCCACGTGGAAAAAAAATTTCACAACTCGCCGCATATTTATATTCCGCGATCTGGATCCCATCCAGCTGACGTTCCACTGATATTACATTAGTTATCACGAGCGGGAAGCGCTGCCCGAAAATCTTATCTTCCTGACACGAATTCGGCGCGCCGAATTGCTTTTCTTCAATTACACGAAGGATTAAACATATTCGTTGCACAGATCTCATTGATAGATAGATCTCGTTGATTTGAACAATTTTTGTCTCAGAAAAGTTTTCGTTGTCTCTCTTACGGCTGCCATGATCAAGAGAAGCGTGTCAAATTGAAATACGTGCACGTTTTTCAGTAATTAATTTCGTGGCTTCTTGTGTTAGAATTTTTCGAATTGTTTAGGTATGCGATAAATGTTACTCGAAACGATAAATTCTATAATAATAATCTATAATAAGATCTAATAAAATCTATAACAAAATTAATAGCAAAAATGGAGCACCAAAAAAATGTGTTTGCTGCATTGTAGAAGTTTCGTTAGACTTCAGAAATTGTAAACGATGGAACGAAAGTTCCCAAGTAAAAATTGCACCTTTCGACAGGTTCGATTGTTTCGTACAACATTTATCGATTGCTTAATGTGAACGGACAAATTGATCACGTGAAATGATACTAAAAAATGCATGAAACTTTTACACGCTTGTTTAATGATTTCTCTGAACAGAAGCGAAATTAAACTCGACCTCGGTATGTCAATTATTTTGCCAATTACTTGGCCGTAACTCCGGTTTAAAAAAAGATGGGAATTGTTTGATCTGGACCACCTTGGGCCGCAGTCTCGTCCCTGGAGTCCGTTTATTTTCGTCGTTATTAATTCCATCGAGGCTGGCTCCGCGGATTATTACGAAAACAACGAATTTAATCGTCCACCGGCAGCTTTGTTCGTCGTTTCCTCGTTCCGCGGTTTCGATCGCCGAGACAATCGAGTATCTGGCTGCTTTCTGTCTCTCTCTCTCTCTCTCTCTCTCTCTCTCTCTCTCTCTCTCTCTCTTCCTCTCTCTCTCCCCCCTCTCCCTGTGCTTCGTTCGGTGTCTGGTCTGGTCGTAAGCCACGCTGTCGCGGAGAACTAAGATTCCTTCTCCGGTTCTTGTTTTCAGGAACGCTCGGTTTATTGGAAACCGAAGGCAAAACAAACAACGTCGCACGGGTACACGGCGCGCCGGCGAAATGTGTCGCCGGAGAGCACTGTTCCTCCCGATAGATAACGACGCCGATAAGATACTGTCGGCGATTTTTCTGTATTTTTAGCGACCGACCGTAGCGAAAGTCTCGTTAAAGAATGTTTGCCCGCGGTTTACCTTTGCCACCGCGACGTTACCTTGTCAATTAGCGGGGAAAAATTACATTTAATGGAGAGAAATACGATACCGGGCTGTCGACCGACCGTCGATTCTTTTTCAACGGCGCGGTGCTTTCCATTTATTCGAACTGCTAGCGCTCACGTTTCGTTCCCGAAGAAACAGGGGACGCGTAGCGTATTAATATGGCAGGCTACTGGTACGGCGTGGAACGAAAAGGAGTATGGGAGATCGTGTCGCTCAAGGCCGATGCTGTGCCCCCACAATTGAGTTTAGGCACGCCCATCTCTCCTACCATAATCTCGGGCGCTGCGGAGTGGGGGTAGTTGCATTAACGTTCGTGGACCGTCCTGATCAATTTCACTAGCTAGCGAAATTTTAATCGAGCTTTGTAAAAGTGTCGAAAGTGTACGGAAGATTGGAGAACTTCGAAAAATATTTTAATGCCTAGAATAAAATTGTGGAACCTTGAAAAAAAAGGTTGTTCCACTTGCAATAAAATTGTAAAGCATCGATCAAATTACGGAACCTGGAAGAGAACTGTGCGACGTAGAAAAAAATTGTAGATCTTTGTAAAAAAATTCGTATAGCTCGTGGAAAGACAGCAGAACGTCAAAAAACTATTGTAGTGTCTGGAATAAAATTGTACAGTCTTGAAAAGAATTGCAAAACCTGGAATAAATTTCTAAAACCTTGATCAAATTATGGAACCTGGAAAATAACTGTGTGACGCAGAAAAAAGATTGTGGACCTTCGCAAAAAAATCGTAGAGCTTAGAAAAAAATCGTATACCTTGTGGAAAGACAACAGAACCTCAAAAAATATTGTAATGTCTGGAATAAAATTGTACAGTCTTGAAAAGAATTATAAAAGCTGGAATAAATTTCTAAAACCTTGATCAAATTGTGCGACCTGGAAGAGAACAGTGTGACGCAGAAAAACTTGTAAGCTCTCTCTTGAAAAACATCGTATATCTCGAAGAAAGATTGCTGAATCTGGAAAAAAATATTGTAGTGCCTGGTATAAAATTGTAGAACCTTGAAAAGAATTGCAGAATGTTGCAAGAAATTATTTAAGAGAAGCCTGAACAAAGATCTCTGATCGGACGAAATTTAATTATATTATTAACGCAATAATTGTATGTAGCGGACACGTATCAGGAAGTTCGTATCGTTAAATAAAAGCATAAATTTTGCAAGGCTGCGGCGGAGGAAAATTGGAGCAAGTTGTAGAAGTTGTTTCCGGGGAGAATGTTTGCAGAAGACGCGGCTGCACGCTGTCATATCGAGGCACATAATTTTCAGTATCGATCAGCCAGCCCCGAACGAAGCTGATGTAATTAATTAATTTCCCGCGACGTGAATTACGAGCTCTCTATTCAGCGTTCGATCGCCGAGAAAATAGAGCTGCCGCCGCGGCTCGAACGCGAGCTGGCTTCTAAGCCTCCAATTTTAAGAGAAACCGACGCCTCCCGTCCTCTTTCTGCCGAGGACTTTCGAATTGACACCCGTCTGCCTCCAGCATCCCATTTAACATCTTCGCCGAGGCGTTAACCAAATTTTCCTGGCCATTGCGAACAATGAAATTGCCAAAAATTCGCGACGTAACGATTTTTGTTACGATATAAATTTCGCGATGCTGCAACTGTGTTTCACGCGTAATGATTCCGCAGACGGTGCCGAATGAAACGGTATACGTGTTATCGTGATATCGCGGATGAATAAACATTATTAAAACGTTGTTGAATCATTTACTGGACGTCGAAGTGCTCCGGCAAAAAGTCGAAATTCGTCGTATCTTGTAATTAATATAAAATTAATATTGACTCCGTCGAAAGTCGTGCCCGGCATACGTGATCAATGATAAATTAATGAATCCCTCGAATTATAATAAAATTCTTCCGTGCGCCGCAACCGGCGAGCAAAGTTCGATATTATTAAACAAATACATGGTCATCGCATTATTGGAAACGGACAGCGTAACCAGAATCAATATCCTCGTTAATTTTCCTTTCTTCGAGCCGTGATATAAAATAGCTGTTCATTAATTATATGTATAAATGCTGCTGCATTTTATTACACAAACACGCCGAACGTAATTCAATCTGCGGCTCTCTGCTGTCACTGTTTCTTTTTCCGTCGCATTATCATTAATAAATAAACGAACCGTAAATCCGTAAATGAAATATGTACAATTATTCTGCACAAATTACGAGATATATGTTTCGTGAGAAGTTCTCGTTGTTCAGAAAAATGTCCGTATCGCGATCGAATGATAGTGGCGAAATTGGGCGAGTTTCTCGACTTTTTCGAGGCGAACACTTTCCGGAGGCGGATCGAAAGCGTAATTAATACCGCGGAGTCTGAGACAGGCGGCGTATCCCGCATAATTTTCGGAGGCCGCGACGGAAGCGCATTGTTGCGTTGCCGATTTCATTAACGAGCGCAATTAACAAACGTCGATGCGGTTCGCGCTTATTAAAATCGGCGAACGGCTGCCGCAAATACATTTTGTATAACCGAGTGTTCATCGAATGCTCATTATTCCCGTCGTTTAACCAAATATAATATAAATATAATATAATTATAAAATGTTGCTTTTAAATCTCGCGTCATTTAAATTTGTTGCACCAGCTTGCCACGTATTATTTGACATTTGACAAGTAGAAACATCGACGCGAAATTTAAAAGTTCCAATCTAAAATGGACACCCTTCATAACGCAGGAGTCGCGCGTTCTCTATAATAGTGTCCATTTTTAAATGTTGCTTTTAAATCTCGCGTCATTTAAATTTGTTGCACCAGATTGCCACGTAGTATTTGACATTTGACAAGTTGAAACATCGACGCGAAAGTTCCTATCTAGAATGGACACCCTTTATAACGCAGGATCCACGCACTCTCGAGTCCCTTCTCGCCGTTTTCACCGCCGACCGCGAACAGAAGCGCGCTCGGGAACAAAAGATTTGTTGCTGTACTCGCTCGTCGTTTATCGGGTCGGCCTCAAAAACAATTTTCCTCGGTGACAATCGATCCCAGTGACCAGCTAACTGTGCAAACTCCTCGATAATCCGATCACGCCCCTCCGTTAATTAGATCGGATTACCGTGATTTCGAGTGATCGCACTGTCCCGCATTCGTAAACGTTCTTTCTCTTTCAAAAATCTGCCGAGAGCTCGCTGAATACTGATCGCTATTTTTCTAATCCCTCGGGACACTTAGTTTTTATTTTGGGGAGCTTGCAGTCATTTTGAGTCGTTCCTCGAACGAAATTGCTTATTTTAAAAATCGACCGGGAATACTGAGAAACTCGTAACATATTCTTATAATTTATTATTATATTATAATATATTATTATTATATTATAATATATTATTTTTATATTCATATAATTATTTTTTGCAATAACTATTTCATCATCACTTTTCAAAGAAATATTTTTCTCTTCCAAAATTTGACTATGTTTGCCGAAAGCTCAAAATACGTATATTTTTAAACAGCTATTTTTTATTTCGCTTTTAAAAAATCGATAGAAAGTACCAAAAGCTCGAAGAATATTTTTTTGGAGCCCTAAATTTTTTCAGGAGCTCGTAATAATTTTGTTTGGCATGAAGCAAAATATATCTTACAAAAATCAACTGAGAAAGCTGCAAAGAGAATATTTTTCGAAAAATTCTATTGCATAACGAATTTACTGAGATATTGATAAATCAAGTGTGCGGTCGCGAATTGATTAAGGAAAGCTTAAGAATGCGACGAACAAAGGAGTTTGACGGCGAGAATGTTTCGAGAACGGTTTCCGGTGATATTTCTTGGCGATCTTTTTGATTCAGAACTTTTGCGGATCTAATGAAAGCATTAAAAGTTCTTTGTTCCTAACCTTTTCACCGGGCCGAAAAGGTCGTGCTCGTGAAGCGATCCACGGAGAACAATTCTCGAGGAACACCGACGCCATGATCGAAGATAAGTGGTGCAACAGGGAGCATAATAATGGAGCCGCATTCCGCCTGCACTTTGCATTACTCGCGAAATAACGATGATAGGCCACGCAACTTAATACGTAACAAAGGCGATCCGAATCACGAAATATCGCGTCTGGATATTCTCTCTTTTACGGGAAATAGCGTACTCCATCAAATCTTTGGATTCCTCTTCTTTCTCCGCAAAGGTCGATCTTGATGCAAACGAAAACATTCGGCATTCTGCGAACCCTCGTTTTCCTAGATTATTCTATAAAAATGAGATCCACTGTATTTTATTTTTAGCTGTGGTACAAACTAATTGAAACAAAGGAAGATATACATACGATGTCTGGGTCACCCGTGACCCCAGTATAACAGTTACTGTTAGACAAAAATTTTCCGGAGCTGTTAATATTTTTTATAAATTGACAGAGGTTTCTGGAAAATATTAGGTACGTCTATAATATTTTAAATAATTTTCCAAAGGGTGAAAAGTGTTTTATAAATCGACAAGGGTACCTGAAAATTATTATTACGTCTATAATATTTCAAATAATTTTCGAAATCAATAAACATGTTTTATAAATCGACAAATAACAGAAAGAGTATCGGGTATGCTATAAAAACGTTAAATATAATTGTTCTTGAAAGAATCGCTATTCGCTTGCAGCAAGTTGATTGGCTGTTCAGCAGAGAGTAGCTGGAACGTCCGCCGCCATCTTGGACGAGCCGAATGGCGGGAACGGAGCCGGGATTTGAACGGCAAAGTGGTTTTATTAAAAAAATGTAGCTCGCCGGTGGTCCGGGTAATTGAATATCTGTCTGTTTAGCGGGCAGACCGTCGAGATAGCAAAATTGCTTGCTTCCTGGTTGAAGAACCTCCGTCCGGGCCAAGTAATAGGTGTCGGACCGGCGTTGCTTGATGGAAATAGAAATCGTGCAATTTTGTGGCCGATGCAACACGTTCGCACGGTGCGACCGGGCATTTTCGAGCCCGTGTCGAACGCGGAAGGGGATAAGGTGGAAAAAGGTGCAGTGGGCCGATGCAGCTGTCCCTTTTCGTACGTTCGGCTGCACCGGTGACACCGTTATCGACGTCTCGCTGTCAAGAGTCGCCGGGTTAACACCTGTTTCCCGTTGTCAGCCGCAGTTTTCCGACGTTTTATCACGCTGGGGCCAGCCAGCCAGCCAGAGCCCCCGTTTTCCTGTAATTCTCAACGATTCCTAATCGTCGCGAATCTCTTCGTACATCAATTCGAACGACGCTGTTTATTCGTCGACGCGGTCAAAATTGAACTTGGCGCTGTTCCAACGAACGAGTTGTTGTTTCTGACCACCAGCAACGAACTCGCGTAATTGTCACTGCTGTTCTTGATGCACATGATTTTCGGAATCGAGGAAATGTTAAGAAAATATTCTCCTCTGGTCGAACTTTCGAAGAATATGTATATTTAACACCAGTTTCACGGAACCCGTCAAAATGACCGGTCACTGATTTTTTAAATTAGTTATTCAATTTATATGTTACTTACGGCGAATGTTACAATGATACTTGTTTAAAAATCAGAATAAATGTCTTATTGTTACTTTTGTAAAGTAATTCAAAACAGCTGTTTTTTGTGCTCCGTAAATCTGGTGTCAAGCAACAGGAAACAATTAAGAAAACATTTCCGGTTAGACTAATTTTTATAGGATGCTCTCGAAATGCAAGCGACGCATTTTCCATTAGACTGATTTTTGTATTATATTTTTAGAAAACGAGGAAACAATTTGCTTCCGATCTAATCGGTATAATAAATTTACAGAAGTTCCAAGAAACCATTTTCCTGCAATCTAATATTCCAAAATATCGCTGAAATGCAAGCGAACGTAATGAAAAAATGTATGGTCTAATTTGTTGGAAATCCTTTCGAAATGCGAGCGGACATTAAAAAACCATTCCTCCGGTTATTACGAGGAACTAGTTGGAAGTGCAGCACGGTTTCATGTTGTTGAATCGAGCGAGATTTTTTTGAGTAATTCTGTTCGGCCGGTGTGCGTCACGAGAAAGTGTCGGGATGAATCGATATCCTTGACAGCGAGGGCCACGCTACACGAAGTCCATTTCCAACAGCGGCTCGAGCACGCAATCTCGAAGCATCGCGGATGCAAAGCTCGCGGAACGCGCGATCATTCAATGGAAAACATAACCCATTGGGTTCCATCAACGAGCTGAATTATTCAATCTTCCAATAATCCGAACGTGTTCAGCTGAATGCAACGTGATATTGTTTCGAAGATCGACGGCCGTTCGTTTCGGTACGATCTCGCGGTGCGTCGAATAATGCGGTTTTAAGGACAAAAGCCCCGACGTTGTTGTTGTGTTATTTATAAAGAAAGAATAAGTGGGAGAACAAGAGAGAGAAGGGGAGAGAGAGAGACCCCGTTCAGGGGAAATGTGGTTTTCAATGGATGTTAAATTTATTTTCTCGTTGGTCGTTAAAAGAACCAGAACTGCTATCAAAAGCTATTTTGTATGAAATTTATTTTGCAGTTCCTATTGAAAGAATGGCTTCAAAGAAATCCGTTTTATAATTTACATTAAATTTTGTTTGCGATTTAAAAAGCAGACGACTTCAAAGAAACTCTTTCATAATTCGAACGTGGCCGTGTACATATAAAGGCATTTCATATTTTACATTAAATTTGTAATTTGTTTTCCGGGTCAGGAGAATGTGCTTCGCATCGGATTTATTTATAGAATATGTTCACGCAATTGTGACGAACTTGTTGGTAAATCCACGGTTCAAATTACGTTGCGGCACTATCTTTACGATGCGCCGAAGGATCCGCAGTTCGGGGATGATCGCGAGCGAACTGCAGATTTGATGCACTTGCGACAAAAGTGCGCTCGATCGAACGCGGAGAACAGTAAATCGTAATAACGTGCTTCGAAATGCCGCGGCACTACTTTCGGCTCGTCCGAATTATTAATAAAAACGGATAAATTTCTGCGCAGCCCTCGCGGCTAACGCTGAACAATTTGATGCACCATAAAAATGCAGAGTAACGATGATGCGCGAACTGCAAATTTTACTCGCGCACGGCAGAAATGTAATGCGACACTGGAGTGGTAAAAGTATCGTAGGATTCGACTGTGAAAATGCGTTTTGCTTCTGTTCCTTGCAACTGAATCAGCAGATTGCGACGCGTCGTAAGAATCTGCAGTTTTGATTGTGAATTTTTGCATACGCGACAGAAATCATTTGAAGAAACTTGAAACAGCGTAGCATTGTTTCCAGCTTAGAAAAATTATTCATAAAAGATTTACGTTTGTATGCACCTTGTGGATATTGCACTTAACGCAGTCTATGCATTTCTGCCAAACGTGCACGTCAAATTTCTTTTAAAGAATTTTTAAATACCGTAGCATTTCTTCCAACTCGTAAAAATTATTAATGAAAGACATACATTCTTATGCAGCTGCTGCAACTTGCACTTAACGAAGTCTATGCATTTCTGCCAAAAATGTGCACTGCAAATTCAAAATCTTTTAAAGAATTTTTAAATCGTAAATATTAGTTAGTTTAAGCTCGTAAATATTATTAATAAAACACACTCATTTTTATGCAACCTCTGCATCTTGCACTTAACGAAGTCCATGTATTTCTGCCATGCATTTCAAATTCAAAATTATTTGCAGAATCTTGAAACAACGTGGCATTGCTCTCGATTCGGTTTCATCCGTTCTGTTCGGAAATCTACAATTCGATCGGCGATAATAATCGTTGATCGAAATCCAGAAGTGGGTAGAGCTATCGGAGGATTTATTTGACAAAATCGCTAAACCCTTCTGGCTGTTAGAGCCGCGTCATAAACTGTTGCCGCGTAAAACGGCGAGGAGAAGCACGGCCGTTGAAACGGACGAAATAGTGATTCGTTTAGGCGACAGGCTGCCGTGGTACATAATAAACGGCGGGAAAAATCGCGATCGCCACCCAGCAATGTAATATCGATTGACGTCCCCGATATGCAGCTGCACACAGATCGAACGTTAATCCGTCGCCGGTTACGTGGCGGAAGTGTGCGTGGACGTTGACGCGTGTCGGCACACACGGCTAAGACGACAGCCACACGCACGGCCTCTTAAGTCCTCTTATATTAGCTCGGGGTGAGTGCATGCTTTTATCAGCTTATCTTTGAAAGCGATGGTAAACATTTGAATTATTAAGTCTTCTGCCGGGCCCTTTTTACTCCTCCGACGCGTCTCCTTTTTCCACCGTCGTCTTTGAGACGCGCCCCGTCGCCGTCGCACACGCGTGCGAGCGAAACCTCTCGACGGGGAAACAAGCCGCCACGAAAACGACAGATAATGGATGCTGCTTGCCGGGGGAACCGGCTCGCGGATAGCGAAATTTTACCGGATTACCGGCTACGAGTGAGCGCCGCCGGCTTCTGCCGGGGCCAATCGACGAAAGTCGCCGCGCCGTGAATCACCCGCGGATTATCATCATCATCGTCATCATCGTCGTCGTCGTATGGCTTTCGGGGAAAAATGTGTAACATGTGTTTTCGGTGATAGCATCTGAGTTATCGAAACGTGGCTGTTTGCTCTCTTGGTCCGCGAAATTTTTGCGATAACGTCGGGTATTACGTGTTGCCGGTCCTTCTGGCCCGGAAAAGAATGTTTTCGCCAAAAATAACGAGTCCGAGTTTAAGCACCGCGGGCGTATGTGGTCGTTGTGAATTTTTTAAGAAGCGTAACTGCAAGCTATCGTCGCAAATCTTTTCGGATACTGTTAGTTCGCTTATCGAGCTATCGGAAACAATTTTTCAGTTTCGATTTTATGCTTGTCTACTTTTTGCTCTTAACTGGACTGCCGATTGCTGTCTCAGTTATTGTTTTAGTAAATTTCGTACATATCAGAAATAGTAGGCGCAAGTAAATTTGTATTAAAACGTTGCAAACTTGATGAATTGGTGGAGAATTGTATTAATGTTTAAATAATTACATTGTTCTTTAAGTAATTACGTTGATCTTTGAGTAATTAGTTTTATCTTGAAACATTAATCTCGAAATAATTACGCTTATCTTGAAATAATTATATTAACCTCGTAATAAGTACATTAATCTTGAAATAATTATATCAACCTCGACATAATTACATTAATCTTGTAATAATAACATTAATATTGAAATAATTATACTAATCTTGTAATTACATTAATCTTGAAATAATTGCATTAATCTTGTAATAATTACATTAATCTTGAAATAATTACATTAATCTTGAAATAATTACATTAATCTTGAAATAATTACATTAATCTTGTAATAATTACATTAATCTTTAAACAATTACATTAATAATTATTTCCGGGGGACTCCGAAAATTCTACAGATATTTCGAGAACGCTTCTGCAGTTATTTCGCAGGACTTGTTGAACAGCGGTCGGAGTAGCGAAGTGGCGAATTTTCTACAGCCGAGGATACCGCCAATAGAAATAAAATTGTGTTTGCTATCCGGAGATTGTAAACGTCCGAGCCGGTCGGATCGCGTAAATATACAAGCGCGCAAAACTTAACGATCGTTCCCCGTAGATTGTGTACGCTCGCCATTTTCAAGGTTGGCCCGTTGCTTTTGGAAATTACCGAGCCCAGCCTGCGGGAACGAGCCGTGGAACAATGAGCAGTTACAGGCTGTGCAGCTCAGACCACTCGAGCGAGTCGGTCCGTGGCAGGCCCTTGGGTCCTGAACAAAGGAGAGTCTGCCTTTCCCTTTCCCTTTCTGTTTCGACCGGCGAAAGCAAAACTCGCTTGGAAAGCGGCCGGCGGCTGGGATGAGTCGCGTCCTGGGCCGAAGCTCTTTCTTTATCGACCGATTCAAAGTAGACAAAGAGATGCTCGTGAGATCATCGGCGTGCCCTTAGACCCTCGAGCGTTGTTTCCAAAACGACCGCTTCTTTTTCAACGTACGAATATCGACTGGGTCAAACCGATTCCTAAACCGTCTCTTTGTAATTCTCAGTTTTCAAGAAATTCTGCGACGAACGCGAGCTGACAATTAAAATGAACACTTCACACTGTTCATACTTAAACATACGAAAATGGTTCACAATCATTTCATTCGTGAAAACTGATTAAACGGATTCAGCATTTTCAACGTCAAAATTTGATCTTTAGACTGGAGCTGTGTAATTCACGATTTTGTGCATTTTAGAACGAATTTCGTGACGAACATGAGCTGACATAATTAAAATGAACACTCCACTGTTCATACTTAAAGATACGAAAATCGACAGTGTCGAACTGATTAAAAAATTGAAGCTCGTTTACAGTTTCTCGCGTCAAAATTGATTAAAAATCGACGCGGTCAAACTGACTTTAAGATTGGACGCGAAATAACTGATTTATAAATGTTCGCGTCATAATTTGTTTTTCGATCTAAAGCTTTCTAATCAATGATTCAGCGGAATTCTGAGCTGATTCCGCGACGAGCATTAGCTGGCCTAATTAGAGTAGGAGGCTGGGACCCGGACAAAATTCCGCCGGCGACTTTCTTCGACGAAGTTTCGCCTTTGACCCGAAAGTTTCACCTCCGTCTCCGATCCTCGCAGCGATGTCTGGCCCCGTGGTCCCGGTTCACTGGCTTTGTCGATCACTCGGCCACAGGAAGGAAACAGACAGCGAGTCTGCTGGTCGCACTGCGAATGGAAAAGTGAAAGTATGTTGGTGGGTCAAGTGTGCCGAAGGATTCTTACGTAACGAGCCACGGCAGCCTTATTCCATCAATAATCCCCGCCACGTCCTCGATTTCTAATGCCATTCGCGTTTATGGCTTGACCAGGAGAGACGAAAATTCCGGCTGAACCAAGCAACCTCGACTTTCGAATAGGGAATACCGCAAATATCGTTTAATTACACAAATCAACAAGCTGGAAATTATTTCTTCGCGCTTCAATTATCTCCGTCGACGAATGGGTGTATTTATTTAAAAAATGAGTCCGGCAAGTGGTGAATTTGAAGCTGAAAATTAAATGTCACTTTAGCGACTTCGTCGATTTTTTTTTCTGTCCTTCAGCCCCATTGAAAATCGATGAAATTCAATTTCTATTAAAAACGAATTATTACTCGAATGCGCGAGAAAAATTTAGAATAAACCAAATTTGTATAATAGCCGCTACATGCAAATTGTTAGAAATATAGATTTAGGCATGGATAAGCAAAATATGCAGAGTAGAAAAATACACGTTTGGAATAATCTGATCGTTAACATAAATTTCTGTCCAGGTCCCACTGGTCTCTCTATTTTAAAAAAAAATATGTCCTCTATTAATAGCAATAATTTTGTAACACTGTTATTTGTCCGTTCGACAATTATTATTTTCTATCTTTTTTTTTTGTAACGCAGAGTGTTCGCCGGACAGAAATATCGAAATTAAAAATAAAAATAAAATAACACGAATGGAATACGTCGACGGCGAGCGAGAATTCTGCGATAAATCTATTCTTTCCATTAATTTCGCCAGAGAACGGAAAGGCTGAGGCAAGCATTTCGTTAGAAGATGTTGAAATCACATATACAAATCCCCGGAGCTGCATCTCTGCGTGAAACGCATGCGCCGGCCAACGGGAAAATAAATAAGCGCACGGTTTTATGCTCGCTGATGGTGTTTTAGGTATGAAATCGAAAATTCTCTGTGACTCGAATCTAGGTCGCATATTTTACGTCACGGCTGTTCCCAAGCCGCGGTGTAATATACACACCAAATAAAATCGCCGGAATATTCGGAACCACGGTGAAAGCAGAAAAAATATTTAATTTGTTGTTCGAGGATTACGTAATTTAATTCGAGGCGAAAAACAATGTCGATGTGATCGGAACAATAATTCACAATCGCTATGTACGGAAAGTGTTGTTAGTAAAAATTACTGCTGTCAACGATACGGTAACGATACGTTGAAGTAACCTAAGTCCTTGAAAAGTGGATTTCACGGCCTTTAAGATAAACTTATGTTCATTGACGTACAATTTTTTTTGACGACGATACAATAGTTTAAAGATCGAATAATGTTCAGCAAGTCAAGTTAAAAATGTCTGATTTCACATTTTGGATTCAAAGAGCCATAGAACAGTAAGAAAAAATCGTAGAGCAATATTTTTGGGCTCGTTTTAAAGGGGACACTTCACAGTTTAAGATCACCGTTATTTCAGTCCGTAGAAAAATTTCTTAAACTCTTCACAGTTCTGCGAATTTGAAAAACGGTTACAAAGTGGGCATCGTTACTAAAATCCCTGCCATTGACAAGATAGAGAGTTTATGAAAAAACAGCTTAGGTCACTGAAAAGTGCATTTCTTACTCTTTAAAATAAGCTCAGATGGATCCATGTACGATTTTATTCGACGATGTTACGGCACTTCAAATGTTCAAAGATCTTCATCCAGAGAGAATAAGTTAAGTTAAAGAATGCTGATTTCACACTTTGGATTCGAAGAGTCGTAGAATGGCAAGATGAAATCGTAGAGCAATATTTTCGTGCTCGTTTTAAAAAGGAGACTTCACTCTTGAAATCCACGTCAATTTCCATTGGAAAGAAAATTTTTTGAACTCGTGAGAATATTTCAAAAATCCGGTTTAATTCCCTTGTACGCAGTTAATGCAAAATACGTATCTACAAGCAAATATAAAAAATATGAAAGTACATCTATAAAAACTGTAAAACTTTATGAACTAAGCAAACTTAAACTTCAAACAAAATGCGCATAAATTTAAACTTCAGACAAAATGAACTTACACTTAAACTTCAGACAAAATGAACTTGAACTTAAACTTCAAACAAAATGAACTTAAACTTGAAACAAGATAATCTAAAATTCAAACTTAGAATAAAACAAACTTAAACTTAAAACGAAGTAAACTTAAATTTAAAACAAAATGATCTTAAACTTATAACAAATTGAACTGAAACTTCGACTGAAGACGAAATAACACACGCCCATGTTGGTCCTAAGCTCTCGTAAATTATGTAAGCGGTTAATAGCGCTATTCGATTGTTGAAATTCGCGAACAATTACCGTGGCCTCGGTATCGTCGGATAACGATTGGCAACAGCGAAACGACACCTTATCGCGGCGCATGCGACTCTATTAGTACCCGTTCATTAGTGGCACCGGTGTGCATCAGCGTTCGCGCGTCCAAGTCTCCCGGCATTAGTAAAAACAAGTTCACGAGACCGGGCACAATGGTCGGCCCATTGTCACCGTGGAAACACTGCCGACGTCCGTTAATTATGACTATCTGCGCGCGATAAGTGCCGGTTTACATAACGCGTACAGAATAAGTTTGGTTCGAGCGATTGCAAGGCGAGGCTTGTCGGCGTGGCGAGGGCGAGGCGAGGCGAGGCCGGGAACACAGAAAGCGGAGTCGCGCTCGCTCTCCCGCGATGCCTTTGGGAAGGCTGGGAACGATTGAAATTGTTGGTTTAACTTTGATAAAGTCCCAGCGGCGCGAACGAGAACGTTGTTTCGCGTGTGCTATCTGTCGTCGTCATTTCGCTCCGCGCGTCACGGTTGCGGGAAGTACCGGGCACAGTTTGAATCGAGCCGGAGACCCACATTTCAGTGAGATTGAAACGCGGCAAATTTAATTGCGATCGATTCGAGCGCCTCGCTGCCGCGACGCGATCGCGCACCTACCCACGGTGGTCATTTGGATTTTTCGAGGAATTAAGAAATCAATCTATCGATACGTTGCGAATCGCTCTGGTTCTCGGTTTTTAACGCGAAATCTGCCGAGCCGGTCAAAATGACCCGCTTCATGTATGTATGTATTTAGTTTTAAAGTTGCTGAAATAATAATAACTCTCATGGAAAATGATCGGAGAAATTTCTCGATGAAAGTAGACATTTCAATGAAAATAGCGAATGGCCTAAATAAATACAGTTTTTTCCTAGTTATAAAGAAGTACACGTCAGTTTTATTTGCGGCTCGGTAGTTTTAATGTTAACTCTAGCTTTAGGTTTCACTCAATCTTTCTTTTATTAATTCAGATTGTAAAGATACATTTATGAGCGATTTATTCGATATTCGTGTTACTTGCGGTAGATATTACGATAACACTAATTAAAAATCGGAATTAGTGACTTATTGTTTTCTTTATGAACTAATATAAAACAACTGCTTTCAATGCTGCGCAGATCTAGTGTTAATCAGCTGAGGATGTAGATAGAATAAAAGAGTACAATTTTCTTTCCATCTAAGTATAAAAGACTTCGGGCGATTTGTAAATTACGTAATATCCATCCAACGTACGTACTTTTGTTCCGTAATGCAACAGATGTCAACAGTTGCACATTTCTTTTTCAACGTGCCTGGTAAAAAGAAATATAATTCAAAAATACCGAGAAATAATTTTATCAGATTTTTGTAATTCATTTTAGTTTGAAAGTATGCCCGAAAATCATTCAAATTCTGATTCAATCACGATAAAAGTTACGTGCTAGGCTAAAACAAGCGGTGATTCTTTCATTTTAGATACTTCGATTTCGTAATTCCCGGAGAGATCAGACCGGCCACTGTGCGACCCGGCGATATAAACGTTAATGTCCGTCTCGTCGGTCGTTTTTTTCGGCCGCGCGGAACGAAAGAACGCGGGAGTCGCGCGACTGGAAATAGAAATACCAGGAATACGGAAGGAGATGGTTATCCGTAATGATAGCGGACACGTAACTGCAGCATTCGATCGATGATTGCGTTTCACAATAGGAAAAACGTTCGCCGTGCGGCCGGAGAATGATCGGCCGAAGGCCGTCCGAAGCCGAGCGTCGAAAAACAGAACCGAAGGTCGAGCAAAATATTTCGACGCGGCGCCGGCGGGGTTCAATTACGGTGAAAAGTCGGAGAAAGGAACGGCGGTCGGACGTGAAAGCAGCCGGCGCTGAATCGAGCTGGTTAATTTGGAAACGCGTGATCAAATTGGCCTCATGAAAATGCATGAAAAACCATGCGGTTTCCACGCTTTCGTTTAGCCGCAACGCGGTTGGAACGATCGCACGATTTTAAGCGCCGATTCGAAGCGATCGAGCTTCTGAAGGATTAGCTCCAGTTCCAGCCGGTTTCCAGTTTCGCGAGGCACAGCCGGGCGTTGAAAGGAACCGAAAATTTCAGTCTTTCTCTGCCGAACGAGCGGAAGCGTCGAAAAGTTCCCGAAATTTGACGGCAGTTTCTCGGGGGCAGCGCTAAAAGAACGCGATCGCTTCGCGAACTCCCGAATTCCGTGGATTCCTGGCTCCGATTTCCGACGCTCCGAGCGTCGAATGCTACCGATTTGACTTGCCGATGAAACGGTGGACAGGAGTACGTACCTCCCTATCGAAACGATTCCTGAACCTTTAAAAATCGTCTTTCTATCACCAGAAATCGATTCCTCGTCTCAAACTCGATCGAAACCGTTCCGTTCCTTTTTTTCATACAACGTCTGCTATCCGAGCAAATCAGTTTTGAATGAATTACGACAGTGCGCGCGCAGACCGCGATCCATTGGCCGTCGCGCGGAGTGGGAGGCGGCAGAGTCTGCTCATTGGGCCGAACTTCGATCAGCTTTTGCGGGAGAACGGTATGTTTTCGAGCAATTGTTCCTTTTGATGTTTTTACCGCCGGATCGAGTACTTTCCTATGAAATTATAAGCAACCTCATTTGGAATTGTTCGAAGCAGCTTGCAGAATTTTCTCCATCGAGTTTCGGGTTCGAAATGCGTGTTATCTTCGCCGGCGACCAAGGTTCGAATATTTTTCTAAATTCATCGGGCGTCCAGGACGCGGCGGGCGTATCTGTGACGGCCGGACTCTCTCATTGTGCGGGTTGTTCATTTCGTCTAGCTTCTGTCGGGGCTTTGTGCGTGCTGCTTAACAGCTGAATGCGCCTTGTGTAACCGCGGCACGGACAAAACGACGAACAGATGATCTCTGAATGTCGGGAGACACCCGATGAAGAATCAGACCGAGGTGCCGGCTTCCCATTGTCCTTTTTCGGATTTCGCTATTCACTTGCCGCCCGTGTTCGGATGCCGTTCTATCCCACTCCCGCCCCCTCTCATAATGCCCCGGCCCGCCCTCCTTCTGCTCGGGCAACGTGGAAACACCAGCGTCCCTCTTTCATTCCGCCGGGGAAATGATTTGTTTCCTTTTTCAGTCCGGCCGGAACGATGTTTTCAGAACGGGCAAAAACCCCGGCTTGTTTCTCGCGCAGCGTATTTCGGCCGAGCACCGTTCGACAATTACGCGTGTCGCTAGGAAACGAGAGACTTCGCCCGCTGCCGGTGGAAAAAGTTCGCTTGTTTGTTCCACGTTACCCACTTATTTTTGAACGCGCCGCCTCGAGTACCATCGTCCACGAGCAACTTATTCTTTTACCGCCTCCAGCCTCTTCTCGACCTTAACCTTGATTGCGTCGCTTTCGGACGTGTCGAAGAAAATTCTTTGCAACGGCACAAACTGTGCCCAGTAATTTCTCTCACGTTGTCCCTCGGCTTCGGAACGAAATGGGACAACTTGGGAGGAGGAGATGCGACAGTTCGAGCCTCGCGGCTCGGTTTTATAGGCTCGAATATGGTCGTGTCTCCTCTTCTCGAGTTGTCCATTTTCATTCCCAGGCCGAGGGACAATGTGAGAGAAATTAAGTGCACTGTTCGCTGCCGAGCGACGACAGGTGGTATATGCTCGATCTCCAGGTGCTTGGCTCGGCTAGCTAGCTCGCCTTTTTCTCAAGAAATACGCATGCGGGCCGCTCGTCCCGGTTAGGTCTCTGGCCCGTTCACTGTCGTTCCACGACGTCCACGTGGACATCTCGACGACCTTGTACGACATTCTGCTCATCGAGTCCAATAGTTTATGGATAACCAAGCGAGTGACTGCTTGGGAGCATTCCGGGCGGCTGGGTATGGTCTCGATACACAGTTATTCCAATTAGGTTAGGTTGATGTTACTGTTGCCTTGGGCTGGACCAGCTTTGCGACTGTACGAAGTTGCCGTTGGGATAGGTCTGGCAGGTTATAATTAATCACGAGACCGCGGATCTTTATACGAAGTAAAAATTGTCTGCGTTCAATGCGAGACGAAGGAGCTTAACAGACATGTATTTCTTCCTTTGATTAGCTTTTAATGGATTTAAAGTGGGACGATGGTATCTTTAAATTATTCAAATGTTTTCACTGTCTTCCAGTTGTTTGAATAATTAACAAATACATGGTAGAGTGAAACAAAAGAAGTAACTTTTGTTTCAAGAAATTTTATCGATCTTTTACAGGTTGCGAATTATAACAATAAAATGAAAAATAACCGAATATTTGGGTAGTTCGTTTGCCACCCTTGAAGAGAATTTACGCGAGAAAATACTGCAATATACAGATAGGGGTTAATTAGCAAGAAATAGCGATGATCAATACTTGAAAATATGACCCGAAGAGAAAAAGAATATAAATCGTAATATTCTTGTCTTTGAATCCAAAATAGTCGTCCTGACACATTTTTTACGTCAACAGAAACAACGCGCAGGATAAAATAAACAGACTTTATAGGTCCGGGTTGGACACGATGATCAAATTAAATCTGTCTACAAATTGATTTCCGTGTCTCCCAATGGACAACCGAACGTCGCGCCGTGTCCAGCGGTCTTAAAAATGCCCGGGCTAAGAAATTAATCAGGATGACCAAGGAGCCAAGAAGGAAGGACGGCAGTCGCATAGCAACCGGGGTCAGAGTACCTCGCTCAACCGGGGAAGATTGTATCGCTCGATGTCGTCGCCGTCTAACGTTTCAGCGACGGTTCCCGGCGTAATCGCGCGTACGAGCGTACAAACAATAATCCGTGCCCCGTACACGGGCGGAGGGGCGGGCCCGGCTGTGTAGCAACAAACAAAGCGTCGAACGGCCAAGTAGAGCGAAGTGTGTTCGTGCAACACGAGCCTGAAGGCTGTGGGGCGCCGGTTTCACGGGCGAGGCCTAGATGAAGAGGGGAAGATAGGCGACCGAAGGGCGCGCAGGCAGATACACGAATTTACATGCAGCTGCGTTGACTCGGCTTTAATAATTCAGAGGGCCGACTGACCAGCGCCGACACCGTGTCTGCGGTTACCGGGCACGATATGAACGGACCTGACGGCTCGACGGAGCTGAAAACTCCCGCGGAAAGTCGCCGGCTACACATTTTTCGTGTTTCGCTGTCCCGCGTGTGTCCAACGTGTGCGCACCACCCGACGATTCTATTAGAATAAAACACGGGAACGGACCTATCGATTTTGTCAGTTCGAAATTGTCGCGGATGTATGTACTATGGATACAGTGTTTGATCAATTACGGAGCGTTTAAGTCACCGCTTTGCTGATTTTAATTATAGAATATAAGCGTCTGAATTTGACGATGTTGAAGACAGGTCGCGGTTGGGAATTTTTATCATGGGAACTGAGTGTCGTAGCGGGATGCGCTTTTTTTTCTTTCAATCTAGAAAGTTCGGTCTATCTCTGTGATTTTTTACTGTTATAAACGAACATTGGGTAATATGGTGAAAATTGTTAGTAAATGATACTTTTAGCTACGGTATATCGTATCCTTTCACGAAGACGCGTTCCACACTTTAGAATTTTTATCTCGGGACCCGGCTATCCAATTCGATTGGACCTTTTTTTATTTGAAACCGGAGGGTTTCCTCTACATCAGCAATTTTTCTCAATCGCGAAGAAAAATGTTGTGTCCTAGTGAAAATTACTAGAAAGCGATACGTGCAAGGCATGTGTGTAAAAATGTTGATATTAATTTGAGGACACGATTGATCCGAATGGTACGGGAACCGTGGGGTCAGAATAGACCCAAGCACTGCGTAGTGAAGATTGCAAAGGGTATGTCGAAATCCCCTGGCAGTGCCTCGCGCGGAGCCCTCGCCAGGGCTTTTGTGCGTCTGCGAAGGGACAGGAATCGATTTTTGCGGGTGTCGAACGGCGAATAGCCTGTGCGAGCCTTTCTCCAGGCGACGCAATCACGCAAAGAATCGTGCCAGCCAAAATCGAGCTATTTGCCGTGGCACAGGAGACCGGATATGACTGCTTGATGACCGGAAACTCGCGAATGGTCTCACCTGCGTCCGAAAACAGTGTGTCACTCGGTTATCGTGCGTGCTCGCTACACGCCACCATCGCGCGCGCGCGCGCACACACACACACGCGCACAAACGCGCACACAGACACCCAGTTCGATTTACGAGCGTAACGTTTATTTTTGGGTGTGTTCTCTCTCTCGTTTTCTGGCCAGTCTTTCTCTCCATCCCTCTCTCTCCCTGTTTCCCTTCTGTGAATCGATTGCTCGTGAAATACTTCGCTTGAAAAGGCGCTGTCGACTGTTTAATTGCGCGACGCGGGCTCCGCGCTGAATCCTTATTACGAGCGCGATCAACATTTCGGAAATCATGGCCGTTCCAGTGCCTGCGATTCGATTGTACTCGTGTTCGACGCATTAAATTCGTTATACGCGAATTGCTTCGCGCCGAACCCCGGTGTATTTTCCAAACAGCCTCGTTTATTTTCGACGAAGCTAGTCCAGCCTCCGAAAAAATATTGGCCGAGACGAAAATAACGGAAAGAAGTCGCCAAGGTCACTGTCATCATCGAATATACAGTTTTGCTATAAATTGCACAATTATTTTAGTTTGATTAACGCCTTCGTGTCTTTCCGAAATTCGCAAATTGCGGTGTTCATGCAGCCGGCTGAGTTTCGTTCGAGATTTCGTTCGTGCAAGAATAAATAAATGAATTCAATTCTGTGGTATCCTGTTCAAAAAGATTTAATTTACTTACGTAAAACGATCGAAAGACTGCGAAATATCCATTTAGACATTTTCGCAGAATCGATACTGTTTGTCAACGCCACCCCTATTTACTTTAAAGTGCTGTAACTTTGAGAAAAAAAATCGCAGCCGCGATTCTTTTTTTTTAAATTAAAGAGGAAGGATCAAGCTTTGTTCGGCTGCAGGCTGTATCTCCGAGAAAAATTTTGCAACGCCCATGCATTTTGTCAAACTTCGTCATTTTCAGTATGACAAGCATGACCTCGTACTGAAAGGGTTACAGTAGCAAGGATGCGTCAAACTTAAAATCGAGGAACAGCATCTTAAAGTAGAGGTTTCAAGCATTAATTTAAGAAAAAAGTAATCATCACACGATGATTTTTCGCGGAGTTATCGTCGGTTAAATTTGGCCAATTTTTATCCAAAATTTTTCTGTGCTATAACTTTTTCAAACAGTGCAAATATCAAGATAGATTGTTTGTTACACGCTTATAAAAATTAAAATCGCGCGACGGGCGCCGCTATAATGGAAAGGGTTACAATTGTCAGAAACTTAAAGATAGCAGAAAGGCTGAAATAATTGTTGAAATGGTCAACGTCGGCGAGAGAAATGAAAAACGTCTCGATTGAATGTTGCCGGTTTAATTTTGTAGAAGTGGCAATTTTTTAGAATGCAGACTTTTTCGGTATTGATCGGCGAGAGTGCAATCTTTTTGCCCGGTGGCGTGCCGGGGCGAAAAATGCACGCGATAAGCCGTCCATCTAATTCCGTTGGCCTGGAAACGTTTTAGGATTTAATCAAATTAATGCTAGCGAGTCGACGCGAAACAAAGCCACGATTAATTTGCCTGAAACGCGGCCGGGCCGCGCCTATGGCTAGGACTCTGCCCGCAAACCTGGCAACACACGGGGCACAAAGCCGCATAATATACTGAACAGTGTGCAAGCGTCTTTCTTGGAATAGAGAAGTGGTGAACACAGAGGTCGGTCCATTAAGCTTGCGTTTATACGCGTCCCTGTATGTTTGTTCTCCGCTTTGGCTTCTCTTCCTGCGGGAATCCTTGAACCCTCCTGCCACACTCATTGGTCGAGGCCGCCGCCATTCCCACTGCCGGAGAAATGACTTCTCGTCTCCCCCTCCCTCCTGTCCCTGCCGAACCAGAATTCTTTATTTCACGACGGGGATAAGTTCCCCGGCGCCATTACTAATCGCACGGAAACCTAGAACTTCTTTTGAAACATCGAAACATCCACAGAACCACTGCTTCAATTTTTAATCAATTTTTAACTCGCCCAAAATTATTAGGACAAATATTTTTAACATTTTATAGAAGAACTATTTAGAAATAGCTCGAAATATTTTTTAGTAATTCGTTCTTGCAGAAATGTTATAAATTCTTTGTTAGAAGTTTCTCTGAAACATCAAATCATTCACTGAACCACTACCTCAATTTTTAATCAGTTTTTAACACACCTAGTATTATTAGGATAAATATTTTTAACATTTTTAGGCGAAAGATTGTTGCACATAAACTGACAAGTAGCTCAAGATATTTTTCAACAATTAATTCTTACAGAAATGTTGAAAACTGTGCTGTTTTAATGTTCACTATTCAAAATTGCCGCTAATTCTTGTACACAAGGGCGGGAAGTTTAAATCGATTTAATAGATTTCTATCGTTTCTAGAAGATATTATTAATTTCGTCTGACATTATGTGGTTCTCTGCTACAACAAGAAACTTTCTAGCGGCACTGTACTCCCACATGGAAAGTTAGGCTAATAAGTCTCCCTGCGCGAAGAAACGATGTGCTCTGATGCGGTGATATTTGGTTGATGCAACATCCGCGGAGTACACTGGATGAATCATCCTTTCCTAACTCGGTTCCCCTAGTTTCTGCAATGTCCGCCTTGCCACACGTGCTCGCCCGCTGTCTTCATGTTGAATCAAGCTAATTATTCCATCACCAGCAATTGTTTTAATCGGTGGGGGTTGTTAATGAATCTTGAGGACTCGTCAGTCTTAACGAGTCAGTCTTTCGAGGAGACGTGGGGAATAATCCTTCGTACACCTTGTCATTATCTCGTTCATTGAACCTTCTCGAGTTATCAGACTGGAGATGTTAACGCGAATCCGCAATTCTGAAGGCTGTCATTTGAAAATATTCTGGACTTGGCCTCACGAGTCGGGTTAAGAGGGGCCGATTTCACACTTTAGATTCAAAGAGTCGTGGAACGGTAAGAAAAAATCGTAGAACAATATTTTTGAACTCATTTTAAAGAGGACACTTCACAGTTTAGGACCACTGTTATTTGAGTCCAAAGAAAAATTTCTTAAACTCTCCACAGGTCTGCGAATATGAAAAATAATCAAAAAGTGGGCATCGTTTCTAAAATCGATGCCGTTGGCAACATAGCGTGTCTATGACAAGACAGCCTAGATCACTGAAAAGAGCATTCCTTACTCTTTAAAATAAGCTCAGACGCATCCTTCTACGACTTTTTTTGACGAAGTTACGGTACCTCAAAAATTGAAAGATCTTCATCCAGGGAGAACAAGTTAAATTAAAGAAGGCCAATTTTACATTGTGGATTCAAAGTGCTATAGAATGGAAAGAGAAAATCGTAGAGCAATATTTTTGGGCTCGTTTTGAAGAGGAGACTTTGCTCTTCAAATTCTCGTTAACTTCACTTCGGAACAAAATTTTTTGATCTCGTGAGAATATTTCAAAGAACGCTTATTTAGAGCACGATTTTCTAAGATCCGGAAATGATACCATTTTGCCAATTTTGTTCTGCTAATCCTATCCTCTATTCTCAGAGTACCAAGCTAATTCTTCTCGAACGTCAGTGATTCATTGCAAAGTTCAACTAATGTTGCTTGATTGAGTTTTAATAATTCTGAGAACCTATTTGATCGCCTGTCATCGTATCAGCAGAGCGCTACGTCAATCACGGTGTCCCCCATCTAATGGGATGGTTATCCAATGATATATTTCGGTCAGTTCCTTCGAGCGAAGGAAGTGGTTGATTAGGACTTCAGGTCAGGCTCCGTTGTTCGTCGGACGCAGTTGTGAAGTCATTCGACGCGGCTGGAAAATCTAACGGCACCCGAAGCCGTCGCAGTAGTCATCCGTATAGATGAATATTGAAGAGTTCGGTGTACCAACCCGGCCAGTCTCGTTCCACGTGTACAAATCATTGAAAATCACCCGGTTCACGCGAAACCATCTGCTGTTTGAACAACGGGTTACGAAACGCGAACCTTGGCCATTGAAAGTCACGTGCCCGCGCTACGTCCCACCCATTTCTCGCCGAGGATGCCGGGAATCACAATGAAATCGGCGGAATAGAAAGGTTTTCCTCGTTGCCGAAGCAACAAGTGACTTTCTTCTCGTTCTCCGATCTGATTTATTATTTCTCCGAGCTGAGAACATTTTTAACGGTCCTCGGTTTATTTATTCTGGCTCAGCGAAGCGCGAAGATTGCGCCTCGGCCAAATTTTAAATAAGATCTTTTGTTTCAGCGAAGATCGGAAGCGGCCAATAATTATTCGCATTGTTATTCGAATAGTTTCACAATCTCTATAATTATCGTTACTCGAACAAAATATCTATTATTATTATTGTTAGAGACCTGACAGTTTTAAAAATCCACTGTTCGTAGAAATTCTTGAAAAATTGTGACAAATCCGCTCGGTAGAAATTGTTGAGAAATTGTGAAGTATGGTAGACAGTTTTCGAGCATAGTTCGATAGCGATGTGCCGAATGTCGACAGTCGAAGGAAGCCTCACGGGTCTGTATACGGAGTGTGGACGGTGTTTCCCGTTGATCCACCAAGAATAGGTTTTTACGCGAGTCGGTGTAGCGCAGAGTAGCGTGCCCGGTATCCAAAGAGCGGCATCGAATTATTTACTTCTTGCCAGGAATAGAACGACAGGAAATTTATTTATCCACTGTCCCTGCGCCCGGCATCCGACGAAAATATAATTTCGTACGGATAGCCGATTGTGTTCGGCTCCTTGATTCTGCTCAGGCTCCGCGAGGGGGACCAATTCCCGAAATTCTTGGCTGCTCGGAATGATCGGATTGACGGGATTTACTGGATCTACAGCGAAATAACGGGGAACAACGGCGGTGTCGCTCTCCGACGAAAATAAAGGTTGCATAATTTTGCAGAATTGTTTACCGTTAGCTTCGCTGTTTGCAGATGTATCGGCGAGACGCAAGAATTACACGCGTTTCGAAACTTTATAGAGTCGCACAGAGATCATTGTAGAGGGACCAGTGGAAAGGTCAACGACACCGCGTTATTAATAGGCAGATGGACTGACGTAATTTTGTGCATTCTAGCACCAAAATGTCACCCATCTTCCTCGAAATTCACGCATCTCCCTTTCGACGTTGCACAATCATACTCTTTTCTCGTGCTTGCAACACATGCTAACGATAACGCTGCCATAAATGGTGGTCACGTAGTCTGAAACGTTCAATGGTCACGTTTCGGCTTCTGAACTATCTTTCGTTTAACTTGTAAATCTTCGCTTAGTTGCCGAACGTAATTGTGATGCAACTATCTTGTGCCAAGGTTGAAAATTGGCACCAAATCTTGTTGGATGATGCCAGCGATGGGTCTAGGATATCCCTAAATTGTAGTCTAAGATATCCCTAAATTTTAGTCGAGGACATGCCGTAACTTAGATCTAGAATATCCCCTAACCTAAGTCTAGAATATGGATTTAGAAGATTTCCAAAGTTAGATCTAACAATCACCTCTGCTATTTCTAGAATGACCTCTACTCTGAGAACATAATTAAGGTTCAAAATTGATCCTTAAGTTATCCTCTAACTTGGGTCCAAGACGCTTCCTAATGTGGACTTAATACATCTCCAATGTTAGGTCTGGGAATCTTCTCTGCTCTATTCAGCTTGATCTTTAATTTCAGACCAAATTAGATTCAGCCTTAATCCTTAAGGTATCCCATAACTTAGGTCCAAGGCAGCTCCTACTCTTGATTTAGAATATTCCCAAAGTTAGGTCCACCAATCTCCTCTGCTATATCTAGAATGACTTCTACTTTAAGGCCGAATTAGGTTCAGCCTTAAGGATTAAGGCTCTAACTTAGGTCTATAAGAGCCCAATTTGTGGCTTCAAAACCTAATATATGGCGACGATGGTTCAAAAAGTAACCAGATGTCACCAGAACTTGTTCAGGTCTTGATAAGGTCTAGGACTGGGTGTAAACAGGTTCCAGGAAGGAAGAGTGCGAAGTTCTGGTGCAGGAAAGACCTAGCTGTCGGCAGAGGCTGTTAGGGGAGCGATGGATGGTAGGTGTCAGGCAAATTCTCGACGTGACGACGGAATGAACGGCAGCGTCGGCTCGACAATTGGCAATTAGCCGGTTCGGGTCGCTGGGTCAATTGGACCCACGCTTCCAGCTAGGATTCGCGAGTCCGGTCACGTCTTCCCGTAAAATTACTCGTTGGTACACGCACTGCCGCGTGCTCTCCTGAACGGGCAACTTCAATTGCCACGACCTGTTATATCGGGGAGTACATCCTCCTTCGCGTTAGATACGTTCGACCTCCATTGCACCGCGGGTTATTCTCGTCGTTCCCGCTCGCGCTACGAATCCAAAACTTTTTAACGCCGTCCAACCGCCCGCTACCCATAACATACCTTTTCGACGGCAATCACATCGTGTTGGACACGTGATAATAATTTCTCCTCTTTCTTGTTTCAGGTAAGTCGCCGGTGGCAGCTAACGCACTTGGCCCCCCTCAGTTGGTAACGTAGACTTCACAGAATTTTCTATTAGTTTGCGCAGCTATTCTTGGAGTGTTGCATTCTCTTAGCACCGACGATTGCGTCTATAGTCCCGCGGAACTTGAACGGTCAGGGTCGTTTCAGTCAACCGTCAAACAATCCGCCGTGATCTTTTATTCACAAGACATCGAGAAGTGTCTCGAAGCTTGCGCACGGGTTCGTCCAAGTTTAGGGGAGGTCTGGGACCAAGGTTGGCTCTCCAAAGACCTGGCGCGAGCCTAACTTCGACCTCTATACCTTAGTCTTGATTCTACCCTGACCTAGCTTTGTCTACTAGAGTTATCCGAATCCGGAGTCATCAAGGTACACACTCTCGAGCAGCTATCAGAGGCACTTTGGTCAGCGACCTTGATCGCCTGGTTGATTGTTAGCGACAGCGGACGGAGTCTAGCTCGGCTGCCAAGTATATTCGTGCGTGGTTTCCCATCGCGTCCTCGCGGCCGCCATTAAAATTAGCGCGCAGGGTTGCAGATCGCGCGACGATCCCCATTGATTCGGAACTATTACGGTCCTATTAATGGACTGTGTCCACGCGACAGGCTTTCGTGTCGACAGAAAAACGAGGCGTGCGAAGGGCAACGGCGTATGAAGCATGCGCGCGTCGCAACAATGGCCGCGATTTTCGGGGAGGAAAAACGATGACGCGCAGGCAAGAAGTATAAATGTCACGCGTCAGGCCAGACAATGGACGGCGTGCACGCGGCCATAAGGTCCGTGCACGACGTTCTTACTGCCACTTGTTGGAGCACTGCCATATGTCGTTTCGCGGCCGTGCACGTAGGGCCTCTCGCTCCTTTCTCTCCTTCTCCCTCCTTCCCGCTCTCTTTCTCTCTTTCTCTCTCTCTCTCTCTCTCTCTCTCTCTCTCTCTTTCTCTCTCTCTCTGTCTGTCTGTCTGTCTGTCTGTCTGTCTGTCTCGTTTCCCTGTGTGAACCGTCTGGGTGGCTCGGCTCCTCTGTGTCGGTGTACAGTTTCGAACAAAAACCACGTCACCGAAGCCGATTGC
This sequence comes from Megalopta genalis, assembly GCF_051020955.1. Lineage (NCBI taxonomy): Eukaryota > Metazoa > Arthropoda > Insecta > Hymenoptera > Halictidae > Megalopta > Megalopta genalis. The sequence continues at coordinate 10,407,334 of NC_135017.1, forward strand.
TGCGAGCAATGATTAACTGTTGCGGTGTAAATGGCCGGTCGGTTGCTCGGCTGCGTCCATGGCGTACAATCGATTCGAAATGTCGCTTCTCCATCACCCTCATCACCGATTGAACAAGACCCGGCCACAGTTAATCGCGCCGATCAAATGTCACTTTGGCTTTTTTTTCGGGCTCGAGTTCCCGCGGTGCTAACTGCATCACCGACTTCGCTGTCCACCTGACCCGCCGCTTTGCTACGCTAACGGAACATGTGCCGGCGTAATTCCGACGGTGTTGGCTACGGGAGCCGTGTCTGTCGGGTTTTAAAATTGTCTGGACGCGGGGCTGACGCAATTCGAAGGTATATTGATGAACACGGTGATGTGTGGAGTCGCGATGCAACTGGAACCTAGCTGGAGCTAAATTGGAATGGCTGATGCAGGTAGACACGCAGGACATCTAACTCTGACAGATCAGAAGTTCAATACATCAGAATCCTAACACGCGCTTGCGTAGCCTATGGAGCCTACCGTAAACTATCAGGAGCTAGCACGGTCTATCAGGACCCACCACAAGCAACCAGGATGTACCACAAATTACTAGGACGTGCCATAAAGTATCATGAGATACTGTAAAGTATCAAGACGTACCATAAATTTCCAGGATTCACCATAAATTACTGAGGCCTAGCATAGACTATCAGGACCTAGTATACCCTATCAGGACCTAATATACTCTAGTAAGGCCTAGTAGGACCTAGTATAGCCTATCAGGACCTAATATACTCTATTAGGACCTAGTATACCCCAGCATGGCCTAGTAGGACCTAGTATGGCCTAGTAGAACCTAGTATGACCTATCAGGACCTAGTATACCCTAGCACAGCCTATCTAGAGCTAGCACTTGGCGGTTCCGATATTCCAGAACCTTTTGAAACGATGATATAACGTTCCGCCATCGTTCGCAACATTTGCGGCCGTCTGCGTCGCGAAAGTATTTCATCATCACGTGTAGTCAGTTTTTGAAAGACGGTGCAGGAAAGACGACACGGTTTCGCGGAGAACGCTGGGTTCCTTGAAGCGAACCGGGCAAAGTATTCCTCGCACGCTCTATCAATATCCGTTGCGTTGCCGGTAGTGGGGGCGATTGCAGCGAGAGCCACTGCAAGATATACGGTTACGAGTGAAACGTGAGTGCCGCGAAGGTCAAGGTGAGTTCCCCACGACTCCCCGAGAAATTCGCCGGTTCCTTCCAGGGCCCCATTGTTCCCGGCAAGTCGCCGGATCCGCTGATTATCTTCCATCTGGAGCTATCTCGAGCACCCATCGCGCGTCACGGGTCTGTGGCCAGTGTCTACCTGCGGATTCACGCTTTGTTCCCCGGCTGGAACAACCTGGCGAGGAGTCCTACTTGGCGCTGCCACTCCGCAGAAAAATTCGCGTCCCTTCTGCCCAAGCGATCCTACTTCTGTAGCTGTTCGAAGAAGCATTAATTGGCTGGGTAATTTAAAGAATTCATTAGGGATTTTTGAATAGGTTTCATTGAGGACTATGGACGGTTCGAATGCCAATCAGCGTAAATTCATAGATTCTTTCGGTCGATAAATCAATATTGCCGACTTCTTCATGAATAAACAATAGATAGCAGTACTACTATCGACCGGGGAATGACTGGAATAATTAATTAAATTAATTTGCCCTCTCTAAAAAATAACATCGACATTTTTCTGTTTCTGTTACTGTTCATTTGTATACCGTTTTATAATAAAAATTGTTCTTCGCATTATTAGTGAGAGTATTTTGTTACAGCTAATTTGTAATATACTTATTGAGGTAAATTTTATCTCAATTTTAAGGCAAGTGGACTCGATCGGTTTTTTCAACACGTCCATGTAAAGATTTCGAATTTCTGAAGATAAAAGGTGCATTGTTGTTTTTGCCCGATTCGTTTAAAAAGCGGGAGATCGCGGATGAATGATGTTTTCTGTTCAGCCTGAATATTCGCGCGGGATGTTGGGACGAAAAAGAAGCACCGGGGTTCTTAGAACATGAAAAAGCGAAAAAGAAGAACGGGGGTTTCGTGGGAAAAAGGGTTGATGGACGGGGATTCGAGGGAGTGTTGGGCATACGGTGGCGGAAATTTAGCATAAAATTACATAAGAATGGCGGGTGGTTAACGAGACGCGAACCGGCTGGACGGGATGGCGGGATGCGCCGATTGTAATTCAAATCGCGACTTGGTATGTGGCTAGGTACACTCGCCGGCAAAAGTTTTCTCGCCATTCGTTCTCGCTCGGAGAAATGCCCCGGCTATCCTTTCGTGACGCGCTCCTTATTTCCTAATACCGACTTTATACGATTTCCTAATACACGTTCTTTCGTCTAATTTCGAAAGCAGAAATACGATTTTTAAACTACAACTATCAATTAAATTCCGTATGTTGTTTTCATTTCATATATTTTTTCATTCTATGCTAATTTCGAACGAAAAAATACGAGCTTCAAACTAGAACTACTAATTAAATTTTCTATGTTATCTTCAGCTGAAGAACTTAAGAGTAAAAATAAAATGGACTTTCAGTCAATTTTTAATCAAAAGTCTTTCAAAAAATTGATAATTTATTTCTGTCGATTTAATCGATATTGTATTCATTTTTTTATTTATGATCTTTAACATATGTTTAATTAATTAATTATACATGTGGATTCCAAGGGAAAAGAGTTATCATTGGTGAAAGTGATAGCATGAAAGTTACTTGAGATATTTTATCAGAGATACGTCTGTGTTTCCAAACATTTTGTTAACGTATGATTTGCTGAATTATTTTTCTGCGAGATGAAAATCGACTTGGATGGCGCAGGTTGCTTGTGGTAGGGTAACCGAGGAAAGACTTTTCCATAGTGTGCCAAACAAAAAAGTCGCTCGAGTCGGTACAGGTTTCTCCTTTCTCGTGTCTTCGCACGCTTCCTTACCGCCGGCAGATGGGCAAGCATTCTACTTTATCCTCTTGTGGCCAGTCAAGACGCCAGTCTTTTCGAAGGAAGTCGTCTCCGCAGCGAGATCGATCACTCGGCGAATAATTCCAGACTAAACTGCCATCGCCGTTTATAGATTTTATCTCGGAAGTCTTTCGAAGTCTCGAACAAAAGTGTAATATCGTTAGGAGCGGTTCAGATTAAGACGTGCTCGTCCGGGACTTCGTTATCCCGTGAACAGGATAAAAATTGCGATACCTTTCTCGTTTAAAAGGTTTCGAAAAAATTATTCGTCCGCCTTTACGTCTTCTAGATTCATATTAAAAATGTCGTAAGGACGTTAGACTTTAAAAGGGTGTTGCAGCCGGATAAGACGGCTGAGTCTTTAAGCTCAGTCTTTCTAGAATTAAGATCGCTGTGTGTGAGAGAGTAAGAGAGAGAGAGAGAGAGAGAGAGAGAGAGAGAGAGAGAGAGAGAGAGAGAGAGAGAGAGAGAGAGAGAGAGAGATAGTAATTTCTTATCGGGGGACATGTCGCTAATATTCTTGAGATTGTAATTATTTTTAATGGGTTTTGGTGCTGAGAATGATCTGTCTAAACTTAGTTTTTAAGTATTACGACCTCCGGACGTAAAAATTTGGACTTAATTCAGGTCCTCTCAATTTTCGACACTATCTTAGTAGACAAAAATTAGTGACTATAATGTCAAATCATAGAAAAAATTTTATTCTATAGTATCGAATAAATATTCGAATGAACAAAAATTCATCTAGTTAAAAATTTAGCCGACCATTCGTACAGGAATTCATACGGAAAATAATTAATTAGAATAAAAATGATGTGCAATTTAGAGTGAATTAATTGGAATAAAAGTTATAGTATTTAAAGAGAATTAATTGGAATAAAAACGGCAGAATTTAAGGTGAATTTAAAGTGATAGAGTTTAAGAAATTGTTCGAATGAAAATATTTGACTGAAAGGAATTCATTGGGATATTTATCTCAGACAGACGTTTATTTAAAACAATTCGAAAAGTTCCCAAGTAACGCCTGATTCTTGCAACAAATGTAGACAATTTTTATTTTATATCAGGCCCAGTCGAGTCCAATTGGCATGGAGCTCAACTGGGCCTTAATTAGGGCCTAGTCGAACGATTTGACTCGCTGCGCCTAATGTCGAGCAACTCGAGCGTAGACTTTTCGATGGACGTGGCTGAGATATCAGTCAGGAGAATCGCTATCGAAGCTGCTGACGCGGATGGCTGCCGGGGAAAACGAGTCGACTGAAACGAACCGGTGTCGGATAGGGGGCCTGTCGGACGTTGAGCAGAAGGTCCCCGGGAAATAAAGAGCAGCCTAGCAAGAAGACTAAGAGACCGGCAAGTTTACTCGGAGGGGCCAAGCTGGCCTTGGAAAATTTGCATGCTAATGAGCCGACGGTCACGCTTTTCGCAGCTTCTGCCTGCCCGATGAAGTTTCAATTTATTCATGACCGCCACCGTTCCCGTCCTCGGGATCCATTATTAATTGTACCACACTCGCACCCTTGTCCGGGCGGCGTGGAAGAATCGATCTCGGCTAACTGATAAATCAGCGAGGCCACGCTTATTTTCGGCGGCTCTCTCGTGGCACAGGGATCCATCCAGCGTACTAACTCCACGGGAAAATCGATGCTCGAGCCGCGTCAGTCGAGGCCTCTTGGTCGACGAGCGGCGCCAGTCGAAAATTATGAAAAATTAGTTAATCGTGGGAATAGCTAGGATTAAGCATGGTTGTTTTATTTACCAGGCTCGCGTGTATTATTTTCTTTTATGTTAACATCGCGCGGGGGCGGGTTTCACATGGTAAATATAGTGACCGTAACATTATCTGGCGTACTGGCACCGGTCCAAGTTCTGGACTTACTTCATTATTCCACGCAACATGTAGATTTACGCCACTGTTATATTCGGTTAAAGGATTCTCTTGCACGATAACGTTTTCCTATTAAGTAAACGTATTAAGTAAATTCCTGTTCCTCAGGCTAAAAATAGGGACGTGCCGGATTTGCCGAAATTTATTCCTCCGATTCATCGTATATTTTCTTCGCGCACTGGAAAGCGCTGATACAAATTTTGTTAACGCAGTTACCAGACCGCGGATTTCTCCGCGAAATCAAAATTATCTGCGTCATTTGCAAGCATTAGAAATCAAGCAGCGAAACTTAATTCTGATTAAAAAATAATGCATCGACGTTTTACGATGCTTTCGATTGTTACAGTATTTTAAATTGTGACTGCCTAATTTTGCCATAAATCCATAAAATCCGCGGTTTAGTAATTACACTATTCTTTCACTTTATTTTCGTACAATGAAGCTACATTCTGTTCGGAATTCTTTACGAGGTATTACCCAAATGTCCCAATTTCCATAATACCGTGAAACGGGACTTACGCCACTTGTCAACAGAGAGGCTCATTTAGCAGCAACAGAGCGGCTCATTTGGCAGCAACGGAGCCACTAGAAAACAATATCGTCTCGAAACATTGTTGCGAATGATCAGAAGCCGCGCGTCCCGGAATCTGCGGTGCTGTTGTCCTTTAGTAAATGATGATAATCTTGTTCCCCGTCGCGGTCAGGCTTTCTATTCGCCTTCGCGGCCTGCTGCTGCGGAGAGCATAGAAATTTGAATTATTACTCACTACGGTCTCGTGTTTCGCGAATAAAAGCCGACTTCCTCGCTCGAAAGCGGGAGGAGCGGTAACCTGGGGGATGGATAGGCGCGATTATAAGTTCGTGAGATAATAGCGGCACGGTACTTTTAATTAAAAAGCTTCCCGCCACCGCGAATTACGTTAATGTGGCCGGAACTTCTGCTACGATAGCGACCGCTGTAAAATCCTCCCTTTCGCGTTCTGAAAATGTTCGGGCATTCCTCGCTGTCTTAAGTCTTTGTTCTTTGCCTTTGTCATCGACAGGGGACGGCTTAGTTTGATCCACGTTTAGTTTGAGCTTGGTCCAAAATAGAGCCAAATCTAAGTCCAGTCTAATTTCAGTGAAAGTCCAAAATCTAACTCTAGTATAAGTCCAATCTAACTCCAGTCTAAGTCCAATCTATTGTAACTCCAGTCTAAGTCCAGTTTAAGTCCAATCTAGCTCCAGTGTAAGTCCAATTTATTATAACTCCATTCTAAGTCAAACTGGAGTCCAGTTTTGGTTCAATCTAAGACCAGTTTAAGCCCAGTTTCAGTCCAGTCTAAGTCCACTGTAAGTCCAATGTAGCTCCAGTCTAACTTCAGTCTATTGTATTCCATTCTAAGTCCAGCTTAAATCCAGTTTAAGTCCAGTCTAAGTCCACTATAAGTCCAATCTAGCCCCAGTCTAAGTCTAATTTAACTAAGTCCAATCTAATGTAACTTTAGTTTAAGTCCAGCTCAAGTCCAGTTTCAGTTCAGTCTAAATCAAGTTTCAGCCCAGTCTAAGTCCACTTTAAGCCCAATCAAATTCTAGTTTAAGTCCAATCTATTGTAACTGTAATCTAAGTTCAGACCAGGTCCAACCAATATTTCTATCTAAAAACATTTCCACCAACTTTTCGTGACGAACCAACTACCTCGTTCGATTCCTTCAAACTCTTCCAGATGCCAGCGAGGACGCAGGAGACGTTCTAGAGCCGTCGGATCCCCAAATGGGGTAGTCGTAGGGTTCATGTGTGCGCGGAGCAACAGATCAATGGTATCTAACACTGAAATGCGACGGCGGCATCTGGTGTTACGCGAGACGCAGCCCGCGTAACACACGTAACAGGTGCCCGTCGCCGAAATTTCTAGCCTGGCACGTGTTTTATGAACGAGCCACACTCCGCCCGTTTTGTCAACGGCTGCGGCGAACGTGACGCGACGCCGCGCCGGCATAGAGAGAGAGGTTATCACACGCTGGTCCCCCACGCTACGACCCCGTATCGAAACGACGTTAAAACGAAAACGCTGAAAACTACCGGGGACCGGAAACATTAAATACGCTACGTGCAGCATCGTTCGTGGAAACTTCTCGGTCGTAGGGAGATTGATTACCCGAGTTATGGCATATCCGAGCCTTTGAGGTGGGGGCCTAGATGCGGGGACCTTGAACGAGGATTTTTGTTGCTTTTGAAGCAGTTGGATGATGACAATAGACATCCGTTTATGGTTTACATCGATCGCAGGAAATGATTTTATTCGACAAGCCGTAAAAATATTCGTATATTATAAGGATAATTATTCAAATGGAATTAAGAATTCCACGAGGATGAATAAATAATGATCAAATTTATAGTGCAGTTTTTTTGCAAATTTCTAATGCATTTATTATAATTTTTTTTTTATAGGTATACCCTTTTTAATTGCAGGATTTGGAAAATTCCAGTAATCATTTCTACTTTTAATAACAGTGTCCCACATTTTCGTTTTCGAAATAGCGAAATTAATTTAACATGCTTGTAAGCGAGATATCGAGTTCTAACAAAGAAAACAATGTTTCAGCATGTTCAAGTTACATTCTCAAATTTTCGGGTCTCAATAGTATTGCTATGTTTTCGGTGACAGCTTTTAAAAAATTGTATGACAGCGGAGGCTTGACAGATCGTAATTTAACTTCTCCATTATTTGATACTTTCGGAGGACGTTTCCGATTTCCTGGAGACATTTGTTCCAATTCTTCGGCCATTCTGAGGTTCATATTTTCATCCTACCAGTCCCTGGATCTCTAAATTTCGTTCTCTCCAAAAAATGTCAAAGGTCGTTCAAAAACTGCTTCCAAACGCCGAAGTATACAGAAAATTCACTCCATCTCGAATACGCAAAATTCTACAGGATGTTCGAATTGATTAAGAAGCGCGTTTTATTGCTGGATGGGTCTTTGTGCGTCCCCGTCGACGGCACGAAGAGCGGCGGGCGCGGGTCTGGGAGAAGCCAGTGCCGGTAAAAACCGTCGGAGACGATTCGGTCGATTACGGTAATGGTCGGCGCGAAGAAAAATCGTCGCTCCGATCCGAAAACGGGGGCGCGCCGCAAAGGGGGTCGCCGGCAAACAAACGGAGACAGCTCGCCGGCATTTTCAAGCCCACTTTCCAGCGGCGGAGCCCCGTCGCCGGAAGCGGTTCCTTTGTCCTGTCGTCTTCCACGCACAATTCCAGGACAATTCGCCTCGTTTCCCAACGTCGGGCGATGGCTACGGGGGACAGATTCAAAACGTGCGCTGCCTCTGAGGCAAGACGAAAGCTCGACGATGGCTCGAAGAGAGGGCCGAGAGAACGTTCCGAGGGGCAACTTTGCCGATCCAACTTGTCGCAGGCAAAGCTGCAACTTCAACGATCCAAGTTTATACGTGGCACGATAGAGAAAGCCGGGCGGCGTGTTGCGGGCCAGAGGGGCGATGAGAGACAGAGAGAGAGAGAGAGAGAGAGAGAGAGAGAGAGAGAGAGAGAGAGAGAGAGAGAGAGAGAGAGAAATGATAGAGGGAGATAAAGAGAGAGCAAGGATCGAGATAGAGAGAGTGAGTGACAGAGGAACGAGAGAAAGAGAGAGAGAGAGGAACCAGAGAGTGAGGGAGAGAGAGAGAGAGAGAGAGAGAGAGAGAGAGAGAGAGAAAGAGAGGAACCAGAGAGTGAGAGAAAGAGAAAGAGAGGAACCAGAGAGTGAGAGAAAGAGAAAGAGAGGAACCAGAGAGTGAGGGAGAGAGAGAGAGAGAGAGAGAGAGAGAGAAAGAGAGAGAGTGAGCGACGCGGAGGGTGGGCGTCGTGCAGGCCGCGTCTGTTCGAGTTTTGCATACACGTGGCCCGGCGTGGCTGAATTTACCCGTGCTTAACAGTTTAAACTGTTTTAACTGACTTCTTCCAACCAATTAATTCGCCGGCAAACAGCCGTCGGATCGTCCGTAACGCTTCCTCGCTCGTTCGGCTTCGGCGTACGTTCGCTTGTCTCCGACGGAACAAGTTCGAACACCCGGCTGATTAACGTGGAAACATACTAATGTCGCGTCACGTGAAGTCACGTTGAATCACACGACATTCGAATAGAGGTGCCAGTCCTGCGTGTTTCTATTATTACGAATCAGTTAGAAACGGATCGGTATCTCGTCACGTAGAATCACGTGAAATCTCGCGACGTTGATACCGATCTCTGTGCCTAACGGATTCGAAATAATAGAATCCAGCCGGCTCTCTCGCACTCTTCGAACGTCGCATGATTTCAAACACGACCTAGCGTACGTTTCCAACTTTATGGACGAACGTGTGTCAGGTGGTGCTGCGGTTTTTTGCTGCGCAAATACGGCGGCCGAAATAATGATAGGTTCGCCTCGTTTTCGTGATGCAACGGGACGCGTTTTACGTAACATTTCGGGTTTGTTGTTGTAAACGGGTGACTCCGTCACGATGTACTTAGCGAACGCACGCAATTGTTTAAATGACACCGTTTTTATTGACACGATTAGTTAGATGGTTATTCGAGAAATTTGGAAATTGCGTGCGAAATGTTCGCTCGATATCTTTGTGTTTAGAGAATGATCGTAAATGCGATTAGAAATTTGTTGTCGAAATCGAAGAACTTTTGATGGAAACGAGATAAAGCGATGATTTTTTCCATGTTGAAGCTAAAATGTTGCAGAATATGAAAACAAAAATAGAGAGAAGCTGCTACGAAAATGTCAATCGGTTTTCTTTCCTTTTATATTCTCAACGTTAAAAAATCGTCTTTCATTTTTTAGTGAAAGAATACAATACTAAGCACAGCAAATCCTTCAATAAGGTCAAAAACTATGAAGTTCGAGAAAGAACAGGGTTCAAACTCCGACAGGTTCAAATCGAACGAGGTCGGAAACTGCAAGTTCCAGGCCTAACAGGTCGGAAAGAATTAAGTATAAAATTAGCAGGTACTTAACCGTTTGATTGCTGAGGAGCGCTACCGCGCTCTTCTTATTATGAAAAAATACATCAGCAGCCAAACGGTGAAATCAAAGAAGTCCAGATCAAACAGATTCAATCATCGAACGTTACTGATAATTGTGTAATTATATTAACGAGTTGCACAATTATAACAACGTCGTAATTTGTCCGCGGAGTGTTACGCTCTTTTTGCCGGACCCCGTGTTCGGCTCCGTGTTATTGATCGTTGACAAAATTCGTTCGGCGGGATTTTGATAACAATAATTATCATGCCGGACGTTATAATAACAAAATTAATTTCGATACGGGAGGTGCTCCGACGATCCGGATCATTAATACTAACTAAATTAATTAATGGCCACCGGCAACCTGGTATGACGTAACGGATGAAGATAATTAATACCGCAATAATAATTGTAACAGTAGTATATTGAAATAAGGGGGCGGATTTGTAACGGGATATATTTTATACCGGTTTCGATTTCACCGTTTGTTGTGCCCGACCATCGAATTAATTAACCACAACGAATCGCGGCGCGGCGCCGCGCGTCGAGGCCTGGGCCGTGTTACTTGTTTTTGTTTGCCGACAGCCTAAACGCCGAGACCCAGATGTGTCGGGTCGGAGCGTGGTTGACGTTTCGTAGACGGGGGTAGCACGGCCTGTTTGCTCGCGGAAAGACGCAGGAATTAATTATTAGGCCGACGGTAAATTGTCCAAGAGATTTTCATTCGACGGGACGAGGAATTATTGCCGCGGCCGGTAATCGCGGCATTGGCCGATAATAATTCATTCGGCAACGGCTAAGCTCGTTTTAAATTGTCGCGAATCAACGTTCGGCTTAATTCTCTTGCATAACTTCTGTCCGTGCGCGCGGAAGAAAATTAATTACCGTCCCTCTCGTTCGACCGTGACTAAACGATAATACGCTAGTAAATAAGTATTGTTTCCCTGCCCGTGTGCACCTCTTCCCCCCGATTAAATTGCAAAACCATTAACGGCCAACCCTCCCATCAAGATAATTATCATTATCATAAAAGTAATCGTGCCCTTTGTTGCGCTTTATCAAGTCTGTTGCCGAGCTAAACATTAATTAAATCGAAATCAAATATTGCCGAGCTTTACTTTTATTTCGTCTCTTCGCGCGCGTTTTCGACCTGACGCATTCACGTTGATTCGGTTGCGAGAATTGCCGATGATATTTCGTTTGAAATATTCGATATTCTTAATTTAATAATCTCGTTTTTATGTGGAACAAAAGATTGTTGTAATGGAACTGTAATCGACACGTATACTCGACGAGAATCGACCTTCGGAATGTCAGATACTCCGAATGGATAGAAGGTTGTCGGGTTTGCGGAACAAGCCGCCGCGAAATTCATTCACTTCTCCGATGTTTTCGTCGATCGATCTTGACTCTCCCGTTCTGTCTGTTCCAGGTGAGTTTCTTCCCCGATTCCTGAGGGACCGAAAGACTTTCCGCGGCAAGTCGGTGAGTTAAGGTCGAAAGTTTCGCCGGAATCCCTCCCGTCGGGGTTCAGCGACGGCTCTATTCGAGCATTGACATCGAAGCCGAGAGTCTAAGTCGGTGTTCCGCGAGTCTTTCTACCCTGTTGTTACCATAAGAGATAGTGGGACATCGTCGGACAGATGGCAGAGTCAGCGACGTACGAACAGTACTTCAGGCACAGCCCTAGCTACTTCTGGCCCAAAACTTCGCGATCTTCAAACTTCTGTGACTTCGTGAGAAAAAATCTTACGGCATTCCGCCTGCGATTGTTGTAAAGGTGGAAGTTTCTGCTTTCACACCATCGTGTCCTGTTTTTCGTTTTAATTTTTTGTTACCAAAATATGGGGGAAAATTGAAAATAGCCATTTTCTAGACATTTCTGGCATTCTAATGCGTGTACAGGGATCAAATAATTTTTTTACTGAATGAAACTAACGTGAATTTGAAGATCGAAGTTTTAGCTTTCCAACGAGCTTTAAAAAGTTGATCTACGATTTTTTCTTGCCTTTTTACGACTCTTTGAGTGAAAAGTGTACCGTCGTAACGTTGTGTACCTGCGCTATGCTAAGTCGACGCCACACTTTTTATTCAAAGTGCTACAAAGTGACAAGGAAAAATCGTACGACAATATTTTTGAGCCCGTTTTAAAGCTAAAACTTTATACTACACGATCGCTGTAGTCATAATCACTAAAAAAATTTTTTCTACTCTCCACATGTTTGTAAACTCGAAACGTGATCAAAAAATGGGTATTGTTATTAAAATTGCTGCTGTTAACAACATAACAAGTCTATGATAAAAATACTTAGGTACCTAGAAAAAGCACTTTCCGCCCTTTCAAACGAGTCTACGCTGATTGTCCTGCGATTTTTTCTGACGAAGTTAAGGTACTCCGAAAATCCCAAAGTCTTCATCTACCGTGAACGAGTCTGGTTAACAAATTTTGATTTCACACGTTTGATTCAAGGCGCCCTAGAATCGCAGAAAAAAATCGCAGATCAATGTTTTGGTGCTCGTTTTAAAGGGGAGACTTCGCTCTTCAAAACTACGTCGATTCCACTTGGAAAAAAAATTTTTTCAACTCGTCAGAAATTTTCGAATTTGAGAAATTGTTAAAGAAGGTCCATTTTTACTAATCGGGTGATTACCAGCGACGCGAAGATTCTGCCACAAAATGGCCGAAACGTGTGAAAAGTAGAGTCGTTTCCCTTTAGAATGTGCCCACGCAGAACGCTGTGCGATTTTTCTACGTGAAATGACGGTAGAGTGCATGCGTCGAGAATTTTTCGATTAATCGACACAGTCGTTCGTATAGAGAGACGTTCTCCGCAATTGGGGACAAATAACCGCATAAACGTTGGTGAATTGCGCACGCTATCACGAGGCCGTTGTCATAGATCATTGAAGGCTTTATGGTGTCCGTGATAGGGGCACCGAACGGCCGTTGCCATATTAATACATACCGGACCCGCAGGGAAGCGGAGCTAACCGCGGAAGAAAGAAATATCAATCGATCGAGAAAAGTTCAGCGGTAACGAGGGGGGACACGCAGCCCCCTAAAAGGTTCGGCCGGGCGTTTCGTTCTCTTTCTTTCTTTTTTTTTTCTCAATTCGACCGCACTCGGTTAATTAATTGTCGTTAATTAGCGCGTTCCCGTGCTTCCTTTCCCTTTCTCGCGTTACGTTAATAATGCCCATGGTAATGTCGTTTTTAATTACGCTCTATTACGTCGCTCTTTTATTACGCTTTTACCCCGCCGCGTTTGGAAACATTTAATTAGTGCCGGCGAACGGCGGACGTCCACGGCAGTCGGGTTCCGGGCGAAATTGCTCCGTGAAATAGTTAAAGAAGCGACGAAAAGCGCGTTTACATCGAACGAAACGTCGCGCCTCGTTCGCTGTGTGCGTTTGATCCTGTTTCACCGGGTTCGTGTGCGTCGATGCGACGCCGTTTCGATCGTATGTGTGTGTGCGTGTGTGCGCGCGCGCGCGCTCTGTGTGGACGCGCAGTCGTCCGACACCGCCCCGATATTTTTAGCGCGTGACAGCCGCTGACAGCCTCCTGTTGATGCTGGCGATAAGACGTTTCAGTATTTGACGCCGGCCGTGTCTTCTTTGTCAATCTTCGGCGAACCTGTTCCCCCGTCTTCATACCGGGTGTCTGCGACAGAAATCCGTCCAATTTGCGAACGCAGCCGCTCCGCTGTAAGCTACAATTACAGAGCAATTTTTTACGCCATTTTTCCCCGAGTTTGCGACGGTTTGAGTGGATGGCAAATTTGTTCGACGAGAAATTTCAAATTCGCTATTTAATTCAACATTATTCGAGAATATTCACATTGAGGAGGTGGGATCGGCGACGGGAAGAGAGAATTGAACCCGGTTACAATTAGACGATCTTTATTTACAATCGGAACTAAACCCGCGACGCTCGCGTACCGTTCCCGATGAGGGTTCTTACTGAACTAACCATTCGCTCACCGATGCATCCCATCCAGATCATTCTTTCTCATTCTCACGGTTCGCTTTCACTCTGTCCTGGCTAGACGCATTCATTCTACGCGACACTCAAACCAATCGTCTAGACATTCGCTCGACGCTAACGCACAGCATGCAGCCCGGCCCATTCGTCCAAACATTCTTACGCCTTAAAACTAAACACATGGCGGAGACGTGGCGCCGGCTTGTCGCCGCCACATCACCCCCCCGCCAGTGATTGACTCGATCACGAAACTTGCAATCGGTCCGGGAAACGCACTCTTCTTCCGGACCGTGTGGTGCGTAAACCCGCACCTGGTGGTACTACTATGGGGGGCGGCACCGCCGGACCCCGAGATGGTGGCGATGGTTGGGGCGGCTGCCCCGTAAACTCGCTCGGAGTGGGTGGTGATGATGGTGTTGGTGGCCCCTCGGACTCTCCAGGTAACGCTGGCTGTGTTGCCCCTGGTATCGTCGGCGGTGCTGGATCTGTAGCCAGCAAGTACGCCGGCTTTAGGCGATCTATGGTCACTGTGACCGCCTTGTCCCGGATACTGAGGGAGTAAGTCCGGTCCCCTCGCTCGAGGACCCTGTATGGGCCGTCGTATGGCGGCTGGAGGATTCCTCGCACGGCGTCGTTCCGCACGAACACATGCTCTGCCGTGGCGAGGTCCTTGAAAACGAAAACTCGTTTCGTCGAGTGATTGCTGCCAGGCGTTGGGGCGAGGGTCGCGAAATGCTTTCGTAATCCCGCGACAAAATCCCCTGGCAGCGGCAGCGACTCCGCTCTCTGTGGGACCAGGAATTCCCCTGGTAGGCGCAGTGTCTCGCCGTAGACCAGCTCAGCTGCGGTGGATTGTAAGTCCTCCCTCCAGGCTGCGCGGATGCCCAGCAAGATGGTGGGAAGAACCTTTGTCCAGCTGACGTTTTGCTGGCAACGGATTGCTGCCTTAAATTGGCGGTGGAATCTCTCCACCATTCCGTTTGCCGCCGGGTGATAGGCCGTTGTCCGCCAGTGGGCTGCACCTGTTAACTGTGACAATGCCTGAAACAAGCGCGACTCGAATTGTCGACCCTGGTCGGTCGTCACGCGCAACGGGGTTCCGAACCGTGAAATCCAACCCTCGTAAAAGGCGCGTGCCACGGTCGAAGCTTCTTGGTCCCGAATTGGGAAAGCCTCGGGCCAGCGCGTAAAACGGTCGACGCAGGTTAAACAGTACCTGAACCCCTCTGAGACCGGAAGAACTACAATGTCTATGTGCACGTGCTCGAATCTTCCGGTCGGCGCGTCGAAACTTCCCGGCGGCGCGAAAACGTGCTTGTTTATTTTGGCGCGCTGGCACGGAACGCAACCGCGAGCCCAACTCCGGCAATCGGCTTTGACGGACGGCCACACATATCGTTCCGTCACGAGTCTCACCGTTGCTTTAACGCCTGGATGCGCCAAGCGGTGCATCGAGTCGAATGCGGCTCGCCTGAATTGTCCCGTGACGAAAGGTCGCGCAATCCCGGTAGACACGTCACAGATCACTTCAGTGTTCGAATCGGGCGGGCGTATCCGTTTTAGACGTAAATTGTTTTTTATTCTCCCGCTCATGTACGCCTGAAGTTCCGCGTCGCGCTGCTGAGACTCCGCCAAATCGGTGTAGCTGAAAGACTCTACCACTTCTTCCAACCTGGATAGCGCGTCGGCGACGACGTTGTCCTTCCCGGCGATGTGGCGGATGTCGGTGGTGAACTGCCCGATGAAATCCAGGTATCTAAATTGCCTGGGAGAACATTTCTCGGGCTTTTGTTGGAAGGCGAATGTCAACGGTTTGTGGTCCGTGTAGATGGTGAATGTTCGCCCCTCCACCATGTGTCGGAAATGCTTGATTGCCGAGTAAATGGCCAACATTTCCCGGTCGTACGCGCCGTAATTCCGCTCGGCGGCGCTGAGCTTCCTGGAGAAGAAAGCCACCGGCTGCCAATCCTTTCCGACCCGCTGCTGCAGTGCCGCACCTGCAGCAAAATCGGACGCGTCGCAGAACAAGGCGAGTGGCGCGTCGTCCCTCGGATGCGACAATAACGCCGCCTGCCTCAAACTGTCCTTCGCCTCGGCGAAAGCCGCGGTAGCTTCCTCGGTCCACGCCAACTTGGCGTTACCCTTGATGCCGTCGTGCAGTAGGTTATTGAGGGGCGCTTGTACCTGCGCAGCCCTGGGCATGAAACGCCTATAGAAATTTAGCATACCCAGGAACTGCCTCAGCCGTTTTGCGGTGGTCGGTTGGGGGTAGTTGGTGATCGCCTCCACCTTTGATTCCAACGGGCTGGTGCCTTTGGACGATACGGTGAACCCCAGGAATTTAACCTGCGCCTGGCCGAAAATGCATTTCGCCCCGTTGACGGTCACGCCGTACTTGTCGAGGCGTGAAAAAACTTCCTCCAAGTGGCGCAAGTGCTCCTCTTCTGTCGACGATGCCACCAGTATGTCGTCGATGTACGCGTACACAAAATCCAAGCCGCGCAGCACCTCGTCGATGAAACGTTGAAACGTTTGTGCCGCGTTTCGCAATCCGAACGACATACAGGGGAACTCGAATAGTCCGAAAGGGGTGGTTATCGCGGTTTTGGCGATGTCCTCTGTGGCCACTGGAATCTGGTTATACGCGCGCGCCAGATCTATTGTGGAGAACACCGTCTTCCCGTGAAGCGCGTGAGAAAAGTCCTCGATGTGCTTCACGGGGTACCTATCCGGCACCGTGCGCGCATTTAAAGCTCGGTAATCCCCGCACGGTCGCCAAGCGTCCTGTTCTTTTTTGGGCACCATATGGAGAGGCGATGACCACGCACTTTCCGACGGTCGCGCGATGCCGAGACGCATCATCGTCTCGAATTCTTGTCGCGCGTGCCTCAAACGATCCGGCGCGAGACGCCGGGGCCTACAAGCCACAGGCGGACCCGGCGTTGTGCGGATGTAGTGCACCGTTTCATGTTGCACTTGCACGGGTGTCCCCACTGGTCGCGTAATGTTCGGGAAACGTTGCAGCAATTCGTGGAATTTCGAATCACCGAAAATTGTCTTCACCGAGGGCGCCGATGGCCCGCACTCGCGCACTGAGCGTCCCGGCACCGTCATCGACGTCACCTGGTCTAAAAGTTTGCACTTTCCGACGTCCACCAATAGTTCGTAATGCGCGAGGAAATCTACGCCTATAATCGGCTTTGACACGTCGGCCACCACGAAACGCCATACGAAAGCGCGACGGAGCCCGAAGTCGAGGCTCAGCGTAACCGTCCCGTACGTGGCAATTTCCGACCCGTTCGCCGCATATAAAGCGTAAGATGCGCGTTCGCGGAACCCGCGAGTTTTCGATCGAGGAAAAACGCAGAGATCGGCACCGGTGTCGATTAAAAACTGCGTTCTCGTTACTCGATCGGTGACGAACAAACGGCGCGATGGTGGGCAGTGGTCGCTGGCCGTCATTAACGACTGCCCATCTCGTTTCCCGACGCGGACCAATTGCATGGGTGTTCGCAACGGAACGCGTTCGCGCCGAACTTGTAGTGGTAAAAACACTTCCCGCCTCGTAGCGCGGTTCGTCGTTCTCGGGATAGCGATCGCGCTCGGCCCGGGGTGGATGGTCGCCGTTGGGAAAAACGCGGACCGGGGTTTATCTCGCGACGAATTGCTGCGAGCTCCTGCCGAAACGTCGCCGTGAGCTGTGCCATCTTCGAGCACAGTTGTTCCTCGACTTCGCACATATCCCTCGACGGCCGTGCGACGGCACCCGCAGAGGCCTCGGCTACCCGCGTGCGTGGGCCCATCGTGTCAGCGATGGTGTCGGCCAAGTCGGCCACTCGGTCGAGCTCGACGTCTCGCTGCGTCGCCAGGATGACCTGCATGCTCGCGGGGAGCCGGCCCAACCACAAGGTACGCAGTATCTCCTTCGACACGGCTGTTCCTCCCAAGGTCCGCAGGTGGCGTAAGAACTGCGACGGTTTGCGGTCGCCCATCTCCTCGTGCTCGAGGAGACGCCGAGTCTTCTGCTCCTGCGACGCCCCGATCCGCCTTATCAGCTCTGTCTTGAGCCTAGTGAACGGCTCAGCCGGGGGATTCAAGATGATTTCGCGGACCTCGGCCGCGTATTGTGGTTTGAGCGCGCCCAGGACGTACCCGAACTTCGTCTTTTCGGTCGTAACGCCGCTCGTCTCGAAACTCGCCTCGACCATCGCGAACCACAGCTCGGGGTCGGTCGGCGAAAATTCCGGTATTTTCACCGCGACGCGGCTGACTGTCGATGCGGGCGGGGATGCCATCGTACCGGATAAACGTGCGAATGTCCGTGTTCTCTTCCGAAAACTCCCGATCCACTGCCACGAAACCACGAACGAAATGCGACTGCAAAATTCGTGTCGTTCGCTTCCTTTAGATCACGTCGGTGTCACCAATGAGGAGGTGGGATCGGCGACGGGAAGAGAGAATTGAACCCGGTTACAATTAGACGATCTTTATTTACAATCGGAACTAAACCCGCGACGCTCGCGTACCGTTCCCGATGAGGGTTCTTACTGAACTAACCATTCGCTCACCGATGCATCCCATCCAGATCATTCTTTCTCATTCTCACGGTTCGCTTTCACTCTGTCCTGGCTAGACGCATTCATTCTACGCGACACTCAAACCAATCGTCTAGACATTCGCTCGACGCTAACGCACAGCATGCAGCCCGGCCCATTCGTCCAAACATTCTTACGCCTTAAAACTAAACACATGGCGGAGACGTGGCGCCGGCTTGTCGCCGCCACAACATTTATAATAATATCTGTAGCAGTGTTAAATTCTGTTGTTTCGTTTATTTTTTAATAAAACAATTTTGTTGTTCTCCTGTTTCGTTTATTTTTGAACGAAAAAATTTTGTTATTCTCTTCTTTCGTTTATTCTCGAATAGAAAAATTGAATATATCTTATCCGTTAAATATAAAGTTAATTAAGCCCGGAAATGAACCAAAGGCAACGGCAACTAAACCAACAATAATTGGTCTACCCACAGTAACCGGCTTCACTATCTTCTTTATCTTATTTTTGAGGGAAATGTGATTTAGACGTTGGGATCAGACGTCCGAGCTCGTCAGCAAAGGCTAAAAGTATTTCGCCGGGTGGCCAGGGGGGAAGAGGACCCGCGGTGCGATTGGAAAATCGATGGGGCCATGTCGAGAGTGCTCACGAAATTCTAAATAACTGATCGCACCCCCGAGAATCGGTTACGAGCGGCCCGTTCTCGTTTCGCAGCCCCTTTGCCCGCTGAACAAAGAGGAAGTGGCCGAGCTGCCGGCATTACGCATTTACAAAATGAAATTGCGTTCCTCGTATTGCGTGCCGGGCCCAAGTCTCTTTACTTCTTCATGAGCTACTCGAGTTCATTTGCCCAACGCCGCCCTGCTGCACCACAATCCACCGCGTTCTCTAGCTTTTTCGGTTCAATCTGCTGTACGATCACTTTCCGCCCTTTCCAAGATTTCATTCCTCCACAGTGTTAACACCTGGATGCTGGAGGCTGTTGCCTTGTCATTCGTGGCCAATATCTAGTCTACTGCAGGTCATAGGTGGAACAAAAATTGTCTGACATACTGTTGTTAAAATTGTGATAAGGTATCGTGGCGACATAATTCAGGCGACATAATCCAAATCTGTAGATTTTGAATGATCGTAATTTATGACCTCCAACGTCTAGGTCTCATAATTTAGGACGTCTGTCATTGGACTTTCACGATTTAGGACATTCGACGTTGGGCCTTCAGAATTTAGGACGTCAAAGATTGAACCTTCAGAATTTAGGACAGCCAACATTACACTTGACTAACTTAGCTTTGGATCTTCTAATCTTGGATCATCCAATATTGGAGCTTGTAACTGCGGATCCTTTAAGACTGGTCCCTCTAACATTGAATCTTTTAACATTGGATTCTCTAACATTGGACCCTCCAACTTTGGCTTACCTAGCCTCGGATCTTCTAACATTGGACCCTCTAAATTTGGCTTATCTAGCCTCGGATCCTCTAAGATTGGATCCTCTATCTTTGGCTTATCTAGCTTTGGATTCTCTAACATTGGAACCCCTAACTTTAGATTACCTAGCCTCGGATCTTTTAACATTGGACCCTCTAACTTTAGCTTATCTAGCCTCGGATGCTCTAGCCTTGGATCCCCTAACTTTGGCTTATCTAGCCTCAGATCCTCTAACATTGGACCCTCTAACTTTGGCTTATCTATCCTCGGATCCTCTAACATTGAACCCTCTAACTTTGGTTTATCTATAGCCTCGGATCCTCGAACTCCGGACCCTATAATTTAAACCGACCCAATAAATCTTGAGACCTGAAAGAAATATCCTCGCACTGCCGTCGTTTGGT
Organism: Megalopta genalis; assembly: GCF_051020955.1. Lineage (NCBI taxonomy): Eukaryota > Metazoa > Arthropoda > Insecta > Hymenoptera > Halictidae > Megalopta > Megalopta genalis. The sequence continues at coordinate 10,427,566 of NC_135017.1, forward strand.
CGATTTAGGAATCTCTTCCAGCTGCGGTTATCAGAGGAATCGGGCCGCTAGTCCGCGTTAAAGTTCCTAAAATTATGATTAAAGTTGATGAAACGACAAACGAGGGGCTGGCCGGGTGGCCTGTGTGTGGAAATTTTCCCCACCTGTTGCCGAACAATTCCCATGGAAACGAAGTTATGGCCACGGTTTCCGCCAGATAAATACCGCGTACACGCGCGCGCTTTCCCGGTAACGAGCGCAGGACACGGAACAGCGTGTTCCGCGCGACGGCTCCGCCGACGACTGTCTCTGCTACGCGATTTCATTGGCACACAAAAATTTCACCGCGGTCTAGGAATATTCAGGCAGCTCTGCACAATTTTACTCAAATAATCATTCGACTCTATTTTAGACATATCAAAGCGCGTCGCGGCGACCGGAGTTCGTCGAGGAATCCCTGCGTTTAGGTCTAGATGTCAGCACTGTACGCTTTTCTCAGGCTCGTAGCTCCCGCGTTTCGCAGTTTTATTCGCTTCCGATCGGACTTATATGGTGTATCGAGGAGCTGTTGTCGGTATTAGAGCCTCGTCATACATATGGATCACGTCAGTCAGCACTGAATCCGATTAAACTCTGTGTTTTACCCAGCATTCCTTCGCGTATATCCCCCGTGACCGGTGTTAATTGCTTTCGCCAAGGGCGGATGAACGACTTCAATTATTTCTTCCCTTCCCGCCGTTGTACCCTCTCTTCCTCCCTCCTTTTCTTTCCCCGCTCCTCCACCGAACGTCTGCTGTTCTCACATCCCCTTGCTCGCCGGCGTGGAAATGTGTCGGGATAAAAAATCCAGAGATTTTAATTAGAAGCCTCTCCCACCCTCTCTGTTTCTCTCTCTCTCTCTCTCTCTCTCTCTCTCTCTCTCTCTCTCTCGTCAACCCGCCGAAGATCAGAGTCACGGCACAAGGGCTGTTGTCGCCGTCGAGGTCGACACCGCCGCGTCGCTCTGTGGGGGTGCAATATAGCAGAAGCGGCCTGGGGCTCGTCTACACCTGGGGTTCCGTCAACCGTGCAACTTCGGCGAGGTAGAACGAGTTCGATGTAGACAAGACTCCCGCGTCATCCATCATTCCGCCGTAGACTTCACTTTTCGCAGTGATTTCCGTTCGCAGTCACTCGGCCGAACGTTTTCCCGCAAATTCCAATTTGCCCGAGATTGAGATACAGGAAAATTCGAGAGCTCGCCCCCCAAGAATCCCGTACCAATCCATCCCAGGGTCGAAGGACCTGGGACGACAATATAAAGCGAGGAGCCCTGGGTAAACTAGTGGAACCATACCAGGGATACTTTATGGCCCAATAACGGGGGCGTGTGTCTTGCGGTTGTAAATTATTAAGACGCCCCCCCACCGTCACCGCTGCGGCCGATAAAGCTCGCGGAGCTGATATCTGGGGGTCGCACAAGCTCCAGGACCATCGGCCTCGCGCGCGGCTACCATGGCCGAGGCGACTTGGACAGGAAATAGCGTTTAACTCGATGTTTTCAGAGTGTGTACGGTAAATCATCGCCGAGCTCTGCCGAGAGCTTGTATCGGCTGTACGGGAAAAAATGTCGCGTCGTGAACCATCCTGTTATATTTCAGCTTTAAAGGCATGGTCCTTACGTTGCCTTCCTCGGCGCAAGGAGGCGAAATCAGATTTTAACTGTTCTCGGACCTAACTGTGGGGGATTTAATTTTCGACTGGCTGAGTTTGGACTCTCATAAAGAGATCTTATAATTTGGACACACATAGTTTGGACATTCATACATTGGATCTTCATAGTTTGGACGCTCATATATTCGACCCTCGTAGTTCGATATCTCATGGTTTGGACTTTCATAGTTTAGACTTTCACATAGTTTGGACCTTTATGATTTGGATCCTCATAATTTGGACCCTCATAGTTTGGACCCTCATAGTTTGGACTCTCATAGTTTGGACCTTCATAGTTTGGATCCTCATAGTTTGGACTCTCATAGTTTGTATTTTCATAGTTTGGACCCTCATAGTTTAAATCCCTCATAGTTTGGACCCTCATAGTTTGGACTCTCATAGTTCAGACACTCATTCATTGAACCAGTTTGATTCCTCATGGTTTGGGCTCCCATAGTTGTGCTCCTTATAATTTAGACAATCATACTTTGGGCACTCATACATTGAACCCTCATCTTGGACATCCCTATAATTACGATCATTATAATTTGGACCCCTTTAATTTCGATTTACTTAATTTCAATACTCCTAATTGTCTCCTAACTAGCTTTCATCCAACTCTAGACTCTCCCAGCCCAGACCAATTGCCCGGTAGCTATCAAACATACTTCAATGACCAGTTATTGGCCCCCACACATCAGAATCCATTTATCGCGCTCGCCATGGCTGAAGTCGCGGCGAGCCGGATACTTTCCTGTCGAAGCACACATCGGCAAAGTGTTGACGACAGGATCGACGTTATCGCGGCCGTCACTGGGTGACGATGTTTCGACTTAGGAGGTCGTCTTAAGTGCCCCTTAATATTAAGGAGAGTGGTGGCAGCCTTTATTGGCAGCCCCTCCGCATTAATCCGGTTACGGCGTGCGCGTCGCGGAAATTTGTAGGCGGTTGTAAATTTTAAAACTTGCTCACGCACCTGCGTTCCCGCGCCCTATGGCTTACGGAGAAGGGGTTGGTTAATCGAGCGGACTGAAATATTTTGTGTATCGAGACCGCGCCCGGCAACTTGCCAAGGGGTAAATGATACCAAGGAAATTAATGCCAGCTAGTTTAAGCTGTTGTGATTTGTTTTCGTTCCCGGGGCGTGACGTCGGTCCCTCTAAATATTTAATTCCGGCTGCTCGAATAATCACACGGTTAGGGGAGTTCTGGCCAGCGCCGTTTCGGTCTGCGGCCGAACGTTTAACAACGATCATTGTTTACGCGAAGCAACACGACGCCGCGCCGGCGCATCGACGTGCTACTTTACACGCGATTACAGGCGACTGACGGTTAATATAGATCTAATTACACGGCCGTTTAGACCGGCAATGATATTGAATAATTCTCGCTAGGCCGGCGTGCTGTGCGTTACGTTGGACGGCAAAGGGTGACCGGCACATCCTTTCTGTCCTGTCGATATTATATTTCAGCTATTGAGACTCAAAGTTCGCAGGAGGCCGCTCGTGATCCTGATTGGTCGGCTATTAACGATGCCCGACCGTAACGATCATGCGGCGCGCGACAAATACAAATTAATTAATAACGTTCATAAACCACTCCCGTGTAGCCCGGAGTAGCTTTAACGGTTACGCCAGGCCCGGGGTTAGTTAATACCCGTTAAATTATCTCCGGTACTTAGGCAAAGATCATTAATTTATGTTCTGTCGCTCCGCTTTTCGTGTGCACGCGCGGCAAAGGACTCGGCACGCTGATGTTTGCATTAGAATCAAGCGGAGGCCTCTTCCAGAGGAGCCTTTGCACCAGCCGACCGCTTTGCTATCTTTTTGAGGATCGGTTGTGACGATGCGTCGTCGAGATGCAGCAACCGTTCCACGAACCGAAGGATTCTTGTTAAATCTAGACCTAGGTCTGGGTTAACCGAGGATCCCGAGGCTGAAGGAGTAGCTAAGTCCGTCCACTTCATCGTCAATTGCAAACCGATTCACCGTCGTGGTCCAGAAACACGTCGGAACAGTTAGCGGATGGGTTTTACTTGATAATGGATTGTGGAGTGAAATTGTAATGGGCCAAGATGGCGGACGATTATAGTTGAAACGTCAGGGTCTCCAGGACACCCGGCGGCCATTTTCAGTCTTGGCAGTCGCTTTAATCTGCTCGGTTTTTAAGAGCGAGTTCCAGCTGATCGACTAGCAGCTCAGTTGCACCGGAGTACGTAGCACGAAGAAGCATCCACTTAGCCAGGGTTGGCTCGATCGTCCAAGACTCCGTTCGCCCCAGCCGGCGTGACATTTCTCTCGGTTTAGCATTTGTAATTACTCCGGTTGGGTGTTTCCTTCCAACGAGAAGTAACCCTCCCGTCAGCCCTCACTCTGCTCCCGATCCTGCGATTAAGTGATTGCAAACTGGAGGACAAACTGTCCCTTTGTTCCGGGCTAGGCGCGGGGACAGCAATTACTCTTAATTAAGGCAGGGGAGGGGGGTGTCGTTGGGACATTTTGGTTTGGACCTGGCAGAGGCTTGGGGCTGGGCTAGGTGGTCCTAGCTTTTGACTGATGACGATTCAGGGCCTAGGTCTTTTAGATTGTAAGTCTTTGAGAACCTAGGTCTCTGAGGATCTACATCTTTGAGGACCCAGGTTTTAGTGGACCTAGGTCTTTGTAGACCCAGGTCTTCAAAGACCGAGGTACTTTAAGAATCCAGGTCTTCATGACTCTAGATTTTCAGAATCTAAGTCTTTGAGGACCTAGATCTTCCAGAATCTAAGTCTTCGAGGACCTAGATCTGTCAGTATCTAAGTCTTTGAGGACCTAGGTCTTTAAAGCTCTAAACCTTTGAGGATCTAGATCTTTAAAGCTCTTAATCTTTGAGGACCTAGATCTTTAAAGATCCGAGTCTTTGACGACCTAGTCCTCGAAGAACCGTAACAAGAACTAAATTAGCTTACCTACTTTCTTCCAGCTCCCAGGTTCTTCAGTAACTCAGATCACGGTTTTAGGGTTCACTCTACTAAATTCAGTCAAGGTAGCAAAGAGTCAGGACCTCCATCGAGCCAAACAATGGCCGGCGGATGCGCTACTCACGTGACGAATGTTCGATCGAGTATTTTCTGATTTACGAGCAGTCATTTTGAGGGGGTCGGTTTAACGATCGTTCAGGAACCGCGAGGTGTCACATCGGCGCGGATGGACCTCTCAGCTGCGGTGCGCGATTCGATTTTAGTGCGAGGATTTAATACTCCATTTAATGCGTGTACCCGTGAAAAATGATGGCCGGCATTATTGGGCCGAGAGGCAGTAAAAATGCCCTGAAATCGATGCATTGATTAATGATCGTACGAACGGGACACTCTACTGTTTTAATGATCCTCGCGGTCTAAAATCCGCGAGTCCTTGCGGTTATTTTTTATCTTAATGGACCGAGGATGTCCTTCTGATAGGTGTCTTTGGACAGTCTGCTGACTGAGCCACCTGACTTTGATGCATCTAATTTGGACGTTTGAAGTTGGACCCTGATTCTTTGGACTTTTATAGCTTATCTCTGTGGTCTTCCTCTGTGGACTCTTTTTGCTTTGGACTCTTCTAGTTTTGGACTCTTCTAGCATTGGGCTCTTTTAGCTCTGGACTCTTATAGCTTTGGACTTTTTTAGCTCTGGACTCTTAGGTTTGGGTTCTTTTAGCTTTGGTCTCTTAGCTTTGGACTCTTTTAGCTTTGGACTCTTTTACCTTTCTTCTAACTTGGACTCTTTCAACTTTGGACTCTTCCGAAGTTGGACTCTGTCAACTTTGGATCCTTATAGTTTGGACCCTCTCAATTATGAGCCTTTTAATTTTTACCGTCATAGTTTGTACTCTCCCAATTTAGGACTGATGCAATTTTAGCCTCTCCCAACTTTGGACCCATTTGATTTTTAGACGCCCGCAACTTGGACCCTACATTTGGACCCTACTATTTCACCAATCCTCGCACTCCAAAATCTGCGGAACCTGTTTCATTGTCGCTGCACTGTTACGACCAGTGTCTCCTGTTTGCCGTGTCTTCGGTTGGCTCGTTGGCAGCCGTGGCAGCGGGGTTCCTACGTGGAAAAGGAAGAAGAGAGAAAAGGGAGTCCCTTCGTAGGCGTCGTTCGAACTTCTGGTCGAGTGTCGGTGGCACTTAGATGTGGTTCGTTAGTTCCTGGAGATTGCATCTCCCTGGATTTAGCTAGCAAGTTACCCGCGGCTTCTCACTCCGCGAAAGCCAGCCTGCACGTCGGCCATTACCAGACGATTGCCGGCTCCGAGTGCAATTTCGTTTCCGGATATCGAGGTCCGCCGCCGCAATTTCTTAGCTGCCACTTAAGCATCCACTATTTTTCGCCCTCCCCTGCAGTATACTTACACGGGATCCCTTGATTGATCTTCGTTTGCCCGGCTAGATCCCCTTCCGGCCAGATGTGTATTCACTTATCATGCCCCCTGGTAATTAGTCGACGGTGTTCGGGACCAGGTAGATCATCTATTCAATACCTTAACATCTGCTGTTATTGCCAGACTCTGTCCAGTAGATGATCTAGGTTCTTTACAGATGATAACTCTTTGGACCGACTTGGACATTCAGAAACGCTGTTTGCTAACTCCAGCGCTACGTCCTCCGCAAAGATTGAGATGTGACTGTGGAGAATTCTCTTGTGTTCGGAGTCGCGCAGCTCGTATTTCTTCGCCACCAAATCCTCGGTATAATCGGAGAGGACGTAACCGTGAGACCGTACAATGCGAAGCTCTATTGCTTGCTGATGGCTTTTCGAATGCGCGCCACGTGCACGGAACTGCTCCGTCTTCAGAACGGATTGCAGTTTTCCTCACGACCTCCTCGAGCATTCTAGCAGCTGATGCTACAGTTATTTTGTTATTTCTTTCACCGGTACTTGCGCGGAGTGCTCGGTTTTAACCAGCGACTAATTGGAACGCGTTCATTCGATCGACTATTTGAAGATCATGATTCTGTGATACGGTGTTCTTTGTCCGCGGCTTGTCCCCGGGCGACTTTCTTCGGTTCCGGAAGACGTAGCTCGGCTGAATTTGATTCCCCGGGGTTCGCCTCTGCGACGTCTCCCGAGTATTTTCGATTTTTTTTTCTCTCTTCCCCGGTCCCAACGTTGCGACCCGTGTTTCACCTGGCCGTCTTTCTCTTGATTCCTCGCCGGCCCCGTCAAAGGGAATTACTTCTTGCCTGATAACGAATTCCATTAAGCTGAAAGTATGCCTTTTATCATTCGTTAAAAAAGCTTCTTTCCATTTCCCTCTTTTCCGGTTTTTCATCAATTATTTGATTAACGGGGGCATGAATGAATTATGCGAGCCGAGGTAATGGAGGGTTTGCAGCCCACGGTAACGTGGTTGTGTCAGCAACGAGCCGGCAAACAGCTTTCGGTGCAGCCTTCGAACGCGTGTCTTACCCTGGAAATTTCTGGGACGCGGAAATTCTGTTGTACCCTCGGGAACATCGATCGTCTTCGGTAACGACGGAACGAAACGCTCAGCCCTTACACGGCCGTAGGAAAACTTGCTCTAATTGTTCGAACAGGAATTCCGTATCTCAAATGTTCCGACGAAAATGTTGTGTCAGTCCTTTTTTTTATCGGCTTTTCAATACTCGCATGCACACGCGGAGAGACCGGCAAATATTTACCAACGGCAATTATTTACCATTTCAGAGCGCGGATAATACACGCTTTCCTTGACAAATCGATTGGCAAAAATGTCCTTCCTATATGGCCACCATTGCGCATAGTGATCCTTGTACGGAATTTTCGTTTGCTAATTTTTTTGACACGCGTTCACACGTTTTGTGGTTTCATTGTTCTCTTTAATTATATATGTTGAATACTTTATGTTTCTGTTATTTAGTTAAGTAAGTACGGAGTTGGGCATTATTCGGATTCTTTCGAATAAATAATTGTCTAACATAATTATTCGAACGAATTCCTTTCAGTCGAATATTTTGTTTGATTATTCTATTCGTTTGTTCGAAGGATTCTTTATTCGAATAATACGAACAATTTTTTATTCGAAAAATCCTCGATTCGAATAATTCGAAGAATTTTTTATTCGAGAAATTCTCGATTCGAATAGTTCGAAATATTTTGTATTCTAGAAGTTCTTGATTCAATTAATTCAAACAGTTTTTTATTCGAGAAATTCTTGATTCAATTAATTCGAACAATTTTTTATTCGAGAAATTCTTGATTCGAATAACTCGAACAATTTTTTATTCGAGAAGTTCTTGGTTCGAATAATTCGAAAAAATAATATCGAAGAAATAAATCGATAAACTATGAAAAAACACTTTACTTTCCATCATTTTTGAACACGCTGTTCCGTAACAATGCTAGCCGTTTACTTGCTGCCGCGAACATCGTGACGCTGGCAACCGTGAATTGAAAAGCCATCGGTGTTGTCTGTCTGGCGTCATCACGCGAGAACCATCGACGGAGAAACGATCGCGTCTGCCACCGTCGTCTGCGCCGTCTGTAAGAACAGAAGCCCGTTGAAACGACGGACTCTTCCAGCTGTTGGGCAGTAATGGGCAGAATGCTTGAACACTCCGTGGGCCGCGGATCACGCTCCGCCGTATTAATTAACCGTTCAAACGGCGCGGAGCGGAGCCGATACAGGCCGGAGGTGTCAGGAGACTTTCGATCGGGGGGGAAAAAAAAACTAGAAAAGTAATCCGAGTAATGGCTCTCGAGAACCGTGAAGCAACCGCGCGCCACCGCTAATTGAAAGCCTACGGAATTATCGCCGTATCCGCCGGGAGTTTCCATTCAGCCGGAAGCGTGTGCCGGATCCTGGCCTCGACTATACCTGGCGAGCACAATGGCCGACAGTCGACCATAAACAGAGCTCGGTAAAATAGTATTCTAAATGGCGGATAGTAAATGGATGTTTGATTTTACATGGTGCATGTATTTTTAGAAATAAAATATCTTATTTCTTCGAATGCGAATGTACTTTGAAAAATAAAATATGTTATTCGTTCGACAGAATGTATACTTTCAAAAATAAAATATTTTACTCGTTCGAATGAATGTGCTTTCAAAAATAAAATATTTCATACGTTCGAATGAATGTACTTTCAAAAATGAAATGTTTTATTCGTTCGAATGAATGTACTTTCGAAGATGAAATGTTTTATTCGTTCGAAAGAATATACTTTCAAGAATGAAATATTTTATATTAAAATAAATATATAAAAATTTATGTAAAAATATAAATTATTATATTGAAATATTTTAAAACCAGAAAATATTTGTGCTATATTTCGGAATATGTTATTTATTTCATTGATTCAATTTCTTATCGTCAAGGTTAAATTATTTTTATTTTACTAGATCATGTGTCTTCAATAATATCTACAGTAAAGTCTGTCGGACCTCGTATTCGCAGTTAAATGTTAAAAAGATGGCAAAAATTTGTTATCGAAAGCAATTGTTATTGGAAAGCAAATTGGCTGGCTTCGGGGAATTATTTTACTTTCTGCAAAATTGTAGTATCACGCTGACAGGCACGATTCTGATCTGTTTGGGGAGGGCGACAGTCTGTTGTTTTTTTTTAATATTATTTTTATCGTATCCAGTTTCTAATTGCGTATGTCCCGTCCCTTTCTCTATTCCGTGCGATTTATTTGGATTCGATTGGCAAGTGTAACAAAGTCGGGACCCGATAAATGAAAATAAAAATCCATTTTCAATATCTATTTCCGCGAGGCAACAACAAACGACGCCGGACTGGAATAATTGTATCCAATCGACGATAAAATCGATTTTGAGCGCACGATAAAAACGCATCGAGTGAATCGTAAGGGAGAACAGCCGGCCGATCCGTAACTTCGATAATGTCCCTTGAATACAAACTATCGAGTAAAGTACATCGAGCTCGTAAAATAATTACCGATCAATCGAATTCGCGTTAATCGGGTAATTAGCCGTTAATCGAACCGTACGTTCCCGATCGTCTGTAACGTGTCCATACAGAAAATAAACCCTGCGGGATATCCTGGCGCCATTCATTTTAATCTCTGACCCTATTGTGGTACATCCACGCTAATGCTCGCCTATTTACCGTCATCCTGATTATTTGCGCAACCCGCAAAAAATATTGCATCGCGTGCTCGCCGGTAATAGGGCCGCCGAAATTCCACAGCAATTCGCGCGGCGTCGGTGTTCACCAATTTTTAGTGGGAATATCGTTAACGGTGTATCAAAAAACTTTTCTGCCATTCGAAGACGCATCCCCGAGCTATCCAAACAAAAATATTTGAATGGCTCGCCGACACAAAAAAATATACAATCTGTCATCGAGAACAGCGGGGTCGAAAAAATTCGAAAAATTCATCGAGCGATATTCGAACATTTTTCCTGGTCGAACTATTCGCAATATTGAAAGGAACCATATTGCTGTTTCAAGAGGCTTCTTTAATCTATCAGAAAAAAATATTTGTAAGTCCGCCCGACACGAAAAATATGTAGTCTGATACCCTGATACCGGTACATGTGGTGAAAATTGTAAAAATTCGTAAAACGATTTTCAACAATTCTTCCTGGACAAATTATTCGCAATATTTAAAAAATACCTTTTCACCATTCTAGGACTGATTTTTAAGCGGATGATCTCTTAAAAATGGAAAAAGACCGGACGAGGTCGCGAATCGTTGTACCGTTGAAAGGAACATGGTCGCGGAACGTTTCAATGAAACAATCAATAGGGTAAACATAATTTAATGAAACAACAACGTTCGTTATTCACGGCAGAACAATTCGATTTTCGCGGAACGCCCGGCGCGGCTGAGCGCGGCGCCGTGTGAAAACTGGCCAATAACCATTATCCAGCCCGTTATATCGTCGATCTCCGTTCGGATCGAACGTTTACATAGAAATGGGACGCGCGTCCGTTCCGCGAGACGCGCCGATAAGCACGTGGCCGATCGCGCACGTTCTCGATTTTATTAATTGCAGAAATTAATTCGGCATCGAGCGAACACGCGGCTGAGCCGGGCCGAGCCGAGTCGGGCCGGGCCGGGCCGCGCCGCGTTAAACTTTTCAATTAAGACTGGACAGTCAATCAAAGCTAATTGAGTCCGTGATACGACCGGCCGTTGATTGGATATTTTTAACGTAACCATTAGCGGCGTAGATGCCGTTTAACGCACACTTTTCATCGGCACACCGGAAAAACCCACCGTCGGTGTTTGTTTTGTCATCGACGCCAAGACGAGTCGAGCGTGAAACCGCCGATCGTCAACGCGGAAAATCGTTCTGCACTCTTTCCATGGAACTGCGAATTCTTCGATGAGCGAGTTCTGAACTTGCGCGTTTTTTTTCTGGGAGAATCGACTGTGGAGAATGAACTACTTTCGCGATTGCCGGATGAACATTTTTGCAGATTTAAGACACGCGGTTAATCTATTCGAGAAAAAATACTTAAGTTAATTTCCGATATATATAGAATTTACATAAGACATACCTTCATTGATTTCCGATATATAAAATTTACATAAAAAAATACTTTCAGTGATCTCCGACGTAAAGAACATCATTTTGTGAATATAATTATTACAAAATTGTAAGACACAACGTAACAAATATTTAGAGAATTTATAGTTTAGTTCCGCATTTTTTATTTCGTAATTATCGAAGTCGCAAAGCTGCCTCCGTTAAAAATTGTTAAACATATTTCTTTGCTAAGAAACATACTATTATTAAAATTGTGAAAAATTCGAATAAATTTGATCTTGCAATTCTCACGAGGCAACGCTGGTAAATTTAGTATCAAAAATGTTCTCCCGTCACAGTGATACCAATTGCCTAATCCTAAATTCTCCGGAACAGCTTCCGACGCTCTGGCGGAAGCGTCGGGGCCGTAATCTTTCCCGAAACAAAATGGTTTTTTCGAAGTTGTTAAACCGGACTTCCCCCTCCGAACGGAACGCAACAGCTCCGTGGAAACGGTCCGTCAATAGCGAGCCGGAATCCTGCGCCGGAAGTACCGCTATTAAGGTACCCGGGCGCGTAGCACGGGCAAACTGGATGTTCCGAACTCGTAAGCAGCCAATTAAGAATAACTACTTCAGCTGAGGCGTCTAGCTGAGTCGGACCCCGGCGCTATTCCGACGCCGGGTTACGATTTCTGGCAGCTTCAGTCGCTGATACAGTCTCGAGCCGGCAAGTTCCCGCTACTTCCCCAGTTCGACGACCACCCCTGTCCTTGATGGCTAATTAGTTATTACTAATTGCCCGGAGTAGTTCGGTAGTTTCGATCCCGGCAGCTCGACACCGTGGTGTGAGACGCGTTCGCGCGGAACCTAAACCCCTCTCGAAGATAACACGTGCCGGCTGCGTGTGTACACAGATGGCGCCACCCCTCTTCCAACCCTTCCGCCGCCGATTACGTACTTTCTCCGGCCGGATTAATTATTTGCATTTTTCAGCCGTCGTCCGAGGGGCTCGAACATTTTTATCCACTGATAACCGTTTCGCATTCCGGGACCATCGAGGTCCTGCGGTTCACGGTCGCTCGCTTTAACCCTTTGCGCTCCAGTTGCGTGACTCTGAGGTACCGTTGAATTTGTTTTATCACGTTATAAGATAATTTTTGTTTCGTCAACGTTCAGATCTTAAAAAGTTGTTGAAAATGTTGTACGAGTCACGAGACAATAATATATGTCGGGTATGAAACATTACTTTTCGTTTCGACAACAAATAATTTGTGCAAATAGGACAATGATTTCGATGCAAATAATTTATGCAAATAGGACAATCGTTTCGATGATACGGAGGGTGTATTAAATTTGGTCGCCGCGTGTGTTACAATTTTTATTCGTTGGTTCCTATCGGCGTTCTATCCTATCGGAACGTCTAAAATTGGTCGAGAAAGCCGGCGAAATATTGGCCGAGGAATTAGATTGACAGGGCCGGTGGACAATTAGCCGTCGGTACGGTCATCTGGCGTGGGCAGGGGATCCTTTCGGACGGATCGATGGATCCGAGAGTGTCGGTTGTCGTGGGAGCGTGTAACCGAAAGGGAAGAAGAAGAGGGTTGGCTCCGGCGCGGCGTCGCGACTCAACAAAAGACACGGCCGACGATTATTTTATTTATAGACACGCTAATGACCCTCCGCGGAACGAAAAAAAAAGTCTCGGCCAAGTCCGCTCGTTATTTCCTTCTTCCCTGCAGCCCTTGCGAGAGCCGGGCTCCTGCGCGTGGCACTCTCCGTTCCTTTAATCGGCGCAGTTGACGACGACGACGACGACGACGACGACGACGATTTGGCCGTCGTTCAAAACTCGACGACCGGTCCCCATTGTTTACGCCGCTCTATTATTTAAACTGAATCCGAGCCCGGTTTGAGCACCATCGCTCCTGGGATGCTCGATAGTGAATTATCGTGGCGTATCCTTTTAAGGGATATCGACGCAATCTCTCCCGGCCTGTTATTAGCAAAACGAATTATCGCAGTAATTGATCGACTTTGTGAATTTTATCCTCGTTCACAATGGTAATCACGGTCTTTTCTGTTATATAATTTTATTCGGTTGCCGGAAGACTACAGAAACCTCTGAAATTGACGATAGAAATTATGGTTGATCGAAATTAGAGTAATTGTGGTTTAGTCTCTGAATAGCCGGAGCTAATTTAAATCAGATCTGATTTAAGTCAGAAATAATTTAAATAAGGCCTTATTTGAATCAGATACAATTTAAATGAGGATTAATTTAAACTATGTTCATCTTAAATTAGGTCCAGTTCAAGTAAGGACTAGTTTAAATTAGTTCTAACTTAAGTCTAATTTAAATAAGGTCTTATTTAAATTGGATCTAATTTAAGTCAAACTCTAATGTAAATCAAGTCTAATTTAAGTCAAACTTCAATATAAATCAGGTCAAGTTTGAATCAGATCTGATTTAAATCAGGTCTAATTTAAGTGAGATCTAATTCAAATCAGATTTAATCTAAAGCAGATGCAATTTAAATCAGGTCTAACATAAATCAGTCATACTTCAAATCAGATCTGTTTGAAGGCACATCTCACTTAAGCCAGGATTAGTTCAAGTCAGACTACTAATTTGATGCGGGGCCAATGTGAGTCATGTCCAGTGAGGTCCGTGCTAGTTTAAGTCAAATCGACAAAGTCCACCCTGACGGAACCGTACAATGATGTCCACTGTAAAATAACAGACTATTTCTAAATCAGTTTTGACCTATATCTGAGATTATGTTGAGCCTCACCACGCGTCCGTGAAAATTTCAGTGCGGTCTCGGTTAAATAATTTTTAATTTAAATCAGCCTCGCACGTCGAAAACACACAGGTATTTCGAGCGAAGAGGAAAATGAAGCTCGTTCCGTCGGGAAGTGGGGATGGTAGGCCAGGATTTCCGACCGGAAACGGAGGCCGCACTCATTGCATTCAATCGACTTTCAATTAATGGCGGACTCCTATTTTCCGCGAAAGAGAGGGTAAAAATCGAGTGATAACGAAACGAAGCTATTCGCGTGGCAAATCGCTCTTACCCGTTCTCGATTCTATCTTCGGCCGTGATCGTGCGAATCACGCATACGATCAACGCTATACCCGGTGCTCTCTCCGTCTTCTAATTGGACCATCAATGTTTATTCAGATTTCCGTTGATCGATAAAAACTCTTTACCCCGTGGAAAGCAATACGTTTTCATTAGCTCTGACAATTTAACAATACTCCTTACAATACCGAACATAATTTAACGATATTCGTTACAAATCTGAACACTACGTCTCTTTCTCGTTCATAAATAAACAAGCGAGTAAATAATTCAACGATATATCTGAACGTAATTTAACAATATTACTTACAATTCCGAACGTAATATCTTCTCCCGTTTATAAATAAATAAATAAATAAATAAGTAATTTAACGATACTCCTGAGAATGCCGAACATAACGTCCCAATATTCTTTGCGTTGCCGAACCTCCGGAAGTCAATTAAAAATATCTCGTTTAATAACGGGACGATTATTATATTCGTCTAATGTTTTCCCAGCGAAACGTTCGGCGCAGCTCAAGCAAGCTATTCCTGCTTGATCTGCGATTAACGATCTGACTGGGACGACGACTTAATCGGAATAACCGAGATTCCTGGCTCCAGGACCTGCAGCAGCCTCTGGAGTACCCAATTCCAGGTTAACCTCGTTCGTCCTGGTAACTAAGTGCCGCAATCCTGTCGTGGATTCTCGTTTCGAAACTTAATCGCCCCTACCAGAGCGTATCGAGATATCGCGTGTCGAAGAACGATCATCCAAGAACGAGCCTCTCGAATCTAACAAATTGCATACTGGGCCTCGGCTACGGGAACATCACTTTCCGGGAGCCTCCGCGCGCAATAACCTCGCGCAACAACGCAATATTTTTTCCGCCCCTCGTAACTCGCTCGATAGCGCGAATTAGAACAAAGGGAGAACACTGGATGACGAATAGACCGGCGTAGACATCGCATTCATTGCCGGGAATCGTTTCCCTGAATTTTCCCGACCCGATTTTTTTTCGCCCGTCCTCCCAAACTGACCCGTCGTTCCCGAGTGAATGACTATGACAGTCGATGGCTGGGTCAGTAAGGTGGATGTTCCAATTTACGATCTACTCGCATTTAACGAATTATTATATTAAGGTCGGGTCATAAATAATTTCCGTTTTTTTTGTCTGATGTTTATTCTGTCCTTTTTTCGTTACTTATTCTTTTGGTTTCTTCATTTTATTTTTTTTTACAGCGCTTATTTAATTAGCGAAAGCACACGATCTTCTTTGTTCCGGTGACCTACAGTGGATAGATACGAACAATAGATGTTTGCATCGGAAGTTATGCACGAGTCGACGTAATAAAATGTTTTGTTTATACGGCAACCATGAAAAAAGAATCTTCGGATTATTTAAACATTTGTACGTGATTGTCGCATAAGTCGGAACTAAATAGGTCAGCATAAATTGGTGGAAGTGAATTTCTAGCTTGATTCCATCGCGATGAAACAGTCACGTGTTAACATAACCTAAAAGTTCAATACGTTTTTTTGGTATCATGGTCAAACGAAGGAAATAACAAGATTACGAAAAGAGTTCGCAAATTATAATTCGGAGAAAATTCTCGTGCATTCGATTGGGTAGCAGTCAGCGGTCAGAATTTCTTCGGAATTTCCCGAAGTGAATAGATGGCGGTGATAAAGCCTAAACTGCAATAGCCTGCATGCTGCAGGTTCGTGACTTGTCCGAGAATGTATTTGCCCCGTCAGTTTGCAGACTACGATCGGGATACAATGAACCCCGGGGTGTGCAGCGTGAACGAGGACGTCATTCTTTAGGATAGGTAGCAAAGGACACTTTGAGGATCTTGAAGCCTGCAGGCGGGCATTCGTTAATTCAGTAAACAGAGAGGGCTGCATCAAGGATGATGCGATATTAAAAGGGAATGATATAGGGAACAAGAAGGCGGCGGAGCGGAAGGCGGACGGGAGAGGGTCGACCGGGGGAGATAGGAAAGCAAGATGGGGTTGCATCGTGACAGCAAAGCCCGCTCTTTCGCCGGCCAGAGGAGTTCCTTATCGAAATTCTTAATTAGAAAATTTTAATTATGTTTTGAGTCACTATGGAGTGGTGCTGGGCGAGAGGAGGCCAGCTTCCGAACACGTGAAGCGCGAAGGGGGCCGAGCTATGAGGCAGAGGCCAGTTAGAAAGGGTGGGGGGAGGCCGACGAAAGGCGCGGGAAGAGTAAAACAGAAACGGTGGGGGTTGCCGGGAAGTTCCTTGTGCCGCGACGATAGCGAATTTCTGGGAGACGCGGAAGGGTTGCGCCGGGGCGAGGCCTGAAATGCCGAAGGTAATTAAGCTTGCGCCTCGTAAAGATCCGGCCAACGACGTTGTCCTCTTCCGAGACGATATTAAATTTCACCTGTGGCCCGGCCCATGTCCGAGGAATCGTTCGACTCTTCCATTCGCCGACAGATGGCACTGGCCTGCCCCTTCTGACCCCGTCGCCTTCGCCGCGTCATCAATCGGCTGTCAGGGCCGCTTTTGCAGTCGCTCGCCCGCGCTCGATGATCCAGGGAGATCATTCTGCAGCGACGTTGTAACCCGGCTCGATCGTCGCCGATTGTAAATCCTCGCGAGCTTATCCCGTCACGTATTTACCGGGTTCGTGGCAGAGACAATGGCAGCTGATTCCCCCGATCGGTGCGTCCCATTTCGAAGGCTGCTCGAATGTCATAACGCGACACGTGCCGCGACTGCAATTACATTCGCAATCTGTTCGAATTGAATTCCGAGCTCCGCTAACGCCTGTGCGCCGCGCGGTGTACCTGTTGCCTGCGAATTTAACGAGACTTCGGGGACAATCGTCGAGCAACGCCCCCCTCCTCGCCCCCGTCTCCAGGCAGCTGCTGTCGATTCGCGCGTCAAAACCGATCTTCGGGGGAGTGACGGAAAGAACTTTCGAACTATCTCGAGCTGGAAGCCCGCGAGTCGTCGTAAGCAATGCCTTTTGATAGAGCAGTCCATACATACTTGACGGAGGGCCTGGCTTAGCCGCTAAGGTTGGTCGCAGGTCTGATCCTGCTGGGCATATTCATACCGTAATTAACGACCCTCGCCTAACTTCGCCTTCTACCGCTCTTAGAAGCCGCTGGTAAGAGGCGTTCCAAGGATACTCAGCCTTATACCCTATCGACGTCACTAGCTCCTCAAACGATAGGTTACTTCATCATTATGGAGTTGCCCTGAAAACGGCTGGAACGTGAACTAGACACTGTCTAAATCTAGTCGATTCCTAATGGATACCTAGCGGGCATCTAGTTATCGAGTCATCTGGGCCTTACTGGGATCCAGCTGGACCTAACTTAATTCGATCTAAGCCCACTCTAGGCGCAGGTAGATAAGCCGAACTAACGCGAGTGTTCGGAAACATAAGCAATCCCTAGGACACTTAATCCACCATTGGACATTACGAATACAGACTGGGGCTAACGCTAAGTCATCTTGCATCCCAGCTGATGACGGAGTCCTCTTCCCTCTCCAACTTCTAAGCTCCTCGACGATTTTAAAATTGGGTCACGCCGATAGCAACACTTGGAAGGCTAACAAGAAAAGAATGACCATAACGTGGGGGAGCGAGAGCAGTCGATTAGCAGTAGCAATCCTAATTCCCCAAAGTCCCGAGCGCAGGTTTACGGATAATCTACAAGGATTCTCAAGAATCCTCTTGGAAATAGAAGCAACTGCGGGAGGCGCAGTTTCCGCTCACGTTTTACAGTTAAAGGACTTTTCAACTTCGTGGATGACGAGGACAATTACCGGGATAACACCGGCGAGAGTCCTTATCGGCTGAAGCCGGATAGCTACCGCAACGAGTTCCCTTTTTGTCTATTTAGGTCCGCCGGCTTCCTCGGCGCATGGATTTATTCGGCGATCGATCGTTCCGAGCGGGTCATCATCGACGCTTCGCGAATCGTTCGTCGGGTCCCGAAAGACAATTTGCCGAAAAGTACGGGCAAGTCGGGCCGTATCACGGTCTGCTAATCCGGCAACAGGTTACACGGAGCCCGGGGTAACAATGTGGAATTGGTGAATCACGCGGCGCGGCGGCGACAAGTTAGCGTGGGCCAGATGAACAGGGGAAAATTGGCGAGCGACGGGGCGGGCGAGAAAGAGAGGCGCGCTTCATGGTCGGCCGAGCAGATGCCGAGGCTCGCGCGTATTGGCTAAAAATGTAAATTGTCCCAATAGCGTGCAACCCCGTTCATCGTTTAGTTTGTTCGTTCGTTCGAGCGCGCTCTGCCCAACGGCTGTGAAGTAATTGAAAACACGCGTCATCTCCGGTAACGATGACCGAGGGGTCCCGCTGTATGGCGTCCGGTACCCCGGCTGCCTCTGTCTCCCGCTTGCTTCCGCGACTTCCGACGCTGCCCTGCAGCGTGAAGAATCGTTTTACTGTCAGCCGGCCAGCCGATTACTTCGCCGATTCGTCGATGCTGGCGCCATCTTCGAGGTTACAGCCACTTTCGGCACAACGGGCTGGGAACACGTTTTCATTGGCCATAACTGAACTCCTGGTGTTTTGCATTTTCGGCCTTTCTTTTTGTACTTTTTATTGCCTTCGAAGTTTGAAAATTTAAACTATTGAATACTTTCTTATTTTTCTTTTTCTTATTCGGACTCTTGTCTGTGCGGGATCGACACTCTCAGGATAAAATTCTGGAACTCAGCGTGAAACAAATTTATGGTGTTTATGGTAGCTTTGATATTCCTTATTAAGTTATACATTTTATAAAAGTGTTGTATTTAAACAAAATATGAAGATCGAACATATACAAATACAATAATTTACACACTTGCAAAGATTTGGAAAGTCAACTGGTTAAATGTCGAAGCAACGCTAACATCATTTTGGCCAGAAAATCGGATCTCCAGTCCACGTGACATTATCGTACGACCGTCGAACGAATAATCGACCGAACGCGACAGAAAAATTTCTGGTAACATTCCAACGATGCCTCTGTATACGACAAAAAGGTTTACTGCGATATCTTTGACTGTTTTCTCGTTAAAAATTCCCGAAGTTGTCCGCGCCGAGGCTGATTTAAATTTCGATCATTGGTCATCCGAAATGACGCGGCCGGAATGGCGAACTCGACCTTCGACGGCCAAATTCCAGGGGCCGGTTGACTCATCGCGGCTGACATTTCTATTTGCACGGAACCGCCGTCTTTTTTCTCTCGTTTTCCCATGCCGCGGCGCGGCCCTCTCGCCCCCGTCTTCGGTGATGTCCCCACGCGTTTCCCTCTCAGCGCGCAGTTAATCGCCGTCGAATTAGCCATGGTTGGATACAGAATTAATCAAACGCGGACGAGCGAGGAAGAAAAGAGGTCGGCGAGCACGGCGAACGGGAGAAACACCGAGGAAAATAGAAAAAGTGACCGGAACCGGTGGAAATAAAAGGCTGGAGGATATTCCCGGCCGTGGACACCAGAGGTGGACGACGTCGTGGTCCTTTTATCCCGCTGTATTAACACGGAACAACGTGAGCAATTATCGCTTTGTCCGGGTGACGTTTTCCGCCTCGTTCGTCGCGAGCTTAGGCAGCATCTTCGACGGTCCAAGTTCTGATCATAGTTCACCGAAGAGTAATCTGATTAATGATTAACGATTTTAACTCGTTAGTCGTCACAATTGATCTGTAATAATTTATTACAAACAACGAATTGTAACTGTTATCATTAATCAGCTTATTTTTTGACTAATTATTATATATTAGTTATAATAACTAACGAGTTGTAATCTGATTAATGACGAACGATTAGAACTCGTTAGTCGTTACAACTGATCTATGATAATTTATAATAAGCAACGACTATAATCGTTAGTCATTAATCATAGTACTTTTTGCCGAATCATTACGAATTCCATATAATCTGTATAATGATTAATGATTATAACTAACGCGGCGTCATTAAGATCACTACGAAACCGAATAATTATGATTAATGAATAACTTAAGTAATCAAACGAAATGTAATAATCGGTCAGGCTTAACTTAGTAACCCATTAATCATGTAATGATTACAATGTTTTCGGGACGATTGTTTGATTAATGATTATGCTTAGCACGACTATTTCTCGCAACTAATTATTAAAACCAGTCACAAAATAATTGACCACCGTGCAACTCTTGTTTCGACTGTATCCACAATAGTAAACGAAATTTTTGTTTTTCATTACGTTATTGACAAGCTAATTTTTGTTTTTCATCGTCTCGATAACATTCACCTCTTTGAATGCTTTTGTTTCACTCGCCGAGACGGCGGAGTCTTTTAAGTATGACCGCTCGGTGGACGGACGGGGAGAGCAGGTTGCTCGTTCGATCGAAGGTAATCTGGAAATCGAGGGAAGACAGCCCGCGATCGGCGCCGCAGGATCCCGGTTGAATCCTGGAGGGATGAAGCATCGTGATCTCGGATGAGGAGCGATTTCCTTGTCCGTATCAAAATGAGAAATCCAGGTCGCATTAATGAGTGCAATCGGTCGGCCCTGTGCGCCAGCTTCCGATCGATCGATACACGTTTCGTGCTACTAATTGGCAATCAGTGTACGTGCATTAGAAGCATTGACAGTGACGCGTGAATGATGATGTGCTGCGGACGTTTAGTGTGATTTTCTGCTAATGATAGAAGATAATAGCTGACGGCTGAACCGACGGGAACCAAGGCAAACAAGTTTCGTTCTTCCACGATGTGGTTGCGCGTTAGGATCATTTAAATGACTCGCACGTTCGCGCAGAATACAAGGACCATGCAAAAATGTTGTTAAATAAATTATGCAACGTGGTTGGCCTGGGGCTGATTTATGTGATATAGAATAAAAGTAGATCTGGTCTTAGGTGATCTAGATTAAAGTTAGACCTGATCCAAGTGCTCTAGAATAAAATTAGACCTGGTTCAAGTACTCGAGAATGAAATTAATCTTGGTCTAAGTACTCTAGAATAAAATTAGACCTGGTCCAAATACTCTAGGATGCAATTAATCCTGTTCTACGTACTCTAGAATAAACTTAGACCTGGTTCAAGTATTCCAGAATAAAATTAGCATTGCTCTAAGTATTATAGAATAAAATTAGACCTGGTCCAAGTACTCTAGATTGAAATTAGTCCTGGTCCAAGTATTCTAGAATAAAATTAGACCTGGTCCAAATTCTCTAGAATAAAATTAGACATGGTCCAGGAAATTTAGAATAAAATTAGATCTAGTCCAAGTACTGTAGAATAAAATTAGACCTGGTCTAGATGATCTAAATTAAGTTTAGAGCTGCTCCAGCTACAGTGGATTCAAAGTAGTCTTAGTTCTCTCTCTGGTACTGTTAACTAAAATTAGCCCCCCCCCGTTCTAGGAATTTAAAAACCTAGACACAATTCTAAAATAGAACTCTAGAATAAACTTAGACTTAATCCATAGTAAAGTATAGTAAAATTAAACCTAAACAGAGGTTCTAGAGTAGAGTCAGTTTTGAGTCAGGTCCTGCTCAGATTCTATAAATCAGAGTTAGGTCGAGTCTAGCTCCTTTCCAGTAGAATCAGACCTAATTTAGGTACTCTAGGCCAGGGTCGATACTTACTCAGGTACTTTGGACTAGGTTTAACGTCAGTCCAGATACTGTGTACGATTTTAAGTCCGTATCAGGTACTCCAAGTCAAAATTAGCCTCACTCCAGGCACGTCGCGTCAAAGCTACGTCCAAGCCAGCGCCGTTGGACGAGTATCGCATACATTATGCCAGGATTTATCAAATTAGCCGGACATTGCTAGGCTAATTCGCGTCCTCCGTCCGTGCCGCGCTTCACAGCAGAAGGTTCCGCGGCATCGGAAAGGGCCGTAACGTGTCATATTTAATCCGGGCGTGAATGAATTCTTTTTCGCGAACTTATCTCTCGTACAGTCCATGGAATAACGCGGCGCGCGCGCGCGCGGAGGGTCCGTTTCTGACCGTCTTTCCGAGCCGTCAGCTCCGGCTCGAGAAACGCTGGCCCGTGTTTTATGCAAGCCTCGGGTTTTATGCAATGAGACTGCAATATCAAACGCCGCGCCGCGAGAGGCGAGCGAGCAGAGTGCCGCTGAATAAAATATCCGGTCCTATAAAAAAAAAAGAAGGTGCCGGAGAGAGTGAGAAGCCGCGCGAGATAAAGAGGGGGGAGGCGAGCGAGAGCGAGGACGGCAGGGCGAAAACGTGGCGCCCGATCGAACGTCGTCGGCAACGGGTCCACGGACCCGTTCCACGATTCTCGTGTTCCGGCTGTTGTTCCCGGGAACACGTGTTCCGTGACGTCTTCGCTGTCGCGCGCAAATACCGCCGGGCATTTTCGAGAATTATCACTGCAATCGGCGGCCGACCCAACTGCCATACCCGCACGTGTCGATGCTCACTGGGTTTACGACTCAAAGGTGGCGGCACGAACCGGGTTCACAACGCGGCCGTGACTTCTCAGCAATTTTCCGAATTAAGAATTTCCATGCGCGCAGTGGAATGTGAGGTGGAGGAGCCAATTACTGAGCCCTCTTGGCCGCCTTCGGAGGTTTTCGCTACTGAACGCAACTTCGGCAATTTAAACGACGTTTCTTAAGGACTTGGATTTTATCATATAATTAGTCATACTTTTTTTTTTAAATCTTTAATACTCAGATGCGTAGATTTATGACTTCAAGGTAAATTTCAAGGTTTCTTTGGTCGATGGAAAATGTTCCCGTGGCACGAGTATCGATAACTATGCACAATAAAAATTTAATATTAATAAATTATTAATAAATTTGATATTTTTTTTACATTTATATTTATATTATATTTCGTTAATTTTGTGTTGGTTAAATAAGCTAGTTAAATTATCTAGATAAATTTTTATTCGATTGAATATTTAATCGATAGCCTCTAACAAAATTGTATTCGCTATTCCTTTTCTTTTATCCGTCATCCGACTAGAAGGTAGCCTAACTCTGAAAAGTTCTACAACGAACCCTAAACAATGTCCAATAAAACGCACCAAGTTTCAGTCCGAAATGTTATTCGGTTTCTTCAGAAAACAGTCCCAAAGACGATGTTGGAAATCTTTGCAAGGACTAACGACGACTAATTCGCTCGTCACCGTGGCGGAAGGGGAGGCGAGCAGTGCGTCACAGGCATCTGAATTAATGGGTTAATCGATACAGAGGATTCCCATAAGAATTCCGACGAGCGGAGCGAGGGAAAAAGAAAGAGGGGATGGTTGAAGGATGGTTTCGAAACTTAGATTGGTGTCACGTGGCCGTGGTTGATCTGCGAGCTGCTGTGGAAGGGGGTGCGGGGAGGCAGGCGCGGCTGGGAGGCAGGGTTTTCGCAGAGGGAGCTGCAGAAGGAAACGTTGTAACAGCACGATCCGAGGCGGCTTAACCGGCAAATCCGACGTAAGACCTCCCGCGAAATCTCTATTTCCGTGAACGCGGTGTTTCCACGCTGTTCTCGTGCTCGACCTAGCTATCCACTTCTCCCTCTCCCTTTCTCTCCCTTTCTCTCTCTCTCTCTCACTCTCTCTTTCTCTCTCTCTCTCTCTCTGTCCCTCTCGCTCTCCCTTTTTCTCTTATTCTTTCTTTCTCTCTCTCTTTCTCTTTCACTTCCTCCCTTTTCTCTCGTTCTCCCTGCCTCTGTGTCTCCGTCTCTCTCTCTCTCTCTCTCTCTCTCTCTCTCTCTCCCCCTTTCTCTCTCTTTCCCTATTTCCCTCTCTTCTCTTCTCTTCCGCTTGCTGTTTAACGTTAAGAAAAATTCGCAGTAACTTCACGGAGCACTTCACTTTTCCGATGCTACCCCCCTCTCCACTTTGTTATCTCGCTTGGGCACAATATCGAGATCGCAGTTTCGTTCTCCCGGATGTGCTCGCCGGCTATCCGACTTCAAGCTGGCTTCGAAATTCTTCTTCCGTAAACCGCGGAACTTCGCCTCCGCTCTTCTCTCGATTCGCGACGCGACAATCGATCTCGCGTGTATTCGACGCGGCGTACAATGTTGCGATAAATGGCCAACTCTAGGTGGACGAAACTCGTAACTTGATTTCCTGGGAAGCGGATGGTCGTCACGCGATGCAACGTTTTTACACTGGGAACATTAACGTCTCTGTGCCGGCGTTGCTCCTGAAGTCGCTTACTTCGACGCAAATTAATTAATTATTTAATTACTCACTGCGTTATGTTTCTCGAGGCTATTTGTACAAGTTCCGATTTAAGATTAACATCAACTGATATTGTTTAAATAAATTTTGTACTTATTGTTTCATACCTTTAGATGGATTTTTGTATCGCAAAATAGCAGCGAGTACACGTTCGATTGCTCCAATTCATCATCTTTTTTAACAGAATTTAAAAAAATTTGAACAATAAGTAGAGCACATTGTGCTACAGAGTGTACTATTTAACAACAAAGAATTGTTTAAAAAGAATGACCAAGTGCACTGCAACGCCATGATGATCACGAGTGACCATTAGCGAAATTAATACACTGTTGATGGGAATATCATTTTATTTTATCATATTAGTGAAAATATTAGTATTCCATGCTAAGAACAATGATAATTATACCGTGCCCCCTTAAGACCGCCCACCTAAAAAGTGTGTACCAGTGAACGTGTTAATTTAGGGCCATCCTAGCTCGGGTTCCTCCTAATGCAGAGACTGACCTAGCTCGGATCCACCGAGTTAGCACCCTGACAACTTGGCCTCCGCAGCTCCGTGCCCCGCAACTCGGTCCCGGAGAAAGCGAAACAGATTCGAATTTTCACGGAGGTGTGGAAAACACACATAAGGCGAAGGCCCGTGTTGCGGTTTACGGTCCAGTGAACTAAATACGGTCCGACTGACCAGCGATCTTGGCGGTGGTGTACGTTGGTCTTCAACGGAGCGATCACGTTGACTCTAACCAGGTTTTGGTCGATCCCCGGACGTGTGTAATCCCGTCTACACGAGTTCCGCCGCGGTTCACGTTAATCTTAATGGATTAATTTCTTAATTGGTTGCCGAGGTATAATTGAAATGTACCTGGAGAAGAGCGCGAGGGTAGGGGCGAGGTTCTGTGATGAAACTCCGCAACTGCGGAACTCTCTCGGAGTCTCCGTCCGATCCCCGCCCCGGCCCCCGGTTACCTGGGTCTGGATCGGGACGAGTTCGGAACAATGTTTGCGCGAAGCGTGTCGCCTCCGCGCCCGGGAAAAGTTCATCGGTAGATACCTGGAGCCGTAGTTCCGCAGCCTTTGTTACACTTTCTGCATTCCGCGAGGATTTAAGATAAGGAAAACGCGGCCGGGCGCTTTGTTCCGCGAAAGCGGCACCAAGTTTGCTGATTGCGCGGCTAGGCTCGCCGGGAACACTGCGACTTGGATTTTCTTCGGTTTCCGCGTGACACGGAGACACGTTGCACCTTTGCCAGCCTGTCTGCCGGCGACCCGAACAGTTCGCTTCGCCGGGATACTTGTTTCGAAGACTTCGCGAGTCCCTCCGACGAATTCCGATCGCCCATTCGGCTTTCTCCGACCGTCAAGCAGCTGCTGCGATTGACTAAACGGAGGCTGTATGTTGCACTTGACCACTCGTCGCTATTTTTGCATCGATTGTACGGGCTGGGTCACCACATATTGCCATCTATTGGGTTGACAAGAAAGTGTTCTCGGTTGTCGCATATAGGGAGCGTTGTAATTGTCATCACAATGGACTCTATCACTTTAATTTTTACGTCAATTAACTCTTATGAAGTATTACGCAAGTGTCGAATTTTTAGAATACTGGGAAATAGGATTTATGCCAATTGATAACTAAGAAGCTGATTTGTGTCCAACTAGAACTAAGATTTTGACCTGAGTAGCGTTAAAGTAATCTCGATCTAAGTTAGATTGGGTTTAAACTAGTCTTGATCTAAGCCAGATTGGGTTTTAACTAGACTTGATTTAAGTCAGTCTGGGTTTAAAATGGTCAGACTAGGTTTAAATTAGTCTTGAATTAAGTCAGTCCAGGACTAATTTAGTTTGTTTTAGGTAATTTATAGTCCAAATTTATCTTAGGACAATACAAGTAGACCGCATATTTTTATACAAAACAAAAATTGTCTGCAATAATTGTAAGATGCAGTAGCCACTTAGGAGTCCGTTTTCTCCTTTAATCATTTTACTGAGTTACAAGTTATGCATCATTATTCTTTGACTCTCTTAGTTTATATTAATCATTATCCTACCATTTAACACTGGTTTAGATTAATTTATAAAACTGTTATGTTACTGTTATTATTTCTTCTATCATTAATCGCATTTCGTGCTACTTTAACGAATCTATTGTTCGATCATCAGTCGACTAATGTGTGTGTACCTTTTCCTGTGTTTCAGGTAGGTCTAGTAAGCAATAAATTGATTTGTGTTCTGTGCACGAAGGGAAAGTACGTGCGAAGATTCTAGACAGTATGATGATGGCAAACCTACCCCCCGTAATGCTGCAACCCCTAACCGACTATGGAATGCTGACTCCTACCCTCGGAATAAAGGTGAGTCGCGATCATTCAGTATCGATTGGCATTCTAGACCATCGAGCAACTTCTTTCTGTATCTTCTTATCATAAAGCGAACGGAAAAAAAAACACGTGAAATCGTTTCGAAAAAGAAAAAGAATAGCAAACAAACGGAATCACTGTCAGGCGAACTAACGCTAAAGTCGGTGTCCTCTTGGGTAAGTGTACCAACGTCGTAACAATTTTCTACCTCTCTGCCAGCGAACGATGCAGCGCGGTGTGTAAATGGATGTCCACCTATTTGACTTGTGTAGTGCTTTATTGATGTCACGGCGACAAAGTACCGATGTGACGTATCCGTGCGTGATATATTCAATGTGTTCTCTTGTCTTGTTCTGTTTATGTTCTATTGCCGGAGAAGCATGCTGTCGGAACACAACTTTTTTTACCGCGTGTGCGTGTGTGTATCATCGGGGTGGGGGAGCCAATCGTGGCGTTCCGTTGGTCGACTTCAGCAATAAAGAAACCACTGAAATTCGAACTATAAAGAAAAATTTAAATAAATACTCAGTATCACGTTTCTCCTTAATCGTAACGCGTTTTATTAATATAATTAATATTTTATCGACAAGTTCCTTAAAAGTTCTAAAACCGAAGATTTGAGGACTTTTTGATAAATTTCTTCAGAAACCACAATAATCTCGCCAATATAATCTATGGAATTTATTCAGACCAATATAATTCAACAAGTTCTATCAAAATTGTTATTTCAACGATAATTATCGAGTTTCTCTTTTGGACACATTCAAAAGCCTTCCGGTAAATAATATGTTAAAATCAATATTAATAATAAATATTGAAATGAATATCGATCTCCGTTCGTTCATTATTTTCTTCAGCTTTTTTCATAACCTCTTACAGAAAATGTCGCGAATTCAGTATCGAAAGATCGAAATAATTTTCGTGGTATTTTAAGAAATTCCGTACCGTTTAATTTTAACAAGTAAATAAATAATTAATTGAATTGAAATAAAAAGAATGTAATATCGCAAATGAACTGAAGGCACGGCAATTGGCTACTCCACAGTAACTGGCTCCGCTACCCCACGTGTTCATTACCTGTTTCAAGACGTCTCTTTTTGTACACACACACACATGCGCGCAGACACACATACACATACACATACACATACACAGTACGAAAACGTAGTCCGAGCGGAACGATATTCATTAGCGGAGGTCTTCAACAAGTGTCCCTCCATTCAGCCGGCTTCGTTCTCTCGATCGTTGAATTTTCTAGACGCGGAACGGATACAGGTAACACTTTAATCACTAAATTAAGTGTAAACAAGCCTGTCCGGCGCAGCATTCGCAGCCCTCGCCGTGCTTAATTCCGTGTTGAAGATGAAACACGACGGCGTAGGCGGCGCGCGACCGCCCACGGAGACCTCATGCAGTTATTATGTTGCCCGTGTGCCCGCGATAATCCTGCAAATTTAAAGACTTAATTTAGTTTGGAACTTGACGCGACGACGTCTCGGGGCAGAGACCCGGGAAAGAGAATTCGTTCCCTTGGCCGGCTCTCAGCCGGAGATCTTCCGCATCTGCGTTCCCGCGAAATGCGATCGACGACGCGTCTTCTCGAACGCGTCCGGCACTTCGCGGAGAAGAACTGGCCGATTGTTGCGGGAAATTGGGCAGCTTCTCCTCTCAGCTCATTATTTTTGTTCATTACTTGAAGCTCATGCATTGATCGCTAGAACTAGCAATCAATTAACGGGACTGATGCATTACAGTAAATTCGCCCTAATTGACGCTCAGCTTGGAAACGAAAATGAACAATTTAGGAAGAAGAGATACGATTATTACAGCCTTGCGGCGCGTTTTTATAGCTGTTGACAATCGGTAAATATAAAAGTGCTATATATAGTGCTGAATAATCATATCTCCTCTTCCCGAATTGTCCATTTTTCGGTACAATCTCAGCGTCAATTAGGGAGAGTCTAATGTATATTATTCTACAGCAATGGCAAGATTGGATTTGTTTAAACTTCGTGCAATTTATATAATAATATATGCTTGGATAAAGATGTTTATTCAAAAATTTCTTCTAGAAACAGTTTTATAATATCAAACTTTTATTCAAAATAGATTATATTCAGATTCACTTACAAATTACATGAATTCAAAGCGACAGTTCCGATGAATTTTGCGATACGTTCTCGTGCAGCTATTTCTATGCTACTTAGCTTAAATGAAAGCTAGAAGTGTCTACTTTAAGAAAGGGTAGATTAGATTTCAATAGAACGACGAGAACATTTGGAAAAATTAAAAGGAATCGACCTCTGACATCGTGGGGTTTACAAGATTTAAAAGGAAAAGTTCCGATGGATTTTATGATACGTTTCCATAGAGCTATTTCTATGCAACTTGGCTTAAATGGAAGCTAAAAGTGTCTGCTTTAAGATATGGTAGATTATGTTGGATCTGTGCGATTTTGTCATCAGTTAAATACCGTTTCTCGCGAGGTGGCCCATTAATTTAAGGAGCGGATAAACGTGGTTCCGCTGCAACGTTCTCAAGGTCGAAAGCGGACACCATGGTTCGGACAGCAAAGGGTCCAAGGTTATTTTCCTTATCCGGTTCGGATAAGCGAGGTGTTACCGGGGAGCCAGGATGGCGGAGTCAATGGCAGCAATTTGCTGAATCTGTCATCGCCGTTTCCGGAGCCCGTGGCCCCGGGTGTTTTGTTGGCGAACGACGCCGGCCACCTTTTGCGCCCCGTGGCCACCCTTGAAAAGAAGCCGGAGCATTTCGTCGTCGATGAAAACGCCTCCACCTCCGGCGTCCCCTCGGGTATCGCCTTTTATCCGAAGGCTTTGTATCCCACTGACGATCGTCGGAGCCGACGTTTCGGCCACCTCTCTCCGCGCGGACCGCAAGATATTAATTAAAATTCCTCCGGATATACTTGCGAGACTTGCGCGCACGCCGCGCTGTCCGACGATGCGCGCGCTCAGCTAATTTACCCGCGGATGATGCCCCGCGCGAGACGCGCTGACAGCGTCGACGGTTCTTCGGGTCGTTGATCAAACGGAGCCAATTGCTGGATTAAAACAAAAAAAAAAAGAAAGAAAAATAGGTTCGAGGCTTTCAAAAACGATAACCGTTCATCTGGCAAAGCCACGGTTGTTCCGGCAGCGTCGTTGTTTTAACTACTCGAGGCTCTGAGGACTTTTAACAATTATACGGATCCCCGTGATTTTACCCTCGTTCCAGGAGGAATACGATATCGTAGCAGTCGCTGGAACGACCGCTGCCTTCCCGGCGCGATAACCGTTGTCGTTAGCAGAGTTTGTTAAAGTGAAATGCAAAGGAGGCTCCCCTTGCTCGATGGAGAGGCCTGTCTTCGTGGTTGATGGGACTTTCGACTGACTAGGGACTGGTGAAAATCAGGGGAATTGGTGTACACTTTGATCGGATTATTTTTACTGTGCTATTTAGTCAATTGATCTCAGGGCAAACTTGCGGTCAATTCGGATCTAAATCAAACCCTAAATTGGGATGAATTAGCATCCAAGATCAGGTCTAATTCGGACACTGAACTACGTTTTGTTGTGGAGACCTAGATAGGTTTTGAGTTGGATCTGATTTTAGCCCCAAGATCGATCTCATTTTGGAACAAATTTGCATCAAATTTTAGGTTCTGGTTGAACCAAGTTTTAGAGCCGGGTTGAACCATATTTTAGAGTCGGGTTAAATCAAAATCTAGGAGCAGCCTAAACCAAATTTTAGATCCTGGTTAAACCGAATTTTAAAGCCGGGTTGAACCATATTTTAGAGTCGGGTTAAATCAAATTCTAGAAGCAGCCCAAACCAAATTTTAGATCCTGGTTGAATCAAATTTTAAATTCAGATTAAATTAAACTTCAGATCCTGTTGAAATCATATTTTAGAACCAGGTTAA
The DNA here is from genome assembly GCF_051020955.1 of Megalopta genalis. Classification (NCBI taxonomy): domain Eukaryota; kingdom Metazoa; phylum Arthropoda; class Insecta; order Hymenoptera; family Halictidae; genus Megalopta; species Megalopta genalis. The sequence goes on from NC_135017.1 coordinate 10,458,255, forward strand.
ACCAAATTTTCCAGCCGAGTTAAACCTATTCTTAGTCCCAGGTTAAATCTAGTTCTGAGCCCAGCTTAAACCTAATCCTGGACTCGGATTAAACCTAGTTTTATATCCAGATCGAACCTAATTTCGGACCCCAGTTTGCACCGATTTTTAGACCCCCGTTTAAGTCCAGATATGGACGGAGATTTAGTTTAATCGATCCCCCATATTGCACGCTACTTCTGCCACAACCCCGCTGCAAATACACGCTTTTCCCTTTTCCCCTGGCCCATTATCTATCAAACAAATCCCAGACGAACGTTCGCACCGCGTGGCGTTCTAAGAAAATCAGTTTATCCCCATGGTTAGTGACTGAATTGTCTAGTTAGTCTGGCGCGTTTCGTCGGACCGGTGCCATGGGAGGAATATTGTTTAAATGAGATTCTCGGGATAGCGAATTTCTGAGGAAGATGTTGATCACGCGCTGTATATTTGATTCCGACGAACATTATTTATGAGCATTCGAAGTTCGACGCCTTGGAGGGATAGCAGCGTGCTGGTCTTGCATAAATTGCAGCTACTTTGTGCCTACAGAGATTATGCGGGAGAGCAGCTTGCGACATCCGCGTGTCTATGGAACAGCTTTATATGCCAGCATTGTCCTGGCGGCGGCGTGACGTGAGCCGTGTGTTCGAAATCGAGTCGTCAAGAGGGAACGTTTCGGAGCCGTGCGATGTTTTTCTTCAGGAATTTTTGGAACGGCACGTATCACGCGCGCACGCGCGCGTGAAATTCGAAATTCATTATCGCGAAGCACGGAATTAATTTCCATTTCGCCGGGAAACAAGGCCGGCAAATTTCGAAACGTTCTTGTCCGTCCGCCGCGACAGATCCATTCGGGCGGCGCGCCCCGTCGGCTCCCTTTATTAAACATCTCGCTCCAGCGATTTTCCTGATCTCTTTGCAGCTCGAGCGCGTTTCGAAGGCCGATCCCGCGGGGCCGTGCGAGTTAATACAGATTTCCAGCGAACGTCACCCGGCTATGAAACGCCGCCGCTCGGGAGAAAAAGAGAGAGAGAGAGTTGCTTCGCGAATTAGTCTCGGCTGCGAAAATCATACTGCCTCCTGGCTACCTGAACTGACGCGATAACGAGCCTCGAACAGCCATCAGGTGTATTTTTTTATCTGACGATTCTTCTGATACACCTACCGAAATAATAATAATATACGCTCATCGGGAATATTGTAGCATAGAATAATTTTTGATACAAATTGGCCAACTTTGAGTGGCTGTAACTCCGTGAAAAATCATCGCAGGATGATGACTATCCTCTTAATTTGAAGCTTGAAATCTCTGCTTTAAGGTAACCTTTGTCGATTTTAAGTTCATTGCACTCTCGCTTCTGTAGCCATTTAAATCTGAGGCTATGAAAAATTGAAATGTTGTATTGAAGATTGCCAAATTTGACGAAATACACGGAGTTTGCGAAATTTTTGTCGGTGATGCCGTTTATGGTCAAATAAAGTTTGATCCTTTGTGTTTAATTGAAAAAAAGAGAATCCTAGCTGCGATTTTTTTTCGCAAAGTTATAGCACTTTGAAGATAGCCTTGCATTTTCGCCAATAAATACGTGAAAAATCATCATCGAATGCAGGGGTTACTTCAAAGTGCTGTAACTTTGCGAAAAAAAATCACAGCCGAGTTCTTTTTTTTCTGTATTAAAGAGGAAAGATCAGACTTCATCTCTCTGGAAACGGCAACTCTGGCAAAAATTTGACAAAGTCCGTGCATTTCGTCAAACTTGGTGAAATTTTATAGAAATTAGAAGACGAAAGATATTTTCTGCTTCTACTTTTGTATTTTACATGATTACCCGACAGTATGAAAAAGAAAATGATAGTTTATTGCTGTCAGCGGAAAAGAACCATCGTTACATTGCGTATAATGTACAGCAGAAACTAAGATGTAAAAATATATAACAATTTAGTGTCGCCGTATAGGCGACGTCCGAGTGCAAACTGTTAACCAAACGCAAATAAAACGTGTCCGAACGGCGGAACGTCTACTTTCGACGATGCTTCTTTGTCGAAAGAACGGAATTGCTGTTGAAAGAATGACGTCGGCTGTTCCCTGTGTTTTCAAGCCTTCCGACAGCAGCCTAACAGAGAGTTAGCTATTACTGCAGGTGCGTTTACGAGTTTGTGCGCGACACACAAGCGGACAATCTAAACACGAATGTCCAGGCGGCCCTCGCCGACCTCGTCTCTTCGTTTGCATACGCAAACAGAGGAATTAGGACCGGACACGACGTCCCCCACGCTCGATCGGGAGTTCCTTTGCCTCCGAGAACACGTTATTGTCGTCTCCGACCGCGTTATTGTCGGTGAAACGCGCCTGGACAATCGACGATATTACACGAAACGCGCGTCGAGTCGGCCGAGCTTCCTCTCCCGCTTCTAACGATGCTCATATTCCTTGGTCCGGACGGCCGTCCGTCCGCTTCCATGTGCCTTTGATTTTTTAACATCGGTGACCTGTCTTGGCCTCGTGTCAAAGTTTGCCGTTAGCAAAGACTTTAGTCAAGACCGGGATCTGCGTATGGTTTAAAGCGAGAAGCGTGATTTATGCCCTGCTGGTCGTAAGTTACGGCTAGACCGCGGATTTTTTTATGCGAATTAAAAATTAGCTTGAGTAATTACAAGCTGTGGAAACTTCACAGACATTTATTTCTTGCCTCGATCATTCTAACGAGTTAACGGTAATGCGATATTATTTTCAAATTGTATAAATGGTTTCGCCATTTTGCATCCGATTTGCTCGGTTCTGTTGTAAAGTGCTTCAAAATCGCAGTCTAGTCACGGCTAAATATATATAATTAGTTACTTAATTAATAAATATAATTCTGGCAAGGAGATCTGATTTTAGACGTATAATCATATAGAAAACGCCGAGAGTGCTTTGTGTTAATATTGATAATTCTTAATTGCATTGAAATTCTTACTTCTGTTCGTATCTCATTATTTCTTAATAAAATTTCATTAATCTTTAAGAGTCTTCTATAATTCGTTGTATATTTTAAATTATATCAATCTGTCGTATTAACTGGAATTTATTTTTATATTGAGATATTTTCTACTTTTTGATCAAAATTCGATCATTTCGTTTGACATTTTCGTGGTATGCTTGATATATGAATTACACTGTCGACTCTTTGTCATTACACTTTGTAACGTGCTCGCTTTACGTCTTCGTTCAATCAAAAAAATAATTGAACAACAAATGCGTGCAGTGCCGTGTCCAATTACTGCGACTAAAACGTCCAATAACACACTTTTCGCAATCGAAGGGCTTCCATTCCATCGATAACTATAAAAACGAGCCGTCTACTACTTTTGTCGAGGTTTCAAATTTTCGAAAATATTGTTGATATTCAAACAGCTACAACTTTCTGCAAAAAAATCGTACAACGATGAAACTCGGCTCATTTTAAAGCCCGAAGTGTCTACTTTCGGAAGCCGTCGAACAGTTTCTTTAAAAAAATTTATTCGTGGCACATTGAATGGGAAACCTCGTTCGAGAATTTACACGAAATTTCCAACCTTCGAAACATCGACGATATTCAAAATACCGTAACTTCGTGAATAAAAATCGCAGAACAACGAAACTAAACTCATTTTAAAGCCTGAAATCTCTACTATTTCCGCGTATAATTTATCTTCGGCGAAAAAATTATTCGAAGACGCAGCACGCGGGAAACTGTAACAATGTATATCAGGCAAATTAGAAACGAGTCATTTATGAAATCTTGGAATTAGAAACGGCATAAAAAAACGGACATTTTGGGAATAGTAGATACGATTATTCGGGCCTTGTGCCTTGTTTTTATAATTGTTGACAATCGATAACTTTAAAAACGAACCACAAGGCTTGAATAATCGTGTCTTCTCGTCCCAAAATGGTCCACTTTTGTGCACAATCTGAGCGCGAATTAGAGAGAAATTATTGTAACTCGCCGCGTGAAATCGAAAAATTTCTCGGCGACGTTATCGTTTATTTTTCGAGAGGTTTCACGGTGGCCGAGGACAGGAGGCAGAATGTCTCGAAGTCAAGGGTTGCCTCGGCCGCGGATTACACGTTTCCCGCGGTAAATCCCCGCCGGTGGAGAACCGGCGGCGGGATACCGTCGCGACAAGGCTGATTTGAATTTTTCTTGGTGGCTCAATACCTCCGGCTCTTCCCCGGGACACGTCGCATTGAATATTCCATAAATAAATCGGCGTTTAATAGAAAATCGGGGAACTCACGCCCACCTCATCGCTCACTGTCACGGCGGTGCTCCACCGCCCGCCCGGCCGCCTAGTATCTCAATAATATTCAGTTTATAAAGTTTGAATGGCTCTCTTATTACGCGGCTGACGAAGCCTGCTTTTCTCCCGTTTCCCTCTTTTTCGACGAGGATCTATACCGGCGATCGATTTTCCCGCCGAATGCCTCGGTTCTCCATACAGGCCGGCCTGCAACTGTTTATACTACCACAAAGCCACCCATTTCACATGGAGGGGCGATAGTGTTTAACCGTGAACGCATTCCAAGTGATCGATGATGCGCCGGGTCTTGAAATTTGACAGCGAAGTGGTTCGAATATTTACTGTGCCGCGAATCGTCCTAGTCTGGGTTAGAATTTGCTGCTTGACTCGGGTCAATGTTCAAATGAATGGGTCGAGCCTACTACGCGTTTGGTTCAAGGACATCGAAGTTAAGTCCAAGTTTAAGTCCAAGATTAGTTAGCGAGGATTAGACAACGGATTTTTATGCAAAGTAAGAATTTTGTACATCAATTGCAACAAAGTTCTTTTTTCTGTTTTAAGTAATTTCAGTAGATCGTGAATAACATAGTGACATTTTTAAATTCTTTTTTAATATCCTGATGCCAGAATATTCTGTAACTTTTATATATAAAAGTTTCAAAATAAAAGTAAGTAAAAATATGTTGTACAAATAATATTTAAAAAAAGACGTTTGAATAACGGAGTCTGTACTGTACTCATCATTGCCATAAATGCGTAAAATCCGCAGTCCAGTCATGATTTAGTTTAGTCCCAGTTTTAGTCCCAGGCAGATTAGTCAAAAGGTAGCTGAGTCGAGGACTATAAATCGAAGGCGTACGTTATACAGTAATGTCTCTCTAATTGACTCCCAGATTGACCACAAAAATGGACAATTTGGGGAGAGGAGATACGATTATTCGAGCCTTGCGGTTTATTTGTATAGTTATAAATTGTCCACAATTATAAAAACGAGCCGCAAGGCTCGAATAATCGTATCTCCTCTTCCCAAATTATCCATTTTAGTGGACAATCTGAGCGTCAGTAAGGGAGACATTATTGTACGCGGACTATCTCTGGCTTACCCTGATACATTCTACGTTCGTTTAAAACACCGTTCGTTCTCTTGTAAAAGGAAACGTACGGAGAACATTATTCAATTCTATCGATAATGTAATCGTCGATACAAAGCACGATATTAACGACAATGTAAATTGATGTCTAATCACCGGACGCGTCCAGTCGCTGGGACATTAACCTTACATCAAGTAACGAGCACGAATAACCAACGATCTGAAACAAAATACTATCAATATCTCTGGCGGTTCGTTCGCAGCGTGCTCCCTTCGAAACGGCAAAAACGTGTTGCGTTTCATACCTCGCGTCCGTCGCATCGGCGCGGGGCTATCACATCGAATTACTGATTGGAAAAATAATATTCCTGAATATCATGTTCACGCTCTTAAAAGCATCGCAAAAATTATTCCCCGAAAAACCTACGCTCTCTTCCTCCCCTTTCTCCCTCTCTCTCTCTCTGTAGAATTAAATTACTTTTACATCGGTGCTTTTCATCGTTCCCGAGGATTTAAACAGTGGAAAATTCGATTAAGCAGTTTCCCGTGGAATAAAGATACAATGCCGAGTATGAAAAATTTCCGAAGCACACTGCGGGCCACTGTTGCCCGACGAGTGGGCCGGGAGCTTGATATCTCCTTCCGCGGGAGAACGGTTCGCCGGTGCTCTATCCGATGCATTTTTCATCTCGGGTCCCGTTGGACACGGCCAAGTAGAAATATGATTCCCGGATCCTCTTTTTGATAGTTTAGAATTTCTCTGGAGATCGCGAGCGGGTGAAAACCGTTCGGTATCGAGCGATGCCGCGGGAACAGCCCGCCGCACGACGGATCTAACGAGCCGCGATAAAATGATCGTTCTCGTTCTCTATAGGCTGTACGATCGGCCGATTAAATACTTGGGCAGTTTCTCTGAGCCACGGCCGCCATCGTTTCAGCCATTAGGCTGATTCCCCATGGCTGGCGCCGTTCGAGGAAGACCGGCCGCGTATAAAACATCAGAAAGTGCATTCGGAACGATAACGAGCCGTAGGCACAGTTTCGAGCGTGCTGCTACTCTCTCCCCTCCCCCTCCTCTCTCTCTCTCTCTCTCTCTCTCTCTCTTTCTCTCTCCGGGTATCTCTCTCGCCTCGAACTTCCCGTTATCGTTATATCCGGCAGCGAGGCGGCAGCCGATTTTTCCGCGGCCGGCTTTTTTCACCCATTCCCAGCACGGGCTTCCGCTATTTTATTAGGCCAGTTACAGAGCCGGCCCGAAACAATAACCATTGTTAAAGTTTCGCGGCACTTGCAGCAACACGGGGCCGACGCTGTTTGTACGCCGAAGCTTTCCGCTTTGTTCGGCCGCTCGGCTGCCGAGGCTGGCCGAGGCGGTGGATTTCAGGCGGTCGCCTAGAGTCTAGAGTCTGCCAGCCACCGCGATCGCCCATTAACAGTGCCGCCATGGCCTTCCATGGCTCGCCTCTTCCATTCCACTTTGTCGGCCGTAGTCTCACAATGCCGCTGCGCGCGTTTTAAATGCGCGCCGCTCTTTTAATTACATCACTGACCAGGAGACCGATTTACCGACCACGGGGAATGCCGCTCCATGCCGCCGGTGTTGGTCCCATGCTTCTACCCCGACCAGGTGCCGAGATCTTTGCTTCTTTCTCGACATGGACTTCACATTCTCTCGCTGGAGGAAGCTAGGGCTCTAGATAGTTAGTCTGGGACCCGAGATTTTGTTACTGATACCTTGAGCTTCAAGGCTGATACCCTAAACCTGTTGGATGATACTTCAAGCGTTTATGTTTATACCCTAAATTGCTAGGATGCTCTTAGTTTTTAGTCTGGTGCCTTGAAAGTGTAAGTCCATGCCCTAAACTTCAGGACTGATACTCTAAACCTATTGGATTATGCTCCAAGAGTCTCAGTTCATACCCTAAACTGCTAGGATGCCCTTAGTTTTTAGTCTGGTGTCTTGTACGTGTAGGTCCATACCCTAAACTTCAGGACTGATACTCTAAACCTATTGGATTATGTTCCAAGAGTCTCAGTTCATACCCTAAACTGCTAGGATGCCCTTAGTTTTTAGTCTGGTGTCTTGTACGTGTAAGTCCATATCCTAAAATTCAGGATTGGTGCTCTAAACCTGTTGGATTATGCTCTAAGGGTCTAAATTCATATATGAAACTGCTAGAATGCCCTTAGTCTTTAGTCTGGTGCCTTAAACGTGTAAGTCCATACCCTAAACTTCAGGACTGATGCTCTAAACCTATTGGATTATTCTCCAAGAGTCTAAGTTCATACCCTAAACTTCTAGGATACCCTAAATGTTTTTCCTGGTAGCCTAAGGGTCCAGACTATTATCCTGAGAGTTTAAACTATTACATAAATATTTAGCTTGATACCCTAAATTACTAAACTGATGCCCTGATCATTCAGGTTGATATCGTACTCTTCTAAGGCATACTGTGAATTTGTATGGATATTCCAATTACCTAGTCTGATAAGCCCAAACTCATAAGCTGATACCCTAACGTATTGAACAGAAGCAGTGGGATTACTTTTATCTTAGCAAGGACTGTGATTGCAGTATTTCTTTTTTGTAGTTACACACGCGCGAGGCTTATAGAGAAGATTCTACACTCGTCTAATATTCTACCAGGTTGAGGAATGCGACTACAAAGAATGTGCCCTGTAATGTTTCCGTTTTCGACTTCAGCGCACAATGAGAAGAACCACTCGGGCTAGGAGAATGTGGCTCATGACATTACGCGAAGTCCTCAGTGAAGCGGTTGTTTTATACGTACACTAGGGCGCCAGACTAGGAGAATAGCCTTGACAAAGAGCCGATGGTAGATACCTGCTGCTGGCACGCACTTTCTCGAAACCGAGAGCGCGTTTGTCTGGAAGTTATCATGCATTCTACAAGATCTCGGTGCCTTCGTTCGACTCGCGGGGAGCTGTTGGACACAAAGGACTTCTGGTCAGTCGAACAATGTAGACTTCGGTTGAAGGATACCGAAATCTATTCAGTTTAACTATTGTAACACATTTTTCATCGGTCACGGTTCGAGCTTCATTTTATACGCCTGACGAAAGAAAACTAGCGAAGTTCGAACAAGTTTGCTCTTTCGAAAATATTTAGCATTTTCAAAGGTAACAATGAGATCTCGATAACAAATATACAACGAGGATTTTTAAGATTTCGAAGGGGTTTCTTTCGAGTGTATAAAAAAATTGATAAAAGTATTATACATTTTTAGAGAGGTAAGAACGCCTGTCCCCTCACCTGTTAACCCGATAAAGTGAATTGAACGATGTCTTCGGGTCATAGTCGTTGGTCGATAGCGGCAAGGATCGATGCCGTTCGACGTTGTACAATGGAGAAAGTCGAATATCCGATTTGTATTAGCTCGGCCACGGAACGAATTTTCGTCGTTCGCCGGATGTGTCTCGCAAGGTCTGATCCACCTTTTCTACGGAATTAACTGCTTGCCGAGGGCTCGTGCTTCAAGCTAACCTACACCTGCAACGATGTTCTACCAACGGCGACGACCTTGTCTGTAATTAAACTAATGGAAACCCAGCCGGTGCTTTTATGCGATTCGAGGGCGCACGATATACAGAGTGTACACAGAGGGGGATGGTAAACATTGGGACGCAATCCATTCAAATTCGCAGCGCGACGAACCCCGGCGAAAGCTGCGGAATCCTCTACCCTCGGCGGCCGTCCAGAAAAAATGATCAAATTCTGTGTCACACTTCCCGTTTTCTCGGCGCGATGTTTGACGGGGGCACAACAAAAGCTTGTCCGACCGCAAACTGTCAAGCCCCGCCTAAGAATGATTGACTTTCGCTAACGGGGGACACTTTGGCATTTTTTCTTCCTCGTCAAAGTGCTCCGTCGGGGCCACGTTTAATCCTGCCAGCGCCTAGACCCTGTCAAAAGCCCGAACAAAATTCTGTCGTTCCATTTTGAGTTGGAGAAGGTTTCGACGTGTTGGACATGGTCAGACACGGTGTTCTTTGGTTAGGACACTGGTATGGTTGCTTTTGTGGACATTGTTGGGTATGGACCTGGCAATTGTTTAGGAGCTATTTAGTTGTTCATCAGCATCCATTGTTACATCCAAAGTAGAGTCCATTGAATTTAGGTACCTGCCAAATCTTGGACTCTGCCATTTTGGGACTCTGTCGTTGTTTGTGTTAGGTCCCCTTTGTTTTTGCCAATTTAGGACCCTGCCATTTTAGGGCTCTGTCAATTTAGAACACTATGAATTTAGGACTCGGTCATCTCAGAACCCTGTCACTTTAGGACTCTGCCATTGTAGTCCCTTTTTTAATTTTAGATTCCTTTTATTTCAAGACCCCTTTCAATTTTGAACCCTATGAATTTACAATTTAACCGATTCAGAACGCTGTCAATTTAGAATCCTGTCATTCAGGACTCGGTAAAAGAGCCCCGCGTATTTATGACCCTGACGGGTGCAGGCCAGTCTATTTAAAAATTGAGCTGCTTCCGCTGAAAAATGCAAAACCATTGTTTGGACGACGCCGACCATACGAATGAAAAATGAACGCCGGACGAATATTTTCGTGTACAGTTTCTGGCGAACGTCGCAGCTCGGCAAAGAAACGTTCGATCAACCCGAGAAGGGATGAAAAAAAAGGACCCTTCCAAACTCCGTGGATCGAAAGTCGATGCTTTTATGTACGTGGAAGAGAACAGGGTACATACCGGGTGTTCCGGTTCCAGCGGTACTAACGTTTCACACTGGGGAGGCTCTAATGACGCGTCCCTTTTCGAATAATGAGACCTCCGTCTTTGACACGTCCTGCTGCGGGCTGACAGGCTCTCGCAGGGTTAATTTGGAAGTTTTTTTTTTCATGGTGTTGCCGACGCCCACGAATTAAAGGCCTGTTGCGGACACACGGTCTACGTGGATTTGTAGATTTACGGACCCGGTGATCGAGCCTGCTCGTTTAATTAAAAAGATTCTACCGGCGGCCGTTGCTTTTTGTATGTAAAATAATTCAAGCAGTTTTGTTATTCAAAAGGTAAACCTAAAAATTGTATTCCATGGCCGCAAGGCCAAATATGGGGAGCGTTCCGGCGAAACGCCGCGGAAGTTATTCGTTTTTCAAATTTTTAATTTTTAACGTTTTCCGCGCTCCCGATGCTCCCTCTCCCCATTTGTCAGATGTCTGGTTTCCAATTTTCCTACGGGTCGATGTTTTCCAATTTCCCGGCCGGTGTACTGATGGTGATTTTTCTATTTCCAGTTTTCAAATAAAATATGCACGCGCACGTTTGCTTGCCCCCGCGCGTTTTCGCCTACTTCGCCTCCGCGAGTGCCACTTCGAAACAAAACAAACCGCGCGGAGAATTTTATAGCACGCTCGGAGGACCTTCGGAAGAAGTTTAATCTTCCGCTCGAAACAACGCGTTAATGGCCGCACGCTCGCGCGCGCGAGAACTTGTCGTTAATTATTATTTTTACCAAGTCCAATTAACCGCGGCGAGGTGGCGCCTCGATCGCGCGAAAGTAGGATCGCTCCGGGAAAAAGAAAAAAAAAAATAGGAAAACACCGGATTTTATGAACTGGAAACTTTTCCGTCCGGGACAAAATGGTGTCGTCGGCCAAAATGGCGGGCGAATAGACGGGACAAAAAGCGGCCGGGCAAACAAAATGCGGGACCTCCGATAGAAAAGCGCTTTCTCGCGTTACATCGTATTTCTGTTAAACGATAATAAGAGGACTACCGGCGAAACTCGATACGGTATCGTTCAGCAGACATTACGGGTACGATCTTGGAAAATGGTAAAATCGCGGTGTCCTGGGAGTGGCAAATGGAAAATGGATCCCTCGTACGATTTTAGTGCACCACGTGCTGGATTCGGGAAGCCCGTGTATTGCCTCGTTGCATCGCCGCGTTACTATCTTCTGCTATATCGTATAAAAGCCCTCTCGAATTCGCATTTCTGATAATGGTGAATCCTGGTAAATTCGGAAAGATCCCCGCCACGCACCGACAAATGGTGTGATTCACTTTACAGGCTGTTCATCCGCTGGATTCAAACTGTTTCTGGACTTTTTCCTGCTCGATTAAAAACGTCAGATCTAACCTGATTTCTGTCTGCGTCTAGACTTCGTTTAGATGATGTGTAAAATAGACTTAATGTATTGGTGTATCTAAAATGGACTTAGCATAGTCTCTGTCTAAACCAGAAATAATATGGCATGCGCCTAAACCAGGCTAAAAATACTGATTTCATAAACCCGACTTAAAATTGATACAATTTAATACTGCCTTAAGGTGGACGTAGTTTAATCCAGACTTAAAATAGACACAATTTAACAGAGCCTTAAGGTAGACACAATCTAATGCAAGCTTAAGATAGTCATAGTTTAACACAGACTCAGGATACGCACGTCCCAACCTGACTTAAGATGGACACAATCTAACTCAGTCTTATTGTAGATACACTCTAACCCAGACTTAAAATAGACACGATTTAACGCAGCCTTAAGTAGACAGAATCTAACCCAGACTTAAAAACAGAAACAGTTTAATACAGACTCAGGATTAACACAGCTCAAACCCGACTTAAGATGGACACAGTCTAACTCAGCCTCAAGGCAGACAGAGTTTAACTATATAGAATTTAGTACAGTGCCAAAGTGCTCTATAAATGATCGAAGGATGACGTTTCCAGAACTGTCATGACGGGTACCAAACGATTCATAGGACTTCCTAATGATTGTTGGTAATTCGATCCCCTAACGCAGTCCGAACGCAAAAACTGGGCGCGTTGGGTGCGCAGTCTGTTGTGCGGGCTCGGTGCGCGTGCTTAATTGAGTGCGCTAATTAAGGGTGCGATTGAACGGCCCAGACCCCCTGCCCACGGCCGGCTTGTCCGCAGCCCTGGACACTCTTCCACCCTCGTATTCGTTCTGCGGTCTCGAACCCCGTGGGCTGGTGTGCGCGCCTCCCGGTTGTGTTCGTGTCCTCCCGCGTCGAAGGGTAGCGAAATGAACAGTTTAATAACTGTTTAACCCCTTATTGTCCGATCGGTTGAATTTCCAATGAGTCGCGAGGTAATGAGTCGCTGTATCGATTCTTGTGAAATGTCTTGTTATGAAACTGGGCTCTCTACCGCATTTCATATTTCACCGTTGTTCATTAACCGCGAGCCACTTCGTCGATGCGGATGCACTCGCCGGTTTGTTAAATATCACGTTTGAGCCCCGAGTGTTTCAACGTCCCTGATCCGGCCGGCAATTTCAAAATATTTTCCAACGATCTCGTGATGTTTTCGTGAATCGCCGATTAGTTAGTTCCTGATGTGTTGAGAACAATCATCTGCCTCGATTGTAGTTACTTGGGAAAATCGTACGGTGAGTTTTCGGTGTACGTTTGTATTTGGTTACGTGGAAATATTCTGAAAGAAATCCGACCCAACGAAGCCAACCGGATACACATCTGGTGTTTTTTACATCCGCGAATTTTTCCAGATTTTTCTTTTTCCCAAAAATACTAGCCACGAAAAATAAAATTTGTAATCTCGCCTATGACTACTCAATACAACTGAAACCTTTTGACTACGAAGTCTCTTGCTTGTGCTATGACTGAACTTTGTCTATTAATATCCATTTATCTTGTGCGACGTGCATAATTACATAGTTCTATTACGTTTCTTTTTTTTCCTGACAACTTCGAAGGTAAATTTTAAAATAAAAAATAGAACCATTAAAGGAGAGCTTGAAAATTTCTTGTAAAATTTTCAACCGACGTCGTTCATATTTTCACTGTAGCTTTATGGGGTTCTAGAAGTGGCCGTTGACATGTCGCCGAATTATTTGGTAATCGTTCGAAAAAAATATCCGGGTCGCTTTTCTCGACGCTTTGGCTGCTTGTTTCTTAGGAATGATGGCGGAAGGTCGCAGGAATATTTGTGGCACTCGTCATGGGAATGGAAAGCGGTTTCGTTTCGACGACTGAACAACGGGGCCGATGAAATTTTCGGCGGAGCTGACGGGCAACATGGCCAACTAAGTTTGCGCACGGGTTGCGCGGCACGGATTAATTCGGCTCGCCGTAGTGTTTTTCCGGGGCCGAAAGACGTCCCGGGGCTATGCTACTTTCGCCACTGTTATAGACACCGATACGCGAAATTTCAACGGGGTTGGAGGGGGGTGGGGCGAATTACCGGGCGTTCACCGTTAAAAACTGCACGCGCATAATTTGATCCGGCATGGAAAACGGCCGCGACTCGGTCGACCCCCGCAGAAATTGAATACCCGGCCCCGTCAATGTGGAGTTTAATATGAATTTTATAATCAACGTGCTTTAGTCTCGCGGGCTCCGTATTATGCGCGAGTGAAATTGCGAAAAATACCCGGGCTTTTAATAACATGCCGCGTTTAATCATTTTCGCATCTCGAATCCGGCGATATTCAGCCTGTCCTCCAACATTTAATCATCTCAATCGCGTTCGCGCGTGTTCCATCGGTTTCCCGCTACCTCCAATTTCCCAGCACTCCTTGCGACTTTCTACTCTCGCCCCTCCCCATTCCATATCGATGCCGAACAAAATATTGGCACGCTCGGCTTGCGTTTTATCACCGAAAACTCTGCCAAAAACGAAAATCCTCTCGGTTATGCCGCGGACTAATTTCGAACCCTGATCGTTCCAGGTGACTCTTAGAATTTGTGACTCGCGAATTTTCTCTACTTACAGAAAAAAATAGGCGAAGCAAAGAATAATAAAAGAATTAAATGAAACTAAAAATATTCGAATGTTAATCGCAACTTACTGAAATTATTTGAAATTGAGAAACATGATCGCACTTGCCTCCCACATCTTGCAATCGATGCGGTCGATTTTTATTACTCGAAAAGATCCACTGTCCAGTTATTTTTGTGGTCCGCAAATTTTTCACCGCAAGCTTCGTACGTAGACGAATCGCGTGGATACCTTTTTTTCCGGTGGAAAACAAAACCCGATCCTGATACGAAATTCGCCAGACGACAAAGGAGTTGGCTGCCGAGGTCCTCTCGCTCCTTCTCGCCCCATAAATTTAATCGGCTTCCGGTTTATCGACTTCAGTCTTCGATCAAGCCTCCAATCTCTTTCTCTCTCAATTTCTCCCCTGTCCCGGGCCGCATCCATGGAAAAAGCCTGTTTTCCTTCGATATATTCTGCATTCCACGGTGTGCCTGCCCGGGCATCGAATGACGAATTTTCGGTGTCGCCCCCGGTTCTACCGTGCGAGCGCAATAAAAAACCAGGGAACCGTGTCAACGTCGTTCTGCCTGTTCCGACGGAGGGTCAGGAGTCGTGACCGACCGGCGAGAGGGAAAAAAAAAAAGAAAGAAATCGATTGCGTCTCGGGCGAGCATTCCCGTTCCGAAATCAGCGCGTCCCCGTGTCTCGAAGCTGCGAGTTAGGGGACTTCATTACCAGCTGCGAATTCTGTGCATACCGCTACCGAGTGATATTTCCTGGAAGCAAAAGAAGAATGCGACGCGATACTAAATCACGACGACGAGGAATTCGGTGTATTTAATATCGTAACGCTTGATGCGCTCGCGACGCCACTGTCCGCCGGGAACTGCAGCCGACAAAAGCCATGGGGCTCCAGGAATTAAGTTTCCGATCTTACCTATCAAAATCTCTCTCTCTCTCTCTCTCTCTCTCTCTCTCTCTCTCTGTCTATCTCTATCTCTATCTCTCTTTCTCTGTCGAAGATTGCGCGGTCGTTTTCTTCTGTGGCAATCGCGAATATTTCCACGGTTGAATCATTGAGGCGACGATTCCTTATCGAGGCAATTCTTGCTGCATAAAATGAACGAAGACCTAGCCTGCGCCCTCTTGGGATCAGGAGCTTATTATAGTACTCTTAGAGAATTTAGAGAGATAAGGAGAAGTGCAATCAGCTTGAAGTTTAATGACATCTAAGCTAATTGGACTTAATTTAATCGGACTTGACTACAATGTTCGAAGGGATTCAACTTCAGTGTGCTATGATCTACTTCAACAACTTAAACGGGGTATGGTTCAAAGAAGATCTGAGACAAATAAAATCTTAGTCAAACAAGGTCTGCACCAGATAAAATCTGAATCAAGCGTGGTCTGAATCAAGCTACGTCCAATTCAGACATAACCCGACATGACCTGATATAATCTTGACATAACCTCGACATAAACTGAATCAAACAACGCCTGAATCAAATAACATCTGAATTAACCATGATTAAATTAGACACCTTTATCAAACAAGGTCTGAATCAACCTACGTCCAATTCATACTCCGTCAAACTTAAATCCTGATTTATTTTCCATTAGGATTACCGCTGATAAAATTAAGCACACTTTTTTAAGTATACTCAGGCCTGTTGAAGTCAGTTTTACCTAACTTATCCTCCATTAAACTTCATCCTGATTATGTCAGACCTGCCTGAGATAGTCTGATCTTGATCAGAATTCTCCAATGAGTCGGGTCGACCCAAGATTCGGCATTGCCACGTCTTCATTGTTGCTGCAAATTACGCTCCCCCATAGCCTGCTGTAAGTGTCGCAAAACGAGTAATAGTGATTTGAAGCGTCCGTCGGCCCCGATAAGATTTTAAGAAACCCCGTGCCAAGAAATTCCGGTTTCGTTAATTGCGCGATCGAACGATTCATTCTGTCCGGTAATTGATTCTTTTCCCAGACGGGGTATCGAGCGGCCCTCGAAGCGACGAATCAATTTCGCTGCTGACGCGTTCCTTAACCTCACGAAAATTAAGCAAACTGCCGCACGCGTTTGCTCGTCCTCCATTAATCTTAGTCGGCGTTCGTCCGCTCTCTCTCTCTCTCTCTCTCTCTCGGTCCCTCCTGCCGCGTTTATTTGGTCACTGTTTACGAATTCCTTAAACGCTCGCTGTCTCGGGATGGCTGATGGTCGACGATCCTCGTTACCTCTTCAAAGCGCGACGCGATTGTGAGCGAGGATCTGCTCGACTAGAGCCGGAGCTTCCACGAATCCAGGGACGTATTCTTTATCCTCATCCGTTCCTGGTGTCAATTTCAACTTACAATAGTGACACATTTATTCGAACATTTATTTTTACAATATTCTGGTATCTAAACGTTCTATTACTTAATCATCGAACTTGAACGAAATTTTTAGATAATTGAATGTTTTGGTGTCAGAATATTAGAAAAATAAACCTTCAGATAAGAGAGACTCTACCGTATTTTCAATTTTTAGGGTAAAGTGGAGCCTCTGTTACCTGAACGTTTATTTTTGTATCATTCTAATACTAAAACGTTCTATTATCTAAAAATTTCATTCAAGTTCTTTATTAGGTGATAATATATCTAAATAATACAATGATTAAATAATAGAACGTTTACAATGTCGGAATATCGTAAAAATAAGCATTTTGATAGGGGAGTCTCTACTGTATATTATTCTGCTATTTTTCGGAAAATTCGTCCTAGACTTTGTGATTTCTACTTTCTTTCCGATTAAGTTAAACCCTTTATTTCCACCGAATAATTACAAAAATATCGAAAATATTGTCGTAGAATTATTACATCGGCGTTCAACTGTGCAAACGATCTTGCGAGGCAGTCAGCACCGAAATCTATTTGCCCGACTGCTACAAATCACCAGTTTTCGATCCTCGCTAATCCTTTGGACCTACCCCAGGCTGGCCGAGGAAAGGGATTCCCCTTTCGAATTTTCTTTCTTGTTATGGATTCTCTGCAGACCTCTAACTCTTCCCACTGGATTACCTCTCTTGGCCGTTCTCCTGCACGCTCCCTTCTTGACGTTTGCGGGTGAAAAGTGGGACAACTGTGCTCCAGAAATCCGGCGTCTTTTGGCTCCGATTTTCGGTAGAAAATCCCGGGATGTGTGCACGTTATTTTTATGATGGTTTGAGCGGTATTTCTGATAGCATTCGTAAGTCTTTTCGAAAAAGAAAAAAATGGTTTCGAAGTTTGACGAAAGTCGGCTCAGGGCAAGTTAGACGAAACCTAGACTGCGTTAAATTAGGCAACGTTGGCGAAGTTAGATACAGATTACTTAGGTTCAGGCGAGTATTGATTAAATTAGATTCAGGCAAATATTGGTCAAATTAACTGGAGACTAGTGCCGGCAAAATTGAACGCAGTTTCCTGTAGCTTGAATCAAGCACAGGTTCGTGTGTCTTAAATTAAACACAGGTTCGCGTGGCTTAAATGAAACACAGGTTTCTGCGGCTTAAATGAAACACAGGTTAGTATCAACGAAGTTAAACGCAGGTTGGCGTCGCCGAGATTAAACGCGCGTTGGTCTCGATTAATTGAGACGCAGGTTATCCGCGATTAAATAAGTCCCGGGTTAGACCCGAACTAGTTAGACCGCGTACCTTTTCGCTTCACCTTTGAATTGGGTCAAGCCAGAGAAATGTTCGTGGCAGCCGGAACTTGCGAATCTGGACGCGGCAGAAACAAAAGCGAGCTTTTACTTTCGCGGAAGGTAGGTCCTGGCTGGCAGCAGCTTGGTCAAGTGGCAGCCGGGGCTGGCGGGAACGTCGGGGGAGAGCTCAGCGAAGGTGTAATCGGTCTGCTGGGAGCCCGGTTGACGATGGAAATCGCGCGAGGCCCGGAGAAAACGGCGGCCAACCGCTCGGAAAACGAGGAGTCGGTCAGGCCAATCGAGCATTCGATACGGCCACGGCCATGCACACGTGCACACGGGTTCCCGAGCAGGCCGATTCCCATCGGAGATACCGCGACCGGCCGCAGCCAACCCGGTGACGGGCTTTAAATAAATAAAGACCGGGTCCGAGAAGGGTGAGAGTCGGGAAAGACGGAGGGGTTGCTTTGCCGGAGGACGAATGGCAAATCGAGGGGGAGAGAGCCGCGGAGAGGGAGTCGCATCCTGGGAGCCATGCATCAAGCCCTATTACCCACGGCAACCTAACTGCCGCTTGCTAGACGTAACTGAAATCCAGGGGAATCTGCTCACCTTGTCCTCCGAGGGGTTCACGGGTCGATGATTTTCGGGGTTCGTTTCTATGCCGAACGGATCCCACTTGGATCGAACGCCTTATCAGTTTTCTAGCTTCTTCATCGTCTGAAGTGGACTCCTGATAGACTACGATCTGGCTCCGACTATGTCTGTCAAGTGGATCAGGTCCTCCTGGACCAGAGGACACTTTGTTTCCGTTTTTAACCCTCAGCCGGACTACCAATTACAGGCAGTTATTGTTCCAGTAAATATTGCACGTTTTTAAATTGGTTAGTGCAAGTCAATTTACGTTGAATCATTGCAGACACTGAGTTAACGTGTTAATGATGACCTGATAAGGGACTAGGAAATTTTTTAAATGATTACAAATTATTGTAGGAACAATGATTTCATTAAAGTTGCGCGGAGCCGCCGTGGTCACCATAATCCTGTTAAGGGTTAAAACTAAAGAAAAGGGTTTCTATCGACTTATTAGGGGATTCTAGCTACTTATAGTCTAAAGATCAAAAGGCGAAGTCTTTGAATTTTTTAATGTACAGTAATGTCTCCCTTACTGACGCTCAAATTGACCATTGAAATGGTTAATTTGGGATGAGGAGATATAATTATTCGAGCCTTGCGGCTCGTTTTTATAATTATGGACAATTTATAACTTTAAAAATAAACCGCAAGGCTCGAATAATCGTATCTCCTTTTCCCAAATTGTCCATTTTTGTGGTCAATCCGGGCGTCAATCAGAAAGACCTTACTGTACATCGTTCTTATTTTTTAAACGTTTTCGGCACACTGCAAGTTGGATCGAGCCCCGATGTGTCAGACTCTGCTTTCAGCACGAGCTCGGGAATGGTCCCCAAGTAAGAACGCAACAGTATGACCGCGGCATCATCGATATTGTCGGCGTTGGGCTCCGTGAATGCCTGTCATCGGCGTGGAATTGTGTAACAGCGATTTGTCCGCGTTTAGCGGCGTCGTTATCGTGGCATCGGCCGTGCATAATTCTGTTTGAACGAATCATTATTGCGGTCATCCATATATACGTGCCGGTAAATCCATTTACAGTCCAGCTGTCGATTGTTCCACGCGCTAAATTACGAAGGATGATTGATGTCGAGCCCGCGCGACCCATCGGCCGGCGAAAGATAAGCCGAAATAAAACGCGGCCGAATCGAGCCGGGCGAATCAACGGCCGTGATTTACCCGCCAATTGAAAAGTCAATCACGCGGCGCCGGTGCCCGAGATAATTAATATATATCTTTCGCATCGTATACGAAAAGTCTGGCAGAAAAAGAAGGATCGAGCCGAACGAACCCGTCCGTCGCCGGTCATCACGCGACCGCCGCTCTACGTGCCCCGGGTTGTCGCCCTTCGTTCCAGCGAAGATTTCTTCGCGATTCCTGCGCGATCGCTATCGTCCGGGCTCACGCGAGCCACGGCGAAACTCGAAATCCTGATTCCTGGCCACTACACCTACCTGGCCGACGAAAGATCACGGCCCGGGGAACCGTGACGACGTCGGAGGGGGAAAAAAGTTTCACGGAAACGCGATAAAAACGAGCCAGCAATTCCGTCGCCCGATGATGGATGGATCGGCAGGGCGCGCGCGCGCCGCTGAATTGAGCCCTCGTTTGGCATTGTTAATTCCTTACGTGCGCCGCGATAAAGCGCTTCGCGGGTCCGATGTCTGGTGATTTGTCAAACGGAACGAAAAAACTGATTAACTGTCCGCGGAAATAATTAGGGATGTGTGCGGCGGGACCCGTTTCTTCGAACAACAAACGGTGACCGGATTGCGTGATTTCGGCCCGACATTGTCCGCCGGCTGTGTTGGCTGATCGTTCCCCCCGCCCTCGTGTCAAACGGAACTTGCCTGTGTGTGTGGTTTTTTTAAATTAGTATACCTCTGTGAAATTGGAAAAGTTACACTGAGGCAACTATCGGCGAAGCAAACAACTGTGAAGCAACGTCAAAGTATCTGCCACCAAAGGGCCGTTAAAGTGCCCGAACTAAACTGACTGACGTACTGCCCAACGGTACAGGGTTACCTACATCCTGGTGCCTAATAGCCTGACCTTAGAACACCGGACAATACAGAGAGCAATAGTACACGTGGCTTAATGTCGAGGTACAGTGCAATTTCTTTCATATTGTGCCTCGGCTTCGAAACGAAAATGAGCAACTTGGGAAGAGGGAATGCGATTGTTCGAGCCTTACAACTCGCTTTTATAGTTGTTGATAATCGGCGACTATAAAAACGAGCCTCTTCCCAAATTGTCCATTTTCGTTTCCAGGCAGAGGGACAACGCGAGAGAAATTATTTAGAGGATCTAGCACGAACGAACCTAAGTCTGAATCAACGGACATCACAGACTTTGGCCCAGAAGACAGTTCCAATCTACGTAATATTGCCCCTGGACCTATTTCTATCTAAAACGAAGACCCGGGCACCAACGGATTCGAGTCAGCGTGAATTATGACAAGGTGGAAGAAATTCTAAGAAATGGAGTGGATGGCGGGAAGTGGAAGTTCCAGGAGGACATTTCGATCCCCCGATTTCCTAGATCCTATTTAGCCGCGGCAGTTCGCCGCCCGCTGCCAACTCGAAGTTAATCCTTAACGTATGTCGCGATTTCGCGATCTGCATACTGCTTACCCCGGAGTAATTTCTCCGGGACTTAGGGTCGATTCTCAGGAGCAATGTGGGGCGTTCTGAGAGCGGCCGGATGTGGAGGGGTGGGGGGAAAGGGATGATGCTACAGCCGCCGTACGAAATGGTTTGCCCAACGTATTAAGTCGTCGGCAAGGCGGGATTAACGATCTTGCCGGCGCGGCGTCTCGCGATTTCGTTTGCGTTTCGCCGCGCGGAACGCACCGGTGCTCGGCGCTAATTCGACCGTGCGCTTTATTAGGTTCTTATTAAGTCCGCCGGAATTCGCTTCGGCTTGCGTGGATTCCTGTTTACCTTCCCGACCGTCCGTCCCGGATTATTAAAACCGCCGGGAATAATTTCGTTCGCGCGATTTTCGAAAAACCGTCCCGCCGGCCTTCGACGCGTCCCGCTCGCGCGCGCGGACCGGTCATTCATTTCTCTGTAAAACACTCGCCTCTTTCGTCGCATTGTTCCGCTTTACTTAGAATCGCCTGTTAATTTCTGTTCCAGGTAAGATTTCTGGCCTCTTTGACTGCGTTCTCTTTGGCACGGCAGCGATTCGGTAAGTTAATTAAACTCCCCTCGAAGCCGCTGCTTTCAGCCCCCCCTCCTTCACGGCACCATAATGGAAAAAACAAACGAAATCTGGCCGCCTGCGAGCGATACAGTTTCCTCTTCGAGGGAACGCGTCGAAATCGTGCCGATGTCCTTATCGCGGCCTTTATCGTGGCACCGCACAAGGTTCGCGCGCGGTCCGATCTCTTTAAGTATTCATACACTTTCGGTTTCGTCGGGCGAGGACGCCAGGACACTGCTGAAAACGTAACATCCGAGTCGAGCGTCCTCGTAGTTTTCTATTTCACTGTAATTAGAGACCAGTGTAATCTCGAGGAGCTGCGACGCCTGTAATTATTTCATTTCCCACTGCTGCATTTTACAGTAATTAACGGGGACGTGCTCCACCGATCAAGACGCACTACATAGTAATGCGCGAACGTTATATCAATTCCACCTCACTTTCGCTACCGCTTTCCAAAACTGACTTTGATGTCTCGCTTCCGCCGAACGCGGCGCAAAATTCACTCGGCAGCGAGGCAATTAGTGTCGTTGGCCGTTTTAAATCTCTCTGGTATCAACATTGTAGTCCGCTGTTTCGACGACGCCGCGTTGCATCCAGCCAGACCCAGAAAATACCTGGTCTGATCTGATCTAACGAGTAGTAGCACGCAAGTACCTGGTCCGATATAATCAGGAGCTGCAAAGATCTCGTCTGATCTAATGAGAAGTAGCAAAGACCTAGTCTGATCTAATAATGAGTAACAAGGATCTAGACAGGCTTAGAGCTGACTTACCACAGACATAGTTCCAGTTTAGCATAGGCTTAGCAAGGTTACTCCGAGCTCGCAGCGAGTCGCCTAACTAAATCAAGCTAAGACTTAACTATGATCAGGCCCAGAAACCAGGCCCAGCTTGTACTCGGACAGAAACGTCAGCATCCAGAAGTTGAACATCAAAGTTGCAATTCTCCAGCGTCCTTAATCATCGTTTAAGCACGTTAAGGACGGTGTACACCCTTCGGCCGTTACGCTACGACAAAACGGTCCTTTTCTACAAAAACTGCGTCCCGTGGCTCGTTATTCATTCATCCAATCATCGACTCTTCGGGTAATCAGGTTACCACTTTCGAGGGAGCCAGTTGTTCGAGCGTCCTCGACTCAGTCGAGGGTGAATCGGTTCATTGTGCAATCGATCCTGATCAACGGCGACCGTTTCTGAACAATCAGTTCTGAAGAACCCATCGAAGGTCCTTCGGCTGCGCGAGTTTTCTGTCGTTTTTGTTCCCGCTCCGAGATCGACGTGATCACGCTTGAATCCCTGGTTTTCCTTTCTCTCTATCGCGTTGCGTCCCTTGGACGTCCCTCGGATGCGTGCTCCGTTCTATACGGTTTCTCGATTGCTCCATTAGGAATTGTGGATAGGGCGGAGGAGAGCCGATTGTCTCTTCTACGAGGAAAACTGGCATACGCTCGCTGCGATATATGTTCATTTCAGCAAGAATTTTTGTTTAACTCGATGGTGGGAGACTGAGTTCAAAACTCCTTGGAGGACTCCTTGGACCACTAGGATTGTTGATTTTACTGGGATATTTTTAATTATTTGGACTTTGACTCCTTGGACTCACTGCTAACTTAATCTGGATTCCCTAGACCCCTGGGATGTATCTTTAAATTAACTTAGCTTCCTTAGACTACATGGACCAACTGTAAACTTATCGTGGACCTCCTGGACCGATTTGGATTCACTTTGGTTCAGTTGGACCTACTTGTACCCACTTGTTGGATCCACCTGGGTTCAATTGAACTCAATTTGAATTAGATTTCTAGTCCACCAACCATCGTCAGCCCAGATTTGAACGCAGCAGGAACCGGTCCATGTCCAGTTCCATCTCAATTTGGTCACCGCAGACGAAATCTGCTCCTATCAAGAGACTCAGCCATCCGGCCACGTTCTAAATCCATTTCAGCCCTTACAAATCCAACCAAATAGCTGTCGATCGAACCGATCATGGCACCGCCTGATAAGCCTAATCACAGGCGACCTGGCCAAGGTCCTCGTTAAAGAGAGAAAGCTCTCGGCGCAAGCGAGAATAAGACTCGCGAAAGAGGTGAAGCCGAACGAAACAGAAACAGGGTTAGTAAAGACACGATCCCCCAACACGGTGGCCGTCGGTGGAGGGGTGCGTGGGTGGCGATGACGGGGCAGGGGGCCTCGCGAGGAAGCGGGAGCAGGCGGCGGCGACGGTGGCGGCAGAGGCAGCGGTAGAGCTTTGGGTGTCCCTGGAGCGCGCAGACTCGACGCGGCTCGTGCAGATTCGCGACTCGTCGGCCGATTCTCGCTCCGGATTGGCGATGGACGCGTCGCCGGGGTGTGAGGAGCAGGGGGTAGCGTTTGAAAGCCGCGTATACGCCGCGACACGACCCGGCTGCGGCGACGGTGGCGGTGGAGGCCTACGCGGGCGCCGCGAGAGAGACGCTCCTCAGTTGTGTCAAGCTGGGCGATCGAGTAGGACGCTCTTTAATCGTTCCCACCTCCGAGTTACTCTCTCACGTACACACACACACACACTCTCTCCGCCTCTTTCTCTCTCTCTCTCTCACTCTCTCTCTCACTCTCTCTCTCACACCCACCCACACGTACACGCACACAGACAACCACACACACAATCTCCTTCTCTCTTTCCAGTCCTGTCTTGGGGTCTTCCGCGAGCCACTTCACACAGTACCGGCACACACGTGCACACAGACACACACGCGGCGCTCTCTCGCTCTCTTCCTCTCTCTCTTTCTTTCTCTCTATCTCTCTTGGCTCTTTCTCTCTACCTTCCTCTGTCTCTCTATCTCTCTCTTCTATCTCTTTCTCTCTCTTTCTCTGTTATTCTCCACCCCTTCTCCGTTTTCTTCAGTATTCTTTTGTGTCCCTCTATACTGTCGTCTCGCCGGTATCCGGACACACCAGAGAGCCGTCGATCGCCCGTAGTCCAATTCCGCCACTCTCTCTGTTTACCTGTACCCGTTCCGCGTCGGTGGTGGGCCCCACACGCGCGCGTGCTACTACTACTGCTACTGCTACCCGCCTCGCAATCCACCCTCACAGACTGCTTCGGTGGCGATAGAGATAGTCCGTGGCAAGTGGAGAGACCCGTGGTTCTCCGCCGATGGAGAGACCGTGAACGCTGCTCCGTCGCCGACCCGGAGAGAGAGAGAGAGAGAAAACGAAAGAAAGATAGAAAGAACACGCAACACAGCCGGGCCAGCACACGTGTGTGACAACAACACCTGTGTGTCTGTGCGCGACCACCCGCGCTCGCTTTCCGGAAGCCCGAGGAGAGACACTCTCCCGGAGAGTCGAACCGAATACCAGCACCAGCGGCAGCCAGCATCGTCTCTCTCTCTCTATCGCTCTCTCTCTATGCATGCACAACAGCTGGGCTGCTCTCTCTGATCACAGTCTCATTGTCCTCCTCCTGTCCGACCGTGTGTGTGTGTCTGTGTGTGTCGAACGCGCGAGCCTCTGTCCTCGCGAGCAGTGAGAGGGAACCAGTCGGCCGGCTGTCACCGGAGAGCTTTGTTACCCTGAACTCGGACGGGTTCAAGGTCATCCTCGTCGTCGTCGTCGTCGTCGTCGCCGTCATCGTCGTCGTCGTCGTCGTTGTCGTCGTCTTCGTCGTCGTCGTTGTCGTCGTTGTGCTACGCTGTGCGAGAAGGCCGTTGATAAAGTTGTATCAAGAGAAAGAGAGAGAGAGTGAGAGAGGGAAGGAGGGAGAGAGGAAGAAAGAGGAAAATAGAGAGGGAAAGGAAGAAGAGAGAGGGTATATAGAGCAGGAGGATCTTAAAGCTGATCGCCGGAGAGTGGTGGAAGGAGAAGTGGAGGGAAGACGCGAGGCCGATCCGAGGGTCCCAGAGATTTATATTTTTGTCGCGCGGCGGGCCGCGTCCTCGTCGGGGCTGAGAGAGAAAGAGAGAAAGAGAGCTGTCGTTCGCGGTCGTTCGGACGTTAGACCCCGAAGAGGGTACGCGATCGTAGATCCTAGAGATCGAAGAACCTAGAGATCGAAGATCCCAGTGACCGAAAATTCTGGGTGGAAGATCCTAGGTGTCGAAGGCGATCCGCCGGTCGTCCCCTCGATAAAATCCCCCTCCCCCAACCCCCAATTATATATTTAAAATCTCGCGCGTAAGTATTAGGATCGTAGAGAATCTCGTTCGTAAGTATATAAGCAAACAGAGAAGGTCGCGCGTGAATCATGAGCGACTGATCGAACTAAAGAGAATCGCGTCAAGACAATCAAGCACAGTAGTAGGGTTGGTCGAGGAGAGAAAGCGAGAGAGAACGAGAGTGAGAGAAAGAGAGATAGAAAGAGAGAGAGAGAAAGTGAGAGTGAAAGAAATCCCCTCCCGAGGTGAGAAATCAATCAATCAATCGAGCGAATTAATCGGGAATAAGAGAATCAAGTTTCGTGTCTTCATGTGATCTACAGCCTCTGTACCGAATCTTACGTGTGTACACAGTCTATACCTAACATAGATATATATATGTACATATACCTCTACAAACACACATATATATATAAATCTATATATATATTTAAATATATACATATATATTTACATACGACATATTATATATATTTACACTTCTATACATAACATTTATATGTATACACCCCTCGCACATATCCGATCGACGGGCTACGATCCACGCTGCACGATCGAGCGTTTATCCTGGCCCGTTTAGGATCGTCTCTTCCCCGTTCAGCCCCCCGACCAGTGGGGCGTTCTCTTGTCAATCTTCGTGACAATCATTTTCAGCTAGCTCTCGGTAGCGTATTTCGACCTAGGGAATTTTTCTCGCGTTCCGACGTTTCTAAGGAGGATTAACAGAGGAGGGATATTAAAGGAGCAAGATAAACGAAAAATAAAAAAAACAAGTAATATCACGTAACGTAACCTACGACGTTTCAATTAACGTACGAGCGAGCGAGCGAGCGAGCGAGCGTCTTCGCCACTCTACAACCCCCCGCCCCCCCTCCAGCGAGCGCTGTCCCACCCCCGAAAAAAAGGCATCTCGACACGCACTTACACGCGTCGCGTTACACCACCACCAACCCTTCTCGCACCTTTTGCACTCGGCCCCTCTGTTTGTAACGCGCAGCATCTCGCCAACCCGGCTCCTCTTATTCGCTCACATACTGACAATCATCACTTTGTACCGGCTCGGCGTGCACCGCGCTCGTTTAGGATTAAACTGTCTCCCCCCGCCCCCGCACTATCGCTGATCTTCGTGTGCGTGTGTATCGCGAAGGAGTCTCTCGCGTAAGAAGAGATTAGCCTAAGTCAGTTAAAAGTAACCGTCGATAGGACCGGGTGTATGTCTGTATATCGTAACCAGTAGCTAGAAAAGTAAGGTCGGTGAAAAAAAAGCCAAGCCCCCCGTCTATCGTCCGGACGACCAGCAACGGCGACACTCGACGGTAGCGAGCTGTTGGTAGCGGAACTCGGCAGGATCGGCCGAGCGTTCGACCTACCCGGCGGCCGACAGAGGACCAGAGAGTCCCGGGTGGCGGAAAACAAAAAGGGGGGGCGACAATCAGCCAAACTGTGGTGGCCACCGTGCGAGTCCGGCCGGCCGAGCAAGACGGAAGCACGCTATCAGGCGTCCTTGGAGCGTGGTTGGAGCGCGCAGGAACGCGCTAGGTTCCTCTGGAGCCTGCAGCAGTCGGTGGCCGCGACCGGCAGCCGCGGCGGCGGCAGCTTCTTCCTCCAACCGAGCAAGTCTTGGCTCGCGGACACCGTCGGCGCCGAGGGGCCACGTTCCTCCATCACCACGTATTTTCACTCGTACCCGTTCGTCCCGGGTGGTGCGGTGTCCCTGCCTCCGCCACTGCTGAACAGTATTAACAACGCGGCGGCAGCAGCGATCACCCCCGGCCTGGTCGGACACCTTTTCGGCGGTCAGCAAGCCTGCAGTCTCGCCTGTAGCTGCACCTGCACCAACATCGCCAACTGCAACCCCCACCACCACCAACATCACCATCATCAGCAACAGCAACAGCAACATCACCATCACCACCATCAGCAGCAACAGCATCATCATCGGCCCATCGGCGCTACGGTCCTCCTGCAACCGGTCGAGCACATCAAAGACACCATGGTGAGTCTTTATGTGTTCCCTAGTTATCTTCTACAAGTTATCTTTCGCCTAAGGAATCCTTTGAAAATGACGTTCTTGACCGGTCACAGAATTCTGATGAGTTTCTGTTGGAGGAGAATGAGGAATTCTGATGATTTAGCGGTGCCTTTAGTTCATTGATTGATGAGGATTGTATATTCGATCTAAGGATTCAAGCATGGTACAGTTAGTTTTGATAGCTATCGATGTCTTTTTGATAACAACTTCAAGACACTCTTCAAAAGCGACTTTATTGTCTTAGAGTCCTGATTGAAGTTTGACATTCATAATGAAGTTTGTACATTGAAGTTTGCGAGTCGGATAGGTACCCTACTGTCTTATCAAGATTTCAACCTTTATTCGATGCAAACACACGCTAACCTTTCTTATGGCATTCTGTAACGCCAGCAGCATCTGTCTGTTACCTCAGTGTCCTAGCAAGATTTCCAGCTTTACTTAATTTAGAAACAAGTCAGTCCTTTCAATGCGATACCCTAAAATGGTCAGCACGAGACAGAACCCTTACAGTAGGCTGATAAATTCTCTGATAAAATCTCAGCAAAGTTAGCCAGTGTAGCGGCCCCCCTAGATGCAGAAATCACGCCAGCGGGTCTCCATGTCAGTCTCCTTGCTAAACGCTCCCCCCCCCCCCATCTGTTTCGTCAACAGGTCGCGTAACTTTTTATCTCCGCGCGATTGTCTGAGAAAAGGGTGCCGCGTTGAAATTCCGCACGCAAGAATTAGTATCGACGCGGTCCCGCACGAAACGTGGCCCCGTCGCTATGGGGACAATATCTCACGGGAGGCTCCCGTTAATATCGGTTCGACTGTCGCATAAATTAGCGGTTCTTCTCGGCCATTTATCCGGAAGCTGCTCCAAGTGTGGAGCTTTTACGGTGTAATTGTCTCTCCGCGTCTGACCGGTCGCGAGCAGCAGGTGGCGGTGGTGGGAGTGTCGGTTGATTTAATATTCCATTTGACGATTGCTTATGCCCGCGTAATAACCCCGGGCGGCAAACTGCGAAACTTCGTCGATACTGAGAGAGAGAGAGAGAGAGAGAGAGGGGGGGGGGAGAAGCGAGGGAGAGAGAATCGTGTGCTAGTCGATGCGCGCCGGTCGTGTCGCGGATCGATTTGTCCGAAATAGCCTGGCCGTCGTTTCGACGACGTTTCCACGTCGCGGGGGTGGCGACGGGGGCGTCGGGCACGTTAGCCGGGCACGTTCCCGTGTCCCGTTTCTGGCGTTTTGCTCCCGCGCCGACGGGAAGAAGCGGGGACAAAGCTTCCGCGTAGAATCCCGGAGGTAACGACCTGTCTCGTAACGAGAGTTCCTCCGCTACGCAGCCCGTTTCCCGCTGGATGGATGCGCGCCGCTGTGAATCAGGAACAGATTTAGCTGCAACGAGCCACGATGAATCACTTCCAACGTTTGCCGTGTAAACAGGAGGGAGTTTCCTACCGAAACCGCCCGACCTTGGGTGTGAACCTTCCCCTTCCACTCGGCAACCGACGGACCCCTCTCTTTTTCACCGTCTCCTCCGCTCTGTCAGTGGCTTGTTTGCCAAGGTTTGCGGGCGAGCTAAGATGCTTTAAATCCTGCCGCGTCTACCTCCGCGTCCTCTTTAATCCCCGAACGATCGACAGGTGTCGAGAGAGATCTCCCGTTCACGGAGACTCGTCTGCCGATCGAGAATCCTGAACAAACTCGGGCTTTCCGCCCGATCGCGCGATCCCCTAGACCCCGAGCCGCCTCTGAACATCATTTTCTGCCCTTCTGCCGCGCCGGGGTATCCCGTTCAACCGGGAATTGCGTTAGGCACACCTGTCTTGCCACTCCGGCTCTCCGTGATGCTCCATTGCGTTATGCTAAATCCCTGACATCGCGTCCCGGTCGACTGCGAGGGGGCCTGTTTCGATCCGTTCAACCGGTTCCATTTCTGTGCCTTTCGTCTATTCGATCCTCGCGACCACGTATTTTGACGCAGTTGTGATGGCCGCTTCATCCTGGCGTCGCCAAATTCGGACTGGATAGAGCCCTGGATAGAGCCTAGACCCAAAGTAGTTGCTCCAGACGTTGATTTGATCTAAAGTGGTATCTCTATATACAAGTCTGACCCAAGTTGTGCCAGCTTCACTCTGTTAGCCCTAGGCGAAGACAAGAGCAAATTTGCTAGTCCTAACTATGAGTCGAACCCAAATTATTAGTCTCATCTACAGGCTTGGCCTAAATTTCAGACTCCAGACGCAGATTTGACCCAAAGTGATATCTCTATCTACAAGCCTGGCTCAAATCGCTGGTCCTAGCTATGCCAGCTTCACTCTGCTAGCCCTAGGCGAAGACCAGACCCAGTTTGCTAACCCTAACTAAGAGTCAAACCCAAATTGTTAGCCCTATGGCTTGGCCTAAATTTCGAACTCCAGCTGCAAGCTATCTTCATCTCGCTACCTCTAGTTAAAGTCCAGGCCTAACTCATTAGATCTAGCTATAACCTTAGCCTTATTTTCTAGCCCTACTTAAGGACATATATATGTTGCTTCTACCAAAATCCCGCATCCAACTAGCTAGCTCTACCTAAAGATCGCTTCTAAATTACCAACCTCGGTTTATGATCTACTTCGCAATCCAACAAGCATGATCTTCCAAACGAAGATACAACAGATCTCGTGTGAACCTAACCGCGTCGTGCCTAGCCATGGACGAGCACCGGCGTCGTTTTATCGAGCCGAAAGCGGCTCGTGAAGTCCCAAAGACGTTCTTCCGCCGGTATAAAACGGTCGATAAAATTCTGCGAGGTATCCACCGGTATCCATTAGCCCAAATGACGCGGAGAATAAAATACTATTCGCTATCTGCGTGTGTCTGTTGATTCGCCGCGTCTTTTCGCGACAAATAGTGGGCCGCGTCACGCTCGAGGAATTAGAGGGAGAACGATTGTTGGCTCTCGACAGGCTGCTTCAATGCGCCGTGGCCGACTAGATTTATACAGGCGACGAATTTAGGCGTTTCTCATGACGCTTTCGTCGACGAAGTTTCGCGCCGATTGATTCTCGTTCGGTGGTTTTATAAATGTTCCTTCCGAGAGATAATCACAGCTGCTTTTTTGGTCGCTAACTGCTGATCAGAGAGCGTGTGCAAAGAGGAAACGAGGAGGAAACGAGTGCAAAGATTGGACGGAGGTCTTTTTGTCAGCGTCGCTCGCTAACTACGCGTTTGCGTTCCGTCCGCGGAGGGAAGGTTGAATGCGATGGTTGCGCGCATCGCGCGAGAGAAGTAACAAGATAGTTGCGCAAGAAGCCACTTAATGCAGTTTACTTCTGTCCATTGTAAATTACGATCGATCCTTTTCAGAAGCGTGATACATCGCGACAGCGTTGTTCAGTCATCGCGAGGAAATAAATGCCTCCTTTCATTCCGCTCCCGGACCCCGGGGAACTTCGCTTTACCTGTCCGTTTTCTCGCGCCGTTTCTGCTTCAGAATTTCACGAGGATCCGAACGACCGGTTCGATGACTTAACGCGAGCACCACGCGAATTGCGAAATTCCATTGAAGACGACGAGCATGCACCGTTCGATCGAGTCCCGTTATAACGAGCAATTTTTTCAATTGTTTCTAACAACGTATTAACAAGTTCGAGCCTGTTCACCGGCTGTCCACGTTCCACGTGCGTTCGATCGTGCCGGGGAATTATGGGAAATCGCTTGAAAATCCTCGCGGCACAAAGTGCTAATGAGTTCGATAAATAACTTCACACGGCTGAAGTTGAAGTTATCATCCTACGTTGATAAATCGAATGCGTCGTGCCGCGACTTACAGATTTGAGTCATGCGGCGGCTAATACGTCCCCGGGCAGCTATTGCGCAGCCCTAACCGTATGGACCCCTAATTCCGTCGATTTATTAGCCTATTGATCGGCTTCGGTAAATACGTAAAACCCGCGACCCTGAATGCGACTCGTTGTGCCCGACAACTTATGCGCGCGAAAATTTCTCTCGCGTTGTCCATGAGCTTGGGAACGAAAATGGACAGCTTGGGATGAGAGGATACGATTGTTCGAGCCTCGCAGCTCGTTTTTATAATTGCCCATTATCAAAAACTATAAAAACGTGCCGCGAGACTCCAATAATCGTATCTCCTCTTCCCAAATTATCCACTTTTGTTTACAATTGAGGGACAATTGTGGAGAATTTACTCTACACCTAATTCGAACTCCCGACTAGAACCGTGTCGGATCAAGGCCTGCGTTCCAGTCAGAA
This sequence comes from Megalopta genalis, assembly GCF_051020955.1. Classification (NCBI taxonomy): domain Eukaryota; kingdom Metazoa; phylum Arthropoda; class Insecta; order Hymenoptera; family Halictidae; genus Megalopta; species Megalopta genalis. Next base: position 10,490,258 of record NC_135017.1, read on the forward strand.
TCCACGGCGATGAATTCTTGAGCAGTTTTACCGAAAGTTCAAGAGGCGGCATCAGCGATACAGGAGGCGCGGTTGTTACCATATATTACGCCGAGTGGCTGTGCGCGCGGGCGTATCAATTTCGGTTGCCACGATACATTAAGGGTTGTCGTAATTTGCCCACATTTAGGAACAGTAATAGTCTGTTTATCGGTTTCGCCGCCTATAACAAGGTCGCCCTAATTCACCGACGAATATTTCCGTTCCGGTTTTCCGATACACCTTCACTCCCGGGCTCCAAGTTTACGAGCTCTCTCTCTCGGTCGGCGAGCCCGATGCACGGCCGAGCCGACACCCGGGTCGCCGCCGGCTCGATTCCACTCCCGAAGTGTCGATTTCAATTTTTACGAGTTCAAGAAACAACCCGGACGCTCGCGAAACTCTCGGATCTCCCGGTTTTGTCGTCGCCGAATTTGATCAGTCGACCATTTGTTTTTGCGGATGCTGGTCTTTTTTTTCGTCGATATTTAGAGGAAGCTGCTGCTCTAATATACGATTTTAGGACAGCGATATCTAAGCCTGATACAATTTTTTAATCTAAAGTTAAATTTAAATTATCAACAACTGTGGAAACCAGCTGCGAGGTTCGAGTAATCGTATCTCCTCTTCCCAAACTGTCCACTTTCGCTTCCAAGCTGAGGGACAATTCGGGAGAATTTACTGTAGTTGGATCTAGAATAGGCTGTCAGGTTTACGGTAATTTCTCTCACATTGTCTCACGACTTGGAAACAAAAATGGATAACTATCTTCTGGTGTAATACAGAATTCAGCAAGTAAACTTTCCTTGAAATAGTAGTTGCATGTGGAAATAGGATCTTCAAGTATATTCAACTCATAATACTCGTATGCAATTAATATCTCAAAAAAAAGTTTATTTACCATTCTGTATCGCACGAGAAGATACAAATATTTGTAGTCCATTTACTGCTTTAAAAATCTATTCTTTCCCAGCCCTGGTTGTTCGGCAACTATAAAAACGAGCTGCGTGGCTCGAGTAATCGTATCCCCTCTTCCTAAACTGTCCATTTTTGTGGACAATTTGAGCGTCAATTAGGGAGACTTTACTATACTCCGCACATTCCCCGACATGCTCCCGGTACTCCAGGTTGTTCCGGAGGACGCAGTTCTTTCGTGGAAATGAATTTTCACCGAATCCTCTTGGTAAAACTGGCGCGGCGCGAGTGTCCGACGTTTCCCAAAGCCCGCGCACGGAAGAATCGCTCCGACAAAGAATTACAAGGGTTCGATTCAATTAAGTAATTGTTACTCCTCTTCTTTGTGTTCCTCCCCTCTCAAAGGCTGTTCGTCCCGAGTTAGCAACACCTCGGGATAAAGTAATTGATAACATCGTTCCTCGAGTGTCCTGATTGCTCGTCCGGATTCGATTGAGAATTAATCGAGTGCACCGGAGTACGCTTTAACCGTGGACGTGACGGTAAATCGTAAGAATCGAGACGAGTCTCGCGATGATCGACCCCCCCTTCACCCTTCCCCTTCGAAGGGTGTGGAATGATTTACAGGGTTTCGCGGACAAAAGAAATTTAAGTCGATTTACATTAGGCCCCGTTGTGTAGTTCTCTCTGTCCTCTGCTTCAACCATTAGCCACCTGGAGGGTGGCAGTAATGCTGCTGTTGTTCTCCAAACACTGTCTTTGCTTCGACTTTAAAAACGGGGTGCCTGGAATGCGACGGAAAAATTGTTGCGGCCTCGTTGTTGTGTCTTGAATTTTAGGGTCTGTCGAATAGGTTAGAAGTTGTCGTAAACCGATGATAAAATTTTATAGTAAATTCTTCTTAATTGGAAACAAAAGCCCGGTAACAAAAATGAACAATTTGGGAAGTGATGTGATTATTCGAGCCTTACTCCTCGTTTTTATAGTTATCGATTGTCATAATAGATAATGATAAATAACCATTAACACTAGATTTACAGAGTACAGAAAAACAGCTGTTTCATATTGGTTCATAAAAGTAACAATAAAATATTTATTCTGATTTTTAACAAGTGTTGTATATAAATTGAATAAATAACTCATAAATGCATCTTTACGATATGAACAATCGGAAATTAAAAAATTAGCGATTCTGACAGGTTCCGTTAATCTAGTGTTAATAGATCGAAAATAATACAACGACGTCTTAAATTGCTTGCAATCTTTACACTGTTTTAAACAGTAATTTACCAAATTTTCCGATAAATGCATAAAACTTGCGTGTCCACTGACAACATAACCTAGACGTTGTAAACAAATTTAGTCGAAATAGTCTAACGCAGACCTAACTCTCTGGCCAACCGCTTAGCTACCACACTACCTACGAATCCCGACGCTCAAAAATTGTTCCCGTTTCTCGAGGCGCGCATTTTCGGACAGCTCGTCTCGGCGAATACACGGGCGACCAGCAATTAAGTGAAAGGATGACGCACAGAGGCTGGCCGGGCGATAGAAAGGGGCTGGAGCCCGTGATCGCTGAATGAAAGCGGTCATTAAAATAAATCTTTGGAACGTGGTGGCTTCGAGGAGTCGGTCAGTCGAGTCTCTGTACAGGCTTCCGCGGGCCTGCGGTATCATTTGAGAGCGGCGGCGAGGGACGTGGCCAGAAGGGGAGACGCATCAATTTCAGTTTGCTCGAGGAGAGAGCGTCACGACGATCGCAATTTCAATCCCCGCGAGTATTCGAGGGGTTAAAACGGGAGAAAAGAATCACGCGACCTAAATTCCCGGTGTAACAGCATTCCGGCGAAAGGAACTCGTCGCGTTACTTCCCAGTTTTCCATTCCTTTTGTTTCGACGGTGGAAAGCAGACGGAAAAGGGCGCGGGCGGCGAGGAGAAAGGAAACCGGAGCGACTGAGAGAGAGAGAGAGAGAGAGAGAGAGAGAGAGAGAGAGAGAGAGAGAGAGAGAGAGAGAGAGAGAGAGAGTGATAGCATAGAGAGATAGAGGGAGAGAGAGAAAGAGATATAAAGGGAGAAATAGAGAAAGAGTGAGAGAGAAAGGGTGAGAAAGGGAGAAATAGAGAAAGAGTGAGAGAGAGAGAAAGGGTGAGAAAGGGAGAAATAGAGAAAGAGTGAGAGAGAGAGAGAAAGGGAGGAATAGAGAAAGAGTGAGAGAGAGAGAGAGAGAAAGGGAGAAGTAAAGAAAGAGGGAGAGTGGCGTTCGCACACGCGTGCGAATCCTGTTTCTCTCCTTTTATTCGCGTCGCGAGCCTACTTTCGATCTCATTTTTGAGGATCGCCTTCCATCTTGCGTCCCGCCTCGAACCTTCAACAGCAATTCCCCCGGCTGGAGGCTGGTTCCCGAGACAGAGGGGGAGGCCGAAAGAAAAGGAAGGGGTGTAAATGGGGTGGTATAGTAATGCAGTATTGTGAAGACGTGCCTGGAGGCTCTCCCAGGGCTGAGATGTAGCTACGATATGCAGTTATGCGCGCGAGAGGAGGCGAAAGAAAAGGGTGGTTCGACAGCGATGGCGACAAACGAGCATAGAGTCTCTTGTCCTCGCCTAGAACCCAGCCGCGTGCACGCGTGAACGGTAATCTTTTCGCTCCATCGAATTCCGGGCGAGGGCCGCTGCTTCCTGTTTCCTCGCTGGTTCAGCTTTCGTACGCAGGATTTCGCGAGTTCTCGGATGATCTCCGATTAAAATCTGCTCCGCGTAATCCGCGGTTTTTAATGGAACGCGTACGTAAAGTCCATACTTTCGAACAATTAAAGCCGGACGCTGCACTCTCGGGCTCTCGGCCCAATTTCACAGAGATCCGATACTATCTCATTTAGCTCAATAAGACTTAACACGTTCGTTGTCCGGCGTCACGCGTTTCTGACGGCCACGATTTTCTATTTCGCGTAGAAAACGTCGAACGAATTCTGCGAACGTAATTGTTCAAAATTGTAACACGCTGCGTGATGTTTGGAGGATTTGTAGCTTCTCTTGGACCATATTTTTATCGTATTTTATAATCAAATACAATAAATGTATATTGTATTTAATAAATACAATGAATATGTATTGTATTTAATAATTACAATAAATACAATAAATATGTATCGTATTTAATAATTACAATAAATACGAGAAATATGTATTGTATTTAATAGTTACAATAAATACACTAAACATATGCATTGTATTTCATAATTACAATAAACACAGTAAATAATTTAATTTTTGGTAATAGCTAATTAATTTCATTCGATGGGGCATCATTCGACGAGACTCGAACCTGACTAAATAAAACTCGCTGTTCAAGAAGATCTTACTGAACGAGACGTAATTCGATGAAACCTAATTCATAAACATCTAACGTGAACAGACCTCGACGATCAACAACGAACCTTTCAATAAAATTTCGTATCTTAAATATTCGCAGGGTAATTGAACGCAGTTTTGTGTCGAAGTGAAGCGTACGCGGCACAAATATTTATGATGTTGCTGTAGGTCAGGGCTCCCGAAACACGTTCGAAGGTAAACAATTAGTCGTAACACTGTACGGAAGAGGGGGGGTCAATCGAGACGCACGCACTCGTCCAGCTGTTCGACCTTCTCGGTTCTTAGTCCTGGCTCGACCGTGATGAAGCCCAGCTGCCCCTCGTTTTCTGTCCTCGAATTTTTCTGCCTGAATCCCGTCTTCGCGTGCAACGGCTCCGCGTCCCCAGTTCTTGTTCCGCCGCGCGCGTGCCCGTCTCCACTCTAATAACAGTGTTGTGTATCGTGGCCGACATGATTTTCTACGATCTCGTGGAACCTATGCCCCTGGAGTTGCACCCAGTTCTCCCTTGCCCCGGCCAGAAGGTAAATACACGGAAATTCTGTGCTCTCGTCGCTGAACTGCGGATTCTTGTGCAACAGAAATCGTGTCTATAGTGTCTATATGATAGTTCTAAGAAACGTGTGCCTGATAACAGTTCATTTGAATAAGTTACGCATAATATAAAGGCACCCTCGAGCTCGTCCAATGTCAACGGTTTCGCATTGGACTCGGTTATCTTCGTTAAAAATGCATAAAATGCGCAGTCCGTTCGTTGCAAACGTCTGCTCATTTCTCGCTGTGATCAGAATTATTCTCGCTAGTGGATCGCAGATTTTTATGTAAAATAGAAATTCCCTCGGTTAATCGTAAGAAACGTTGCCCCGTTAAAAATGTCTTTCGTCTTGCGGACATTTGAATGAGTCACACGTCGATATAAACATATCCTCGAATTCCTCCAACGTCCTCGCGGTTTTGTATTTGACCTCGAGACGTTCTCGTCAAAAATGCATAAAATTCGCCGTCTGCTCGTCGTAAAATCCGATCTAGATTTCCTGCAGGCGCATAAACTCGATCTCGGATACTTCTGACTTATATAACACTCTAAAATATGATCTAATTTCTCAAATCGACGTGAAACCAAGTGTATTAGTACCGAATCGTAGAATTTCGTAGCACGTGCGTCATTTCGTAGAGCTGTTCTCCGAGGACTTTTCGTCTCCCAGAAAAATACAATCAAATCGTTTTTGTGCGTTGAGAATCCTGTCTGTCTATCCCAGGCCGGATTCAGGTATTGATGAGGAAAATGCAGGAAGGTGCGTCAGGTAAATTCCGTCCCAAGGCAGGTATCCGGCAGGTATTCCGCAATCGGCGAAAGACGCTGGAAACGGGCTAGGACGGGGTCGAGAATTTGCGGGACTCGCTGCAGCGACTTGAGGCCATCACCGGCGTTGTTCTCGGCCTGAAAGTGTACTCCAGCCATCCCCTTATGTGCCGTGCAGGCAAAGTAATGTCCCGGGTATCTATCGCGGGCATAGTAAATGCTGAAAGAGACCCCGGCCGCTCTACGTGCGCTCGGTTACTTATCTGAAAGTCGACGGCAGAGGGGTTGTATTCGCAGCGGGGGTAAGTGGTCGTGGCAGAAGCCGTGAGAAAGAGTCCCTTAGACCAGTGGTTCCCATTGGCAAAAGTGTCTTTGGCCGCCTTTCGCATTGGCACCGTTCCACGACCAACGTTGTTCGTGCTTCTACGCAGCTTCTACAAATTCGGATGACCGTGCGGACTTGGATAAATTTTTCTCGGATCTTGCATTAATCTGTTCTTATAGAGAAAAGTTTCCTCTTTACAGTGCCGTATCGAGCATCGATCTGCGATTTTTTACCGCGGTTTTATTGTTACCTCGAGTGAAAAGTGTGCTTTTGATGAGCGGTGTATTTACGTTCGAGGATATACTTCTCGTTCCAAGATCCATAAAATACTAACGGAACCTTGTAGCTCAATGTTCTTGGACTCCGTTCGAAAGAGGAGATTTCGATCTTTCAAATGAGCTCAACCGCATTGTTCTGCGATTCTGTTTCGAAGAGTTACAGTGGTTTAAACGTTGTTAACGTCTCGTCCAGCGCTTGCAGCTCCCAGATATTCAATATTCTATTACCGCTTCCATTCGAAGTGCCATAAAATGGCGAGAAAAAATCGTAGGCCAACGATCTTGGTCCCGTTCTAACGAGTAGACTTCAGGCTACAGATCCGCGTATGTTTTGTTCTCGAAGAAAATTTTCTTCATCTCCTTACAGACGTTCGAATTCGCCTCCTTTGACAGGAAATTGCAGCTCAACATTACGGTTCAAAATTACAACAGAAAATTGCAATTAAAAATTAATTGTTGAACACGTTCATATGTCACAGCAGGATTAACATTGTTCAGTTTAACTGGTTATTAGCCATCGGACTTTCGATCGGTTTCGATCACACAACGTTAGGTCCGGCCGGGTTAGGTTCGCGAACGAATCCTCTTCTGTCTTCATCAAGGGGACAGCTGTCTCTATTAGGTCACGAAAATTGCGTCAAACATAGTAGATTACACATTGTCGCGCCACTTCTGCGACCTAATGGCACACCGTTTTCCCATGAAACATTCAGCTGGCCGCGATTCCATCTATTCGGGACACGAATATTCAGAATAATGAGGATCGAACGAGTTTTTATGGGGTTGCGCGGGAACGGCTTCTTTGGGATTACCACGAAATTGATGGTTCCTCGCGATAGCGTCTCGCTGATTGCCAGCAGTAAGTTCTAATATTCCAGATGATGGCGCGCCATTGATAGATCGTCGCGTCGCCATAGAACCACCCCGTAACTTTTTTCTCTGTACACGGAAGATCGCGAAGTACGATCGTGGAGAAGTTGTAATTTAATAAACGTCGGTGGACCGATTCGGCGATAGCACCCTGTACGTTATTTTGACAGCGAAAAGGCGCGGACGACCGCGATGTTGACGCGGTAAAACGGGACACCGTGTGCATGGAATAATTCCGGGTTTCCCGGAAGTCCCGAAACCGCGCTCGATTCCGTTGTTGTTCCACGGATCCACCGTCGGGGAGTTTAATATCCCATCAAGGAAATGATTCCGTGACGAATATCGTCCCCCCTCTACCCCCCTCTCATCGATGGTCTCTCGCTCGGGTCGGCACTCGTCGATGAGAAATACGGCGATTTAGGGGAATTCGTCAGACGTGCAAGCCTGTCTGGATCTATTATCGGCGTCGGGGCGTAAGTTAGTGGCCGCGCGAGGGCTGCGAAAGGCTGACTTGTCCGGGGCCGGGGAGGGGGCAGGGAGGCCGGTTTGCACCGATGGTGTCTGGGGATAACGTAGCGGACGTATTAGGTAATTGTGGGGGCGAGTTCTGAGCCTCGAGGAGGAACGGGTGATTTATATTGCCGGCACGTGACGCCGGCTACGAATTATCGTTAGCCACCTTGCCCCGTTAGATCGTTGCAACCCTTACGTACGCTTCCTTTCCCTCGCACGTCACCGTCGTCGCTGCATTTAACGGCGCTGAATTTTTGCACCGTTCGCCGGCTCACGTTCGAACCTCCTCGTAATCCGAGCCGATTCAAAACCGGCGATAGAAAAGCGCGCCGAACGAGGCTACGCGATTTTTAGCACGATCCGCGGCGTGTGAATTTCAACGCTGGAGCTGCCAAGGGGATCGAAATTACTCGAGAGAAATTTGTTGCGATCGTTACGCATTTTTTGGAGATTTTATTTTTTTACGGTTTTTAGGTGCTTTTTTAAGTCAGACATTATTCGATTTACGATCAATTTTCGCTGATTAACAATAGATTTTTTAATTTACGATTATACATATCGTAAAGATGCATTTATGAGTTACTTATTCAATTTATATGTTACTTACGGAAAATGTTACAATAACGTTGGTTAAAAGTCGGAATAAAAGTCTTATTGTTACTTTTATAAACTAATATAAAACAGCTGCTTTTTGTGTCGACTTCGATGCAAATCTTTTTTGTACAGTTCTGTTTGCGTTTTTAAAGATATCCGTACAGTTTTTAATAAATCGCATAATTGTTTCTATGAAAAAAGACTCTAGTTTCTTTTTTAGAAAAAAATGGGATTTTCTTGAAAAGAAATATTTGTCTTGAAAAATTGTCCCTAATTGACGCCCAGATTTTACACAAGTATGAACAATTTGGGAAATGGGGATACGATTATTCGAGCCTTGCGTCTCGTTTTCATAATCACCGATTATGCTAGCTATAATTATCGTGTAATAAATAATTATCGAAGAATCGCAACTTCTCCTCCCAAACTGTCCATATTCGCGCACAATTCGAGCGTCAATTAGGGAAACTTTGCTCCAACTCCCGACAATCTCTTCCGTAACACCGGAAGCGGCGATTCTTCCCACATATTGTTACGTTTTGGACGCGAGCCGGACAAAAGCGTGAGTGGTATCGTTCTTGGAAAGAATGCCGGCGAAGCGTGCGAGTCCGCAATAGAATTCCAGGAAAGAAAGTTACATCCCCGAAAGGCCCGTGGGCGTACGTAATTCCGAAGAGACAAGTAACTTTCCATTTGTTCGCCCTCGGTTTCGCCCCGGTCTCTCACCGTCCGGACCACGGAGGAAGGGGCCAAGAAAAAGAGAGAGAAAGAGAACACACAATTTTTCATGGTCCCGTGAAAATTTGTCATCGTGTCGTTCTGTATCCCGTCCGGTGTCACGACGTCCCCGAAATCACGAAGATTGAATCTCGGCTAGACGGCCGCTCGTCCCGAAAGGGTTTCTATCTCTCGGCGGAATTTAAAAGCTCGCCGCGGCCGAACGTTCTCATCTCAATGGCCGACATCTTGACGAGGCATTCACCGTTCGAGACTCGTATTTTACGGGATCTTCGGGCTCCCCGTCGACGCGGGCCGCTCACAGGAACCGCGCCCCGCTGATCCGTCCTTTGACAGACGACCCCACCGGATATCTTCACCCTTGACTCGTCGTCGTTCCCCGGCCACGGCGGACCTCGCCGTGGAGAAAAAAAAACAAAAAATGGAATTAGACGGCTTAAGTGTGAAATACGACGCTGCAGCCCCGTGATTTATTCTCGCGGAGAGTTGACGCCGCGGAACACCGCGTAAGGGTTGGAAAATTGAAATTGCCGGAATATTAGCTCTCGCGCGGGAGATTTACGCCGACTTGTTCCAGCCCGCGAAATTTGATCACGGGGCGCAGGGATGTTTCGCGCCGCGGAACATTATTAAAAGGGACGGTCTCCGAAATTGGGATTCGTCGCGAATGCCCACGCGCGACGGGATCTCTTCGGGATTTATAATATTGTCGCCGCGACACTGGAAGGAGTCTAACTTTTTGTCTCTTTCTGTTGCAGGTAAGCGGACCTTCTCTTCTTATGCCAACTCAATTTCTGCCGGTAAGTTCGATGCATTGCTGTTTTGTGTGCGGTATGTTTTTGTTCCAATCGTCTCGGACGGCCCAGCTGTCTCTTTTTAATCATCCACGATAATATTTATTGAATTTCATGGAAATTATCGAGGTGAATTGAAATTAATCCTCGGACTGCGGTTGGCTAATTAGTCCATTTTCGGTAATTCGATTGACGTTGAATTTAACGAAGTGTAAAAGCGACTAACAAAAATTGGTTTATGATAATTACAAGGTAGAATTTATTCATATTTTTCGCGTGTGCTTGATAATATATTGATAAATATAAAAATGATAAAAATATGTTCATGAAATTCATATTGATAAAAAATATATTCATTAAATTCATATCGATAAAAAATATATTGATAAAGTTCATATCGATAAAAAATATATTGATCAAAATATATTCATAAATTTTTAATGGTAACAACTTTATGATCTCAATAACTATGAAATAAAAAATGTGAAATCAGTCATTTAACCGACGGTGATAGGCTTAGTGTTAAATAAATGATTATTGCACTTAGAAACAACAGGAAGATTAATAAGTTGATCGTTGATTTTTATGCAAAATAAAAATTGTCTTCATTAATTACAAGACGTGGAAACTACGCGGACATTTATTTATTTTCTTAATCGCTCCTAATGAGTCGACAGTAACGGAATAATATTTTAAAATCGTATAAATGTTCTGACTATTTTGCATTTGACCTCTTCATTTCTGTGTTTTTATTTCGTGCATAAAATCCGCAGCTACTATTAAGTCTACACGAAGTGCTTTCAAAAATATGTTTGGAAAAATGTTGCGAATAAAGCTGCGAGCTGTAAATCGTAAACAACGTCGATTGTGTAGAGTACTGAAAAATGGTCCGCCGTCCGAGGATTAAAACGCATAAACAAATAACATTTTTAATAGCACTGAAACGCGTTCGAAATACCGCGGATACAACTTGTATTTATCGTAACCTCGTTTGACCGGATACGTTCGGGCGGTCGAATTAAATTTCCGAAAAAACTCGGGACCTTTCGACTTCGTCGCGAGCCGACCGCTCCGTGGACGCGCGGCAGTTTAATCTCGTCCCACTTACCGAATCAACGATTCGTAGATCGATAAGCAATTTCGTTAATTTTCGCCGGAGGCTGGTGCGACGACACGGTCGGATTTAATCCCGGGATAAAAAAAAATCGGCGATTGGTTACACGTGAAACTTTGAATGTCCTCGCCGTGGCGGGAGGGTGAAAGGTTAAATGAAGTTCGTAATAAACCATCGGGATAGAACAAAAGCCGCTGGCGGATCGCAAAATTTGACGACTGGGGATCGAGAATTGGCAAATTCCGGGGGATGCTCGCTCTTCTGGACGACTGTTTCTCAAGATTACTTTTCTTCGGAGATCCTTATTGGTTTCCACGTCTTCCATCGGTTTTCAACTTTTTTTTTAACGTTCCGTAGCGAACTTCAATTTTTATCGTTCATTAATTCAATCGTTACATCTATTGTATAGGATTTATTTATTATAGGGATACATTGATCGTTATTTACATGTTTATTACAAAATATTATTACCAGAATGCGGATTATTATTCAAAATTAATATTGTTTGCATCAATTGTAAATTGAGACTAAATTGCAAGTTCATTCCTTTTAATAGATTAAATTAATGTTTTAATACACATCGAAAATAATCCAGTGACATTTTCAAATTCTTTTCATCTTTTTATTATTTTCAACTGCATTTGCCCAATTGTACCATGAATGCATAACATTTGCAGTCTAATTATTACCATATATGGTAATTATATGTGGTTATTGTTGAATTCAATGATTTCGCACTAAATAGGATGAACTTAATATGAAACATAAGAAATACAAGAACGTGCTGATATGCATGCTATACATTTAATTTATTATATTTAGATTTTATGTGCTTTGGACGTATGGGTACATTTATAAAAAAATTATAGAAAAGAGAACTCGTTCTTCGTAGCTTGCCTATATTCTAATTTCCTTCGAAGATGAAGATTTTCTAAATTCTTGGGATACTAAATTCATTAGAGAACTAGCTTATTTATGAAAGATTTAAATAATTGGAGAAAAATGAACTTGTAACTTTGTAACTTCTAAGATTAGATGTAGAGTAAAGTCTCCCCAATTGACGCTCACATTGTCCACAATAATGGACAATTTGGGAAGAGGAGACACGATTAATCGAACCTTGGCGGCTCATTTTCATAATCGTCGACAATCTGCAAAAAACGAGTCGCGACGTTGGAATAATCGTATCTCTTCCCGAATTGTCCATTTCTGTTTCCAAGCTGACCGTCAATTAGAGAGAATTTATAGTCGAATATTTTATAGTCGCGGTGTCGTAAATATGTCGGCATAAAATAATCACGTAAAAATATCGCGAAAAATCATCGCGCGAAAATATGAAAAATAATTCGAATCTCAGAGAGGATCAGGCTTCCGCAGTACCGTTCTAGGTTAGGTATCGCAAGGTTAGGCTGCGCTAGGATGCACCATGCCCTAGAGCAATGGCGGACGACGAAAGTTCTCGATGCATGACGCCTATGACCCACTGGACCATCGTTCGTTGAGGTAGCTCAGGTCAGACACCGGTTTGAACTCGGCTGAAGGGGCTGCTCGGCAGTCGATCCGTGAAGTTTTTCTTTTTTTGCCGGGAAAGCCTCCGGCTAACGAGTCTTGGCTCGCGGATCCCGTGGTCTGGCGCGGCCGAAGTGCATAACCGGGCAGATAATGAGGGGGCGACAGGGTGGTGGCGGGCGAGAAGACCCGGGACGGCAGGGCAACAGATAGGAACGAAGCAGCGGCGGCGTCGTTGGGGCACCTGCGGTTTGTCGGTACGTTACTGTGGTACACGATGCGGTGCCGAGCCGTCAAGTTCATATTGCTGGTTTCCTGTCATTAACGTGCCGCATCGAGCCTCCAGCTCGTGTAGACCGTTCTCTGCACACGGCGCTACGTGCCACCCGTGTTCCACCCGGCGAAATATCGAATCTCGCGTGACGTGCGCGCATGATCGTTACTCCGCTAGCGCCAATCCGCTGCCTCATTCAAAATATCCAATGAACTCCCCCATCTTTTACCCGCAGAGGGCCCCCATTCAATAAAAACGTCGCGCGAGCACACCGCCGCGTTACAGGGTCACCGAAACGACCGTCTTTCGACTCCCGCAACTCCGTGCACGGACGTCGCACGACCTTCTATCCGCGCTCGTTTTAAAGAGCGTAATTTCAGCTTTCGTATGGCTAACAGGTTTCTTGTTTAGAGCGACTGTGCTCTAAGATAGGGACGGGAATTGGAAGATGGCCACTTTTTGGATATTTCTGAAATTCTTAGTTCTGTGGAGAGTTTAGCAAATTTTTCTGTGGGTCGAGACTTAGGTGATTTTGAAGGGTGAAGTTTCCTCTTTCAAATGAGACCAAAAACATTACACTGCGATTTTTTTTGGTGCCATTTTATGGCAGTTTGAATCGAAGGTGTGCCTGCTGTTGCAGAATATTTGATTTCTGGGAGCCAAGAAGTTGGCGATGTTTGGAGTACTGTAATTTTTCGGAAAAAGATTGTAGGATAGTGTACCTGTGCTCATTTTAAAGGGCAGAGTCTCTCCTTTCGATCGAGGTTGAAAGCGTCGCCGTGCGATTTTTTATTACCGTTTTATCGCTTTTCGAGCGGAAAGCATGCCGCAAGCATACGCGTATCGTGGACTGTTTTAGTTCTGCCGTTCGTTTTTCATTCGAAGTGCCATAAAACGGTTGAAAAAAATCGTAGATCTATTCTTTTGATCCCGTTGAACAGCTAATACTTTAAGCTTCAAATTCATGCTAACTTCAATTCCGAAAAAAATTTCTGTTTTCAATACAGGTATTTAAAATCTCAAAATTTTTAAAAATCGACTATTCTTACTTCTCCGCCTATCTCGAACGATACAAGTGAAATAAAAGAAGCAACAATTCAGGTTGCCAAAGCAGAGACTTTTGCCTTTAAAATGAGCGTATGCTGGACGTCGTATGATTTTTTCGAACGCGGTTGCAAAAGTTCAAAGTTCGACTATTTTATGCCGTTAATTCAGTTTTACGTGTAGATTTTGAATACCGATCTCGCCTAATCGAGGTCGGAGAGCACAGCGTGGTTCGCGAATCGCTCGCTGGTAACCGTAAGTGGGTCAAGGTGCAACGGGCATGTTAATCTTTGGCTATCTTGATCCCTTACATTCGGGGCAGTTTTTCAATATTAATCTGTTGATCCGTGACGTTGCGAGTGCTGCAGCGAAATTGGAAGACAAATAGTTCTATTGCAAACAGATTTTGATCGATTCACAACGACGCCGACCATTCATTTTGTTTTATAGTCCGCAATAAATATCTTCGACAGCAGATCGATGGGTTTATTAGAGCGAAATTCCTGTCGCGCTCGGCCATTCGGCGACTCAATTATCTCCGGAAATTTGTCGCATTCCGTCGGCGCGTCGCGTCGCGACGCGACTCTGCGCCGCGAAGATTCATCCGGCTGATAACTTTTTCTAGCATCCGAGCACCGGAACGTGGAGCGGCTATGCTGACAGACGTGTTGACAAGTGTACGCTCGATCCCAATGAGCGGAGTATAATCCCGCGAAAAGGACGGAAAATTAGAGTCGCGTGTTCCCCGAAACGTGTCGCTCGCGCTCCATTTCCGGGCGAATTTATCCGGAAGTCGCGGAATTAGGCAAGCTGTCGCGCTTTGACTCCGGCAACGCCGGATTGAATCTGGAACGCTTATCAGCCACTTCCACTATTCCGTGATCTAAAGACTCCGGCAATTAGTGACAGCGGATTCGAAGCGAGAAACCAGACGGGGGAGGACGAAGCGCGGCGAACCGGCGCCGCCGAGAGAGACCCGAAATTCAAATGTCTCGTCGGCGAAGTGACAAGTTGGAGTTATCAGGATTCCAGACGCGCCACCTGTTTTTCTCTCGATCCGAGGGTTCCGTTTCTGTTTCAATGGGATCCGCGCGCCACGACTCGACACTGTGCTGCAAACCCCCGCGAACTGGCAGTTTCGACGTTCTGCTAGCGTTATCGCGGCTGCTCGATTTTTATGCACGTGGATCATTCTTTTTTCTACTGACCATTCGTGTCTAATCATAGTCGGACATTTTGGCGAATAGACCGCGAATTTTGTGCGTTTATTGCGGAATTTATTATGTACGATTTGAAACAGCGAGAAGATAAACGTAATTTGAGAGCGACAATTTACGTAATTTTCGAATTATCAACACTTTTGCGACAGTGTTAAACAACTCAAAAATTTCATGAAACTGAAGTATTTTATTCGATTAAATTAAAATTGTGAAGCAAATTTATATAAATTTGTCGATTATTCCTTGAACGTTCGTGCCTCTTCCGAATCTTAATAAAACGGAGAAATTGTAATGTTGATTAGGGTGAACATTAGTTTTTGGAGATTAGATTTCGAACGATTCTGTTAAATGCATATGGCGTACGTCAATTTAACGTTCGACGTTATAAGTCTGCAAAGCAAGCTATTAAAAGTTTGCTCATCACTTGAAAGTTAACAGTAAAAGTTAACTATTGTTTTGACAATAATTTCTGTCGATACACGGTACATGGTAAAAATTAATCGTTGTTTCTCACGATGAGGAAAATGTCACTTAGGTCACTATGATTTTAATCTATTCAAATGATTCGAATACAATATTCTAAAAGAATTAGAAGAATTTGAGGACAATGTTGTATTATTTTCAATTTATTACAATTATTGGAAGACGAAAGACACATTTCTATCTAATTTATGTTTCTTCCAGTTAACTGAGACAATTTTCATCTTGCTTCTCAATTCTCTGTAATTGACGCTCAGATTATACACAAAAATGGACAATTTAGGAACAGGAGATACGATTATTCGAGTCTTGCACCTTGTTTTTATAATTGTCTGCAACTATAAAAACGAGCTATAATAACGAATAATCGTATCTCCTTTTCCCAAATTCTCCATTTTTGTTTACAATCTGAAAGAAAATTGAAGAGAATTTACTGCACACGGCTGCACTCTTTCAAAGCGTGCAGTGCAAAATAATTGGAACAATTCGAAATCAAATCGCATCTCAATCTCTCTCTGTCCACTTTCGTTTATAATCTGAAAGAAAATCGAAGAGTATTTACTGTACTCGGTTGCATTATTTCAAAGCTTACAGTGCAAAATAATAATTGGAACCATTCGAAATCTAATCGCATCTCAAATTGTCCATTTTTGTTTGCAAGCTGAGGTAAAATTAGGGAGAATTTCCTCTACCTCTGTCATCTCGGTAAAGGAATCTGCAGTCGCAGATGGCGCTGCGAGCGTTCTAAAGAGCCGTAGCAAGACTCCGCCATTGACATCCTGTAAGAAGAATTACGCGCGCTCTCCTCGCGCGAATCCGCAATATGACGCGGCTGGAAAAGCGACCGGCAAACCGCTTTCATCCCTTTCATCGGGCGTCCCCGTGTTCCCCGTGAATCTTGGAAAGATTATTAAGACGTGTAAGGGGAGAGCAAAGTAACCTCTAAGTCTACTTAATGCTCGAGTTCTCCGTCTGGCATTTAATTATTCCGCGACGTGATACTCGGTTAGTCAAACGTGGACCCGGGCCGACCCGACGCTTTATTGCGTGCGTCGCGCGGGAAAAAGCGGCCCGCGGTGTACGTCTGTGCTCTCCGACGGGGATTATTTTCAATCTCGCCGAGCCGGAGAGCCCGCGCCGAAGAAATTGTTCGGGTTGTTTGATCTCCGAGAGATTACTCTCGCCCCCCTCCCCGCGGCGTCCACGTGTTTAACTCTGCGCCGAGGATTATGTATTTTCCGGTTCGGAATTACCGTTCCGATTAATCGACTGCCCTTCGTCTCTGGAAGAATTGACGTAGACCGCCCGAAAGCGGAGACTTCGCACTTTGAAACGCGCCTAAGCTCGTTTTCCTGCGATTTCTCCCCTAAAAGTTGTAGCACTGGAAAGTATGGCAAGTTGGGGTGAGCCGTAATCGAATGTTCCACTGTTGCCGGTACACTTGTCGTTCAAGGACCCGTAACGTGGTAGTCAAAAATTGTAGGGCGATGTTCTTGGGCGTGATCGAAAGGGGAGGTTTTGCTCTTTTAAATCGATCTAGGTGCATTGTCCTATGATTTTTTGGGGGAATGTTACAACGCCTCGAATATTGCTAACTGTTTGGTCAACGTCTAGACACCTCCAAAATCTACTGCTGTTGTCACACTTTCGATTCAATGTGGTATAAAATGGCAACCGAAAGATTCAGGACAGTGTTCTTAGACTCGGTTGAACGAGGAGATTTCACCCTTTAAAACGAGCCTATGTGCATCGTAATGCAATTTTTTGTTGAAAAGTTATAGCATTTCAAACATTGCCAACTGTTTGGCCGACGTTAAAAATCGAGTATTCCACTACTGTCGTCACACTTTCGACTAAAAGTGTCACAAAACGACCCCAAAAAATCGTAGAACGACGTTTTACGGCGCGTTCGAAAGGGGAATAATCATACTTCCAGGCTACAATAGTTTGACGGAAGAAAAAAAAAGTTTGAACACTCCACGAATCCATAAAGTTCAAGAATGGTAAAAAAATTGACATTATCGTCAGAATTGCGACTATCGGCACCTCAACCCTCCTATTTAAAAATAACCTACGCTCCCGGAAAGCGCAGTTCGCACGCTTTCGAACGAGCCGAAGCTCGGTGCCGTGCGATTTTTTTTGTCGAAGATACAGAAGGTCAAAGTTCGCCGTGATTCGTCGACGTTTTACATTCGCCGGTCGACAGAATATTTCGCAGGGATTTCCGGCGATAGTTGTCGCGTCGTTGATCGGGCAGCTGTTTATTAATTTCGGCGTCGATCCGCGGAGAATCTCGTTCCCGTCCCGTTCTATCCGGGCCGCGCTTTAAACGCTTTGAAACGATTACTTCCCTAGCAAAGGGGGATCCGCTTTGCACGGTCCCTATTCAAACTCCGACAGAAATTCTTCCAAAGACGTCGACTCACAATGGCATAAAATATTTTCCCTTCAATAAATCCGACGCGTTCCTTCGGCGACGCGAAAGCTACGACATGCACAACAAACCCCCATATGCAGATCCTCCTTTACCGCCGGCGCTTGCCGAGACTCCGGCAGTCGAAGCGGCGACCGGTTCGATTCCGTTCGGAATCCTTCGAACGATATTAACGATTCGTCATTTTCTCTCCGGTGCATTATTCACCGGTGCAAAAATGGGCCGGTCGCGCGTTCCGCGGATATTGCGAAGTATAATTATTTAATTTCTCCGTGAAAGCTGACGTGTAAGGAACAAAATATCCAATATCGCGCGCGCATGGATGCACGCGGCGCGGTGCGGCGCGCGGCGGGTTTCATAAATATTCGATCCCCTTCGTTAATAATTCTCGCTATATAATTACTCGTATGATTGCGACCGGGCATAACACGCGCAAAGAGATCTTCTGTATTCGAGCAATTCAAAAGAGCAGCCCCCCGCACGTGCCCGCCCGGGCTAATTAACTTTCCCCGCTTTGACAATCTGTCAGCCGAAAAAATTCAGCGTAGAGCTCCACACAGTCGTGATATCATTATAAATCCTTTTACGAAGAATTCCGCGCCGGCTTTCGCCATTTTTCGGCGACATTTCGCGAACTCGCGCCGACGAATTTCCGTGCGCGCCGGGCCGCGGCCGGGAACGGTCGGGCAAGACAAACAACAACGAAAACAACATTTCTCCAGGAGATTCCCGCGGACTCGAAACCGTCGCCTAGTCCCATCCGATCCTATCGAACATTTTATCGGCGAATACTTGCAAGAGGGAGTATGTAAATAAGCCGACTGAGATATTCATGTTGCGCCCGGTGCGTCTACATTCCTTGCACCCCCGCTCAAACGGAGCCCACCGGTTTCCGCATTCCAAATCCCGCGAATCATAAGTATGTTTATACGTTTGCCCCTTAACTTCCCCCACCACGATCCGGAAAAGCTGCGTCTCCGAGACGGAATACTTTTTAAGTGGCGCCGATCGATCATTTGGATCGGCGCTTCTGCAATTTGGGCTCGACTCGGGGCATCGTAAAATGGCACCAAAAAATCAGAGAGCGACGCTTTGCGTCTCGTTAGATAGAGCAGATTTTACCCTTCAAGGCAACGTTGATTTTATGCTTTGAAAAAAATGTTTGAACTCGGTGCAAGGCTGAGAAGGCAGGAAATGGTAAAAAGGTGGCCATTCTTACTTACCGAGCGGCTGATATTGGCACGAGAATTATATCGTAAAATAATTTATGTGCTTTGAAAGCGGACACTATAACCTTTAAAATGAGTGCACGTACAGTGTCCTACGATTTTTTTTCGAAATGTTATAACATTTTGTATATCGTCAACTTTTTGGCATTGTGGGTTAGAAGCAAAATGGTTTACCGCTATCAGTACATCTTTGATTCAAAGTACCATAAAATGACACCAGAAAATCGTAGGATGATGCTTGTGGTCTCGTTCGAAAGAGGAGGCTTTATTCTTCAAAATCGTGTTGATTTCATCTTAGAAAAAAATTTTTTGAACTCGCTGGAGAGCTGAGAATTTGGAAAATTGTGAAAATCTGACCATTTTTACTAAACTAACGATTCTTAACGTCACAGGAATTCTATCCTAAAATAATTTAGGTGCTTTGAAAGTGGAGACTTTGCTCTTTAAAATGAGTGCAAGCACATCACCCTACGATTTTTTTTCGAAAAATTACAGTACTTCAAAAATCCTCCATTTTTTGGCACAGCTTGAAGGATCCCTCCTATTAACATTGCTGAGACATCTTTGCTTCAAAGTGCCATAGCATGGCACCAAAAAATTGTAGGTTGGTATCTTTAGTCTTGTTTGAAAGGGGAGGCTTTACCCTTCAAAACCGTGCAGATTTTATCCTAGAAAAAAAATGATTGAACTCGCCAGAGATCACAGTACTGGCATTTCTTTAATTTTGCAACTTATTTTACAAAGTGCCATATTTCAACCGCTAAGAATTTCAGAGAAATCTAGTTCCTATTTTTTTTTCAAACTACACAGTAGCAGAAATAAGATGGAAGTCGATAATCCGGATTCTACTTCTGAATACGCTGCTGAGAATGCTAGAGGGTTGCAAGTTTGCATAAAATGTTGCTCGTGTTTCGACGATCGAAGAATAGTCTTCGAGAATTGCGAGTACTGCGCATCGAAATCGATCGAAAACTAACTGGCTGTGTCCGAGGACCCGGACTCCCGGATCGGACAGCTGTAGGGGGTGTCGGGGCAGCTCGGTTCGATCTCGAAGCGTGTCCCGGTTCCGCCTCGATATCCTTCCGCCCTCGCAAGTTTTATTCGTCGTGAAACCGTTCGACCGAATAAAGAGAACCGTTCCACGGCTCTCGGGGCGGCGAACGCGACGAAAAGAACGTCGCGTCGCTGCTAAGGGCTTTCGCCTGTTCCTCCGCTGTCACATTACTTTGACAGTGCGCGCTGCGAGGTGTCGCCGCAGACACCGCGGCTCACCAAAATCCCTTTGTTTTTTGCCGTTCGCGTGTTTATACTCTGACGAGTTTCTTTTCGCCGCCCCAGGAACGTGGCGGCTAATATTCCAAAGTGTTTCGAATAATTTTATCGTCGGTTCGAATTCTGATCTTTCGAATTTCATCCAGGTGTCAGGCTTTGATTCAAGGTGCTGTAAAATTGCCGAGAGAAATCGTAGAATAATTTTCTTGCGCGCAATCGAAAGGCTAGATTTCAGCCTTTCAAACGAAGCAAGGTGCATCATTCTGCGATTTTTTCTCGAAAAGTTATGATACTTCAAACATCGTCAACTTTTTACCTTAAAGTTGACTCTACTTGTCTGTCGTCGGCACAGTTTTCATTCAAACTGCTACAAAACCGCGGCATAAAATTGTAGAGCGACATTTTTGGTCTCGTTTGAAAGGAGAGGCTTTACTCTTTAATACCGCGTTAGTTTCATTCCGAAAAAAAATTTATTAAACTCGCTAGAGGTCTGGAAATTTGGGAAATGGTGAGAAATGATCATTTTTATTAAACCAACGACTGCGATCGATGCGACAACTCCGTCACAAAATAACGTAGGTAGCATGAAAGCGTAGATTTCGCCCTTTAAAATGAGTCCAAGTACATCGCCCCACGATTTTTTCCCGGAAAGTTGCGCCAAATTAAACGTCGCCTGCCCTGAAAAAAATGCACCTTTCGGAAAATCGATGAAACGCCGTCGCCACTCTCGCACGCGATCAAACGCGTCAGCTATGAGAAATTTCTGAATAAATGATCCGTACGAATCCCGCGAAAGGTGGGATTATGAATTTTCAATTAACTCCTGTGTACTTTCGGAAGGTTTGGTCCTTCCGCCTCGCAATTTATGCATGGAAACACTGTGGGTCCGGGAAGTTAATCGAAAAGGTCGAAACCGCTCATTTTTGGCCCGGAGACGTTGTTCCGAGTCTCAGCCCCGAAAATCGCCAGTCCCATGTTTAACGGAATAACATTTGTACGTTGACGAAACGTGTCCTTCCAGATGATTCAGCGTCAAGATAATTCGTCGAGATAATTTACAGTAACTTTTCGTAATTCATTTAACTCTCCTTTTTTAACACCTTTGCATAAATTACATTTGAACGCACGAGTCCAAATATCGAAAAATATTTCGCCACTATTCCAAGCCACGAATTTGCCGAAACGACGCGAGAATCGTAGTTGGATCCGTGAAAGGAAATTCTGCGGATTTTTGGCGGACCATTGTCGCCGCGCGAAAAAGAGTGCGCGACAATTTTCCGGCAGGGGTTGGGGAGAGGGGATTCGAACGCACTCGGGAACTTTTAAAACGGTGAACTTGAAGCGGGCGTTGAAGTCTCCGGCTCGCTCGATGGAAGTCCATTTCCATTCCTGCGGCATTATCCCGGGACTTAAATGGAACAACAGACGAATGTTCCGCGATCGTTCGCGTTCAGGGATCGTAATGGAGCGGCAGTGTTTCGCCGCTTTATAGAAAGTAAACGGTCACATTGTGCGGCCGGGGGCGGCCGCGATGACGCCGGAAATACGAACGCCACGTGTGAAACAGAACGACGGTGTACTAAGGGCTTTCGCCTGTTCCTTGGCCGTCGCATTATCCTGGCCCCGGCGACGTGCCACCACCGGGAAAACCGGCTGGAAAATTCTTTCGTCATTAATTCCTTTTTGAAACGTAAATGACGGGGCTACTAAGGTCTCTCCATTTAAAATTCATTGGAATTGTCCTTAGAATGTATTTCTTGATAATTTAATATCATGTACAGAGTTACAATATATTATTTAATTAAGTTTACAATATCTATTTCGACGAATTGAAAATGCATTTCTTTGTGTTTATCTATTATTTCTTATTTGCAAATAAAATGTTACTTTATCTGGATTTACGTGGAGAGCAAACAATGAGCAAGTTTTATTCCTCGTTCATCGTTATATTGAAATATTAATTTCTATTTATTATTATCGAGAAACTTGTGTCTTCCTTCGCGATAGTAACAATTAAATTTGTATCTATAATTAGAAATCGATTTCATTATTTTAAATAATTTATTTCAATGTATGCAACTAATAAGTAATTATATTTGTCTTTCACTGAAATTTCGCAAGCAACGAATAATGTTTTATTTAATTAATCGTTCGAATGAACATTTATTTAAACGTTGCCGAACGCTGTCCAGAATACTTTCTCATTTCTTACGAAACAATGCACCGAAATTTACCGCGAATAAAAATTTATTTACGAAGTGATCGAAGGAAAACAAATTTTTGGGAGAGCCGAGTTCTCTGTGCTGGAAAGGTTAATTATTCAGCCGTCATCGCAGCGACTGCGAGCTTGCCGCTTTGGAAAGAGTAGCGAAACGTTCCGTTAACATTGTACCTGGCGCGCGCAGAGTCGAATGACACACGTAAGCCGTGTCCTTTTAGAAAAATTATCCCGGTCAGCTTTGTCGGAGTCATTTGACGCGACGCTGCAGCAGCTACTACGTGTTGCCACATTTTTCCAAAAGCACGCAAATTGCACGCGCAAGACTTAACTGTGGGAACTATAGCCTGCTGCCGCGCGGATTCAACGTCTACCTGACGGACTAATTAGTTCACTCAGCGCGGAATTTGTACAGAATTTGCGAGGACCAGCTAGGAATCCGCTACAGCGATTCGTGTTGACGGTGCTGGAAAAATGGCGACTCTTTTGCGAGTGCACTCTTTTGTGGCGATGTTAACAAACTGGACTAAACGGGCTGCAACATGAGCGAACGAGATCCAACGGGACCAAACGGGGTCCAATCTAGATCCGAGGCTCCATGTAGACGTAACAGGGTCCAATCAATTCATTTTAGATCCAGTAAAGTCCAATTATACCAAACAACATCCAACCAAAGCTAACAAGGTCGAATAATTACTGTCGGCACACTCTTGATTCAAAGTGTCATAAAATGACAAAAAAAAATTGTAAAGTGACTTTTTTGATCCCATTAGACAGGGGAGACTTTACTCTTCAAGATAGCGTTAGTCTCGTTGCGGAATAAAATTTGTTGATCATGTCAGAGAACTTAGAATTTGAACAATGGTAAAATATTAACATTTTTATTAAATTCAAGATAATTGATAAACAGACTGCGGATTTTTATGCAAAATAAAAATTGTCTTAATTAATTGTGAGTTACAGGAGCTATATCTATTTTTTTCTTAATAATTTTAATTCATACAGCCGTATTTTTTAATTTTTCAGATGTTTTTACCGTTTTCCATTCGATGTACTAATTATCCTGCACAAAATCCACGATCTATTGACAACGCAATTAGACTGTCGCGAAATAAGTTACGTATCTCGAAACTAGACATTCCGCCCTTTAAAATGAGCGCACGTACGTTTCCCCACGATTTTTTTTCGAATAGGTGCAGTACTTCGAATAACGTGAATTCTTTGGCCAGCATCGAACCGAACCTCATTCCGGCATTACATAATTGAAAAATATTTCTTCGTCAATTTCGACCCGGGCTCGTGCGCGTTGTAAATTTATTTACAACACTACAGCAGGCCGTATCGAATGGTAATTAATAACGCGGCGATATCGTGAATTAATTAAACCTCGGAAGTGCCGAGTTTTTACATGTACGCGACATCCAATTTTGTTGATGGCGTGTTTCCGTTAGGAAAAATTAAACGAATCCTTGCGACAAATTGGAAAACGTTCGATTTTTAGGTAATTGAAATGCGTCCCGAAAAATTGGTTTAGAGACTTCGATGAAACGTGTATGTATTTTTCTTTTTTCTTCTTTTTTTTTTAACGAAATAATTGCGCAGAAGTTCGTCTCTATCCGCGTAAAAAAAAAAATGTCCGGCGGATTTCATTATGCCGGGAATACGTCTGCAACAAAGTAATTATGTTTAAGTGTTCGTGCACGGCTTGTCGGGCTGGTAAATAAAGCGGTTAAAATATTCGGAGCGTGAAGTCGAATGCCGTGGTCGGACGAAACCGGGGGAACTTTCCTCGGCGAAGTTGGCGAAACGATAACGCGTTTTCCAATTTGAGTTAAGCTGTACTCGAATCGCAGTTTCGAGGGCCGAACGCCTTATCCCGAAAATGGAGAACCCGCGGAGTCCGCGGACGCGGAAGTTTATTCAGCCCCCTGGAAATCCGGGCAGCCAGTCGGGATGAACAATCGTTGCTCCCGAGGGACGTCGTTTCACTAATAAAGTGTTCAGGAATTTTCCCAGTTCCCGCGGTTTCAAACTCTCCCGCGTCTCCGAAGGCTACGTTCCTTTTTCTTCTTTTCTTCTTTTCTTCTTTTTTCTTAATCATTGATCTCGAAGTTCCTTCGTGAAATACCTCGACGAAACTTCGACCGGCGTTACGCGACGACGCATTTCGATCTTTCCAGGAATTAAGAAATCGAATTTTCCGAAATTAAAATATTCGCGGCTTCCTTTCGTATCGTTTTTTTCCTCTATTTTATCCAGATCCTTCGCCGTTTAGAAACCAAGAGGCAAAGTAACGTGTTGACAAATGGTCCTCTTAATTCCCATTAAAAATGAAAATGGCCGCCGCGCGACGCGTCCGTAGCTGCTCCTGGAATTCCATACATATTCATTTTACGCGTTTTATATATTTTATTAATTCCGCCGTGCGTCCGTTTCGGGCGGGCGCCTTTGAGCGGCAATTATTTTCGTTTAAATTATGAGCTGCGTTTTAAATTCCCGGGACAGGAAAGTAGCGAACCAATCCCGAAAAATATTAAGGATTTATGATCCGTGTGTGCCCGGCCGGCTCGCCGACAGCCAGAGGTGAAACATTTCTCGAGCTATAAAAATTAATTTGGTGAAATGGCAGCGGATGATTAATATGTACGCAAATAATTGCTCCGGTGATCACGTTAATAATTTTGATTGAACGCTTTCCGCGGCCGGTTGTAATTAAATGAATGCAAGGACCGAGCCGTAACGCGCGATCTCTCTCCCGCGGTTTCCAACGCGTTTCGACGGTTGTAAAGCTAACGTTGCCCGCCGCGCGGGATTGTAAAGGAGTTACACAGTCTTATTTCGTAATATATATATACAGGCGGCACGCTTTGAGAAATTAATACCGCGCTAGTGGCCCGCGAATGTGTTGCCGGGGCTGATGTTTGGATTGAACTTTGATTAACAAGTTTCGCATATTTACGCGACGCAAACTACACACGGGCTTGGCTACGAAATCTGGTTGCGCGAATATATTCTGTACGATGTTTAGACGCGCGCCCGGTTGTTTGTCTTCTCGGCCGCAAGACTCTGTTTTACAAACGTGTCAGACGCTTGCCGTGCCAACACAATCGTTAGACTCGCATGCAAAAATTTTCCTCGGTCTGGCTCGGGCCTTTGGACTTCCACGGTTTTAGAGGAGATTAAATATTGTGATAGTTTAAATCTAGTACTGTTTTATTCTTATTAAGTACACACTTGACAGGGTCCTAATTTGGCAAGTATGTAAGTTGTTAAGATCCTTAGATTTCAAGTTTTTACGATGTCAGTTCCTAAGCTCTCTAGATCCTAAATTGTTAGGTCTTAAGTTGTTAAGATCCTAAATTCGCAAGATCTCAAGCCATTAGGTCCTAAGTTATCAAGACCTTAAATTGTTAGGTCTTAAGTTGTTAAGATTCCAAGTTGCTAGGTCCTAAGTTAGGATTTTATAACTTAGGACCTAGCAACTTAAGACCTAGCAACTTAGAATCTTAACAACTTAGGATTTTAAAACTGAGGATCTTAACAACTTAGGATCTACCAAATTAGGATTTAAGAACTTAGGATCCTGAGAATTTAGAAGCTAATAGCTTTAGTAAGGATAAGATTAGTGCCAGTTATAAGATCCTAAGAGTTATAAAATCCTAAGTTATTAGGTCCTAAGTTGTTAAGTCCTAACTTGTTACAATCTTAAGTTGTTATTCAAAGCTCTGAAGACCCTAAGTGGCTAAAGCCACAATGGTTATGATCCTAATTATAAAAGTTCTAATACTCGCTATCCTAATTCCTACGGTCCTAAATTGTCGAGATTTCTAATTACCAACATCCTAAGTTATTAAATTTCTAAATCGTCGTTAAGGTTCTCAGTTATATAGATCCTAAGTTGTTATGGTTATGAGATTATTAAACCTGATAGATTTGTTAAGGATCTACCAGGGTCCAAAGTTGTCACGGTCTTGAGATGTGAAAGACTAAACCCAACAGAGATCCAAATTCTCAGGATTAATCAAAATTATTCAAAAGGGTAATCAAATTATTCAGGATCGTTCAGGATCCGAAATTGTTAAGGATCTTCCAGCATCCGAGATTCTTAAGAACCTTCTACGATCCTAAGTTGTTACAGTTCAATCTTTTAGGGTACAAATTTGCTAAGAACCTGCCAGGGTCGTGCCAAGTTGTTGGTTTCTTCGAGGATCCTAAATTGTTAAGGATCCGCCAGGATCCTAAGTTGTTGGTGTCCAAAGTTGTCGCAGTCTTAAGATGCTGGGGGTCCAAACCTGGCAGAGTCCAACATTGATAACTACTTACCAGAGTCCTAAATTATTGGTGTCCGTAGTTATGGTGTCGAAGATTGTGGTCTCCGAAGTAGTGGTGTCCAAACTGATGAGGGTCCAAGCCAGTGGTAGGCCATCATCGCAGTCGCAGCCTAATGCATCGGTCCTGGCATGCTAAAATCCATCCCGCTTGTGCCAAATACAGATTAGATTTCCCTGTGGCGTCTCAATTTGGCATCCATTAATCCGGTAGAATACGGTGCGCACGGAGATAATTTATTAGCAGTAGATTGTGGTCGCAGACTTCACTCAGCTGTCCCGGGAGGGCCGAAGAAGTGACTCACGCCATTCCGCGCGTGCGAGTGAACGGGCTTTCAGAGCGGATTCAGGGCTCGTAATTTCTTGACACTAAAAGGTTATACGGCCTGGCACGCTGCCCCGACACACGGTGACTCCCCTCGCCTTTGATTTAAATTATTTCTCCCTTTGCCTTCGCACCTACGCGACGACGCCATCTTTTACTACCCTCCGCCTTAGGCTTTTATTATTCTTTCTACTTCCCTCCAACGGCCCGGGAACCGTCTGGATGGAACCTCCCTTCCCCCTGCATTTGCTTAAGGCCCGTGCTTTCCGTTTCGCTGTCACCGAGCACCGAGATTTCGTCCTTTTGTTTGAGAAGAGAAACCATCTCCTCGAACGGCCACGGGCCACCGGTTGCCCTTAAATAAAATATCGAAACTGTCTTCGGCTTTTATCGAATATCATTTCATTTTGCTTCGGCCACCGTGGTCTATGATTTTTCTTGCTCGATGCGTCGGTGTCGACCAATCCTCGGGTCGGCATCGACGACAGCGCGTCGAAAACCGGCCCGGAATTAATAAGCATAGTTCTCCCTCGTTGAACTGTAAACGCCGGTGAGTTTAAAGCCCCGTAGAAATTCGTGGAGTGGTATTTTCTGGCCGACGAAGAGAGGGTCCTCTTTACCTCGAATGGATTCGGGAGGGGGCGGGCCGTTCGAGAACAGTGAACGTCGTCGTGAGAAATCAAGTTATTTCGGCTGAGTGAAAGCCCTTTCCCACGGCGAAAGAAACGCTGGGAAAGTTTTCCGGCGGATTCGATTTATGTCCCTTCCCATTTTAAATCTATTCGCTCGCCGCAGTTCGCCCGGCACGATTCCTACCGGATTTTTGTTTAGCGCGCGCGCGCGCGCCACCCATCCTTCTTACCGTTGTGACAACAACGCAGCTCTTACCGATAATTATGACGAAAAGAACGTCGATTTATCAGTCCCTCAGTTTGTTTCGTTCCTTTTCCCGACAGTGTCGTCGCGTGAACGCCGTGGAACGCCGTGGAATCCGGACGAGGATTTTGAATCATCTCGGCATTTTCCTCTTCCCATTTGTCTCACCTTAGATTCCCTCCATTTTACGAGACGTCGCGCCATAAATTTTCGTTTCGCCCGGCGATACGCAGCTTTTTCTAAGCGACGCGAAATTAACTTTTCCCATCGAGTCTACCCACGGCGACGCGTTTTTGCATCGGACGCGGTTCTTCCCGGTTGCCGATAATCCACCATCCCTGTAGAACACGGCAGTAAAGAGGCGGCAGTAAATCCCGGGACGCCGATTCGACGCGTATCTGCTCGATTTGGAATTGCGTGCGCTGTCGTCTCGCCAACTGTCGCGAGCCATTCCCCTCTGTTTCGTAGGATCCTGCATTCCCGGCTGTAAAATTCATTCGGCGGCCCATGAATCTCCGTTTCATCTTCGCCTGGAGCTTCGGAGTGATTCGGATGGATTTTCCATCTTGGAAATTCGAGGAGTTCTGCTTCCGTAGACCAATGGCGGGGACGAGAGGAATTCAAGCTTGGATCAAGGTGGACCCAAGATAGACTCAAGATGGACCGAAGATAGATCTAAGCTAGGTCCAACTCAGGTCCAATTTTCAGAAATTTCTCTGACATTGTCCCTCAGTTGGGAAACAAAATTCCCGAGTTGTATATTTTCGTTCCCAAGCTGAAGTATAATGCGAGAGAAATTACTGTATAGATCCAATTTAGATCCAATTTAGGTCCAATTTATATGCGATTTAGGCCTCAGTTAACCATTTAGCTATTGCAATCTCTTTCAAAAGTGCGTATGTGTATTCATATTTTGTTGCACTACACCACTTTTGTAAAGTATATAATTTAATAACGAATATCAAAGTACAGTAATGTCTCCCTTACTGACGCTCAGATTGTGCACAAAAATGGACAATTTGGGAAGAGGTGATACGATTATTCGAGCTGTTGACAATTCGTAACTATAAAAACGAACCGCAAGACTCGAATAATCGTGTCTCCTCTTCCCAAATTGTCCATTTTTGTGCAGAATCCGAGCGTCAGTTAGGGAGACATTGCTGTACTTGTCACGAGGAAATCGCAACATTTTGCATTACGACGATTATACTCGTCGAAAACAGCTAACTGGATAAGTACAATTTAGGCCAAAGTCTAGTTCAATTTAGGTCCAATTTGGTCCAAGTTGATTCTATTTCGATTCAAGTAATCCTTTGGTTAGGACCAACAACCATAGGTCTCATCTACCAGTCTCTGTAACTCTTCTTCGATGGAAAAGACCTTGACTGGTATCTGTTACCATTTTTTAGAACAAAAACCAATAAATTTTTTCGAACGAAAAGCAACAACGTACAAGGATTTGCGAAGCCGATCAGCTAGGATAAAACAGTGCGCAACAACTCGAATTCCTAGACAGAGAGAATGGCTACTTAGATGTGCCTTGACCTCAACCTTGGAGCGGAGGAATGCACAGAGAGATTCACCCCACCGTGACGTTTCTGGTCTGTGTGCAACGTTGCAGAGCCGCGTCTGCAGTTGGTCGTTGCCCTCCGTCTCTCTCTCTCTCTTTCTTTCTCTCTGGCTGGTCTCCCAGTGGCTTTGCTACCTTTGCCAGAGCCCCCCTGCCTTTCTCTTCTATTTTAAATCGCGTGTTCTCCGGACGCGTGGCACTTCGCTGTCATTCCGCGAAGGCTTCCTTTGCCCGGTGTTCGCCGGACACATTCCTCCTTCGAACTTTTATTTCGGAATTCTTCCGCGGAAGATCTCCCCGTCCGCGACTACGGCATTTTGTCGTCCGGCGAAATTGTTGCCGTCCGAGAATTTATCTTATCCACCGGCGCATCTCGGCAAGTTTTCCACGGGCATCGACGTTCCGTGACCCCCGGCAATGAATGATTCCGCGGGTCGGCCGTTGCGCATTTGTTCGCCGGCGACTCCACAAATAAGCACCGTCCGACAGGTGAAAAGATAAACGGGCATGATCGAGCCGCATGCAACGCCAACGGGAGATCCCCGGCCGAACTTTTTTTCCACGGGAAAGCCGCCCCCTTTTTATCGCATTCCTTTGTCGGGAATCACGACCCGGCGCCCCCCTTCCGAAATGCGCGCCATAAACCCTGCAACTTTTTACGCCGAAAGTTCGCCCGGCGTCGACGCCCGGAGTACACCGCCGCGCCGCCCCCGTACTTTCCTTATCCAGATCCTCGCACGCATTTTTACTATCGCGCTCGGCATTAATTTTAATCCCCCCGATAAAGCAGTAACCTTCTGTTTCACGGCGGCTAAGCAGCCGGCGAATTTCTTGCGCGGTCCCCGGCGACGTTCGATGATCGATGACGCGCTCTGTCAGCCTGGAAACATGAAATCGCGGGGGGAACCGGCCCCCCCGAGGCTGAACGTCTGGCGGCATGAAGAAACCTGCCAGAAGAAACAAACTGGCTGCCCTTGTCCTCGCTTTCGATCGCCCGATCCGCTTCTCCGACCGGTCATTCTTCGACTAGCAGTCGATTTCAGATTTCCTCCGTTTAATATCGCGGCTCCGGTTTCTGGTATCAATCATCCGAGAGCAAGGGCGAGGCCTCGGCTAAATCAATGTTTGTTCTATGCTGGACAAAGCTGGATTCGTGTAGATCAAAGAGGCAAGTCCATAGTATGTCCAATTTTGATCCAAGATAAGCGTAAGTTGTGTCCAAGTTATCCAATTTGGGTCCAGGGCCAGGGCCAAGTCAGATATTTAGGCTTCCTCCATCTAGTTCCAAGTTGGATCCAAGCTTAGATCGAGGACTAGGTCAGATTTAGATCCAAGTTAGAGCCAAGGCTAGGTCCAGGATTAGATCAAAGCTGTGCGCAAACATAAATGGACCTAGAAAAATTTCAGCATCCCGACGCAAGTCTGATAAACACGTAGGCGCCGTTTCGGATCAATCGATGCTGTCCGTTTGTTTAAAAATAATTCTAAAATCGCTGTAATTTCAAGTTACACCTCGCTTCGTATTTTTCTGTAACTCCGATCCACTGCGCGATCGCCTTTGTGGACACGAGCCGTGTAATTTCCCGGTCGCCGAAAGAACGGCCAGAAAATTGTTTCGCGGGCGCGACAAAAATTGCCGGGCGATTTGCGGGACAGGTCGGCCGGGAATTTTCAAAGTAATCGGGCACACCCGCGGCCGTGATTTCCCATCTCTTGGTCGGTTCGGATTCAACAGGTTGCAGCAGCCAGTGGCCATCAGACGAAAAAAGACTTGTCGTCCTTCTTTCGATTTCCTTCTCCTCCTCCCTTCCTTTCTTTCTTCGTTAGCTTTTTATTAGCTCCTCTCTCCCGTTTCAATTAAACGTCCCCCGACGCTCCGCTCCGCTTCGCGGTGCGTAATTCCTTTCTGTCCCGGCGACGCGACGCGACGCAGCCCGCCGTTTACCCGTCGCTGAACTGACATAATAGAAATTAAGGGATCTCTCGCAATATTTAATCTCGGGATTAAGAAAATTCGGAGTCGCCTCGCCGACACCGCCCGGTCGTTCTACCGGATTTAAAGACACCGGCGGCACGTCTCGCAGCCCTCGCAGCTGATATCGCATCTCGTCGGACCTTTGTACCCAGGAACGGTCGCAGAAGCGATCCTCGCGATTTAGACACCGTAATCTCGTCGTTGTTCTACGGATGCCTAGTTAATCTAATTGATAATCGTCGCAGACCAACCTGAAGGATCTATGGAGCTATGGACGCCAAGCGATCGCTGAAAGCTGATGGACCATGGATTCTAAAATTCCTTAGATACCGAGCAGTTTAATCAGCCCTGTCAGGTCCAAGGTAGATCGGCCTACGTCTAGGGTCGACCGGTTCACGGTGTAGAGAATTAAAAGGAGCAGATCGTCGGAAAGAGGATCCCCTGTCCTCGGTAGCGATGGGGAATTTCAATTATCCGCAACAACGTGGCCCAAAGATTTCCCGTGGTGTCGTCCAATCATCCGGCTGAAAAGAGGTCTGCGGCTTCGGCAGCAAGGCCGAGATGATCTGAGGGAAACGAGACGTCAGGCTCCGTCGGACGTCATCGGCACCGTGGGCACCGGGTGTCCCGTAGCCCGGAGCCCATTATCGTGGCTGGCCAAAGCCGCAACGCCTATAATACATTGTGCCATAAACTCGTTTCAGCGAGAGTGGCTGCTACGTTGCTCAGGATCTGGCACGGCCGACATGCCGGACATGAATGTCCCGGGCATTGTCGTCGACGGCCACCGTTGACGGCCGGAACCCGCTGCTTTAATGATTTACATCGGTGACACGGTGACGCGTGTTTTACCCTAACTGGATTTTCGTGTTCCCCCGTTCGGCTGGAGAGAGAGGAGACCCGGTCGATGGAGCCTAAGGAGCCGCTTCCAAAACTCGAACCGAGCAAAGTCCACCGGAGACGTTCGTCCTTCTATCAATGGTGTCCCTACTTTTGTAATAACGTTCGGCCCCGCCGTAAAATGGTTTCTCGAAGCGCTTCAAGTTCGCATTGGATGCCGGCGAGCACACATGTGGCCGCGCGATAAAATGAATGTCACAACGCGGCCGTAAACCGGTCGCCTAACCGAACGGAAACGCGTAACCCCGCGACATTTGTTTCGACGACCCGGCCGCAGGAATTTGCATGCCACGCAGTCTAGCAGAGATTCAGGGACCTGGGACATCGCCCGGCGTCTTCCACGGTCTACGTTGCCCTGTCGACTGAGTAGATGGCTGCGTAGACTTTGCTGGAACACAGTCTGGACCCAGTCTTAGCCCATCAAGTCCTAATCCAGATTATAGTTCCATTTTTATCCTTGCTAACTCCAAGATTTTGACTCTTACTTAATACGGACTTAATCCAGATCTGGTTCAGACTTAATCCAAATTCAGCCCAGGCCAAGTAAGACTCAGTGCAGGCTTCCTCGAGTCAGATCCTACGAAGACAAGACTCGGTTTCAGCTTTTTGTAATCTAGACCACGTCTGGGCAACTTGTGGCTCGTTAGCTGCACACGACTTCTTCCGCCACTGCTCTGCGATCCCCATTACGACGATGCTACATAGTATCGATTACACTGTAGACTCTATAGCAGGCCTGTGTAATAGCGTCATGGTGGAGGATGAAGAACAGTAGCGGAAGAAATCGTATGCGGCTCGCGAGCCACAAGTCTCCCAGACCTGACCTAAGCTAGTATCACCTAGCCTAGTCTGGCCTAAATTCAGTCTAGTATGACTTAAACCTACCCTAATCTGGCCTCAACCCAGCCTAACCTTAGATTTTCCTCAAGCTGCACGCCCTTGGAAAAGTCGAAGCAAAAAGACCGCTAGTAAGGCTAAGACTCCAGATCGTCTGGAGAAGTCGCATCAAGAAAGGCTGCAGGAGGAATCGAATGTCGTTAAGAAATCAGAGTGAACGTTTCGATTGAAACGTGACAGGGCGATCGTGGGACGAATAAGGAGACATCCGATTCGAAACGAGTGCATCGGAGCGAAAGACGAACGGCTTGCGGAGGATTGGCGAACAATCGCCAGTGGATACAGCGGATCCGTGGATCGAAGGTCGTCGTTGCAATTTAAACGGATTTATGGTGCCCCTGGTACCCTTAACTCACACTCGTTCCCTCAGGCTTCGAATATTCGAAGTCGGGTAAGCTGGTCGGCCTCCGCGAGCCCGGAAAAGTTCCCTGTCGTGCTTGATCGTGTTGCTTCACGGTTTGCTAGCGCCGCGTCCACCCCCTCGGGGAATTGCCGAAATTTCGGGCTTGTAGATCACCGGGCTTGTTTTCTGGACCACGGGAACCGCAGACCGTGCCGTAAGAAAGCAGCGCCGGTAATTCCTCGGGAAACGAACGAACGAAAGAACGGACGAACGCACGAGACGAGAGCAGCCTCCCTTTATCCCTTATCGTTTGTAATTTTTCCCTCTTTTGCCCCTAATTACATTCCTCCTTTTCCTTCAGGAACAGTTTCCCGTTATAATCCGTTGCGACTTTTCTCCATCTCCTCACCTCGGGGCACATTTTTAACAATACTTTCCTCCGCTCTCCGAGCTACATTTTTCTTACGAACTTTTCCGCTGTTATATTTTCTCCCCGGACTCTTTTCACATTTTTTTCTTCAATCATGATCCAACATCTCCGCTTCCCCATTGCGGGTTTCCTTTTCCCTCCGGTCGCTTTGCCTTCTCTATATTTCTTTGCCCCGCGCCGTTCCCGACGACGTGTCCCGGCGCTTCAATTTCCCGGCGCGGAGAGGAATCGCATCCCGGATGCTTCTCTCTCTCTCTCTCTCTCTCTCTCTCCTCTCCCTCTCTTCGCAATTAAAATCTCGAAATTCTATTTTTCTGTTTACGATCCACTGAAAATCAACCGACCATTGTCGGGCTCGTTCGAGTTTCCCGGCGAGCGCCGAGAAAATTATGACGAATTTCCCTCGCCGGCTAGCGTTCTTCGAATTTTCCTACTACCACCACCACCTCCTCCACCTCTTCCTCCTCCTCCTCAGCCACCTTCTCCTCCCTTGCGACCTCCTCCAGCTAGGCGCCGTAAGTTTCCCCGAAAGGAAGGCAACTTGCACGTAAAATGGAACGACGGTGACGATCTCGAGGCGCAAACAGTTTCCACTTTTCCGCGAGAAATTCGCGGCATTATCATGAGCAAATTTGACTTTCCCACCCGCCCGCCCGCCCGGCCGCCGTCTGCCAGGCTCCGGTCTCGTGGCCGTCAACGCTCTGGCTCCTCCGGTGCCCTGCGCGAAGTAAGTTCGCGGTATAACCAACGGCTGCCTCGCTCCCAGGGGGACCAAGCCACGTGCATCATCCACCTTTTCAGCATCCGCTTCCAAACCACTTCGGGATTGACTATGCATCAGTCGAATTCCGTCGGGCCGCCGTTCCACCTACGGCTGGCTCTCTCCGCGACGCATCCGGCCGGAACACCGGCGTCGCGCATGTTGCGAACTGTCTTTACCTTATTCTTTCGCGTTGCCACCCGCCCCGTCGTCCCCCGAGTCTTTCAGGACCTGCCCGAGGCCTGGGCGTCTACCACCCTCGGGCGAATCCTCGACTGCGGGGTGTGATTATCTACGCTAACTGGTGCGTTGCTTCTTTGAATCTTTCAGGACCTGGCTGCGATACGGGGCTTCTTCCGTCGGCGGTGCCTGGGGACAAACCGCAGTTTCTTTAGAGTATTAGGGTATGATTGATCATCCAAAGTGATGTGTATTTTTTTTTTTTTGTCAAGTCTTCGAGGATCTAGAGTGAGCTGGAGCCTTGGCAATCGCGGTAGTATCTATTAGGATTGCTAGCCTAGCTTCAGTTTAGGGTATCAGAGTATGTCTGATCATCGAACACATTGTACATTTCCATTCTAAAGTCTTTCAGGACCTAGAATTATCTGGAGCCTTTAAAATCACTAGCACCCGTCGCGATTGTTAACTTGGGTTTAGTTTAGGGTATTAGGGTATGACTGATCAGAAAAATAACGGGGGCCATTTTCGAGGTTATTAGGACCTAGGATTGCCTTTATGGACCTGGTATATGAACATAGATGGCATAGATTGGAGCGGAGTTAGTTCCGTAATCGGAACGGCTTCTAAGAAAGTGGACGTAGCCGGGGTGTATCGCGATGAGCAAAGTAATAATGTAAGTTACGGTTACGCTGTAGTTTGGCTTCGGTTGCGGCTTCAGTGGTACAGTTTCCATAACATTAATCGTCATAGCACTATTATACAGTGTAACACAAGCCTGAACAGGTTGTGTTCTTTAACGGCAGGCCGGGCGACTGGGTCAAACTGAAAGCTATTATAATTTACTGGCGCGCGTTAGCGGACCCCCGGTAACTTAGCCCGGCAAACCTCGGCGCGTCGGCTGGAATCGATTCCTCTCTCTTTCCGTCTCCCTCTCTCTCTCTCTCTCTCTCTCTCTCTCTCCGGTCGTCGAATGGAATTTGTTGGCTGCTCCTCCTTATTTCCTTACCCCGTCTCCGATGACGGATACTCTTATTCTCTTTTTCGAGGACGGCCGAGAGAGGGAGAGATATCCTAGAAATTCACGCTCGCGGAAATGTCTCCTCGACCGGGAATATCCGCTTATCCCTGCAAAAGTGGCGGAACGAAGGATGGGGTTTGAAAATTTACGCGCGACGGCGTTCTGCTGCTCGTTTGCGCGCGCCCCCGGTCCTACGGAAGTCGAAGGTCCCTGGAGCGTGCGAATCGAGATATCACGATTAGATAACTGATCCCGAGGCCTCAGACCGTGCGGAAGCGTATTTTTCTTCACGGGCTCCCGGCACGACGATAATCTTGTCGCCCCGTATTATACGAGCAGCGTGTCCCTCAAAACGCCGTCGAACCCTTCGATCGGCTCTCTCCCAGCTATATTTACAATCGCCGGAAAAAAAGGCTCGTTTTATTCGAACAGCGGACAGAGGAACGCTGACGACCGGTGTACAAATAATTTGTAACCTAGAAATTGATATTGGCCGTGTGTGCCGCGTTCGACGAGCTAACTGAAAAATAGTTTGACGCGCGGAACGAGTCGACTGGAACAACCGTCTCAATTACAAGTCCCTTCCACGGCGGGGCCATGGTCAACCGTTTCGCGTAACAGGGCCACAATTAATAAACATTCACGATTGACGAACCATAACAAAATTAGTGAAATTGAAGTGTCAATGATGCCCGGGCCGCCGCGCGGCACCGAATTGCACGCGTGCTACTCGTTTAATTGGCGCTCGTCCGCCGTTTCAATTTCCATCGACACGCGGACCGGTTCGACACCAATTCGTTTTAGCCGCGTTACGCGTGTCGCCGCCGCCACTGCCGCCGCCGCCGCGTTCTTTGATTCCTCCGCTTTCTCTGCAATGGCCGCGATTCGACGATCCACCGGGCGTCAAACTTTTCGAGCATTTTTTTCGGCGTCACCTAACTCGGACCTAAACTAGACACCATGGTTATGGTTATTATACGAATAACTGGTAAGAATAGGTTTCTGACCGAATCTAAACAGGGTGGGGTGGTCTAAGACCAGACGCAACAATGCCAGGTCATTAATTCCACGTCTTCGAGTTATTTCCAACGTATAAAGTAATTGCAGCTAATTTTTCGAGATAGCAACAACCCCAGCGCAAAAGTGCATTAAGTTCGGTGAGAGTGCTTAGCTAGTAAATAGTCGGAGATGTAGATGGCGGTGATCGATTACGTTCGCCGTTCCAGATGCCGCTTGATTAGTAGACTGTGTTCCCATTAGTATTATTGGGATCCTTCGTTATCTCCATTGCTTCCAGCACTTGCTCTCGGAAATAATCCGTTTCTCCTACTTTTCCCGTGATCTCTGCTAACCATGATCCTCTATCCCAACCCTTTGGTGTCCTCTTCGATATAGAATCGTATCGTGGAAACGTGTCCATCGGGTCATGACGAAGCATATGGTCTCTATTTAGACTCTGTTTAGTCTTAGTTTATTGTAAGGTAATCCAGAGTTAGACCCGACCTGAACTTGATTTAGTCTAGACTTAGACACAGCATGGTATCTCCGACATGGTCTGGAGAGACTAGATCAGACTTAGTCCTAGATCATCAGAATTTAATCAGGACTTTATCCTAGAGATCGTTTTATAGACTTGTCCAGACTTAAGCCAGAGCTGGTCGAGACATAATTCAGATTTAACCAAGACTTAATTCAGGTTTAATCAACGTTTAGTCGTATTTAATCCATAGATCTAGTTCAGATTAAATTCGGAACTAGATCATCTTTTAATTTAGAATTAGTACATGCTTTTAACCAAGACCTGGACCATGTTTTTAACTTGAGCCTAGGCCACGTTTTGAACTCTTACCTAGTCCACGTTTTTAACTCGGACTTAGTTCATGTCTTTAACTTAGACCTAGTCCATATCTTTAACTTAGACCTCGTCCATGTTTTTAACTTAGACAATTCACGTTTCCAACCAGAATGCAGTTCAGATTTAACCCAATCTTCGTTCAGATTTAATCCAGACCTGTATCGTTTAGTTACGCGTGCCCCATTTCTGATGTGGCAAGTAGTTTCGATAGGGATATCGGGACCATCCGTCATCTGGGTGAATCCCGAAGATTTTCATTTAGTTCTGGAGGATATCCGCTAACCTGGTTCTACGGTTCCGGGTATTGAAAGGATTAATACGGCAGGTATACGCCGCGGCAGTTAAGGTGCCATGAAAGCGGACTAATCTCGTTGAAGCGCGCGCCGCGGCAGAAAAATTCCGCTCGTTTCCACGGCTTCCGGCTCGCCGGGGTCACGCGGCCCGGAGTAATTTCGAGAATGGAGCGGCCCTGCCTTTTTAAACATTAATCGTAGGACGCGATTGCATTTTTTTTTTTTGCCCGGGAGTAGCACGGGGCTCCTCTTCGGTGATCCTAGGGGCCAGGATTGGCCGCGGTAACGCGATTAGACTGCCTCCAGGTCCTTCGCCCTAGCCCCCAGAAGTGATTCTCAGCCAAATGGCACCGAGAAATGCTACCTCCCCAGGGATCAGAACCCCTCCGACACGGATTCCCTCTGTCTTCAATTCCGTGCGTGATCCGCTAAGGGTTTTCCGGGCATACGTGCGTTGGATATTCGACCACCTTGATCATCTCTTCGTCTCATCAAAATTTTACCGGGACCATGTCCTCTTACACGGCTCCTTTGGCCCTTCCACCAGCCGCCAGCTATCTGGGAACACGATTTTTCACCTAATTACACCGTTCGCGAGTGTTTGAAGGCGTAAATCGACTTCTGAAATATTCTGTGCTTAAATAATCACCAGGCTGCGGATCTTCATGCGAAATTAAAATTGTACGCATCCGTTGCAAGGAACGGGAATTGTATAAACATTTATTTTCATTTCGAATCATTTTAATCGGCTATAACTAATACAATCACAATATTTAATTTTTGTAATAGTGTAATAAAATCTGCAGTCTAATAGTCACAGTTCTGTGGTTATTTTTTACATGGAATTGTTCTTCGAACACTTCTGATTAAGGCCATGTAGAATAGCGGAGCATTTTTTTGTATGTCAACTTTATATTTATCGAATAAGACGCATTAAATTTTTTTATTCAAAAATGAACAAAATAATGAAATAAGGAAATAGTGACAAACTAATGTTGCCTCTTTCACTTTGAAAATTATTTTTAAATGTTTTCACGTAATGTTTAATGCAGAAATATTTAATATACAATAGCGTAAATATGTTTAAATGATTTTTGAAAGTGCGAAAGGCGATTGACTTATTGCTGTTTTGAACTGTTCTTTAATATCTGGATATGCGGAATCTGAGCATGCCAGACGATAGAGCGGACAATTTTAGGACAAATATCGTTGCGAATTGAGCACCGCTGGTCCTGCGGTTTCCTTCAACTATTTTCTCGCTCGATTACAATCGGGTCGCAATTTTCAGCTACCGTCAACGCTATCCGTAGTAAAAATATTTACTCTGCAGCCCGGTGTGCCGAGACTTCCTCTCACGGTTTTATTTGTTTTTTCTAAGTCGCAAAATACCCGACGAACTCGTTCCAATTTCAATGCCCGTTTCACTCCGATCATCGTCCAAACAGAATTACGTATTTTCCAGTATTAATCATTTTCCGAGCAGCGTGTTGTGCCCTGATATTCGACAGAGTGCGCGCCAAGAATTATTCCCTGAAGTTGTTCCCGTCTCGTTGCAACCATCGGATGAACTTCCATCTTCTACGCCAATTAGCCTAGTAAATAACTGCGTAATCGTATTCGAAGACGTAGTTGCTAATGAATGAGAATTACTCGGTGGAACGCTAAAAAGGGAACGGGACGTTATTACGAGCCGGTACGCGTGGCACTGAGAGAGAGAAAGAGAGAGAGAGAGAGAGCACGAGAAGAGAGGGATCACGGGCAAAGTAAGATTACCTATGACTTTTGCCCGGGAAAAGTTTAAGGTGAACGATGTAATTTTCTCTCGATGCCGCCACGCGTCTCCTCCGGGGCACCTGCCGGCTTCTCGTTGCCCCGGGAGACACAGAGATGAAAACTCTCCTCCGGGACGATATTTAATGCCGGCCTTTTTGCTCGACGCATAGTCTAATTTCATGAGTGTCTATTAGAGGAGTCATGAGTGGCCTCGAGGAGTCCGTGGAAAACCGGCCCTCGAGGAACGCGCGCGGATCAAACGACGGCCGGCGTTTATAGATTCGTGAGAGGGATCGGGGGAAAACAAAATGGTGTCTGTCCTCCTGACTCATTACGCTTTGACTCCGTTCCCAAAGTCACCGGTATCTTCCAAGACTTCATTCGTCTTAATTAATGGGAGCCCGGTGGTATCATGTTCCGTCGATTCTTAACAAAAGTTACACACAACGATTGTACTTTTTAGTTGAAGCACGCTTACGGACGAGAGCTAAGACACTAAATTTTCAAGATTTTAGTAAAATTTGATATTTTTATAAATATTCATCTTAGTAAATTTATATTACAGCGAAAGTTAGAAGACTTTGTTTATACTGCAATATTGTTTCTCTTAGTAAGCACGACAAATTAATTTATTGCACTTTTCGTGGCAGGCGTAAGTCAAAAAACGTTTCGAAAAAGGAAGGTAATCAAATTAATGATTTCGTTGACACATTACTATACAATACATTTACTATAAAACCAGAATTATGCAGTCTTTTTGTAGTTATTAAAGAACGTTTATTCATTTTGGATTGATTCTCGCACCTTTTTTGGTGAATGTATTTAATGACCCTTAATTTAAAGGTCGTCGATTTTAATCTACGTCCAGATTTCGACTTTATTTGTTTAGCTAGACGTTTAAGTTTGTTTAAAAATGGTTAGGGCATTCGAGGACCGTGGGATATCAGTTTGCACAGCAAACTAAAGACCGAGCAAGGCGATACAAATTGGCATGGTGAAATGCTATGGCCGAGCACTTCCATTGTTTCAGGGCTTAGTTATTAACCCCCGCCCCAGAACTTCGTCTAGAAACACTGTGACCATTGAGACTGTTGTCACCATCGATTCTATGCGTTGTTCTATGCTTCGTAGTCCCAATGGACATCGGCAAATTCGTCTCGCCTTAACGCCGTACTATTAATCCACCGTAAATATTTTCTCGATGCGCGATGACTAATAATTATCTCTTTTCTGTTACAGGTAAGCACACAAATCCGACGCATCTCTCTAAGGCTGATCCTAGGGAAGCTCTTAAGCTAAGTATTCGCAAAGATATCGG
Source organism: Megalopta genalis (assembly GCF_051020955.1). Classification (NCBI taxonomy): domain Eukaryota; kingdom Metazoa; phylum Arthropoda; class Insecta; order Hymenoptera; family Halictidae; genus Megalopta; species Megalopta genalis. The sequence goes on from NC_135017.1 coordinate 10,531,612, forward strand.
CGCATAAATTTTGAATTTAAATTTTGAAACGGCAAGCTGGACGTCCCAGTTTAAACAAATTTAGTGCATTAATTTGCACCGTAGCGTACATAATTTATACATTTATCGGAAAAAAAAGAAATCCTATACGCCGAAAAAAATCACGCGAACACCACTGAAACGAAGCATTAACGATCAGAAATATCAGAAAGAATACCTCGTAAATAGAAACATACGCGACTCGTTGCGTTCTTCCCAGCGGCAACAGATTTATTTTCGCAATTACCAAGTCCCGAAGAACGTCCCGGAAGAGTAAAATTAACCTAGAAAGAGAGCAGCGGTCGTCGACGCACGGCCGATCAGCGGCGAAGGCGAGTGTAACGAGCGCAATTTGCGGCGGAAATGGCACGGCAACGGGTTAACAAGGGAAACAGCATGTGTGGAGGGAAGGTCCGCGAACTTTCGGCGAAGAAGAACCGGGCCGGCGTTGCCGCGAGAAGCCTGAAAACCCTGGGAAAAACCGGGCGTGACGAGGGTTCGCCGCAAATTACAAGCCGCTTAATCCCCCGGCCCGGGTGCAAAGTAACACGGTTTAACCTTCGGCAGAAATCAGATTTTCGGCGCGCGGTGAGGGAGGCCCGGGGATCAATGGATCGTGGCCGACGAACGCTCGTGTTCCGTCGCCGATGGACACTGGTCGAGAGCGGCCAGGGTGTTCTCTTATTTCGTCGACGACGGTGTGTGTAGCTCGTGCGTGTGGTGCGTAAGCGCGCGCGCGCTCGCGTCTGTCGGGCTGTGTTGGTCCGCCGCGTGCCTCGAGGAGGCAGCCGCGCGCCGGGGGTCGGTTTTAATTAGAGAGGCTGCAGCGTCGGATCCGAGGCTGCAGGACCGAAACAGGCTCTTCGATTAAATTATTAATTAACGTTCTCTTGGAAATACCACATCACACACGCAGCGGCGGCGTTCACACGCGATTCCCGGCGACCCACAGAGATAGATGACAGACAGGAAAAGAGAAGAGCGCCGCTGGCAAAGCGCGGGAAAGAGACGATCGCCCGCCGCCCTACCCCCGGCGAGCCCGGGGATGATACAGGGACGAAAGGGAGGCCGTACACAAAGAGACAGGGCGCGATCAGGGGATGAGACGAAGGGATTTTACGTGCGTGCATGGTGGATGCACATAATCTGTACCCACCGTCGTACATTCACTGGGAGCAAACCCTGCCGCGCCACGCCGCGCCCCGGCTATGACGATGGAAAGTGTATTATGGCGGACCCCGTGCACGCCGCTTTCAGCTATTCACCGATTTCGATGCGGACATCCATGCTGCATCGATCACGAAAGAAGCCGCCAGTCGCCGATCGACACCACGGATTTCCTATTTTCGCTTCGCTGTCTTCCGTGAACACCTTGGCGCCCATCGATATTTTTTCGGCGATGCCGCACGATACCTTTCTCCGACACGAGAGCCGTCAGGATACCGTCATTCCCCCTCTAACGGCCACTGGAAATCGTGCCGAACGTTTCTCGTCGGTTTTCGTGCAGCTTTTTCGGGGCCTTGGCGCGATTGCTGAATTCATGGCTAGCTGGACTTAGACTCGAGCACAAGATAGCTCACTGGTACTTAATACAGTAATGTTTCTCTAATTGACGCTCAGGTTGTCCACAAAAATGGACAATTTGGGAAGAGGAGATACGATTGTTCGAGCCTTGCGGTTCGTTTTTATAGTTACAAATTGTCAACAATTATAAAAGAACGAGCTACAAGGCTCGAATAATAGTATCTCCTCTCCCCAAATTGTCCATTTCTGTGGACAATCTAAGCGTCAGTTAGGGAAACATTACTGTATTTAGCATGGCACTTGGTCTGACGTCTAATTAATGTTTGATACTTGGTTCGATGCTTAGAGGACCTCAAACCTAGCCTTTAGTAGATGTCTCTTATCTATTCTGGCACCAGATATGATATTTAATCTAGAATATAATATAATATACTAACTAAACTGTACCTAGTGGCTAGTCTGATACTTGAACGACCTCGAGTCTAGCCTCTAGTAGGCGTCTGCTGTCTAATACTACACCAGGTCTGGTATTTAACTCGGTTTCTGACTTCAGACACATAACTGATGACCTAAACTAGACCTAGTGCCTAGTGTGAGAGCCATTGTAACTCATAGCTGGGTTGGGGAAGATACTCGATGACTAATCTGCCATTTGCTCAACAATTAAAGTGGTAAGCTAGACTAGGTCTCATATCAGGAACTAGGCCTGATTCAAGACAACAGTTAGACGTCTCGAGTCAAACATTTAAACTGGGGTATTTAACTCGAGACGTCTAACTATTGCTAGTCTAGCTTATAGCATCTAGCTTGTAAAAGGTACCTGGTGTCTAATTTTGCACCTGATCTACCCCATCCAACCTGGCTCTCCAGTTTACTGTCTTCTCTAGCCACCTAAATTGGACTTAGCCTCCAATCTAACATCTTTAGTATAGCTCCAACTTGCTACTATCTGACATCTGCACCCTAACTTAGCACCCAGTCCTACACCTAAATTGATACTCGCGCGTACACTCAATTGACCTAATTGCTATATAGTCTGATAGTTAGCCAGTCGAAGACCGTTTTTAACATCGCGAACGACGCAAATCCTGCCATGAAATTTCAGTGAACGTTCTTGATACGGTGAACAATCGAATCTACGGCATCCTCGCTGGCCTCCGTCCGCTTATAATGCATCGGAAACTTTGTGGTCGCTTTTGTGGGTCCGCGGGTCGCATCGACATCATCCAGGCTCACCCATAAAACTGATCCATTACAGACGCAACGACACTGCTACGCCGGCCATAACCGACGGTTTGCAACAAAGCCCCTAAAAGCAGCCTCTACAATGCGACGGGCTTAATTGGTTTGACAGCCGCTCCGGGCACTTTCATGCAGTGACCCTGCCTCTCCCGGCAGCCTCCAGCCTGGTTCGCCAACCGACCCCCTCTTCTTCTGCCCCCCTCGGGCTTCACTCCTTCCGGGGCTTCGGCGAGCAACCCGGATTAATCCTGTTTTACTTCTAATTTCTACCCTCGCCGCTCTATAGTTTTTACTGCGGAGGAGAGCCTTCGTCATCAAACACTCGCGACAACGAAATCTGTTGGATCGGGTCGACGACCTTAGGGCGCGCCAGACACCGGAACGGTCCAAGTATTTCGCTGCGATTTTTCTCGAAGGTAAAAGATGCCGTCGTAGCTCCAACATAGAAAGGATACGCGACAGACTCAAACGGAGACACTTCACACGTATACAGGGTGTCAAAAAATTACGGTACTTCCGCGAAATGACGAGTTCCTGAGATCATTTGAGGTAACTTTTTCCTTATAATATTCTGATTTATTATTTTCTTATTACGTTCTTAAAATTCCTTGTAATTTCCTCATAATTTTGGGACACCCTGTACATCACGGTATCGACGACAATGAGACTGTCAGCGACAGTATACTCGAACGAAATCGATTTCGAACGCACCGATGAGAAAACTCGACAAGCATCGCTCAACTTCACATGCAAACCTCTTCCCCCGTATCGTCCATTTCTGTTTTCAAACCGAAGGACGATGCGAGAGAAATTACTGTACTCCGCTAAATTCGGCACACGAGTTTACAATATTCGATTAGGCAGCAGTGTCACATCACTGGTGAAATTTCATTGATCGAGGCGCCGCGTTTGTATGAAAAATTGTTGCAGCGTGATTGCGTTTAAGCGTAGGGAACGACAGCAGCTTGGTAAGGGACCGCGAAAACGGGAGCAGGAGCTGGCTAGCGGCGTCTCGGCGGAGTCCATTACTGGCCGTTAAACGCAACAAGGATCGTTCGCCGGGTCCGTTCAGATTACCTTATGTCGTTCCAGTTAATTCGAGGCGCGGAAGCGTGGGCGGCGGGTGGGGCACGGGGTGGGGGGGCGGTCGAGTTCAGTCGGTGATCCGGGGCTCCTTCTTATGCAAACCGCGAAAGGCATGCAGAAAGCGGCAGGGCTAAGAGGGTCTGCTGGATATTAAACGTTAATTATACAACGAAATTTACTTAGAAATATGACGAGAGAAACGGAGAGCCCGGTGAGAAGGGTCGACAGGAACGGACGGCGGAAAGGGAAGCGGGGAAAGTGGCCTGGCCAGGCAACGGCGAGGGGCCCGCGGGAAAGAGGGAAAGAACGAATGCTGGGAACTACCCCGGAAACTAACTCGACAGTTTAAGGAGAAGCGGGCTTCGCCTGCAACCCTGGTAAACTTTGCCTCTTGATTGGACATTTATGGCAGCGAGTCGTGAACGCCGATTACAGACGTTAATTAGCATTTATCGTTCGGCCGTTGTTGACTGCACCGCGGACACATCCCGGCCCGCGGAATTCCCTTGCTTTCGCGTCGAAAAATGGCACGGTTCAATCTCGATTATACACGGTGTCGCGTGAACTAGTGGCGCAATCGGGCAGAGACTGATTCTACGTTGAAGGATAAGTCGAAGAAAGAGAATAAGATTTTTTCACTTGAGGCTTCGTTTTCGAGAAAATTGAGTTGCAAGATGCGACAAGTTGGCACGGCCTGTGTTGCAGTGCGACGAGAAGTAGAATTGGTATGTCATGACCAGGCGCGTCACTTGACTCCTGTTCAATAGTATCATTTTTTTAACCTACTTTTTTCCGAAAGCGGAGCCTTGGATCGAACAAATTTGTTCTATATTTTCGATTCATTTTTTTACGTAGAACCAGCGTGTATCCGATCGTACCACCAGTTACATGACATTCTTTAGGGGCATTGCACTGGCTGCATTGTTTGAAGAATTACGGAACTTTTTTGCTTCTGCGTTTAAAAAATACCCCAAAGGATTTTTCCTTAAATAAATATGATCTATTTATTATCAATCGCGATTATAGTTATATATTTTATTTATTTATTTTGTTTATTACGCGTGAGATTATATCAAGGTTATAATATAAATAATATATATTATATAAACATATAAATAAATAACTATATCTTATATAATATAAATAATATATAATATATAAAATAATCTACTCCACAAACGTCTTCGAGACTTAAAACCGACGCGGTTGAATCTTGTTTATCGGAACAGTCGGTTCGTATAGCAGAAGCTCTGCCGCAGTCCCATTTCCGAGTTCGGATACGAGAGACCTCCCCGATCGAATAACAGAGACAGTGGATTCATAGTTTGAAGAATTCCGACGCGACTCGTGTTGCGACTATTCCCATGGCGCGATAAGGAAACGCGCGGGGCGTGTTCACGGATGCGATCCGCGTCCGTCGTGAAATGGGAAATATATATTTCCTGGACGACGTGACGACATCTGCCGCGTTCGTTGTCCGTTCGCCATCCCCCGACACGGATCACCAGCCCCTGCCTCATTTTTTTCACTTTCCATTTATCCCGGCTTCTCTGCGTCCCGCGTGCCTCGGGGATTCAGCAAATCCCGAGATTCGGTGATGTATGTCGGGCCCGGCCGCTCCCGCAGCGCCCCCATCATCGCTGTATCCTCTGTTTGTTTTCGTTTATTGGATCCTTCGACCATTTTCATTCTCCTCTCGAAACCACGCCGCGCCAGCCGCCGCGGATTACCGCGGCATTCGCCTAGTCAATCTTCCCGGACAACTAATTTTTAACCCCGACGTTCCGGAGAAACGAGCCCCTTTTAGCACCGAACACCCGTGCGCTAATAACAAGAAGGGTTTCGATAGCTTCTTTTTTTGCCTTGAAAGATATCGTTTTCTGCGAAATCGTCGATAACTAATTTCTAACTGGAAATCACTGCAGAGTCCCTCTTTTCTTCGTAAAAAGCTCTTCTTAAAAAACGGTTCTTCTGAAGTTACTGGCATTTAGATAGTAAATAAAGTGTGGAATTAATATCTATCTTCACCGACAGCTAATTTTTAATTCTAAAATTACTGTGGAACACGTCCCTTCTTCAAAAGCAACCACACATTTCCTGCGAATTCACCAATACTTGAATAGATGATTCAGCCTGAAGTAGATAGCAATCTTCGACACGAATTAATTCCTAGAGAGTTCCAGGATTACCGAACAATGCGAATTAAAGGATTTTGGTCCACTAATTTCGATTTACATGCCACCTGGGAGGAAGCTAAAGATTCCGAACACGCTCTCCAGCATCCGATCTGTTTCGTTCTCTGCCGAACGGGAGCATGTTCCATCCATGTTCCACCATCGACGTATTTCCGGGCTGGAATTCCCAGCGGGCAGCGGGTTCGCCGTTCATCTCCGACACAGATGGAGAGGAGCCAGGGGCGGCGGGCAGGACCGTGAGGAGGGGGGCTCCTATTATTTTTCAATTGGCCGGCCGAGCGTGCAGGGGGATCCGGTATTCCGGATGTAATTGGAGTTGGCTTTGCCGCGATAACGCACCGATGAAATAAGGCGGGAGAAGCGCGCCGTGGAATGGAGATAAAGGACGCCGATCGGCCGGAATCGTGAGACCTGGCTGACTCGTGTCGGGACAGAGAAACAAGCCGAGAGGGATCCCGGGGATAACCGTGGCCGCCGCAATCTGGGGCCGCGGATGAATTTCCCCGCGATTAGTCCGGCTGATCCTATCAATTTATGGGGGAGGATAAATATCCCCCGGCCATTTATTAAAAGCATACACCGATTTCTCAACGCGCGATACAAAGACGTTCGTTTCCCGGCGGCGGTTCATGCGTGCAAAACTCCCCCCGAAGTCGGAGCGACACGTAACGGATGAGGATTGATCCCGGCCTTGCGAGCCGCTGCCGATTCTAATAGGTTTACTGTCAATCCCGTGATCCGCGCTGTTCGTTCACGTTGCCAGCGACGTTCCGGCAGCCCCGATCTCATCATCCCCACTCGAAAACCACCGGGTTTTGGATGCCGACAAGCGTTTCTTCAGAGGAAGAGGGCGAGTGTTCAAACCGGCGAGCGCTAATTCTGTGGCAGAGTGCCGAATCCTTGAAAAGAATTTTTGAGCGACGTTTTATGATCAGACAAGTGGAATAGGGACGACCACTGGTCAGACGAGTGAAAGAGGAATTGACGTTAGATCAGACAGTAGATGAGGGACTGTCTATAATCAAAGTGGTATAAGGATGATTTAGGGTCAGACGAGTAGATTAGGAACGGTCATGTGGTCAGACAAGTGGAATAGGTATTGCCTGTGGTCAGACAAAATGAAGTAGGGACGACCTGGAACAAGACAGTAGTTGATGTACCGTCTCTAATCAGACAAAGTGGTGGACGACTTGGAACCAGACAAGTGGTGTATGGACTCACTATGGTCAGACAAGTAGATGATGTATCGTCTGTAGTCAGACAAAGTATTATAAGAACGAGCAAGATCCAGACAAGTAGATTAAGAACAGGCGTGTGATCAGACAAGTGACGAAGGTACTGCCTGTGGTCAGACAAATTGGAGTAGAGACGACTTATAATCAGACACATTGAATATGAACTGTCTATGGTCAGACAAAGTGAAATAGGTACGACCTGCGCTCAGACAAGTAGAATAGGTGCGACCTATGGTCAGACACACGGCGTGAAGTTCTTCAATTTCGCCAAGTAGATGAACAGTGTCATATCTTCATCCAGATTTGAGTTTCTAGCGATGGTACCGGTCCACGAAGACCCAGGCTCCGGAAACTGTGCGTATCCAACGGTTTCGAGCGAGGGGTACAGACCGCTGGAAGTTTGAAAAAGCGGTACCACGGAAAGATTCGCAGGGCGTCGCGCCAATTATGACGCGGCCCGACCGCAAATCGCATTATTCAACGTCCGCGGGTGCACATGGTCACACGTGTCTCCATCAATCAACACACGCATTGGCACTTAGCTGTTGTGCGCCGGCGGAGGCTCAGACAATGGGGCGTCGTATCTGGGCCGTATCGTTAACGAGGGAGTCGCGTCGACAACCGAGTGAAATAGAGACACGCTGCCTTTAGGAGTCAATACCGGCAGAACGGAGATAAAGGGGAAGAATGAACAGCCGAACGCCGCGGCGGGCGATGGGGGAGTCACGGGAACGGGGAAAAGGAAGGAGGACGAGGACCGGAGGAAGAGAAAAAGGAAGATAGTAGGACGAAGCGGCAGGAAATCGACTTCTCTCTTCGCTTCTCTGTTTGTGTGTGTTCGATATATACACGATGCCCTGCGAATCGCGGGCGTGCGTATCGCGGAATGTAGATGGTCGGGTTCGAACAACGGTTTAATTAAACTCAAGGAAACTCGGTCGTCTGTTTTATTCGGTACACGGCACTCTTTCGCCCCGGTTCTCTTGTTTGTCGAAGAAACCGACTTTCTGGAGCCGCCGGCACAGCCTACAATTACTGCTATCCCTTGCAGTTCAGAAGTGTCCTTTCTGTCGAACACGATGATCGTCCGAAGGCGACTCCAAAATTATTTGAATTTTTTTGCGTTGTTCGGTAGGCGTGGTTTCGGCGCTCTCGCTCGGCGGGCGTGACTTCGGCGCTCTTGCCGAGTGTAGGCGTGGCTTCGGAGCTCTCGGAGCAGCCAGTGTCTACATGTCACGTTAATGCACACCAAAAAATCCTGGTAACTAATTCTTTTTTAATATTGCCGTCCCAGCAAGACAGATGTTCATTTTACACCTAGAACGAACTTATGTTCTTAATGCATCATACTCTGTTTCTTGTTGCACCGTAGTCGATTCAACCTCGCAGTCTCTCGTGCCCATGATTTTCTGCAGCCACCTGAAGTGTCGACGTTAACGTCTGGCTGTTGTATTGAGATGGATCGCGTATCGCCGTCGCTCTGAAACGTGGTCATTAAAACAGACGGGGTGGGAACGCCTGACTTGCCCCCTCCACCTTTACCCATGATTCCTCGCAACCAGCCGTGTTTCACACGGCCACGAGCCGTGCCCATTATGCTCCGCTATTACCCCTCTCTTCTGCTTAGCTTGAGACAATTCCTATAACGAGCTTTTACCCAGTTTCGATTAGAACAAGCTTGCGCCGAGGCGGGTCTCTTCTGCCAACCGCGCGCTGTCTGGCGTTCCTTTCTCCCATTGTCGCGATTATGTGAAATGCTGTCGGAAAAATGAACGGACGATCATCGGTGTTCGCGATTGTTAAAACAAATTCGTAGAATTCCGTGAACGCGGCTCTCCTCGGAATAGTGATTTCCCGTTATTTACATATTTACACGGCACGGAAATTATTATAAAATTTCATGGCTTTCGGGTTCTGCCGTTGGGAAAACTTGTTTTTCCGGCGGCGTTCTCGTATCCGACGCGTAATCGAAGCTTATTTCCAGCGGGGGTGAATCGAAATGATATTCGCCGGGCAGGGGCGGGGCGGAGCGGAGCGGTGGGCGGGGGGGATTATGCGTTTCACGATAACGTCATTAATCATTCTGTTTCGAATGTTCAGTGTGTAAATAGAGGATCATTTTGAAGCACACACGGTTCCCGTGCGGATTATCTACCGAAAAGCTACGGCCACGGACTGTAAGCGTGTATGAAATGTTCGGGCTATTAGCCGACTGTACAACATTTGAAAATTGTTGAAATTTTGCGTCAACGGTGCTACATATCTTCCAAATACGTTCGCCGATCTTTTGTTCGGCAAATAATTTGTCCTCGCGCTCTGTAATTTCCTCGTCAGCCCCGCCCCCAGCCTCTCCGCCGACGTGACCGCTGTCAGAAAGTGGGCGGAGCTTGACAGGTGGGAGTGGCTAGCCACTGAACGATCGTAGATCCCCGAGTCTACACTTCGGTATAGTTGTCGCGTCATTCTTTTTTTCTTGCAGAAATACAAAGCTCGCGTCACCCAGAAAAGTTTCTTTGCATCGTTTCAACAAATATTTCACGAGTCTAAAGCGATCGTAATATTCAAAAATTGATGCGTGCATGCGAATTTCCCGCAGTAACGTTTATTACCGCGTGTTCAGGATTTTTGAATAAATATCCTGCTATATCCGGCGATATAGGGTATGGTTCGAGCACGCATTGTGTAATGCATTGACGTTGTCGCGGCCGATCATGCGTCGACTCCGATTCCCTTTAATCCAGGTGGCCGGGACGGTTCGAGCGTCGAGGTTTCCACTTGAGACTTTGATCTTCCTCCTTCCGCATGAAATTCCAAGCCGATAGAACTCGGTGCAGCCGGCGTCGATGTTCAACGGAATATTGATGGATGTAAATTAATCGGCAGTCGGGCAAAGATATTACGCGAATATGAAACAAAGCGTTTCAAACTAATTAAAGCGATAATGTCCGGCTATTATTGATCAAATCGTTAATTGTATTCGGAGGAAGTCGCTCCTATTCTAGCCGTTCTTGTGTGCCTTTCAATCGATATATTATCGGATAATGAACGGCTCATTATTGTTGACTCGTCAATTTCACGGGGATCGATCGATAATGCGACAACGTCTGTTGCAAGTTTTTCGAAAAATTCAATTTGCGAATGAAATTACAATCGAGTCGTTGGATGCGAAAAACAATAAAAACGGAACTTGGTTTCGGTTTCGAAGCGAAAATGGTGATGAACGTGTCTGACCAACGACGGGCACTTACTACTTGCAGCGTCTTCAGCCTTATCAGCCCATTTATCCGAAGTATCCTCATTATTCTAATTCCTTTTTACGATCGACGAGCGTTCATCGAAGTTCCCTTAGATTACCTTCGGCGTCGATCGCATGCTCCGCGTGATTGAACGATCACAGTCGCCCGGAGGAGTCACGGAAGCCAGAAGCGTGTCAGGATTGATACTTTCGGCGCGAGAAGTGCCAGGATATCAAGCCGATATGAACCCACCGAATTCGACTTCCCCTTCCTCTTTAAATTTCTTTCCTTTCTCGCCTCTCTACTTCTCCATTGGCCAGGGAAGAAGGTAATTCCCATTTCTTAAGATACTTCTATTTCCACCTCGAGAGCTATGCCCCGTCTCTCTTCTTCCTGTGCAGGTTGGATGTAACTCGAAATACAAGCCGAAAGTTGAAGACCGATGCTTGAACAGTGCTTGAGCGTTGCTCTTTTATAATTATTATTAAAAATGCCAATATCAGTGATTACCGCGGATCCGTATGCAAAATAAAAATTGTCTATAATAATTGGAAACTGCAGGAGTATAACAGACATTTATTTTGTTTTATTATTTATTTTTATTATTTATTTTAGTTTCAATTATTTTAGTGAGTTCCATAATCCATAAATATTCTTGAAACGTTTTTACTGTTTTGAATTTGACCACCTCATTGTTCTCATAAATGCATAAAATCCGCAGTGTAGTGATTACCGTAAGCAGAACTAGCCCGGAATAGTCAGCCATGATGGAAATCCCGCCCGACCATTGACGGCTCACTCCACTTTCAACAGGAATACCGATCAATTGAAACTCGATTTTCCGTGGAGCGATTAGGACCGCGGGGAAACTTTATTCGTCAGGTTTTATGCATTTTCCGAAGTAGAATCGTTCGTTCTTCCGTCGTAACCAAAATCGCGCTCCATCCAGCACTTTCTCGGCGTTTTCCGGCAGCCCAATATCGCCCTCCGGTTTTTTTTTCCCAGGGCTCCCTCGATCGGAACACCGGCAACTTGTCCCTTTTACGACGTGATATACTCGCGGAAACGGTCGTCCGACAGAGTTGCGCCGTAAACCCGCGAAAGGCTTCGAGCCCAACGAAGCTATTCCACCGGCAACTTAGCCGGAACGCTCGAACCTACAACTCCCATACCCGAACGCCGGGGCCGTCGTTGCGCCACCAGTGCCTCGTTTCCTCGCGGATGAGTAATAAAATCCTTGGAGATGCCAATCGAGGCCGCTCGAACGGGAAAAGAATTGATTTCGCGTCGCAGGACACCTTTATCGTTCGGCGATCCTGCTTACGTTGTTCTCTCCGGCTGGTCAACTGTCATCAGTCGCTGCCGTTCCGGCTCTGGAATTTTTATGCCTCCGTTGAATCACGATCCTGATCGTGCTCCACAAATGATCGTCACAAAATAATTCGTTCGCTACCGAAGCAAATACGAGATTAAATCGGACGGCAGAAGTACGATTTGACATTCATTTATGTATTTATACAGTTCTGGATACACTGTGGCAAAATTGGTTGGCTAAATCGTTTTAAAATGTACACATTTTTGCCAGTAGAATCAGTGTTTTTAGTAGTATAGGACAACCTATGACCGCACAAGGAGATTAGGTATATCTTGTGGGCAGACAAGTAGAATATGTATACCTTGCAGTCAGACAAGTAGAAGTGGTATAGCCTCTGGCCAGACCAGTGAAATAAGTACAACCTATGAGCAGCCAAGTGGACAACGTATAGTCGGACAAGTGGATTGTGACCTGTGATCAGACAAATAACGACGAAGTGTTCAGAGCTGTCAGAAAAATTAATCTTGGCTCTATCTTGTCCTGCATCTAATTTGTCCGATCACAACACACACCTATTCTACTTGTCTGATAACAGCTCCTCCCGATTCCACTTGTCCGGCCACACGTCGTCCCTATTCTACTTACAGCCACAAATTTAGCCAATACAGTGTTAGAAGAAAATGTTTCTCAGTGATTGTTCAGGCTCGTAGAAAAGTTAATGGATATAAATTGGAGCGATACGGGTTTCGAATAAAATTAGCTGTGCTCACGTAGCCTCGTAGAACGTCCGTCACCGGGATCAGGCCAATGGTCGGAATTATAGCGGGTTGCCCGTTCCTTCGGCCGTGTTTTAGTGCCATTATCGCGGCGGGATTTCACCCTAGCGCGCGCGGCAGCAGCGGAACGAAACCGGTGGGGGAGGGGGCGTAACAAAAGAACGGAAAGGCGCGTGTCGTTTTTCTCGGCCGCATTTTTGCATGCCCCTCTTGGTCCGCGCAGACGTCCATCGCGCGCGCGTTCACTTAATACCCGAGCACGCGCCACCCCTTTACATGAAATCTAACCCTTTTTACCGGGCAACCGTTGCCCATGCATGTTACCGTGTTCCCGTTTTGTCGGCTATTTTTCCTTCAGCTTTTTCCCAACCGGGAAACCGTGACCCTCCCCTCTGCCCCGCCGAAGACGCTCCTAGGTCGGCCATGGTCCGGCTGGTTGCACGGTTCTTGGTGTATTTTCGCGGTTTTCCTACCGTCGAGAATTCTATTATTCGAGCGATTCCTTTTTGCCCGGGCTCTCTTTATCGATCTCGTTTTTCAAGCCTTTGTTTACGTTCCTTCGTGCGCCAGGACGTTGTTTTTCCGTTCGCTGTTTGCTAAAAGTATGCGCGGAATGCGATACCCCCCCTCGTCCTCCCCGTTTGTTCAGAAAGCAAAGGATCGTTTTTCGAAATAAAATTTTTCATAGAATCCTCCGTTGCCCCAGGAACTGTTTCTCCGAGCAAAGAATTTCGGAAAATCGTTGCCGCCGTTGTCCGCGCTCAATCCTGAGGAGGAGCTGGTTTTTCTGCCAGACAGATTTTGCCCCAGGGAAACGGCCGGGGCAATTGCTGACTTGAATTTTGAGGAAGCGTTTGAGGTAGCACTTTTTGCCGGCCCCGTCTTCGCTTATTTTCATTTTTTCAATTACCGGTCTCCGCACCCGCGGAGGACCGGAAACAGCTCAGTCAGCCTTTGCTTTAATTTCGTTGTATCTCGTTCTCCCATCGACCACTGCTATCTCGCATTAATAGCCGCTACGTGTTCCTGAATATACGCCGGATTATCCGCAAGGTTTTCCGCCGGTTTAGATAACGCTGATAAACAGCGGGATTTGGATGAATCAAAACGTCACGGCCGGAGGTGTCGCGACAACGACAACGCTCTCCCACACGGTAATCCGTTATGTCGCCAAGTTTTTCGCGTGCGCGTGCAAGAGAGAGAGAGAGAGAGAGAGAGAGAAAGAGAATTGTTAATTTAACTAGTAAGTGATTTATCGAACCCGTCGCCGGGGGACGTATTCGAAAATAGAGGTTCGTTCGCCGACAATCGAGTTGCCGTGGAAGAAAAATAAAATCGAGTTAGGAGAAAGTTTTAATGGAAAGCAGTCGCGGGGCGGAATAATCGTCGTGATTCTGTTTTTCAATTTGCTTCGAATATCGTCCAAAACAGACGACCCCGGTCTACCGGATTCATGTTTATTTAATTAGGAGATGCGAACAATAACGATCCGATGCCGGGACACTTGGCCCTACCCCACGGTGAAATCAATTTCACAGCCATTACGAAAATCCAGTCGGTCCGCGGCGGCCCGGGAATTCATTCGAGAAATTTCGACATCGCGAAAAATTGACAGGTTCTCATGAATATTTCAGAGCCACGCTCGTTACTCCTTTCTTGGAACTTCGACTCGGCCGCGCCGCCATCGTTACGGCGAGAAGTACTTTCGAACCTGTTCGAAGAAAGTCAAGAAATTGAGACGAATTAGGGATTCTTGGTTGCCACGGTGTCTTGGACGACGTCGCAAAAACGCGACAGCTGTTCTCGCAAATCGTTGTCGATATATACAGTGTTATCTTGGGCTCATTCTGCATCAGTTGGATTTCGAATAAGTTTGCACCGATTGCAGCGTAGATAGGTGGACCCATCCCCCCTTTTTTGGTCCCACATACTTCTATACAATTAAAAAATTTACCTATCGATAAATTCATTCGAATACCTCTCTCTTTTTGAATCTTCGTACCAGCAACTTTCTCAGACTCCTCCCCATTCTCTTGCCACGCCCACTCTCTGAAACTTCTCACTTGCTTACACCGCCCACATCCTTTCCTCGACAGTTTTCCAGAACTGTTCAGAGTTCCACAGAACTCCAGACAGTACTCCAGAATAATGGTCCCACCTTTGAGGCCCCATCGGCCGCAGACTGCCCCCTCCTGGGTCCCAGTACCGCCCACTCTGTTAGTCTCCGCCCAGTCTAGTCTTTCCCCGCCCACTCTGATCCTAGTTAGGCCCACCCAGACCTGTACAGTCGCAAGACTGATGGTTCTGCGACTCGGACAGTGCCTGGTTAGGTTCCGGGTGACGTCGGCGAAGCCAATTTCGCGACAATCTTATCGGATCCCGTGGAACAGGCCATCAGGAGTCATCACAGTTCGGGCCGGGCTGTTGAAGCCAGCGATCCCATCATTACCGGGGCACAATGCATGATAATCCGATCTCCGCGGAGGAAACGCGATATTCCCCGTTCCCGGGGAACAAATCCCCGTCGATAAGATTGAAAAACGGATTACTCGAAGGTCATTGGAGCAGCCCCGTACGGCAGAGGAGGCGAACGCGCCCCGTAGCCTGACTTTGAAAAGGATCGACAGCCGTCGCGTCAGTGTACCGCGAGCGGAGCCCATTCAAGTGGCATACCTTTTGTGATTTTCTCATTACGGGAGTGGAGGCTCGGTTCTGGAAGTCCGACTGGCACTCTCGCCCTCTCTTGCCTCCCTTGCCCCCTGCCAGCGTCCCGGCAGCCGGCGTGTTCCGCCCATGCCGGTTGCAGGCTGCAGGAACTCCTTTTCAGCTCCGTCGATGCTCCTCTTATTTCTTCCTTCCACGTCAGCTTTACCCACCCCTTTTACACGTGAGCCCCGTAATACCGTGTAGATTAGTTGGCCGACACCGGCGTACCTACGTACAAGGAATTACGCCTTTCAGCGGAGGATATGACGTATTTCCTCGGCAGTATCCGACCCGCTGACTCGTGATCACCGGCTGCGCATCGGGAAATTATATTTCCTCGCGCCACGGCCAATCGCCTTACGTCGCGCAACCGACCTACCTTCACCTGTTCCGCCATCATCCGTTGCTTCTTTTCGCCTGCCGGTGCAGAGGCTCGCCCGACGACCTACTCGCGAGCGCTGGCAGCCTCCTAGAATCGACGGATACGATGGATCCCTGTAACAGACCGCCGGGGATTCATCGGCATCCTCGCCGCCCCCGGATTCCTGCTATCCCTACGAACCGGTTAATTGCCCCCGCGGATCACCTCGCTCGAGATTCCGCGCATTCGAAACTCTCGCGAAGCATGAGTTATGATGATTGTGTTATAGCGCTAATGTCTATTCGCCGCCGCTATAGAATCCGGGGATGACTAATGGCAAGGTGTGCCAGGATTCATTAGATTCCTAATTAAGCAAACCCGCGGCGCTAACGATGATTTATTTTTCCGCGGAGCTGATGCACTTCGTCATTCCCCTTGTCGGCTGTGTTTTCTTAGTCTCATTTGGATTACCTCATCAGCGCGAACGAGGCGAAGCCAGACCTCTGCTTTGGGTACCCTAAGTATCTCCAGCCTTAGGCTAGCAGCCCTAGCCACTAGGACACCGTTTGGACCAGGTGTCCTAGTTTAGCCACTCCGCGTACCCTAAATCTACATTCGGCTTCCGCCACCGTTCGCTCAGGGGCCTCCGGAAGTGCCGCAGCCTTCCGTGGCACTGTTCTGAATCCCCATAGCTGATGAGCACAGATCTTTTGCCGCTTCGCGACATAATCGGTTTGCGGTGCGAGTTGAACAGTCCGCCGCGGCGTCCAGCGGGAATCGTCAAAGACGTCTGACCGAGCCCGGCGCTGCCAATTTACTTGGCCCCGCGAGTCGTTAGGTGGCCTTGTTGCCGGAACCAAGGGTGTTCATCTCCATTGTTAGTCGGGCAAAGTAGACGGCCGCGGAGAGGAAGAAACGTCGGCGGCCTTTGTGGAAGCGGAATGGGGGCCAGGGGCCGCCTTCTCTCTTCTTCGGATGCTTCCGCGGTTGTTTACAAACCTGTCCGTCAACCGGCACCAATTAGTATTGTAACGGCCGCTGTTTCGACGACGCCCGGCGTAGAGAAACAATGAAAGACAGCGAGGGTGGACCGTCTACCTGGCGTGCCAACGTGGGAGACTGCTTGCGTGCTCGGGACGCTGATAGATGAGACCCGGGGTGCATGATTTGCGATTTTTCCTTTTCCCCGGGTGACAGGCGGATAGCTCCGACGTTATCTAGTTTTCAAGACCCCTATAAGAAAAGTGGATTCCTCGGAGTACTCCCGGCTCTCGGTATTTTCTGTTGCGACCACTATTCTTTGCGGTTCGCTGTACCGGGGTACACGTAAAGGCGGTAGAAAATGGCCCATTAACACCAGGTCTGACTGCATTTAGAGGTGGAAGTAGAATAGTGACGGCATATGGTCGGACAAGTGGTTTAGAACGGCCTGTGTACGGACAAGTAGACAAGTAAAAACGTGAAAAGACTTGTCAGACAAGTGCTATCAAAACATCCTGTAGTCGGGTAAGTGGAGTAGAGACAACCTGTAGTCAGACAAGTGGTATAATGACAGTCTGTAGTCAGACAAGTGGTATATGGACAGTCTGTTGGCAGACAAGTAGAACAGGGACGATTTGGAGTCAGCCAAGTGAAAATTCGAAGACTGCCTGTGATCGAACAAGTAGTATAGGTACAGTTTATGGTCTGATCAGTGGAACAGAAGGCAGTCTATGCCTAGACTCGTTCTACTTGTCCGACCATATGCGTTTCGAATCACTTATCCGATCGTATATCTTACAATTCTACTTGCCTGACTACATATCATCCCTATTCCACTTGCTCATTATTTTTCTGTATTTTTAGAAGACTTTCACGTGTACTCTAACCACGAAATCTGTCTCTAAACCGCGGATTTTACGTATCTACGAGCAAAATGCGCAATTTCGAACAGTAGTACCATTATAAAAATGCATCGGCTTGGAGCTACCAAATGTGATACGAGTAACAATGGTTTCCTAAGAGCCTTCTATTTCTAACAACCGACGCGGACAATTTTTATTCCGCGCAGAAATTCTCGGTCCATTTATTGCAATCGTTTTGCGTCTAAGTCCACGGCATTCTCTGCCGTTTCCTTGGAAACGCTGCACCGCCTAAATAGGAGCTGCATTACATTTCTTGCGCCCGGTTTTAGGGAGTGTGTATCGATGCAGAACGCCCGCGCGCAAACTGTTACGGATACACGGCGGCGCACACTTAAGGCGGCGTCACACTAATGCACGTACACTTAAGTTGGCCGCCAGTAACTACGGCTGCTTACAGAAGCTTCCGACACTTTCTGCCGAGCCGCCCCTGAGCCCCCGACCCCGGGGCCGCCGCCTCTCTCACTGCATCATTATCATCCATTTGCTAATACAACAAGATAAATTGCCCTTCCTTGTTGCACCGTTATCCTACCTGGCAAGTTTTCTGGCCGTGGTTCGGAAGCAGCCGCACCCCCTCCCTCCCCCCGCGCAGCAGCAGCCGGCGCGATGAAACACGGTTTTCTTTGGCCCCATCGGACCCTTTTTGTTTTCGTTTTCTTTATGCCGTAAACGGCCGCCGGCTTAAGTGCGTTACCCACCGGAAAGTTACGGGTTACGGATAATTTTCCGGCACCTCATCGCACCGTTCGAACGCGACGAGGAAATTACTTTCCCTCGTTAAAATCTTCCCCCGAATTCGGGGATAATTATTATCGCCGCGTCCTCGTCCCGCGCGCTACGATATGCACGCGCGTTGCGACCGCCGGTTACATGCAAACCGGCAGGCATGTTTATCGCGAATGTGTGGAAAGGGCGTGGTTCGCTTCCATCCTGTTATTAAATGTTTAGATTAATTTGCACTGCGCGGCGTGCAGCATATCGGTATATAAAGACCGCGCAAATATTTTGCCCGATTTCGAATTGTAATACGGTGTTTGTTGTTTAATTTAACCGACCGCTCGATGATGTTTCCTTTTTTTTTGCCCGGGGGTGTTTTGAATATTGTTCTGTCGACGGCCGTCTCGCGTCACACTTTGTTATCGAATTTAATCCGGTCTACTTAAGAATTCATCGGGTCGATATTACGCAACCGCGCGATTTCGCCCCGACGGTAATTGTTTCCGTGGCGTGGACAACGAGTATGCAAATTTCGCAGCTCGGCAACTGCATAATGCAGAGACGCCCGGCACGCTTCCATTCTTGTTAATCATTAATAGTTTCTTATCCCCCCGATGAACCGCCGATGGTACGCCGCCGCGGCCAACGAGAAGTCGGTACGTTTGCGTTTGTGACAAAATTATAAATGGTCTTTATCGATCGAAGCCCCAGTTAACCCCGCCGGTTTACGGCCAAAGCGAATCGACTTGACGCGCGAGCGTGACTATCCTTCCGTTCGAGAAGGAAACACACTCGGAATTCAATTCGAATGTCGTTCCATTTCTCTCGCTAATTTCACATTTACCCCGTGTTAGCCACGCTTTGGAAAAATCGATTTTGTTAAATTGATTCGAAAGCAACGCGATGCATCCACGCCTCATGAATAATAAACGCTAAAGGACGAGTCGATTCTGTCGTGCGGTCGGCGTTGAACCTGCTATCTGCCAATGATTCGCAGAGAAGGACGCTTGGCGATCGACATACTCGCGTGACCGCGATAATAAACTCCTGTTTCGCCGCGTTCAGGAGCCCGGCAAAATCAGCTGATCGACGGAGGTCAGTTGCGAGTTTCATTCTCAATTTTTTCCTCACTGTGAGACTCGGCAGGAACTTGTATCTGCACTGAAAAATAATTTTAGCAGCTTTAGATATTATTAGTACCATTTTCCTTGTCTGACTATGTACCTTACATTCTACTTGTCTGAATGCGTACCATACATTCTACTTGTCTGACTGCGTACCGTACATTCTACTTGTCTCACAACGTACCATGCATTCTACTTTTCTGACTAAGTATCATACATTCTACTCGTCCGACTATATACCATACACTTTGTTTGTCTGACTACATACCGTACATTCTACTTTGTCCGACTACGTACCCTCGTAATCTACTTGCCTAATTACATACCCTCGTAATCTACTTGCCTGACTACGTACCATCCTCATCTACTTGCCTTACTACGTACCATCCTCGCCCACTTGTCTGACTACGTACCATCCTCAACCACTTGTCTGACTACGTGCCATTCTCATCCACTTGGCCGACTACGTACAATCCTCGTCTACTTGCTGCATGTGCCATCTCTATTTTTACTTGTGTACGTTCACATATCGTCCCTGCTCCATTTTCCCAACCACGCGTTCTATTATTCACACTTCTGATTCATCTCTCGAAGGTTCCCGCGTGTAACAACCTTCCCGGGAGATCTGTCGCAATAATTTCGTGTCCGCCGCTAATGAGAGAAGGACTTAATGACTGGAAAATTCGTGTGGTCAGGTTTCCTCGTGTCACCAACTAGCGCGGCTCACGGAACATCGTTATCAATCATTCGTAGCCGTCACTCGGCACGCAATTGATAACAGTTGTTCCGCTCTCATGGAACACGAACTGTTTACGGCGACTTGAATATGCATGCGTTCGCCGCTGAAGCGTCGTTGCCGGCTTCGTTTTCATTTTTCTTTCCTGTTCGCGAAACGATGGCGTAACGATGGTACAGCCCGCGATGGAAGTTTCAACGGTTCCGATTCGTAGCGGCGGTTCGGCTCGCGTCCAGAACGAAAATACCACGTGGCACGTGTGTCTTCCAGCCTTAAGCATGGTATGCGCCGGTAAACAACGGTCTATCGATTCTTCGTTGGCAAAAAAGAAGCATAGAGACGGCGCGGGCTTCGATTTACGATTTCGCCGGGATGAAAAGAGAATGGAAGGGTCGGGCCGGTGAAAATCGAGGAAAGAAAACGCGGCTATGTTTGATAGCGGATCCGAGCAATTTCCGTTTTAGCTTGCTTTAGTGTTTCTGTTTGCGACAGAGGTCCACCGTGTAATCAGCGAAAAATATACCGGCGATGCGGATCGATGTCTCGTTCCAACGACGCTTTTTCCGCGCTGCGCAGATTTTCGCGCGAGCGCAAGAAACGCGGTAATTCGCGGGCGGAAGGTATTAACGTCGATTCCGCGGAAAAACGGCGGTCGAGAGGCTCGTTCGATGGCCGACGATACGGTTTAAACGGCGTGTCCCCGTGGTAATCCTCTGGCCCGTTCGAAAGCGAGCCCGCGGAAACTGAGCTCGACACGCCACGTCCAATTTATGCGTGCGTTTTGAAGAGCTGTCACGCGCGACCTGCTTTCTACGAAAATTTGCTTATTAACGTCGTCCCGCGGCCGGGAATAATGTTAATATTTCAGCCGGGGCTGCGAGCGCATTACCGATGACACGATTCCGCGCTATTACTTTTATGATCGCGGTTTTCATGCCTGCTCCGACGATTTAGGCCAGCGCCGCGTGAATTAAAGCCACGGTACACGTGGAACGGTACAGGCCGTTTCTAAAGCGCTGGTGACTCCAGGGTGATGCAAGTTTTAAAGGACACACCGCGCCGCGGTGACGGAAGACGCGGGCGGATACGGCCGGGAAGAATACAGGGCGGAATTACTAAACATGAATTCTATCGATGTAAACGTGTAACAACCGGCGCGCACGGTAACCACGTTGAAGCTGGCTGGCAGCGGCGTTGTTTGCGCTGCCGGAAGGCATTTTGAAACGACTAAAGGGACACGCTGCCCCGGGGACACGAAATCGCACGTACATACAATGTCGGATACGCCATTATGGACATGCGTTTACCTTCCAATTAATTCGTTCCTTGCCCCGTGTTCAAACGAACTTGTCCCGGGGGAAACCGCCAAGAATACCTCGTAAACGCTTCGACTCCGTTTTCCGGGGTATTCTCTTCGCCCCGTCCCGCGTTGCTCAGAAAGTTCGGATTCACCGTTCCGGGGAATATTTTTGGTGTGCTCGGTTTCGAAACGTCGATAATTTTTCACGTGCCTCGGAACCGTCCGCTTTGCAATCACGGAACGCGAAAATTCTCGCTTATGAGTAGCTGCCGCCGCGTACCCATAGCCAGCCGGAAATTAATCCAAGGGAACGCATTTACATCGACGGAACGCTTATTCTGAAACTGAATGCCGCCCGCGGCGACAGTCAATAAATTTCACAAATGTATTCTCGGTCTATTTTAGCGCCTCGATTGCAGAAAAAGAGGACGCGCCAACAGTGACTGCTGGCGGCGCATTCTCCATTTGGATATCGCTGCGTATAGTACTGTTACACGAGTGTATAAGCTGCTGTTTCGGTTATGTTAAGCTAAGCCGTTTCAGTTTTTTAGTATCGTTCAATTTTCGAGTCCTCCACTTGTTCTCGCCATCATTTCTTCGATCCGAATCTACAAATATACTAATTATTTTCTGTACACCACTCCCACTTTTGGGGGCCCACTCTACTAGGCTCCGCCCTATTCTCTTGCTCCGCCTACTCCTTGTCGCGTCTCAGATTATGTTCTTACAGCTGATGCTATAGATTTGTTAATGTAATTACAGATGATAGTAGTCGCATTTTCACAAATTCATTGATTAAATATTACCCAAACATTGGACCCTAGCGCCGCCTACTTTTCTAGACTCCGCCTACTTCTAGTCGCGTCTCAGATTACGTTCTTAAGCTGGCGCTATAAATTCGTCAATGTAACTGCAGAAAACAATAGTTGCATCTTCATAAGTTCATTGGTTAAATATTACTCAAACATTGGACCCTAGTCTAGTCCCGCCTTCTTTGTCAGTCTCCTCCCCATTCGAATGCTCCTCCCACTTTCATTCTGTCCAGTTCTGGACATAGCATTGTGAACAATCTTATAACTATAACTAGCCATAACTCTCTAGCTTATAGAGAGCACAGCGAATTTATTGGCTATACGCTTCCCCCTCCCTAGTTCCAAGCACCGCCTATTCTGACCAACTCCGCCTCGATGACGCTGTCTCCTTACTTTTCTTGCCTTTTCTTTCATTTCTCACCAATGCGACCTTAACCTTCTCGCCGAGCAAACCTAAGCTGTAAAGATTAATCGAAGAAAGCGACCTTGTAACGAGACGGCCCAGCACATTGTGCCGTCACCTTTGCTCGCCGAGTTCGTTAGGGTTCACCATGAACCTTCTAACGCGCCTCTTTCTCTGGTTTCAGGTGAGTGTCCCGGAATTCCAGTACGCTCGAGGGACGGCCGCGTCCCTGACGATGGTAAGCCATAAAGCAATGTACTCCCGTTTCACCCGCGGCGTGCACGAGGCCGAGTACACCCACACCACGGCCGGCTCTGATTTCGCTGGTGGTTGCGTCACGCGCAGAGCCATCCCCCCCGTTTCTCGCCGACTCGGATGAACGCCGGGGGTGGGGTAGGCTTCGGCTAATACCCCGAGACATCCTTCTTAATTAACGTCGCGATATATACCGTTCTTTCGCGCGATTAACCGACTTGCAACGCGGCCGCGTTAGGATCCCGGCGCTGCGCCCGCCGTTGCCCGAGACACATCCGCCGGGAGCAGAGGAGCCTCGGCTCAAGTGGGTCATTATAATTGGCAGCAGCACGTGCCGTTGTTGTTCGGTGAATACTTTCTATGCGCGCCGAGTTTTCTCCGCGTGGCGGAAAGCGACTCGAAATTTTTCTTTCTCGTCGGACACCGTATCCCGAGGATGCACGTCGTCTTTGATGAATGGCTCGGCTACCGAGCTGCACACCCCGTGCCGTTTAGGAGGCTTTGATAAATAGTCCGACGGGTTTCTATGCAGCGTATACCAGGCAGATGTTGAC
This sequence comes from Megalopta genalis, assembly GCF_051020955.1. Lineage (NCBI taxonomy): Eukaryota > Metazoa > Arthropoda > Insecta > Hymenoptera > Halictidae > Megalopta > Megalopta genalis. Next base: position 10,555,111 of record NC_135017.1, read on the forward strand.
CGTACGCAATTTTTGCGGATGCGAGGCCGGGTCTCCGGCTGGGAATCGACAGTCGCCGAATAAGCTGCTAAATATTTATCGCGTTTTTAATACGCCGAGAGCAGCCTAGGGTCGTCGCGTACTCGCAATCACGTTCCTTCCACCCTCGTTAAAGTAAGGCGTGTCCCCCGAGAATTAGATACGAACCTATTTGTTTATCATCAGGGCGGTCACGAAGGGGGTTACAGCGCGGGGGTACGTAACGAGTGAAGAATCGTTCCGACGCTGTGCCGTGAATATTGAACCTCGTTCAATCTTTCGGCAGTCCCTTTCCCAATTAGCACGCGTAAAATTCATCTCGCGAGACCAGAAGCCGCTACCAGTGCGTCAGATATTTTCTCGTCGATTTTCGTGGCTGCCGGAGGCTTGTTTTTGTTTTCCGTATGAACGAGGATAGGTCTCATCAACCGGAGTAAACCTCCGGCTATCGTCGAATTTAAACATGTTCCCGACGCGGCCGATCGCTGTACAAGTCAGCCATTACCACTTACACGTATTTTCTCCCCCCTCCTTCGCCTCATTATCGGCGTTCTCCTTTTTCGTGTTCCCGGCCCCGCCGCGCGATACATAAACGAGCCTTCTTTACGGCGTAATAAAAGGGGCGGCCCAAGATTACACGGTTTAGATTGAATTTCGGTCGGTTCATTAGCATTTACTTCGGCGAATATTGTTTTCGTTCAGTATCAACGGCGAGCGTATTCCGGAGGGGCCACGCCCGAGGATCAACTGTCATTTCCATGATAATTCCTGCGCCAAAGTGCCGGACGAATTTTACTGGAAGATCTGACTCGAGGGACTGGAAGTATGAGCGACCTAAGTCTACGAGGTCCTAGCTTCTGGAGTCCTGATTAGCAAGGATATAAATGTTCGAGGTCGTAGCTTAAAAATTCCCAAGACTCGGTTCTCTGATTGTTCGAGATCCTACCTTAGAAGGCTCTAAGATTCGGATCTCTAACTTTATGAGGTCCTAATTTCTGGAGTTCTGTTTAGCAAGGATATAAATGTTCTAGATCGTAGCTTAAAAATTCCCAAGACTCGGTTTTCTAATTGTTCGAGATCCTACCTTAGAAGGCTCTAAGATTCGGACCTTTAACTTTATGAGATCCTAATTTCTGGAGTTCTGATTAGCAAGGATATAAATGTTCGAGACCGTAGCTTAAAAATTCCCAAGACTCGGTTCTCTGACTGCTCGAGGTCCTATCTTGGAAGTCCCTAAGATTCGGACCTCTAAGTCTATGAGGTCCTAATTTCTGGAATCCTGATTAACAAGGCTCTAAATCTTCGAGATCGTAGCTTAAAAATTCCTAGGATTCGGTTCTCTGACTTCTCAAGGTCCTATCTTGTAAATCTCTAAGATTCGGATCGCTAACTTTATGAGATCCTAATTTCTAGAGTCCTGATTAGCAAGGCTCTAAATGGTCGAGGTCGTAGCTTAAAAATTCCCAAGCCTCGGTTCTCTGACTTCTCACGGTCCTATCTTGGAAGTCCCTAAAATTCGGACCTTTAACTCTATGAGGTCCTAATTTCTGGAGTCTCAATCAACTAATCCTTACTTCCCTGGTCATAATAATTTGTGGCCTCAGCTTTCAAGTCTGCCAGTTTCAGTCCCTAAATGATTGGAAGCCCTAATTAGCGAGCCTATAGGTCCCAGGACCTTAACCATTGGAGATCATATCTCGAATGTCCCTGAGTCCCCGATCCTCATCTATTTTAGGTCCCAAATTACAGGTTTCTAAGTTTGAAACAGCGAACTGTTCGAGGCCCTATCTCGAAAGTCCCGAAGTTCAAGACACCTTATTCTACGAGGTCCGAACCGTTGCTGCATTTGAAATGTTGGCAACTCTCGTTCGCCTTGGGACCGAGCCGCGTCTGCTAGAATATAAGGGGATTGCCACATCACTCTAGGCGAAGGAGGAGAATAAACATTGACGGCTCCAAAATTTCAATTTTCGCGTCGCTTCAGCGAAATTTCTTTCGCCCCCGTGGAATGGGAGGGGGGGGGGCGAGGGTAGACCGCGATCAACTTCGCGGAAATTACTACGGACTTTCTATCGAGCGAACAGAGGAGGAAAATTTCGATGGGCTTTCTTGCACGGCGAGAAAATTCCCGGGGAAAGCGTCTCGACGCACGCTTTGATGTTCCGGGCCGCGCGCTGGCGCACCGGCCTCGGCGCGAACACGAGCTTTCGCCTTTGAAAGCCTCCGCCGTGAACGAAAGAAAGGCAGATGGGCGAGCGAAAGAAGCTCACGGGAAACATTCGCTCAGAGGGAGAGTAAATCGCGCCTCCAAAACGAGGGGAATTTTCGTGTCGAGTGTCGTTCCGTTCGGCGAAATGGGACGCGTGCCAATCGTTTGTTCCGCGATAAATATCGTGTTTGCGATAAGGACGCCGGATCACCGTGGAATACGGGCCCCTCTCTCATCGATCAACTCACTGTTCATCCCGAATTTGAAAAATGATTGCCTCCTTTCTATACCGATATTACTTATTCATCCTACGTAGTCCATCAAACACGGTTTTATATTTTTATCTGTAACTTCCAGGAAAATCATCGTTATTCCTCTGACAAATTTTCAGACCGTTCATCAATAGCTTTACAACAACCGTGCCGAGTCTGACATTATTAGGCTAGATCATTTTCAGTTAAAAAATTCCCAAACGTCGCCTTCGACTCGAAGCCTGAAGCTAGAGAATCTGCTTAACCACTTTATCTACGTAGTTAATCACTGTCTTAATTGTGCTAAAAATATTTATTACTAACGGAAAATATTTGACTGCATTCTTTAACAATCACTTAACAATCGTGCAAAGTTTAGAAATTTTACACGCAATATTGTTCGTTTAAAAAATTCCCAAAGAACGCTCAGAGTGTCTTTATTCTAACAAATTCTGTTGCTGCTGTAACTTCGTTGAAAATTATTGCTATTAACTAGACAAATTTTGAAGCATTCTTCGACAGTTACCTAAATAGATCTGCCAAATTTGAAATCATTACATGACATACTTTCCTCATAAAAAAATTCTCACGTACATTGCCTTCGACTCAGAATCTGAGCTCAGAGAGTCTGCCTAACGATTTTATATAAATTTTTTGCAAGCACTGCAACTTCGTTAAACAATGTGATAATTGACTGAAAAAATTTGAGTGCATTCAGGAATAGTTGCTTAACAGTCGCGTGATGTTCGAAAGCGTGTCGCTCGGTACATTCTTCCCGAAAAAAATCCCAAACATGGCGTCCACGGTGACGTTCTCCAGAGTAATCGAAGGCGGTAAGTGTTTTCATTTTTCAGCCCTCCGCGCAGCCCTTCGGTAATTGACCTTTGGGGGAGCGAGATCGAGTCCCGATCAAGTAGAACTGCACCGGATTCCCTTATTCGGAATCCCCGGAGCACATTTTCCACCCCTATAGCCATTTCCGTCTAGCAGAGGCGGTTCAGCCTCGACGAATGGAATTTCCGTGCCACGAATCGCGCGGAATCTATTTTCGCGGCGGAGTGACGTATTCGCGGCTCAGCATCGCGCAAGTGAAAGTAATCTATCATACGACCTATAACGCGATATCCCGCCACTCGGAACGGGAGATCCTCTTCTTGGCTCGATCCCTCGCCGCGCCAAGAAATTCCCGAGCCCACGGTATCTTGACATTTCCCCCATCGAGGCTTCCCGGGGAAGACGCGCGGCTCGTCAGTGACTGCCAAATTCAATTATGTTCTATTCCCCGTGAAAACCTACGTCGATTATTTCTCGCGGAGGCTCTTCCTGCGACGGCTCGTTCCTGAAATAATCGCGCGTCACTGAACGGTGGCCGGTTTCACTATCACTGTCTCGTCGAATGGCTTCGAAGCTGGGCTGCTAGAAAATAATGATAGGGACAATTTTTCGTTACAGGCTCGGACAAAAAAAGTTGAGAAGCAAGAGCTCTTTATTTTCTTTTTGTCACTCCAAGTAATAGCAACATTTTAGAATAATATTTCATTCTATATTTTGTATGTATAATTTTGATCGTTCAGTAGACAATTTCTTAAAGAAAAAATTCAGGTCACTCTTGGTCCAGTCTTAAAAAAGTTATTCCGCTTGGAACGGAGTCAACGAATTTTTCGAGGCGACTGTATGTAGAATGAGTGGCAGGCATTTTATTTCGATTTTTCTTGGAGATATTCCGTGACAAATGACACATTTCTGAAGATTTTTTAATTTCTCGAGTGGACAACGTTCAATCAAACGTTTCAAATGAAGTGACTTCTAAGCTAGAACTGTTAAAAAATAACAACACAGGGAAACTTTGTTGCATTTTTCACGCAGAATGGAACAGACCAGAATTTCATTCTGATTTTTCTTTCTCTTCGAGGTATTCCGTGGCGAACGCAGTTTTCGGCGTTCCTTCGAGTTCGAATTCAGTTCGGTTGTTCTGGTTTCGCGAGAAACGTGGGAAAAAGGTGGGAGTACTTTGAGCGTGGGGTTTTCCAGAGGTTTCATCCCGCCCCGAGCGACTCTCTGTCCCCTTTCATGCCCCTTGGAACGAACTTTCATCCGTCCTCGCGTGAAAAATGCCGCGATACTGTATCAAGCGAGATCGAAGGTATTCAGCGAACACGGAAATGAGTGTGCACTTTCGCGAGTTCGGGCTCGAAAGGAGCCTTTTCACCTTTTCTTCGGGGCGCCGGGACAGTGGAAAGTTTCGACTCGCCGCGGCGGGAAGACATCGCGGCATTTTTCACCGGGCCGTGCCGAACAAAAAATCGAAGTTTACAAGATGGGAAGCGCGTGTCGTCCGGCGCCGGTAGATTAATCATTAGGACGTATCACGCCGGCGGAAGGGGTGGGGAGGGCGTAATTAATCGTGCCTTGATCGGCGTTTCATAAACTGACGAAAGGCACACCGAGCTTTGTAACCCGGTTTCGTTCGCGCGATCGGTTACACGAAGGGACCCGAATCGATTCGTGCTCGGATTCGGTCGTTCGGCTGTCGCCGTCCCTTCATCGATCAGCTGGAAGCATTCCCGAACCGTGAGGAAACAAAAGGGATCTCGTGGAATCTTGGGTTATCGATGGAGTCGATGATTTTAGAATCTTCGGGAATCTCTGCTCGTCCCGACAGCTCATAAAATCAGCGCCGAGGGTTACTATAAAACAGCCAGCCCGGGTTCCTCCCGTAAAGTCCACTTCCCGTGCTGCCATGAAGTCCCGTAAAACCCCGGCGATGAGATGTTCTCACTTGGAAACATGCATAAGTCATTGCCGGTTGGCTGTCTCGTCCGGCCATCAGATTTATCTATCCGTCGAAAACGCAGCGTCGCACATTCGCCGTGATCGAATTTCTCGGCCAATAAAAATATTCCGCACGTTCGGGACACGTTTCACGGTTCTTTCACGAATTATCCCGGAATCCGATAAGAGACCACGGTTGGAGCACAGGTGGCAAAGAGTTACGCACTTCCGGCACGGCGAATTCGGAAGTTCGATTCCAGACCGGATTCCCAGCTTCGTTCCCGCAGCTGTTAGTCGATCGGACCGATAAAGTGGATTCCAGGGGTTTGGGACAAGGGATGGCACCGATCGAACCACGAACACGTAACCGCCGTGCTATCTATTAGCTCTCCACGTGATAAACGATTCGCTTCCTTCCACGTGAACTTCGCACGTAAATCGCCTGGAAAAGGATAAGCTACCGAGGAGGGATTCGACTGCTTCCTTTCTTTCCGCGGTTGGGGACGCCCTATCAACGGGGGCTCGCTTACCAAAAGACGTGGCTAGGCCTTGGCAGGGAGCAGGACTCGTCAGCAGCCTCTCTTAGGCCCAACTGCAAAATTGTCGCAAGTTAGGTCCAACTTAGAGGCCTATTAGCGAGGCTACCTGAATCAACGCCGAGAATCGAGGATGCCTGAAGCAAACTAGAGGCTAATTTGGTTATGCCAGACCCAGAGAGAATGGTTATGCCTGCACCAAACCTAAAAGCGAAGACATCTAACTCGGACTTAGAATCGAGGACTTCTGAAGCAGACGTATAGACGAAGTTATTTATGCCAGTTCAAACGAAGCTATATACTTCAGGACTAAGTGAGATAGCTACCTATCCCAGACCTAGAATCGAGGATGTCCAATGCTAATCTCTAGTTTGTGCTGCGTATCTAGACCTAGGGAGATAGTTATCTTCATTGGACTTAGCAGCATAGCTACCTAACCCAGATTTAGACTCGCGTAAGCAGCGTAGAACATCGACGGTGATCCGAAACAATCAGGAATCCACGAATGTCCCGGACAGAGCGCAGCAGTTGTTCGTCGAAATGAACAAGGCTAGATTGAAGCGTATGAAAGTTCGAGTAACGCAGGGTTCCGGCCGTGTCGTTTTTCGGCTGGTCGTAGTTCGGGAATAATGCGAGCGCGCGACAAGCCACGGCCGGCGAATTTCCGCGGCAGCCGCGGGGACAGATTTAACCAGCCTGGCCAGCAGTTTTAGCGACCGGGGCTAAAACTAATTACCGTGGCAACTTTATTCGCGCTGCTCAATGCCGGTTTAAAGCCGGCTATTTTCGCCAGCCGGGAAAGTGACGTCTGGGGTAAACGCGCGCGAAAGCTTCTCGACATTTCCCGAAGTGCCTGAAAAAGATTGCCCGTGCCAGTTTCCACGACCGAACGAACGAACGAACGAACGAGAGAGAGAGAGAGAGAGAGTGAGCACCCCTCGCTCCGTTTCGCTAGCTAGCACGCGTTCGCCCGCTCGCCTCGCCGCTTCACGAGGAGCAGAACGAGAAACGGCTACAATAATACCGGCTGGCCTCGTTTGCGTGCCGCTCGACGGCGTCTATAGACCGAGAAACCGGAAACGAGGTGTCCGCGGTTATCTTTTTGGAGCGCGGCTCCCGCGAGCAACAGGGACAACACAGAGAGACAGCCGAGCCCGGGATTCGAAGGGGCGCTGAATGCACAGAGACGCGCTCCGCTTGTAACGCGCTCAAACGATGACAGGATTGTGACCGCCTGGAATTTCTAAGCTGGAAAAAACAACTATTGCGAGTCCGGCCGAAATCGTCTACGGAAGTGAACAGTTTTTTCCGCGATATAAAGTCCAACGACCGCAGTAATTTCCTTCGCATTGTCCCTCAACTTGTGAACGAAAGTGGACTACTTTGGAGTAGGATTATTGCCGATATATAATATATAGTTGCCAATTTTCAAGGCTCGAATAATCGTATCTCCTCTTCTCCAATTGTCTATTTTCGTTTCCAAGCCGAGGGACAATGTGGGAGAATTTACTATATCGGGCCTCAGAAACAAATTCGCAATCCTTGCAATTGTTGCCACAGCTTTGTTCCGGAAAGATGTCTTTCTAGGCCGTAGAAACGGGAAAGACGACACCCCCCCCCCCCTCCGAAAATGTTCTCGGGTAACTTCGAAGTTCGCTAATATGAATTTCGCGCGATCGTGTTTCTGGGAATTATGGATCTCCCGGAGCCCGGCCGAGTCTTCGGGCTAGCTGGCTCGTGGTTAATGATCCGTCCCGGAGCCTCCGAGTTCGAAAAGTTGGTAGGAAAATGCGGACAGGGTAAATCGCTGGAATCGAACTTCACCGCCATAAATCAGGGGAAGAGTAATCGAGAGACTGCTGCCAGGACGCCCCCGCCACGCGGTGCCCGGGTCCCCCCTGACACGGGTCTTCGACAGCTTTGCGCCTAACTCTTATCTGGGCTAACTTCGGCTGACAGTTTCCTTTTTTTTCCTAGAGGCCATGATAAGAGGAAAACAGCGCCGCCGGTGGTTTTTAGGATCTCGAGATCCCGGTAGCCGAGGCAGAACTTGGCAGAACAGTGGCGTAGACCGAGTATAGTACCTTAATAGGATTGCCCCCGGTATTGTCTAGTCGGACAAACGGTTCGGCTTCAACAGGTGCACGACCGAAGGACCGGCCCTGGGAGCCGCTATTGAAAAAGCTCGTCCGGGGGGTGGGGGGCTGCGTTAATAACATGATTCGAAGTGGGAGCCTTTAATTAAACTGCGTCATCTCGGAAGAAACACGAAACTCCGGGTCTCCTCTCTCTCTCGCCCCTTCTCTGTGGGGAGTTCTTATCATTGAGGCCGACTCGATTGGTAACCGAGGGAAAAATCCTTTGAAATCCTACTTCAAAGGTAGAAAGTTTGACGGTGATGTCACAGGCAATCCACTTCCGGCCTTATTTAGTAAATCGACTCCGAGGCCGGGGGAACGAGTCTCAGAAGTATCTCGGCAATAAATATATCGGCTTATAGTCGTCTCGAGGAGTTTCACGAGTCATCAGAAGCTCGCGGAACCAAACTCTCATCGGAACCCGATGAAATAGGACTCGGGCCGTGTCCCTTTGGACCCTTTCGTCTCTCGATCGTCGCTGTTCTTATAAATGAAACGTCCGCGCACGCTATTGGCTCGCAGTCGAAACCTCTTATCTCAAAATACGGCTCATCATTTTACCCTAACTTTCGAGCTTCCTTTGGACGGTCTGCCTCGATGCCAGCCCAAGATAGATAGTTTTATCGTCAGGTATGTTTTTGGTGAGCTTGCGTGCAGTTAGGTCGCTGCTAGGAACAATTATGTGACGGTAAACAGGGGCCAGGAGCTGACAAGAAATTACAAAATAGGCAGCCATTTAGCTACCCGATTGAGTCGTACTTGGCATTCTTGACCATTGTGTTGCGTGTCCTAGTTGCCGACTGTAGAGAGGCGCCTAGCCGGCTGCCAGCGCGAAGTCATCGAAATCCTGGCTCGTCGATTACCATTAACCGGTAATCCGCGATCCGGCGCGATCTCGTCCGGCCACCGGCAATCATTACATAATAAACGATGAGTTTTCATAGCATGAATATGAAGCCCGGCTAATGAGCGCATTAATATTTACTAGCCCGGGATGTTTTGCGCCCTCGCGGCCGTCGACGAACCGTGCATAAATTCCCTTTTGCACGGACACGCTCGAGCAAGCCACTCGCTCGCGCGTGCGATTATCGGGAGCGCGTAGCGTTCCGCGCGCACCGTTGTTCCTGTTTGACTCTTCATCGTTTTAGCCCCTTAGGGACCAGCGGCGGCCTGCTGAAAAGCGGCCACGGATCATCGGGCGTATCTAATCGCGATCATCTCGCCGCGGTCTGCATCCTTCTTTTATGACGCCCGGCTTGACGTCCGCTACGCCTGACACTCGGGACGCTCCCATTCGTTCTACGAATTTATCAGTGCTCTACCAGAGACTGGACCCGATCCCCGAAACCGACAATCGCTGTTTATTTTGTCCCGTCCTAGGTAAATCTGGTCGGCATCGATTCAATGACATCTATAGACTCTGCGGTCATTTTAGAGCATTGCGAGCTCGTTTATTTTGGGGTATCCGGAGGCTAAAAAGATCGCCCGATCGGGACATGGATTTTAAATAGTCTGGTCTATCTCCGAGTAATTTTAGAACACGAAAATCATTAATGCGATCTATCTTGTCCTGTCGTAGATCAAGAATTTAGTTAACATTGATTGAACATCGTTGGTAAAGTCTGCGGTTATTTTAGCGTATCGCGAGCTCTTTTATTCTAGGGTATCAGGATGCTAAAAAAATCTCCAAATCTGGACCTAGGCTCTAGATGGTCCAGCCTATCTCCGTGAGATTTCGGAAGACGCTTTCGGCGCAATAAACGCGGTGGCCGCGGGTAGGGAGCAAAGACCGTTGAAAAAAGTTAACACCAAGAACGCGGCAGCCGGATTCGTTGTTCCTTTTCCTCTGCTCCCTTTTTGTTTCTTCCATCCATTCACATTAATCACTCCGGCACCGCGAGAAAGGGGCACGAGAGGAGCTGGAGGAGGAGGTGGAGAAGGAGGAGGAGGGTCTTTTCCTTCCTCTCGCTCATTCTCGTTTTGTTCCCGCGGTGCGCGCCGCGTCCGTGTTGCAACTGCTACCTTAATGGGTTTCCAGCTTGGAAACGAACCGGTGGATTATGGGGCCGTGGCGTCAGAACCGGCGCGATAAACTTCGATAAGGTCTACTTAAATTACACTGCGCTCGCGATTACCACGACGCCGTTGCGTACCTTCTTCCCCAGTTTTATCCGCCTTCGAACATCTGGCCACTTGACTCCTTCCTCGAAGCAGACCGCATCCGTGGGACGTGTCGAAACATCGGTCCGGGTTTCGTCATCCTATCATTAATCTTTGCACCTCGGTGTACAGCTGACGTGACTACGGAGTTTACCGTTGTTGGCACCGGACCCGACCGGCTCGACAGGCGAACGGTTTAACAGGTGTTTATTTAATTACTGGAATTAATTTTCAGGGTCGTTCTTGTGAACGATCGCGACGTCGTTATTAAGAAAAATGACTTCGGTCGATTTTTCTGACACGAGGTAGGCGGGACTTACGACCAGAGGGTGGAGCTACCGTTCAAAAAGTGGAGCTAGAAGTGGTGACAATTAGTGTCGTCGTCAATAAACGTAGACAATTGCGAAGACGCTTTCTAAAAATTTGTTTCACTGTCAGCGATGAGTGTAGAGGGCGTTGCGGAGCGTAGTGGGCGGGGTTAAGTCTAGTAGGCGGATCTGGACCATGTAAAAGGCTAAGCTGTAAATGGCTGCTGACAGTTCGGGGATGATTGCTAAGTGAAACAATAGGAACTAGTGTTTCTATAGTCCCGAAAGGATTCTGTTTCCACGATGTTATAATTTTGCTACGTCCAGTATCCCGGGTTCCTTATCTCGGCCACGCTACGTGGCTACACGTAGCGGTCGCAGATAAATTTTCGGATGACAGTAAGATGGATGAAGGACAGGGGAGAGGGCGAGCGAGAGACCGCCGCGGCAATTTAAGACCCGGGGAAGACGGACAATTTAAATTTTTCGTTGGCCACGGTTTCGCGCCTCTCCCGGGCGCAATTACTCTCCCCTGCGGGAGCGGAGAGAAACGAAAAAGAGGTGCGAAAGGAGACGCGGTTCTCACCGCGGGTAATTGCGGCCGGCATAATTGCTTTGCTTCGATACCGTCTTTCGGTGGCTCGCCGACGCCCGGAACTCGGCTGGAATTCTCTTTGACGGAAAAATGACGGCCAAACTTGCCCATCCTCGTCCTGTCCCCTGCTGGCTTTCCTTGAGACCTTACGGAGGAGAAACGTCGGGATGGTAGAAGTGTCTTCGGGAATTTTTTTCAGACGAATCTTGCGATAAATAAATTTATCGTTTATTGAGGTCGTTGTGCATCTATTAGAGAGTATACTAAAAAAGTTTCAGCCTAATGCAATCATCCATTTCTTGTACATCATTCCTCGATGTGAGCATCGACTGTGATTATACACTTGCTAAATTGATAAATATAAAATATGAGGTACAAACATTGCGACTGGTGCAATCATGCTGGCAAATTTTACGCTGACGCTAGACTGTATACCTATTGACTACAATAAACAGAAAAATTATTTGCTCACCCTGTTCTTCTAAAAAAAAAAAAAAAAATTAACAAAGTCAAGTTACGTGTCCGTATAACCTGAGAGGCAGCACAATTGAATTATTTAAAAATGTTTTCGCGCGAAGCGAACGAACGACGTCGTCCTGACGTGTTCTAGTGAGTAAGTCGAACCGTTTTTCACCGGCGGCCGGAAAAAGGGGGAACGTGTAGGTGCCGCGGTAAAAAGCGGACAGTGATTGCAAGAAAAAACGCAAGGCGGACAGAGAGACGAGAAGATCCGTAATAATCCGGAAACGTTTCTTCCAAATTATTTCTGCCATCCTTTTTACTAGTTTCGCCGGTGGCTGGCTAGGGCCGGGCGTAAGGTGTCTCTCACAGGTGAACGTGAACAGGGGCTGCTGCAACGAGATTTATTTCGTGAGTTTTTCCCGTCGCACCTGTGTGCAGCTTGCTGTCTACCCTTTCCTCCGGTCGGTCGGTCGGTCGGTGTCGGTCGGTTTCCTTCTTTTATTTATTTACTTAGGATATCGCCGCACGTACCACGGATAATGGGATTTCTTCTTTGATAAGATAAATCTCCGATTAATTTCTTTCCCTCGTTGCACGGTGATCGAGACGATTTCTACTTGGGGAAACTGTAAGTTTCCGGCGCGGAGACGTGTTTGTGCGGACGTGCGTGGGTAGGCGGGCGGGCGGGCGTGTTCCCCCCCGGGGAACTCGAGGACGCTGTACTGCCCTAAAATAATGAGTAATTTCTCGAGGCAGCGGGAGCGTGGCTCACGACGAAATTCCCTGGGAAAGTAATTATTTCCTTCTCTGCCCCCTCCACCCCGCACCACCCCATCCCGCCCTGTTCCGTTCTATTTGCCGTGAACTCAACATCGAAAAAATTTTCCTGGAAAATAGTTTACTCGGCAAAGTATACACTTCCTCGGGGAAGTCGATTCGAGGATATAGGTTTTCGCTACCCGAACTTCCCTGAACGCATTATAACCTTGTTTGCACGGCACACTGATAACAACATCCCGTATCGAGGAGCACGTGAATCTCATCACGTGAGTTTCCATGCACGCCCCCGCCTTCGTCGTAGTCTTGTAATACTGCGAAATATGGCAAAAAGTTTTCCGCACAGGCCGGGAGGGAAAAGAAAAAAAAATAATGGGAGATGAGGACGTAGGTGGACTCCCGGCGAGCCTGTAACTCGCGTTCCCACGTTTCTTGTTCGTTTCTTTCATAAATTAATATCCTCGGCACGCAACAATGGGCCCATTGTGTTACAGGATAATCAATTTCATAGAACATCTATGCCCGGCTTTATTAAATCTGGATCGTTGGCTATCCGGTTCTATCGCCTGTTATTCTTTCGCTCGGCGATCCGCCGGCTTTAATTAAAATTCAATTCGTCTTTGCGCGGAGTCGAATTTCGTACGATATTTCGATTAATTGAGTTCCCGGGGAATTTTCGTGAATTTTCTGTTTTCGATCGCACCGGCGCGGCGGGATCATTTCTGCTGAATATTTCCTCCGGGAGCGTCGAGAGCCGAGCCGGCCCGAATCGTCGGTACGTTTCTCGAACTGATCGATCTTCGATAGGCATTTCTGATTACACCCTGGTTCAGATTAAACCCGGGGCACCTGTCCGCGTCGGTGTACTCGTTTTCAGTGGAAAAACGAGCGTCTTCCCTTTTTATCCGGCTCGTTCTTCCAAGAAAATTGCGTTACTCCTCTATTTTCTCTCTCTCTCTCTCTCTCTCTCTCTCTCTCTCTCTCTCTCTTTTTCTTTCACTACGAGCCACGAGGAATCGCTAATAACGAGACGAGATTAGTTTCAGGAAAACTGGCCTAACCGACCGGGGCAATAAAGATCCGCCCTTCGATTGATCGAACCCTACCTCATGCAATTTCGCCGACGTTGTTATTAAATCCCGGTGAATTAGGTTCGGTGACATTCACGATTCTTAGAGGAGCCCGGAACTGTCGCTCTCTGACCTTTTTCAGGTTTCTTGATACTCAATTGATCCCCGCTGTTTGCTCCGCTAATATTCACCTGTATAAATATCCGGGGCTTCTCGTGACTTTCAGCTGGGCGACATTTAGGTCCCACTGATTCAATTAGCATGCTCACCATCGGAGGGTGTGGATCCGAAAGTATTGCAAAAATCAACAGACTTTGGTTGCTTGTCTAACACGGATGAGGGAGGGGCTAGTATACAGTGGGCGGGGCTACTGTCCGAAGGGTGGGACTAAGTTATAGCTTGGTAGGAATAAATAGTGCTGGTAATGTTTAAAGCAATGTGTAAATGTTCACATAATTTTTTTATTAAGTTATTTTATTTGTACAGATTTGGTAGTGGGCGGAGCAAGCTTTAGAGGACGGGACTAAGCTGTATAATAGTGGCGATGAGTGGTACAATATCAGAAATAAAAACTGCTGTTTCTGCTTTTTTAAAATCGTGGAGTTTTAGGAAATGTGTGCAGCCAATTGTAGTGGATGGAAAATAGAGTAGTAGGCGGGGAAAAATATAGTAGGCTGTAGTATAATCCAGAGGGCGGGACTAAGAAGTACAGTGTTGGATATAAGCGGTATAAAACCAGAAACGTCGACAAGCAGACAAACTCTACTTCTTAACAATTGCAAAATAATATTATATATTGATATATATTGCAAAGTAAGAATATATCACAAAATAATATCGGTATAATTGAAGTTATATTAGGCGGGGAAAAGTGTAGTGGGCGGGGATAAATGTGTTGGGCGGAGTCGAACCAGAAAATAAATTAAATTTTCCGGGCATCTTTCACCGTTCGAATATTTCGGTTGTAAAAATATGTTCGCCGTCGGTGGCTGGAAAATTTATTTTAGGGAGCGATGCAGCAGCACGTTAGACGATAACGCGTTCAAGAAGAATATCTCACGAGATCGACTTTCGCCTCCATTGACGCCGCATCTGCACCATCGAGCTTCGTTTTTGGTTGGCTTAGCAAGTCTGCCGGTATCCTGTAAAATATTAATACGAATGCTCTCGGATGGGGTGAAAATTCGATACTCGCAACCCTCTTCGAACAGCCGTTCTATGCCACCCCGCCGCGCCCGCATCCTCCGCTATTTCTCATGGTCTTCGGTTCGCCTTCCCTCTATGCGTATATCGGGTGTCCCGCGAGTCACGGGCAACGAGAAAATAATACAGACCTTGAAATGTAAGGATGTTAACGTATATTCTCTGCAACAGGAACCTTCGATATTCTCGCTGCAACGAGACTGTAAAGTGCAATTTTTACCGACAAATGCATCGGTGACCCAGTTCCAAGGTCTCCGAAGAATTCTTCTTGATTTTGGGAAATTGAAGGGGGGTCCGCGTTGCGCCGCGATCATTTCCCGCGATATTAAACATTCATCGGACGAACGCAATTTATTGTATCGCGCGTTGGATCTGATCGGGAGTTACGGACACTTCGGCGACACCCGGTGCGCGGGTTGCACCTGGTAGCAGCGGGACGACTCACATTACACCTTGCTCGAAATCTATTGCCAGCGGGGAATATTCAATGCGCTGGTCAGGTAAATATTCGATGAACCTACACGACGAAGAGGAGAAGGTCTCCTGGATATATTTCGACGGCTCTTGCCGGACACACTTCGTGCCTCCATATTTTTCCCTGCGAAATTAGGGGACGGAGGATTCGTTGCACAGACGCGTACCGGATGTGCGGGATCCCGCTGCATCGCGGCAGCCTGCTTTTGATGCCAGTCATTAATTGGCTGGCTGCTCTTTCATCGATTCCAATCGGAGCGCTCGTTGCTTGAAGAGCACTCTTCGATCGAGAAATTCGCGACCAGCTGGATTTCCTCAAAAATCCACTGAAAATAATTCGATTATTCGGCGGCCGTAGAATTGTTGACCCGAGGCGCGGAAGACCGATGGTCGTCTTCGAGGTTCCCGACACCCTCCGCGGTTGCACGTGAACGCCACGGCACTCGCCACGGCGCTTGAACTAATATTTAAGCAGAAGCTTAAATCGGCAAATGTAATTCTGCCGGTTAAGCTGCCGCCGCTGTAAACCCACGAGCCACGGATTACGCTAATACCATTTCGGAAATGAACTCCTTATAATCCGAACTTTCTTCGTTGTCCTCGAAACGGATCAATAAACCGGCAACGCCGGTGACAGTCCGAGAGAAAAGCGCGGCACGAAACTTCATTCGATCAGCATGGTTTTCCATACTTTGCGCCCAGTTAAGCGCGATTAATGTCGCCAATCGAACTCACCGTTCTGTAACCACGCAGTCACGGGGCTGCGGGCGCCAGCGGACACGTCTCCGCGCTCCCGATTGGCCAGCGGCGGCCCCCCACTCCCGACGCTCTCGCTTAGCCACTCCCACGAGTCCACTGGCGCGACATCGAGCCACGTGGGCCGCGAGACAGGAAGTTTGGCAATCTGCGTCCGACTCGGAAGGTCAAGTTATACTCGACTTATCAATATTTATCGATAACGTAGTCCACGGCGCCGCCGTTAATCAATTAGTCCTCCCGATCGAGCTTCCCAGTGCGCGCGTTTAAATGAATTATAGGACCGAGAGAGGCTTCACTCCCTGTACTGTTTTTCTAACCCTCGGGCGTTTTTAACCCGCGAAAGGGTTGCCGGGAGGGGGAGGAGGGGCACGCGGTGTGTATTCTGGATGGATGGACGGCGGCGGGCTGTATAAATATGGAAATTTCGTAAATCAAGTTAGGCGGCGAAGTGTCGTCGAGTTTTTCAAGGCAACGTTATTCCCGTCGGCCCCCGACGCTTTCGACGCCGGACACCGAAGTTACCCGCCGCGCAATTAACCGTTCGCACGGTTCATTCCGTCGATTATACGATCGCCGATGTAGATTCGGTGTGTGCTCGCGCGAATTTTCGTCGGGGCATTGTTTCGCGAATCAACGGCCGAACAGCGCGACGGACGCTCGATTGATTTTCCTGTTTCCATTCTGGTCTGCCTCCGTTGACCAGCCCCCCCCCCCCCCCGGTGTTCTCGTTCTACAAGACGCGTGGAACAACGTTGCAAAGCGGCAGGACGCTGCTCGGTCTCGTTTTCGAAAAATAAATTGCTAAGGAGGCGGTAATTGGAGGACGCAGTCCCCGAGACTCGGGATCGCTTTGACAATTTATTTCTTGGAAAGTACGAGGAGTTCGAAGTTGCTGCTTTGTCAGGCTGTTGCAGACGCCTTTCTTGATCAGTGAAAAAAGTGTCGCCAAGACACCATAATTGCAACGGTGTGGGCATAATAATTTAGTTCGCAAGGCGGGTCGTTGCGACTCGAGGAATCGCCAGTGCACCGAATTAGGGACGCCCGCAAAAATTCAGTTTAATAATCGTGATCGTGTTGTAAGTATGTTGCGTTATATATTGCACATTGTCCTTCGATTCCCTAAATTTTTGTTACAAAATAAAATGGTTATTGTATCACTTCTCAATTTGATATTGTAAGAGTGGGTTGAATAATTATAGGCACAATGTAAAGTTTACATTTTTAGTGATATTTAAATAATAACATTATATTTGCATAGCTCTATATTAGGAATAATAGAAAACAGATATATGCGAATACACAGTTTTAATACAAATTTCTGCTTTAGCACGATTTTGAACAGTTTTCATATACAAATATACAGAAACATACAAACACATACTTCTTCTTTCTGGTTCTTTGTGTACTATTTACAGATAATATTAGCAGCGAACAAGAATTTAATTGAAGTACACGTGTGCCTTGAAACTTCGTTAAAAGCATTCGAAAAGTTGCAAATTTTGCATGGCCTTAATTCGATGACACGGGACTGTAGACGAAGGCAAAGCGAGTTACTGTCAGCTTGGACGACTCGGTTTCCGGGTACTGGGGTCACCGAGTCCAGGGAGACGCGTCGAGGGACAGGGCAGTTTCTAAAAATAATCGATCCCGGTCGTCCAGATGCTACGAATCGAATTAAAATCCAATAGTCGACCGTCGGCGGAACGGCGCGGAGCACGCGAGCGCGGGCCTGCGCGCGCGCGCGCTCACCGGGCGTTGATTCAATTTAGACGAGAAAGAGTGGCTGACAGACCGGACCATTGGAAATGGCACCCGGGGGACCGAATGTAGCGAAAAACTCCGCAACGCGGTGCCATTCTTTGCGATATTTTATTTCGCGTATTTATATCGGCCGGTGCGTATTTTCATGTTTGTGTTGTCGCGGAACGAAGTACCGCGGACGCACCGAGGGACTCGGAAATTTGATTTACGCGCCACTCGGCGCTCGTACGTCTTCGCGCCGACCGATGGTGCGCCGCGCTTCTCGAGACTGAAAATAATACCGATAGACAGATATTTCAATTTTTGCCGGGCGCGCAATTTTTTTTCCCGCCCTGTCTGGTCCGAACGTCTGGCTGGCTCCGAGCTGACCGCTAATTGCACTCATTAGGGACGGCAGATCATTTTTCTGGATGAAAGAATTCGTTCCTTTTACGTAGATCGATGCTACTGTTTCTTGAAAATATGTTCCTGCAGTTTCAAGACTGTATTCCAAGTATTAACAAAGTTGCTGACCGGTTTATAGCTGCAGGGTCCTAACCGACCACTAATTACGCTCATTACGAGTGGAACGTCATTTTTCTGGATGAAAGAATTTATTCCTTTCAGGTACATCGATGCTACTTTGTCTTGGAAATGTGTTCCTGCAGTTTTAAAAAAAAACTATATACCAAGTATTAACAAAGTTGCTAGCCAGTTTATAGCTGTAAGGTCCTAAATGATCACTAATTGCACTCATTAGAGATAGTAGCTCATTCTTCTTCTTGAAATAATCGTTTAGCCAGTTTATAGCAGCGCGTCGGGCAAAATCAATTTGGCAGAAACCTGCCAAACATTTTTTCCTGTCTCCTAAGGAATGAAGCAATGAACTCTAAAAATTTTTAAAATTTCCTTCATATAGTTTCTGCAAAAAAATTCCGCAAGATCGTCTCGAGTCTTACCAACTTAATGCAGTGACTGTGAATGAGTGAATAATTACATGATCCAGCAATTTTCCAATAAGGAACAGACCTCTTACGAGCACAAGATTTCGAAGCTACCAGAATAATGTGGAAATGCTTTTCCCATTTTTTTGCTCAGAACGAAACAGGTTATCGAACGACTTCTTTCTTCCTCGAATACAGCAGGGACGTAGCACAAACACCGAGATCCCGATTAACACACCGTGTTTCGAGTGGCGAGGCTTTGCGGGAGGCAACGAAATATTTTAATTGTCCCTTTTAATTGTCTTTGTCCAGCCGGCGAGAAGGGAGAGTGGAGCTTAACTGGACCGCGAATTTCCTTTTTTAGACCGCAGGACCGCTCTTTGCGGACACAGGAGGCCCGGTGGCGTTCCTCGGACCGATCAGAGACTTTAATTATTCGTCCGGGCCGGCGGACGGACCCGGTTGTTGCACGCTCCGGGCACAGAGGCCGGTTGCACGGTGCTCGTTGACCCGGAAGACCCAGCCCGAAACGGGGAAAGAAAGCCAAGCCGGCCATTGTCCAGAATTTACCGATCCCCGGCTAAACAATGATTTTCGATTCTGCGCTGTCTAGCAGCCGCTGAACCGGAACGGATTTTGTCAGTCATTCTTAACCTCCGATCTTGCGAACCGACACGTGAAAAGAGTATCCAGTCGTGGCCAACGCGAGCCACGCGTGCTGCATTGTCTGCCGAATTTTAGGGTATCGCGGTGATCCTCGCCGCGGAGTTTCAATTTGATCAGCAGTTTTATTTGGGTCAGCAGAGATTATCGCCGCTTTGAGAATTTTCCACTGATTAACTGGAACAGTTATTACCGTGCGACGTTTCCGTGTTCGTTCGTTGATGTTTCAGTAGCATACGTAAATTTTTTCACGCAGAAAAGATCAAAGTTGCGATTGCTATAGGAGATAAAGTACATCGATGTTTCAGTAGGATATATTCCAGCAGAGTTGCCAGGTATTCTAGGCTAGTTTCGGGAATTTTTCGCTAGGAAACTACGAAAGCTGTTACTATGGGACTTGAGCCAGTGTTTTTGTCCGTATGTCGCCTATGTTCTCAAATTTTTGCGCAGCAGGGAAGTCGGAACTGCGCCTGCTACGAGAGATAATGCGGAACTATGTACTGAAAGGGTAGCCAAAGAACGACATTTCCGTCTTGTTCCTGTTTGTTGCAATCCACGAAGAAGGTTTCTCTTTTGCATGAAGACCCAGATATCTATTCGGAGAGAGGCTGGTTCAGTCGTTTCGTTAGTTGGCGGAAGCAGATCCTCGTAGAAAAATGGTGAAAAGGTGGGTGGGAGGAATCGATTGGAGGGCGTGGGTGGGGAGAGGTATCGCGTAGCAAATGGATAGTGAAGGAAAGAAATCGGCTGTTTTCCTCGCGGATCTCCGAATGGAATTACTTAGCTCGTCCGTCCCCCAGTGACGTCAAGATCGAGTGGCGATGATCTCGGCGCGGGAAAGATATTGAGAAACTCGTTGGTTTCGCCATGTTTCTGGGCCAACAAGTCCCGATGTCACTTGCTGCTCGAATTCTGTTGTCTCAATTTCGTTCTCAAATAATTAACCTAGCCTAGGAACTCCGTTGGTCCAATCAGAAATTCAGGTAATCTTATTAACCTCTTGCACTATGGTTTCTCTCACGTCGACTAGCTAGTCTTCGTTTTTAATAATTAATAGAAGATATACAGGTACAGTAAAGTCTCCCTAATTGACGCTCAGATTGCACACAAAAAATGGACAATTTGGGAAATTATTCGATCCTTGCGTCTCGTTTTTATAGTCGTTGACGATCGGTAGCTATAAAAACGAGCCACGAGGCTCGAATAATTGTATCTCCTCTTCCAAATTGTCCATTTTTGTGCACAATCTGAGCGTCAATTAGGGAGAAATTGCTGCAGTTACGTTCACTTAATTCGGAATTATTATGAAGGTTATTATGCAATTGAACGAGTTCTTGACACATGGAAGCACTTTTGAACACATTTGAATGAGTCCAAACGTTAACTGTTAATGAATCTATGTGCTGCATGTTTGGGAAAACTGCACTAATTGGATACAATTATTTGGCTCTCGATTCTTCGATACATACTCGTTTCTTCCGGCACCTGTTGCGTTTGACGTGTGCGTGCTGTGCTCGGTTTTATTAAAATTTGTGGGAAGTGTAGTGTTCGTCAAGCAGGGACACTGGAATTTCGTTGAGACATCGAGTCGTCATTCGGATGTCAATCGTTACACACGTCTTCGCAAAACTCGATGAAGTCTTCGTCTTCGTTGAATTATTGTTACAGTGGAAGGCGTTGAAGTAGCACCGCAGCTCGATCGAAATGAAATTGTTCTTTTTCGATGTCATTGTTTTCCTAGATCCTAAGGAAAACAATTTTACAGGATGTACAAAAGAAACATGTCTCATATTGCTGGGACACTTTTGCCAGCTCGTGTCTGCTTTTCCTAAGTAGTCGCCCTTTATTGATTAGATGTTTCGATTTTTTTAGGGAAAGTGGGCATTAACATTGAAACAAGAGTTTCTGCGTTTGATTAAGTAACGTTCAAGCTATAACCTAGTATTTTTTTCACGTCGGAAATGTGGAAACACTGTGATGCAGGTGAGGTCGAGGTTCACTCACATTTTCTGGCAAATGTGAATAATGTCTCAACTACTTCGTCTTTCGGATTTTTTTGTGGAAAAGGGGGGCGAGGTATTAAAACGAGACCTTTCGCATTTTATTGTATAACGTTCAAACTATAACCTACTATTTTTTTTACATCAGAAATATAGAAATGCTGTAAAAGGGGATACGTCAAACTCTCCTTACATTTCACAGGTCGAACGGAACCGAGTCGTTCATTTTCGATATTACTGTTTCCCTAGTTGTTAGAGAAAACAATTTTAAAGGACTGAGGTAGAAACACGTTTCATCAAACGCCGTTCCCTAAGTCGTCGGACTTAATTACGTTCACGTGGGTACCAGTTTCTATGGTCGGCTGAAGGTTGCGTGAAGGTCACATCCCAGATGGCGCGAGAGCGGTAACAAGCTGCGTTAGGGTGACGCCGGTAATTGTATATTATTTTCGCGAGTTTCTATAAGTCTGGAGCGCGGAATTCGCGAATCTCTGTCCCCCAGCCCCGTCGAATTTTCTCTCCCCTAACGCAGAAACAGCGCGGCGCCGTTTTATTAAGCCGTTGCATTACAGCTTCACGCCGGAATTAATGGACGCGTGACACTTCGCTCCTTCCAAACGCAAATTTCACGCACATTACTTGAGTGTCACTTGGAGAGCAACGGCGCCGCCCATAAATTCCGCCTTTAATTCGTGTACACGAATATCGTCTCGCGCCTGACGTGACGTCATGAATTAATTAAACTTTCGACCGTCTAGTCGGGCCCCGCGTTGCGACGCCGGTGACAGTCGGCGGCACCGATTCCACGCGAAGAAAGACACGCGGGGTTTACCTTCGAGAGATGATTCACGGTGTGGTAGGCCTCGAGAAATAAATACAGTAATTTCTCCCAGAAATGTTCGGAGGTCGGTATTGAAACCGGCAGATCCGAGAATACTAAGTCACGATTCTTTGAGCCTCGCGATTCGTTTTTATAGAAACTCCGGGCAGTCGGTGAAAAATAATTGTACAATGATCTATACCGTCTAGATCGATTTGGAAAAGCCTCTACTATAATCTCCCTAAATCATTTCCAATGGAAAATATTTTTTCATTGCCGAAAGTGAATTTTCCTCCTTCGGTTTCTCCTCCTCGGAAACTCTACATTCGAACGTCTCTCTAGGGTCTCAAAAATTTGTTCCACAATTCTGACTATCACGATCTTCAAGATTAGAGTTTTCTCTTTCGAACGACGTCAAAATTTTCGACCTACGATTTTGTCTTTCTTGTTTATCGCGGTCTGAAGCGAACAAGGTCGACGTTGCGGAAAATGAATTTTGATAAATTTTCGATTTTAATTTCAATCCCTGTTAGCTAACTCTTTTATTTCTATTTTTTTTACCATGATTCGAAGGTAATTCGGAAGCCACATGTCACGATTCAACAGCCACTTAGCATCGACGTAGCAATAAATTACATAGGCGTAGAATCGGCACAGGAAAATTCACAGCGACCCGAAAGTTGGCATTTCCGGGAGAAATTACCGTAATCGGCGAACGAACTAATTAGGATAGCGGACCGGCAAATGACTCCGCGATTCTTTCGAACACGCTTCTGGTTTTTTTTTTTTCGTTCCGCCGCGGCGGGAAACGTTCCTCTAAACCGAGTTACATTATTCACAGTTCTTAGTTGCGGAAAACCGAGAGCACTCGCTCGCGTTCACCGTATTTCGAGTTCTCCGACCGGCGGAAAATGCCGGCGCATTTTTCAAACTGCATGCTCGACGTTTCTGACCGGATTTCAGAAACGCTCCTCGTTATCTCTCTTGGCTTCTGCTCAATTACGAATCACAGGAAAACTTCCTGCCTTCGCTGAAGGTTGCATTCTCAGCGTGAGCGGCGTGGCTTCCTCACGAAATGCCTGAACAGCGATTGAAATTTTGCGTAGAAGCTCTCTGCGCTGTGTTCCGTCGTTCCACTGACGTGGAAAAACGGGTTCGAGTTCAAACATTAAGCAACAAAAGACTGACAATCCCTTTTCGAAATCTCTCCTTACTTCGTCGAGAAATAAATCCAAAAGTCGTCCATATCAATGCGACGAAACAATGTCTCGTGTGATTGTATGTCAAGTTTGCTATAATCTGTCTTAGAGTATGTGTATATTTTTGACGTAGATAAAATACTGGATTACACACGAAACAAGAATTCACGCTAATAAGAATTATCGGTTTATATATTTTATTATATTCTGTATTAATTAATTACATTATTGTTACTATTATTGATGAATTAATTACGGTGTTATTAATTTTATGGAGTAATTAATTACATTATTATTAGTATTATCGATTAATTAATTACATTATCGTTAGCATTACTGATTACCTAATTATTTTATTATTAATAGTATTTGTTAATCAAGTACATTATTATTAATATTATTTACTAATAACTCTATATGTTTTTTCCAAGTAAATTAGACGACTGGTTCTATTAGAACGACGAATCTGGTTCGAAAAAAAATGAAAAACGGATGCACTGACAATTAATTCTTGTACGATTCCAACTGCTAATTATTTCGTGAGTGAAGGAATTTTGAAGTCGAGGTTTCTATTTCGGAAATAGAAATTCTATTTCCACTCCTTAATATCCCGCTGACATCCGGTTGCAGCACATCAACCGGACCGCCACAAATTTTCCTTCTCTCGTCTGAGAACAATTTCGTGGGTACCGGTCGGCCGCAAATGGCCGAGTATCGCGGCCACGATATCCCGGGGTCGATCGACGGTAAAATCGAGCTATTGAGGACCGGCCAGAAACCATTTTTCCCCACCACATAATAGCAATTATATTGGCAGGGAGCGATCGAGAGTATTCCGGAAGCGGAAGGGACGTTCGCCCGATTGTCCGGAAGCCGGTAAAGATTGCGCCGTTTCTGCCGGTTTTCGTGTGCACGCCCCTGCCGAGGAAACCACCCCCGTGTACTCGAGTCCCTTTTTCACCCTGGATCTATGGTGGCGTGAAATATTTTCCCGGAGCGAATCATATTTTTCCCCGAATCATTCTAGCAACGTCGATATTTTTAATGGTTAACGATTTTACGAACAATTGGAGCTGCTTCTGTACGCTGTATTGCAAACTGTATTTTAACACTAAAACAGGCCTGGGAAAAAATTGATTTTCGAGACTTTTAATACGTATTTATTGTTGTATACTCGCATAATACAGAATTTGGCGAACAAACTATTTTTTGAAATAGTAATTGCATTTTAAATGTATTTCACTACATTAAAAAATAAAAATTGCAAATTCTGCATTACATGAGAAGATTAAAATTCGCGTACTCTATTTACTATCTCAAAAATCTATTTTTTCCAGCCCTGCACTAGAACCACAAAAACAAATGAAATTGACAGGACTCTGAATTTTTCTTTTCCAGTTGCTGGTATTACGACAATGTTTTCTGCGAGAAATATATAATAATAGAAATCGTACGAGGTTTACGTAAATCCAATTTTCCAATTACTGTAAACTAATATACATTAATCGCGTTATTATTGATTGGAAATAAGAGCATTGAATTTTTTAAGACGTTGCATTTTTATCAGCACACCGGAATCCGATGGTCAATGCCCCCTTTTTCGGCAACCCTTTTTGCTCGCTCACCCCTACGGCTGCGTCCCAGCAGCCTCAGCGAACCACCGCGACTGCCTTGAAATTGGATTGTTATTCTATTTTCAAAAGCAATTTTCAAGTGTTATCAAAAAGTTTTCTCGCGTCACGCCTCGGCCCTTCGCACTCCCCCACCCACGCCGCCTCTTCCGCCAACCCCTCGCGCAGTGTTTAGCTGTCCGCAGGGTGTCTTTGATGTTTCGACTCAACGATTAGGCAAATATTCCTCCCCTATTCCCCACGAAATATATTTCTTCGCAACATATGTATCGATAAAAAAAGAATTAAAATTCTTCAGTTTCAACGTTGCTGTTTTTTGGCTAGCGCTAGTATGGGCACATCTTGGATTTTTTTGCGGGGAAGTGAGAAGAGATTTTGAAAAGCGGTTTACTGCATTACATTGACTAATGTTTAAGCTTTAACCTAGTATTTTTTTTACACCAGAAATATGCAAGCGCTGTAAGGCAGTTGACATCAAAGTTGACATATTATGACAAATTTAGACGATGTCTACACTATTTCGTCGTTTTAATATCGATGTCTTTGGGATTTTTTTGTGGGAACGTCGGCATCGATATTGAAGTCAGAGTTCCTGCATTTTATTAAGTAACGTTCAAACTATAACCAAGCATATTTTTTTACATCAGAAGTGTGGAAACACTGTAATGCAAGTGAGATCAAAGTTGACTTATATTTTCTGACGACGTCTATACCACTACGTCGCTTCAATATGAGCGTCTCTTGGATTTTTTTGCAGCGAAGTGAAAAGCGATTTTGAAAAGCGGTTTGTTGCATTCTATTGACTAATGTTCAAGCTTCAACCCAGTATTTTTTCCACGTCCGAAGTACGCGAATACTCTAATCCAGATTACGTCGAACTCGTCTTACATCTTGCAACAGTGGACGTTGTCTAGACAAAATCGCCACGTCGCTTCCAATTTACGAAAGAATTAAAGTCTTAAAAATACTAATTAATTTGCGGGATGATCGAAAACGGGGTATATTGTTACAGAACGTTCGGCCAACAGTTTCTAAAGGTATCGTGGGGGTGTA
Organism: Megalopta genalis; assembly: GCF_051020955.1. Taxonomy (NCBI): domain Eukaryota; kingdom Metazoa; phylum Arthropoda; class Insecta; order Hymenoptera; family Halictidae; genus Megalopta; species Megalopta genalis. The sequence goes on from NC_135017.1 coordinate 10,580,896, forward strand.
GCGAGAAGGTTCGCGTGTTTAGCAACCAGGAACAGCAGCGGAAGATAAAGATCGTGGGTTTCGTGGAAACGACGCGCGAGACAGGCCTCAGTGTTCCCCGGGGATCACTTGGATTACCGTCTAGACGGTGCACACACATACACACACGCGTGTGCGCGCGCGCGGGGGCGTCACGCATCGGCGCATCGATACCGGAATGATGCAGATGCCGAGGAATTATGAACGAGCATGAGGTTGATCTGTACTTAGGAGGAGCGCCGATGTTCCTCTTCCCGTTCGATCTTCAGTGGACCCTGGGGAATCCGGCCGATGGATTTGGCGAGATGGTAACGGCCTGTCCGCGGAATATAGAAGAGTCTCTCGATTGAAAATTGTATGCTCGCCGTGGTCCAGCTGGGAACCGCCCCGGGAACTCGCTGCCGGGACGCGTTCCCCCATTGAAAAAATAAAACGATACCCGCGCCGCCGCGGCTCGGAAACTGCGCCGAAAAATACGAGCGCGATATACGTATTTCTCTTTTATTTATTTCGGCCGGCCAGGTCTTCGAACGTGCTGAATTGCCGCGTTAAAAATCGACAGGTTCCTCGGGACGGCGGCGCGGCAGATATAACCGGCGATCTCAAAGGGATTGCCGGGAACACGATACTTTAAATTTCATCTGCACCGGGTCCAACCTTAATCGCATCCGGCTGACTAAATTTCCCATTCAAGCTCTCCTCCGGGACCGTTTTCATCGGTCTTGCCGGCAGCGGAATAATAACCCGGATGGTCCGCGGATAGCGAGATCGAAATTGTATCGATGCCGCCCCGGCATAATAGAACCGTAACGGCTCCTTCTGGTCATCAGAAGTAATCTTCGATGTCGGCCCTTTTTGTCCGTCGTCCGCCCTCCGGGGGCGCTCGCCCTTCTCCTCTTTTCGTCCACAATTTTACTCGACTTCGAATCCACCTCGGAAACGTTCCCTTTTCTGCCGGACCTATTTAGCGACCTGACGGCAATTTTATAATTGCTTCCGGACCCTTTCCTTTCGACTTCACTGCGAAAAGGAAAATAAAACCGGCTCGACTTCGATAGATCGCTTCGGAGAGAGTTGCTGGTTTCGGAGTCTCTGTGCGTATGGCCGTCTTTGGGAGTTTTTTGCGACAAGGTGGACAGAGATTCCGGAGCGAGACCTTCTGCATTTTATTGAGCAATGTTTAAACTATAATCTAACATCTTTTTTATATCGAGAATGTGGAAATGTTATGATGCAGGTGAGGTCGAAGTCGACTTACACTTTCTGACAAATGTAGACGACGTCTTTACTGCTTTGTCGCTTTAATATTGATCGTACATCGGATTTTTTTGTGGCAAAGTGGGGAGAGATATTAAAACGAGACTTCCTGCATTTTATTAAATAGCGTTTGGGCTTTAATACGCTATTTTTTTTATATCGAAAATGTGCAATCACCACGATGCAGTTGAGGTCAAAGTTAACTTAGAATTTTCTGACAAACGTCGACGATGTCTATACTACCTTATCGCTTAAACATGGCTGTCTTTGCGATTTTTTTGTGAGAAAGTGGGAAGAGATATTAAAACGAGACCAGTTGCATCTTGTTAAGTAACGTTCGAACTTGAACCTACTATTTTTTTTTGGTAGAGTTTCAAACTGATCGGTCAGATATTTCGTCAGAATTTCGGCAATCCCTCGAGGCTGTCGCAGAAACAAGCCTTCGGTTATTAGTCTCAATTTCTCGAGAGTAATTTTTTCCGCGGCCATTAATGGAAGTCTCGCAGCAATTATCGTAGATGATGGTTCAGCTCGTTCGAGTACTCGCCGACTCTTCTGAGAAAGTTTCCCGCTGGTTCTTCCCTTTGGTAACAAAGGAAGTTTGCATAAAAATTTCACGGGAAGAATAAAACGCAACCGGTGGCGATTTTTGAATCTTTATTGCGCCATTAATGGTTGTTCGACACGCGGGAAGTCGTTTAATATTCGTCGGTTGATAACTCGCATAACTTTCCATAATTGTGAAACTGCTTTGGGCAATTTTCCTTCCGCGGAGTTCGCGCGGCGAAAGAAAATTCGAACGTTCGTCGGCGTTGTTTTTGCGGCGTCGACGGCGTTTTCCATCGGTGACGGTGATCTGAAATTTTCTTTTCATCGTCGGAATTAGGTGTGCTCGCTGTCATTAGCCGGCGCGGCTCCCCGGTTTTTCCAGGGAATACCCGATCCCTCCGGGAGAAACGAGGCCACCTCGCTCCTGTACAACACCCTCTATCATCATATTTAGAAAAGGAAAATCAAAACTCTGCGGGGGGAGAGAGTCCTCGCGAGCATAAAGATGGATCTTTTCCCTCGAGAAGTTAACAAAGGCGGAAGCTGGGAACCGGAGCAATGAAAGGGAAGAAAGTGGAAACACGATGAAAGCCCGTGCACTTCAAAGCGAACGATAAAACTGCTGAAAGGAACCGATTGGCTGGCCGTGTCGCGTCGTGTCTTGTTGTGGATCCTGCGAGGACGAACGCCGCTGTGAAATAATGCCTTTACTGTCGGACGTTCCCGGCACGATCCTAAAGGCTCTGGCACACTGTCTCGTCTGCCGCTCAACTGGGAATAAAACGTGCCCGGCAACAGCACAGGAAGAGAAGTCGAGGGGCATAGGTGATATTAATTTCCTTTTGACAACAGAAGAAGCCTCTTGGTAAAGGAGATCTGCTGTAGGCTCCGCACGGGCCCAATTAGGCAGCACACCTTTGCCGTTTCCTAATTGATCTATAGTTGATCCTTCACTATCACGAGAAATTCTCGAGCCTAGGTTAAGCCTGGGATAAGTCAGCCATTGATTTTCTAGACTGGAACTGGGCTAAGACAGATTCAGAACAGCTGGGACTACTGGATTGTACGTGAAGTTAATAAGTTAGGTTCGTTTGAAATCTGGCATTGTTTAAAGTTTAATTTCTGAAAATTAATTTTTGTGCTAATTAACATTATAGTTTCCTGATTGCATTATGATTTGCAAGAGGTATAAATGTTGAGGAAGTAATTGATACCATGTAAGTTTGCTTTGCAATTTTAATTTAATCGAAGTACTTTGTCGTGATTAAAACTAATTTAAAATATGTCCGGGACTAAGTTAGGCCTGGTTTAAGTCATGATTGGAACTAGCTTAAAATATGTCCAGAACTAAGTTAGGCTTGGTTTAAGTCATGATTAGAGCTAATTCAAAGTATGTCCAGGACCAAGTTAGGCCTGGTTTAAGTCATGATTAGAACGAGCTTAAAGTATGTCCAGGACTAAGTTAGGCCTGGTTTAAGTCATGATTAGAACTAGTTTAAAATATGTCGAGAACTAAATTAGGCCTGATTTAAGTCATGATTAGAACATAGCTTAAAGTATGTCCAGGACTAAGTTAGGTCTGGTTTAAGTCATGATAGAACTAGTTTAAAATATATCGAGAACTAATTTAGGTTTGAATAAGGACACGACTAGGAACATGTTTGAAATCAGTTCCATTTTGAATTGTCTTCCAACAATTTCCTCGGCATCGACGTAGCAATGAATTACATAGGCGTAGGACTAGCCCAAGAAAATTCACAGCAACCCGAAATTTGGCATTTCTGGGAGAAGTTTTACTCTATTTCTTAAAGAATGTTAACGAGTGATGGGTCGAAAGTTCCGAAGTTCGGTACGAATTCCGTCCCGATGAATTTAAATCGCGCGAGACTCGCGGATAGCAGGGGGCATAGGGGAACAGTAAATATTTCGGCGGGAAAGTCGCAGGGTTATTCTTCAACCGGGGAACTCGTCGGCGAGTATCTTCAGGGAGCCGCGACGTCACTTTGAAATTCATGAATCCGAATGGCTTAACCGCGTAAGAAAAGAAGTTCCGCGCGATGGAGGGGGGGGGGGGGCAGTCTGCGGCAAGTTTGCCGGGAGCAGCCCGACCGACGACGCGGGGAAAAAAGTCCGCGAAGGCCGAGCAAACACATTGTTTATTTGCCTGTGACGGCGCCGCGTCGAGTACTTTCTCGATATTTGAATATCCGCTTTTCGCGAAATTAAATGCAATTGCTAGCCGGCCGAGATTGCGAGCGTGAGGCCGCCCTGTGTATGTCTTTTCCTCCCTCTCTCTCCCTCTTCCTGTTACGTCGCGGCCGCACCCGCGACGAGATACGGCCGCCGGAATTTTTGCGGCTTTGGTTTCGTTGGAATTGAATTTACTCGAATCTGTTTGTCGTGGATCTTGGCGCGGCGTACACCGCGGATAACTTCGAAAGAAACATGTGCTTCGCAGACTCTGATTCGACATCTCCAAATACTGTCGAATAAACAAACTGCCGCTGCTATTTTTGGCTGCGACTCGCCATCGGCTTCCACGAAACCGACTTCCTGTTCCTCGCGGATCTGGAACGTTGTCAAGTCCCAATTACTGCCACCTTGAACTCTTCGCGTAACCTTTGGTCAATTCTTTCGAGAGTCTAAACGTCAGGAAATTTTGTTGATGTAAGAAATGTTACGCGTTTATCGATTATTCGTCGAAGATGCATGAAGAAGTGCAGTGTTCTTGTAACTGTCATTTAAAAAATCGTAATAATTAAAGACACTACTTTTACTGGTTTATTGTACAATTAAAATGACTCTTAAATATGTTAGGATCTTTTTATTGCAGTAGTTACTGCGTTTAACATTAAAATTGCCACTCTCTTTAAACAGAGTATATACTTTGATGTTCTTTATTGAATTATACATTTTATAGAAGTGTTGCTTTTAGACAAAATATCAAGAAAATCAGACACATACAGTATAATTGCAATAACTTGAATACTTTTGTATTAAAAAAATATACATGAACACAATCAAACATATACAGTATAATATATACATATACAATAACATAATACATATAAATTAATGAAACACAAAAAAATACAATACATATAAATAATATAATAATATAATACATAACATGTACAATATACAATAACTTGGGCACTTTTGTATTTAAACAAAATACGGAGAAGATCAAACATCTACAGTATAATTACAAACAATGTATCAAACATCTGCAGTCTAATTACATCAACTAGCACACTCGTCAAAGAGATTGCAACAGCTAAGTTAAAATAATCACAGTCGTACGAGCACTGTGACACTAATTGGGACATCGACCCTCGTCAGATTTTCTGCTCCGATGTCGCAGCAAAGAAAATCGTCGATTACAATAAACCCGTTCAGTCGTCGGCGAGTCCAGCGAGGGTTCTCTTGAGAAAAATCCTCGTTTCCGTAGACCGGATCGCACGAGAGGACGGGTCCCGTCCCAGGAGAAAACATTGCGCCGAATGATGGCATTCAATTACTATCGCGGTCGAGATCCGCCGTGAATCACACGGTCCAGGAGGCCTGAATGGGCCCCGGGGCCACGTCGAAGGAAATCGGTCTTGCCCGACAAACCGGCCGCTCAAACGCAAAGTCCGCCCGACGACCGTAGAATCCTCGTTAATTAATTCACTTGCGATCAACGCGCGCTGCCCGCCTCGACGGATGGATCCGGGTCGCTCCGCCGGAAGAGCCGCCGCCAGGATTTTCTTCCGATTGTTCCGTTCCGGAGTTTGTGCCACGGAGGATCTGGCCCGCTCGAAGACGCGGCCCTCCGTTCGCGTTTGCGTCATTGTTGTCGGCGGTCTGGCTCCCCCGCAAACTGCCACGCGGCGCTGTCGCGTTACGCCCGACCAGAATTATAATTACTTTACATCGCGTTACATCTGGGAACTCGGGATTTCCGGCGGCCGGGGTCGAGGAACTTCCTCAGACGTTGCCGGTAGTAGGCTCTCTCTCTCTCTCTCTCTCTCTCTCTCTCTCTCTCTCTCTCTCTCGACGCCGAGACAGTCGGCGTTCTTGATCGCGCGCCGACAAAATGAAACGCTTTCGCGGTTTTCCGCGTTCGCGTCGCAGACTACGCGATTCGAGTCGTCTTTGGTTACACGCGAACCGTGCGTTAATAATTGGGAGTGGCTTCGGCTGAGTCGTGACTTAAACTAATTAGGCTCCAGTCAGGAATACGTGACGTTACTGGATCTGCAATCTGTAACGTGGAACAGTGACGTAACTTTTCGTCACTCTTCGCACGTGTTCTTTGACGTTTCAGGATAACAGTGGGGAACATATATAGCGTGTCCCAAAATAAAGGTACTTGCGGGAATTGAGGGGTTCCTTAGGTCATTTGAAGCAACTTTTTCCTCGGCGAAAATGCGATCCGCGGCTTTGTTTACGAGTTATTATCGGAAAACACTGACCAATGGGAAGCGAGCTCGCCTAGCGCTTGGCGGCCGAGCCATTGAGCGCACAAAGCCCAGTTCCAGCATATCTCACCTCTCATTGGTCACTCTTTTTCGTTAATAACTCGTAAACTAAGCATTTTCGCTAAGGAAAACGTTACTTCAAATGGCCTCAGGAATCTCTCATTTCCTGGTAGGGCCATAATTTCGAGACATCCTGTATACGTGGACACCCTTCAAAATAACCTTTGTCGAACTGGATTAAGTGAGTTGAATTATTTTTAAATGACAGAAGGATTGGCCCAACAGAGAATGACTTTTTTTAAAATTTATTATTAGATAACGCTCTCTTTTAATTTTGCTGTTACTTGGAAAGACATCAAAAATAAAAGGCTTAAGTTTTTTAATTTTTTCTCATCTGAGTCTTGTAATGCGATTTTCGTGATCTTTGATTGTTCACAGCTTTCGTCAAAGTCAACTGATTTCGATGGAAGATCAAGATTTAGTCGGAGAACATGAACTTTTTCATTTTTGTTGTCATTCTAAGTAGTCACAAAATATCTGAGTTAATTGTGAAGTAACGTGAATTCGACGGAAACGTAATTTCTCTTCTAACAGTCGTAATGAGTAGAAAATAATGTAATAATATAATAATGAAATTCTTCCATCGACTTCTCATTTTTATACTCGACTTACTTCGTCGTAAATGCATCAAATCCGCGATCCACTCACGACCAAATCATAATTGCACATCTCTCAAGCCATTCCTGGATCACACGCGCAAAGAATTGCCGACTTCCGATACGTACGAAGCTGCAGAATTCGATGCTCTATGGCACACGCGTTGTATATTCGAGACTTAGTGTACCCCGATGCAATTTTGTCGCTCGTTACCAGCCGCGTGCGCGGCATTAAAATAAGAGGTGAAGAACGCAGGGAGAGAAGAGGGCCGCCGGCTTCATTTACGGCCCGATTTTCCTGTGATTCAGTTTCAGCAACAAAGCTACCAACGACACGTTGCTCAGCTCAAAGTGAGCTCGTCAGTTTTTTTCCTCTTTCGGCCAGCGGAAGAGCAGGGGGCGTCGAAGAGGCACACTCGCTCGCGCGCGCGCGCGTGCACACGCAGACACGAGGACTAAAATACCGGTTGCAACATGAACAAAAAAAGAAAAAAAAAAGAAAAGAAAAAAGCTGAAACAAACTCTTTTTCGCCACGCAACGGTTGCGTGGGTAGACACTGGCTCAGCCCCAAGTGCGTCCGCGAGAACACGCGAAAATCTGTCCGCGGAGTCGGATTAGCGCGTGGGCGTGCACCGGGGAACACCACGGCGTACGCGCGGGGGCGGTCCCGGCGAAGTTTTCAACAAAATTATTCCGTGTAGTAATAACGCGGATTCAAAGGAGCGTGTTTACAAAAATTCCATTCCGAAGTCGCAGCATCGTTGCAATCTCATAAAAATCATAATTGCCGTGCCCCGCGGCCGGCGAAGAGCCGCCTCGCGCGCGCGCGCGATTCATTTTTTTTCGACATGAATATTGAATCGCGTAATTGGGGTACATTGGGAACAGCGGCATTGTTATTGCGACATGTTGAACCGCCGAATGGGGATATGATGTTGCGGAATAAAAATTAGACGGCGGGGTTCCGGGGGGAGGTGGAGAGAGAGAGAGGGGCCGCGGCCGGCAGGAATAAACTTTTCATTTATTCCGCACGGGTCCGTTGTTTGCTGCAACATAGTTTGAAATGAGATTGGCAAAGGGAACAATAGTTGCCGACGATGGCGCGGTGAACGAGAATTGTGCTCTGACTTTTGGAATACACGGGCCATTATTGTATTAGCCTCTCATATAATGGGCATAGAATCGTAACGGCCGACAGCTCCAAAATGTTTCGCCGCATTCAATGTTTTCCGGATCCACGTGAAAGCCGAAATATGTTGTAATTTTCTCATTAAAAATGCCAGCTCGACGGGACGGTCCTGCCACCGAAATCAGCGCGCGGCGGTCCAAACGATGCATCGAGAGAATGTATCGAATATATCATATTAATCATAAATTTCTGTTCCTCGTCGAATAATTCTTTTCACGTGCATATTAGAACAGGTTATTGAAGGGTGAAATTTTTTTTTCATTGAAATATTAAGCTCAATTTCCTCGATTCTGATTTCTGTTGATATTTATTGCATCGCGGAAAATAACGTGTACTGAATATTTTGTTGAATACTTTGATCATTTATTGCTGACGTAATATACAATACGCGGTACTTTTAGCGAGATAATAAAAATCCACAAAAATCAAAATCAAGGAATGGAAATAAATGAAATAATTTTCGGATAAAAAATATTTCAGTTCCCTGTAAACTGTTTTAATAGGTACATAAAAAGAACTAGGATAGATGTCCCAATTTTTGTGCCGTTAATCCAATTGTTGCTTCGCTGCAGCTGTCATTAAATACCCTAATTATTGCTTAGAGCACTGAAAATATCTTCAATAAAAATATGACAGTTCTCTGTAGATCTTTCCTGTTGACAGGCAAGCAAAAGAATAAAAATAATTAATTTACATGTAAAACTTCTCTTTCTACATACGTTTGTAATCCGGAGGCACAGAAATTGGGACACAGTGATCGGAACACGTACTCTATTTGACGAAGAATAAAGATGTACAAACACGTTTAAAAACATAGAAAAATTAGACGCTTAAGTAAGTATCTCTCAGCCAGTAAAAATTATTTGCTTTCGACGAACTGTTTACAATGGAATTCTGGCCATCCGAATCCACAGTTCTCGGGCCGTCTCGTGCAGCAGCGTGTCCGTCGGATCCGTCGAATTTCTGCGACGTTTCCATCGAATTAATTGTCTCGAAATCGTTCGTGGCCAAAGAAAATGGGGGAACGGGAAATCTCCGGCGGTCCGGCGCTCGTTCTCAACTTCATCCAATTTAATATGGCCAGCAGGAATCACGAGGAGCAGACACCGATCCACTTTCTTCGGTCTTTGTGTCTCGAATATCGAATCTCGCTCGCCGGCCGTTCGCGGCTCAATGGCTCCGAACCCCCGGCGATCGGTCGAACCGTTTCACCCTAACGAGCGCTTTAATTTCTGCCCTCTTTCCACGCCATTTGCCATGGAGAAGGGGCTCGATGAAAATCACGACAGCGTGACACAAATCTTTCGGCCTCATTCGGTTATCTAGCTCGCTGGTTCATTCAGGGATTTTCGAGCCGGCCGGCGGTGTGCTCTCCGGCTGCTTTTTCGCGTTCTCCCTTCTCCCGATCGAAGCGTAAATAATCGCGGGAATCAAGAGCGAACAGTTGATGTTCCCTTTGGCACGTGGGTGCCGGGCTAACGAACAGTGCCGTGATTCATGCTGCAAAATCTGTGCAACCATTTCGCTTCATGAAAAATATCGAAACCTTGCTTGACGAATTTGTGACTTGTTGCATCACTTTGCTAGAATTGATGTAACTTATAAAAATATCATACGGTTAAATTAAATGATAACATATGTTGCTTTGATGGATTGGATTTGATACGATTGAACTTTTTATTTTAAATTGCATCTCACGAGCAATCGAGAAAATTATTATTTTTATGATTGAAATAGTACCACTAAACAATTTATTAGACAGTTTTTAACTGTAAATTATGGGCTTTGGAAATTATAATATGTTGACTGGTATACAGTAAATGTTTACTGACAGTTATAAGTTTTATTTAAATAAATAGATAAGTTCATGTGTATTGTATCTTCAAATAAAATTCACTATTTTTTTAATCGTAACTCAGTCACTAGGATTTATTATTCATTTTGAAAGTAGTGTTATCATATAGATTTGATGTCGAAAAACCAGGCAATTTACAAAACATTTCATCCTATAGTATAAAAATGCTTTTTAATACTCTCGAATGCAACAATCAAACTATCTCAAAACGAAGTACAGTAAATTCTCCCTAATTGACGCACGGATTGTGCACAGAAAAAGGACAATTTGGGAAGAGGAGATACGATTATTCGTAGTCGAAAAACGGTAACTATAAAAATGTATATAAAAACGTATAATCGTATCTCCTCTTCCCAAATTGTCCTTTTTTTAAATGTAAAATTTACTGTATATACGACTTACGTTATTTTGAAAATAACAGGCTCATAATATGCCAGGCATTTTATTGCTTCGTCCAGCATTGTCGTAGAACCTACTTAACCTTTGATAGTTGACGGTATTCGATTAAAAGGCCGTATACAAGTGTCATATAAACTAAATGAACGCTCGGCTGATGTCCCGGTAGCAGTAAAATTTTTCGCGCAGGCGGAAGGGGTTGAATCTTGAGCGCCATCTTGCACGGGCTAACGGAGAATGATCCTCCTTTGATCCCTGCTGACTCGAGTCTACGTATATTGCGATACGGTGGGATCCACTTGCCGTAAAAAGTAACTGGTACCTTTTCCAGCGTTCCCAGGCCCTGATTGGCTGGCGGGGGTTACACAGAGAGCTGTTTCGGATCAGTCAATCGTAAAGCGTTCGTCGATAGCTCGCAACGATTTATCGCCCGGCCGAATGGCTTTATTCTTTGTTTTTGTTTTTTTTTTTAACTGCGCGATAGGCTTCGCCCAGCAAATTTTTAAAACGATCCGAGAACGGTAATTGCGGTAATGGGTTGCCGGTTGAAAAAAGAAACATGGACGTCGTCGCGAACGTATTTCGAACGGAAATCCGGATTTTTCCAGGTCTCGCGTTTGTTCATTTTTCACGACCACGATTTTCGTGCGGAAAATTGGCAAGAATCCTGCAACGTGTATCCCCGGCAACAACGATGTTCCGTATATTTTTTTGCCGAATTTTCGCATGCAATTAAACAGCGGAAATGAACTAAAAACCGATATTTGGATTTTTCCATGTAACCACCGCCCAACCCCTGCTTCCCCGCCCGGAGCTCCGGCGGTCGCTCGGAAACCGTTGCGCGAAATATTTTCCCTCGATAGGCACGATATCGAATGGTTTCATATTCGGCTCAAAATTTTCGTACGCTCTCGAATCTTTTTTTCCGAAAACCGCGAACCGCCCCCGGTTTCAGTTTACCAGGCACCACACCGATATGCATCCCGTCCCATCATCGTCAAGCCATCCATCTTGAAAGACGATAACCCGCGCGTTGCAGCCTCTGCTCCCGGTGTCTTATCACAAGGGCTATCCGGAGCTAATATTATTTCAACGGGACCCTTCAGCGTGTCCTGGAAGCCCGATAGGCTTCTAAAAGATTCCGCGACGGATCGCCAATCTTGCCTGACAACATTCAATTTCGTTACGCTCACGCTGTGGAACCTCTGTCGTTCGAACTAACCGTGGCAACGTGACCGTTCCGATGATAGAACAGCCGGTTTTATCGAAACTCACGCGAGACATCGTTCACCGAAAACTATTCGACACGTATTTCTTTTTTATCGGCCGTTGTTAATGTCGGAATGGTGAAAACAGGTCTCAGAAATATGAACGTTTCTTCGAATATCTCGAATTCCGTGCTTTTACATTTTTTTAATTCGGCGAGCTTTTACATTTTTTAATTCTGCGAGCTTCTATATTTTTAAATTCCGTATTTTCACGTTTTTACATTCCGCGTATCTTTGCATTTTTTAATTCTCTGCGTTTGTTAATGTTTTAATGCGTGGAACACGGTCGCGTAAACAAATTTCCGAAAAAGTTATTGGTTGCGTTATGCTGAAAAATTCAATACTTTTTCGTAATATTTATTATTTATCCTTCATTAATTTTAATGCAAACTCGTGTGGGTCTGTCTCGATGAAGGTTTTTCTGACCCCCAGCTTTGAGGGTTGTTTTCACTCTTTCAATATTGTCGTTGACGGATAAAAGAGATGTGTGTCGAGTATTTTTCGGAAAACCATGTCTCGCGTAAGCTTCATTAGAATCGGGTTTAACTCCCTGGTTTTTGTAACATTTTTATAACAGTTAATCCGAGCTTGGAATAAAAATGAATCTAAGCCTAGAATAAAAATTAATCTGAGCATGAAATAAAAATGAATCTAAGCTTAGAATAAGAATGACTTCAAGCCTAGAATAATAATTAATCTGAACTTATAAAATAAAAATGAATTTAAGCCTAGAATAAAAATTAATCTAAGCATAGAATACAAATCAATCTAAGCATAGAATACAAATTAATCTGAGCTTAAAATAAAAATGAATCTAAGCTTAGAATAAAAATGAATTTAAGCCTAGAACAAAAATTAATCTGAGCTCAAAGTAAAAATTAATCTAAGCATAGAATAAAAATTAATCTAAGCGTAGAATAAAAATTAAACTGAGCCTAGACTAAAAGTTAATCTAAGCCTGGAGTAAAAATGAATCTAAGCCTAGAATAAAAATTCATCTAAGCTTGGAATAAAAATTAAATAGTCCGGCATTTCTGTCCAGCTAGATTGGGTATCCGTCAAACTATAGCAAGTCGATCCATCATATTTCGAATCGCCGAAGGCAGGATTTCCATGGAATCGATCATCGGCATGCATTCGTGTGTGCACGAACTCGAAGCCTACGTTGCTCGGTCTGATACCGTTGTAATTGAATATTCTTCATCGGCAATCGTAAGTTCCTGGACAGGCAGCACGCTCGAAGATTGCCCGGAGTTTCGGAGAGAGAGCGTCCTCGGGACGACTTCCGTTGCTCCGCGCGCTGGTCGAGCAACTTGTCAGGCAAGCGAATTGTCGTCGAGAGCGTTCCGTGTGTTTACCTTGCAATTAATGCGAGTCGCGCGAATCCTTGAGTAAATAGCAGGCGAGGCCGGAGGAGGCCCTTAGGGCGAGGCCGGCCAGACGGGAAACTCATCGGATCGCCTTGCAGTTCGGACGTGAAATTGGTTTGTCAACCGAGTGAACCCTTCGTGTGTGATCCTCTGGATTCTCGACATCTGGCCAGACGATCGTGAGACAATTCCGTGCGGGTCGTCGAGCACGTAAAACGCTTCGTAAGATTCCAAAGGAAGGGCCGAAAAAATGAGAGACAGACCTCCTGGACCCTGGACCTTCAGCGGTTTGGAACGCGGACAGCGGCTCTCGAATGTTTTTCGTCGCCGTTCGATCTGCGATCTGCGACTCGAGATCCTGGCCCAGTTGATCCCGGGCCCATTCTGACCCATGTCAATTTATTTCGGTCGCATTGTTTTGGAACATCAGCGATTTGCATTAATAGACATCTTTTTATGATAGCAGTTCCTTCAACGTTCTAAACGTGGCTGCCGATTTTTTTTCTGATCGTGTACACTGCAATCAGTGACTTGAGCACATGAGTCAGTTGATTGTGGATCAATTTTCATGCAGGCTAATTTATTCAGATCGTTGCCACTTCTAACATGGTCGACTTGTGTTAGTAGACATTTTTGATGAAGTATTTCATGAAGTTCGCTGGCTGCCGATTCTTTTCTCTGGTTTACCAGCCTGTGAACAATGACTTTAGCATCTGGTCCAGTTGATGCTGGGTCAATTCTGACCCATGGCAATTTATTTAGGTCGTCGCGTGGCTTGGAACGCCGTCAGTTTGCATTGGAATTGATTTTCATAAAATAGTTCAGGAAGTTCAGTGGCTGTTGAACCTTTTCCTTGCACGCAGGAAAGTCAGTGTCCAAAGCACCCAGTCCAATGAATTGAGGGTGAATTCTGACCGATCCTAACGTACTTGTGCCGTCAAATGTCTCGTAACATCGGCAGTTTACATTAGCGTCAATCTCGCCGAATAGGAAGTCGAACAAGTTGGACAAAGTAGCCTCGGGTTTCAATTTGCCGTGATTTCGACCCGGCCACTCTGCTATCCACTGAGCCACGCTTCACTAGTCCCCAAACCTGCCGCCCCAAGGATGTGTGTAGAGCATTGAAAGATGAGAGCACGCTCGATGGAGGAACCGGTGCTCCAGGGAAGGAGCGAGAGCAGTCTATAATCCATACGTTCGCGGGAAGTAAATAATACACGAGCTTTGGGGGTTCCGGAGGTTGGTCTGACCGGATGTTAACATCGGAGGATGATGCAGCCTCCCGTATATCCGAGGAATATATGAACCTCGGCTCCTCTCCTACATCGCCTCACCCCCTTGCTTCCCGCGATGATGACGTTTCAGATTTTTACGGAGTTCCCGTTTCTTTGACTAGCTATTGTAGACTCCGTATCCTTTCTTCTCCGAGTGGCGGAGTATTTTGCGAGACACTTCAGCTGAGAGGACGCTTGTTGCGGAGCTGTTAGTATGGGAAGGGGTCTTCTTTTGGGGATAACGGGCTCTTGGCTTCAGGAGCAGCTTCTGGGATTTTACTGGACTAACTTGGGTCATCTAGATCTTGCTTAGGGTCTCTAGACTTAGCTTAGACTCCTTGAACACTGTTTGGACTTCCGAGGCCTAGGTTGGAGTACTAAGATCTAGCTTGGACTCTTCGGAGACTTAACTTCAGCTCGTTGGCGCTAGCTTGGACTATTAAAACTTAAATTGGACTCTTTAGACCAAATATAGACTTCCTAGACCTAGCTTGGACCTCTTAGACATGGATTGGGCTTTTTAGACTTATCTTGGACTCCTACTACTCTTATCTTAGACTATTAGAACCTAGGTCGAACTCCTTAGACCTGGCTTGGACTATTAAAACCTTGCTTGGACTGCATAAACCTAGCTTAGACTATTAAAACCTAGCTGGGACTTTTTAGATAAAATTTAGACTTCTTAGAACTAGCTTGGACCCCTCAGTCATGGATTGCACTCCTTAGACTTAATTTGGGACAATTATAACCTACCTTGGACTATTATAACCTACCTCGGACTATTAAAATCTGCATTGCACTCCTCAGATCTAGCTTCGGCTTCTCAGACCTGGCCAGGACACCCTAGACCAAGTTCGTGATCCTCAGAGCTAACTGAAACCCGTCGAATCCAACTTCGACTTCCATCATTTAGTCCCTTCGACAAGAACTTCTTAGTCAGCTTTGGATCAAGCCTCGAGTAGCTAAAAGTACCTTCTGCTTCCTTCTCTACCACCATCTATCTACATCGCAGGGATAGTTAAAGCTTACGGGGCCAGCAGACATCCGCTTAGCGCAGCGTTTAAAAATTAATAAATTCAAAATACCTCTGAGATAAGAATAGCTACGAGGAGGGCAGCCGCTCGTCAGTCAGGCAAATACTAGCGCAGAATTTTGAGCCGACGTAAACACACCTCAAAGAGAACGTGCTTCCCCTTCTGGCTCCTTTCGGTGATCCGCCGGGCTTTCTTTTCTTACGTAAACGCAAGGAGATCGGGACATGATCCTGCGGGACTCTTTGATCTGGCATTCTGTCTCTCCGGCGGATGACGTGGCTACCATTTTCCCCGTGTGCCGGGGGTTATGAATTATCCTCCCCCGTATTTTCCTCGCTGAAAGGTCGAACTGGTGAGCCTCCGTTCAGACAAATTGAACGACACGGCGAGATAATACGCAAGCAGCGCCGTGGGGTAGGATGTTTCTGTTAAATTGTCCTGGTTTCTTAGGGTAAATTGAGAGCATCCTTCGCAGTCTCCGGTATTTTTCTCCCTCGTTTCTCGCGAGTGCCGGATGCCGGGGATTGGATTGTAGCACGAGTCGAATCGGGATCTCTTTTCTGCTGTTGCTGTTGTCTTCGGTAGTCCAGGACTCCGAGCTAAACCTTAGAACTGCGATCGAATGAACTGTGTGCAAAAATTCAGCGAATTCCGCCGCGTGTATTTTGTTACGGTTGTTCGACGTTGCATCGTGCGTACTAATTTTTCGTTTTTTCTTCTGTTACAGAGGGGTAGCGACGAGCTTCTGTCGCAGAGCGGAACAGTTAGCAATGGTGCTGCAATGAGTCCTCAACCACATCACGCGGCCGACAACAACAATGACGCCAAGAAGGTGAGTCGCACATTGGGCAAACCAAATCGACACCGTTTTTATAATTCATCGACGTACTCCAAATTTGCTGCTCCGTTTCGGACCTCGCTCGATAATTCCTGAATCGATGATAACATTGTCCGTAAGAGCAGTTTGATTCGATAATCGAACGAACGGAAACAGCTAAAAGCACTACAAATTGAAACCTCTGTAGAACCGGTGAACATTTTTTTTTGGTGATCGAATGTGACGTGAATTTGATGACCGAAGCTGCCTCTTTAAAATGACATATCAAGTTTTGAGATGCGATTATTTTTCTAGTCGTTTTATGAAACAGAAATCGCCTGGCCGCCTGAAGCATACTTTTATGGGATTTTAAGGATGGCAGTATAGTATTCGTTTGAAGCGCGATAAAATGGCAATAAAAAATCGTAGATCGGAATTTTTGGACTCGTTGGAAAGCTCATACTTCGTTCTACAAGACTGTGTAAGTCTTATGCGTTTAAAAAATTTTTCTACCTCGGTGCACGCATCTAAATTTGAAATTTTTTTTTAAATGACCATGTTTGCTATTGTTCTCGTTCTTTGTGGCAACAATTTTTTTCCAGTAAAGATACAAACGAGTTTTCAAAGCTAAAACTTTACTCTTTAAAATGAGGCAAGATGCATCTTTTTACGATTTTTTGTCGCGAAGTTACAACAATTCAAAGATGTACCTTTTTTTACTCGAGACTTACCGAGTCATATTCCATTGCTGGCGGTACACTTTTCATTCGAAGTCCGACAAAATGGCAACAAAAAATCGCAGATTAAATTTTTCGGTACCGTTGGAAAGAGGAGACTTCAATCTCCGAAACCAATTTAGCTTCATTCCGGGAAAAAGGTTTTCGAACCAGGTGCACACGTTTGGATCTGATAAATCTTCAAAAGCGACGATCTTCATTTTCTCATCCACATCTTAGCGAAACAATTTTTCCGAAAAAAGAAAAAAAAGAAAACAACTTTCCCTCTAAGAAAGTGGTCACCTTCGGCCGCTAGGTTTACGATTCCTTTTTACGATTCAACAATAGGTAGAACGCCAGCGACTGGTCGTCGAGCATACTCGGAGAAGCGGTATCCCAGATTCCCGGCAAATTTTCGTGAAAAACAGGACGCGGCATTCCAGCGAGCTGGATTTGTATTTCAAAGTCGTCGTCGATGATAATCCAGCCGGCCGATAACGCAGTTAGCTTTATTGAAATCGGAGCACGGGGGGTCCTTTTGTCCCCACGTGTCATATTATTTTCCCGAGCGGTGCCGCCCGTTGTCGGCGACTCGTCTTTTTTCCGTCGCTCCCCCATTTTTCATGACGATGAACAGTCGGCAACGAAAACCCGTGGCCGAACAATAAGCTCGGCCGAGAGATCCGGATGTGTTGACCCGGCCTGAAGTGCGTCCATTGAAACCGGACCGGTCTGTTTTGTGCCCGGGCTGCGTCGGGGCCGGGGCCGCTACTGGACCTCTCTAGCCGCGCTCTGACCTACTCGATCTTCCGCGATCGCCGAAAAAAACCGGTCAAACGATCAAAGCGTTGTCCGGGGCCCTCCTGAAAAGTGATTCGATCGCCGGCGACCGTGTGCACACACCGCCTCGCCGTTCCTCCGTGCTTCCTGCACGCCCGTTAATTGGCCGGCTCTCGTTGCGACGACTGTGCCGCGGATAATCGATCCTCCGCTCCGCCCCGAACGGCAGTCAAGCTTTCATCTGTCCGTCTAATGGTTTCGCGCGAATAAAACCGAATCCAAACGGCCGAATTTTCTCCCTAAATCACTTCCTTTGACTCCGCGGACTTTTTAATCACCCCGAACTGCTGATCGATCCGCGCGGAATCTTTGATACGCCCACGAATATTTCGAAGAAACGTGTCCCACCGTTTCGGCAAGTCGTTCAACCGTTCGTCCGACTTGCTCTCGAATTTCTCTCTGGTCATGTATCTTTGTAATCAGTGACCCTGGCACCTGGCCCAATTAACCACGAGACAGCTCCGAACCACGTCAATTCATTCTGCTGCTACTTAGACATCTTAGACTGCTCAGACCACGCTACATCCTCGAAGAAGCGTCCAGGATGCTCCAGCAAGCCGGTAAAACATTTTCGTAGCTTCGCGTGGCTCTAGGTAGAACGTCATTTTCTATCCCGTAAACAGGCGAGAGAGCATTTATCATTTTCTAAAAATATAACCGAAGAGGGCTCGTGAAAAATTCCTTGCAAGGGCGTCCCTCCTCTTTTTAAACCGGTCCGGTCTCCGTGCAGATATTTTGGTCCGATGGCCCGTAGTAATTAATGACGGTCCGTCGCAGCCGCCGCCGCCGAGATTAATCTTTTAAACACCTGTTGTTCATCAAGAATAAAGAGTCCTGACAGGAATATGGTAGAAGGTTGGAGACCGCGCGCTCCGAGGAATATTAATTAGCCGGCTCTCGGGACCTGTCGGCATGTGGAGCGCCACGGCGAGCCACGTGGACAGTGCCGGCAAAAAATCGCGCGTCCGTTCGAGAGGCTTCCGGCCAGATATTTCGCAGATCCTTGTTTCCGTGCCGGTCGTTTCGCGGACAAATGCGCCCGCGTCCGTCTCGCAAAACGGACTTCGTCGTCAGTCAGCCGCGCTCCCGCGCGACGTACCGGGATTTGTGCGACGTCGCATGCGAAATATTTATTATTGTCAGTCACGGCGTCACGTGGCCGTTCGTCGATGGAAGGGACCGATTACGGAAAAAATGCCGGAACTTTCGGCGGGGCCCGCGATAGACGCAGCTGTGCGTTCTGTAAGCCGTGTGGATGCACTCCGGCAGCGATCGCCCCGGTGCACCGGGTGCATCAGAACTCGTAGCCGGCCTCGTTAATCATCTCCCTGGCTAGATGGAAAAAAGAATGGGACTCGTAAGTCGCCCGGTGCGGTCGGATCCTCGATTTTTCCTAGCAACGTGTGTCCCTCGCTGCACCGGCATGCAAAATTTATTTATCAACGTGCTTCGTTCAGCTTTTATTCGGCCACTGTATTTTGGAAACCTTTTGGTTCAAAATAAATGTCTCTCTATTCTAAATATTATTATGCTGTTGGTTTGTAAGCGGCACTGCCTAGATTTGAGGAAGCCACGCCTAGCTCCAACCCCGCCCACTGTTGGCTCCGCCTACAATGTGGTGGGGATAGTGATTGATATAAATGCAAATTTCTTGATTGACTGAAAACTTTGTTCTTAAGTGGGCAAACATAAGTACAGCCCTTCGTCGGATACGCCTACTTTTAGCACCGCCTATTATTACCGCCTACTTTAAACTCCGCCTAGAAAATATAGGAGATAGTGTCTATAGTCAATCTAGATCGTTAGATATCATATTGTGAACACTTGATTGACCATTGGTTTGATTTTGACTCACATGATACAGATACAGACCACGCCTATTTTATCCCTGGCTAGTATCATTGGCTCCGCCTATTAATAACTCCACCTAATTTATGACTCCGCCTATATTAATAGCTCCACCTACTAATATCTTCGTCTATGAATGGCTCCGCCCACTTCTACATCTGCTTACGAATAACTCCACCTACTTTGTCTCACCGCCTATTAATAGTTCCACCTACTAGTATCTTCGCCCGTGAATAGCACCGCCCACTTATATTTCTGTTTAAGAATAGCTCCACCTACTTTTTCCTCCGCCTACTTTTGCTCCGCCCACAAAAAAATGACGGACTCACCGTCAGTTTCCCGTCGTTCGAAAAATTCAGTGAACGTCTGTATATTATTTGTTGGAAACGAGGGAGAGCCCGAGTGTCCGTGGCCCCTTTTACATCGCATTGCACTCGAGGCAGACGCGAGAGCATTGAAAATGAATTACAAAGGGTCCAAAATGTCGCCGGGAAGACAATGCTCGACGGAATACGGGGCTCTCCGACCCGCCGAGCGAAATTTCGCAGTTTCTGGCAACGAAACTAACGATTTTACACGGGTTCTTCGCGACCTAATGTCACCGGCGGGCGGGTCTGAACGCGTCTCAAATTTCAGACCCGCGAGGCCGCTAACGATATTGCGCTTTTTTTTCCCGCGGTCCGTCGGAAAGTGGAGCGTGTACGTTTTCAAAGTAAAGGCTGAGAACGCTGGGAGACGGCTTTGTTACCGAATCCCCCGTCCGTTCGTCCGCCGTTCCTCCAACGCGCGCGCGCGCGCGCGCCTGCGTTTTCCCTCGCTCTCTGCTACATTAACAAATCCGCGACCATTCCGTACATTACGGGACACTTTGTCGCACGTCGACAATGTATTTTCAATTTTTCGTTTAGCACAGCCATGGCAGAGGGCTTTGCGAGGTTTCCCAACGAATGTTAAACCGTTGAAGAGCCGGCTAAGAAAAAACCCATTGTGCAAAATTTCAACCGAGTAGTTCGTCCCGCGAATGTTACAGAATTTTGTCAGACTTTTCCGTTGCGCGGCGTGCTTTGCTGAAAAGGAAATACGAAAAATCGAGGAAACGCAGTTTCTTCAAACACGAATACTCGGTTACATTTTTTTTTCTTCTACTTCGACGCACCTTTTTTCAAAAATCTGAACAAAATCGACAACTCCGTTCGCGGCAGTACCTTATCAGAGAATTAAACTGCCAGAGGCAATATTCTTAGTTCTCGTGAAACCCGCGTTTCTTCGCGTCTTGGCTTTTCATTGGTCGCAAGCGCAGCTTGCGTCCGAAAAATCTGCAAAAATTCTCTGACATGCGGCTCGCGATCCGAAATACGCCACAATTTTCCTGAAATTCCAAGAACCCGGAGAATACGGAAAATGGCCGGAAAAACGCGCGATTTAAATTACCCTGTAACTGCGTAACGAAGTGTTTCCCGGCTCTGGAACGGTAAATTAATATTCTTGGTGATTTCTACTTTTTTGCCCGTCATTTTTCCGAGGCAAAAGCGTGTGCACGAAAATCGACGAGGCCGTCGAAAGCGGCCGCGTATTCCCGGTAGCAGAAGCGAGGGAAAGTGTTTCTCGCCTTTTCATCGGTTGGGCGCGGGTGAAACGGAGCCGCGGAGCGGAAGAAGCCTATCGAGAATCGCGGCTCCGAAGAACTCCGATGAAATCCCGGGAAACCCTGAAAAATAGGATTTACTGAACCCGACGGCGGCGGTGGCGGGGCGGCGGGGGCGCGGAGGGGCGGAAATGGAATAAGTGGAAAGTTTCTGATCCCCGCGGAAGAAATTGCTCGAACGAACGAGATTATTTTCGGGCTCGTTCGGTGTTCGAGGATGCTCCTTTGACGAGTCCCGTGCTCGTCGCTATACGCTCTCGGTGTCCGTCGATCGGACGTTCGCGAAGAAGCAGCTTTTCCTGTGTCGCGTGTCGGCCGCGCCGCTTATGGCCGACGGAATGTTATTGTTTCCGGCGGAGAATTTTTCGAACGAGACGTCACGAGTCCGGGAGCGCGCGCGTATCGTGTTCCCCGGAATCCCCTGTCCCGAGAAACGTAATCGGCGGATATTTCCGAGGACCTCGAACCGAAGGGGGGAGGGGGAAAGAAAGAGAAGACGCTTCCAACGTTCCCGGCTGGTCGGGCTTGAAAAGGGACGGACGAGGGGGCCGAAGGGGAACACGGTGTCCTATGGATGTTACTGTAAAGGAACATTTCAGCTCGCAGAAGCGCCCATTCGTCGCGTCTTCCAGGTTGAATAAAGCTTCCAGAGGGTGAGTAAGATCCACTGGCACCGTCGTATTTCCGTTGGTCGTGCCTTCGGGGCCTTCCCTCTCGATATCAGCCGGTCTGGATTCGCTCTCGAAGGTTTGTTCTCCTCCTTGGAAAATCTCCGAGGACCGACCACCCTCTTCCGCTCGGAATATCCTATGAATTGACGACGACTCCGGTCCCTCGACTGCCTTTCGGTCTCCCAAACGTCAGGACGATATGAGAACCGTCGACCGATCTCTAACTGGCGCGATTGTTCCCGAATAAGTACCTCGTTTCATCCTTAAGGCTCTCGGGATAATACTTTTCGTTCGAATTTTTAAACGCTTGTACAGTTTCAAAGCGTTCCTTTGGGAAGCACCGCCCACGATTAATCCCCGCCCACTATAAACCTGACACGCTATAGACAAAGAATCATAGTAATTAGTATATTCTTCTACATTCGTTGAATATTTCATTTTGTTCAGCAATTCAATTCAATTTATACCAGCCACGCCCACCGTAAGAACCGCCCACTTTTAGCTCATCTCTCTATTAAGCCTGTCCCGGCGTGGCAAAGACAAGGAATCACGGTAGTTAGTTAAAGAAGAAAACAAACACTCGCAGAATATTATATTTTGTGCACTTGTTAATTTTTAGCCAGTCCCGCCCACTGCAAGTACCTCCCACAGCCGGCAGCTCTCCGGTTAGCCCCTCCCACCGCCGTCAAACCAATGTTCATGGATTATTGATCGTGTGTGTCTAACAATAGACGGTTCTATAATTACCACGTTAATACCCGCCCGTCGGAGGATGGCGGAGTTTTTCGAAAATCCGACTAGATAATTATATTCTTTCCGGGGGAATGATATCCCGACTTGGGATTTAATAATACGGCCGCAGAGCCGTTACACGTTTAGCCGGATTTAATTAGAGAAGATCATGGTAACGAGCGCTGAAACTCCAGCGCGTGTAAAATGTATATTGTTTTAATAAAATGGGCGTGTCTGCGGTGATGGCGTTCCGCTCGCGCGGAATCGTATCTGCCTAATCATACGGGCACGCGCGCTGTCTGCGTAACAATTCGTTTTTCCTCCTTTCGTTGCTGTCGTTGTTGATGTTGTTGCCGTTGTTGTTGTTGTTGTAAGTGGAACACGCATTCGTTCCAGAAATAATGCCGGCCGGCGATAGATCGGAATGGAGCCAGCATCGACGCGGGGGGCGGATGCGGAATCATTTTATTCGACGAAGGTTTTCTGGCTGGGTTGCTCGGTATTGTTTTTCGACGCTCGTTCTCATTGTTCCGCGAAACAGAATATTGCGGGGCTGCCGGGAACAACGCGCGCTGTTTAATATCGATCTCTGCGAGAGCACAGAGCCGAAAGATAATGTTTTTGCTGTGAAATAACTGTGCGCGGAGCGCAGCCCGCGGTGCCGAAGACGGGGCCACCCGTGGCAAAAGTACTGTGTCAAACGTCTTGATCGTCTGGGAACGCGAGTCGGGCCGTTCGCCACGTACGGCGGGAGATCAAGAAGAGAGGGAAAGAATGGCCCGAGGTAACTGGTGTCCAATAATTGACTCGGCCGTGGCACTTTTAAGGGTACCTTAACGTTCATCCGGGCTTCCGTTTGCCAGCACACGACGCGCCGCGCGGCGCCGCGGACGCGCGCCCACACGGACAAGTGACGCAACACGGTCCGCCATTCGTGGATAATGGGACGGAACGAGGCAGAAAATGGCACATCAAAAAGAAACTGGGACAAAGGGACCCCGTTGTCCGTCTAATGAAACAAAGTGCCAAACAGCACTCAGGGTATTAGCGCCGCAACGGCGGCCGCCGCGACCGCAGCCCCCACGATGTCCATCGATCCCCGGCCGGACACCTTTCGCGCATCCTGTGTAATTACTATAATTGCGCCTAAACGGATTTCCGAAACGAGCCTTTGCAACCCGTGTAGCAGCTTACGTTCATTACATTACGCGGTAACCCGACGACAAGTCTCCCGTCAGGATATTCCCGGACGAAGAAATCGGAGATTAACCGAACCGCGCTCCGCTCCGCCCCGCCTCGCCCCGCCTGCTCGCGTCACGAATCGTCTCCCCTAATTTGTATCGCGACAAACACTTTTTTCCCTTGGGATTATTGAAGTTCGCAAACTGCAGCGTCTGATCAATTCACAATGCACCGGGTTTTAATTCCCGCTTTAAAGTGTGACCGTTAATCAGTTTAAAGTAAAAGGGAGCCCAGCGGATTGAATTAAAAGTCCCGATTAAAAGGGAGCGCCTCGAGCTAGCCGGAAATATTAAGCTCGCGTAACTCGATTCACTTTCGGCCCCGGAGTTTCCTCCCACGAATTATTCCACGAATAAATACGAGACCGGCCGCACCGATGTTGAACAAACCCGGCCCCCGTAGCTGCTACGTCCGCGCGACTCTTAATTCATTTAAACATATTTTTCATTCAATTTCCAAACGCCCGGCCGTCCAACTGATTTCCCTCCATTTCCAGTTATCAAACTATTCGACCGTCGCAAGTGTCTGCGACCCGTAACGCTTCCAGAAGGGTCTCGATACTGTTTCGCGAAAGGCCACGCCTACAATTCACATCGAGCGAGGAGGCACGCCTATCGGAGATCTCGGTGCGAGCGAGACACGCCCCTAATGATACGCAGTGGCCGGGAGCCACGCCTACTTTCGCTCACGGTGGGGATAAACCACGCCCGATATGACGGAGACACGCCCATTACTCTCTAGTAGGAGAGAGAACCACGCCCAACGTATTTTAACACTGGAATTGCCGAATCCTAAACGTGACTAACGTATATTGTTTTATAACAATGATAAGATTGGGATTGTTTCGCGCGTAACGATTAATTCACGCCCATTATGGCCACTGGATTGCAGAAACCACGCCCAGTATACTTCTGATGTGGCGAAAACCTCGCCTATTATTCTCCTGATGCAGCGAAAACCAGGCCCAATTTCTATTAAAAAGCACCATGTCCAACTAGAAAGCGGAATAAGTCACACGCGGAATTATTTTTGGTGCCATATTACCACGCCCATTATCGAAACCACGCCCAGCATAGACACTGCTCTGTGTACAGCTATTATGGACCGCATCGCAGCGGCTGTTGCATTCGAAATAAATTGAAACCTAAATGTTTATACGTCGATCTATCACGCTCTCGTAATTTCGTGCCAGCTGAAAGGTTTAAATCCCCCGTGCCGGATATCGCAGTAATTATGTGCCTTCAGACAGGTCGTAAGTAGATTATACACGGCTCGTGATTCCCGGGGTTTAAGTCGAACAGAACCTATGAATGGTCTTTTGCGGGGCTTCTGATTGGGAGAGATCAGACGCCCGTCCCTTCTCAAAGGCAGCGTGGTTAACCCATTTTCTCGATTACGGCCGAGCCAAGGCAACAACAGCCGCAACGGAAGTGCCTTCTTTCTTGGGACCAGCGAAAGCCGCCTTCGTTTCCGGCTTTCCTTGCGGGCAACCTAATTTAAAAAGTGCTGCCACTAGGCTTACTTTTATTCTCATACCGATCCGCGCACCGCTGGTGCTTAAGGCATTCACTGCCGCGCCAACGATCTCAAAATTTTCATGAAATTAAAAGTATTCTGTTCAATCGAATTTAAATCGAGAAGCGATATTGCATCGATATTACTTTTCTCAATACTCTCTCGGTTCTCGAATAAAATTAGAAAGGTGTAACAGATCGGCGTAAATTATTTCAACACGTTCGAAATTTGTAATTTTTTATGATCGAAGTTATAAATATTGTGTCTATTTGTATTTATATAAAATCAATTTATATGTTTATGTAAAAATTGATGATCAATGAAAATCAGTCGATGAAAAATTGATACTTGTTTATTATAATTTGCATTCTTTACTGAGAAAATTTACTGTCAATAATTCAGAGTTAATATAATTTTGATAATTTAGAATCTACTGAATTCATAGCAACTTCATTATTTATTTTACCCATCTTTTCAACTTTGTCGCATCTCGATCATCGCATCTCGATCATCAAACTTCCGCTGGAGACAGAAGCGAAAATTTTCGAAAATGTCGCTCGCACCGCTACGAATCTGACTCGCTCGAACGAAGCTGCACAGAATGCAAATTTCCGCGGGCAACTGTACGAAGCAGCCAGCTCGGCCCATAACGCGGCTCTCGTTCTTAATAGTCGCTAACAAGTACGGTGGGCGAGCAACAAATGTAATGAAATCCGGAGAAACAAAAAGCCGACGGTGGAGGGAGGGGGGTAAGTTATGGTCAGATTACGAGAGAAAATGGGCGTTAGGAGAGAAAGTCGAGGGAAAAGAGGCTGGTCTGGCGCGGTGCCAGCGGCTTCGAATCTCAATGGGAATCGTGTTACCTGTCTCGCGCTACTTTGTAGTAGTCGGCCACCCCCGCCCCGTCGCGCCCTAATCTCACATCCGTTTGATTTATCATCCCCGGCACCGGCGCGCGTCGCGTTACCATGTTCACGCTGGATTTGTTCGAGGGTTAATCCCGCGAATAATCAAGAATTAGACAGGCGAAGTGGTTTACGAACTATCGTCGGAACAGCCTCGATGAAGAGGACGCCCGTAAAAATAAAGCAGCGAGACAGATCGGCGGAACTTACAGCTTCTCGATGGCGAACGAAGACTGACAGTCCGCGGAGGCTCGGCTCGCGTGCCCTGGGAATTCCGAGCGGATTAAGGGACTGTTCCAGTGTAAATTGCGTTTTCGTTTAACTTTCCTCGGGGATCTTTTTGGCAACGAAACTGTACACCGCAGTCTTGTTTACAAGGTTCATTTATTCATGTTTCGATTACGTTTTAATATTTTATGGGTGAAAATGTTAGAATTGCTGGCATTTGCCATTTTGAGACATTGGTGAAAATTTTGAGAAAAGCACATTGTTTTGTATAGCAGTACCGATCATTAGATTTCGAATTTGTATGCATTATTTTCGGATTCGCTTGTATGAGATCGAAATTAGATAAATTTATATTTTGTTTTGTACACCGCGTACTTTACAATAAAATAAAATAGATAAAGTGAACCAAGAAAATAATGATTAGAATAATAAGTAAAACACGATAATTTGTGCAACGTATATTTTGTTATTTACTGTCTTGAATAAGTCGAAAATAGTGTAACAATGTCTTTAAATTCGTCTATTGACTCCACGGTTCTATTTTTCACTGCTGTAGCTATTTTGGTTTCAAAGATTCGAACCTAAGATTTCGTGGACGTACTGTTGAACCTGTATTCTTCAAGAAAATGTAGAAAATTCGATTTTCACGAACACGGAGAATTTGGTTGACCGAGGAGATTTTCGCTTAACCGGGGTGAGCCCGAAGGAAAAATTTGACGGGCATTTGTCTAATCCCGGACCGGACGGCTGAAGTATTTCGGCCCCGCTAATTTCCCTCGCCGCCTGCATACGGGAGCAGACAGTGAAGTATCCCGCTCCACTAATTCCGGCTCCTTACGCGCTTTACAGAAACCCGCCTCCTAGATCTTGCGAATTAAACGCGTTCCTCCCGCGGCGCTTTCAATCGTAACTGATTTCACCGAAGCCCCTCCCCACCCCGACGGGGCCAATGGTTTCCTTAAGAGGGAACACAATTGAAGTGCCGTTTGTTCGATGCCATTTTCGCGATAGGATGCGAGTTAAGTGGATTGATACCCGTCGTCCAGCTAATTGATTGAATTTTCTATCGCTGTCCAGCAATCGACTGGTCATTGGAATCGCGGGTGGGAGTCTGACCTGAATTCTTGTTGCTGCAGTCACAGAGTCCCCTTAGGTATGAATTTATGGGTGCTCGAGACGCGTGGATGTACACATTCTAGTAATTAGTCTTTTCCCCTAGATGAGGGGAAAGTAGTTTTTAGTTGTTCACTTCCTTGGACTGTTGGTGATCCAAATTCCCAGAGATCGAGATCTCTGGGGCTACAAATCCCTGGGCCTATACTAAATCTTTGTTACTGGATTTCTAGGTTTCGAAGTCACCATGTCTCCCAACTTCTAGGCCTCTTAATTATTAGACATTTATAATCTTAGGTACCCAAATCGCTAAGTCATTAAATTCCTAGGCCTCTGAATTCCTGGATCATTAAAGTCCCAGGTCCTTAAATCTCTAGGCCTCTAAATTACTAGACCACCAGTAATGTCCTGCGTAGGTCCCTAAACTTCTAGGTCCTCAAGTTTCTAGATCTCTAACTCCCCAGGCCCCTAAATACGTAGTTAAATAAATACCTAGGCGAATAAATACGTACTTCTTCATTCTTCTAGATCCAAAAATTCCTAGACTTTGAAGCTCCTAGGTCCCTAAATGTCTAGGCCCTTTAATTTCTGAAAGTTCCAGTTCCTAAACCATTAGAGTCCAAGATCCCCAAGTATCTGAACAACTGGATCCCTAGGTGTCACAGTTCCCAGGTCTCCAAAGGCCTGAAAACCCCTAGATTACTCGAGTCAGCAGGTCGCCGCGTCTCGGGTCGCCAAACCGGCAGGTCCCCAGATTCCTTCGCGCCGAATCCAGCCGCACGCAGCACTAGATCCCGGAATCTATAGCGCTAGAAATTTAAGAGTATCCGGCTCCCAACGCGTAATCCCCTAAATTATTAAATCCTCGAAATTTCTTAAGACGCCGACTTCGAAGTTTCCGAACTGCTAAGTCCCTAGACCCCTCCCCCCTCCCGACCTCTCCCGGGCTCCCGGTTCCTCGGAGCTCGTGAATATTGCAGTTTTATTATCCCCGATCCCCAATTCGTTCGGGTTCAAATTCCCCCCGGTTCCCGAACGTCTCTGCCCGGTGTGTTTTATCCGGCGACGATTGTCCGCGTCCCCGTGATCCCGCGGCTTAAGTCCCGACATTCTCGTAGATTTAATATCCGGCACTCTGACAAACAATAACTCGCGGGCGGGCGCGCGCGCGCGCGGCCGATTAAAAATTCGGGACAAAGGAAGAGATTAACGGAAGGACGAGCGTGTCCGGCCGGATCCCGAGGTGACCCCTGGTTGCGCAGGTGGGAGCAATTTATCTAAACGGCAGCTTTGTGAGGGGCCACTCGAACCGAAAGCAGAGTCCACCCGGAATATTACTGGTCCGCTGGCCGGCGTACCATTACCTTTCTGCGCTTTGATTCTTTTGTGCGCTCTCCCGGCCGCGCCGACCAAATTTCAACCCTTTCCTGCGCCGCGATTGTGTGGGCGGGCTGCTGCCGCCGCTGCTGGCCGGGTCTCTATATTGGAACTCGTCGTCCGCCGGGAAAATGAAAAGAAGAACACCGGAAGAGAGCGCTGGTACTTAGGCTACTGGCACCCAGAGCGACCAACATGTCCGGCCGATGATCGAAGGAAATTCTTTTCGGCCCTTTCAAGAACGGACCGCGTTTTTCTGCTCGAGGTACCTTAATTGTCAATAAAGGCGTTCGCCGCGCAGACCGGGTTCGATCTACCGATGCCGGTCGAGAATCTCTTTGAGCATTGAACCCGCCGTTTCCCGAAGAATACCAGCGCGAGGCTGCCCGCTGGATTTCCCTTCGGAAATATCCCGGTGCCCGACAATTTCTGACGAACGGGCGCAGTCGGTTGGGCGGGCCGAAACTGCTCTTCAGCGGGTTTAAACGGCTGATGTGCCGTTCGATAAATCGTAAACTGGAAATATAATAATAAAAAGAAGAAGAAGAAAGAGAAAAATTTATTTGTTCGCGTGCGCGGATAAGAAATCCTTTGTTACGGAAGAACAAATGAAACGAGAGAGATTTTATTTTACCGAGAGCAATAAAGAAAATAGCGAATGTAAAGAATAATTTCAGCGCGATGGTTATTATTTTTTTTTTAACCATGGCGAACCGACTTGAAAAATCTGAAAAAATTCTGGAGCTAATGTGGCGATAGTATGTTGTTGCCATAAAAATATGCTAGGTGTACGGTTTTAATTTCTACAAGAAATTTGTAGTTTTAAATAATCGGATAAAATTTCGAAAAATCCATATCAACAGCTGCGACATGTCACATTGTCTTCGATATTTATTCATGCGTTTTAATGGAGAAGATCGATCGGAATTCGTTAATCCGACGGCGTTTTGTGACTAGACTTTGGAATTTGTGCATTTATGGGAGAAAGGAGAAGGTATTATTGAGAAAAGTGAAAAGATTCAAGGAAACTAAAAATGTTGTTATGGATCATCTTATTAAAATTATTTGACACTATTAAGTATCAATTTATTAAAATTATTTTACTCTATTAAGTATCAACTTATTAAAATTGTTTTACACTATTAAATATATACTTATTAATACCTATTAAAATTATTTTATACTATGAAATATCAACCTATTAAAATTATTACAGAAACAAATAAAATTATGCTTGACTCATCGATCTTGCAATAGTTGTAAACAATTCGTATTTCCCACAAAAGTCTATTTATAACTTATCCCCTACTCAGGATAAAAATTTAAAATTTTCCACGAAACGTTTTCTTTTCCTGATCGATCGAATGGTTAAACATCGGCCGTTTAAATCGGCTGAAGGGCAGTTTTAAGTCCCTTAATCGGCTACAGCCTTTATCAACGGAACGTATCGGTTTATCTATGAGGCCAACTGGAAACCGATATGGTATACCCCGCGGTAAAAATGTAACGCCGGCCGATGTAACTGATGGGTTTAACTCCTACGGGGATTATTCCTTAATTCGGTGCCGGCCGGTCGGTGTTCTCCGGGCGAATAATTCGCTGACGGTTAATTAAGTAATTAAAAAGCGGACTAGGAATTCAACGAGCCGGCTCGGCTCGGCTCGGCTCGGCTCGGCGCGGCGAGGCGGTGCGGTGACTGCTCTGAAAAGAGGTCCGGGAACCTCGGGAAATCGAGAAATCAGGGGATTACCCATACGAGAGACGGCTGGCATCCGAAAATCGTGCCGCGCATTTCAGCGTATTCAGAGAGAAACATTCCAACGCGAAATATGTCAGACACGCCTAGCAGAAGTTTCGGTCAGGTTTTAGAAGTCTTCGTAGGTGATTGGTCGCTGCCGCGTATTTTCTAATATAGAAATTCCGTTCCCGGACACGGCACCGGGGAAAACAATTGCTCAGAAATTTCGTGATCCCGTCGGTCTACACGCCAGCACGTGCGAACGATATTCGACAAATCGCGTAACAATGTTCCGCAGCGAGTCCAAGAATAGGTTTCACGCGACACTAAGGACACCCGGTATATGTTTCTTCGTAAACGTAACGAGCATACGTTCGGTCAGGTTTCTAACTATTTTTGTCCGAGTATTTATTGAATGAATAATTTATTCGGTAAACAATTTACTAAATAAATAATTTATAGAACGAATAATTTATTAAATTAATTTCATATAAATATATTACGTTGGCCAAAAAGTTCTAGCGGTTTTCGACAGCGTGCGTTTCCTTTTTCGATCGTCGAAGACCTGCCAGATCTTTTCGGCCAATCTAATATTTTTATAATTCAACAATCATGAGTTAAAATATTTCTAACGTGTCGAAGTGACGAATGAGGATTCGAACAATTGTCCAGGAGTCTGGGAACTAGGAACGTAGAAGCGTAGGGATTTAAAAAGCATCTGGAAGTCCAGGAAAAATATTCGAAATCTTCGAAAACTTCGACGAATAAATTCACCGATGTCCAAATAATTTTAATACTAGAACTGCCGAACCCTAAACGCGACTAATGTATATTTTTTTATAAGAATGCCGAGACTGTATTTATTTAAATCATAATATAATATTATATTACAATATAATATTATATATTATTTAAATCATAATTTCTATCATAATATAAACTTCAATGAGAGGAAGTGTACCTAAAAATTTCTGCTAGAAATATTTTTATAATATCAAGGACTGTAAAATTGATAATCAGACTGGTTTGATAGTTCTAGTGCCAACGAAACCAAAGAACGCTCATTTTTCCAGTGCAAGAGATTTATTCAGATGTACGCGGGGGACTCGTCGCGCGGTTATCAACAGTTGTTAATTAGTTGGGGCGGCGTGTGTGACTAGAATCGCAGTCGGCGTCGATGTTGATTCGCGGGCCGCGTCTAAGTTGCACCGCCGAGGGCTAGTTAATTAGTATTAAATTACACTTTAATTAATTTCCGTACGCAACCGACGCCGAAACGAATCGCTGTCCGCCGGAATCGATACGCCCGGAACATTCTGTTACAGTAATCCCTCCGAGCTGAATTTTATAGAATATAATCGCGCCGCGATACAATATTAATAAGCGCGGGGGAATGGTTTCGCGACGAATGACGTAATCTGTATTAATAAACAGAAACGCAACCGTAACAACGAGCGACGAATTATTAATCACCGGGTACCCGGCGAACGTTTCCCAACTATTATTACCGTCCATTAATTAATTATTGTTAGGATTATTTTCGTTGCCTAGCACGAGCGCGCGCGCGCTTGGCGATGGCGGCGGCGCGGCGTCATCGTTCGAATGCCGGGAATTAGACTTTTCGGAGGAAATGTAATGATTGCGACGTCATTCCGAGCGCGGCTCGGGGACGGGGGAATTAATTATACCGAAAGACATTTAATATTCATGCAAATAGAGCCGGCGCTGTTGTTCCATTTCGCAAAAATATAATTAATAAACCGGCCCGGCCAAATGGCGAACGTTACAAGATTTTGAACAAAGGACTTTCGAATCACGTATTACCATCATTATTAGTATTATTATTATTATTGTCGTTATGATTATTAGAGATATTACCGAGAAATGGCAGCGCAGTGAGCGAAGTCGAGACGAACGAATTAATTAAAACGGAAAGCGTTTAATATTAACTCGAGTGGAACCTGAAACGTTGCTCCTTTTAGCATAAATATTCTGGCTACGGTGGCAGGTCGCGAATGGGATTCAGCGAAATTTTGCATCATCGGATAGCGTTTAACATTAGCTCGAATGGAACCTGATACGTCGCAGTGTCAAGCTGCAAAAAGAATTCAGCTAAACATTGAATCGGAACGCGCGGATTCAATTGCCGATAAATAACTCTGGCATTGTCCTTTTCCATGGAATTATTACAAAGTGAAGGGACAATAAAGATCGTTCGAAGCGACACGATGAAACGTCCGGTTATCGAAGCCGGAATAAAATGATCGATCCATCGAGCAGGGTCTGCTGCGTTTAGGTCTGGCAAATTAGAAACGGTAACTCGAGCGCGTCGAGTGGCTGGCGGGCGCTGGTTTCTGGAAGCGAAATGTCAAAAGCACCCGCGGGTTTACATCGATCCTTGGCCGCCCGGTTAACGCGGGCTCATATTTGCCGGCGAATCCAAACATAAACCGGAAGTTTCGTCGTCGATCGAAATATCTTCGTGGCTGGTTTTCGCGCGCGCGCGACGGGGAGGGGCAAGGTGGGGGGCAACTGTCGGGTTCCGAGTTTCGGACCAATATGCCGGGGCTTGGTGAAATATTTGACGCTAAGAAACTGGCTGGAAAGGAAGATTAACGGGCTCCGGAGTTTCTGCGGACTGATGGCCAATTAATAAACGAGCGGGAACAATGAGCGCCGTGGCACGGAACTTGTTCGGTTTATTTTGGCGGCGGTGACGGCGGCGGAACTTGTCGCGAACTCTCCCGCGATTAAGATTTAAACGGTCGCGGAAGAATTGCGAAACCGAAACGGGCGCGGAACCGCGACGATAAAAAGCTATTGGCGGTTGTAAAGCGGCAGAACTGCGGCCGGGCCGCTTGTAAAAAGATTGGACGCCGTGTGTACAGCGGCGGAACTTCCCGCCGCGATGTAAAAATAAGGAAAACGACCGCCCGTTAAAAACCGGGCACCGGGAATAAATAAAGTCCGCGCCGGCGGAAAACTTCGGCGCTACCGTTTGCCCCGCGGTTCCACGCTCGCGAGCAAATAGTCGGAAAGTTGGGGAAACAGAGACCCGGGCCGCCATGGAATTTAGAGGCGCTGCCGCGCGGAGCTAGGAACTAGGGACCCGGGGACTTCGACTCGCAAGAAACTAAAGAGCTCGCGACGTGCGGCGAGGTTTATGGAAAGTTGATGGTCCTCGGGTCTTCAGAACCTGGCTGTTTCTGCGTATTCAAGTCAAATATTCTTCCTAATTCGCGCTCAGATTGCGTGCAAGTATGTACAATTTGGGAGGAGGAGATACGATTATTCTAGGCTCGTTTATATATAGTTGCGGCTCGTTTTTATAGTTGTTGACAATCGGTAACTGTAAAAACGTATCTTCTCTCTCCATATGGTCCATTTTCGAGCGCAATGTAAGCGCGAATTAGGGAGAAATTACTGTATACCTGGAGGACCAGCATGTTAACTGTTTCATTTTACTGGCTACGGATTGGCCGATGCTTCTCGCCTCTCACTTTCTTCAGTATGTACCTCTAAAAGTTCAAGCCTGACGTTATTGGTCATTATACTCTTAAATCAGAGCTTCTACGGTCAAACTTTATTTTAGGGGACCAAAATTTGTCGATGTTTTATGCTACAGTCCCATAAATTTTGGTCAGGAGATGTCGAAAGTGTAGGTTTTAATGTGCGGAATTCGTTGGTTCAGACGTTACAAGTGTTCAAAGTTGAGTTACTCAGCCTAAGCTCAGCCCAGTGTCGATAACAGCCTTCACGCAGTTCACTGAGCGCTACCGCCAGATGGCGCGATAAATATCTTCAGCAGTGAACCAAAATAAACGACGTTATCTCTACCGCGTATACCTTATTAAAAAAAATCTCTAAAAAATAATTCTTGCGATAGTAGAAGCATAGGTCCGGAACCGAAACGTCCAGGGAGTGAAACCTCCAGGAAGCAAATATCTACGATAGTTCGGAAGCTGAAGAATCTAGGGATTCGGAAGACCAGGTACACAGGAAGTTCCGGACTTCAGAATTTAGGGACTCCGGGGGAATGGCGAAGCCGAAGACCATAATCTCTAAGTGCTTTATATATTCATGGGCTGCAGCGGTACCACGCAACGTAGAATACACGAAACGAATGATCGGCCGGCTTTCGCGCGAATACGATTTATGAAACGTTCGCGGGGCGGCTAGATGTGCATCGGAAGTTGGACAGCGTTACACGGGCCGGGGATTATCCCGCTTTATTTTAGTTCGGCGCGTTGCTATTGACGTTGAGAAGCTTGCTGTTTAGTGTCGTACATCGCGGCGGAGTCTCTCCTAATCCGCAACACGAGTAACGCAGTCGAGATTAATTGGGAGTCTGGCGCGGGTGGGATTTTAATAGTAGACCGGGAGTAGTCGGTGGTAGAACGTTGTTTATAGGAACTAGCGCCGCTAAGTTCTACGCGGCTGAGGAGCACAGGTATCCGGTAACTGGTAAACGGGGCTTCGGTGTTCCCGTGGATGGGAACTACTAAGTGTTTTAGGTACAATGTTGCTAAATAGGATTGCAGTTTACTGGGAAAGAGCGAATCCGTTGCAGCTTCTAGCTGGTTTCTAAAAAAATTAGCGATGTCCCATGGTCTGTCTCTGGCTTCGTCATTGGACTGCTTTGGCAAGGCTCTACGATTGAGCACAGATATTATAAAGATACAAAAAAAATTACTTTGTAAATTAAAAATATTTTTTTTTCTTTAACAAAATGATCATGTTCTAAATTTGTGTAGAAAACTGATAACGTGACCTTTATGTCTTACAAAAATCAGTGAATTTTTCACCTGTTATCTGACTGATCGTGGTTTTCAAAAATGGTAGAATTATAATATTAAAGGTATTAAATAATGAATATTGAACTTATAATTTCAATTAGAAATACATAATTTTGTCTATTACAATAATGAATCAATTATTTAGGTAACAGATAAATAATTCATCGATCATTATAGTACATATAAATTATATTCTAACTCTGTCGAATAATTTTGAACATGGTCGTTTCGTCGACGACAACAACTGTCTCCAAATTTCGAGAGGAACGTTTAGTTAACCTATTTGAATTTTTGCACAGAAAAGTAAGATGCCGAGGGTAGCCGATCTCCGTCCCACATTTTCGACATTTATGTTGGCCGGCGTAGGCTCGGTCGATGGAAGTCATACTAAACGTATTAAATGCCGCGAATAAATATCAATTTGATTGATCGGTATCGGGATCGTTTTCAAATCGTTCCGTTTCCCTCAGTCGTTGCCTTTTTCCCTGGGAGAACGCCGCGCAGGCAGCCCAGTCCGTTCGTTCCAGGCTCGTCTCTCTGCGCGGAGGCCCGGCGTGAGCGTTTCCTGGCGTTGATTTATGACTGTTACTTCGTGCCATTCCTCGTGTCAACGAATCGTCCACGTGCCGATACGCGAACACCGGGAAAATGAGCCGGCGTCGCGACGGCATTAGGCGAGCGATCGCGCGCCCTGAACGAAAATGATCTCCGCGAGAAGTCTTGCGGATCGCGAGGCCTACTCTGGCCGCCATCAATCTCGCCGTTCGTAATTTGGCCGCGCGGCTAAATCGGCCACTCCGTTGCCCGGAACAGCCCCGGCCGGGAAAAATATACGTAACACGGTTTCGGAGACCGCTGAGGGATCGAACGAAAACGAAAATGAAAACAAGAAGCGGCGGCGAACCCGGCTCTAAAAAGCTCCGAAGTAAATTCCTGGCCCCGCCAGGAAAAATTCCTCTTTTAACCGGGTTTCGGAGGCCGCTGTCGTTCGTCGGAGATAACAGGGACGCAATTAATCATGCTCCGGGCTGCAAGCTGGCCCACCGTGTCCAAATACGTTATGAACGTAGCGTACGCCATTGTATCGCGGCGTGCACACGCTACCAGACGCTACTGGACAACGCGGCCGATGGGGAAGGGGCGGCGAAGGGGCTGCCAGCCAGGGGTTCCACGGTTCATCAATAACCGGTATTTCCACCCCTTCCTGTCCGTCCTACGATTCTACATCCTTTCCATAAAACTAGCAAGACTGCAGTCGACCCTCTATCGTCCGGCAATTTATTAACCCCCGACCTCTATCGCCTTTTCCTACCGGCTCCCTTCCGTCAACTCGTTCTACGCGGAATTTATTATAGGCTCCTGTCAACGCGTTTGATTCCCTCGTGATGGAAGGTGTAGGTGCCGTCATGGAAGCTATTCCTACTAGGGACTTTGTCCAGAATGGGACTGGCAGCTTGCTGGCTTCTTCGCCGGATCCTGGACCGGCTCATTGTCACTTGGACGGAGCTAACTTGAGCTCAGCAGGGTCGGGCGGTAGCTAATTCGAACTCATCTAGCTGATTTGGCAAGCCTCTGACTTGAAATAATAATTAGTTTGCTCCGGTAGAAGGTGGACTCACCTAGCTTGGTCTATGTAATCTAGTCTCGGACTCTCGTAAATTGAACTTAGAGTCGGGTCTAGCCTAGTCTTGGTGTCAGGTTTCACCTAGATTTGGGGCCAATCTTAACTTAGACGTGGACCTGGTTTCAACCTAGGGTTGGATTCTCTCACCTATATAATCTAGACTTAATTTCACATAGATTTAATTCCATTTAATTCCTAATCTAGATTTAATTCCACTTCGTGTTACCTTGAATGTACCTAATCTAAATATGGACCTAGGTCCCATTTAGACTTGGACCCAGGTCTAACCCAGGCTTGGAGTCAAATCTAACTTAGACTTGGACTTAGGCAGAACATAGACGAGGGCTTAGGCTTAACCTAGACTTGGATCCACCTAACCCAGACTTAATTTCACATAGTCTCGACTTAGATTTGATTTCACTTCGTGTTGCCTTGGCTCCGCCTAATCTAGATACGGACCCAGGTCTAATCTAGGCTTGAAACCTGATTTAACTTAGACTTAGACTCAAGCATAGGTTAAACGTGGACTTAGGCTTAACCTAGACTTGGATCTAGATTCGGAACCACCTATTGCTTGTACACCCAATTCGAAAATCACGAAAGCTAGAGTTCGCATTGCACCGTCGAAATGATCACGGAGTAATCGAGTTCCGAATAAAAAATTCCACCTCGTTGTCGGGGTTCTGGCGACAGAGAGTCGGACCCGGCAGCGGCAACGGCAAAGTGTTTTCCGCTCCATTTTCCATCCCCTCTTTGTACACAAAATAAAAGTTGCCGATGCGGCATTGTCCGGAGTTTTTCCGTTGTTATCGGTCGAATTGTTTTCACCTTTTCATGTTCGGCCACCAGGTGGTCTTTTTTTCGGGAACAATGAATCGATACGGAGAAAAATGAGACCCGGTTAAAAGGAACGTGTCCGCGCTTCATCGATTCGCCGGCTATTCTAATTAGATCCGACGTTCTGCGCGTGTCCGTAGCACGCGCGCGAATTATCCGGGCCCGTGATTTTGTAAGTTACAGTCAGACTTCCCTCTCTGTGTTTAAATGAAACAACTCAATCAAAACTAAATTTCGTTGAAGTCCCGGCCACTGCAGACGATTCGGTGGGAAGGAACTGACGAGAGCCGCCCGGCGAGCTTATTTTAGTTAGGCGATCAACGGGCGATCAGCATCGACGCGCGTAAACCCGTCCGGCGCCTTCGACGCGAAAATCCGCGGCTGATAAGCGCGCGTCAAGGATTTGACAGTGACAGAAGTTGTTGCACGCGCTCCGCGCCCGATCCAAATTCCACGACCGGCCACCGAACTCTCGCCGCGTTCCCGCGATCCCGGGAAATGTTGTCTGTCTTCCAACGCGGCGCGGAGTTTGCTGACGGCTCAGACACACTTCGAAAATTCATGTCCCTTTTCAGCGAAGCGGTCGAGTCGTATATTTAAACGTGGATCGAGCCCCGGCGACGGTCCTTCGCTAAGCAAGTAGCAAACTGAAGAAAGCGGCCAAGCGCGAAATAAGACGAATGAGAGGGACGCGGAATGCCGAGGTGTGGGGGAAAGGGGGTCGTTTAAAGCCGAACAGCCTTTAGAAGTATCCACGCGCCGCTCTCCCACCCTCAATTTTTCTACGACCTCCGCGAACGCCGGACCATCGTTCCGCACATTTGCACCGCGCGCTGGCCGGGGTTCCTCGACACCCAGCGCCACCAGAATTATCGGCGAAACGTCAATATGCATTACTATGACGTCCGTTTGACCGTTTAGGCATAGCACACTCTGTGCAGCCCGTTATGTTGTGTCGAACCTCGGGCTCGCCTATTCTGCAGCCGCTGAAATGCTGCTACCGTGTTTCGTATTTGCTCTGACGTGCACTGTCAAGAACTTTTTAAGAAGTTATAGAAATTTGATAAAGCATTCCGCAGCCTCCATTTGGGCAGGGAAGAATATTGTTTTATAGAAAATATCATAGTAAAATAATTAAAAAGGTTATCGAGTCTGTAGTCTACACGTAGAACACTGTAACAGCGCCAACGACTTTACGAATTTTTATAGACGCGACCAGTGCAAGAATTGTTATAAAAAAAATACTCGTATGTTCTTTGATCTCTCCTTAAACAAAAAAAAATATTTTGTTGCCGGAAATTGCGGAGATCGGTGGCAGAAAAAATTTGCGCGCACAGGACCGCTTGATCCAAGTGACCGAAGTGACCAATTTGATAATTTGACAATTGTATTTATTTTCAAAAGAATTAGAATTAGAACTTTGAATTTTTATTATTATACCGCGGATCTACATGCACTAATAATATTATAATACAATAATATCCACGTCTCGGTTAATTTTGACCGGCAGCCAAAAAGGGTTGCCTGTTCCGGACTGTAGTCAGACTACATCCCTCGAGGGTTTCGTCAAGTTCACCCCCGCTTGCACTGAGAAACGAGAGAAACCTTGTACGAGTACAATGTTGAGAATGAATTTTGCAGCAGCCGGTTCCCCTGAATCTGATTCCAGCGGAGAGGGTTGAGGTCGTTTTCAGGGGCGGTGAAAAATCAATCGCGCGGACCGGGCCCTTATCAATGGCCCTCGTCGAATTAATCAACCCGTGATTCTTCCGCCGTGACCCTGCTACCCCAGCGCTAATTCGCCGGCGGCCGGCGGAAAAATTGTTGATATTAAAAGAGGCACAATGACGCGGCCGGCGGCGCGGAGGAGGAGGGCGGGGGTGGTATTGAAAATGTTGCCGCGCCGGAGATCATTGAGAGGCCGTCGAGTGAAACGGGTGGCGAGGGAAACACGTGAAAAGGACAAGT
Organism: Megalopta genalis; assembly: GCF_051020955.1. NCBI lineage: Eukaryota > Metazoa > Arthropoda > Insecta > Hymenoptera > Halictidae > Megalopta > Megalopta genalis. Next base: position 10,620,838 of record NC_135017.1, read on the forward strand.
GACCTATCGAAATCGATATCCCGGCGTGTATTCATCGAAATCGAAACCCGCACGCGGGGGCACGCGGGGCCGGGGAACGGGGCTACCGCCGGCAAGGGTAACGAGTTTCTGTAGCGGAGGGATGAAAAATGGTGGCAACTCGTTTTTACACGGCTCGCCCGCACAACGGCCGGCCGGCTCCTTTTCTGTTTGTCCCGATATTTTATTAGGGTGGCCGAAAATTCGGATGAAAGTAAAATATCGCGTGTTTAATGTGTCACTCCGCCGGGAAATATTCGCCGGTCCGCCCTCAGCTCTGGGTCGTATTTGTTTGCATCTGCTCTTCCCGCGCTGCTGCCTTCTTCTTTTTAATTGAGGTTTTTCTGTATCTCCACGGTTTCTTTGACCGACTAATCCCAACAATGTTCTTCTCCCTTCATGCCAAACCTTTCCGACCGACCGGACCTTCGATGATTAATTAAATGAACACGCGGCTCCTTCGTTTGGTCCTTGACGCGTCCGCCGGGCTTCGTCGATGCTCACAGATTCGAGGAAGTGTACGAGCTTTTACCTGATTTTATGGGCAATTCTTAAGGCAATGGACTTCATCGCTGTGAAGCATTACTTTTTATTAATATAATATTAATAATTTAATAGCGGAATATCATATAGATTGAGCATAATAATATATTTTAGTGGTCTAATTCTTCCAATTTCAATTTCTGGTAAAATAGAATAATGAATATAAGTTCAAAAAATGAGAAATGAAATAAAGAAAAATAATTCTGAGATAATAGATGAAGTTATTTATTCATTCAGTCCAAAAATTATTTTTATATTCATCTTAATCTGTTTGAAATAAATATAACAAATACTAAAAATAACCTTGACCCCATTGTCTTGCTATCTAATATTAAAAATATCAACCTGGTTGAGATCGTTGGTACAGGTTTGCACGAGCCTCGTTTACAATTCTCGATCTCGAACACTGAAAACAATGTCCTCAATTTGATTGATATTACGTAGTTTGCGCAAACCGTTCGCAGAACCAATTGATCTCCGAATGCCTATTTCTCTCGCGTTTCTCCGGCCAAATGTATCCAGCAATTGAATCTCTCTGTTAAGTGATTTTAAATGTTGAAAGCCTGCCGCGCGCGGGCGGAACGCGAAGCTTGAGGCGAATCTGACAAAATAAAAAGCGTCCGGTTCGGAAAACCGAGGAAAAAGGCGCGCACGACAACGCTGACCGAGGCCGGCAAATATTTTTCCGAAAGAACAACGCGCGGCCGGGGCAACGATGCTTGCACCCTCAATATCGCGGCAAAAACACGGCATCAAGCGAATATCGACTGCCGCAAAAACAATGGTTTTTTTTCTTTGGCCCGGGGGAAAAACGACAACAACGGTTCTTCCATCTCCAATGAACGTTCTCGTCTAACGAGGGGCGAGCTTGATCCTTTCTGGGCCGCGCTTCAACATTATTTTCGCCGAATTCGTCTGTCACGATTTTTGAAAAAGAAAAAAAGAAAATGTCACGAACATATCCGCGCGCGCTGTACAAGTTTTTCCTCTGGCCGAACTGACCGGTGAAGAGAGCTTCGATATTTATCCAAAAGGCCCAAAGATGGTCAAATGCGTCCTCGAAATAAATCGAGTTTTCTTGCAAAGGTTTTCGATCGCTTCGACAGAGTTCGCCACTTTCGAGAATTTTAAACAAAATACACGTCGATAACAATGCTGAAAAATGTAATACCGTAAAAACTGCGAATTTCGCGGTGTTTCGATCGCTCAAATGTGAAATCTGAATTTTTAATTAGCCCGCGACGGTCGCGAGCTCGCGCAACGCGCTCACGTCGCTCGATAACATTTATGAAAAATCCAATCCCGTCCAAATCGAATGTTTTGTCCGCCATTTTATTTCGCCCGCTTCTTCGTTTCCCGTTGAATAAAAAAACCAGCGAACCTGAACCGAACCGCCAAACAACAGAAAAAAAATCACGAAACGATCGCAGCCTAGATTCACGAATTTCGCGGATCCTTTCGGTGAGTCGAGTCCTCCCCGGATTTTTAAAAAGTTGATCCGCCGACTAAAAATTCTGGAAAAATTCAGAGCGTCGTGTCCCGTTCGCCAGGAGATCCACGAATTTCTTGATGATTTTCCGTCGAGCAGAATCGAGAAAATCAAGCGTAATCTGTTAACTACCCTCGTGGTAGCGCGACTCGAAACTTGGCTGCGCCCTTTGCCGAACTAACGAGGTTAATTATTTTCATTGGAACGGTTTAGTCGGAGCGTAAATGTCAGCCGGATTAATGGACAGGTAAAATGGATTGATAAAGACGGACGCGTAAATGCTTCATTGAAAGTTCCGCGGCACAATGGCGTCCCGGCAATCTGATAAGCCGTTGGTGCTTCGGAGACGATAGAGAGAGTGAGAGAGAGAGAGAGAGAGAGAGAGAGAGAGAGAGAGAGAGAAAGCGTGCGAGAGAGAGAGTGAGTGAGAGAGGGAGGGGGGAGAGAGAGAGAGAGAGAGAAAGCGAGCGAGAGAGAGTGTGAGTGAGAGAGGGAGGGGGGAGAGACCGAGCCGCGAGAAAAATATTTCCCCCGTTTTCCTCGCCTGGAGAGACACTCCGAAACTTTCCTTCTTCGGCGCACTTTTCCGCGGCCGCACTCGAGCGTATTCCGTCCCGGAAGCAACACGCTCCCCGCTTATCTGGAAACTCGTCCGCGATGTTGGGCGCTTTCGTCTGCTCTCCAAAGAAAGGAATCTGGGTTTCCTGTCTGCGGTCGGAAACGTGCCCGAAGGGCAAAAGTTACGCCACCCGGAGGGCAAGAGGAGAAAAAGAACGTCGCGGGCGGGGCGGGAGGGAGAGGAGAGAACGTTATGTAAGTCAGAGCAGAGAACAGCGAACCTACTTGGAATTCTAATGGGGATAAGACCATCGCGCAGCCTGTTGCGCCGCAGCACGTGCTCCTATTAAAGTGTAGCTGCGATCTTGCCCCCGCTATAATTGTCACGAAATCAATTACGGCCCTGGGAACCCGGTGGCCATCCCTGTTTCGATCAACATCACGTTGCACACCACCAACGCCCGGCAAAATATTCGCCGCGTCGTACTTCGTGAAATTTATCACGGCGGTTGTTTATGCGAACGAATTGTGTTTATCGTTGGGAACGGATTACATTTTCTATAGCGAGCGGGTCATCGGGAACAGATTTATGAAATGTTAACTTACGTAAAAAATACACGGACCGATGGTGACGTTGTTTGCATCTTTTGTTGGCGCAGTTTTGACGAGAATTTTGAGCGCGATAATATTAATGCTGCTGACGAAAATAGATGTTGATAATGGTCGTTCGTTAAAAAAAAAAAAAATACACGCGTTCTAATAATAGCGACGTTGTTGGCGAATTTTTGTTGCTGCGGTTCTATTCTAGAATTTTCGGCGCGTCGAAATTAATATCGATAGCGAAAACAGATTTTGAAAATATTCATTCGTTTTAAAAAATACACGCGCCGGTGCAGACGTTGTTCGCGAATTTCGTTGCTGCAGTTGTATCAAGAATTTTTTAGCACGCTGATTGACGATATCAGTGCCTGCAAAATTTATTGCTTCGGTTTTGTTAAGAATTTCGAGCACGATAATATAAATATTAAATTAATCATCGAAGCTTCGTGGCTTTTTGAATCGAGTTCTGAAAAATATTAGCGCCAGAAAGCTTTCTAATGCTTGCTAAATTTTTCGTAATTATTACTACGTTACCGAATTATTTATTAAACTATTTACTCAAGCGAACCGTCTCGGTGTATCGAAGCGGATTTATTTTTCCCGCGAAAACGCAGCCAGTGGGAATGCCCCCACCAGCGACAAGCGGTGACAGCCGACGGTGGCCGAACATTGTCGGGGACACGCGACTGTCTCGGCGCGACATCGACCAGTCAGGAAGCCGGCAGTTTCTGCGCGCGTTCAGTTTTATTTTGAACCGAATTTCGAGCGCGGTGCAAGATCCAATAATTTTTCATTTTGCGATTAAAAGTGGTTGCGGCGGGAAACAATTTTCTTCTGTAGTGTGTGCGTGTGTCTGTGTGTGTGCGCGCGCGCATTTGCTTTGTGCGATTTATTGTTTCACGTCCGCTAACGCTTGGCGGACCTATGGGCATGCGCAATAATTTGAAAATGGATCCGTACGGCAAGAGGGCTTTCAGACGGTGGATGCATATTTTGTCGGACGTGAGTCTCTAATAATTGCTTGCAATCCGTTGGTCCAGCGTTCGTTTTATTTCGTTAATTGTATCGCGCACAGAGTTCGGAGACGCACGGTGTCTGGCGGATCGGTGATCGTGTCCCGGGACAACAAAAGCCCGGGCACAGCGTCCCAATGGAAATACAGAGTGTACAAGACAGGATAAAACAGGACAAACAGGACAATAAATGGGGGTCTTTTCTCCGCAGGCCGTGTCGGGTCTGGTTCTTCTCGAATAATGTGACAGCTGATTTTTATTATCGGGGTCGGCTGGAACGGTCCACGAACGCCGTCTGCCTTTGCATTCTGTTGATGCACTGAAAAAATTATTAAATATCATAACGGTCGAAAAACAATCCACCGTATACGTTGAACAAAAATTTACATCAAAATTCTAACAGCGGCCTTGTCAAATTAGGAAACATTTGAATAGCAGGAGAAGTCTAATTCAATTATAAACGGATTAATGTAAATAAGGGGCGTTCCGTGGGCGGGGCGACGCGTCTTGGCTCCTCCCACTAGCTCCGCTTTTTAACCGAATATTGTTGCATCGGTAATTCTCTGGAGCAGACCTTATCGAAATAGTAAATGTTTAAACGGTGGATGAAACTGTATTCAATTAACCGTCCCGCGTGGCTCAAGGGTCGGTTCTAAAATTTGTACGACGCGGCTGTGTCGGACAAAGGGCGCAATGTGACCGGGCGCAGGGGTGGTTGGTTAAATAATCGTCACATGTTTATCACGGGGAATACTTCAACGTGGTTTCGGGGCTCGTAATGGCGAATCCCCGAGGCTGATATCTCCTTTAACGAGCAGGTATGACCACATAATGGAACCCGACCATTGCCCAGGGTTTTCCTCATTTGCAGCCTCTAAGACCCCTCGGGCTCGTTTACCAGCAATGATATAAAGATTATCTGCGTGATAAAGCGTTTTAGGGACACGGTCTCTCCTGGACAAAGCTTGCGAATTATGCACACCGGATGTATTCAGCCGCGATGCGGAAATACTTTTGCCCAATTTGGAAGCATTCATTCGTTTACAAAATTGGTCAGCGTCTATTACAGTTCCTTACTATGCGGTGACCAATTACTGTGCCTTCGGTTCGCTTTCCGTTAAACACGTAAAACGTGTTTAATCTTTTTATCCCTTCATTTTGCTCAGTTTCGAATGAAAGTAATTAACATTATATTTATCGAATAAGACGTGTTAAATCATTTTATTTCTTCGTTTCGTTTATTTTCGAATAAAAGTAATTAACATTATATTTATCGAATGAGACATTAGATTACTGTATGCCATCGTTTCGTTTATTTTCGAATACCAATAATTAACCTTATATTTCTCGAATAAGACGTATTGAATTTTTTTTATTAGAAAATAAACACGATCACAGGTTAAAAGGTCACCGGCTACACTATTCTATGCTGAAATTGATTTGATCATTTCTTTATCATCAATATAACAATACGACCGACAATTTGATCGAGAAATCTGCGTTTCTCGGCAGAGTATATTCAGTGTGATATTACGGGTTCGTTCGTTGTTTCCTACGATCGTTCAAGCCGGAGCGTTTTCTAACGGAATTGGAATGTTGACTTCCGGTTGGCGGAGCGCATCCTCCCTCGTTATCAGGCTGTGGGAGGAGGTCACGGTGCCCATTTCCTACAAGCGATTTTCCGCGAATTGCCTCCATTATGTCCAATTATCGGCTCGGATGAAGGAAGACATATTCTCGATGGAGGGGGCGGCTCCGAGCTGAAGATGGGCCAGCCAGGGGCGTGCAAGAAGGACCAGGGAAAAGAGAATTTTTATTACGCTTTGAAGGAAAGAGGCTTACACGGAAGGGTTACGCGGACATTTTATCATGAAAGCGGAGGAAATTCTCTGTTAAAGAAAACTCCGAATATATTCTCTACCCTCTGTTTGGGAATGTTTGAAGAAGTCGAAGGATGTCGAACGACGTATTTTTTGAATTAGTTGGGACTTGTTCATATTTTGGAATCTATCGATTGCCGAATTTCCGGCGAAGGAGAGCTTAGAAACTGATGCGCATTTTTTTAACCGGTGTGAGAATGTTTGACGAAGTTTCGAGGACTTGAAAGCTGTCTCTTTTAACTTTTAAAACCCTGTTGTTATTTCATTTTGGTTAGAATTCATCGGTTGATAAATTCCAAGCGATAGAGAAGTCTGAAACCGAAGCATACTTTTCTGGACAGTTTGAGAATGTTTGACGAAATTCGAGGAGGTTGGAAGACGTCATATTTAATTCGTAGAAGCCTCTTCTTATCTTCGAGGTTTTGGACTTGCTAAAATTTCCAGTGAAACTAGAAAAAAAACTGCTGTTTGATTCTGTTTGGCGAAGATTGAGGACGCGTTTGGTGGTCGACAGAATCGCGGTTCGACGTTTCGGTTTAGGATTCATCGATTCTCGAATCGCAATTGCACGGGTAGTAGGGAGAGGATGTTGAATGAGAGGAAGAACGAAAAGTGGGAGAGAGAGAGAGAGAGAGAGAGAGAGAGAGAGAGAGAGAGAGAGAGAGAGAGAGAGAGAGAGAGAGTGTGTGAGAGACGGAGCGCGGCGCGGAAAGTGGAGATGTTGGAACACGTTGTCCAGGCACGAAGAGGTCCTCGAGGTCGTTGCCGAGAGAGGTTGAACGGCACTCGAAGTCAACCTTATTTGCACCATGAGCGCGTTCCTCGTGGCTTGCATCGGGCCACCTAACCTGCCTTTGCCGGCAAGGGAAACGCCGGGCAATTAAGCCTCTTCTTCTGCGATCGACAGCCACTCGCGTGGCGCGTCGTTTCGCCCTCGACATCTCGAGTGTCTCATTTGATAGCCTCTTCCTCGAAATTGCTCGGCCTGGACGTGGCTCCCGAATTGGACACTTCCAGACACTTTTCTCGCCCCTGAATTCGCTGCTGGAATAGCGACGCGAGTGCCACAGTGGCGCCACCTGTCCTGGCCACCAGATGGCCAACGAAATCATCGCTGTGTTGCTCGCTAGTTCTCGCGATCGCTGCTCGCGCGGGCGTCCTGCGCGCCTTTCGTCTTCTAAACAAAGTTAGGATATTCTATATACTTCATAGAGTTCCTTTTTAGTTATTTAAAAATTATGTTATTAATTGCTTTTTTGGCTGATCAGACGTGTTATGTTAAACGATGTATCGGTGTTGGCCACTCTTGAGACTACGTTGCCTTCTTAATATTTTTAATAAATGACAGTTTTATTTGTTATTTGTTATTTCTTCTTTCTGTTTAAATTTTCTAATTATCACGGTTTACAAAATTGTTGGTAGTTCTTCCCGAAGATTTAGCAGACAGGTTTGGTATGTTTCATAAAACAGGTTTGGTATACTTCGCTGAAGTACACGGGACTCATTGGATCGGCCTTAAGAGGGTTAACTAAGGAGGGCAGTCTTGTCATCAGCCTGTAGAACATGCAGACTATACTTAAAAATCGATGAGGCAGTTAACTGTTGATACAGTTGGTCTAGAGTTGAGTTTAGAGTTGCTTCAATTAATGAAGCAACAACAAAAAAATTAAATTAAATTAAATGAATAGAATTAAATGATAATTAAATGAATAATTAACTAGTCCCTCCTGGTATCGTTGATCTGCACTTAGGCCGCTCAGGCCCTCCAGTTAGGATCGAGGAATTTCTTGGAAGAAGTTCGACTTCGTGCTAGGTATTTCCGGTCCATCCGGACGATCAGCTTCCATCAATGTTTCATAGGGGTTTCGGAGAAGTCAGGAGAACATTGTGTTTAAATCTCGAACAAGCACCGCCCTCGGTCGGGTTCCAATAAAAGTGAGATCGTTTCCGGTGTATTTTACGAGGACTACTCCGGCCCTCTCACCTGTCTCGGAAATTTACTCGTATTTATCGTCGTTTCTTATCGTTGCCGGAGCTTTGCAGAGCCGGAGCACGTATAAGCAGCAGCTTTACGAGGTTTCCGGCGTGGCCATATTCCACCGACTGTCTCTACGTTCCGTTTCCACGGGTTCCCTATTCCGTTGCCTCTCTATCTCCCTCCCTCTCTCTCTCTCTCTCTCTCTCTCTCTCTCTCTCTATCTATCTATCTATCTTTCTCTCTCTTTCTCTCTCTTTCTCTCTCTTTCTCTCTCTCTCTCTCTCTCTCTCTCTCTCTCTCTCTATCTTGCTGGTCCACCGGCTGGAACCCTCCATGTCCTTTTCGCGGAGTCTGTGAAGATGAGTTCCGAGTCTTCTGAAGTGGCTTGAGGTGGATTCGAGTAGCGGGAAGCCTCGAAAGAAGGCCCCTGGGCAGCAGCTAACCTTTGAAATTAAACCCTCGACTTCTTTTGATCCTGCTGGTAATTCTTCTACCCCTTAACCTCGGTCGACAGGAAAGTAGAGGCCGGGGAAAAAGTTGCTCGGACAGGCTATTCACCGGGGCACGCGGATTCGGCGCTGGCCCGCTTCAATTCGTGCCCACCGCATTGTCGAGATCTCCTCTCGCGACTTATTATGCCGATGCAGATTTTCGGCGAGGCCCGTGAATCTGCACTGCTGCCCGGCGCATCAAGAACCCTAGAGACCCCGTAAATAATTTCGTTTACGAATATTTGTTTCTTTTTTCTCGTAACCGAAAGGCGTCCAAATTTTGTAAACATTTCTTTAATCGTAGCGGAGCTAACTTCGAAATTGTAAATAATTCAGTTTATGGATTATTTTTCGAAACGAGAAGTTGTCTAAATTCGTTCGAAATTCAAAAAAAAAAGACGCCAGTCGAGCTCGTTTCTAATTGTTTTTCGTTAATAACTCGTAAACGAAGCCGCGGATTGCATGTTCTCCAAGGAAGAAGTTACGTTTCCCCGAAACACCATAATTTCGGGACACCCTGTACATTCGAAGCAGCGATCGCTTCGAATCGGATGTCGCTTTAGCGAGAGAATATTCAGCGCGGCGAATTAAAAGGAACCGGGAGCCGAATAATTGCACGAATTACATAGTCGATGGTACGGTATAATAGTATATCGTAATGCAATTAAAAAGTAACGAACCATGTACGATAAATTTCCTGCGCGTCGAATTATCGTCAAGCACGTCTATTATGCATTATATCTGCGCGCAGCCCGATTATCGAGTCATGTACGATAATACGCCATTATACGGACTCGCTAAGGAACTCGTTGCATCGCATTCAATTCCTGCGGAAACCTGTCCGGAAACTGGGACACCGTTCGATTGGACCTCGCGTCTTCGCTTCTCTCGAATTATTAATATAATTCGGACGTTAATTACGTAATTTATCCGGTGAAACGGTGGCTATAGGACGAATAAAGCGAAACGTTGTTCGTTCGTTTCTTTCATGCTGCTGCAACGCCCGGAATCGATGCGTCTCATTGGACAGCTTTCGCGAGACGTGTTCCTAACCTATAAAATTATTAATAACTCCCGCATTCTTTATCCGAATGTCTTGACAAAATTCCATTCCTTAACAACTTTTATTTGGAACGCTTGCTGGACCACGCCGTCGAGCAGGTGTCCCAATTTCCGTGCCTTCGAGCCAATTTCTGCTTCGACGAAGCTGTCATTAAATACAGTAATTTCTCCGTAATTCGCACTCAGATTGCCTTGCGTCTCGTTTTTTTTTGTAGTTGGCAATCGGTAACTATAAAAACGAGCCGCAAGGCTCGAATATAATCTGAGCACTAATTTTTATTTATTGCACTGAAAATATATTTCGATATTTTCAGGCATCTCTCGGTCTTTGGAAATATCTTTTTGCGTGAGAAAATTTAATAATTTATATTTAGTAATTTAGTAATTTAATTTCAATTAAAAAAGGGGCATGCAAGATGTAATGCTTTTCTCTTGATCGTACACGTTGATAGGTGAATCAATTTATATATAAAGATTTTCTTTTCGCATAGATTTTCTTTTAAATCCGGGGGCTCAGAAATTGGGACATTGGCCGTACTCGTTTCTCAAATATTGGCTTAGGAAGTTCCGCGGAGCTGTTGTAGTCGTTAAGCATCGTGTCTCTCGATCCGTTCGACGCCGGCAAGTCTTCGGCAGCGGGAAAGGCGGTTGCGCGAGGAAGAAAAAGAATGAGTTTCGAGGTTGCAGAAAGCGGAGTTCGGCGGAAGGGCGAGGGTGGCGGATGGGCGAGGGTGACGGGAGGCCGACTGGGAAGCAGAGAGTCGATTAGATTGAGCCGTGATTGAAAATTCTGCCCGCGGCAACAACGGTTTCGATTTAAATGTATCCGCGAGCGAAAAGTTTCGTTACTTTTACACGGGGTAACCAATGGGGTCCCGAGTTCTTTCGAGGGTTATTCGGAAGTCGGCCAGAGCGCGCGCGCGCGCACGCGAGACTTCCAAGCGGCAGCAGACATTTTAACGAGAACTAATGGAATTTTAAAAGCGCATTGCGAGAAGCAAATAACAGTTTCCCCGATCCGCGTTGACGCGGCCCGATAACGGAGTGGCCGGAGTTTGTCATTGTTTGAGATTGTTCGACGCCGATCCCGCCTCCGGGAATGCATTTTTCACCGCCGCGTATTTTCTTTCTATGTTGCAGGTTAAACTCGACAAGAGCCACAATAGCAAACCTTCGAGAGTCATTCATATCAGAAACATCCCGAACGAGGTGTCGGATGCCGAGGTCGTCCATCTTGGTACACCATTCGGTCGCGTTACTAACGTCCTCGTTCTCAAAGGCAAGAATCAGGTGAGTGACGATTATCCACTTTCATTTTTTTTCATTTTAATACTGGATTTACGGAGCACCAACATCAGCTGTTTTATGGTAGCTTATAAAAGTAACAATAAGACGTTTGTTATGATTTGTTATCAGTGTTATTGTAATATTTGAATAAATAATTCACAATCGTATCTTTACAATCTGAATGATCGTAAATTAAAATTAAATTATTAATCCGTCATTTTCACGGGTTCCGTAAACCTAGTGTTAAATAAATGATATCGCTGCATTTAAAAATTTCATATATGTTAGAGAGAAAAAATGTTTTCTTAAATATTGTTAAAGCAAATAACGTTCTCGGAACCTCCTTCAAGCGATTAAATTTGTCTATCAAAAACACGTATTTTAAAAAATTATTCATTGTTCTACTTCCTTTAATTATCGAGGTATTTCCAAAAATATATAGTTTCTATCCTCAATTCTGAGGACGGAAACCATTTTCTTTTCAACCCCTCGATATGGATCGCTGCAGATATGAAAAAATACGTGTGAAATATTTTTCATGAAACTATATTGTACCGAAATCTCATAAAAACCGGCGTGTTATTGGAAACGTTCCCCTGTCAGACTCGGCAGTCGAGTGCAAAAGGTTGTGTGTTTGGTTAAGTCCGTTTATCTGAACGGGAACGTCGGTGATTTGAACGAAGAATTACAAGTAGCGGTCGTGATCAGAATTATACAAATCCGCAGGGTTATACGAACCGGTTGCCACCCGCCGAATTCATATAAATGGAGTCCCACCGTATTTCGAAAAAGGGGAAGGCCGACCAAAATTTGTCAATGTTTGCGCAAACACGGCGCGTCCGGGCCAGCTGGCCGATATCGGGCCGGCCGGTCGAAATTACCGGCGGAATCCTTGCTCAAACAATATTTACGTACTCTCGGTGTACCCCGGCTTCGCAAAAACACGTTTGATCCGCGTCTGGAATTCGCGTTTGTGCCGCACGAGCGGCCCCCTTCGCGACCCGGACGCGGATGGCCAGGCGCGCAACAACAGAAACAATCGAATCATCGATTCACGGGATCCGAGTCGATGATCGGCCATTTAGGTATTATTATCCATTATTAACCGTGCGTTTGCCGCGACGCACAGAGGCTGCCTGCACAAAGGCGACCGCCTCTCCCTCCGACGTCCCCGGCCCCATCCCCCTTTTTCCGCCTCCCACGCGTCCCTTATTCGCTGCCGGCTTTATTCGCCCCTCGTCGGCGGCGTTCCATGCACCGTAGCGTTATTATTCTGGATAGAACGCGATTTACCCCCTGGTCGCGGTTTGTTGAGTACTCTTTCACGGTGATCAAGCCGCGTTTCTGTGTCCTTTGATTGGCAGGCGTCATCTCTCTTTCGGGCACGGCCGCATTAACGGCGACTTGAACCGTGCAGCGAAACAGTCGACGACCGATTCTATCGTCGCTGGAAAATGTCGGGGCTTGAGCGATAATGTGTTCTGCTTCTCGATTGGTTCTGATGCGAGACGGTTGTTCTACGACTCTTTGCTTCGGTTCGAATCGTAATGGCGTGTGAGTCACGTTTTCCTCGTTGCGAATCGTTATGATGGAAGGTCACATTTTTCTCGTTCTGAATCGTAACGGCGTGAGTCATATTTCCCAAGGAGTGTAATTGTTTACTAACACGTGCATTGTTTACCGGTCAAGTCTATCGTTATGATAATTTAGCGTTAAGTTAGTTCGTAGTATCTTTATAATTTATTCGATTTGTCTTTTTAATAATTTTCTTAAATATGACTTGCATCGCTATGATTTTAACTCACACGTTTAACCTGTGTCCAGTTCGTTAAGTAATGCTAAGTAATTGGACAAATTGCACGAACTTCTATATCTTACTTAAAAATATCCGTTGAAAAATAATTTTGTTCCTTCGGAATTTTTATCTATCGAATACGAAAGGAAAATTGAACTTCTATGACAGAATTGAAGCGTAGGCGATGTAGGCGATGTTCCTGAATTTTTCTCCAGGAAACCAGATATCCAATCGCTCTGAAATTTTCAGAATAATTTCAGACATGCTTAAGGAACGCGTACAAATTTTGCCGTTGAAAAATACGCCGCAGAAACGTAGATACAGATATATTAATGCCGCACTCCGAAAATCGTGGCTGACAATTTGAGGCAGCCGCCGCCAGGTGGCCACTGAGCCAGGCCTATTTCCCGCGAGTGATCTGACACGAAATTTTGTATTTTCACAATTAGAATAGACGTCCGCCTATGGGAGGCTGCAGAACGATACGATACATTTCCCGGGAATAATTCATCACTTATATGCCCGCGTACATGGGCGCGGCATAAATGAATATTAACCGTCGTTAAACACGTATTTATCGTTGATTACGAATTCAGCCGGGGAATATTTCAATCTCCAGCATGAGCAGTCGGTTGTGCCACGGTTTTTACGCTCGCGTTTGTAATTATGTAGCGACAGGCGAACGTTGTAATAATGTAACGTGTTGACGATTGCGAGCCGGCTACGGCGGCTAAACGCGACATGAAATTGCTTTCACGAGACGATTCGCGAAGTGAGCGAACTTGACGAGAAATTAGCTGCGAGAGAAAATTGTTCGATGCCAGTTAACCCATTCCCGGAGCAGGGATATATCGAGTTTGCGACTGAACACCCCGCACCCACCCCGTCTTTTCTTTTGTGCGGCACGATTTAATAGGAGCGTAGGGGCACGGTTCGCCTAAACGGTCTCGGCGAACAGTGCATTTCCTCGGCTAATGCGCATGTAATTTGCCCGGCAAGTAAATCTCTTCATCTGGTTCAATGCGGCGGGTCTGTGCGTCGATGCATTATTTTAATCCCCTTCGGTATAAACAAACCAAGTTCGCATTATCGTACCTGTTGTGTAGTCGCAGCTCTCGTACACATGTTCGCGTTCACGCTGGCCCGCATTAAATAACCCTAATCAAACTCGGACCGAGGATAACACACCTACCTGTTTAACGAGCTTCTGCTAAGCCAACCCCCTGTTTTCATCAACTGTCATTTTTATATGCAGTTTACCTGGACGGATTATCGAAATCCTTGCAATAGATGGCTTGGGCCCATTGAAGACCTAACTCGGAGCAACGCTAGACCCATCGTGGACTTATTTTTGGCCCCTGAAGCGTAGCCTGGACTTTCTAGACCTGCCTTGGTTCCAAAAGTTAGATTTAATTTGGACTAGTAGCTGGCATTTTTTGAACCTTTTTTGGATCCTTCAGACTTAACTTGAACTCCTCAGACTTAGCTTCGATTACTTTGACTTAGCTAAGATCCTTCAGACTTGATTAAAACCCCTTAGACTTAGCTTAGACCCTTCTGACTTAGTTTGCAATCCACAGAACTTGCTTGGACTCCACAAACTTGACTTAAGCTCCTTTGACTTAGCTCACGTGTCAGTGATATAGCTTGGATGCCTCAGATCTGACCTAGTTCAAGTTTGAAGTCTTCAATCTTAGCTTAGACCCTTTAGACTGATCTTAGGCCCATTAGACTTATCTTGGACTCATTAGACTTATTTAAGGCCCTTTAGATTTATCTTGGACTCATTAGATTTATCTAAGGCCCTTTAGACTTATCTTAGACTCATTAGACTTATTGAAGATTCCTTAGAGTTAGCTCTTCGACCCCCAAGATTTCAGACCTCGATTGGACCCTTGGGACTTAGCTTAAACCCCTCAGACTTATCTCAGATCTTTCAGGCCTAACTCAGACCCATTATGCCCAACCCAAATCCATCAAAGAAGCAATCCAGACCTACCCACGATTCACCAGGCTATTAGACACGTATCCATCATCAGATTGTACAGTGATTGGTCAGATCCAATGAAGCCTGACCCCCTGGTTCAATGGATGTCGATTTCATCGTTATCTTCAATAATTTACGATTGATTGGGCAAGGGGCGGGTGTACTTGGCCCGATTAAGGGCCGATTGCGGCGTCATCCTGGATTCAAGGAAACCGAGAGTCACTCTTCCAGGTAACAGAATCTCCGCGAAGACAATTGAAGTAACTCGATCAGGCCGGTCGCGGGGGAGGCCGTGCTCTCGCGTTATTATCGTGGAACGCGTGCGCGTGCTCGCCCACGGCCAAGCTTCCCAATTACACGCAAACAGACAGTGCGCATTGTTGCAACACGACAATAGGGCGTGCTGCGGCGGAGCCTCGGAGTACGCGCACCAAAGTACACCGGCGAGGGATGATGGAACTGGTGGTGGTAGTAAATCGAGTTTCACGATGAACCGCCGAGTTGACCCCTGCGGGCACTTTCGCCGTGTTTGCTTTGATTCGAAGTTTCCGGTTAAGTTGGTTACCGGAACGGGCGGACAGGCTCTTTGTTTGATCCTGCAAACCCAAGCCAGGCCTCCCGGATTTTCGATACCGTTCGCACTCGAATCGTTTCGGCGTTCCCGAAGCCCGAACCCCGGTATCGTGGCGCAGCCTCTTGCTGCAGGCGATTCGGCCTGAAATTCGTCCATGAAGCTGCCTCTTTTGATACCCTACAGAGGAGATTCGCGGCTCTTTCGGTTCATTGTTATTGGATTTGTTGGGTCGCGTGTGACGAGACCTTTTAACGGTTTCCTTCCACGGTGCCCGATAGAACGCTCGATCTACCGCTGCACTTCGAAGTATTCCTCGAAGCATTGGCTGTTCGGATAATCGAGGTTCACCGGTAGTTCGTACATTAACTATGATTAAACTCGCGCGAAGTTTTTGGTTTCAAAACGACGCCTTCGAAATTTAACTGTCTTGAAGCATCGCCATCGAAGATCAGATTTCACTTGGGAATTTTTATCTCGAAAATTATTCGAGGAATCGAGTTGAAATATCTTTTATTTCAATCGGAAAGGTTTGTTCTGTTGTAGAAAATTTTTGTTTGCTGCACAATTTATTTTTTGACTCTTCTAAAATTAATGAACTTTGCATGTATCCCATTGTCTGTGCAGCGATGAACCATCGTCACGAAAAATTAGGTTGCAATAAGAAATTTTTATTTCGTAAACTATTAGCAGTATCGAGTTGAGATATTTTTTATTTCAATCAAAAAGGTTCATTCCATCGTTGAAAATTTTTGTCTATTGCTCAATTTATTTTTTGACTCTTCTAAAATTAATAAACGTTGCGGGTGTCTCATTGTCTGTGCAACCTTGAACCACCATCACCAAGAACTAGGTTGCACTAAGAAATTTGTATTTCGTAAACTATTAGTGACATGGAGTTGAGATATTTTTTGTTTCAATCAGAAAGGTTTATTCTGTCGTAGAAAATTTCTGTTTAAAAATTATTTTTAAACTGCCCCGGTTTTGATAGACATTCTCCCATATTTGTATGTGACTTAATTTCCTCTCGTTGTATTTAAAGAATTGTTTCAACTATTCTCTCTGTATTGTTTTCAGTAGGTTATTCTTACCCCCTCCCCTCACTTTCAAATTCCATTTGCAAGCGTGCACGGTCGAACAGGAAAAAGATCGATTGTATTGTTTACTTCAACGAAACATTTCATTCGATTAACAGACGAGTGGCTCTGAAAGGATCGCCGGTCCTGTTGCCCCTTTCGTGTCAGTAAAAGCGAATCTGTTCGCAGCAACGGTAAAGCGATAACACGCTCCATATCCGAGAACGTAACCGAAAAACTCGAGCGAAACGATCCCGCAAGTTCGCGCATTCTACGCTAGTTTTATTCCCGATCGATCGAAAGTTTCGACGAAGTTCAAGCATACTTAATTATGCGGTGAACTTCTGTAATCACCGCGCGACGCTGCGGAACACTCTTGCCGAGGCAGTGGGACGCGCCGCCGGTTCCGTGCGTTGTATCGCCGACGAATCTCCTCTGCTCTATTTACATGGTTTAATATTAACTCGCGCTGCCAAGTTTAACGCGGACAATCTGACACGAAGTAATCGCGCCGCTCCGTCGGTCTTTCTCTCGCAATTAAATGGCCGCGTGGTTCCTCCTCTGCTTGCATTCTTGCCTACCATCCAAGTTTAGCTTCCGAAAGATTCCTTAGTTTCACAGAAGTCTGTCGACGCGACTGCTGAAATTTTCAGGGGTGACAGTGAACAAGTAGCGAGGCGAACTAACGCTCAAATACGACATACCCTCGCAAAATATTTTTCTTTCGGAAACTGGTCGGGGCACCCAGTTGAATCTCTTGTTTATTACAATCTGAAAATTTCAATGTATCGTAAAACATTTTTATTTGTTGCAAAATTAATTTTCACATTGTTCTAACATTAATGAACATTATGCGCGCAGCATTGAAACATCGTCTTCAAAAACTGGAGTGCACTGAGAAATTTTTAATTCGGAAACTATCGATGGTATCGAGTCGGAGTATTTTTCATTTCGTTCAGAAAGGTTCATTTTGTCGTAAAAAATTTTTGTTTATCGAAAATTCAACTTCTCCATATTCCTATAATTAATTAAAGATGCTCCAAATCCTTCCAATTCGTATTCATTTTCGTCATCGTGCTGGTATTAAGCACAACGGCTTAAAAAGTCCCATGCTTTCAACAATGACATAGATCGCAATTACAATTGCAAAAATAGTTCTGAATCCGGTCCGGATTCCATGAAAAATGAATTTTCTTTGCCTCGAAACCGATCCGCCGCGTTCCGATTGAATTTAATCCAAGGAAATACGCGAGATTCCGGAAGATTTAAGGAATTCGCGCGCGTTGCCGGATTATAATCCGCGGGATTTAATGAAGGGAAGTCGGTCACGGTTGACGAGTGTTTAGTGCGATTTTAATTTCCAGTTAATTAACTTACTCGCCCGGACCGCTCAAAGGAATCACCGGCAGGATGCGGCCGGGCACAAAAGAAGAAGTAAAATATAAAATAGGACAGAGGAGAGTGTAAAGAGCCGGGCGGTGGAAGGGGTTGCCGCGAGGGGGTGGGGCGGGGGTGGCCGGGTAAATATGGAAACGTTGCAGTCGAGGAATTTTTTTTGAGCGGGCTGGGGTGGAAAAAGGAACGCCATGAATATGATAAAACGCGGCCGCGTTAGCCGGGCTTCTTTTCTATATTAACATTTTAAATTCAATTTAAATTCAATTAAAGTTGGCCACGCCGCTTAAACGATTGCTCCGATGCCGGGCGCAGGGTTGCGACTGATGGGCTGAGGGTTGCCGGATTGGTCGAATTGGCAAGCCTTTGAACGGCTGAATTCGCCCGCAATCGGTGCATTTTATTATTCCACAGTTAATTGTTTCCGCGACACGAATTAATATTCATATCAAAAATTCTTAACGCTAGGCTTACGGATTGTATTCAGATTGCGAAGATACATTTATGAATTATTCATTCAATATATGTTACTTGCCGCGAATAGTGAGTCAGTTATTTATTTCAGGTGGTTAAGAGCACAATACATGTTCCTATTTTTTTATTCCTCATTTTCCACCCTGTCTTTTGCAGCAAATATTACAATATAGCCCTCGTTAAAGGCAGAATAATTGTCTTATTGTTAGTTTTATGTGAACTAATATGAAACAGCTGCTTTTAATGCTCCGAGAATGCAGCGTTAAAAATCCTATTCGCATAATTCGATGATCCGCAAGCTGGTTAAAAATCGCGGTTTCGAAGAAATACTCCGTACTTGGCGCAACGAGTCGCGCGACTCGCCTGGAAATGTAGCGTGATTTCCCTAAAATATCCGGGGGCGGGTGAAGGATCGGAAAGATATTCATTGGATGATCGGCGTTGCCGAGCGAGCCGCATTAAATTAAGATTAAATTTCCATTATGCAAATCGGGGTGGGACGGGCGCAAAAAATGCGTGGAGGGGTGCGTGCGGCGGGTTTATTTATCGATTTGCCGGGGTGCATCGCATGTAACAAGCTCGTTTACCTAAATATGGACTCGCTGTGCCGTTGATTCACGACCTAGTTTTTTGCATTCTTCAACCGCAACGAGTCTCTTTGTTCCTCCGGGCAAATATTTGCCGAACTTTTTCCGACCGGAACTAAATACCGCGCGTATCGTACCTTAACACGTTTACTTTTTTTATGCAATTACGGCGGAACCAGCCCGGTACTCCCGTGATTTCCCACGATTTTTGTCGCGCATCGCGTCTGCGATCGCATCTTTTCGCGGAATTCAATTCGAAACGATTCAGTCTCTTCGAATTCGTGAACTTGTCGAACACGCTCCGCTCCTCAGATTTTAACGGTACCTTTTTAAACACTGACTTTACTGTCACTAATTTTTTAAATTTACGATTATTCAAATTATAAAGATACATTTATTTCAATCGTATGTGTTACACATACACGCGAAAATATTAAAAAGAGAAGTGAAATGAATTACAGAGTTGCCATAAATTGACTTAACTGTGAATTATCTGCAATTATTGAAAATTTGCTTATTGTATTTTATATTGATTAAATCTAATCGTTGTGCGTATCATGAATTTGATTCTTCACTTCTTATCGCCGTGCTATCAACGACGCTCGTTAAGAATCAGTATAAATGTCTTGTTGTTACTTTTATAAACTGACGTAAAACAGCTGCTTTTAGTGCTCCGTAAATCTAGCGTTGATCGCTTTGTTTTCACCGGCAAGCG
Organism: Megalopta genalis; assembly: GCF_051020955.1. Lineage (NCBI taxonomy): Eukaryota > Metazoa > Arthropoda > Insecta > Hymenoptera > Halictidae > Megalopta > Megalopta genalis. The sequence goes on from NC_135017.1 coordinate 10,640,357, forward strand.
ACAGGAAAAATAAAGAACGGGACAGAACCCATAACTTTCGAACTAATGAATTCTCAAGTACCCTAATATTCTTTCAAAAGAAACACATGGGCGCACCAGTTAGCACAAAAAGTGTACCAATTGTATTAAAAAAAATTGAACCTATTTCATACCTAATATGAGTGACATAATGAACTCAAATAATATGAACAAATAATTTAAATAATAAATAATATAAACAAATTTCTATAAAATTCTTAGATATCTTTCTTAAGTATCTTTCGCAGCAAATATTACAGTATATTAAAATAAGCCTCGTTAAAAATCAGAATAATTGCGTTATTGTCACTTTTACGAACTAATATAAATTAGCTGCTTTTAAGCTGCTAAAACAGCATTATTCGATGCTTTTCGAAGTTGGTTAAAAATCGCATGATCTATTTCGAAGAAATACAGTAAATTCTCGCTAATTCGAGCAAAGATTGTGCACACAAATTATCAATTTGGGAGAAGAAGATACAATATCTTAAATTTATATAAAATTAAAAAAAAAAATATAAACAGAGAAAAACCGATCGATAGTCGCTCGCGACATGAGCTATCGACGCGACTTTAAACAGAAAAAGAGAAAGATAAAAGAACAGTTCGTAACACCGTGTCTCGCAGTAGTCAAGCCCTCGTCTAGCTGACTGAATCCACGCGAATCGTCTTCGCCCGCGATACGCGTGCACTCGAAATGTTAAAGGGCTAGGTGAAAAATCTGAAGTGGCACGGCGAAAATAGGGGTGCGGGGCAAGAGGCCGGAAGGAACGATGGCTGGGGCTTAACGAGCGTCGAAATCCCACGGTCGGAACGCGGATCTATTCGTTCCTCTATGTTCCGCAGTCTCGGCAGTCCTCGTTCGCTTTTTATTCCCATCGCCGGGCTTCTTCTTGTTTACGTTTAGAAACGCCGGTTCGGCTGCGAAAATGTGTCCGCCGAAATTTACCTCCGAAATGCTCCGCGAGCTGGCAGCCGGAGAATTTATTCGCGAACTTTGACCCGTTTGGGAGACTTCGGGTTGGAACGACTGACTTGGAAAAGCCACCAGTTCGGTGACCTAACTTGGAAGTCCTGGCTTCGGACGCTTCATTTTGCGGGAATGAATTCGAAGACCGCGTTATGTATTTTATAAAAGTGTTGCGTTTAAAGAGATTATGACGACAATTAAATGTATATTGTATAATTATGGTTACTTTGCATACTTTTCGGAGAAATTCGAACAGATGGTCGACACGTTCACTGCCAACCACTTTAAAGATTTGTTAAAGGTTTATTATTATAGTAAAAAAGGATTCACTTATTATTTTCTACTTGTTATTGTTTAATTATTATTCTTTGCTTATGATTGATTTTTAATTATCACTATTTTTTACGGACTGCAGTAAATTCTCCCTAATTTTCCTTCAGCTTCTAACAAAAAAAAATGAACAATTTTGGAAGAGGAGACGCGATTATTCGTCGACTGCGCGTTAATTTTATTATTATTGACACTCAGCGACTATGAAAATGAACTACGAGGCTCGGATAATCGCATCTCCTCTTCCCAGATTGTCCATTTTCGTTTACAAGCTGCAGGAAAATTGGGGAGACTTTACTATACAGTAATGTCTCCCTTACTGACGCTCAGATTGTCCACTAAATTGGATAATTTGGGAAGAGGAGTGGACAATTGTGGACAATTTAATACTATAAATATAATAATAAGTATAATTGTGGACAATTTATAACTATAAAAATAAACCGCAAGGCTCAAATAATCGTGTCTCCTCTTCCCAAATTGTCCATTTTTGTGCGCAATCTGGGCGTCAATTAGAGAGACATTACTGTATTACCTATTCGTTTAAAAAAGAGAAATTCTGGCGTCCAGAACAAATTTTTTCGAGACAGAAAAAATTATAGAAACCTGTCTCGGTTTCGGAGAGCTCGCCTGTAAATTCTAACGCAAAGAAACGACTACTATTCTGGTCTACCCAATCGCTGACTCTGCCGACAGTGTTCCGGACTGCGGCCGCGACGAAAAATTGGTTCCTCGCCGAACCCAGGCTCCGGTGACCCGAATCTGTCAAAGCATATTTTTTGCCGCGTTAATTGAATGCTAATCCTTGTCGTCGGTGCTTAAGGTATTAATTCGAACCTAACTCTGACCCGGTGAGTTGGAGCGTTAAGCCATAGCTGGGCGAGTAGAGAGACCGGTAATTCAGTTCGCCGGCGTGTGCAGCAGCATCCCTTAAGTTTTACGAGCGGGCCGACACGTGCTGGGAAGTTCTCTGTTCATTTCATGGGGTTCGTTCTTGCGATCAAGAACGCGAGATAATCGAGGAAATTTCTCTTTGTGCGGCTTCTCCTTTTTACATTACCGGAAGCAGCGGTTTACGGCGCGTAACCGTAAGCTGTTGTCGTGTTGGTCCGCGTTTTCTTCTAATTGCGAGAGGCACAAATGAAATTGAGTTACCGTGACTGTGGCAGTTCCGCGGCGGGGATTCTCGTTTGTTTCTGTTTTACGAACGTTTTACAACCGGTTACCGCGAATTTATTACTTTTTTGTTTTACAACGCCGCGCGTCTTTTCTTCCCCGTTGCCGCGAGCACGATTCTAATAAATAAATAACGGCAAGATCGTCCCCGGGCTTCGCACAGTCGTCGGACGATCCTTTCGGGGGTATTGAACGAAGGTCGAAGGATCTCGACTGTTGTCATTAGCGGACGCGAAACCCAGCGAACTTTCGAGCCGCGCTCGCGAAATCTCCCGACGAGGAGGCAAGATTCGCTGCTGGCAGACGCAATGAATACCTCTCCCGGCGCTCTTGAACCACGCGTCGGTACGTTTAATACCGTTTTCAGTCGCTGTCCGACCACGATTGTACGGGATCCCCCGGAGAAATGAAAAATTTTTACCGATTCCTGGTCCGCGGCGCGCCGATCCTCGCCGAAATTGAACCTTCCCCTTTTTTCTTCCGCACTCGCCGGCTCGTAGAACCGGCAAGATACGCTAAATAATCTCGAAGCCCCCGATCATTTCATCCTGGACAGCGAAATGAAACGATCCGCCGCGAATTTATGATTATCACTATACCACGGAACTTCTGTCGTCGCTGAAGCAGACAGCTTTTTCGAAATTGCCAGATCGACTTTGCATTTATGCAGATTACATTCTTTCGAGCGCTTTCGAGCTTGGTTCAACTTGCGCGATTCTCTGTTGTTCAGAATCTCGGTTTTATTTATTCTTGAGATTCGTTTCGACTGATCCAAGGAGCATGAGATTTGCTACGAAACTACGATGTTCAAAATTTTTTCGAAGCACTTTGACCTGATCAAACGTGCGCTTACAGTTGGGGTAATTTGTCCTACCAGTCGATACATTTCGTCCTGCAATTCTTTGTTAATCGCGATTCTATTTTTGTTTATCGTTAAATTTGACTGTCACCGATCGAAAGCGCATGAAATTTGCTACAAAACTACCGTATTTGGAATTTTTTCGAAGCACCACAACCGGGACAGACATGCGTACACAGATAAGACTAACTATCCTGTCAGTCGACACTTCACCCGCTGCAATTCTTCGTTAATCGCCATTTTGTTTTTATTTATTGTTAACTTCATCTCCGACAAACCTCGAATTCATAAAATTTCCCACGAAAACGTAACGTTGACAAATTTTTTGGTGCACCGCGGGCGCGCACAAACACGAGTCAAACTCGTCATAGGCTATCCCCCACGGAAAATGGAAAACCGTGGTGGCAAAGCGTTCGAAAACGGTGAAAATTCCGCAGCGGCGGAGTTTTTCATGGAAAACCGCGAATCCCGTGTCACGCACAGTTCGAATGCTCAAGTAGAACAGCCGGGGCATCGAATCGGCGAAAAGGACGATCATCGGACGTGTCGCTGACAGCGTTCAAGTGGGACACGCGCGCGTTCCGTCGCCTGCAAAAGGATTGAAATACTTTCGAGTGTATGGCAGAGGCGTTGTCGCCGGTTATCGACGGAATCGATCGGGTCGATTAACCGCGAGAACTTGTCCCCGTTAATGCGACCGGTCTCTCCCTTTAATCGGTGATCGTGACCCTATGGTCGGCGCGTAATCGCGGTCCTCCTCTCCTCGCGTGCGCGCTCGAATAAATTCGGCCTGGCTCAGCGTAATGAAAAGGCTAAATATGAGCTGGCTCGGGCGCGATAATATTGAAAATTTCGATTCATTAGCGGCGGCCGACACACGCGGCCGCGTATCGCCTACCGACGGCCAACTGATGAAGAGAAAATAATGAGTCCGGGGGCCCCTCCTGCAGCCGCGCTCGCTTACCTGACCGATCCGCCATTAAATTCGATACATTGCAGCGGCAGCCTGCATCCGATACAGCATACCGGACTCCCTGAATAGCCAGCCTCTAATTATCGTCGGACCTCGAGGATCGCGCACGCGAAAAGATCGGAACGTTCCGCCGGGGCTGATCTTGTCTATTTTTTTACGGCTAGATTTCTCGATCGACAAATCCGGAAAAATTCTCGGATGTACTTCCATGTGGTACGCGTGTGCCAGAATTTTTTCAGATCTCTCGCTGCAACAATGTGAGAGTGATTAATTTTTTCATTTTGGATAGAAGCAGTGCTGTGAATGTCCAAGTCTTGATACGTATTTGTGAAGTATAAGATTAATAATTAAATCGTCAAGAATTTTTGGAATTGAATTGAATTTTCGCCGTTTATTTGTAAGGATTACGTTCTGTTCAATTTTAGATAAAATCTTTACTGGACATTTTTGACATTGTGTTTGGATGTATGCATTTTTGCAATAAAAAAAATATGACAAGTACTCGATATAGGATATGTTAGGCTGCTTTCCTTTTAAATCAAAATTTTAAAGAAAAGTAATTTCTTAATTGCAAACTCCGAAATTACATGGATTATTGCATAAATTCCTCATATTTGGAGTACAATAAACATTATTTGATCCTCGTCCACAAATAATAATGTATATTGAACTGATTTTCTATTAATGAGGTTGTCAGGTATATTTACCTGTAACTAATTCTAGCTTATTTGTCCATTAATATCTCCAAATAATTAGTTCGAAATCGAACAATAATTTCCAGTGAAATAATAGGGATTAATAAGTGGTGTCTATAAATATTTAACCACGTGCTGTGGCGCCGATAATTACAAATTACGATAATATAACAGTAGAAGCTTCGACATTTAAGCCCTTAAAAAATGTCGTTTAAATTGTTAAAGTTGTATTTAGCAGCAAAAACTCTAACTCTAACTTCTACTAACAGGACACAGTAGTATATTAATTTCTCCCTAATTCGCGCTCGGATTGCGCACAAAAGTGGACAATTTGGGAAGAGGAGACACGATTCTTCGAGCCTTGCGTCTCACTATTATAATTGTTAACAATTAGTGACTATAAAAACGAGTATCTCCTTTTCCCAAATTATTCATTTTTGTGCGCAATCTGTGCGCGAATTAGGGAGAAATTACTGTAAACGGTTTCTCTACCCGTGGCGTTTGCCAGTTCGACAGCACGGAAACGGCATTGCAAAGTCGAAACACATTTGTGTCCCAGCAGGCCGAAACTAGTGGGGGGCACGCGCGGAAATTTCGCAATCAGCGAAGAAAATTCTGATGTCTGAACGGGGGAACAACGTTTGCTGAATAATTGCGATGCTTCGAAATCCTGGTCGCAGAGCTCGTTTGCCGGGCGGAACGTCGCCCCGAATCCAATTTACCGTATTTTTGCGCGGCGCTACAATGGATTTGTTCATTGTGTGCGCCGGGGAAAAAAATGTTCCGCCACGGCGGAACTGTGGCAGTTCCCGCGGCGCGCGGGTACACGCCGCGCGTTTAGCAGCGAATGTTTTTCTATTCCGGATCGCGTGTGCTCCGCGCGTTTTCATTATACCCGCCGTACCTTTCTTCGCCGGAGCGCGCGCCTACTCGCCGCGCCGCTCCCCAAACATCCGAGCATTCTAATTCTATGAAATATGCAAATAGCAATTCCCACATATTAATGTCCGGCCGATTTCCGCGCCGCGCATGATATTATTCGTAATCTCGCGGGGAAAAATGTTCGCGCCGACTCTTCTTCGCCCGTTTCGCGTTCTGTTCTCGTTGAGACAACCGGCGGCTTTTCGACGAAACGCGAACGCGTGACGCGCCCGCGACGGCCCCCTGCACCCTGGGATAAAAATATAAACCGCGGTGTCTATTTCGGGGGACATACAACTGGAATGAATCGAATTCCCGGCCAATTCTGGATCACGGAGTGTCCCGATGCACCGCGTCACTCGTCGAACATTCAAACCTGTTACGAAATAGATTCGGACCTTGGTCAGCGGAAGACGAATTTCGTTGCTGTCTTCGGGCGTTGGTTGACAAACGCACCTAGGTTAGATTTGTAAAAGGGATGCATAGTAATCGGCACAATGTGCGTGTACGTGTGAGCATTTGTTGTTCGTTGCTTTATCTGTATAAGTTTCTTCAAAAAAGCTTCTTCTTAAAATTGTACAAAAATACGATGCGAATAAAATCGTACAAATATAAAATATAAATAAAATTATACAAAATTGCAATACATATGAAATTCTAAAAAGACACGAAACAATCAAATTATACAAAAGCGCGATAGAAATAAAATTGTGCAAAAATGTACAATGTACATGAAATTGTAAAAAAGTACGATACAAATACAATTATAGAACATATAATTTTCTGCACGAAACGGTAATAAATATAATAAAATATAATACAATATAATGTAATACAATATAATAATATAATATAATAAAATAAAGAAATATAAAATAATACAGTATGATACAATAAATACAGTAAAATACGATAATAAAATATAAAAAACTTAAGGGTGAATTGGGCTCAAGTTCTTTATACTTTTTGACGACATACATTTGAAGTATCCTTGTTGCAAGAAACTTCGTATCTACTGTCTTGCCAAGAAAATTACACTTTGCATAATTTCATTTGTATCGGTATTTATTTGCATCGTGAATTGTACTCACGAAAACGTGGGACCAAATGCCGGCACAATAAAACACAAGAAGCTCGTCAAACATTGATTGTGTTTCTTTGGCAAAATTTCCGAAGATTCTCGCGCGATCAGAGAGTTAAGCTACGTAGACCCCGGGGATCGCGAGGACGACACGTACCCGACGGTTCGCGGATAAGGGCGAGGAGAGTAGCGGCAAATGCGTCGAACACAACGGAACCGCGGAAGATTGGAACGAGCCCGATGTACAGGTTGGTGCGTCGGGATCGCTGGAAATAGCCTAGCTAACACGGGTTAATCGGATCTCATCCCGTTTGCGATTGGATTAAAGTAACTCGCTTAAGACCAGGTCGGTCTAACCTCGGCATTGATCCTGTCGCTTAACTCGGTTGCCTTCCACGACGTCGAATTCTCGTCCGGTCAACCGAATAACCTCGTCGACCGAGACGCATCTCTCCCGGCCGTTTAACGTCGATTTAGAAATCCATCGTCGAACCTGCACTCGCTAAATCCTCGATGATACGTTCGACATCGTAAATCAGAGCACAAATCGAATTTCGAGTGCCGCGGCTGCGATGCTTTTGGGTAACAGCGGGGAAATGGAGTCGAAGGAGACGTTCGTGAAAATCTGTTGACCTAACAGTGATTTAATTGCAGATTTAATCTATAGTTAATTCGAATTTAATCCAGACTTAATCCAGACTTAATTCAGACCTAATTCAGGCTAAATCCGGACTTAACTCAATCCTAGCCTGTATCTACAACGTTCACAGATAGTTTTCAATTTATTTGATCACTTTAAGTTTAGGTGTTAAGTCTGAGTTAGGTTTAAATTAATTCTACGTTATGCCTAAATTTGAGAAAATTAAGATATTTTGTTGAATCAAAGTATGATCGAAAAGCTAAGCGTGTTATCGTGTCAATTACGTTATCAACATCCTTCTGTTTTACGGATCCTAATGAGGTTAGGAAGATATAATACTTAATATACTAGTGTATGTCACCAACACAATCGTTTTAATTCCGCGTCCAACCGGCGAGTTCGGTAAATACCGGCGCCGACAGTTGTCTTGAAAATCCGGACGGCGTGGTTGCAACGAGAAGGCCGGTGTATTTACGAGAACGCAATCGATGGTAGTATTCGGCAAACAAAACCGGCGTAAGTTGGTATCCAATTCCCGCGGCGCGGTCCCTTAACCTGGAAACGCGGCGGCGGTCCCCCGGCTCGAGCGGGCAACAAACCCGGTGTATCATAAATCTCGGCGATTCCGTGGAAGCGGGCGTAACAAAAGCGGGTCAAAAGGAACGTTTCTCTCTGTCGAATCGAAATTAGGCCGGGACCTATTTTCGGGTTCCCGAACCGGCCGGGGCTACGAGAAGCCAGCCGGAATAAAAGAATCGCCGTCTGTGTTCAGCGGCGTATAATCGATCTCGGGGCGCAAGGCCGATTAATAAATTGCTTCCGTTCAATTATAGACCGTGATAAATCGATCCGTCTACAGGTAGTCGGCCGGCTCGTCACTGAGGAAATTGAGCAACACTCGCGCGCATGCACACACGTACACACGAGCGCGTCGTGCCGCGCGCATCCGATGCTGCAGTCCCCGGTCTGCATGCATGTGTTGCACGGGCATCAAGTTGGACGACAGAAAATTGAAAAGTTAGCCCGGACCGGGATTGATCCGTCGACACGATGTCGCTTACACTGTGGCCAGCCTGTTTCTCCGCCGCGTGAAACTCGAGCAAACTCGGCGGACAAAGGCCTCACCCAAAGGGAATCCGATCTCCCACGAAGATCGTTCGCTACTCGTAGAGAAGCATCTCTCGAACGTGATTGCAACAGTTTCGAATTATTTCCGACGTTATATTTCCCGTCGTCTGTGTATACGTTTGTAACGTATATATTTTATTTATGTATTACAATTGTGTGTTTGTGCGAAGCGTTCGAAAACTGTAGCCCTTGGGAAAGGAGACTCCTGAGGGGATTCGAGGAAACTTTTTCCTTTGCGAAAAGTTTCTCGGAGGCTTCGTTCACGAGTTATTAACGGGAAATTACGGACCAATCACGGAGCGAGCACGGTTGGCGCCCTGCAGTACTCGCTGTCCGATTGGTCAGTGTTTTTCGCTAATAACTCGTTAACGGAGCCACGTAGAAAATTCTCGCCAAGGAAGGAGTTGCTTGAAATAACTCGTGGAATCTGCCTACGACTCAGTTGACTTCAATTTCGAAACTTTTATAACAGAAGAGTCGACTTTCGTTTCGATTCGACTGAAGCGAATAACGTTTATATTTAGTGGACTACTTGTGGGGTCTGAATCGCGATTCCGACTAGTTATTGTAGCGACAGGTGTTAATGTACTGGTGGTTACCGGAGCAGCCGAGAAAGATACGCACGCGGCCAGGGATTTGACAGAGGATTCGAATCTAAGTAGCACGGGCGTAGAAGCCCGGTCGAGAAGGAAGCAGTAGCCTGGATGAAAAAGTTTGGTCGAAAGTTCCGCGGATAGATCGGCGGCGAAACCGGGCCGGGCGAAGGAGAGAAAGTGAAAAACGCGGGGAATAAGACAGGACGCGAAAGAGCCTTCCCCGGGGAAAAGGGAAAATGCTGTCTCACAGTTGGCCAATGGGAATCGAAGCCACAGAAAAGCCCTTGGTGAAAACTCTCCCGGGCTGACCTTACCGCCTTTCCCTCCAATTTCCTCGTTCTTTCTCTTTTTACTGCTGCCTCCAGTTCACGTGCCTCCGGCCGCGCTCCATCATCCGTCAAAAAAAGTCATGGGAAGTCGAAAAGCCGATCATGCACCACTCTCCGGCTCACGGTTCTGTCCCCTTTCGACGGCGGCGCTTCTCCGACTGCTTTTCGCTCCGAGAGATCCCCCAAACGATACACGCAAGGTCCACAATTGTTTTCTTATCGGGAAACTCGCTCCGACGGAATGAAATTTATTTTGGAAATAAATATGTACCGTGGCGCAGGGTAAAATTTACACGAACCAGTATCACCAATGGATAGCTGAGATCATTCCGATTGAAATGAGTCCAAACACGATGTGAATCGGACCACGTTTATCGAAGATCTATATACTGGGTGACCAAAATAACTTGATCGCTTTGAGTAATTTACTTGTTAGTAGTACTAGTTTTGTTCATTCAATATATGGTTCTTCGATCAACATGGTCCGATTTGCATCGTGTTTGGGCTCATTTTAATCAGAAGAATCTCAGCCATCCATCGATTAATTAATTATAAACGTAAGGCGATGATTGCCGAAGCGGAAGTTCTCTTATTTACACAGTTACTTTGTATCAGTCGTTATATCGGTTCTCTTAGATCGTCGCGTCTTGTTCCCGTCAGTTCTCGAAAGTAACGGATGTTCCGTTCGCGAGAATTTACACGATGTAAATTTAACCGTGCACCATTGTATTTTTAATGCGCGCGCTAACCGTTGCCAGACATTTCGTCGGAACGATCTTCTCGGCGGAAGCGAGTTCTGGTGGTTGAGCCTCTGATATGCTGGGCTCCCGCGGGACGCATGGGTGACTCCATTGGTTCGATTAATTAATTAGCACCCATTATCGAGTTTCGAGACCGAGCCGAGTCGCGTGGAACGGACGCGAGTGTGTTCTCCGCAACCCCCGAGGAACCAGGCGAGAGAGCGAGGCCGGAAATGTGGGAGGGCGAGTGGGCGCAGGAACACAATTTAATTCCTCGAGTGGCATCTCTCGGAACAGGCTCTTCCCGTTCTCTTTTCCCCTCCGCCCTTCCTGTCTGTATTCTTCGAATTCCCTCGCCAACCTGGGGACCGGTAAACAATAAACTGGCCGCGTACCATTCAGTTCTTCGCCCCGTCACACGGTGGGCTGGAATCTGGAGATTTCGACATCTTTCAATGCCTATAAAATCACTGGAACATTTCTTTCGGACAGGAAGCTGAAATGGTTTTGAAGATTGAATTCTCCCCTTTCCAACCACTCCTCGTGACACGATCTATGATTTTTCCTTGCCGTTTCATGGATCAAAAACGAGGAACAAGTGCGATCGGTTAAATCACCCGTGACCTAACGAACTTTGAAAAATCTATGGTATTCAAAGTCTCATAATTTCAACAAAAAAAATAGTACGATGGTACACCTTGACTCATTTTGAAGCTCGAAGCTTCTACTTTCGTCTATCGTAGTTGATTTTCTCTTGAAATTTCTTGCACCATTGCACCGGCTCGGAAACTGAGGACACCCTTTTTGCTTAAAAACGAGGGATATTCAAACGTCTCTAAACCCATTGAAAAATTTTTTACAAAAATGAAACTGGAGTAAATTTGAAGATTAAAGCCTCTTCTTTCCAACGACTCATCAGAAATTGCTCTACGATTTTTTCTAGCTGTTTTATGGAACAGAAACGAGGAGCAAGTTCGTTCGGATAAAATCCTATAGTGCGTTTGGCATAACTCCACTGTCAATCGCACACTTCTTGTTCACAGATGAATAAAACGCCTCAAAAAAATCGCAGCTCAAGTTAATATAGCTCGTTGGAAAGAGAAGGCTTCAATCTACAAATCTGTTATAGTTTGAGTAACCAGAAAAATTTTTCGAAGCTTTTACAGACGTTCGAATCTTGGTTACCAAATCAGTTTTTCAGACCATTGTGAAACTTCTGTCCCTGCTTCTACCAATAAACGAATGCAGGAACTTTCAACCAAGCCGCTCGCAAATAGCAAGAGCCTGTATTATACCTAGGAAAATATTGAAACAATTTTCTGCTGACAGTGCGTCGCGGTAGAACGTCGATTATCCGAACATCCCGTTTCCTCGATCGCAGGTTCTGCTGTACTTGGTTTCTCGAAAACTAGCAAACTGAGCCTGGAATCGCCCTATTATAGCCGCTCGAATTTTGTTTTCGCGGCTCGCGGCCGCAGCAACATTTTGCAAAATAAACATGGCCGATCCGACGGAACGCTGTGTTATTAAGCAGCTTCGTTCGCCGGGGACCATAATGCGGGGATCGAGTTTTGTACGCATGGGAACAGCCGTGTGCGCGAACGGTATTGTAGACTCATGGAAACACGAGCTTTAACTGGAACTGAGGTAATCCTCTTAGCCTTTCGGGTGTTTATTAATTTTTCGGGAAAATTTGATCCGCGACGGGACGCGGGAAATGAAAACGGGGGAGAGCGCCGCCGACGGTGGTGACGGGGTGGTTAACTCGCGCATCAACGTCTCAATCGATTAAATTTTTTTCCGAACGACGTTTTACAAATACTTTTCTATGGAAATCCGTTTCGCGTTTCCGCGCGAATCGATCGGTGCGCGCTGATAGACGGACGACACAATAGTCGAGAACTTTCGAATCCCGTGCTACGGTGTTGCGCGCGGCTCTCTGAATTCTTCACTTAGCCCCATAAACCATGAATGAACGAACCTATAAGTCGTAAACAATGGTTACCGCCCGGTACATAAGCCCCGTCAAATTATCAAGATATATATTCGCGAGGTTCTGCCAGCTCTCCTTGGCGAGCTGTGGCAATGCCGGCAAAGAAGAAGGGTGGCTCGGGGATGCCACGGGGTTGAGAAACTCCACGCAGACACTCCTCGGCCCCATTGCACCCTGGGGTCTGTATTAATGATATAATATTTCTTTGATTCACCGGAGCTTCTACGTTAACAACCCCGTCGCCTCCTCCATCCCCCTCTGCCCCTCTTTGGTAGCGTCTCTCGTTTAAACGGACTCGCAGACAAAAAAACGAGAGAGAGGGAGAGAGAGGGGGGTGGTAGTAGGAAGAGAGAGAGCAAGAGGGAGAGAGAAAATTGAAGGAGAACGAAGGGGGAGTGACAGGGTGGACGAGTTCAAACGTAGTTCCAGGAAACCCGTTTCGCATCCCTTATAGCTCGGATAAATTACATTCATGCTCCCCAGCCGCCCACCGACCCCTCCTCGTCGCACCGTCATCCTCGAGCAAACAACCCCCGGTCCTCGTTCGGATCGTCGACTGGAAGACGAGATCTTGAGAGTTTATTTAAATCAGAAATAACTCCTCCTTACCCCCGCCATTAATTCCCCGGCCTTGCTCCGAGACGCCGCCGGACGCTTACGTTTTCCATCAATCGTGAAAACGCAGGGGCCACCGCATTATAACTGCCGCCCGCGACCCACAAATCATGCTGCTTTCGAGCTTCGAGTCAAGAATTATTTTCGTTCGATTTAATTTGCTCGTTCTTCGTACCGGGTGGACTCTTTGTCAAAGAAAGTGTAATAATAGCGAGTTTACGAGGACGAGAATAATAAAAATAATAAAAATGATAATGATGAAAATAATAATAATAATAATAATAACAATAATGATGGCGATAACTAGACCGTGGAGTTTCATGCAAAATAAAAGCAGTTCGCATTCGTTGCAAGATACAAAAGCTGCATCGACGTTTCATTCGTTCGTCGTTTATTTTATTCAGTTGACAATAATGCGACGGTATTTTTAAATTCTTCAAATGTTTCCGCTGTTCCGTGCTTGATCCGTTCATTCTTGTCATAAATGCATCAAATCCGCTGTCTAATGACAATAGTCGCAGTAACGACGATGAGACAAGAATTGAGGATGGTTGCGTACAATAGCGATGGCAGAGCGTTTGAACCGAGAGAAGGAATTACGAGAAAATGTCCGGAGAACAGCAATAACGATTGGCATCGACGAGTAATCGGTTTAAACTGTTGTAACGCTGTACAGTGTGCGATGCGCGCGTTGTTTTCATGTTTCGTCATAGAAATTCTCAGGCACCATTCGTCCGATCGACTCGAAACTTTGGAGATACAGGAAAGTCTTCCTAATTGACGCTGAGATTGAACACAAAATTAGCCATGTCAAATTTGGTCACATTTTGCCCAAAATTGTTCTATAATTTCGTTCAGCAGTAAATTCTCTTTAATTGTCCTTCGTCTTCTAAACAGAAATGGACAATTTGGGACGACGAGATACGATTATTTGAGCCTTGCAGTATTTACAGTGCTGTGTCTCCGAACAATTTTTTCAACGAAAATGAATTATACACGGACAAAGTAGAGATTTCAGGCTTTAAAATGAGTTTGGTTTCGTTGTACTGCGATTTTTATTCACGAAGTTATAGTATTTTGAATATCGTCGATGTTTCGAAGATTAGAAATTTCGTGTAAAGTCTGGATCGAGGTTTCCCATCCATTCTATCGCGAATAAATTTTGTTATAGAAATTGACGGACGGCCTCCGAAAGTAGATAGCTCGGGCTTTAAAATGAGCTCAGTTTCATTGTCGTATGATTTTTTTGCAGAAAGTTATAGCTGTTTCAATATCAACAATTTTTTCGAAAATTTGAAACTTCGACAAATGTTGTAGACGGCTCGTTTTTATAGTTACCGATTGTCAACAACAATAAAAACGAGACTCAAGGCTCGAATAATCGCATCTCCTCTTCCCAAATTACCCACATTTGTGCACAATCTGAGCGTCAGTTAGGGAGACTTTACTGTATACACAAAAATGGACATTTTGGGAAGAAGAGATACGATTATTCGAACTTCGTGTCTCGTTTTTATTGTTGCCAATTGTCAAAAACTATAAAAACAATAAAAACAATCTGAGCGTCAATTAGGGCGAACTCACCGAACCTTCGTGACGACGTTCTCCACACGTCTCTGTCGGAATTACCGTCGACGTTCCAACCAATGTTTTCTCGAGAAGCAAGCAGGAATAGAAAAGACAATGACGTGCGTCTCGAGAATGTACAATCACCGAAAGAATGGATGGCATGACGATAATCGTAGAGGCGTGGATATCCCTCGCGGTAACCAACCCCATTACAAGGGTGCGGGCCGCGTTTATGGGCTCGTAAATCACCACAAGGGGGTGGCATTGGGGCGATTATTATTTTGTGGATACGGTTACGTGTATAGAGGTACAAGGTGTTCCCCGGAATAATTTATAGGCATTCAGTCTCGTATTTTCTCGGTGCGGCACGTAAGACAAAAATCATTGCCGCGGAGACCGTGACGTCAGAAATTACAGACCCCTCCCCCCTAGCAATAGCTGGGAGAACACATTTTTAATCGAAACCTCTCTCGAACGTCCGCTGAAAGTAACTTACGAAGTTCGGTAAATGAAAACGCCAAAAAGATGTCATTATTGTGATGGAATTAAAATTGATTTTCGATTAAATTAAATTTTCGACTGATCTTCAAAATTCATTTTTCTTCCAATATATTCGAACAAGCTGATCGTTGCTAGAATCGTCAGAACGTGACGGAATCAAAGTTTTGTTGTTCGAATTGCTTCGATTTGCCGCGAATTTTAAGGGTCAATTTTTTGGCGGTCGAAGTTCCCGACGTCGCGCCGCGAAACAAATGATCAAGTCAGCGTTCTATCGATGACTGGCGGTCGGTGTGTCGATAAACATCGTGTGTGCAGCACGGCCGCTGGGCGGATGACGCGCGGGGGGTTGCGGCCGTGGGGGTTGTTTACGGCGTGGCACGGGAATTCGATCCAATAACGTCTTTATGGCCGTCGTAAGGTGAATGCGGTAGCTCCGCCGCTGCCGGGATGAGAAGATTGCGGTGGGGCAAGGGCAAAAGTGTAGAAGGGGACTACGTGTGGTAATCCGGGATCACGATTCGGGTGGGAATACCGTCTGGACGCGACGGGACCTTAAGATCGAGGAAACGGCTTTTTACACGCGACCACACGCCGATCACCCCCTCGCTGCTGTGTACACCACGCTGCCGGTGGGTCGGCTTGAATCCCGCAACCGTCCACTCTCGCGGAACAATTGTCCCGACGTTGGAAGGGTTCACGGATGATCAAGCAACGCCTTCCTTTACTAATGTGGACTTCGACCATTTCCAAGGGAACGTGTAGCAAGATAAACGTTTCTTGAAAAATGTTTAATAAGCTTCGATAATATCGTTCATATTCCATTAATTATTAAGGTTGATGTAATGTGATATGTCTAGTTACGTTGTATAAATTATTGTAATTTATTTGAGTTTAATATATTGTATTGAATCGTGGAAAAAAATTAGAAATACAAAAATTAGCTAACAGGAATTGGAATTAAAATCGAAAATTTGTCAAAATTCATGTGCCGACCTTGGTCGCTTCAGACCACGATAAAGAAGAAAGACAAAATCGTAGATCGAAAACTATAACGCCGTTTGAAAGAGAAGACTCTGATCTTGAAGATCGTGGTAATCGGAATCGTGGGAAAAATTTTTCAGACCCTGGAGAGACGTTCGAACGCAGAGTTTCCGAGGAGGAAAAACCGAAGGAGGAAAATTCACTTTCGCTAATGAAAAAATATATTTTCCATTGGAAATGATTTAGGGAGCTTATAGTAGAGGCTTTTTCAAATCGATCTAGACGATATAGATCATTGTACAATTATTTTTCGTCGACTGTCCCGAGTTCTATAAAAACGAGCCGCGAGGCGCGAAGAATCGCGACTTAGTATTCTCGGATTTGCCGATTTGAATTCCGACTTCCGAGCATTTCTGTGGAAGAAGTTACCGTATGTAGATCAATATAACGTACCAGAACTTCTGAACAGATTATTCTAATAATAAAACCGATCTCTTCCATGTTTCATCAAATTATTTAGGTTACTACAATGCACCGCGTTCGTTTCTAGATCATTATTTAAAGGAAACCATTCGAAATAGCGAAGTAAATAAATATATATGATTGCTCCACTTCTCAGCAGAAATAAATATTTGCAGTGCCAGGGTGAATATGTGCGATAAAGTTTTCAGTAAAAATAGCTTCGAATAAAAGTTGTCGTTCGCGGCAGTAAACGTTTGATCTTCGTAGCAGCGAAAACCGTACAATGGGAAGATAAGCAAATATAAGACACGTGTATGCACGCGCGTGGCCAACGTATACAAATGCAATGGGAGTTTCGTGGGACAGCTCGTCCCAAAGGATCAAGGAGGAAAGCCGCTCCTGTCCTCGAGGACGGAAAAGAGGATCTCTTTTCGTCCTCCGGCGCTCCTCCGCCGGCGTCTGTGTTTTCCTCCTTGTTCGCAGCTCCTTTCTGGACGCTCGATCAAAATTTATTCACGCGCGGTGAAATTCTCCGCGGACTTCCAACCCGTGGCGCTGGGAAACTGTTTCGAAAGCAGCAATATTTCTTCGGTACACTTCGCCGGGGAACTTCGTCCCCGGAACGGTTCTCTCCTATTTTTTTCCCTTTTCTTCTCTGCTGTTTTTGTTTTTCTTTTGTTGCTTTTTTGTTTTCAGAAGGGGAACGAACTCTCTCGAAAACACGATCCCTCTCCCCGGCGTCGATTTTTAATTAATCCCCGCGCACACGGGATTCGCAGTTTGTTTCGGAAATTATTTCTCGAGCAGGATTACCCGTCTTGGCGCTTTGATCACGAAATTACGTTGAACCGAGACTCCGTTCCACCGGCTCGCGACTTTCTGCCGAGTTCGCGAACTGTAATTATTTACGTGTTTGTGAAATTAATCGAAACGGGAGGTGGTCCGTCCGTCCGGTTCTTCGGTGATCTTTTTCAATTTTACCGAGCTGCGATATCGTGATGGTTGCGGGTCCGGTTTTTTAGTTGCTACTTTGTTGATCCTATATAATCGTAAAGTTACGTTTATGAGTTATTTATTCTATATGTATATATGTTATTGTTACTTTTACTTTGACTTGAAAAATGAATAATCGAATAATCGTATCTAGTCTTCCCAAATTGTCTATTTTTGTTCACAAGCTGAGGGACAATTGGAGGGAATTTAATTCAGAAGCTTCTATAAGTCGAAATAAAACTTCCTTCAACTCGAATTATTTTCCACAAGTTCAAATGCATTCTTTTACCTCTGTAACCTCGAATTTAGAACAGTATTACAATAATTTTTATTATAGTATTATATATAGTATAATATAAATATAATATAAATTCACTAAATGAATTGTGTATAAAATAATAATTTACATATAAAATACTGTATATATTTATGATAATAACTTAATAATTTAAAATAGTATTGTAAATATATACTGTATATATTTAGAATATTATTCTAAATTCGAGGTTACAGAGATAAAAGAACACATCTGAACTCGTAGAAAATAATTCGAGTTAAAGGAAGTTCTATTTCGCTTTATAGAAGCTTTTACAACGCTGAGGAAGAGAACGAACGAAATATTCGCCTCATACAGGTTTTGAAATTGAAGAAATTATCGAAGTATCGAGGTCCGACCGTATTTTTCGATGGGAGTGCACGTATTCCTCGAAAATTCATCGGCGAGAGTGGGGGCACAGGACTCGTCTCATTTCACCTCGTTTCACCGGCGATTCCGCGCGTGAATAGATCATTTTCGCGAATATCGCAGTACGAGTTTAATCGGCAAACAATAGCACGGTCATTCGTCGATTCACGCCGAGGCCCGTTCTCTCCCCCCTGCCGCCGCTGGTCCCGCGGCGCGGCACGCGTGGGGCTGACATAAGGACATCGTATCCTCGGCAGAAATCCACGCAGAGAATTTCCCTCCATTTGGACGGAAACCCAATTGCGCGGTTCTATGCGTCATTAGCGCTGGAAACGGAGTTAACGCCGTTAAATTCAGGACGGTCGGTCCGGCCGCGACATTATTCCGGCTTCTGTGTGCGCGTTTTCGCGTTTCCCCACGCCTACGCTCGAATTTTCCATCCTGCACCGATTTCCGTCCGTGTCCCCGTGTTACGCGTGTCCTCTCGTTCGCGTCCGTCGTTGCGCGCGCGTCGCGTCGCGTCGCGTCGGTGGCTGTGTTCGCGCCGCGTTTGGTCGCGGGCGCAAGGTGGCGCGACCCGGCCCCTGCAGAATGATGACCCCCCATGGAAATGCGAATGAATGATCGTTCGTCCCGTCAAACTCGATTTCCGCAAACAAACTACACGTTTTTCGACCGGCCGTTCCCCGCTCCCGGCGAAATTTCGATCCCGAACTAATGAAGCCCCTTCTGATCCTTCCGCGTTTTTACCGAACGACGGAATGATTTTTCTTCCGAGTGGTTCGACGAACCTTTCGTTGTCACCGTGGATGCGACGGCGAGAGAAAGTCCGCACACGCGACCCGTGGAAACGAAGATCGTGCTATCGTTTTCTTAACACGTTATGTGCCAAGCCTGTTTTTTTCTTCCTTCCTGAATATCGTGTTTGAGTAACACTTGTTGACATTTTTTTTGGTAATAAGTAATACTTAAGCATGTTCTTTTATAACCTTCAAATGGTTTAAAATTTATTTATACAGAAGAGTGTAATTTTTTAGATTGAATTCGATACTTTTCTGTTCGGTTTGAGACGATTTCATATAAATGTAAAATCTATAACGCATTTCTTGAATTATTATAATTGTAATATAATAAAATATATGATTAATATAATATATAAGTAATATAATAATATATTAATATTTATTGCATTCCACGTAGTTGTACACCGATTTAGAAACTTGTTAAATATTTATCCTACAATAACATAACCTCAATTTCTTCGTAAAAGCCTGTACCAAATCTTCGAAAATGCCACAAGTAAAAAGCAAAAGCATTTGATATAAAAATCGATTGTAAAGTTTCTGTCATTACATTTTGTAATTTGTTCGCATTACGTTTTGGTTGAATCGAATAATCGAACAACAAATGCGTGCAGTACCATGTCGAATCGATAGAACTAAAGTGTCCAATAACTGGAACATGCATACATTTCTGTCCAATCACTGTGCCCTCGAAATTGTTTTACATTTTCTGCGATTAACGGGCTTCACTCTATAGAAAGGCTCATTTTGAAATGGATTTTGAACAGTACTCGGTTATTTTTATTGCTATTATTTAATTTTTTACTATTTTATTACTATTTATATATATACTATTATACTATTATTATTTATATTATTACTATTTATATTATACTATTTATTACTATTATTTACTACCATTTACTACTCTAAACTCAAATTTGCCCCAAGTTTTTTGGGAAACGCGCGCCCTGACGTCACGCAATTACATAAAGCTCCGCAGTCCACTAATAAATAAAATAATTCCGACACCGAGCGGCGGCGTTCCGCAGCGTTGATCTTTTGTCGAAAGTTCCCGGAGGAGCAAATGTTCTTTATGAAATTCCTTTTCGACCGCCTTAAGTGTTCAACCCCTTCGGGCTCTGTCGTTCTTTGCAAACACGAGCAGCTACCCCGCCGATATTTTGGAATCTTTTGTCCCGGCTCCCCCTGACCCCTCACCCCAAAACACCCCGTTCCGTTTCTATTTCTTGTTTCCTCAAAGGGATGGAATCGGTGGGGCAGCTGGGAGGGGAACGGGGTGGCGGCGGGGCTAGCTGGTGGCCAAATAATAAGCTATTGAATCGGCAAATATGAGACGCGAGAAATTGCCCTGGCACCAGTCACCGCGCGCGACGTTCTACCCTTAAAGCAATATTGATTCGAACTGAAAAAAGAAATATGGCGGGCCGAGCGCGGCGGACCGGGATGGGGGAGGAAGTGGATCAGAGGCACGATGCAGATGCAATGTTGCCTCTCCGGGCGTCGCGTCGCGCCGATTCGAACGGATCACGGTGAATATGGGTACACGGAAGAAATTCTGGCTGCGGGCGACAGAATTAGAAACTTCTGCGCCTTTTTTTAATTATTTTTCCAGCTGTCTTTATGATTAATAAGCTTTGGAAGTTTGTACGAAAGAATTCGCACGATATTGCGAGTTTGCCGACTGTGAACTTCGGGAATTTTTGTCGAACAAACCAGAAGAAGTATCTCGATGAAACTTTCCACAGTTGTTCATGCATATTTAATCTATACCTACGAATTTTTTCGCGAGCATACCTGGCGTAATTAGAAACTTCTAATTGTTCTAATTGAGCCCTGTAAGTCAATACGGGAGACTACCAGATTTGCGTCGTTTTGTGAATTTGCAGTGGGGCATTTTCTGAATTTTTTTCTTAACAAGCCGGACGAAAAACATCTCGACGATACTTTCCACAGTTGTTTATGCATACCTGATCTACGACCATGAATTTTTTCGCGCGCATACGTTGCGCGGCACCTCCGAAAAAAAATTCCCAAAGCGGAGCCCTCTGCGCCCGGGGAACGTTGAAATGCAGAGTGTTTGAAGATTTGCTTAAATTAGTCAAATACTTGATGAATATCTTCGTGGGGTATATCGCGCACAAGATTTACACGTTACCCGTGGAAAATATTGCGAGAGGTCGGCCGGAGACCCGGGAACGCAGAAACTCGATTACAGAGATAATTCTGTATTAATATTTGGATTTCGTGATAGCCGGTACGCGAAGAAGCTCGCCGGGCGCACGGCGTCGTTTGCATTTCAAAAAGTCCCTCGACCGTTTCGAAAGTTGAAATGATCCCCGAGCAACATCGGCTCTCGATTCGATCGGGCCAATTTTTTCTCCTCCAATTAGAACCCGAACGCAAAACAGTCCGGACATCTCAATTGGACGACAGCCGTCGGTTCTCTGTTAAAAAGTTTCTTTGCTCGGGACCGCGCGCCGGCCAGCGCGCAGGAATTTCCAAAAATTTCGAAACTACTTTTTTTCGGGAACGATGCCGGCCAAACATCGTCCGCCACGCCGCTTCGCGATAATTCTTTTTTGCGAGCATGTTCGTACCAGCGTCATACTTGTCAAACTTAATTTTATTCGGTAACCGACCGACCGTAACACAACCACCTTTTTTTTGTCGCAGGCGTTTTTGGAACTGGCGGATGAGAATTCTGCAGCAACGATGGTGGGTTACTACGGCACTTGCATCGCTCAGCTCCGTGGCAGAATAGTCTACGTCCAATTCAGCAATCATCGGGAGCTCAAGACGGATCAAACACACACCAACAACGCGGTGAGTACTCAAACATGTGAACGCTGTCAATAAAAACGCGACGTTTCCTCGTGAAAACCATTGAAATTCGAAGATCTTAAACGGAGTTCAATTTCGGAGAAAAATTTCAGGAGTTTGCAGAGGTTTGTGCAAACTTGAATGTCACGAGCTAGGCTTGTGCAAACTTCGGTGTTCGTTTCATACATCAGTTATTCCGTGAAACGATGCCAATCGAGACTTTTCACGACGGAACTTCGCTAATTAAACTCTCAGAAAAATATTCCGCTAGATTGTGAATATTTGTGCAAACCTGAGTGACGCAGAATAATGTCTTCAAATCTTCTTTCTTCGGTGCTTTTACTGAATGGTGCATATCAAGGCTTTGCTCGATAGAACTTCATCAATTAAACCCTCACAAAAATATATAAATTGTCCGCAGATGTTTGTGCAATCTCAAGTGACGCAAAAAATGTTTGAAAAGCTTCTCCCATCGATTCCGGCACGAAATGAAGCGAATCGAGGTTCTCTATGAAACGTTACCGCGTCGAATTACATTTTCGAATCAAGCTACTGTTAGTTCGCGAATGTTTGCGCAAACCTGTGCCAGGCGAAAAAGTTCCGAAAAATTTCTCTCGCCTGCGCTCGCATGAAACGAATCGAAACGAAACTTTTCCCAATACACGCCGCAATTTTTGGCAAGGTTCGAAAAAATTCGAATAGCCGAGAAAACGGACGCATTGTCGACCGAGAGTAATTGTTGTGGTGGTGGGAATTTCGGGCGGAGATTTTTCGCGGCACCGGCAACAGGATCCCGGGTATTAGAATCCGAGGCCGAGGGGGAATTTCAGTTCTACAATTATGCGGGCGCAGCGCCCGAAAAAAGGAGCGTGGACAGGAGTGGGGGCAGGGGTGGGAGGAGCATTCTGTTCGTAACTGAATACCATGTTAACATCAAAGAAAGAGGGCCCTGTCGGACGGGTTGCGTTCCTTGGGTTACGTTTTCCAGCGATAGCTTTTTTTTACGCTTTCGCGCTGAAATTAGTATTAAAACAAAACGAGGAGGGGCCGGGAGGGGGGAAGGCTGGAGCGGTGGGGATCGGTGGAAGGGAAAATGGCGGGTGGTAGTTCCTTGTAACTAAGGGAGCCGTGGTTTCTACGTCTACTGCCGGGGGTTGAATATATGAAAACCAAGCGGCGCGGTAATTTTCAGTCGCGGCGGCTAAAGAAAGCAGGTCCGCGCGCTCTTTGGATCCGCGCGTGAATCCCGGAGTTCGCTCTTCCATATTCAGTTATTGCGGAGCAGTTCGCGCAATTACTTTTTAACGAGTGGCTTGCCGTACCCTTAATATTTTCATAATTTCGCTCCGCGGGGACCGGCCGCTCGCTTCTTTTTTTTTTGCTCGTGCACAAAAGCGCCACGGCTAACTTTTATCCGGCATGCTCCTTACCTGCGGGGGTCCCGACGAATTTCTAAACGATACTTTATTGGCGCTGATCGCCTGTCCGCTTCTTCTTACCTTCATGGTTTTTGAGGGAAAATCGTATTTTCAACTTTGGCAATTTTTCCTGCTTCAGCCGTAACAGTTAGGCGAATGAACCGTAGGTAGATCAATTCCTTAGACTCTCCCAAGTGAAGTTGTATATTTTGTTGCAACATTATACAGAGTTAATGATTTTAAAGCAATTTTTAAAGAGAACCAGTTTCTAGAAATGTAATATTTAAGGATATTTTGTATTTTCAACTTTGGCAATTTCTCCTGCTTCAGCCGTGAGAGTTAGGCGAATGATCCTCAGGTAGATCAATTCCCTAGACTCTCCCAAGTGAAACAGTATATTTTTTTCCAACACTATGCAGAGTTAAATATTTTTGAGCAATTTTTAAACAGAATCTGTTCCGACGAACTTGCTATACACAATATAAACGGATCAGGGAATTTACGTTGAAAATTGTGGGAGGGTTGGTGAACCCTTTTAGCAGCCAGGTCAAGTCAATAAACACAGGGACGTGGATTCTCCATTATAATTAATGCGTCCATAACTTATGAACAATCCCCGGGGAGAGAGTCCATCTTCTCCGTGGTGTCCTGTCTCCGTGATACTCCCCCGCACAGGTGACACTGTCCGTCATATGAGGTGTCTTTGTAGGTGTTTAGGTGTCCGCCGCACGTGTCCCTGTGCTTGTCATTCGCTTCG
This sequence comes from Megalopta genalis, assembly GCF_051020955.1. NCBI lineage: Eukaryota > Metazoa > Arthropoda > Insecta > Hymenoptera > Halictidae > Megalopta > Megalopta genalis. Next base: position 10,664,413 of record NC_135017.1, read on the forward strand.
CTACTTGACACGTCTTAGTCAGGAATTCTGCGTCCCTGATACGTCGTAAAATAGCTGTTTTCTCGCGCGATCCAGTTTTCTCGTAGTTACCAGATTTTTAAAACTATTTTCCAAAATTGTTTGATAGTTTAAATAAATTATATATATTATACAAGCTATACGTATAATTTATACAATAACCACTTCCTCATCCAATCATCAATTACCAGACTTACGCAAATTCTGATTGTCAAATGCATTTTCATTTTCGACAGATTTTCTAATATTATTTTCTAAAATTGTTCTATAATTCATGTTAATTCTACAATTTATATAACTTATGCAATTTTGACAAATTATATAAATTTTATAAATTATATAAATTATATAAATTCTAAGACAACTTTAGAAAATAATTTTGCAAAACCTGTCTAAAATTGAAATATATTCGACAATTAGAATTTATATAAATCTGGTAATTGGTGATTGGATGAGGAAATAGTTATTGTAAAAAATTGTATACGTAATCTGCACAGCATATATATCATTTATTTATAGAATATTGAAAAATTGTGGGAATGAAGAGATAACAATGACGAGGCGACGTTTAGCGTTGAAGATTGATGGGACAGGAGTTGATCGGTCCAAGCGAGCGAAATAAATTTCGGTCAATTGTCGACGCGCCTGTTTTCCAGCACGTTTGCGGTTCCCACCTTTCTCCGATAGCAGCGATTTGTTAACAAAATACCGCTCTCGAAAGTCGCTTTAATTCTCCGGTTCAAACGTTCCCGGCGTAAATTGCACTACTGTGCACTCGATTTACGCACAACTTTGTCGCGATACAATTCCCAACCGGCGACGTGTAAACGTTCTCCTCGTTGACTTCATGTTTCACCTGTTTCCCATCGCCCCGGACGGTTTTTGTTGCGCCCAGCATTTCCATGCGGCTCGCGAACATTAACGAATAATCAGCGCGTACGTTTCTCTCCAGCGATGCGCGTCTAGTGGTATAAGGCGGCCATAGATCAGACACGCGCTCGACACGGTGCCTACAGAGCATTGAAAGTCGCCGACGTGTGTTCCTGTGTATTAATTGTCAAGATCGAATTTAATTAGATTCCTCGTCATTTTTACTATAACGTGTGCACGAAGGCAGAAATTCATTGAATTATTTACTCATTCGTCGCGAATAATTAACGCTTAGTAATTTATTTTGTTACGAAATTGTCTTTATAGTTTAATTAGTTATAGATTTATTAATCTATATGATTAATTAAACTAATGACAGTGACTGGATGAATTAACGTGTTCATTTGCGATCGAAGAACACCAAATGAAATAATTAATTAATAAAGAATATATTATTTATAACTTCCAAAGACACTGTCAAGAAATTTATGCACTAATTGAACAATCCTTTTGCATCCGTTATCGCGGGATAAATATTGTAAAAACCAATGTGTGCAATGAGGTCGGGGAAAAAATAATGTTAATAATTAAAATGCTGCAAAAATACTGTTCAATTAGAGCATAAATTTCTCGACGCTGTCTCTCGAAGTTACAGATAATATGTTCTTTGTTAATTAATTAATTCATCGGTGTTCTTCTCTGGCGAATGATCTTCACAGAATTTCCATGGACACGCGAATTCGTCCAGTCATTGTCAGGGGTTTCGAAAAAAGAACTGTTTAATTATGGCTGAAATTAATGACCGTCCGTCGGGATTAGCGATTTGTTAAGAACATCGGTGCGCGCAGGATAAATGGACGGAATTGTTCGAGCGTCGATTTAAAAAGACGGTATTTTAATGTACGCTCTTTGTGCTAGGAGAATTCTAGGTGAAAGGGGGATTTTAATTGGCGAGCGGGCCCCCGATAATAGTAATCGATACGATTCGCGCGGCGGCTTAAAAATGTAACGCGAGCCCCGGGACACGGAGGACAGGGGAATTAGTTCGCGATGAAATACGCCGGCGATTTCCGCGACGATACCTTTCGATATTTATTTGTATTGTTTTTCATCGCGGGCGGATCGAAGCGAAAGAAACGGGCGTCGAAACTTTTTATGACAGTCGACGCCCGCCCCTCTTCCCCCCTCCTGCGCCGTCGCCGCCGCCGTCGCCGCTCCTCCCCGCTATAAAGTGGAGAGAAATTACTTATTAATTGCGAAAGTTCCCGGGGCCGCGGTTCTCGCTGGAACGGAACCAAGAGAAATACGAGTTTCCGGTATATTCCCTCCCTTCTTCGAGCTCCATCTTTTTCCACCATCTTTTCTTCGCCCAGCCATCCACTCCCGCCTTTTTTTCCTCCGAAAAACAATGAAAATAGTTTTGATCCACTTTACGACCGGATACTTCGGGAACAATGGTTTTGTTTACCGGGGTCGGATAAACCCGCGGGAGGTGTTAACTTCCCGAAAAGAGACAGAAATCCCGACCGATGATGTCCCATTGTCCCGAAGCTGCGACGATATTCTGCCGGGTTTGACGACGTTTGAACCCGGTATGCAACGGCGCAAATAAAAATGCTGGCTCTAGATAGACCAGAGATGCTGTAACTGAAGGTAGAATGAAACTCTCTTATCCGAACAGACGCAGGAACAGTTCGAATAATAGAAATTTGGTTCCTATCCTCTTGCAAGCACCAACATGAGAAAACACGTTCGTAGAAAAGTACGTTCGACCGCGATTCGTGTGAGAAAACGTTCGAACAAAGAAAATTATACCGCATACTGAGGTAATTAAACGAATTTGAGGAGGTTCGAAGACGTTTGAAGCGGTTTGCGGAACGTTCGACGACGTTTGAAGCCGCGATGGATTTTCTTAAAATTCGGAATTCGACGGAAAAGAACGTCGGGCCATTATTAAAATGCAGAGATATTACTTTCCGGTCGACGATTAATCGGGAAAATTCGCCGGGACGGCTTAGCCTAGCCAGATTTGCATGGAAGTTGCAGAAGTCGCGCGGCCGGATCGATCGGAAACGTGGTTATCATTAATAAACGGTATCCAGCCCGGAGTCTCGTGTTTCCCGATGGCGGGTCTCCAGAGGAGGCTCGGGAGTTGTCAAACTGCTCTTTCCTGCCGGGTGATCCGGCAACTTCCCGGAAACGGACACCGATTCCGTGGGGAGTCGCAAAGTTTCGCGGTCACGCGAGAGAAAGAGAGAGAGAGGAAGAGCGAACGAGGGAAAATAATAAATAACGGATGGAGTGAATGGTCGAACTCTGCGTTCATTTTGTCACACGACAACGGAACTTTGCCCTAAGATCTGCGAAGATTATTTAACTCTCGGAATACAATTGAGGCATTCGTTGCTCGGTCATTATTTTTTACTTACCATTATTGTTTACTTATTATTATTTTTTACTATCATTATTTTACTATTTATTATTCTCTACTTATTATTATTTACTTGCTATTGTCTTTTATATGTTATTATCTTTTACTTATTGTGTTTTATTTATTATTTTTTACTTATTATTTTCTACTTATCATTATCTTTTTACTTATTATTTTCTACTCATCATTATCTTTTTACTTATTATTTTCTACTTATCATTCTCTTTTTACTTATTATTTTCTACTTATCATTATCTTTTTATTTATTATTTTCTACTTATTATTATCTTTTTACTTATTATTCTCTACTTATCATTATTATTTACTTGCTATTATCTTTCACTTATTATTATTTTTTACATACTATTTTGTACTCATCAATATTTTTACTTATCATTATTATTTACTAATCATTATTTTTTTACGTATTATCATTGGTTTACTTATTATTTATTAATGTAAAAAAAAAGAAATTTTCTTTGACGATGGTGACCACCATGATTGCTTTTCGTAATCACAAAAATAATCGCGAAATAATTGATTACAGCCCGACTCTGATACACATGGACGCAAAAAAATCGACGAATACGATTAACAAACTAAATTCCAGTTAAGATGTTTTCGCGCGCGACGTCTCGATTTTATTCGTACTTTTCAATTTCGATATCTCGCGGTGCTGTTCGACTGGACAGTTATGTTGGTCAGCGATTTTAGATCGCCGGCTCTCCCGCGGCCTCAGAATTAAATGCAGTCACGCGGGGATAAACCCCGAAGAATTCCCCAGAAACACTTTTCCCTCCGTCGGACACCGTTCGCGCGGAAATTTTCCCGACCATTTTCCGTACGTAAAGTGCGAGGGAAGAATAAAAGCGGAGTCGGCCAAGGGTGACCACCGTCCTCCGAGATTCCGTGTGATCAGTGGAACGTTCCAACACTCCATAGTCTCCTCCTCGCTTCGGATATCCATATTTCGCATAATCGCGTCTCGCAGTTCAACGTTCCGCGAGAGTTCGGGGCTCGGCGGCGTTTCTTCGTTTAACTCATTACCGCCGGGATTTTCAATGGGAAATTCTGGAAAAATTCTGGCGCGCGTATCCCGGGTCGCGACAATGTTGCAGATTTTTTTCCGAATTTTATATGCGCTGGCAAAATGGGGAAATGGACCAAAAACCGATAATCGGATTTTTCGCTGTATCTACTCTCCCAATCGCGATATAGGCGGTTGAAACTTGGCACGGGGTATACTGTCTCGCGCGCCATCCATTAGCTGATTATGGCTGGTTGAATTTGGGTCCGCCGGTATTTCGAGGATTTATTTTTGAAAGGAACAGTAGCGCGTGGACGACGCACGTGCGGTCCCTTTTCCTCAAATACTCTGGTCAAAATTCGATTGGAATTTATTTGAGATATTATTCCAAATAACATGGTGTTTTGTTTCGTAATTATTTCCATGCCTGTGATCACTTTTGAGATAACGATGTATCCAATATTATTTTAAACAATATGATATTTTATTTCATAATTATTTCCGTGCCTGTGATTACTTTCGAAATAACGTTGCTTGAAATATTATTTTAGATAACGTGTTATTTTATTTCACAATTATTCGAAATAATTATTCGAGATAATGGTGAAATGCTTCCTCCAATTTATATGGTGATCTAGTTATTATCTCTGGTTTATTCTGACATTTTTACATATGTAAAAGGACTGATTTGGCGATGTTAGATCAAACACTCATATTTCATATAAATAACATAAGCGAATTAATTATTTAAAATTGCTGTTATTTAAAATGAATATTATTTATTTATATGCTATAGTATTCTATATTCTTTATTACTGATTTGTCGATATTATTTATATTCTGAAATAACAGCATTGAAAAGAACGGTTCCGAAATTATTTAAAAATTTATTCTTTCCATTTCGAAGAAAATTCGCACAGTACCGTAACAGTTTTTTGCTTCCTGCCAATTTTTTTTAAATTGTTACGTTTTGTACACCCTCGCGTATAGGGAAGAAGTTAGAAAAATCTTCGTACCTATTCGTCAAACAATAAATGTACTTCGAAAGCTGCAGATTCGAACAGGTTTTCGCCAAAAGAGGCCGCTTCGCGTCATAGCGGCGGCGTCAGTTTAGCGTCACTTTCCGATCGATTTGCCGAAGATTTGTTCCCGAGAAGCGGCGGATAAGGTTCCCCTCGGTGCAGGCGCATTTTAACGGGCCGGATAAAGATGGTTCGGCTCGGTAGCGCGAAACCAGCCCTCGGAGAGGTCGAATGATTTCTCGCTGAACATTCTGGCTGACAAACGACGCCGAAAAAGCAATCGCCGTGAAAGCTTCGGCGATACTTGCATGCACGTGCGCCGCTCTGCTTTGCGTCTTCTGAACGCGGCACGTGTTGGGGAATTCTTGCAACACCGGGCGTGCTCTTGGAACACCGGAGGAGAACTCCTGGTGTCGCAGCGCGCCGGTCTAATGACAACGATTTCACGGGGGCGTGCATACGGGCGACGAACTGAACTCCGAGATCCGTGATTCAACCATCGACACGCTGCGCGACACACAATTTCCTTCGCGAGAGAATTTAAATAATCTGAACTCTCTCGTCGATTTCCATCGTTCCGGTCTGTTTTGTCGTTTAATTACCCGGCAACCTTTCGTTTGTGTATTTATTTATCTTGCTTGAACAAATTTTTCGACGGTTTACAAAACAGGAAAGATGTAACATACGGAAGATAAATTGCGGTAAAAACTTTTTCGAAAACATGTTTACCGCGAAAATTGTGTACACGTACGAGGTACTCGTTAATTACACGACGAATTGCGGCACGAAATTTGCGGAGAACTTTTTCATTCGACGAGAAGATCAACAAGATTATTTTTGTTCAATGAAATTCTATTTTATTTGCCACGAACATCGATTTTTAATCGCTGCAAGAGGTCGCCGTCGTCCGTTTGGACGCGGAGCGCGTAAACTTCCCGTTGGATTATTTTCAAAGCGGTTGGCCCCTGCACGCAGGCTCGAACTTGGTAATTTCAATTACATAAACGCGCAAATAAGAGCAGTTCCGGGACGGTGAAGTTCATCTCGGATTACCATTTATATTCGGCGCAAGACGCACCCCGAATTTCCGTGAAGTTACAATCTGATGAAACTTCGATGGAAACGCCTCGGAGTGGGCGGTGTCGAAACATCCCCCCCGCGCGACCTCCGCGAGATTCCAGGCATTAAAACACGCCCGGTGACTGATCTCAATCCCTGATTCATGTTTCATTAAGGAACACCACTAATTCAACCGTTAAATCTTCGCCGCGCCGGCGAGGCTCGAGCCGCGTAATCTCCGCAATATCTGCCGCGGTGGCTCCTCGTTGCATAAACAAAAGGATGCAACAAGGGGATTTGGCGTTCCGGAGGATGAAAAAAATTAGTTGGGACAGGTCCGCCCCGGAGCGGCCTGCGGGACACAGTTAATACATGGCTCGCCCCTGGGGGTAATATGTCGGTTAAGTGAAAGGCGGAGCCGGGGGCGGGCTTGTTTAATAAAGACGCCGTGTGACAAAGCGTTCCCGCATTGTATAGTAATTAATTTAGAAGTGAGTTCGCCGCTCGTCTCGTAGCCCCTCGGCCTGGCTTCGTTATCCTCGTTCGACATTCTGTTCCTCAGCCGCTTGTCCTCCTATTTTTCTCTCTACCTTCCACCGTTTCCAAACCACAGTCTGTTGTCCTGCAACTTCTCCCACCATTGAATCATTTGGCACCGCCTCTTTTTATTCGGGCGACATTTTTTTGCCAGTTTTGTACAGTCGAAATGCCTTGTCGTTGGATCCAGCAAGTTTTCCTAAATCCCTCCCACTGAGTCACATTGGCACCGCCCAGTAATCTTCACTGGATTCATTAGCTCCACCCTTCAATTATAATCTACACGCCGTATTTTCTTTTTCTTGCTCCTCCCATAGATTTGGATCTATCCTTCTAAGTAAGTCTTATTGGCTCTACCAATGGAATTCTCAAAGAAAAGCTCCGCCCAATTTTTCTATGCTCTCCATATTAATTTATCGGCTTCCTCTATTGCCCCTCATAGACTCCGCCCACGAATCATTCATCTAATAATTTTTCTTGACGCTTCCTACGATGTCAAATCACACGTAACTTGTAAATTCTCCACCGTTTACTCCGCCCATTATCGTTGCTCCTCCCACGATCACTCTTGACTCCACCCATGCGTGTAGACTCCTCCCATTATTTCTAATCGACTCCGCCCACGAATTATCAGGCCCCTATTTCTTTCCCAAATAATTTTTACGACACCGCCAATAAATTTTACGATTTATCCGATGTCTTCTTTCGGCAATTTCTGTCTTTCGGTTATCCCGTCGCCTTGTTCGTTTCCCTCGCGCATTTTGGCGTTCATAAAATGTTCCGGTCGCAATCTACAGACCTTGCTCAAGATTAAGGGGCATTTTTACGCGGCTTACCGACGTCCAAACCCCGGCCGTGTACAGCGTTAGTTGGCTGTTCCGAATAATTTAGGTACTCGCGGGGCCGGCTACGAGGCCGGAGTCTTTTCCCGGCTTACTCGGCTTTATTTGTACCGCCGGATTGGTCGTTGGCGTTTCATTCGATTACCTCGCGCGTTTTGTTCCTGGCGAACACCGATTTCCCTTATCGAACGCAATTTTATTCCTTCGAAGGAATTTTTTTTCCTACGGAAAATCGGATCGCGTCGACTTACACGTTGTACTACCTCCGGCCGACGTTCTTCCCGCGGAAAATTTCCTCTCCGTTCGCCGTGTAATCAGGCGATAACGGCGGACGTATAATCGTAAATTCTTAAACAGTTTGAAATTTGTTAAAGTAGTTTTTTGATTCGGCTTTGAGACCGGAGTTCTTCGGCCGTCGTCCCGGCTTGGTAGTCTATCAGAAAATTTTATGGTTCCCTTCTGGGCAAAAGGTCGGGGCCGAGGCACACGACGCAAGAATGTTCCGTGGAAACGTGGCGGCAATATACGCGGGGAAATATTAATATTACCGCCCTTAACCAAGTTTCACCCTCCGCGATCTTTTTATTTCCGGTCCGCGGAACTTTTTTTTCCCCAGCCCCGGAATTCCTTTTCATTACCGGCAATTATTAAGAACGATGACCGGCCCTAAGTGAAAAGAAACTTCGGAAACGTAACAGGAATCCATCAGCCGGGCTATTAATGAAATATAAATCTTATCGTAGCGCTTTGTTATGTATTTCTTTTCAGCCCGGGCCCGAGGTAAAATCCCCGAGGGATACTTAACCGGGTATCCATCCCGGTGCTTACTTTTGCCAATCAAGTTACACGATGTAGAAGCGCCTCGCCCGGCGGAGCCCGATATTTCGATTCCGGAATACGTAAAAACCCCGGCCAGTAAAATTTTTACTCCCGCGGAACATTTCGGATTTTTACGACGTTGCCTTCGTTTTCTTTCGGTTTTCCCTCCGACGGTGACCCCTCGTTACGTCACACTGGATCAAAACTGTATCGATGCGCACAGCCACTCTGTTTAATGCTAGCCGAGCAAACCGGCATCGTATACAACCTCCGCTTTGTGTGTGGCAATTTTTATAAAATCACAAATAAAAGCAATCGATCTGAAACTTTTTCCACGCATTCAACACACGTTTGTTAATCAGCGTGAATTTTTTAAGCTCCATATATTTAACCATACTATTAAGAAAAATTTCTTTACCCTCAGCCTTTCCGTAGATCATAAAAGCAGTACAGTGACGCAACCTCCACTTTAGCAATTTTTATAAAACAACAAATGTGAACAATCGGTCTGAAACTTTTTATACGTATTGAACATACACTTCTTAATCAACCTGAATTTTTTAAGCTCCACGTGTTTACAATTACTAGAAAGAAAAAATGGTACACCCACGGTCCCCCTGTTGGTTGAAACGTCAACCTGCCGATCGAGCCTCCGGTTTAACATTTTTTCTAGAAGAACACATAAAAGCAATCGATCTGGAACTTCGTACACTTATTTGCCACAGCATTGACAGTCGTCACAAATTTTGTCAGTTCTATTCGTGGACAAATGCCAAGAGAAAATACTTATTTAAACATTCGAATCGCCCGCCGTACACGGACCAAGAAAATTATTTCTGAAGTGCCGGCGTTCGTTGAAATCGATGAGACACGAAAAGATGCAGCCAGTCTGGACACGTTACTTTGCGTTAGCTGGAATAGAAAAAGAAAATCTGAGCGCGCCAATATTTTTTTCCCCCGGTCGGCGTAAACTTCCACAAAGGGTTGGACATTCTTTGGCGTCCTGTGTAGAACGTCCGCGTCAGATTTTCAGGGTTTAATCAGAGCGTCTAAGGCGAGGCTGCGCGCCACGCACGAAGAATGACACTTTGTTGATGCACCGTCGCCCCATGGCTAGGGGATTCCTTTTTCCGAGGCTGGCCGCACGGTCCTCGCCGACACCTGTGAACCGGTGCCTTCGAACCCTGTGAACGCCGGATTTTAGGGTGGCCGAGGGGGGTGGAAGTGTGCCCGGTCGCCTTTGTACGAGAATATACGGGGGAGCTAATGGTTTTAGCGGGAAGGAAAGTTTTGGTAGCCTTTAGAGGCTGGCGGCCGTGGCTGCGCGAAGCCCCATAAAAAGTATCCGTCGGTAAAGCCGTGACATAATTCTACTTTACACCGACGGGCGACTGTTGGTTCAGAACGACCCCCTTCTCAGTCTCTCTCGCTCCCTCTCACTCAATCTCTCTGTGCCTTTACGTCGCGAAAGGGGTGATTTTTCAAGAGCGACAGCTTTTTCAAGTTTTTAATCTCAGATGTCGCCGGGCAAAAAAATTGTAAAGTTCAAGGTACAGCCACTGCGAACCAAAACCCGCGTCAATGGAAATCGTAGAATGTTGATGCTCAAGTTCCTTGGATACTAATCTTTTGATCACTATAACAGGCTGTCAGAATGTTGTTCAATTCTGGGCAGGAAAACATTTTTTAATAATATGGAAAATAAAAAGGGAACAAATTTTGTCCAGTGTTTGTGTTACACAGAATGTTAGAAAATCGTAGGACTAATACGTTTGTATAGGGAAATTGAATTTTTTACTGTGACTATAAAAATAGTTGCACTGTTCTAAAATAATATAATTTACACCAATGGAACGATTATTTTCGTTTGCCGTAATATTTGATAGATCCACGCAGAAATCTCTTAAGAATGAACTTTTTGAAGAAAGAATTTTTTTTTTTTGCTCAAAGCAAATGGCTGTTATGATTTTATAAAATGAAATCTTTTTGAAGCAAATCGTCTTGTTGCATATGATTGTGATAATTTCTTTTATCATATTTGCATTAAAAAAAGCGAAATAATTCATTATTCGAAGTTGCTATTATTTCAAATGGATCGACATAATTTTCATTTTCAAATGGCTAAAATAGTAATTTCTTATTATCATTTGAAATAAAATTTCACTGAGAAATGCAGTTTTCGCGAAGGCCAGAGTGTCGATGAACCAATGGTTCCAGAAGAATCAGAAACCATTTCCGTTGAATACCTTCCGGCCGAGGGAAATTTTCGAGGTGACTGTAAAGAAAAATCGTTTCTCTTTGGGGGTAAGTCACGAGAGAGTCAGTCAAGCGGTGGTAAAAAGGGGCGCGGATGGTCGTCTGTCGTATAATTTTCGGGAAACCGTCGCCGGAAGGTCTTAAGTACGACCTAAGGAGCGCAAAGAGCACGAAAGATGATAAAAGAGCAGAAGGGGGCGGCGAGGAGGAAGGCGGCGAGAGGGAAAGCAATATACGGAGGCGTCGTACAGAAACAATGCAGCGTGCCGTAGATCACCCAAGGCACCCTCCATTAAAAATATTACGCCATCTTGGCCGCGTAACCACTCTCGAACCTACGACCTCTCTATCTCCCCTCCTGTCTCCCCGTAGCTGTCGACCCTTTCGACTGGTCCGAATAACAATGTCCCCCTGTCAGTCCTGTCCCTCGCTCGAAAATGTCCGAGTCATGACGTTTCAAATCACTTAACAGATAAGTCAATAACACGTCGGATCCATCACATTTCACTTTTCTTCTTTTTTTTTACCTATGACAGTCTTTCAGGAAAAATCTGAAAATTTTCGAGAACGACAAACATAATACTCTTCGACCATTGTAAAAATTTAAACAACACCCCCTTTGTACTTTTACATAAAATTAACTGTTTCCGAATTTTCGATTTTTGCCTGACCCGGTCGCAATTTTCGACCAAAAAATCTGAGATAATTCTCGAACGTGTACCTGCACGGCAGACATATTGCAGAATTTTTTCAGAATTTTTGCTTGCAGCGTTCTAGGAAAGTCCGACCAAAAATTGATAACCAGACTTTTAACCACCCTTATGTCGAGACAACCTTTGATCGAGACAAGGGGTTGAAACTTCGCAGAGCGCTTTCCTTTGTTATTTCTGATCCAGGAAGCGGGAACGATCTTTTTAAACTGGCCCCGCGCGACGCGGACAGAAAAAAAAAGTGGGGGAGAGCAACGCGCTCGGTTCCTCGTCCTCCGGATTTTAATTGGCGTGCGCGATGCATCATCATCGCGTGTCTCGTCCCATTTCGGTTGAACGTGCGAAATCCAAACACGACCCTGCCCCGTTCACCGTTGTCACCCTCTTGCTCCTCATCGTGTTCCATTTTCCGGTCGCGGCTCGCCCGTTATCCATTTTACTCATATTTCATTTCGCGGCAGCATGTGAAACAGGGAAATGGAGACGGAGGGGCTGGAAGGGGGTTGAAAGAAAAATCGAACGTTCCCGTGGCCGCGGCCTCCCTTCGCGTTTCCACCGGGTGACTCGAACGTTCTGCCGCTGCTTCCTTTTTCCCCCGCAACTTCGCTGTTTCCCGTGTCTTCATTAGCACCACCCCCGAAAACGCGTTAGGGTCCTCCCGCACGGCAGGTCCAGGAAGACGATTCGTTTCCCCCAGAGCCTATCAGCCGACCATCGATTTCAATCATACTGTCCTCCTTCCTTTTCTTTCATGGAGAATTCCTGGATTCCATTACGGCTCTGTTTTTCGGAGCAGGGGGCTGTCGGTGAGGGGGCTCTTTCGCCTGATGTTTTTAACGCTCGTACCTCATTCGTCCAGAATAAAGGGGCGCGTTCATTGGACAATATTACGAGAGGGATCCGCGGCCGTCAAAATGATGGAGTGGCCCACCAGCCAGACGAACTCTTCTGCAGTCAGAATAATCAGTCTTCCTAGCTGCTTCCGCTTCCAGCCAGCCCCTTTCTCGGTTTCTCCCGCCAGCCTTCACCTCCTTCCATTCTCCACGCTATTTCCGCGACGCTCTGCTAAGAGCGTGCGCCGCGGTTCGATGGGAAATGCAAAGTTGCATATTTTTTGATCGAGGGGAATCCTGGTCCTCTTCATCCGATCAGCCTCGCAACTCTTTGCGGGTCTGGATCAGTGGGACCCTCAGTATGCTGGATCTGTTGAATTTTATGTTCTGGACCTGGACTTGGAGTCTTCGAACTCAGAATCTTCGTACTTAGGCCTAGAGTCGCTAAGATGCTGAAACTCCAAGGCCTAAACGTGGTTATAGCGTATTCAGTACTCTGAGAGACTTATGGTGGCAGCTAGCACCTTCAGTAGCACGAGACGAGGGCCTAGGTTCTGTGTACTTCAGGAGATTTGGATCTAGGCTTAGCGTATTCAGTGTCACAAAATCCTGAACTTAATGTCTTTGGTACTTCAATAGCGAAACTTAGCACCTTTAGCACCCCAAAACGAGGATCTAATGTCCTCGACACTTCAGGAGACCTGGGTCTAGATTTAGTGCATTTAGTGTCACAAGGTCCTAGAGACTTAGTGACTTTGGTACTTTAGGAGACCCATGGTGAAACTTAGCGTCTTTAGCACCCCAAAACTGTGACCTAGCGTTCTCAATGCTTCAGAAGACCTAGATCTAGACTTAGTGCATTTAGTGTCACAAAATTCTGGACTTAATGTCTTTGGTACTTTAATAGTGAAGCTTAGCGTCTTAGCACCTCAAAACTAGGACCTAGAGTCCTCAATGCTTCAGAAGACCTAGATCTAGACTTAGTGCATTTAGTGTCACAAAATTCTGGACTTATTGTCTTTGGTACTCTAGGAGTCCCATGGTGAAACTTAGGACGTCTAGCGCCCCAAAACTAGGACCTAGTGTCCTCGATACTTCAAGAGACTTGGATCTAAACTTAGTGCATTTAATATCACAAAATTCTAGACTTAATGTCTTCGGTACTGTAGAAGTTGCATAATAAAACTTAGCACCTTTAGCGCCCTAAAACTAGGACCTAGTGTCCTCAATACTTCAGAATACCTAGATCTAGATTTAGCATATTTATTGTCACAAACCCTAGACTTTGTTTTTACATTTAATGTTAATTTAATTGTTACTGTATTTAACGTCGCAAATCCATTGTCCAATGCAGAATCGTTTTTCGAATTACCGGAGGCGGATTTTTCTCGAACAGGTTTCTCCATATTTCCAGTCGCGTTTTCCCCTTCAGCATCGCAACCCTCTCGGGTATTCTAACGGATACAAGATGCTCGCTCGTTTGGCAAACAAATCGCTGGACCGTTTTCCTCGCGGCGGTTCGAACAGCCGCAATTTTCCACGGCATCCCCAGCCCCCCGGTCCTGGGGTGAACGTTAATTCTTAATTTCTTCATTTTCTTTGGTACTGCATTGCATTAGGAAAACATATCTCCTCGAGGCTGTTCTTTGCGCAACGAAACAATTGCCGGGACGTTTCGAGCTCGCTGAACAAACGGCTGTTGGAAAGCGTTCGCGAGTTTACGGCCGGCCATGAGAGAGAAGAAACATGATGGGGCATTGATTAATACTGCATTCCATTTGCCAGTCCAATATTACGATTCTCTGTGCGTCTAATTTTTATCATTTCGAGTTCGAGATTGGCTGTCCATCACGATCTATTGTTCCGATGTGCGCCATCGTTTCATTTTCGAGTTACAGAAAATTGATTGTTTTTTTTTATTATCAATTTATTCGTATTGTTATTTTATTCTTACTATTATTTCGTGTTTATAGAAAAATATGAAGCAGGAGAAATCTGAAAAAAATTGGAGGACGGTGTTATCTAATTTTCTTAGTGAGAAATACATTTTTATTTTAAACTGATCATTTATTTTATTATTTTCATTTTATTATTAATATCATTTTATTTTTATACGAAAGTATGAAGCCGAAAAAATCTCAGAATAATTGCAGAACACTGTTAATTTTTTAGTCGACACGATATTTTAATGACAAGCAAATTTATATTTAAAACTGATTATATCTTCCATTATTATCATTTTATTATTAATAGCAGGACAAATCTCGAAATAATTAGAGAACAATATTCGGTAGAATTTTTTAACAAGTATATTTTTATATAAAATTGATTATATCTTTCATTATTATCATTTTATTTCTATAAAAAAGTATGAAGCAGCAAAATTCCTAGAACAATTAAAAGACGCTATTATTTCATTTTCTCGCCGCTGAAACCTTTTCGCTTTCGAATGGAATTTTTCCTTGATCGTTGGCCGCTTCAGAAAACGTTCGCTAATCAGACTTTCGCTCGGTGTCCAACGTATTAGCGCCGTTTCCAGAGGGGACGCGCACTGCCACCGGCATTGTTATTTATTGTCCCCGGTTTTATTATTCGCTCGCTCACCGTCCCCGTTCCACTTCGGAAGAACCACATCCCGCGGGTGTCTAAAGTCGCTCGGTTTCCGGCAATGTATATTTAACTCGCCGGGAAAAAGGGGGTTCGTCTCGCTGTTTACCGGCAGCTGATGCAGTGGCGAAATGAGTTACGCAAATGTGAATCAGCGGCCCGCTGAAGAATTCCGCCCACAATTTTCTTTACGGTCCCGCGGTTCCACGAGGAATGTCTGCCCGCCGCCTGACGCCCGCGAAACGCTGTAAAAAAGATATTCATTAATGGGCTCCCCTTGTGCGGGCCGCGTAATGAACTATGCAAGGAATAATTTTTCGTTACATCGGCAAATAACTTGCCAGCGAAGTTGCCAGCGTTCTTTCCTTTCGCGAATATAATTTTCTAACGGGGGGAAACTTTCGGCTTTCCTTGGAAGATGTTCGCCGGGCTTCGGGGCAGGTCGAACTTCGTTTCTGGACTCATGCCCCCCCTCCTCCTCACGGTCGTATTACAGTACTAATAAATAGTTCGGAGAGTATCGACCGCCGCTGAAATTTCCGCGTGTAGAGAGCATCGATTTTTCCCAGCAAAATTGATATCTGTGAGCGCACTTTTTCGAATATTATTTGATAAATAGGCTAAACCCTATTTTCCTGCGATTGCATTCTCCTTGGTTATGTTCTTCGCTACCAAGACTAATGTCTAGACTGTGCAGTTTATGCATTTACGACAATAATGCAGAGAAATTTAACGATTAGGTTAACTTCCACTTATTACAGATATTAGGAATGAAAATAAATTTCTATTTAGCTCTGCTTCGTTGCAATCGTGGACCGGAATTTTTATTTTGCATAAGGATCCATAAAAAATACTTTATCAGAAGGAAACCAGTAAAATAGTTCGCATTATAAAACATTCGACTACACGTACATCTTGAAAATTTTCTGTGTATAGAAGAACTATGTTTATACGTAACTAAAATATTTAGAAGCGTAAATGAATTCTTGTGTTTCGTTTGCGAAGACAATTACTGTCGTGAGGTTTTTATTCATTTTGTGAGACCGTTTGTACGCGGTCCCTGCATAAAAACACGTTAAATAACCGTGCACCGGAGAATCGGTTTCGGTGATTTGCTTCGGTAGAATTTCGATGACCTCGCAATCTCGATGTTTTCTACGTCTGAGGGTCGCAGAGAGCATTAAAGGCACGGAATATACATTGACTACAGATGAACCCTGGGTGGGCAAGATTGCTTCTGCGAAAGACTGAGTCCGGGGTCGTTACTTTGACTATGCACTTGCCCAAAGCGGCTTTCAAGAGGCGAAATAACTGCTCCAAGGGGTAGTTTCTATCCCCTTTTGATGGCTGGTCCTCGAACAAACCGTAAGTGCTGGGACTGAGAACATTACCATAACCTTCCGCTACTTGTTGCCACTGATAGGAACCCCCATACCCATTCCCGTCTCGCTACAGCCTGCACTAGGTCACCGAAGTAACGGAACTAGAATCACCAACGAAATCGATGAAGTCCCGCAAAAACAGCGTAAACTAACGTATACAATTATTAACCCTTTTCTTAAAAAAAAAAAAAATTAGTACATATAATATAATATCTTTTTCCCTCGATGAAATATATGCATGTGTGACGCTTGACAAACTTATCGCCTAGAAAGATTTTGGTGCATCATACTCAAAATACAGAAACGCGATCTTAAAGCAGAGATTTCAAGATTTGATTTAAAAATAGGGTGATCATCCTACGATGATTTTTCGCGGAGCTATCGTCGATCGAAGTTGGCCAATTTTTATCAAACATTTGTCTATGCTGTAATTTGTTTCAATACTTTGTACATTTATATACGAATAATTATATAAAAGAATAACTGCCATAATATAATTATATAATTGCCATATTCGATAAATTTTCTTGTGTGACGTAACGCACGCGAAACCGAGGGTGTCGGAAGAATTGGACGAAGCGAATGTTTGAGCTGCGAATTATAATTTCGTCGTCGAGAAAATGTGCATCGGGCATTAATATGCATCGAGTAATTTGCATGACCTGAGGACGGACGTGCGAAAGGAAACCGGTGAAAAAACGGTTTCCCCGGAAGACCGGCCGTATAGAAGGCGGAGACAGGGATGCGAAGAACGATTAGGCATCGATTAATCTCGGTTAATCGCGCCCGTTCGCCGTTTAAATCGTTCCCTTTGCCGGGCGCAACAGCAGACAGAGCAATTCCCCGGGAAATTGCAGTTGACAATTACACGGTCATTACACGCAATTCCCGGTGGCCCGTCCCCCCCCCCGCCGCCCACCGTTTTAAGAATCGCAGCGAAGGTTGCGTTACAACTTCGCTGCGCCTTATAACACAATGCATCGGCGGAGTTTACAGTTTCTGCAATCCATCCGGCGCTGCATACCCGTTGAACACGTTCAAGTTTTACTCGCTGCGAGTTCCCAGCTAATAGATTCGAGCATACGTGCCCCGAAAGTAGTTCCGGCAAGTTTCCGCACCGGGCATTGCAATGAAACAACAGCTGCTACGTTCTGTCCCGACACCGCGCCCTCCCTCCCCCCGTCGCCCGGCTCATTGTACAATTAAACAATGGGAGCTTGTTTTATCGGAATAATAATCTGGCGCGTTAAGGGGTCCGCGCGCTTCATCGATTTTACAGCCGGCGAATCACCGGGGTAAAAAAAATTAATTACGTCGGGAAGTTTCGCCTTTTCTCTGTTACGCGAACTTTCCTATTAGCGCTCATTTATTTATTTAACGCCTTTCTCGCCGCTTCTTTCCGGCGCGCCGCGATTTTCTTCTTATCCCGACCACCCGCTCCACGGCTCGCCCGATCCTCACCTCCGCTTTCCCACCGTCCGAGAAATTAAGGTACAACTTTAATTGAGCCTTTCCACGGCTGCTCGCAGCTGGCGACCTTATTATCGGCATACAGTATAATTAAACCATCTGCATCCTTTTAAGTGGCGGGAAAGAGAGTGTTCCTGTCATTTTTCGTCCTCCGGCCCGGGGAACTTTCCCAGCGGCGGGCGGGGGAGAGGAGGCCGACCCCTGTTCCCGGCCTGTTCAAACTTTTCAATTAAAAACGATAGAAACTTCGACGCGGGGTTCACGCTTAAATCAAAGCGGCCCCGGGCTTAAAAGAAGCATTCCGACTGATACTTGTCCAACAAAACAAACTGAATCCGCCGGCCGGATCCGAGTATCCCGGGTGGAAGATGTACGAGTCTGCGGAGGGCTTTTCAAAAACGCCCGGGAAAAGGGGAAGACAGCCACGGATTTACGAGCGCACGCCCTCGAAAATTTATGGCCCGGTAATTGGCAAGCTGGAATCGGAATAAGAAACCTGGAAGAACTTATTGGAGCCTGAGTTGCTCGAAAATGCGAGAGATTCGCTGTCACTGACGTAATATAGTATTCGGGGATTTAGAGGATTCTCTCTTCGACCGACAATTTATTCCGGCTAAAGCAGCGACACCAGGTGTTATCAGACCTGGCCGAACAACAGCTGTCGTTATTGGCCTCGATTCGACAAGATCTCGCGTCTTCGAACTCAACCGAACGATTTCTGACATCATCAGACTTCATTGAACGACTGCAGTCACCGTCGAACCTGGCTGAAGAATATCTGATGTCATGGAACCTGATTAAGACATCATCTGACATCATCGGACTCGACTGAGCAACTGCTGATGACATTAGACCTAGCTGGACAAACGACAGCATCATCAAACTTGGGTAAACAATTCCTGACATCGTCGAACCTGGTTAAAGAATATCTGACATCGTGGAACCTGATTAGACATCATCTGACATCTTTTGGGACTTGACTGAGCAACAGTTGATAACATTAGACCTAGCTGAACAAGTGTCAGCGTCATCAAACTTGAGCAAACAATCATGAGTGACATCACCAAACTTGATTGAAAATCACCTAAAACTATCGGAACTATCTGAACAGCAGTAGATGTCGTCACGCTGAATTCAAGATCACCTGGCATCATCGGGCCTAATGGAGCAAACCGCTCTAAGACATTTCCATGCCAATTCCAGCCGAAAGACGGACCAACTGGAAGCCAGTTTGGGAAGCCGAATCCGAGTCCCTAATCGTCAAATTTGCGTTGGAAGTTTGCGAAACGAAACGGCCGAAGAATTTCCCCCACCACTGGGAAGTGTAACTTCGTGTCTCGAACTTTTCGAGAACTTCGTCGTTCGTAACTCGGGCTCGGTTACTTCTTCTTGGCGAGCGACGAAGCTCGTTAAGGATGCTCTAATTGCCGCGTAACGCGCGGATTGAAGTGTCGCCGCGATAATAATTTTACGGTCCCTTTCGCTCCGCGCCGATGTGCATGTTTTGCGTGTGCTTTTGCCGCGTGGTTGGCGGAGGCGAAGCGGCGGTGCGGCGCGGTGCGGCGTTCGGGTATTGCTGGCAGGCGTTTTTATGGGATCCCACGGTATCGCGAAATATTCAGCCGGCACGCACCGTAAACTCTTGCTCGAAAGTTGCCCGGGTAACGGCGCCCTAAAAAGCTTCGGCTGTTTTGTAAAAGTGGACTGAAAGTTGTATTGGCCGAGGGCGCGCGCGATCCCGGGGAGATGTTCGTTTATTCTTCCGTGCGTCACTTCGCCACTTTACTGCGACATGAAAGCAGGCTGCCGGCGACGATCATGCCGTCGAGGGATCTAATTCTAATGGGACTTCAAAATGAAATCTTAAACTTCCGCGATGCTCGAACTGTTACGCTTAATTTCGTGTCTGTTTCCATTCCCCCTTGCTCGCGGAAACTGATTCCTTGAAGCATTCTCCGCGATCTTAACTATTCCCAGTCGCAAAATATTTATCAACATTTGTCATTATTAATTAAAGCGTACGAAATCGAAGGTAAATGGTTCGGTATAGAGTTCAGGTGATACTGGTGTTTATGCGTCGAGGAGATGCAGCCAGAGCTGCGTGGGGGATCTCTAGACTAAAGGCTCAAATATTACTCGCAATTTCCAGCGTAACTGTCCACTTTAGAGGAAAATGTTATTAGACTTTCTTAATTTACTCTTGAAGAGCTACACAACTACCTAAATTTTTGTTTGCAAAATAATGATTAAATAGCATTATTTGTTATACTATCCAGAGCTGCATTTAGTTAAGGGTCAGGTAAATAACGTTCCCGGTCCGACCCGGAATTACGAAGCAGAATCACGGTAGCGTAACTGCGGAATCGTAAACGCAGATAACTGGAAATTACTTTAGAGACACGTATCCACAAGTACGCGGACACACGACGCCATGAAATGCTCGTGCATCGACTGGCATGTCCGGCGAATACGTCTGATTCGCCGGGAATTTCGTTCCGGCTTCGTAAATCGTCGTCGCAACCGTAATTTCCTTTGCCCTTTTGGTCAGCATCTTGCTCTTCCCCGTTTTGTTCTCGTAACCCGTTAGTATCACTGTCCTGGCAGTGGGAGCTGCCAGCTTATCGGGGCCGCATTTAATTCGCCCGGTCCGCCGGTCCAAAAATTGATATTAATTTAGATTTAATGCATATAATTGGAATCTGTACCGCCCGGCTCGTAGCGGGGACGGCATTTCCGCGGAGATAATGCACGGCCGTTCAATCAAACGCAGCCGTGTCCCCTATTCAACCCGTCCAATAAAGTAACAGTACGTTGTTACATCGATCCTTTCCGCCTTGCTGTGTTGGACACTAGGTCTTTACAAAAGGCTCCGTTCCGTTCCATCAACGGTCGCGCGAAATCTCTCGTATCGCATTCGGTGTTTCCGAAAAATAATATAGAAAACAAAAACTGAATATCGCCCGAGATCGGTTGCACCGATTGTGCTCGATGCGAAATTGTAACGTCGATGGATTGCCGAGATTCTTCCGATTAAAATGAGCCCAAACACGATACAAATCGGACAGGTTTAAACCATTTCCAATAATTAAGCAACCTACGGGGTGTGTCGTTGTAATTTGCACACCTCGAACAACTTTAAATTAGATGGATCTCTCGACATGCAGGAATTCACCTTTTCAACTATATGTTCAATGATTTTTCGTAGAAAGCGTAATTTCAATGGTATTCGGAGCGTGCGAATTACGTGGCACACCCTGTAGATCGCGTATTAATGGATAACAGCTTCCGTTGATCCGATTTACGCCGTGTTTGGGCTCATTTTAATCAGGAGGATCTCAGTTGTCCATTGGTGCTACAATCGTGAAAGTAGAACGAAGATAACTTCAATATTACTAATTTTATTAATAATAAAATGTTATTTCTTGCACTTTTCTTGCATTCTATCGACGTACGTCTCCTTTCTTTTCACTGCGGAGATCGGTTTCCCCTGATTATGGTCCCGACAGTATATTTCCCAGTGGCCCGGCAACGTTTCCATCGAAAACGGATAGAAACAGGGCCGTGGTGGGGATTGGTTAATGGCATTGTTTTCTCTGGCATGGCCAATTTTGGCCTGTTGCATTTTTAATAGGTCGAATGAGCGTTCACGTCCGAACGGCACCCGCTAACTGTTCGATTAATATTGAAATTCAATCGGCCACTTTGCGCCGGCGGCGCGATCACGAGGTGATCGATTGGGGGTCCCCGTTTAAATAGATCGAGTCCTTTGTTGCCCGGTCCTGCTCGGCCCGACTTGGCCCGATCCGGACTCTGGGCTTCAATTTTCCGAAATTTCTCGCCCCGCGATTTGACGCTCCCTTAACAATGCACCGATCATTCCGGAAACGTTCTTGCTAATTCAACGTGTTACACAGTGACTACAGTCCCGTGCCATCGGATTAGGGTCATCAAAAATTTGCAACTTTTTCGATAATTAACCCGTGTCGTTAATCCTCCGCTGTTACACTTCCTGTACGAAGCACGTATGTCGCATAATTTTTAAACATTCGTCACTCAAAAACCAGGAATATTATTAGGACCAAAAAATTTGAGAACATAATTTGAACATTCGAGAACATTGTTTACTTTGTTAGAACTCGATATCTCACTGCTAAGTGTACTCGATTAATTGTCCATTTCGATTCTTCGAAGAATGAAATATGGATCACCTTGACGCTATTTTTATCTCGAAGCTGTCAAAAGGAACATTTTCTAATAATTTTTAATAACAATCGTTTCCTATGTTCTGCGTTTTCTACGTAATCGCTTCTCGACTTTGGCTATAGTCATCGCGAAATTAACCCGGCGAATTGATAGCACGAAATACCGGTAAAAATAGCGTAAAAAAGAGTTGAACAAAAAATAGCGACCATTCTTCAGAACGTGCGCCATAAAGGCCTGTAACCAGATTTTGTATTGCATTTACTATATCGTCATAAAAAATTGTCAAAGTTGCTGTATGTTTTGGGTCGCTAGAGTGGCGTTACCTTTTAACGAGTCGGAACGTTTTCCAGCCGGCGGCGGTGCTTTTCGCATGTCGCACTGTTTCCCGGGGACCTGGAGTTTTCCCGTTCAATTCGGAAGTTAGTTGGGCCCATGAAGCATTTATGGGCGGCCGGGCAGTCGTGACGTCGCGCGTTCCTGTAAAATTAGAATGACCGGTCGGTATACGGGTCCCGGGCGTGTGCGCCGGTATTTTTATGTCGGAAGCGGTATGAAATTACTGGGGGCCGGCATATAAAACGGATAAAATAAAATTAAATAATAAAACGCGCGAGCGTCCGTCTCTCTCTCTCTCTCTCTCTCTCTCTCTCTCTCTCTCTCTCTCTCTCTCTCTCTCTCTCTCTGTCGAAGTATAAATCTCGCGGCACGGTCTCATTCACCCGGCCGGTAACATAATTAACGTCTCTCCGAACGAGCATTAAAGAATTTTCCGACTCGAAGGAATCGAAGGTCCAATTAAAAGTTCTGTTTGCCGTCCCCGATGCTTGTGCAAATGGCCGGAACCGTTCGACATGTTTCCATGGTGTGTGTTTCAGCCGACAGGATACGAATTCTTGCGTCCGAAAAAAAAAATGAAATAAAATAAAATAATAACAGCCGGGTCTCCATTTTTCAAGTTTCCAATGGCTCTGCTTACTCGCGGAGATGTGCAAACAACGGCATGGGAACGTTCAGCCCTGTTTTCGATCCGGATCCGCGTATTTATTTAATCCTGAACCACTCCGTATAATCCATTCAGCCTGAACTTCGCAAATATTTTCCGCGCGACGCGTAAAACGCCCTCGAAAATCTGCTCGCACACAAGGCTGGGCCGGTTCTCGGCCCGCGCGCGACATTACTTAAAACGCTTCCCCAAGGCACTCGATCGATTTCCCTTCACGTAGAAATATCGTTCCGCCGGCTAACTCGGTAACAAGTTCCCCTTTCACGGGACTTCCGGTGGCGGTGCCGCCGTGCGGTTCCAGAGCCCGGAGTTTCCGGGAACCGGCGGGGACGGCTCCGAGCCGCGTTTTCATCCGCATAGGAATTCTAATGCACCGTTTCTTTGGCGTTTTATGGAAATCGCGTCTACGCGGCCGGTGACTCTACTGATTATGGGGCGGAGGGACCGCGACCGGGACCGCGGGACAGCCGAATTTCAAGCTCGCGCGAGGCGGGAAGAGCGTGAACCAAGCCCGAGGAAAATTGGGGAAGTTCGAACGCGGGTCTAGTTACTGCGAAAGTGGCTAATTACTAGATTTTATGCATTTGTGGCAGAATCGAGTAGTATAAAGATTAAAGGAATTTCAAAGTGCACATTGGTTTTAATTTATTCGAATGACTGAAGAAAGAACGAACTTGATAGGGTATTACTGCGGTTTCTCAATGAAGGCGAACTTCGATAAAGAAAATGAGACCTTTTACGCCAATAAACTGTCAACTTGAGCTATTATTCTTTAACTTGAATATTTACTTTTCACAAAATATTGCATCTCTGAAAGCACGAATCTCATTAAAAAGTATAATGTAAAGAAATCATACGTGTGCATGTATTACCGCGGTTATGTACACCTATTACTGCGAGCCAAATACTGCGGACGTTCCGATTACCTCGTTGACATAACCTATTTTCTTTTAAATGTACGCACACAGCTACAATTCCGAGGACCGAGATATTATCACTGCAGCACTTTAAAAAATTAGGTTAAGGTACCAAGTTCGGTAAAAGCACTGCAGTAATGAACACACATAGTAAAAAGCGCGCCAAATACTGTGCTAGTAAATAATATTTCAGGATAAATTATAGCAACAGTGTGCGTCGATTTTTAACCAAAGTAATGATTACTTTATCTAAATATAACGCTGAAATAAATAGCTTATTATTAACTATCAAAATAGAATCAGCGTTTTCATAAGCTTCCGAATATCAAAAGTCAATAAATGAATTAAAACTGCGATTACTGTTACTTGTATGTCATAAATTACCAATATTAAACATGTAAAAAATTATGAGATTAATTTTTAGAAGATTACACACTATAAAGTATTATATTTCATTACTTTTATAAAATACCGCAGTATTCGGGCCGTCCGCAGTAATACCCACACTTACCCTATTCGGCCTGTGCGTCTTCCAATCAGTGCGGACAATTTTGATTTCGCACGAAAATCCGCGACGCTAATAACGATGTGCCGGGTCGCAACAGACCCAGGCGTCGCCGTGATCGCTATTTTCAAGTATCATAAAAGCACCGATGAAGAGTCACGGCGAATGTACCGTGCCATAAATCGCTAACAGCGTGATATTCCATAAGGAACGGGCACGGTGGACAAAGGATAGAATTTATCCTGCACATGGGGACAACATCTCGAGCTCGCCGCTAACTTCCGCCGTTTTTCTACTTTGTTACAGAACTCGAATAACCAGGTTGCAGTTCCTGGACAGAATCAGGTGGGGCAGGCGGAGACTCAAGGGGGACCGAACACGGTTCTCAGAGTTATCGTCGAGCAGATGGTGTACCCCATTTCCTTGGAAGTGCTGTATCAGGTGAGTTATGATTGCTGTCAATATTATACACGCATTGCAAGATTTCGAAAATTCTTCGTAAGGATAGATTTACGGAGCATTGAATACGAAGCAGTTTCATGTTAGCTTATAAAAGTAACGATAAAACAGTTATTCTAATTTTTAACGATTGTTATCGTAATAAATGACTCGCAAATGTGTCAATCTGAATAATAGTAAATTAAAAAATCAGTGATTCGTCGGTAATCAAATATTAGTCACTAATTCGTGCAGTTTTTAGGATCGATCCATGGCTCCGTGCGGTTTTAATTTCGATTTAAATTAATAAATAATAAATCATAATTAACGAATAAAATAATTGAACAACTATATGAATAAGTATAAATTACTAATAAATAATAATTAATAATACAAATTATTAATAAATAATAATCAATGATAAAAGTTATTAATCAATAATAATCAACAAATAATTAATAAATAAAATAATCGAACAACTATTTGAACAAGTATGAACATCTTCGACGTGTCTTGCCGTACGATTAAATTCGCAGTAAAGTGATACGTACATTCGAGAACCGTGGAGTGTCAAATTAACAAGAACGAGCGAATTTACGATTTAATTGTTAATTCGGTCACGGTACAGTGATCGCAAAAAGCGGGCCGGTTAGGCGTGTTCGGTATGGCAGAGCAGGGGGCGCGGGTCCGAAGTAAAAAACGGTCGAAATCGTTCGGGAATAATGCAGTATATGCAAAATTAATCCGATTTCGCGGCAATTCTCTCGAATTCGATTCTCGATTAATCGGATATTTCTCCGGTATACTTCGGCCGGCCGTGAATTACGACGGGGAAGAGTAGCAGCATATTTCGTGCGGTAAATATTCGCGGCTGCGGGTAGATTTTTTTTCATCCCGCCGCGTTTCCGTTAATGGAATATTAAATAATCCGCGCGAGCCGGCGATATGTTTACCGGCTCGCCACATAAACGCTGGCTACTAGCGCCCCATTCGGAGCCATCGATATCGATGCATCTCGAACTATTGAATAATTAAACGACCGACGGCTCCTGAACGGTCCCAGCGATTCCAGCGGCGCGACAACAACGGAGCCTCTGCTATCCGAACTAATCGAAAGATCACCGTCGTTCGGATAGCAGAGAATTCACCGGAGAATTCGCACTAGACTCGTCGAGCCCTAAAAATAGCTGACGACTGCGAGAAGATTTAATTGAACTCAAGAAATCTGTTCGATTATTTTCTACGAAAGAGTCTGTACAATTTCAGCAACTTTGCTGTTGCAAAGCCAAAAGTTTCGTTGGCCGAGGTTGCGCTATTATCGTACAGCGACGATCGTAAAACTTCAGCTCAACACCGAACCTACCATCGCCTGTCAAATGGCCGGTTTCGCATTTTTTATTTCGTAATTATTGAAGTCGTAAAGCTGCTCCCATTAAAAATTGTTGAATATATTCCTTTATTCGGGCACACACGGTGTTATAAAAATTCTGAAAAAATTTGAATAAATTCTATCACGGTGATTCTTGCGAGGCGAATTTCGTTTGTCGCGCATTTTAGATCTCGGTAGGTTTCGCGTTAACACCGGGACTGTTTTTAAAACGGCACGGAAGGATTAAGAACGGAATTTCGGTTCGATTAATTGCAGAGAATCGCGCGGCAAGTTCCCGTTACGACGCGCGCATCGACGATTATTTATACGAATTCGTACGATTTCCGATTATTATCCCCTCGTTCATTAGAATATTAAGTAGCTTAATTTCTGGCACACTGCGACCGTCCGGCAGGTTTCATTTATTAATACGTCGGAATTATTACCTTCCGCGGACTGTCGTTCAATTTTCGCTGTTCGAATATTTTACAGCGCGATCGAATCGATTTGCCCGATCCTGCTGTACATTGAAACAAAAAGGTTCGCCGCGTAGCTCTGTGGCGACAAACTTAGAAATATTCGATGATTTCAACGCTGGCTTTGCGCAAAAAGTGATCGTAATACCTTCATTTTCATTGATTTTTATTGCAATATTTTCGATAATGATAATCGCCGAAACAGCGTTACTGTTATTATTAATAATCGGTTAGGTGTACGTAATATATTCAGGATGATTTGTAAATATATATATACGTATATAATATAATATAATATAATATAATATAATATAATATAATATAATATAATATGATATAATATAATATAATATAATATAATATTATATAATATAGTATAATATAATAATATATTATAATATAATATAATATAATATTATATAATATAGTATAATATAATAATATATTATAATATAATATAATATAATATAATATTATATAATATAGTATAATATAATAATATATTATAATATAATATAATATAATAATATAAGCGAGTTATGTGTGGATAGCGCAATGAAATAATAACAATAATATTGTAATATTTGTCGGAAGGAACTAATGCGTTGAATAAACACCGGTGTAAATGTATCTTCGGATTCTCGATAATAATGGTAATAATAATAATAATAATAATAATAATAAGACCAATAATAATAACTTGTATTTACCGACGGATGAAATGAAACTATTTGGAATGAATCTGGCGTTAATTAGTGGAACAGGAGGAGTGGTATAGTGACGATTAACTGTCGCGGACGTTCGCTCGGATATACAAAGCGGGAACGAAGTTGCAGACTTTTTCATCGGCGTCGTCCGGGACGGGACGGGACGGGACGGGACGAAAACGAGCGGGTAGATTTAATAAAAGTTGCAGATTCCGCTGGGCGACTTGGCTGCATAATAGAGAAACGCGGTGGAAACGTGCAATTTTGTTCTGTAATCGTATCACACGGTTCACCGCGCGATCCCGATTCCGCGCCGGGCGCAATTTTGCATCACAAATTCATAATAAGGAAACAGATCGGCCGCGGCGATGGAGGGGCATGGAGGGGGGGGGGGTCACATATTTTCCGAATTACAAATTACAATTACAGTAGGGAATTATGTAACGAGCGGACGTTATTAGTGAATTAATTCCACGTGACACGGTGCACGGATCATAAGCGCCGATTCCGGCGCGATTAATTACGACGCAACGGTCGATTAACGAATCGATTAAAATCGTGAAGCTGCCCGATTATGGCCCCAATAATCGTAACTCTAGCGCCGTTCAACTTTCGCTATTGTCATAGCCCGGTTTAATGACTCGGACCTAATCAACGCTCGGTTCAAATTGCTCGGCTGCTTGAGTCGGACCTTCGACTTAGCTCGAACTTCGTCGAACATTCGCCGAGCTTTCGCCGATCTTCTTCCATGATTGATCGACTTCCACGAGCATTGATAGAAAGATTTTTGGAAATCGTGCAGGGTAATTCAATATTACACGAATAAATCGAGTAGATTATTTAGAAACCGATATGTCTAAACGCTATTGACGTGCATTAATGAGCACTGCGCTTCGAGACGGATGGCGGGATAATAACCGGTGCCGGTGCGAGTTGAGTGGCCCATAAATTTTTGATTCGCTATCTCCTCGAATAATATACCACGCCGCACGTTGGTCGATGCTATCCGAAACTGTGACAAAAATCACTGTGACGTGAAAACTTGCTTTATTGGCAGGTAAGAAAGTGAGACATATCGTATTTATTTTCATAAGTGCATGTATCATTTCTGTCAAGCAATGGCAGAATCTCTTTTCAATTATTTTCAATTATTTGGGAATTATTATGAATCATTCCAATTTTTTAAGTTATTAAAGATGTGACAAAAACGACTGTGAATTGAAAATTTGTTTTATTGGCAGGCAACAAAATTAAACATAAATGCAGTTATCATTTCTGTCAAGTAATTGACATTTAATTGCATTAATTATTATTTTTCAATTATTTTCCATCATTTTTCTATTATTTTCAATCATTTTTCAATTATTTTTAAGCATTTTTCAATTATTTTCAACTACTTTTCAATTATTTTTAAGCTTTTTTCAATTATTTTTCAACTATTTTCAATCATTTTTCAATTATATTAAATCATTTCCCAATTATTTTGCAATAATCAGACAACAATAAATCATACTACATAATCATTTTCCATTTGCAACTTGCACTTCTTCCTCATTTTCGTTCCATATTCTAAGAAAATCGACCACCGCGCAGGGTGGTCCTCAAAAGCCCGGAAGCTCGGCCTTTCTTTCTGTCTGAATATAGCGTGTTTTCATAGGTGATGCACGCGAAACGCGCATCACCTAAATACGCGCCTTCCTTTCTGTCACGCTGAATATGCACGAAGCAGCATCCCCCATTTTCGGGAAGGAACGCGTGGCCGCGGCACCCGAATAGAAATTCGCCTGCCCGGACAAAACTCTGTCAAAACCTCGACCTCCATTTTCCTCAAGAGAGCCTGCCTACTTGCACAGAAATAGTGGACGATAATACAGTCAGTATGAAACGCCCGTTAGGACTTCAATTTTCATTTAACGCAGCAAGAATTCCGTAGCCTTTCCAAGGATTCCCTAAGTGCTAGTTGGGAGTGTTTGGGTCCCGAAATTACGAACAGCCGAGACTCGGGTCCCCTACTCCAGACCCCAACGTTTCGGGACTCGGCCCGTCCCGATCCCGAAATCTCAGGTGCCCGAACACGCCTAGCTTCAGTGGAACACAGTAAATTCTCTGAAATTGTCCCCGAGCCTGTAAACAAAAAAGGACAATGTGGGCGAATTTACTGCAGTTTGCAACGAGGGGAGGTCCCTTTTCTGATCCCAGGACTTAGCGTACGAGCTACTGGCCTCCCTAGGTGCCTCCAGACATTGTACACCACCAAAGTAGACCCCTAAAACGTGCTTCTACAGTCCCATACGAAACAGTGGAATCTCTGTTATCCGAACTAGCAGCAAACGTCATCTCCAAGCGCTCGCTTCGGTAACGGGAATTCGGATAATCGAGGCTCCGCCGCAATCACTCGAACAAAGGAGAGATTCCTTCGGATCAAACGCTGTTCTACTCGCGGAGAGACAGCCGGATCTTGGGCCGGAGTGTCTTTGCCGGCGAACCGGGAGCTTCGCTTATCGATTATATTTGTACGCTTAACGAAATGCCAGCGCCGGCCTGGCCGAGGTTTAATTCACTTGAGGCGGAAACGTCGGCCGTTTCATCTTCCGCAAGAACAGCCAACAGTAATCCGGGCGCGCATTAACGGCGGCAGGTTCGCGTACGCCGGATTGAAATTCCGAAAGATTACAGACGTTTCGTTGTCCGGCACGCTGTTCCCGCGGCCTGTGGAACACGGCTCCGCTCGCTCGCCCGCTCGCTCGCGCGCGCGTTTACTTCACGCATGCTTGCTTTTTCGATAAGCACACGCGTTCTGCCGGATTTCTGTCGGCGAATCAGGGACCGGGACGTGGCCGAGCCCTAAGCCGGTAATGGACCGGCTAGAAAACATTTCCGGATTACATGCCGGTGATTGCCTGCTGTTTGGCTGCGTAAGTAGGCTTACGCCCGCGATTCTGCCATTCGGCGGGATTTACACGCAGTACGATCGTTCCGAAAGATTAGCAGTGACCCTGCCGTCCTGCTAAGTCGATGCCGCATTGTGCGACCGAAACGCGGTGGCTGATCAAAAGCCTGCAGGCTTCAAGAAGCTAGAAATGCTAATTTAGTTTAGCACCGCGTGTGCCGGATTTGCGACGTTGGTCACTTTCCCGAACATGAACGTCAATACCAACATACCACAGACGTAGATATGATAGAGACGGTCTTCAAAAGGCAACGTAGAAGTCCCGAAGAGTCTACATCGAGTTCAGATTGCACCAAACAGTTTCGAACTAGGGTCTAGAAGTGACTATACTAGTCTGGGCTACCTTGACACCTCTGCCTTAAGGGTAGGCGATGTCCAAAGCTTACTCACGACTTAACGATAACAATAACGGCCTAATCCTAGTTGGAATTACGCTATGCATCATCAAACTTGAGCCTAGTTTAGAGCAGATGGACATAAACTTAGGTCTAGCTAGATCTAGAAGTGACTATGGTAGTCTGCCAAGTAGTCTGGCCCACATAAGCAGCTCTGCCCGAAGTTTAGTTGACGTCTGAATCTAACTCCAGACTTGGTGACATCGATAGCAGCCTAGTTTCAGCCAGAATCCCATCAGTCATCATGGAACCCAAGGCTAGCTGATCAGGATTCTTCAGGATTCTTCAGCGACCCTGTACAAGTTTATGAGTCCTGGACCAATTAGACACCGTAAAGAGTTAGCTGCAGCTGGGAATGCGCCTCCATCCCTGCGCCCAGGCTCCTAGGAGCGCGAGAAGAAAGGTTGCAGTAAAGAGAGGGAGGTGTTCAGGTGCGCGTAGGGTTCTCAAACGGGCGCTATGAAAACTTGGTAATCCGGGGGAGGTGCTATTAGTCAGTGTCGGGGGCCGCTTTAAAATTTCTAATGATCCGTGAACTTAACGAAATGTATCCGTTGAAGGGGTCATTGATCGCGGAAACTTTTAATGGCGGCCTTTTTCTCGTCCGCTGGCCGCCCCCCCCCTCCCGCCGCACCCAGTTTTTTTTTGCCCGCGGAACACCGGGGAACTGTATAGTCTCCGGCAACTCCGCGTAACCGGCGGTTATTAAGCGACGGAGATTAATGCACCCCGATGGGATTCAGAACTTTGCGGGGCGGGGCCCGCGGTGTACAGTGTTTTCAATCGGGAGCCCGCCGCAATAAACGCTCCGATGTCGCATCGATCAGTGCTTTTACCATTTTGCCCGGAACTTTTGATTCAGCAGCTTACCGCCATGACGACCCAATCGACCCTTTGGCGAGCGACGCAATTGGGCCTTCAACGATTAGCGCAATTCATCCTCCGTAATTCCACTTTGAATTTCCGAGCTCAGCCCTTAGACCGAGGTCCGTGAAATTATTACGGTGAATCCACCGAAATTGTCCCCCGGCTTGCATACAAAAGTGGCGAATTCGGGAGAATTTACCGCATCCAAAATGTCTAATACGTTTGTTGAATGTTCGCAGCAGGGTGGTCGCTAAATGTGCAAACAAAAAACATGCTCGAAATGCGAACATCGGTAATTGAATTCTGGCCACGTTAAACGGGTTTCCAGTCCACCGTGTCCCGGGTTCAAACGGGAGAAAAAAGCACCGAGACACTGGGAGGCGAGCGCGCGCGCGCACGGAGGGCGCCAAGGGTGGTGGCGCACCCAGCATTATTCCGTACATGGCGATTCGTGCTCGGTACGAGAGTTCGTTCCGTAAATCGGATTATACAGTCGGTGGATGGAGGCTCGTAAAACTATCCGGCCCTCGAAACCAGTCGTTTCGCCGCTGTAATTTCTCTCTGTACACATCTTCTTCTCCCGTTTCCTTCTTTCCGAGGCTCCTTGGGCCATTCGACGCGTCCGGATGGCCGCCGGCACACCTTCGCGGGACGGACCCCGGCACGGGAATGTAAAACCGGTCGTAACATTCCGTCAAAGAACGTAAACGTAGGGACGGGCCCCCGGCCTCTTAACGTTTACGTCTCTGGTCAAATCGAGGAATTCTTGTTAGGGCCACGCTCCCGTAAACGCATCGACCTGTCTGACGGCCGCGCCGCCCTTTTACCACCTGCCCGGAGCCCTCGGCCATCCCCTTATTAAAGAGCACAACCGCCCCGAGCTCGGCCCGGCCCGGCCCGACATTTTAGGGGGCTCCGGACGAACGGTGTCGTTCGGTCTTTTCATTTCCTTTAATCCCGTAACGGCGTTACTGCGATAGCTGATTCTACTTGTAACAGAACCTTCGGATTTTCCAGAGGTCGTTCATTAACGCTTTCACGGCCGCGCCGAGAACCCAGAAGGCTCGGTCGTCCGACTTTCTTCAGACGGACGTCTTCAGGAAACGGTTCACTTTCAATAAAACTTGGTGATCAATCGGTATTTGAAACATTCAGATTTTTACAATTTTTACAGTGAACACGGTTCATGCAAAATCGTTGTTCTATCTTCCTAACCCCGGCATTTTTTTATTTCCCGTTGGATCTTAATTTTTTATTTCTCAGATGATAGCTATTTTCATTCTCAGTCAACATTTGATCGCGAAATAATGTCTCCAAAGTCCTACAACGGCTGATTTTATCGCAGTCGCGAACGAGTACCTTTCGCGACACTGTTTCAGTTAAATGTTCATAACTTTCGATAGAATTACGCTTTTTGTATGAAATAAAATTCTCCGCACTCCCGAATGACCCACGAACACAACCCCGAAATTTGAAACCGATCTATCTACCGGTCCCGTCGCGAAAAATTCGCGAAATTCGCTAAGTTCACCGAAGGAGGTGTCGTCTGGACTGCAGAGTCCGACGTCGATAATTATCGTTAATTCCTCAATCACCGAGAAGACGAAATTGTTATTGCTCCCGGCGTTTGTGTTATTCGATTCGGAGGACCATTCAGGCAGCAAGCAGGCCACCCTCGAACGTCACCCTGTCCGCTCACGCCACCCCTTTTCATGGTCACCGTTGTAGAGCGGCGACGCGGACGCTGTTGTACATATTGATTGATGTAACAGTTATTAATTCGCGTTCTCGATTATCGACGCGCGGTATCTACAACGCCGGGGCCTCCGTAATGCAATAACGTGCAATAATAGTAACGTAATTTCGCCCGTGTCGACGTCGACGATCCGCCATTATTCATGATGTACACGCGGCAAACGACACGGGGAATACGACATTATGGTTTCGGCTAATCCTGCTCCGACGTTCCCGCGACCGAGTTTTCCATCCTCGATGGCCCACCGATCCCTGAAAAGTTGATAGCCCCGCGGACTATCCTCGGGGACGCCTTATTGGCTCCCTTAAAACGGTTTCCGAAAATTTTGCACCTGCAAAGGAGTCAATTTGAATATTTAATTTCTGGTGTCTCAAAATAAGGGCGAAATTAATTCGAATAATACAATTTAATTACAATAAATTCTTATTACAAATTTCAGTTATAATAGATTTTTAATAGAAACTTCAATTAATTCATTTCAAATGGAGTGTTGACGACGATTATAATGAATTTTTATTATAAATGTAATGGATTTTTGTATAGAAGTTTAAATGGAAATTTGACGAGCGTCGGAGCTTATTAAAACGCGTTGCCTGTCCCCGTGACCTTCGGTATAAAAATGCAAAACGATGTTTGCATTTTCGAAAAAAGAAGAGAAAAAAAGAAATGTTAGCGAGATTATTTTGATACTGGCTGACACGTGTGAGCGCGGCGAAAATTGGGATTGAAATTCTGGGAACGAGTCGAACGATTCTCCGGGTTATTTGTGGGCATCAGTTTTTTCCGTGATTATTCCGACTGAAATCGCGAAAATTAGGTCGAAAGATCGTTCGGGAAAATGTTCGGTAAAAATTACACCGTTGCCGCCGTTCGGACATATCTCGACTACGCGCGCGCTCTCTCCTCAACACACGAGCCTTTGAGGTCTTGATTTCCCAGGGGATTTGTCGCGGCGCTGGCGCCGCGAGTGCGCGCCCGTGTCCGCTGGAAAGTCGTGGCGAAAAAAAGCGCGATGGGAAACGCCGTGGAGCGCATATCGACGCGGAAATTATGGTGATCCGATCCGATCCGAGACGCGCGCGTAACTTATTTTTAATGGATCCCCGGGAACTCTAATTTTCCTGGGCCAATCGCGCGAAAAAGCTCGCCAGCACGAAATTGAAACCGAAATGGATAAATAATTCCGCGCTGTTTTTTTTTTGTTTTTTTTTGTTTTTTTGTTTTAAGTGCCGTGCCTTCAGCGTTCTTGTGTTTCTTGTCGAATAACCGAAAACAAAAGCTACAGCCTCGCGTTCGCCCTGCGTCGATCCAAAAACCGATATCAAATAGCCTGTCACCGATAGCTAACTGTTTCGTGCAGACGAAATAACGGTCGACAATAATTAAACAAAACCGCGCAGGCACACACCGCGCGTCTATGTGCGCGCGTTCCCGCCGCCGGCGGCGAAAGAAACGTCATCGATTTTCTACAGTTCATAAATATAATCCGTCGAGCCGTCACGAAATTCGTCGGATTTTCAGGAGCCGATTGTGCTAACACTGTAATTAATCGTCGATATAATTAATTACGTCGAATGTATTCCACGGCAAACCGTTTATACTCGAAGCTATAATTGTTTAGGGCGTTCATTGTCGCGGATTTGCCGAAAATCTCAGTTCCCCGGCGGAATTATTAAAATAAACGACTCCGCGTAATTGAGCAAATTCAATTAGACCGCTCGCGCTATTAATCATCGCGGAACATTTTCCTTGTTAAACGATTATAACTTCGAAACTGGCTTTCCAGAGAGTCCGATTTAGAGGTGCGTGTCGTCCGGATAGGGGACATCATTCGTGGATAGCGCATAGCTGAGGGATAGCGAATTCGATGGACTTTAAAATGCATTTTGTTCCAAGTCGATAGCTCAATTAGTTCTCGAGATACAAGGATTTGAAGTTTACGCCCAAAATGTCGGAAGTAGCGTAATCTGTGTTAGCGTAGCGTGCACGCTACTAGTGATGCTCTGACGTCATCCTTAACGCTAGTCAGCGTGCTGTGCGTGAGATTAGCGTGAACGGGAAAGCGAGTCAGCGATAGTCGACGACGAAAAATCGGGCTCCGGTTTGCACGATGATATTTCGGGAACCAGAAATGATATCGACGCGAGACAAAATGCATTTTAAAGAAGAAGCTTCACAGCTTTCAACGGTGTAAATTCCATGTATTTCCCATCAGCGGTTTTTACCTGGTCGGCGTTTGAAGTCGGACTATATTTTTCGGATTTATTTTAGGCGATACAGTAACGATTCAGCGACTGTTTGAAGGCTCGCATAATTCAGTGGCCCATGAAGATCTGATGCGCTGCTTTTGTAACAAATATTTCCATCGACGATTAACACTCTGGAATCCATCGTAGCGGGTCGGTGAACGTCGACGAAGAAGGGTCCCGTGATTTTCGGTCGAGCGGCCGCACACACAGTCGGAAATGCGACCGACAAAAATTCAAATGGCAAAATCGAAGCGTTGTCATCGTATCAATAGCCCCGCAGAAACACGTTTCGCTGCTCCCCGTTTTTCACGTTTCACGGTGGAAATCATGCGAACTGTTATCGCGCGTTTTCGGGGGCGAGATTCAACGTGGATCGCGACAATGCCGAGTATTCGCGCGTGTTTCGATCGAACCGACCGCCAACCCTTTGAATATTTTTTAATCGCCTCTGGACCTGCAGTATCGCGATTCCCAAGGGCCTCAATTTACTCCGAAATATCAGTCAAAATAAAATCTACCCCAGATCTGGCCGAGATTAATTTGAACTTGTTACACAATAAAGCCAAAGATCCAAGTAACAATGCCCGTTTGGATCGTTTTTCAATTTCACCGACCTGTGTAGAGCTCGAACAATTTTTTTAACCAGTAGAACTACACTGGCTGCCGGAAATAAAGTCTCTTGTTTCCAACGAGCCCAAAAAAATGGTAGTACGATTTTTTGTTACCATTTTATGGCCCGTTGAATCAGAAGTGAGAAATCATACCTGACTAATGAGGTCACGAAATCCTAGCTAGATATTCTTTGATATTCAAAGTACTGTAACTTTGTGAAGAAAAATCGTGGAGCAATGAACTTTAGCTCATTTTAAAGATTAAACTCTCCGCTTTCGAATGTCTACAAGTGAAAATTTCCTATGATTTTTAGACTCTAAGTCGCACGGTGAAAAGTATAAATAGTTGTGTTTGGTAATTTTTGAATTTAAATATCGCTGGAGAAGTTTAATAATTTTATTAACGATAACATTGATGTGTGAATAAAACACGCCTAGCCGAAAATCGAGGTTAGGTACAACGGGGTTGTTTGGTTTGAGCTTCGGCTCTGTTTTCGCGGACCGAATTGAAGCTTTCAGGGGCCGGTTTCGTACACAGTGTTTTTATTCGAGGATTTGCGACACGATTATCGAAGACCGTCGAGGCACGTCGATTTTTCATCTGCGAACGATGGCGCATAAACTTCCGCGGGTGCTCGGTCCGCGGAATTTACAACTTCGCGCCGGGCAACGCGATCGCCGTAAAAAAAAGGTGGTGTACTTTCCGGCGAAACGCTTCGGGAAAACAAACAAACAGTCGGGCACAAAAACCGAAGGATTTGGCCGCGCGCGCGGAGTGGCACGGGGACAGGGAGAGCGAGCGCGAAAGTTTTTCGCGCGCGAACAATCATCGGGGACGAAAAGCGCGGACGTAAATAGAGCCTCGGTTGAATGGCACACGAGGCCAAAACCGAAAAAAGGTGATGTAAAAAAATCCGGAAATTTGTCACGCGGACGAGGAACACCGTCCGGTGTTTGTATTAATAACGAGCAATAACGGTAATGGTCGTGTCGGCGTTCCCTTAAAAGTATAAGCTGAATTATCTTCTCTATACGAACTTACTTTTGGAGAACAATTTTACAGTAGAAAGTAGAAGCTTCGCCCTTTAAAACGAGCTCAATTAGAACGTCTTACGATCTTTTTTCACAGAGTTATAATTTTTGAAACTTTCTAGAGACTTCGAACTTAAACGAAATCTGTCGAAAATACCATACTCACTTTTCAGCGCATTGCATAGTAAAACATCGATTTAAAGAAAGCAGCAATTTTATAGGAATACAGTTGAAGTTTCGCACTTTAAAATGATCTCAGTTAGAACATCCTACGATTTTTTTTCACGCTGCTATAATTTTCGAAAATTGGGAGAATTATCAAGAACGTAAATCTCTACTTTCGAGTACATTTCTAATTGTCGGTGAAACATAGTTAAACACGTTATTAAATTATCGTCCATCGTTTTCCATCGTTTGTTTATTCATAATTCAATAGTTAATAGTTACATTTTTGTGTTACATTTCGTTGCATTTGTGCAAGGGATTAACAAAAAGAGTCTCACGTCTCTGAAAAATTCGTTGCTCAGAATAAATGGTTAATTTTCGAGAGAGAATAACGAGCGTCAGGATGATTATTAAGACGCGACAGTGTTCCAAATATGTCGCGCATTTTTTTCAACGAGTAAATAGAGCCTTTCAAAAGTTCATGTCGCGGGAGCGAGGCGAAAAATATGTGGAAACGTGAATGGAACCACTCGCCGCGTAAGAGGACGGATTTGCGGGGGTGTAGGAGATCGCTAATGCAGCCAGTATCACGCATTTTAGTTTCCATCGAATATTCAATATCGCGCTCCGGGGATCAAATGAAGAATTTATTTTCGCTTAACGATCAATCGACCGGAAAACCAAAGGAGAATGCAACGGGAAAGAACGGGGCCAAGCGAAAGAAACGTTTGCGAGGCTGGTTGTTCTTGAATTTGTTTCTTAATTTCTTCTTAATCAGTTTGCATTTGTCGCATATTCGCTGTCAATTGACAGCAAATTCGTTCTCCAAGCTTCGATATTTAATATTCGTATTTCACCGTATATTTATTTACAACTATAGCTGAGAAATGAATTTCATTGTTCCGCATTAATAGAAAAAGAATTATAAAATTCTTTTCCGTCCTATAACGTGTGATATCTGCAATGTCTCCATGAAGCCCGTATATTCTCGTTTTCACAGCGGAGTTTCGCCGAATCGAGATAATTCCACATTTCCCCCGCGGTTAATGTTTCCTCCGTCATTATGAATTCGTTTAGCCGATGAAAATTGAACGGCGAGTCGATTAGAGGGATATCGGCATCGCGCGCACGTTTGTTCCGTTAACGGATTTACTTGAACGCAAGTTTCGAGGCCCGCCGAAGAGATTTGAACTAATGACGTTCATTAGGTATTCACGGTGATTTACACCCACGGCGCGCGCGCGCTCGCACGCCCCCCGCTCACCGGTGAATCAATTAATTCGAATAATTCTCGTAATTGCGCGGGGATTATAGAATTTTAAGAAGCTTTGTTGGAGAATACCGCGGGCCGCTTTTGTTGCAGCCGCGGACTTTTCCGAAAACTCGGCCTGATAATTGCGAGCACGCGCGCTCCACTAATTCGAACAATTATCCGGACAGCTGACCATTAAACATACCTGCCGCGTTATTAATCAAACATTTACGGTCCGGTTCGACACCGTTCGACGACCGGCTGTTTATCGACGAACGTTAATTGCAGCTTTACAAGTGTTACACCTTTTTCAAAAACTACACTTTCTTGACTCCGGAGCCGCGCGACAGTAGGCTTGGCTTGGCTCCGCCCGCTCGGCCGAGTCACCGGGCGTCACGTGACCCTCCCGCTGTCTAACTGGCGCGGCCGGCGCCTGGCCCCGCCCTGGAGGCCGGGCGACCGCACGATGCCCCGCCCATTTTATGCATTCGTGTAAAAAAAAAAATGATAAAATACAGAACATCGACAATTTGGGAATACTGTTACACTGTTTCTCATTGATTGCAATCACTGAACAACATTTCTGTTCATTGTTTCTTTTTCGGAGCACGCAGAGGTTTTGTCGCGCGGGCTTCAATTATTTTTCAAATGACGGTTGGAAGGATATCGCCGCAACGGATTCGGGAAGGATCGATGCGAATCACCCGGAGCGGCGAGGTCGAAATTTCGGACGGTATCGCGCAACATTCGCAGTCATGTTCAGCGCCGAGCCTCGGGCTAATAATCGCGCATGGTCTCCGGCGAACACCGACGTCATTGTCATGAATTTTGCCGGGCGGAGTGGTCGAACGATTGCATTAATAATACCAGGCCGTATATTTGTGCTGGTTAGCAGTTTCGTCATCACCTGCGCGAATTCCCATTGAGCCGACGGGTGTTGGGGACCGTGCCGGTACTTCTTGCTGATGAGGGGATGTACAGGTCCCCCCTGACCCTGCACTCCGATGACTATTTTCATTAATTCAGTTCGCGGGATTGTACCCGGTTAACCGAGGAGCCCCCCGTCCCCTCCGCTCGACCGCGTGTCTTAACAATTTTTCGAGTAGACGCCGGTGACGTGATCCGAAATTATAGATCGATGATTTTGGGAATCGATCTCGATCGAAGCTCGTCGCAGCCGAAATTGTATCCGGGCCCGATCCTCGCCGTGCACGGTCCGCGAATTTAACGTTTCCTCGACCTGTTTATTTTTCCGCGGGCGGCGCGTCGCGATGCGAAAAACGACGGAGACGCGGCGGAGAGATAGGATGAAAATCGGCACGTCCGCGGCCGTAATTTTTTAATTACTCCGGAGATAGAAAGGGAATAGAGTTAATTAACGAAATTTGTGTATGCCCGTTACCCGGCAAAATTTTGCGGCAGCAATGTAAATCACGATGCGATCTTGAGTGCTTTTAATTGCGATAATGTTGGCGAGAACCCCTCGGAAATAAATTAGCGATATTAACAGCGTAGTCGGCTACTTAAATAATTCGAGGCTGCGTTACGCAAAAAAATTAATCACACATGAATTCTCGGCGGACTAGCCGGGAGTGCTTCGTGAAAATAAATTTGTTCGGGGAGGTGCTCGAACAACGGTTTCGAGTGAGTCAAATAATTAACAATACGTGAACAAATGTAATATTCTCGTATTTTCATTTTATCAAGCGTTCGTAATTATTTACAATCTCAGGACGATGTGGAAACGAGCTTTCCGCGCAGGCGCCCGCGTTAGGGGACTTGTTTCGAGGCAAAACGAGTTCTTTATTGAACAGTCGAATTCGAGACTCTGAAACTTCGTTGAAAAAAATCGTAGGACAACGAGCCTGGATTCATTTTAAAGGGCGCGAAATGTGCTTTTCAGGCCCGTATTTTGTTTTATAATACGATTATTTTCTCGTCAACTGCAATAATTTTAGTAACAGTTCCTATTTTCTGGTCATTTTTCGAATTCTATGACCTGTAGAGAGTTCAAAAATTTTTTCTAGCGAACGAAGTTGAAACGATATTCAAGCGTGAAGTTTTCCCTTTCCAACGAGTACAAAAATATTATCCTACGATTTTTTCTTGTCATTTTATATCACTTTGAATAAAAAGTGTGCAATCGACCATTTGATGCCTCGACTCATGTGGTCTCAAAATCCTAGGTAAAAAGTCTTCGATATTCAAAGCATCGTAACTTCGCGAAAAAAAATCGTAGATCGATGAGCCTCGGTTCATTTTGAAGCTCGAAATCTCCGCTTTCGAATAACCGTAATCATAATTCTGCTAGAATTTACCCTATGTTGCGGAATAAAAAGTAAAAATAGTCGATTTTTTCTCATTTTTCGGTTTCAAATATCTCCGCTCGAGTTAAACGAAATTTTTCTGTAAAAATTTATGTATGAAATCTGTACGATGTTGAATCTGAGGTCTAACACGAGTGGTCGCTGTTTTCTGTTGCAGATATTCACACGGTTCGGCAAGGTCCTGAAAATCGTCACCTTCACCAAGAACAGTAAGTACACGTCTCGGATTCCGAGCTTTCTAATACAAAGACAGTAGTCATGGAGCCCACCCCGTATAGATGCCACTCTCGCGAGGCAGACATGCCACGGCACTTTAGTACTTCAGTGTGCTTGACGTGTACATTCCGGGCCGGCGACGTCGACGCCGCGCTGCGCGCATTTCGTGCCGTCGGTACTTTCGGTATTGCGCTCGAGTGTTGCAAAGGGTGTCTCGAAAGCACCTGTTCTTACGTTTCTATTTTTAAGCCGGGCACAGAGGGAGACGGGAGGACTCGCGAGAACCTCGCGCTGCACAAATTTCTTTTTCTGCGGATCTGTCTTCAAACAGCCGGCAAATATTTATCGACTTCAAGAAACCCTCTTACCGACTTAAGGACGGCCCTTCTACCGTAGAAACGCGTCTCCATTCGTATTTTCTCATAACAAAGCTACGCACGATTCCATACGTATTTCTTACACTTCCAACGATATTCGCAAATTTTTACGTTCATAGTTATTGAAGAACTCGCCGACTTCGTGGTCGCTATGCCTTCGAAAACTATTGTTTTCTGTCTGTGACGCGTGCTCGACGCGCTGCGCCGAATCGCTGATACATAATTGGCAATTAAATAACAATTAATATATAACAATTGAATTTGTATTCATGAATTAGAAATCAATTTTATGGTTATAAATAAGTTATTTGGATCCGTATAAATGATAGTAAAACGGGAGTTTTGTGCGTCCGAGGCAAAATTAATTGGATGCAGTTTAAGATAGTAAAAGAATTTTTTAAATTTAGAAACGTCAATACGTTATTTTTCATTTACTTCAATCATTTAAAAAAAGGACGGACTTGTTATTTAATTTCTACATCTTGCAATTCACGCATATGTTCACGCAGTAACATTTAATTATTTTCGTTCCTTGTTCAAACTTCCGGATAAAAGATATTCCATTTAAAAATAATCATTTAAATGAACGCGTGCTTAAATGACACCGAACCGTTAGTAAAACGCGCGTAGAACGATCGGAGCGGAGCGAGCAATACACACGGAGCAATTGTTTCGGGGGAAGTTCAAAGAAAGAGACGTTCAATTAAACGACAGCTAGGCGAACAAAAGGAGCAACAGATTTTCAAAGAACAGTCGGACAAATAGTCGTTGATTGGCGGAATCAGAGAGGCATAGGTCCCAAATTGAAGCCAAGGCGCGCCCTCGCAGTGTCCAATTAAAGTTTCATTCGGTCAAGTGGCTGCTCGCCCATTCGATCTTCATATCCTTTTTCGCCCCTTTTCACCCTGCCCGGCCTGTTGCCGATTCGATTCCGAGCAATCTTGGCTTTTATTTTCGACGCTGCCCTTCCAGGCCTGCAGAAGTCGGCCTCGATTTAGAACTTGCCATTTCCCGTCATCCCGGCGAGAAGCTGTCCGACCGATCTCGAGATTGCGACACGTACAGGAATGTTTCCCAGAATTGTTTCGAATCGAAATCGAAAGGCAAATCTGAGAATACTAAGTCGCGCTAAGACACGATTTTTTTGAGTCTCGTGGCTCGTTTTTATGGAAACTCGGGGCAGTCGGCAAATATTATACATTAACTGTATACAGTAATAATAACAAATATAATATAATAATAATATATAATAATTATTATAATATTAATAATAATAATATAACAATAGTAATATAATAATAATAATAATAATATCTTGACGAACTTAGCATCGAGGTAGCAATAAATTACATAGGCGCAAGATTAGCCTAGAGAAATTCACGGCAACCCAAAATGTAGCATTTCCGGGAGAAATTACTGCAGATATTTCGGAAATTATATTTTTCATTCTCCACTTTCGGTTCGCTTCTCCGCCTCAACATATTCTACTCTACAAACGAAAAAATAATTCCCTCAAAAAAGCCGCTGGACGCAACCGAGACGTTTCTTCGCGGATGATGCTGGAATTTTAGCGAATCGGCTGGCTCGGCGCGATGGGCGTGGCCGCGGACGCTCCGCCCACTTGAGCCCTCGTGACGCGAGGCGTTGTTTAGCGCGCATCGCGGCTAAGTTGATCGTTCCAAATTGCTTATCTTCCGCGAGTTTTTCAGTTACTCGTCACGTCGACCGGGCGAAATGAAAAATTAGCGGAACAAATTCCGCGTCGGAACTTTCTGTTTCGAGGTTTTTCTAATTGCCGACGAATTCCTAACTCCGGCCGGATGAAAACGGTTCGGCGCCGATGGCATTTTTCATTGTGTGTTTTCAAAGAAATCTCCGGGAAGAATTTCAATTTAAGAGGCACTCCTGTATCTCGGTGTTGCGCGGCCGCGCTTTAAATTAAAAACACACGCACAACTGGCAGGTTCGCTCTGTTTTTTCCGCGTTCCCGGCTGCTCCCTCTGTGCGCGAACAGCGTTGGCCCCGGGGCCATCGGAGATTTGTATTTTTCATTTCATTTCATTTCATTCCATTTGAAACACGCTTCTGAAGCGAATTCACCGCCGGGAAACAGACGCGCGGGGGCTTTGCGCCATCTTCGTTTCTGTCTTTGATTCGAAATTCGTAGAACGCACGATCCGTTTTGTTCGAGCCTCCGCCGTCATTTATTCCGACGAGAACACGGCCGGCTCGCTGTCAGCTCGTCTTTA
Organism: Megalopta genalis; assembly: GCF_051020955.1. NCBI lineage: Eukaryota > Metazoa > Arthropoda > Insecta > Hymenoptera > Halictidae > Megalopta > Megalopta genalis. Next base: position 10,708,360 of record NC_135017.1, read on the forward strand.
TGCTCCGCGAAACGCGATCCCATTTGCTTTCTTATAATTCGATTCGAAAACAGTGACGCGGTGCTTTCCAATTTTTGCCTTTCCCCGAAAATAGAATTTCGATTAACAGCAACGCATTAGACCGCGGTTTTTTATGTAAAATGTAAAATGTCCGCGTCCATTGGAAATGCCATTAGACCGCGGATTTTTATGTAAAATAAAAAATGCCCGCGTCGACCAGAAATGCCATTAGACTGCGGATTTTTACGTAAAATAGAAAATGTCAGCGTGAAGCAAAAATTGCAGAATTGTTATTGTTTGAACAACTATTGATAATGGAAGCTCTGTAACTTTGTTCAAAAATATCACAGCACGATGCATCGGGACTCATTTTAAAGCGCGAACAATGCGCTTTCGATGCTCTTGTATTATTTTACCATACGATTATTGCATCGTTAACTACAACAATTTCTGCAACAATGTTCTCTTTCTTACCATTTTTCGAATTTACAGACTTGTGGTGAATTGGAAAAATTTTTTCCGGGAATGAAATTATAGTGATTTTGAAGAATGAAGTCTCCTCTTTCCAATGACACCGAATAAATGACCCTACGGTTTTTTATTGCCACTTTATGGCTCTTTGAATCGAAGGTGTCAAATCGGCGAAGTATAATGAAGTAACAAAATCCAATGTGAAAAGTCTTTGACGTTCAAATCATTGTAACTTTGCGAAAAATGATCGCAGGACAATGAACCTTAGCTCATTTTGAAGACCAAAATCTCCGCTTACGACTACTTCAAATTAAAATTTGCTATAACTTTTTTATTCGAAGTTGCAGAGGCAAAAGTGAAAATAGTTGTTTTATTGTTATTTTTTGTATTCAAACGTCTCTGCGGAAGTCACATAATTTTTCTGGTCGATGAAACTACGACGATCTTCAAGCTCGAAGTCTCTCCTTTCCAACGAGCTCAAGAACATCGTTGTACGATTTTTTCTTACCGATCTATAACTATTCGAATCAAAAGTGTGCCACCGGCACTCGATTTTGCACTCCGAAGCAAAATAGCTCTATCTTCAAAATTCTATAATTCCCTAAAAAAAAATCGCAGATCACCGATCCTAGACTCACTCGAAACAGCCTAATCTCTGCAACATCTCCACGTACTTCATTTTTAGAAAATTGCAAAACATGCTGCGAGCAAGAGGAAATGATTCGCCCCACATTTTCAGCCGCAAAATCTGGTGAAAACGATCGACGGTGATCGCGAGCGAATAATAATTCGCGGAAGCTCGAATTACCGCGTATTTTCGCGGTGATCGGATATAAACGTACCCCGGTCTTCTCTGTCATAGAGGAAAAAAAGAGCGATCGACCATCTGGCGTGCCGGGTAAAAAAAGAATGAAGAGAGTTTAATGGAATCGTCGCCGACCGGTCGACCGATTTTCATTTCGGCGATGGCTCCGCGCGGCCACGCGGTCCCCGCCGGGAATATTTATGACGTTAATGTTGAATTTCATCTGCATAAAAACACCGGCCGACATTTTATTGCCCATATAATGCGACAACGGGTTATACATAGAGTTTTTCGTTCGGTCGTCGCAGCAAACGTTATTCAATTCACATCGTTATTCGATCGCGCGCGCGGACGAACACCGGCCGGCAATAAAAATTCTTCGGGGACGAAAGAGTGTCCGACGCCGCAACATATTACCGTAAATCGTGCGCCCTTTATTCCCGTTTCATTTCTCCTGTATTTAATATCCAACGCCGCCGGGCAGAACGCAAACACACCGTTGCGAAACCGCGCCGCCCTCGGTTTTCGAAATGGGACGCTGCGATACACCCGCAGCCGTTACACGATTTTTCGCCGGGCGCTCCACCGATTTTCACCCATTATCTCCGCAATCAGAATTTCGCGGTTCCAACCAGTTCGACAAATTCGATTTGAACCGTTACTGTTGCGGTTACAAATTTCAGGCGATCAATTTTAATATCAATTTACGAACGGCGCGTAACTGATACTTATTTAGTCAACCGGCGCTAGGGGTACATTTTTCGAAATCTTTTATGTTATGATTTATCTTTCTGGAAACTTTCGCGTATCCATCGTAAAATACGATCTTTCAGCTTCAATACGAGGTCTCAGAAGTTCGAAAATTCCCACGGGAAAGCGGAGAAAAATTCATTCGAAGCTACACCATGTCCTGAAATTGTGTTTTTGGGTACTATGGTACCGCGAGCTACGATTTTTCCTGTTTTCGACGTGACATCGAAATCTCTTACGAATCATTAGCAATTCATCAGAAAGCACGATCTTCTGGCTTTCATTTGCGATATAAAGTCTTCGAAAGTCTCCATGGAAGAGCATCGAGAAATAAATAATTTTTAAACATCCCCATGCCTATAAATTTCGACCGAATTTCCGAAGTTCGAACAGTAGTTAATATTCACCAGATCATAATTCCGTTGAAGAAGACCGTACGATGATCAAAATAGAACCATTTTGAAGGCTGAAGCCTCTACTTTCAATTGCCGTAACTTATTTTTTGTTAATAAATTTTTCTAGCACGTGGTAAATACGAAACGTCATCGTAGAAAATTTTCAGCAAAATTGACGACGTTCAAACAGTAATAAATATTCAAACTCTCACAATTTGGTTAAAAAAAATCGTACGCCGCGCAAACTTCGCTCATTTTCAAGCTCAGAGTCTCTACTTTCAGAATCTGTTCATAATCTTCCACGAAAAAATTTGTCTACGATATAACCGATGAAGAACGTCGTCTTAAAAAATCGCTATTAATTTCCTAGTTGCGAAATCGAGTGTTAAAATTCCGATTAATCAAGCTCCGATTAATTAAGCTGCGGTCTCGATTGTGTGCGATAAAAATGTAAATGTTCTTCTGTTCCAGGTACCTTCCAGGCGCTAATACAATACGCCGACATGCTGTCGGCGCAAACTGCTAAACTCGTAAGTATCCGCTCGGGGCCATTTTTCCGGAGCAGTGCCTCCGGCCGATCGAAATTTTTCGTGGAATATTTTGAGAAACACCGTGCCATCCATTAGAAGCTGCAGCTGTTACGTTGGGAATAATGCAAATTTTCATTCGTGCCCACTATATTTCGCCGCGACCTCCCCCGGAACTGTTTTTATTAACGGCGGAAGGATACTTCGTGTAGCCGACTGGCTGGCCGCTTATTTGCGTCGACGAATTTCTTTTTCATCCCCGGCCGGCGAATTATTGGCGGACACTGGCTTAGCGGATCCGGGAGGATCCACCGGGACCATAATCAAAAAGTCAATGATCCCCTGGACCACGCGGTGCCCGCTAATAAATTAATTTTTTAAACGGAGAACATTTCGCTCGTTTAGCGGAAGCCGCGGTGTTGCGGTCCAATGCAGAGTAATATTTCTCTCGCATTGCGCCCAAGCTGACGGACAATGTGAGAGAAATTACTATAATATCATTATTTTTCTTTATTAATATCATCTAGCTTAAGGTAGCTAAAAAGTTTGCACCGAAAGTTCAAGTGCTTTGGCGCTGTCGAGATATATTTATAGATCGATGTCAAAGAAATTATTTCACTTTGATGCTCCAAACTGAAATCAACAGAACCATTACAATTTTTTAAATTAATTAAAGACTATCTTCTAGCTCAAGGTAGCTAAAAAGTTAGCACCGAAGGTCCAAATGCTTTGGTGCTGTCGAGATATATTTATAGATCGATGTCAAAGAAATTATTTCATTTTGGTGTTCCAAATTAAAGTTAACAGAACCAGTATAATTTATTAAATAAATTAAAGACTATCATCTAGCTCAAGGTAGCTAAAAAGTTAGCACCGAAGGTCCAAGTGACTTGGTGCTGTCGAGATATATTTATAGATCGATGCCAAAGAAATTATTTCACTTTGATGCTCCAAACTAAAGTCAACAGAGCCAGTATAATTTTTTAAATAAATTAAAGACTATCATCTAGTTCAAGGTAGCTAAAAAGTTAACACTAAAGACTCCTTTGCTTTGATGTAATATTGAGTCACGTCTACGGGCCAATACAAAACAGCATATTTCACAATGAAGCTGAAAACTCTAATTAATAGAACTACGATAATTTCTCTCACATTGTCCCTCCATGAGGGATTTTTCTTCAAAATCCATGAAAATGTACAACTTGAAAAGAGGAGAACCATAAAAGCGAGCCTCGAGCCTCGAATAATCGTATCCCCGCCTCCCAAGTTGCCCATTTTCGTTCCCAAATTGACGGACAACGCGAGAGAAATCACGAATTTTATTCGCCGTTCCTCCGATCCGAAATCGCCGGCCATTTAAACGCACGCGAACGGTCTCCCGAACGTAGCCGAACGCTCGCAAAGCGCAAGCAACGGGGCACGGTGCTGCGCGGCAATCGAATGAATTTCTACGGTGGCCGAAGTCAATCAATTTATGAAGTCACTGGGGAGAGGCCCGACCGGCGGCGCAGGGACGGGGGGGCAGTAGCATGATTGGCAACGCATCGCAACACCGTTTTCCCGCGGCACTAAAACGACCGTGTTCAGATCGACCTGTAATGCATTTCGCAGGGGAGGGGGGGAAAGCCGCAGAAAAAGCCACGATAAGCCCCAAGTACCCGGATTTGCTGCGAGCGTGGCCAATCCGGCTAACGAATAACTCTCGTCGGGGAAGATGAAAAATAAAATAGAATAAAATAGGGTCGGCGAATACACAGTGGCGAGGACAACTGTGCACGCACACGCCGGCTGTCACGCGGAAACGATGATCGCATCGCCAAGTTCCCCTCGGCAATCTCTTCGAAAACCGCGCGAGTTGTGATCGTTGCATCGCGAATTTTATGCATTCGAGACGAAAATGTAACAAAAATATAACAAAAATGAAACGCGGAACACGCCGACACTGTTACACGAATTCAATCGTTCGATTGCAATATTTACAACTCGTTAGAACGATTCGAAACGGGAATAAATGTTCGTGCGGTTTCTTGCAACGGATGCACTAAATTTTTATTTCGCATAAATACGTTGTCCAGTGATACAGGCGAAAACGTACAGTGCTGGGAAAAATAGATTTTTGAAGCAGCAAATAGAGTGTAAATATTTTTATCTTCGCGTGCAAATACAGAACTTGGCTGATAAAACCATTTTTAGCTAGCTTTTGTAGCTGCATACGGACGTTACTCAATTAAACATATTTGCAACGCTATTTTTTCACGTGTAACCACTGTTTCGAGAAAGGTTTATTTGTCAAATTCAGTATGATACGAGAACGTACAAATATTTGCAGTCCATTTAGTATTTGAAAAATCTATTTTCCCCGCTAACGCGTTTTCGATTCGAACGAAAATCGCCGCGCTCTCGTTTCTCATTTTTCTTACGATTTTTTTCAATAAATCACTTTCTTGCCTATGTTCGCGCGGCATTTTCTTTTCTTATTTTCGCCGTTACAACATGCCGATCGACCCAAAAGAACCCGGGACACCCTGTATATCATAAATCAGCTTATTTAAATCCTGGCCCGCAAGCCCCACTTCGTTAAAACTTTTTCCCACTCCGGCGGGAACTTCTGCGTGAGAAGGGCGGCCGGGGGGAGGGGGGAAGGTTGCGTGGAGAGAGAGAGAAAAAAAAGGAGCGGCGGCTTCGCGCGGGCTCGTTAATTACCCGAAATTGTGATCGCGGGAATAAAAGTTCGGTCTAATGATCAAAATGAACGGTGACGCGCCGCGGCGGCGGCCCCGGCATGTTCGAAATTCCGGCAAAATAAAATAAAAACGCCGGCTGAACGATCACCGTTTTCCCGCCGAATCCATTTCAAAACCCTCTTTGATGTTGCCTCTGCCCCCCCCCCCTCCCTCCCCACGACCCACGGGGCTTGCGGTTCTCGGCTTACGGGAACACTACAACTTTCGACGCCTGGCCTCGGAACAACGCGGCGCCCGGCCGCCGCCGCAAATAAGCTGTTGCAGTTAATTTGGGCTGCAAGGAACCGTTCATTACACGAAACAGCCTGCAACGAGAAGCTAGTAGCCACTGCCCGGACGATTTAACAGGGAGAGAGGGTAGTTAAACAGGTTGTTCGCAACAGCACGGTCCATAGAAGCTCTGTGTGCCCGGCCCTAGTTATATGCTACTTGATTGAGACGGCCAAGTAGGATAGAATGACGACACACCGCGTTTCCTCGCCTGCTATCTTTCTTCTAGCCAGTTTGCTGATTTTAATCTTCACCGAAATGTTACCTTTTTCGCGTCGACACGTTTTTAGTTTCGAGGTTTACGGCTACGGGGCCCCCTCGTCAGTTGATACTTCGTTGGGTCTTTTTACTAGCTTGGAACGAGGAGATTCAATTTTTCTTATTTTTTTTTCTCGGTCATTGTCGGCTGGTATCTTTCCCTCTGCTAATTTTTATATTTGCTGTAATGCGATTTTTTCATGTTAGGGAATTTTTATTCTCGCGGTTTCTTGGCTACAGGGTGCTCTTTGTTTGTTGATACTTCGTTGGGTGTTTTTAGTAGCCTGCAACGAGGGAGGTTCAATTTTTCTTAGTTTTTTGTCTCGGTCATTGTTGGCTTGTATCTTTCCCTCTGCTAATTATTATATTGGCTGAAATGCGATTTTTTGATGTTAGGGAATTTTTGTTCTCGCGGTTTCTTGATTACAGGGTGTCCTTTGTTAGTTGATACTTCGTTGGGTCTTTTTATTAGCTTGGAACAAGCAGGTTCAATTTTTCTTTTTTTTCTCGGTTATTGTTGGCTTGTATCTTTCCCTCTGCTAATTTTTATATTTGCTGTAATGCGATTTTTTCGTGTTAGGGAATTTTTGTTCTCGCGGTTTCTTGGCTACAGGGTGTCCTTTGTTAGTTGATACTTCGTTGGGTCTTTAGTAGCTTCTAACGAGATAGGTACAATTTTTGTGACTTGTCTTCACCATTAATAACTTATTAGCTAATAAAATAACTTTATATCTTTCTCTGGACGTCCGTTAATTTTTATCTTAGCTGGAGTGCAATTTTATGACGACAGCAAATTTTTATTTTCAAGATTTCTTGGCTACAGGGTGCCCTGTGTTAGGTGCTACGTCGTCGAGTCTTCCTAATAATTTATAACGACATAATCCTTGTAAATGATTTTCGAGACTGTTTCACATCTGGATCAATTAACCGTAAAAAAAGTAGATTGGATTTTAGTTGGCTCGAAAAATGTTTCCAAAAAATATTCGTTGCCCGATGGTTTGCGCGAGTTCGTAATTGGATGTCGCCCAATTTTTCGTTCCATTGTCCGTCGCTTGCGCTTGCGAGAAGAATAGGTTATAATTCATAGAGATTCGGCGAACAGCAAATTATGTGTTGGAAAACGAAGTCGGTTGGTCGCGATATTGAGCGCGCCACCTAAATTGCTGCTACGTCCGAAAATCATGGCTATTAAATGTCAATATCGTGCAATCACAGGTACAAAAGCCGTCTCCGATCAACAGTATTGGCCGAATTATAGCGGGTCGCATGAAAACCCGATAAAACGAAGCCCTCTCGGTTCTCCCGAGTGTTTGTTAATTACCGTCAACCCCTTTCCTTGCGAAGCCGAGAGAGAATTCTCTAAATCAGCGTGTCCGTTCTCATTCCGCGTTCCACGCCCGAAAGACAAATAACCGCCGCTTTCGTTCGAGAAACAAAATTCTAAAAAAAGCCTCGTGAATTTTAAAAATCCCGTGAATTTTCGAAAAACCCGCTGAACTTTAAAAATTTCGCGGGTGTTCTGGACAATTTTGTGAGTTCTAAAAATTTCGTGAATTTTAGAAAGCCTCTCCTATTCGGTGCTCGCCGGAAAAGACGCCGACCTGACGCTGTTTGCCCCGCGTTTACGAGACAAATGGGACGTGCTTCGTTGTTTCGGATACGTCAGGTGGCTCCTCGATAAAAAGGTGGCGCCGGGAACCGTGGAACGAAGTTCTCTACGGCGGAGCGCTTAATTCCGGCGAGAACACGCGTCGAATCTTCGCGCGTAAAAACTTCATTTTGCAATGTCGACCGGGCCCCGTCGCGAAGAAAGTTCTCTTAATAACTTCGCAACGGTGTTTCGCTAATTTAATTAAAAACATTGTCCCTCGGCGTGTTTATTCAGGGCACTTTCTTAAACGGGTTACATTTTACAGCGAGCTACATCGGACACCGGCTGAAACGGCGTTTTTAAAATCGAGTTTACCGTAGCGAAGCGAAAAGAGAGCGAGAGAGAGGGAGAGAGAGAGAGAAAGAAAAAAGAACAAGAGAGCGAAAAGCAGGCGAACACGGAAGCCGGCTTCCACATATTTTCCCTCTCGTCTTCGCGCCTCCTTCGCTTCCCGATTTTTGGATTTGCTTACTCGCCGGTGATCCTCTTAGATGGAACCGCCGCCTATGGCTCTGTCCACGGGCAGGATCGATCGATCGAGGTTTATCGAACGGCGGCGGTCGATCGAAGGAAAATGTTATTCCGTATTATTTTGCATTTCAGGCGCGAACCGAGCCTTGTTTTCCCACGCTGCCGGACACACGCCGCAAATTGAATCACTATGCCCCGTACATGTTTTCGGCTAGCATCATTTTATAGCGCGTCCGGAATATTTTGTTCAACGATACAGCAATCGTTGTCTCGTTTTTATAGTCGTTGACAATCGGTAATTATAGAAACGAGCCGTCTACTACTTTCGTCGATGTTTCAAATTTTCCACAAAATTGTTGATGTTCAGACGGCTATAACTTTGTGCAAAAAAATCATACGGCAATGGGACTAAGCTCATTTTAAAGCTCGAAGCGTCTACTTTCGGAGGCTGTCCATCGATTTCTTTAACAAAATTTAATCGCGACACGATGGATGGGAATTCTCTCTCGTTCTAGATTTTATTAGTTTCATCGGAGTTCCAAATTTCCGAAAAAATTGTTGATATTCGAACAGCTATAACTTTGTGAAAAAAAATCCTATAGCAATAGAACTAGGCTCATTTTAAAGCCTGAAGTGTCTACTTTCGGATGTCATACGTCGATTTCTTTAAAAAAATTTATTCGCGATACGATGGATGGAGAACCTCGTCCCAGACTTCACACGAAATTTCCAACCTTCGAAACATCGACGATGTTCAAAATACTGTAACTTCGTGAATAAAAATCGTAGATCAACGAAACTAAACTCATTTTAAAGCTTGAAGTCGCTACTTTTTCCGTGTATAATTTATTTTCGTCGAAAAAATTGTTCGAAAGCACAGCACGCGGGGAGCCGTAACAATTTATACCAGACAAAGTAGAAATCAGTCATTTATGGAATCTTGACACTAGAAACGGCATAAAAAATGGACAATTTGGGAGTAGTAGATACGATTATTCGAGCCTTGCGCCTTATTTTTATAGTTGTTGACAACCGATATCTTTAAAAACGAGGCTCGAGCAATCATGTTTCCTCGTTCCAAATTGTCCATTTTTGTGCGCAATCTGAGCGCGAATTATAGAAAAATTATCGTATTCGTACGCGACGAGAACGTAATGCTACCGTAATACAGTCCGATGAAAAATTGATCGGCGAATTATATCGCGCGTGTTCTAAACGGGAACAAAACGAGAGCTTCCCTCTCGCGGCGGTTTTTATGTTAGGGAACACCCGCGGGATTCGCGGCGCGCCAGATTTTACAAGCCGAACGATTATTTACACGCCCCTTTGTGAGGCCTCTATCGACTTCGTTTACATTATTATTCCCCAACGTAATTGCCACCCCCCTCCCTCGGATCGACCGCGCATTAAATTAATATTTACGCCGGCCGCGGAAAAAGGCACCAGTCAACGCAAACAACTGCGATTACTGCGTCGCCGAGCAAAATGTTCGCTTAAATCCAACATCGTTAGTTTTTTTTTCGACTTAAATAATCAGTTCTCTTAGCTCGAACGCGTCCTATTTTTGATCTGTTTCACTCGAACCCGTCACAGCTTGTCCTGCTTGTCGATCTTTGTTCGAAGGCAACCTACTGTGGGCTCATTTTGTTTAAACGGACGCGAAACTTTACTTTACCGGTCCAGAGATTTTTCGCTTTTTTATGGACCATCCGGTAGATTGCGTCGAGCAAACTCCAAAAATTCAAGTCCCGAGGTGCGTAAACAATTGGTTCAAAAGTTATACGCGTTGAAAGCCTTCGTATACGCATGCATAACCTTCGAAGTAAAGATTAGCCAAAATGGCTACTCGTCTATGCTTGCACTGCCATCTAGCAGCCCTTCTGAGGAATTTCTTTGACATTTCTGCTGTCATCTTGCTGCTCCTTTCACGGAATTACATCTCTCGACGGACTATGTTCCAATGTGGCATCGTACCGACATGTCAAAAACGCTCGAAAATCAACTTCGAACGCGAATAACTTTCGAGCCAATGGTTTGCGCGCCTTGGGACTTGAATTTTTGGCGTTTTCTCGGCGAAATCTACGAGACTAAACATAAAAGAGCGAAATATCTCTGGACCCTTAAAATAAAGATTGGCCCATTCTGGCATCGCTGCGAAGCGCAACCAACAGTTTCATTCAACAAACGTTCGCCTAGCATTCGAATTAGCCTCGCGCAGCCGGCCGAAGTGAAAACGCGCCGCCGGAAGACACGAAATAACGCAGAGATTTCGCGTGTAGAATTCGCAAAAACGTTCGGCCGGTTCTTGCCGGCCGGCGAGAAACGGTTCCACGGGTCGCTTTGTGGTCGTGTTCCCGTGACTTCCGCTAAATTGCGAAATCGCATTCGCGAGTCCGCCGGCAGAAACGAACCGACAAAGGCTTTTTTCTGCCGGAGGATGGGCGGGCCGAGTCGCGAATCGTACGCCGCTCGGGGTGCCGATAGGCGGGGCAGGGAGGGGGGCCGAGAGCCCCGCGAAAGAAAAAAAAGAGCGCGGATTTTCGCTCGGTTTGAGGGCAACAGGAGGAAGAGGGGGGGAGGGCGCGGTGGGCTGGATGCGTGGTAAACAATCGATGCAGGAAGGGTAGAAACTCTGCCGCGGTAATCGAATTTCTTCGGTCGTTCGAGAGCGGACGAACGAGTTCTCTGCGCTGCCGGCGAATTCGATTACACCAGGAAAATTCGAATCCGCGCCGCGTTTTATTAGCCGGCGTGCTGCGCGCCGCTAGACGGCTGCGAAAATTCGCGAAATTTCTCGGTAGCCGGAAATCACGTTTCGCTAGGCGGCCGAAGGCCTCGGCGGGCCCCGGGTGTCTCGGTGTTCGGCGGGAACTTTTGATTCGATATCCCTCCCGACGCGTTCGCTGGCGATATACCGATTTCCATAAAGATCCTCGATCAGCCGGCTCTCCAAGGAAATGGTTCTATATTTGTCATCGAAGCTGTTATGCATTCGGTCCGAACAATAATTTCCTGAAGCTTCTAGAAGCACTTCAATCTGCACCACCTGCGGGGTGACATTGAAATACCTCTGAAAACTTTGGATAATTTTTTCCGGCAATCAAACTATAACGGATTTCAAGACTGAAGCCTCCTCTTTCCAACGACTGCTAAAAAATTGCTCTACGATTTTTTCCCGTTGTTCTGTAAATCACAAACGAGGAACAAATTCGGTGGTTTAAATTCCTCATGATTTAAAAATCGATGATATTAAAAGTCTCATAATTTCCAGAAGAAATTTCTTATGATGATACAGATTAATTCATTTTAAAGCTTGAAACTTCTACTTTCGCTGCACGTAGCTGATTTTTTCTTGAAATTTTTGTTCTTGTTGCACCGGATCGGGAACTGAGGGCACCTATTCGCTTAAAAATAGGGAAAATTCAAACTTCTTTCAATTCATTGAAAAATTTTTTTCGGAAATGGAACTGATGTGGATTTGAAGATTGAAGCCTCTTCTTTCCAATGACTCCTCAAAAATTGCTCTACGATTTTCTCTAGCTGTTTTATTGAACAGGAAAGAGAAACAAGTATGATGAATTAAATCCCTCGTGACCTAATAAACTTCGAAAAAGTGATGGTATTCAAAGCCTCATAATTTCGGCATACAAAACAGTACAGTGATACACCTTGATTCATTTTGAAGCTTGAAGCTTCTACTTTCGCTGTGCATAGTTGATTTTCTCTTGAGATTTTTTTCTCTATTGCACCGGGTCGGAAACTGAGGATATCCTTTTGCTTAAAAATGAGGGATATTCAAACGTCTGTAAACTCATTGAAAAATTTTTTACAGAAATGAAACTGAAGTAGATTTCAAGACTGAAGCCTCCTCTTTTCAACGGCTCCTCAAAAATTTACCTGCGATTTTTTCTAGCTGCTTTATGAAATAGAAACGAAGAGCATGTTCGGTCGTGCAAAATCCTACAGCGCATTTGACATAACTCCATAGATGGCCCCGCACACGTTGCATACAAAATGTAATAAAACGGCTGGAAAAAATCGTAGCTCAAGTTTTTGCAGCTCTTTGGAAAGAGAAAGCTTCACTCTACAAATCTATCATAGTTTCAGTGACGACAAAAATTTTTCGAAGTTTTTGCACACGTTCGAATCTGCCACCTTTTTCAAGACAAACGTGATTTCTTGAGTTTCGTCCGCATCATACGATCTTCGGAGAAAATGTACAATGGTTAGCGAAAACAGAGGATTCAAGCTCCATAACGAGATCAGTTTTATTGTCGCGGGATTCTTCGTCGCGAAATTATAACAGTTCCATAAAGTTCCTTTATTCGATTTCGAATTTCAGCCGTTGGCTGACTTTCCGCCGAACTTTCATCCGAAACGTCCCGGCCAGGCCGAGCTGTTTATTAATTCCCGTTAATTTTCGGGCCGAAAGAATTCCCCGGGAAACGTAATTATTAACGTTCGCTTTGCAGAAACCGTCCGGTTGACTAATTGCTTACGCTAGAGGACTAGGGATCCCTGCTAGCTGAGACCGAAATAATTTTAAACTGATTACGCGCGACCGTAAGAGAATTCGGGCTTGAAAATTCATTAAAAATCCGTTGCAAACGCGGCCGGACCCCGGGAACGCAATATCCCGGCCGCTTTTTTTTCCGCTTTCCTTTCGTTCTCATCAGTCCGTTGAAATGACACACCGCGGTCGGCTCGTCGGCGTACAAAGAATACGCAACGCGGACTAAGAAACTTCCGCGGATATCTGAAATTAAATTATTTTAATATCGCAGCCCCGGTCCCGGCCGGCCTTAAAAATAGTTCGACCAGTGCGGACGGTGCTCCCGCGCTACCCTTTTCTGCGCGGGAATGCGAAAAACTGTTGAAACTTCCGGCAAATTAAATCTAACAATCGGCATTCGATATTTTTCACTCATTCCTGCTAGCTCGGCCCTCTCCGCCACGGATCCATGGAACGTTCAGGGTAAACAATGGTAATTTAGGTTTCAAAAGCCCGTTGGTGCTCAAAGAATTTATTTTCTTGGCGGAAAACATTTTTTTTTCTGTACGCTGAAGCATCGAAAAAGGTATCCTGAAAGTTCGAAGGAAGTTCATCGATCCATTTGTTCAATAATTCGCGAATTTCGATCCGATTTTGAAGGCTTTCCTGGAACGATTCGAAATTTTTCACCGAAAAATTAGCACATATTCAAATAAAATAAATATTTTCTGTACAGTAAAATCCGAACAACAATAACCTGAAGGTTTAAACAAAATTTCATCGAGCCATAATTTATTTAAAAATTCGCGAATCTCGATCCAATTTTGAATGCTTTCCTCGGATGATTCGAAATATTTCCCCCAAAAAATTAACATATTCAAATAAAATAAACATTTTCTGTACAGTAAAATCCCCACAACAATAACCTAAAAGTCTAAAAAAAATTTCATCGAGCCACCATTTGTTTAAAAATTCGCGAACATCTAGTCGGTCTCAGCGGTCTCATTTCCAAACTAGTCGGTCGATGCACGGCTCTGAGTAATTTTCGAATTTACCACCCTTTTGTCGTGATCGCACGATAGGCCACGTTATCAAGAATTCGGCAAATTTTTATCGCGACGGTAACACGGTTCGCCGTGACCTGATCCCTGGCCTCCCGATACCAGGAGTAACGCGTGGGGTAGTCTTAACCCTCGGGTGACGCCACGGGCCACCTGTACGCAACCGGTCCGGTAATTATGTATGAAATTCATTAGCCCGTGTAAATGGCCGACAGAGAGATACAGCGAAACGTAGTCCGGTCGCAGGCGCACGTGCATGCTCCAACAATGCACGGTCAGCGGTGCATACGCAGGTCAAACACATGGCTAGGTTTGCTTGGACATGCTCCGGGCTGTGTGTGCCTGTACCTATTCATACGCAGTCTTGAACCTGCATACACAATTAGACCGCCTCTTTCCGGCCTAACTGCGACTGCGCTGTGCCCCTGGCCTGGCTGTGTGCAACTTCTCGCTGGAAAATCTGCACGCTTGCTTAGAACTCGTTAGCGCACTCGATAACCGGAATCCGCGACTTTTTCGCGTGATCGCGGCGCCTGTGGAAGTCAACGATACAGTAATGTCTCCCTAACTGACGCTCAGATTACAGTAATGTCTCCCTAACTGACGCTCAGATTACAGTAATGTCTCTCTAATTGACGCTTCGATTGTGCACAAAAATGGACAATTTTGAAAGAGGAAATACGATTATTCGAGCCTTCCAGCTCGTTTTTATAGTCGTTGACAATTCGTAACTATAAAAACGAACCGCAAGGCGAGTCTGAGACTCAATTTTGATGGACCTAATTGAGCGGAATCATGCTGGCATAAGTCACATTTTCCTGATTGCGAGAAATAAGGCGCGTTATTGTTCGTTGATCAAATTGTTGATATTCAAACAGCTATAACTTTGTGCAAAAAAATCATACGACAATGGAGCTCGGCTCGTTTTAAAGCCCGAAGTGTCAGCTTTCGGAGACCGTACGTCAACTTCTTTAACAAAATTTATTCGCGACAGAGTGAACGAGAAAGCTCGTTCCAGATAATACAACGAAATTTCCAACCATCGAAACATCGACGATGTTATAAATATTGTCACTTCGTGAATAAAAATCGTAGAGCAACGAAACTAAACTCATTTTAAAGCCCGAAGTCTCTACTATGTCCGTGTATAATTCATTTTCATCGATATCATTGTTCAAAGACACGGCACACAGTAAAAAGCTGCATACAGTAAATTCTCCCCAATTGACGCTCAGATTGCCCACAAAAATGGACAATTTGGGGAGAACAGATACGATTATTCGAGCCTCGCAACTCGTTTTATACAATTGTTGGCAATTCGAGGGGATTCGCTGTATTTCTTTTCGCTCGGTAAATTAATGTATGACCAGGTTGTCGCCGAGGATCACGAGGCTAACGAGCACCGATCGGATGGTTCCGCGGTCCGATGAAAATTCGTGCGGTAACATGTCGGTTGGTGGTTCTCTTTTCCAGTCGCTGGAGGGCCAGAACATCTACAATTCCTGTTGCACGCTGCGCATCGACTACAGCAAGATGCAGAACCTGAACGTGAAATACAATAACGACAAGTCGAGGGACTACACCAACCCGACGCTGCCGACCGGTGACGCGAATTTGGACGCTGCATCGCTTGCACTTGGAGGTGAGCTTCTTCCACAGTTGCTGATGGGTGCTGGGTCACAGCCACGCGCTAGAATACCCGGTGAGTAGCTATGATTCGCTCAAATCGGACGAATTGCATTTGGATTCAATAAAGTCAGCCTCATTAAAGGAAGAAACAAATCGTGTGCCATCGTCGATAAGAAAACGTTTCAGAGTTACAAGCACCTTTTACCTCCTTCGAAGGGCGATCGCATCGATCACCGATTAATCACCTTGCGATTTAAAACCTACCTTTACCCCTGCGATGACAAATCTATTCGCAATTAACGGTTGTCTAGTTTAATTAGTTTAATTCGCTAGTCGAAGATCGAGGCAACGTTCCGGAATTCTTTTTTTTTTCTTTACCGAACCGGCGAACCTATCGATCCGAAATTTTCTGGGCTATTATCGTCAGCGTTTCGTGGGCGCTCACAATTTTTTTACAGAGAAATCGTCGATCCCGTCGGCGGCTAAAAAATGCTTTGTTAACCGCTCGAGACGGGCCAACTAATTCGACAATTCCCAGGGAATCTCGGGCTTTGAACGGCAACTTTCGGCGCCTTTGTGGCTCGTACCGGTATTCATCGGCCGGGCGGGAGTGGGGCGGACGTCGTTAAGATAAAATTTAATTAACACCTGAGCTAGGTGGACCCGACAATAATGGCGCGGTTGTACAATAACGAAGAAGCAACTGTCTCGAACGAAGGCGAAGTATCTATGAAATGAAATTCCCGACAAGTTAGTAACCGGGCCGGCGAGTTTAGCGGGAACTTTCCAGAACGTGGCTGTTTTTTTCATTATGAAAATTGAATTCCGCCGGATTTTCATCATCCGTGCGCCGTTATCCCGCGCGTTTCCATTACTCCGCTCGCATCAGCCCGCGGGGGCTGCACGGTTCGCTTTTTAAAACATTCCCCCTTTTATTTCCTCCGACTCGCGCACGCCGTGGACGAAGAAAAAGAAGAAGAAGAACAGCCGGAATGTGTTTTTCGTTAACAGCCGCGTGTGTCTACTTTTTAATCACAGCCTCGTCGCGCGCGATCTAAGAACTGCTTCCCGTCCACCGTTTGATCTCCGTCGACCGGCAAACTAGGCCTCTCCTGTCCCCGAGGCTCGTTCCCGTGTTCCACGATTTCGTAAACTTAAACGAACACTACCATCGAAAATCTATACCTCATTTTACACGGTTCCCACACTTGGCAACACTGCTGGACTTCGGATATCATGTCCTTATTTCAAAGGGTGACTCGATCTTACGATCGAAGAAACATTGACCATATTCAATCTATCGCTGTTTCGTGGAAAAAAGTCGCACAGTGGTCGAACTAGACTCATCTTGAAGAACAGAGCCTCTACTTTCCAACGAGCTATCAGAAATTAGGCTACGATCTTTTCTTGCTGTTTCGTGAATAAAAATCGAGGAGCAAGTTCGAACGTTTGAATCTCTCATGGCCCAATGAGCTTCGAAATATCGATAACATTCAAAGTCTCGTAAGTTCGATGAGAATAATCGTACGAAGATACACCTCGACTCATTTTAAAGCTTGAAGTCTCTACTTGAACATAGTGGAAATAACCTTGAACGTTACTTTTTAGCTTGACCCTTTCTCAATGAAAAATAAAGTAAAAGATCGAAGTCTCGTTTTTCAAGATTTGGCGCATTCTGTCACCTGTACCGAGTTCAAAGAATTGTTTTTCGAAATCTTTGAAATATGAGATGGTAGTGGGAAGTCTCCCGTTTAAAATGACTCCTTAAAACTTGACGTACGATTTTTCCGCACGGTTTTATCGCGCGGTGAAGCGTGCCTCGGCATTGGTACTTTCTTTCACGGGATATTTTTCGATCGACCGAGCGACTTGAAATTTTTCGGGAAGCTGGACAAATTAGTTCGAACCTCGGTGAAAATCCGGGAACGGTGAAAACCGAAGCGACGAGTACACGGTTTTAGGTGGAATCATTAGGAGCCGGTGGCCAAGGATTGTGTTGATACCGCAGAATTTAATAAACGCCGACCGAGCAGCGAGTCTTTCGTTTCCGAAATTCGAACTATTCGCGGCCGTAATGGATTTTCTATTTAGCCGGGGAAAAAAATAAGGGGAACGAACGGGAACGCGGGTAGGAAAATGTACAAACAATTCCGGGCGCAGCGGTCGGGAACGGATTACGGAATCGAGTAAAATGCACCATTAAATTTTACATGGTGCCTCGGCATTCCGCGCGATGTTTTCACGAAGTCAGTGGCCACCGGTGCGGATCGATGGGCCCCCGGCCCGGGGAATCGATCGATCAATTAGCCGTGCGATTTCCCAGCGTTCAGTCCATTAGAATTAATTATATTAATAGCAATACCGACCCGTTTCTGTCATTCGAACGTTATGATAAATTGTTATTTCGTGACTGCGCGAGCCGGCGGGTGCCGGTGCCGCCTCGGCCGCCGCCATGTCTCCCTGCTTCCAATTTGCCGGTCGTTTTCAGCTCCATTTTCGAGCGGGATCGAATTGCGTGCGGTCAGACGGTATTATTTCCTCGGGTAAATTAATTAATTGCGCTGCAACGGGAGAACACGGATACCAGGCCGATCGATGCCACCGAATGTTTCGACTTTCCGCTGGACCGTTTCTTTACCCCCCACCCCCTTGCCACCCTTATCTCTCGCCGTTTCATATTTACAATCAGCCGCGGAACTGACATGCTGCACCGACTAGTTCGCTGCACAATGGCTAGAGAGATTTTTGCTAAAATTACAAATTGTTCGAGCGACGAAAAATATAAACTCTCGTGGTTGAAGACAAATGGACCATGTTCCGTCCATTGTTATTTCGTGAAGACAAATCGTACAGTGGTCGAACTATACTCATTTTCAAGACTGAAATCTCTACTTTCCAACGACTGCTCAAAAATTGATCAGCGATTTTTGTTCGCTGTTTTATAAATGAAAAACGAGGATCAAATTCGATCGTCTAAATTACTCATGATCTCATGATTTCAATGAAATCGATGATCTTGAAATTATTATAATTTCGTGAAAAAAGATCGTATCACGATACAGCTTAACTCGTTTTAAAGCTTGAAGTCTCTACTTTTGCTTCCTGTGGTTCATTTTTTCCTCAGATTTTTTTTCCGAGTTACAGCGAGTCGTAAACTGAAGATACAATTTTGCTTGAAAATAGGGAAAATTCAAGCATCTCTAAAATCCTCAAAAATTTTGTTTCCTCGTTAAATTTTCCATCAATTCGAAGATCGAAGCCTCCTCTTTACAACGACACCTCAAAAATCGACGTACGATTTTTTCCAGCCATTTTATGAATCAGAAACGAGCAATAAGTTCGCTCGTATAAAATCCTATAGTGCATTCGAAATAACTCTATAGTTAACCGCGCACACATCGCATACAAAATTTGATAAAACGGCTAGAAAAAATCGTAGCTCAAATTTTTGCAGGTCATTGGAAAGAGGAAACTTCGATCTACAAAACCGCTGTAGTTTCAGCAACGAGAAAAATTATCCAAAGCTTTTACAGACGTTCGAATTCGCATAATTGTTTAAAACATAGGACGCAAAGTTTATACGCTATATTATGTGGTGCAAAAAAATCTTGGGAAAAAGCGAATTTTTGTTGAGATGTTCGAGGTACTAGTTCACTAAACAATAGGTAAATTTTTGTAAAAACTGCCATTGACCGGAGCGAGAAGAAAAACATAAAAATCGCATATCGCAACCGTCTGCACCTAGATTGTACTCGCGTCCCCGAAAAAGCCCATGATAACTCTGAAACGTTTTCCACCGATCGTCTGACTTATTGGATCACGTAATTCGCCGATTTCCGATAGATACAGTCTGGTTAGAAGGGAGACGAACACCATTCGTCGACGAACATCGTGGCCGAAATTGTGCTAGTGGCTGCGAAAGCCCACGGTAAATCGACCTTGACACGAAAAACCAGCGAATCATAGCTAATCAAAATTCCCACAGCTTGTTCACCATTAGCAATAGGCATGGCGAACCCATGGCGGAGTGCGCCGAGTCTCGAGCCTCTATCAACGAAAACCGTGGCGCGATAGAGGCTGTGCCCCGCACCATGGGCTCACGCCATGGTGCGAATGAATTTATTTGGATTTGTTGCTGTAGCAGCTAAGTAAAACAATTCAAGCCATATAGTCTGCGCACACTTTTGCTGCCAATTACGCTTAGCGTACTAGCTGCACACCGTCGCCGGTTGAAATCCGGAGCCAGCAGGGGTTCCCAAGCCCCGCCATGAGTTCTCGCCGTGGTTACAGTTCGCTCGATTTATTTTCCCGTAGTAGCCGAGCGAGTTAATTCGTGCCGTAGCTTCACTTTGCTGCCAGCTTGCTAGGCCACAGTGGTTCTCAACGCGCCATGGGCTTTCGCCAGAGAATACTGATTATTTTTGCTGCTGATATTATGAAACATATAGTTTTGTCACCCGCCGTAAATTCACGCTACTGCGCTTGGTAGGCCGGCGTCTAAAACCGTTAGTGGCCGACGATAATCAAACTTTAGCGGCCGATGCATCTTCGGCCAGACTGTAAATTTGCTAAATTGTTTGCAACACCACGCCGACCAAAGTACTACAAACGATTCTAACGACAGCTTGTAAATTTCCTGAAGTAGAGTCCATTGCAGGGGCACCGGGTGTGCTGCCCACGCCCTTTGCTGCCATGCACGGCCTGCCCTCGCCCTTGGCGGGTCCCTACAATGGGGTACCACCCGCTGGAGGCCTGGCTGGACTCGGCGGTTTCCCTCTCGGAGCGGCAGGCCTCGGGGTTCGTGTGCCCACCAACGCGCAAACCTCCGCCGTGCTGCTCGTCAGCAACCTGAACGAAGAGGTAAGTGCTCCGCCGAAGGACGGTCGGCCGATTCGCTACGAAATTAGCGGCTCGATTACACGGGATGGGCGAAAGGGCCTCGATCGAAGCACGAAGGGAAGGTTGCTACTCGTTGGTTGCGAGCGATTTACAAAATTCCCGTGACGAAGCCAAGGCGGGCGTTGCACGGTAAGTTCTTTCGAATTCGTCCCTCGGCTTTGAAGGAAAAATCGGCGATCTGGGACGAGCAGATGCGATGATGAATTAATAACGATCGCGTGTGCTCTTTCTATCGCTGTCCAGTTTCGTTCGCAAGCTTGAGGGGCAATTTGGGAGAGTTTACTCTGCAGCTTTGTTATTTGCAATCTTGGACAACGTTCTCGTTCGGTGCCGAATCTCGCGCAACGATTCGCCTCCTTCTTCGTGACTTCTCTTTTTGTCGTCGCGGGACGCAGGACGTCGATGGTACATCGGCGGACTGCGTTGTTGTCCACGACCAGGATAATTTTGATTCGACACTGAGAGCAACGGCGCGGCAGATTTTTGCAACGGAGAATTTTTCGACGCGTGTTTCGTCGAGACCGGTGAAAAGAGCCCGTAGTCAGATTTCAGTTAGCCGCGAAGTTCATTGAGAAAATCCGCCGTTTCTCTCGGTGTCCGCCTATGTACACGAAACTGGCTTAGGTACGTACGTATACAACGAAAGTTACGCAACTACTACGATACGATTACAACGTAGTGCTACGTAGGCAACCCTTGCAGTCTCCCCATCCACCGACGCGAGAGCTCCTCTCGCCGAACAGTCCTCGATACCGTCGCGGTCTCGCCACGGATTTTCCACGCTGTTTAATCGACCCAAAAACAACCAGTGAAACTGGCATTGTTTCTAGCGGAAAGACTCCTCCGGGTTTGTTCATTTTCCCCGCATCGTTTACAACGACCGACGGTATCGAGCGGCTGCTGCCTCCTTCGGCGACTAGGAACCTCGTGGTCTCGATGCGTATGCCGCCCTTTTTACGTCACGAGCCCTATATATCTTGTCCACAACCCTCTGACCCCGCTCATTCTCGATACACACATATAGAAATCGTTCCGAACGTCACCATTCTCTATCCTAATCGAGTCGTAGCGTTGTCGGTTACGGTCTCGCTTCCCGAGAGGTGCTTTTCGTTTCTCAGATCGAGGAGATATTTTTCGTTGACTTTTTCTAGCGTGGACAGACGTGGTTAAATCTTGGTCTGACTTTAGGGTGGATTTGATTGGACGTTAGGCCTGAATCTATTTAGAAGTAAGTAAGGTTTGAATTTACTTGAACGCGAGCGAGGTCTGAATCTACTTAGAGTTAACTAAGGTCTAAATCTACTTAGAGTTAACTAAGGTCTGAATCTACTTAGAGTTAACTAAGGTCTAAATCTACTTAGAGTTAACTAAGGTCTGAATCTACTTAGAGTTAACTAAGGTCTAAATCTACTTAGAGTTAACTAAGGTCTAAATCTACTTAGAGTTAACTAAGGTCTAAATCTACTTAGAGTTAACTAAGGTCTAAATCTACTTAGATCTAACTCAGACCTGAATCTAACCAGACACAGCTGAGGTCTAAATCTACTTGGACTAACGCAGACCTAATTCTATGTTGACTTTAACCGAACTGTACTCTACTTAGATCTAGTCCAGACTTAACTATACTTAGACTAAACACAGACCTGAATCTAATTAGATACAGCCGAGATCTAAATCTACTTGGATCTAACACAGACCTGATTCTACATACACTTGATCCAGACTTAGACTCTACTTAGATCTAATCGAGATTTGACTCTACTTACACCTAACTCAGATCTGTATTTAGACTTAACTCAAACTTGATTTACTTGTATCTAACTCAGACTTGAATCTACTTAGATCTAACTTAGACCTGAATCTAACTTTGATTTAAATCTACTCAAACCTCGATCTATTTAGACCTTAAAGTAGTCAGGCCTGAATCCACTTAGATCTGAATCTAATTAATATTGAATCTATTTAGACCTGAATCTACTTAGACCAAAGTCAGACCTGAATTTAACTTGGTCCTAAATATTTACTGAAACTTCAATCCATTTATACCACAATATAGTCAGACCAGAATCTACTTAAAATTGAATCTACTCAGACCTGAATCCAACTAGACCTTAATTAATTGCAGTCTGAGATTTCTATGAACATACACAGCTAATAAAATATTAATTAGAGAATTGTTATTTCGGCATCGTTGACCATTCGTATGGGCAGTTATAAACGAAAGGCACCTCCTTAGAAGACTGTGTGTCAACGTCACACTTCGCAGCTGCAACTATTGTCACTACTGTACTATAACTATGTGTACTACTATCGTTGCGCCGCGCGCACAAGCTTCCGACCAGTGTCTTCTCCCTCTGGCGAACAGACGTTCAAGTATACGTATATACATACATACATACATATATCTATGTATAAATATATATACATGTATGTATATGTATGTAAATATGTATATGTATATATTTACATATACTTTTCCCTACTTTTTACTTTGTATTTTTTTTCAACCCCCCGCGAAATCATTCCCGCGTTACGAGGAACGACAAAACCACGAGGGATTCATATTGACGAGAAGGTCCCGGCTGTTTCTCTGCTTTCACTCCGTTCTCTCTGTCTTCTCTGTCTGTTTCTCTGTACTTGTTTCCTCCTCTCACGATCGCGGAGGGCTGACAGCCGAAGGAAAATCGACCGGAAAAGTGAGTTCCAGCTCTTTCGCTGCCGCTGACGTATATATCGTGTGTGTACGTCGGTGCATTTGCGAGTCGCGTCTCGCCGAGGCTACACCGTGTGTCCTCTATATACATTCCTCTCAACTTCTGCGGGCGGTACACGCCACCGGCAAACGTTCGGAAACTTTTATTCATTTATTAACCGCGCGTCATTGAATTTTCCAGTATCTGCACACACGCCAGAATTTTTATTAATTAAACCGGAGTCGACGGACAGTTCGCCGAGAACGAAAATTTACCGAAACGACGCAGAAAACACTCTTGCCGGTACAAAGTTTATTTTCCTCCACTCGCCGAACTGTGCAGGAAACTGGGGAGGGGGGAGGGGAGGAGGGGGGTAAGCGATCGATCGATATTATTTTTTCGCTTACAGAAAATCTTGTTGTAGTTGCAGTAGTTAAATTTCTTTTTCCGATCGAAACGCGCTCGTTTTTCAATTTATTTTGACGTTCTTGTCGAGACGCGATTCGAGATGGATGTTTCTCGATCAGCGAAAGGTCTGGAAAGCCCCTAAAAATGAAAACATGAGAAAGCATGAGAACCGTGAAACTTGTGCGCGTGCCAACACTATACATTGAATCCTATTTTACTCGCTGACTACTGACTGGACTCTGTCTGTTCTCTGTGTAGATGGTCACGCCTGACGCTCTCTTTACCCTGTTTGGTACGTCTCTACATTTATATTATTAATTATATTACATTATTAATTATTATATTTACATGCGTGGACACACTGACAAACACACAAGCATACACATACACACAAATACAAAACACGGAAACACAAATATACGAAAACTGAAAATACACATAACACATAAACACGAACACACACCGACACGTTTTTCCACGTGTTTCCGCGTGTTTGGAAGCATTTTTCCCGGAGAGTGAAGAGAAAGAACAAACGATTTTTGCGATGTTCGTTTTTTTTTCTTTCTTTTTTTTTGCATTCGCGTGGAATGAATGATTCACACGGTCACATATCGAGAAAACACGAACAGGAAAATATAGCGTGTCGCTATCACGATCGTCGCTGTCGACATTGTCGTGTCGCTGAAAATTTTTTCTTCTATTCTGATAGTAGAATTTTCGTTGGATGTGTTTTCATTTCTCTCTCTCTCTTTTTTCACAACTTTATTTTATTTTTATTAATACAGAAAATCTCGATCATTGTCACTCTCCTGTTCACGTGAAATACGGATATATTGTATAGAGATGTTCTTTTTTTTATTTATTTGTTCGTTTATTTATTTATTTACATTTCATTCGTTTTTTCTGACATTCTCAATCAACGTTCATATTTTTCCCGATATTTTCGTGACTTCAACTTATTTTATTACTACAGCTATTTCATTCCATATCACATAATCCACCCATGCCATGAGCCATCGAATCATCGTCCGCCCATAAGACGCATTGTTATATTATTATTTTCATGTTCTTTACTTCCAAGCATCTCTTCTAAATTCGTTTCGTTAATATTTTTATTAATATCAGTTCCAGACACCTTAATATTCTTAATATTACAGAAGCTTTCGCTTATTTTACGTAATTCCATATAGGAGCTCACTTCTCGGCAGCCGATCGGCTCGACCCTTTCTCCACCGATAGAACGTCGAGAAACCCCGTTAAAATACAGCCGAATCCGTCGGCCGTAAATCGTACGATTTCTTTTTTCGTGTCCGAACCAGTCGATTTTTGCCGATGTTCGCGGGTGTTCGACGACGTTCGATTCGATCGGTGGTCGAGCCGATCGGCTCGATGCATGCCCCAGATCTTAGTCCGATCGTACCCCCAGTCTTCGGTCGGCTGAATCTATTGTCTCGATCATCTTTTCGACGACCCTTAGACACCGTCATAAGATACCTAGACCCCGGGATCCCGGTCGAACTTACTAAAGGTGATGTTTGCGTGTTGTGCATGTAGGCGTTTACGGGGATGTACAGCGTGTGAAGATTCTCTACAACAAGAAGGACTCGGCACTGATTCAGATGGCCGAACCCCATCAGGCACACTTAGGTAATTATAGACGAACGCGCCTGGCCCCTAAGCGGTGACGGCAATATCTCTCTCTCTCTCTCTCTCTCTCTCTCTCTCTCTCTCTCTCTCTCTCTCTCTCTATTTTTATCTCTGTCTCCATATACATATATATATATATATGTTTTATATGTGTTTTATTATCACGATTTCTTGTTCCACGACAGCATTGACACACATGGACAAGCTGAGAGTGTTTGGGAAGCAGATCAAAGTGATGCTTAGCAAGCATCAAACTGTTCAGTTGCCGAAGGAGGGACAGCCAGACGCGGGTTTGACGAAGGATTACACCAACAGTCCCCTTCACCGATTCAAGAAACCAGGCTCGAAAAATTATCAGAACATCTACCCACCGAGCGCAACCTTGCATTTATCGAATATTCCGTAAGTGACGTTCCACGGTCCAGTGATTTCTCTCGCATTGTCGGCTCGAGAAGTCGTCCATTTTCGTTTACAAGCCGAGCGACCAACGCGAGAGAAATCGCTGTTCTCCGCCGATGGAGACCCGTCGTCGTCGCGGCGACGATTCGCGGTTTCGCTAATCGACGCGACGTTTTCAGTAATACTGTAACCGAGGAGGAGATCAGGGATGCTTTCACTAAGAACGGATTCACCGTGAAGGCTTTCAAGTTCTTCCCGAAAGACAGGAAAATGGCCCTCATACAGATGCCTAGCATGGACGATGCTGTTACTGCTCTGATCGTAAGTATCCCTAATCCTTGGACACTGCAGCTTAGGCTTACTCTGACCGGAGAATCGTCATTTGCAATTGGGGGATCCGGTAGGTTCAGCGGCCAGAGCGACTGATGCCCTCGGTTAGCTACCGTTGCAAACTTAATGAACCGTAGAACTTGATACGGACTCGGCACTTCAGTTCGAACATTAGAATTGATAAATTTACGTAGTTACAGTGAGGATAGCGAAGGAAATCTGGTTAAAAAAGGTCCTGGGAGTTTATAATGACCAGGGAAGCAACTTGACTTGGGCCTAGCTTAGCTATCGCGTCAGATTTAGCCGTATCCGGACTAAATACATGCGTTTCAAGATCAGAATTGATGAATTCACGTAGTTAGAACCTAGATAGCAATATAAATTTCTTCAGAATAGGTCCTACGGCTTCGGAATAACTAGAGGGCAGCACGAGTCCTGGCCTAGCTTAGCTACCACGAAAGATTAAGTCATGTCCAGATCGGATACATACATTTAGCGATTAGAATCGATGAAATGAGATAGTTAGATCGAGAATGGCAAAGAAAATTTGTTCATGGAAGATCCTAAAACGTGAGAATGCTTAGAGGACAGCACAAGCGTAGGCCTAGCTCAGCTACCGCGTAAGATACAGCCCATATCCGCGTTAGTTCCATACGCGTAACAATTAGAATCGATGAACCGAGGTAGCTAGAGTGAGAGTAGCAAAGAAAATTTGTTCAAAGAATGTCGTACGACTTCGGAATATGTAGAGGGCAGGACAAGCGTAGGCCTAACTTAGCTACTGCGGAAGAACTGACGGGCGGCTTGTTCCAGAAAATGCACAACTACCAGCTGAGCGAATCCAACCACCTGAGAGTATCATTTTCCAAGAGCAACATCTAACAAGAGTCGCAATCAAACGACCGGCAGTGGTACCAGCCCTACGCCCTAGTCCCCTTTTGGTCACCCGGCGCAGTGTACGACTGATGATCCTTGCGATGGGTCCAGTCCGTTGCTCATCCGTTCCTACAAAGGCTGCAACCTCATTGACTGGCCACCACCACCACCACCACCACCACCGCCGCCGCCGTTCTATCGTGCTTGGCTGATACGAGCGTACCAGAGAAACAAACTAAAATGAACAGCAACGCAGCATGACAGAGAAAAGCGAAAGGAAGCCGACACCGCCGAGCTTGTTGGTCCCCGGATTTCGGGGCCCGGACGAACCACCACGACTACGAGTACTTTCCGGCCCCTCCCGGGAGTACAATACTGTGTATCCATTTCTATGTTTTTCTTCTCATTCGATCACGAACAGAGACACGCTGCGTAAGGGTTTTCCACGCAGGACTCACGGCCTGGAAACAGAAAACAAAAATGGATTAGGGCTGCGCAACGGAGGAACCGCGAACCAGGTTTACGGGTTGGGATTGATGTTAGATGGGCTATACAGAGTGGGGAGGGAGTGGGGTGGGGATGGGGGGGGGAGAGGACGAGGAGGATCGGGTTGACCGAAAGTAAAGCGGCGTCGCGGACTCTGTATTCAGGAACCGGTGCTGGTTTTCCAGGCGGCGCGAAATAATGAATGACCCGGGGTACGAAACGAGCGATTTAATTGAAAGCCAGAACCGTTCAGAGAGAAAGAGAGAGGGGAGAGCACCGAAGCTCGTGTCTCCCGCGTCTAACGAAAGAGAGACACGTGCGCGCGCGCCCGCGCTCGACGTGTGCGCGCGCACACGCATATATACACACACGAGTATTCTGAAGGGAGGAGGGAGAGACCTAGGATTAAAAAATGGGTACGAAGGAGGGACTCGGTCGAAGAGCCCCTCGGCTCTTGTACAGAGTTTATCTTTAAAGTATAAGGTATATATATATTATATATATATACATATATACAGATATATATATAAATATATATTATATATTTTACAAGCGTGACGCTAGCCGACCGATGGCCGAGCGAGAAAAAAAAAGTACATCTTGAAACCGAGTAACGATGTTAAGGATTTTTAAAGTTAAACAAACAAACAAACAAAAAAAAATACAATATGATATGATATGATAGAAGAAAAACGGATCTGGGACGACCGTTCGATCGATCATTGGATCACGCGTCTTTGTTAGCATGTAAGTGAAAAATTGTCGACGAGTTTTTCAGTCGGCGCATAAGCCACGTGCACAGTCTAGGACAAAAACAAGGAGGTAGCATGAATGAAAGTAGGGGGTACCCGACGATGATCGGCGACGGCGATGATTGTGACGATGACGAGATGACGACGGTGGCTTCGCGATCGTCGGGTACCAAGGTCTAATTTGTTAGGGCTGATTGTGAACGGGACCCTTGGCAGTTTATCCGCGAGCTGCTCGCGCCGTTTCATTCTGGGCCCACTCGCCGTCTGCCCATCTGCGGCGCGCGAAGACGGGGCCCCGGGGAACGACGCGAGCGTTTTATCGAGGTTTTCTCGCGCCACGCGTCGCAGCCGGTGCTTCTTCGTGGGCCACCCGATTCTTCTATATGCGTTTTCTCCTTCGATCTATATATTATATATTTTTCTGTTCTCCTCCTGAAAGTGTACCTTCAGTATTCTCGGCGGCCCGCTGCCTCGACGGGGGCTCGGCCGTCGACCATTATCGGGTTCGATCGTGTGTTTAGCTCGACTGGCCACGTGGCGGGATCGTTGACGCTGTCGTACGTCGTTGCGGGTGGTATTTTTATAATTTGTATGTTCGACGATAAGTATTAATCACACGCCGTACACGCGACACGCGACATTCATACACACATACACACAGAGACAGAGACAGACACGAGAGTTCGCACAGAGAGACACGGACATTTATGTACACACAGAGACAGGAACACAGAGACACGGAGAGAGAGTGAAACACGATACACACACAGATACACACACACACACAGAGACGCAGGTTTCTTAGCTGATAGGTGCTTAGGATTGTGTAGAATCTTTAATCGTAATTAAATAAGGGTCACACCACACGTATATTGACAAGGAGAAGGGAGTGAACCGTTAAACATATCGCTAATTAAACAAACAAACAAAAAAAAAAGATAAGAGCTAGATGTGAAACGAGTTTGTACATGCGTAGAGGAGAGGGGGGACTCTGTATCAGTGGGGGGGAATTCTGGAACGCCTGGATGACGACGGTTCGACCTCGTTTACTTTTCCATCCGGCTGACGATTAGTTCCTGATCTCCAAGCATTCCTGTCGACATGGCGGCGCGAAGAGGGCGCCCGCCCCCGCTAGGGTGACGCTTAGCCTGAACCCAAGGTCAGGGGAGCGGAGAGGCTAACAGTTCGGGGAGGTCTGTTGTGTTTTTGAACGATGTTGAACTCGCCGGTGTCGCGTACCACGATAAATCACGATGAAAAACTCTATGATACACGTAGCCGTTACACTGCAGAGCGTAAATATATTATATATGTATATATATAAATATATTAATGGAAACCAGAGGAGTGGCCCGAGGGGACGCTTGTATCTGGCCGACGGGGTGGAGAGGGGCTGCTTTCCCGGCGCCCCCCACGGACACGGACATTAACGCGAAACATACTCGAGACTATGGCGGAGAGCTGGGGCCCGGTCCTCGCGCCACCGGGCGAGAAATAAATTATCAGTAGTGTCGTAGCGTCGTGATCTGAACTGGCCCTCTGTCGGTGGCGTCGCGACGCCGCGTCCGTCGCGTTCGTTCCGTTCGTCGGCCACCGAGGACGTCTTATCAAACGCGCCGGGGCAGCGTCGTCGCGACGCGACCACGGACGCCCGGAAAAGTTTCTGTCTACTCGACGTTCTGTTGGAGTCAATTAAATCTTATTAAATATACGTATCGACCGTAGAGATTGGTAGCGGAGGGAAATGCGCGTGAAAGTGGCGTGGCGAGAATGGATGGTGTGCGTGTGAGAGAGAGGACCGTCGAGAGAGTGCTAGTGACGGAGCGAGTGCTGTTGCGTGAGCCAGAGAGAAAGAGACTAATGCGACTCGAAGCGATGTGAGTGAAACAGATAAACAGAAGAAGAAAAAACTACAAAAAAATATATTTAACAAAGCGAGTGCCGGCCCGGGCAGTGTTGTTTGTGCCAAAGTAGGCTAGCCGTTAATTCTAGGGTGGGGTCTCTCCTTCAGCCGACAGGATTCGGCGCCTGGCGACGGCTTTCGGGTCTGGCTATTGGGGTCCTTCAGATTTTGGGGTTTGCCGGATCCTCCGGCATTCGTCCGGGTGCTGAAGACGCTTCTGACGACTGTCCATTATCCCCTAACCTTGCTGGCAATTCTGGCGACCAGGTCCACATAGTCCTTTCAGCAATCACATAAAGTCTGGTTGCTGCTCTAGCATCTTTCCCGACCCAAACAAGACTCCAAGCTGACTTACAGGTCCTGATGACACTCCTGGCATCCCCTGTTCCTGATCACTAGCAAGTCCACACATAGTTCTTCCAATAATCATCTAGAGTTTGGCAGCTCTTCTAGCACCTATCCAAATCAAGATAACACTTCTAGCTACCATCCAGATCCTGACATCTTAACTGATGTCAGGATCCTAACACTCTTGACATCTCCTACAGTCCAGATGACACTCCTAACGTCCTTTAATTCTGGCGACCCTCCTAGCCAGCTCCCAATAGTTCTCCTAACGACCACCTGCAGTCTGATAGCTCTTCTAGCACCTAGGGCTCGATGACCCCCTCTATCTTTTGGCAAAGGCAGAAGCGTGAAGTTCAGCTCGCCGGGGGCCAGTTCGTGGATGGCTGGGGAGAGTGAGAATCGACCAATCAGTAGAGACGTAGCGAGTAGCCGGCATGAGCGAAGGGGCCAGTCTTTGCATCTATGATCTGTCTTTCGAATCTCCGATATATTTACATTATTTAATCCGATGACTGCATTTATAGACTCTACCGAGACAAGGAGGGAAAAGCGTCCGTAGTGCGAGACGCTGACTCGTCACACGTTCACACCGGGTACACACGTACACGACACGTTCACGTTATTTTCGGTTCAGGGACACTTTTCCGTGACTTCCTTGGGATAGGCTTGTTTCTCCAGCGATCGTTTGACACTCGACGTCGTCCGAGCGGACGCCTCGGTCCTCTTTCCGACGTCGTGAATCATTTTGGAGACTGGGCGCGGCTTGTGCGGATCGCGCGTGGTCCGCGAAATAATTCTCGCATTCGAAGAAAGGACTCCGGCGTGTCCGCTCGGACGTCGATGTTTGGAATTCATTGCCTCGCAGTGCGTCCTCTACTTTAAGGTTCTCCTTTTAAGTATTAAAACAGGCTCTTTCAATTGTCCCGCGCTGACCGCCACGATACAGCACAAAAGGAATCGCGTGGGGGGGAGTCTTGTTCGGCGCTAGGGAACCAGTTGAAGGCCTCCCGCACAATAGTATTTCCGGCACAATGTCTCGCAAGCGTACCTGAAATGCCTGTAAACGCCGCCAAACCGACGTCGAGCCGACGGTGTGTTGTCCAAGCGACCCGAGGCCCGTCGTCCGGCGTTACCATTCTGCGTTGATTCTTACCTAGGAGCTTTTCTCAACACATTCCCAGTTCACACCTGATCGAACAAACGCGACACAGAGACACACGCGCGCGCGCACAGACACCCGTTCTTTCGTACAATCGTTTTCAGTCCATGTTCTTTTCTGATCGTTTAGACAATTCGTCCGACATAGTTCCCGAAACCGAACAGATCTTCACGTTCATTGCGACGACAATGATTTTCCTCTTCTTTCTGATTTCCGCCAAAAACAAAAAAAAGATAGATTTCTAAACGAGGGACAGTAGTGAAAGCTTTAAAGAAGAAAAAAAAAGATAATCAATTCGGTGAATCAAACGGGCCAGCCGTACCGGGTTGTAGATTATCCGCAGGGTGTCAAACATGCTCCAACATCCGGTCCGATAACGTTTCAACAAACATCTCGACACTTCCTTCGGAACATTTTCGAACGAATAATCTCGTTTCACGGTACAGCAGCAATTTCTGATTTTCGAATCGGTAGATTTCGGTGACGCGCAGAGGTCCCCGGGCTCGCTCGGGCACGTCGTGGCTCGAGGTGGCACCCTGCGGACGATTTAGATTGAGTATATCATTAGCTGGGTTGAGGGGGGCCGATGTGAGGGTTGGGATAGCCAGCACTCGCTACATGGTGTCGCGGATACTCAGGCTCCGAAATTTCTCCAGACCAACGTAAACTCCTTTGCGAAATTCTAGAAGAGTTGTTCTAATATTATAGATGTATACATATTCAACGTAACTTCCTCATATAGACGACGTATTTTTATATACTATAGAGACCAAATGGCAAGACGACTCTCGATTGCTCTGATCGTTCGAAGTTCTAAAATAGATCCACGGCGGACAAAACGCTCCTTCCACACACCACCCTTTGCGGACGATCGATCGACCGATCGATCGATCGGATCTGGTAGATCACGCTCGGCTATACTTGCGCGCGTCGAACATCGCCAAACAATCGGTAGCCGGCGGAATGACGGCCGGCAGGGTCGGACATCCCTGTTCAGTGACCCCCCAGAGGATGCGACATGAAACTGTGACAATCAAGCTATCGGATCTCGTCAAACCGCGTCGAAACGTTCCAAGTACAAAGTATTCCCTGAGTAGCAGTCTACCAAAAGCGTACCAAAGTCAGCTAACGAAAGAACAGCGACGTCCGAGGTGTCCCCGGAGGGTCAGACACGCTGAGCATGATCGAGAAACGATCCCCTTTCTTTCCGAGTCGAATTAGGACGATGCTGAAAACACCCGCGTAATCGAGTCGAGCCCAATCGTCGAATGAAGCTAAACCTGAGCAAAAGGAAAAAAATAAAAATAAAAAAGAAATGAAATGAATAAAACTGTTCGGACCAAGGAAATTCGGGGTCTGGTTCGAGCCACGCAGTAGACGAAGCTTAGCCTACAGAGGTTATTAGTCACTATAGCGGTGAGACGTGACACACATTAAATAAGCACACGGCATGTATGTAAAGAAAACGGGTTCGTCGGAACCCGACGACACTACAGAGACGTACACGTAGATAAATATTACACACTGTCACACACTACGTACACACACGGACAGACATACACACATACACACACAACGTATATCCCCCATATAATACACCTACGAGCGTGCATATATTACATATATATATATAAATAAATATATGTTCAAACACGTATATGTATATGTATATTTGGTATATCGCACGGTAAATAGGTATATCTGAAAAATGGGCGTGACTGCATCTCTATAATCTATATTTTATTAATAACAGATAAGTCTAGGGTTACCGAAGTTACGGATTATGTAATGAATTAGATGAAAAGATTAATCTATTAATGAATATATTGTATATGCGGTATATGCGGTAGGAGTACGAGGGAGAGAGAGAGAGCGAAAGAGAGAGAGAGAGAGAGAGAGAGAGAGAGAGAGAGAGAGAGTGGTAAGAGAGAATGATGGAGAAATTGCGCCGGGGAGAGAATCGAGGATGCTGAAAGTCTGGTGAGAGTGAGACACCGCGTGTAGATCAGGTTTAAACAAAATTACTTATCGGTAACTGTGTAAAAATATATCGTTGGAAGTTCAGGACTGTCTGCTTGCCTAATCGGGGCCTTAGGCGTCGTTCGAACCAGGATTAATCCAGGGCCCTCCCTGAACCGTCGCGTTCACGGACCTGACCCCTGAAAGCGAGATGATCCGGTGTCACCAGGACTGTGACGACGACTCAGGGTCGCGGTAGGAGGGGACGATAGGATCCGTTCGGAACGGGCTGGCAAGATCGGATACTTTTAACGCGCACCCAAAGCCTCGATCGGGCGTCGATGGGTGCCGGTTGTTGAATTAAGCGAGTATTTAATTTTTCCTACGAGGCGAAAGCGTTTAAAAGACACACAGGGTCAAGCAAAGTAGAGAGAGAGGCAAACTTCGGGAGAGACCAAAGGGGATCTCGTTGGCCAGGACGAGCCTAACGGCGTTCGTATGTTAGGGTTCGGGTGACAGGTTCACGATAGAGGTCGTCGCACCGGTCCCAGTCCGTTCGCAGGGCTGTACAGTTCATTCGACAGCCAGCAGGACTCTCTGGTCCAGGTCTCGGCCTAGGACTCTCGCTGCTACCTAGCTAGGGGGACTCCAGGTTCATCGACATATCAACAGGAACTTGTCTTCATTCGATGGAGTATTTTGGGACCAGTTCGACGTTCCTTTGTCCTATTCCTGAAGAAGGATCTCCGAAGGATGGTGTGCCCGTTGATCGAGTGATTCCACGATCTTCTTGCCTGCTTTTCTCTTCCATGGAAGTCCCATCATCCAGAACTGTGGAGGTCCCAGCCCCTGCACTGGTTAGCTCCGGTGTGCATGCACTCGAGGAACTGGTACAGGTGGCGGAGCACTCGTCAGGAACGTTCACCGTGTCTGTAGTCTGCTGGATCTCGTTAGAGGCGTCTGCCCTCTGATAGCTACCTTTGGGGGGGGGTCCAGCTCCCCACAGCCTAACCCATCCCGGCAGCTAATTTTAAAGCTTGGAATTGATAAACCGACGAAGTTGCAGTGAGGATAATACCGGAAACTTGTTTAAAGAACGTCCAATAGCTTCAGACTCACTAGGGGGACAGCAGAGCCCCAGGCCTAGCTTAATGCTCGCCTTGTTGCAGAAGATGCGTGACTACCCGAGCGAATCGAACCATCTGAGACTGTAATTTTCAAAGACGTTTAACGAGAATCAGCAGTGACACCAGCCCCAGTCTCCTTTCGACCGATGATCGGGTCTCTCAGAGGGGAGTCCTCGGACAGACGACGTGCTACCTCCTGCGCCGAATCGGCTCAATTTTCATGGCACGACGCTGCAGGCAGATTCCGCACATTTCGTGGCCAATGTGTCCTGCGCAGAGTAGCCTCCCCATCCACCGGCTGGCCTTCAGAGCCGACGAAGACCTCGTTATCAATGGTGTGCACGTGAAATCCTTGCCGGTCCACAATGACGGCGTAGCGGCCAGCTAAATCTTTCGACCCTCGAATAACGCCTCGTCCTACGGGCGTCGGAGGTCGGTAGCCGGGAGTTATAACTTCCCACCTAGGCCCCCGACCTCTGGTCCCTTGTGGACCAGGCATCTTGGGCTAGTTCTATCTTTATGTAAGCGCATCGCACCGAACAGTCGGGCGATTAATTTAATTATATCCGAGATACGTTCCTTCATAAACTTTAGGTCTCGGTCCCTTACGCCGGTCCGCGTAGGACCCTCTTCAGGGTCCTGTAGACGACCCAGGCAGGGGCCGACGTAGGTCTCGATCGCTCTATTACTCGTTAGTTGATCGTTAGAATCGCTGTCGCTGTTGTAACATCGATGTATCGCCAAGCAAAGCATAGGTAAGCCGCGAAATACGAAGTCGGTACGAGGTTGATCATGACGTTGCCTAACGGCAGACAACGTGGGGGAAATCATGCACAGGTAGTTAGGAAAAATGAAACCGGAAGGGTGTCCTCGAGCCAGGACAGAACACGCGACCGGTTCGCGCTAGAACTACCCAGACGTCGGTCTTTACCACGGCCGATACACGGGTGCCACTCGGAAAGTTCACCAAAAGCAAAATTCAATTAGACGTTCTTTGTGTACATAAGGCGAGGGTTCAGCGATCCCGTCGTGTTTTTATAAAAAGAAAAAAAAGAAAACGGAGACCACAGGCAACCCAGCCGACCTCGGCTG